>NC_137774.1:170534030-171734030 GCF_963455305.1 Plecotus auritus
GAAGGGAGATGGGTGTTGCTGAAAGGAAATGTAGAGTCCAGAGTGTCCCATTTGCTCATTCATCTGCTTGAACACAAGGGAAAAAGAGCTGGAAATGAGGGAGAGTTTCAAAGGGAGGAGATATTCAATGGATCAAGGTCTCAAAGAGGAGCTGGGGTCTAGAGCTTGTGTAGAGGGATGAGTTTGACCTTGTCACCCCCCTGAAGTAAGAGGCTACACTATAAAAGGAATAGGTATCAGCTGAGGGGCATGTAGGCAGGAAGTTGATAAGATTCTTATTTGGTGGCTTCTGTTTGGGCCCCCCCCCCCTTTTTTTTTCTTCCTGTCATGAACGAGAGGTGATGTTATAACCGGAAGAGTTCCCAATGGTGAGCCAAGAACGAAAGGAAAGTTCAAAGCCAGAAAAGCACTCCTGAGCTTTGGGTCTAGGGGAGGAAGGGAAGTCTGTAAATGCCAGAGTTAGGTGATGTTAAAATGCAGAGAGATGAGGGATGAGTTCTGAAGAGGAATGGGAAGTGGCAAGGCTTCCAGTTTGGGAGGTGCAGAATGCAGGGGCAGGAAAGCCTGATTTATGAGGTGCTTGCTTAAGGCATGGCCCAGCCGGCTGGCTCAAACTTGCAGGAGACCCAGGCAACTCCAGGCTTTGCCAGACTGTCTGGGGGGTACAAAGTGAAACAAGATATGTCCTTCAGTGGATTCAGAAACTAGTTGGAAATATAAGGCTAATCGATGTAAGACACCTAGCAGAATGCCTGACAACTTTTTCTCCCATCGCCCTCATTTTTGTTGTTGTTAAGAACCCATTGTTGTTGTTAGGTTGAAAGTTAAATTACAATTCAGTACAAAAATTAAACAAAAAAATATGAGTTGAAAATACAAAATGGTATGTGATCAAGTGACTGAGTAATGAGAGACATAATAAAAGGCGAGTAGTATGATTTGGAAAGGGAAAAATAGTAAATAAATTAAACTGCCTTGTGAAGACTTCTTGGAAACAGGCATGCGTAATGGCCATAGGTTGACATGTTCTGTTGTCTTAGCACTTTCCAGGAGCCACAACAAAGCACCGGCACTCCATCGCCCATAGACTGCAGAATGAGCCCCTGGAGCGAATGGTCGCAATGTGACCCTTGCCTAAAACAAAGGGTAAGCCTCCAATGCTATTCCCTGCTGACGTCCCCAGAGGGGAGCTATATTGCCAGCATCTCCAGGGAAGTGACTATAAGGCAGGGAGCCTCCAACCAAGTTGCAAACTGAGAAGGAAAGACAAACATCTAAATGCAGGTGGGTCACCTTGCCGGGTGACCTGAATGCTGCATGCACACTAACTGAGTGTCCTGACGAACCATCTCTTGTAGCAGAGACTTTGGTCCTAGAATGGGTGACGTTCCTTTAAACAACATTAGTGACTGCTTTTATGGCTCCTCTCTGAAAATCATAGACTCATGTGGGTTTGGAGGGCTGCAGTGGTATGGGTGCAATTTCAGATCATAATCCCGTTTTGGAATTCGAAATGTTAACATTTCCAACTGGTTCTGTGCAGTTTCGTTCAAGGAGCATTGTGGTCTTTGGACAATTTAATGGGCGAAGGTGCTTGGACAGTCTGGGAGACCGACAAGGCTGTGTGCCCACTGAGAACTGTGAAGATGCTGATGATGACTGTGGAAATGACTTTAAATGTGATACAGGTAATCCTTGCACTCTGGCTGCTCGTTATGGGTTTCTGTGCGCCCTCGTGGGTGAAAAGAAACACACGTCTAAGCACTCGTATTTCCAAGTGTGAAAGGGGCGCCCAAATGGCCATCTATATATTCTGTACATTCTGTGGTTAAATGTATGCGTGCCCTGCCCTCCAGCATCTGACACCTTCGGAGGGAGAAATGTTGGCATTAGACGCACAGTTCTTTCCTGATTCTCATTGCAGGCAGGTGCATAAAGAGGCGGCTTCTGTGCAATGGGGACAATGACTGTGGAGACTATTCAGATGAGGATGATTGTGAAGGTGATCCCCGTAAACCCTGCCGTGACAAAGTGGTGGAAGAGTCCGAGATGGGCCGAACAGCTGGCTACGGGTCAGTACTCCACTTGAATGTTCTGGAAGACGATGAGTGAAAAATAACCTCCATCTCTCCTGCATGCTAAAGTGGTACAGGGCTTTCCCTGGCAGAAAGAATAGCCTGTGGGGCTATATTCTGCTTGAATTGTGTTTGAGCTTGAAAGAGGACAGGTGCTGAATAAGTATCTCAAGGATAGACTTCCTGACCTCAGCAGGTGTCTGTAGAAGGGACTAGGTTATCACGACATTTGATGATGACTTCTGAGTCCAGGAGAAGGTAAAATACCTCATTTATGAACCTCTAGAAGACCATGGCAATGTTGAAATGACATGTTAGCATTTAAAATTGAATTGCCAGTAGTAGGTCTGGGAATTCCATTCAAATGTTTGAATTGCCAGGAAAACTATCTTCCATTGGGCCTTCTCCTGGATCTGAACCTGGTTAGAAATTCTCAGGAGGCTCCAGCATTCTGGAGTTGACCCAGGAGGAATAGGACAGAGAAAACTCAAAACATTCTGAATGAGGAAGCACATCTGTGTCCTGGAGTTGACCCAGGAGGAATAGAACAGAGAAAACCATTCTAACGACAACTGATGATGCTGTTGAGACTATGGTTCTCATTACAGAGCTGTAGTTTCACTCACTTTTCTGACTAGGTAAGCTCTGATGAAAAGTCTTGGGAAGTTTAGGACCCAGAGTTATGCAAAATAGATACCATTTGCAGAGATCTGTGTTCTGGGAGTTGGGGAAATGATACCGGCCTGGGATGCTATTCAGTTCTGTTCGATACAGTCAGAGGACATTCCACAGATGTCCACAGCATAGTCTCTATGCATTGTTCTGAGCAGTAAAGATACTTTGGGTGGCTTTGTTGGCAAATTATCCTCAACAGAGACTTAGCTCCTCCCCATCCAGTAGTATATTGACAGAGATGGCATGGCTCTCTTTCATCCCCTGAAAGCAATGTGTCTCTTCATCCTCATAATCCTAGTGCCTGGTATATAGTAGGTGCTTAACAAATACTTCTGGGTGGATACATAGCTGACTAAATTAACTAATGAAAATAGGTGCTGTGGGGGGGGGGGGCAATGGGGATATGGACACATGTAATACCTTAATCAATAAAAAAAAATTTTAAAAAGAATAAGTGCTTTCTAAAATATTATCAGTTGGCATCAGGTAAGACAGAAACTGAGTCCCTAGGAAGACATTCAGGTTCAGGACTCCAGTCCTGGAAATGGAGATGGGGAGAGGAAAGAAGAAGGGGGTAATGGTAAGAGCAAGGTTAATAGAGGAACTAAGGTAGCGATTCTCAACCAGAGGTGACATGTGGCAGTGTTTGGAGACCTGTTGGGTGTTGGGATGGGGCTTTCAGGAGTGATATCCTACAATGCACAGGACAGCCACACCCAAAATGTCAGTAGTACTGAGGTTGAGAAACCCTACACTAAGAAACTCGATGGTTCCTGAGACTTCTGTAAAAATGGAGATGTGTTCTCTCTCTAAGTCAGGAAACTTCCACGTCTTCAATCACAGAAGAGAAAAATTCCAGAATAATAAGTCAGGCACCAGGTGAAGCATTTCATATATCTTTTATTCACTTTATAAAAACTTGCCAAGCAAGCAGCATTCAAATATCACTCACAGAGCCTTTGGCCCTAAGCCTAAAGGTAGGAATTTTGAGTCTAATGCATGGTCTAGGGTTCCAAACTCAGCAGGCCCTCTTAATAATTGGCGGAAATGGTATGGGAGTCAGCCAAAGCCTTATAACCAGATCACTGCATGCTCCAGTGAGTTCTGACTCTTCCTGCTGCTTTCCTCAGGGAGAGATTGGGAGTGGTGAAAGCCTAATATTACTTTATTTTGCTTTCCTTGGGATCCGAGAAACAGATTTCTCCGTAATCTAAATAAAAGGGCTTGAAGCAGGGAATTACATATGTTATGTATTCTCACTTCATGCAAATTTACACCGTGTCTTATAGGAAAAGGCTACAGAAATCTTGGCCCATTTAGCTGAAAAACAATTATTTATAATTCCTTGGTTTCCTTTGTTCGGGGAAAATAAAATTTGTTATATGGCATTTGCCAGGGAGTTTCACATTGAGGCATCCCAGAGAGCTGTCTGGGGCTCCGTAAATACTTCATGCTTTACCACACTCAGGCGTGATGACAGGGAACATAAAGCTGTATTTTTCCACCATGCCACTTACCTTTTTCTTCTCCCCACATGCCCATTCCCACAATATCATCTCTCCTACATCACTACAAAGCCCACAAGTTGACACCCTAACTTCAAACAAAACTAACGTTAGACAATGAAACTCAAGCATTATTTATTATCTAAATATTTGAATTAAGAATGTAGAAGAGTAGTATACATTAGTAATTCATATAAGAGGAGGTTTCAAAATAGCATTCTTTATTATATTCTTCCATATGATTAGTATTACATATTTATTTACTATATATCTCCATTACTCTAACGCAGGGCTATGGTACTATATTGATCAAGAGGTAATAGACATAAACATTCTAACCATAGCAACATGCTTATAAGCTGCTCCTACACTGTCCAGTCTCAAAAACTTCAACAAGTCTTATCAACAGTCATATCCAGTCAGATTATTTTACACATGAAAGTCATAAGTACTCATAATAATTAATTTATACTTTTTTTTTTTACATTTGAAGGACTTATTTATTTATTTATTTATTTACTTACTTATTTATTTAGACTCTCATTTAAATTCTTATGCCAGGAGAATTGACTTGTATCACAAATGTTTTAGCCTCTTATCTTATAGGCGTCTGAGATTCTCCAGAAATGTTTAGGGAAATCCCCAACCCATCTTGCATTCATTGAAAAATACATAAATCCAAACCAGCTGCAAATGATGTACAACATGCAAGGGATTACTTTTTCTGTGTGATCTAAGAATAGCACCACTCTGGTGGAGGGACTTTCTCTTCAGATCACCTGGTAGACTGGAGCTGCCTGTGGTTCTAGATGCAGGTGTGAAAACAGGCATCTCTAAGTGCTGCCAAAGAACACATGTCTTTTTATTCCCAGGCAATGACATTCGATCCGTGAGAAGTTTTCATGTTTCTTGGCAGAAAGAAATTGGCTTATTCTAGACTAGACTGGCTGTCTCTGTAGTAGTGGAACCAAGTCAAAAGTTTTGAAACATTTCTTCCTTAGCTGTGCTTTTGGACCATGGAGCAGCTTCATTGTAACTTTCCAGATGAATCCAGTCAAATGGTCAACTTTCTGATCTGTAAATCAATAACCTTCAAACCGGGATATGGGTACCATAGGGTACAAGGGGGAGGGAGACTAGTACATTTTAAGATAATAGTTTCCTCAACTGTTACTTATCTAATCAATCTAACTCTTGGTAAATTCTCAATTTTATATGTACATATTTTTCATAAAATTGATAAGCTTGATTACTCAGTGGCATTCCAGTTGTCAAGGTCATTCCCCTTGCTCACCTCCCCTTTTACAATCATCTAACTCCCATCACCCATTTCACATTTTACAATGGGGTGGAAAAAACAACTCCAAACGTTAACACTCAGTTGGACTCCGAACTTGTAAGCCAGCTCATGGGAGTTGGTAATGTGGTCTAGAGAAATGGAAGAGTTTATGCTCTTGTGCCAAGCTAAGTATAGATGTGAGGCTCAAATCCATTTGGGCCTCCTTGGCCTGGGGCCATTTATTCCAGGTACAGCTTAGACAGCAATGACTGTTCCTCCAATTAACAAAGGTGAACTTCACAAAGAATGAACTGCTTCCTGTTCATACATTGTTTTTAGGTCTACAAATCAAACTTAACTTTTTAAAAGCCAAACAGGATTCCTATTTCTGAATTCTAGTTTGCCAAATGAAAATATTTTGCCGGGAGAAAAAAGTAGAACTTCTGAGAGTGCCTTGCCAAGATGCTGAAATTTTGGAGTTCCTCATAGAAATAATAATATAAACCTGGAGGGAATGAGGTTCTTGATAGGCAGTGAGACAACTGCAGAAAAGGCTTGGGTTAAAAGAGAATGTGGAGTGGAAGAGCCCCAACATTGATTCACAAGTTAAAAATTACATGTATATGTTATACTGCCCCCTTGAGGTGCTGTGTTCTCAAATAATTTAAATATGTGGATTATAGCATTGGCTCTTAGTTCACTAAGGGAGGTTAGCTAAGAGTTACAGGGATTAAGTTAAGACTCTAAGCTCCAGATGGTACCTTGCTCCATATTTATTGTATTTCTTTTTTTAAAATATATTTTTATTGATTTCAGAGAGGAAGGAAGAGGTAGAGAGAGATAGAAACATCAATGATTACAGAGAATCATGGATTGGCTGCCTCCTGCACACCCCCTACTGGGGATCAAGCCCGCAATCCAGGAATGTGCCCTGACCTTGAATCAAAGAACCATGACCTCCTGGTTCATAGGTTGATGCTCAACCACTGAGCCACGCCAGCCGGGCTATTGCCTTCCTTTCATTGTGCTCTCCACAGAGTCCTAGTTGCCTAAAAGAGTCTACAGGGCCTATGAGGTATGCTGTCTGCCAGAAACATAGAGCAGAGGTGAACAGGCTCTTGCTTCTGTTCCTGAGTATATCCCACACATATTAGGTGATGAGGACATGAGCCGAAGCTCTCTCTTTCCCCCGCTGCAGAAGGCTGCCTTGCACTAGCTTCTGGAATCTCCCTACCTGATGTTCCTGTGTTCATCCTCAGGATCAACATCTTAGGGATGGTTCCCCTAACCACACCCTTTGACAATGAGTTCTACAATGGACAGTGTGACCGCGTTCGGGATGGAAACACCTTGACCTACTACCGTAAACCCTGGAATTTGGCTACTCTGGTCTATGAAGTAAGTCTCCCCAGAAGAAAACACATTGTTCCCCTTTTAGTTGAAAGTTGTTTAAATAAGTCTAATACTAAATAATGTGAAAAATTCAGTAGAATAAGGATTTAATGTAAATATAAGATTGGCTTAAAGAAGAGGAGGTATACCTTGGATCTCTTTAGAAAACATACAGTAATCTACAATCAACCCTCAGTAACATGGGCCTGCCTAGTCATAGAGTTTTGGCAAATACCTACTAGTAGACTCCATAAAAAGAATCATCTATGGTTCTGATAAAACTGAAAATTTAATTAGTGCTACTTTAACTGCTGAGTACACTGCTTTCATGCTATTTAAGGTTGGTTTTTGCTAGCCTATTAATAAAAACTTTTCACTCATTTTCCTTCACTGTTCCCTTTTGTAAAGCCTGCTTGACTAATGTGAGTGGCTATTTTCACTTACCTCAGACCCCCCTGGCTCTTGTGAAACTATTTCTCAAAGTGATTTTCACTTTACAAAATGCCACTCCAAACTCACCACCTTCCTGAATTCTTTTGAACCACCTACAAATTGGACCCATTCAAAGGATTAATATCACCTTTAGTGGTACCTTATTTGGTCTAAGCAAGATATAATAAAGGATATAATTAGCTTATTCTAAACCAGGAGCTAAAATCTGTTTCTTTCAATAGTCCCATTGGTGACAAAGTCCTTTTTTATTGTTGTCTCTCCTACCAGTTTGAGAAACATATATACTTTTTAAAAAGTGTAGTTAAGAGTCCTTTTATCTCTATCAATGTTGGAAATCAATCCCTACCCATTGTAGCCTAAAAGATCATGTTCTCCCATGAATGCTAAAAATTGTAATGTCTGGACTATTTGGCATTTTTCTCCCATGTGACCACATTGTCATATTTTTTGTTCCTGCAATTTCAGAAGAGAATCAGTTTCCCACAAATCTCAGGGAACATTTTGAATTTTTGATCTTTCTCCATCTTGCCAGGTTTACCCTCTTTAAAAGCACAGTTTTTGGAGGGAAAAGTGATAATCTTTTTAGAAAGTATTATATGTTCTACTTTCTTAAAAACAATATACCAAAGATAAGGTAACCTTTGTCATTGCTGATGGAAGAAGGGTTGTTTGTGTTTTATTCTATTTTATTTTTTTAGTTCTCAGGTATACATCATACACTTTTCTTGTCTTAGTTACTATAACCAAACTCTTAGCTTCCCTATAGAGGTAGTAACTGGTGAGGGCTGGAAAGTTGCCCGGGACAGATCTTAAATCTACATTTGGAGAGTAAGCCCCCTGTTTTTTCTTATGTACAACCCTGGACATGGATGTGCTTCCTCATTCAGAATGTTTTGAGTTTCACAAAGGAGATGTGGTCTTTCCATGTATATTACTTACACCTCCTCTCCCAATGGAGATAGGAGAGGCATTCTATAATCAAGCATATCAATCTTTCCACAGAAGAACTAACCCATGTTCACACAAAGTGGGAGAAATGAAGACTATAAATAACTACTTATAAGTTCAGATCAGATTAATTCATCCAAATGAGTTTTGGCATCAAGGTTATAAAAAGCAGGTAGGGATTGCAGACCTGAACATTTATTTGGTGCTATCTGAGGAAGAGTGCTGATGGAGTTGTTTTAAGGCTTACTAAAGTCTTCCAATCAAGGGTGCTACTACTGTTGGCGCCCCCCTTATACTAATCTGTTATGGTTTTAGAAAATAAATAGCTGAGCTTGTTTGCAGTCAATAAATATTAGTTGTTCTCATTAGTTATATTGGATCTGCTTATTAAGTTGAATAAATATTTATGAGCATCTACTATGTGTCAGTCAATTTACTAACTAGTGACTCTATAGTAGCATTTGGATAATACATACATGGTCCCTGACTCCTTGGAGTTTACCATCTGAAGGCCTATTAAATAAGCAATTATAAAAGGGGAGGGGTTTTCATTTTGTTTTATTTTAAAAGAAGTGTCCTGAAAGCTTATAGAAAATGGATTTGTTCATCTGTGGGATCAGGAAAGGCCTCTCTGATGCTTAAGTTAAGATTTGAAATAGGTGTAAGAACTAAGCAGGGAAAGGGGTGTAATGTGCATGTGTGTGAGAGAATGTGTATCGGTGTGTGCAATGTTTGTGTTATGGGAGGATGAGCAGGTGGTGTTAGAGAACATTCTAGAAAGTATAAAAGAGCCCTGTGGTGGGAAGACGCATAGGCTGTAGAAAGCTTGAGAACAGTAAGTAAGGAGAGATTAACTTGGAATAAGTCTAGTTCAGACTTTATCTTCCAGGCAGTGGGAAGACTGCAATATGTTAAGCAGGGAAGTGACTTGGTTAGGTTACTCTTCCCCATTCCACTGAATAATTTTCCTAGCATGCCTTGCTTTAAAGAAAAGTACATGCATTTTTGTCTTTTTCCGCTAGATGGTAACTTTAGGTTTCCTGTCTTTGTCTGTTCCGTCTCCTGTAACAACATACCAAAGACAGAGTAACTTAGAAACAACGGAATGTATTTCTCACAGTCCTGGAGACTGGAAGTTTGAGATAACAGTGCTAGCATGCTCACGTCAGGACCCTCTTCTGAGTCACAGATCTCTTGCTGTGTTTGCACATGATGGAAGGGGAGGGAGCTCTGTGGGGCTACTTTTATAAGAGCACTAATCCCACTCATGAAGGCACCTCTCTAAGGCCCCACCTCCTAATACCATTACATTGGCCATTAGGATTTTAACATATGGGTGGAGTGGGGGTAGAACATTCAAACTCTGTGCAGAACAGTCGCCCAGTGCATGCTACTGGATCTGATCTATGCCACTGGCAAGAGATGGGTGTCTCCTTCCCAGACCTACAACCGCTTTCAGAGGACCTCTGGAAAGAACTTAGCCATTGAGATTAACAATATTCCCACTGATACTTGAGCATAGACAACTTGGCAAGGAATGTTTTGATTGAAAGTTTTAATTTTTAACTAGGTTGTTTAGTTCAGGATTTTTTTTTCCATGCAAAAATGAAGGGGGGGGGGCTATAGACTATGCAAGGAAAAATGCTCCCTCTCCACATTCCCATTCACAGTTGTCCTTCTCAAGGGCAAACTCTATGGTTTGTCTATATTTCAAATAATTTTCTATGTGTATGTGTATGTATCTATTTTTATTATTTTTATAGGCAGTAGCGTGTAAAGGTGACAAGGCAGTTCAAATCTCAAGTCCTTAAATTAACTAACATGGTAAAATACACAAAATAGTTCCTGTCCCATAAGCCACCCAGAAGTGTTAGCTTTTATCATTTTTTACTTTCTTTTTTTATATACAAGTGGAAGTAATATTGTGCATCTGTTATATAACTTGCTTTTTAATTATTAATATGTTAACTTTTAAAAGCTTGCTATGTTCTAAAGTTTCCATTTGCATTATCTAATTGAATCCTCACAACCACCTTCGGGCTAGCTGTGGTGAGTTAACTAGTCTGATTCCTAGTCTGTCCCTGTTTCACAGACTAGGAATCAGACTAGGCAGACAGAGGTTATTGTAATGTCCTCCAAGACATGGGGCTTCTGTTTGAACCCCAGCAATCTCATCTCAGGGCCTTTACTTTTACCTCCTTTAAAGGCCCTACTGCCTTTCAAATAATTATGGGGGAGGGGGTGTGTGTGTTTATTTTGGATGGTTTTTGTATGCTGTTTATAATAACACTTTGTTATTCTCACTTAGACCAGAGTTGATAAAAATTTCAGAACTGAACATTATGAAGAACAGTTTAAAGCATTCAAATCAGTCGTTAAAGAGGAAACATCAAACTTCAATGCAGATATATCTCTAAAATTCACCCAAACTGAAAAACTTGGAAAGCATAAAAATCTTCCTGAGGGAGGGCCATCACAAAGTGGACGTGACAATCCTTCTACAGGAGAAGACGCCCTAGTGCCTGGTGTTTCTCAAGGAAGTGCTGGTGGTTCGTTCCGATTTAGGTATTCCAAAAATGACACTTACCAACTGTTGTTGTCACATTCTTCTAAGAAGGTAAGACTGAACACTTCATATAGAGAATATAATGGGATATTTTTCAAACTAACCAAACCCCCTCTTTTAAGTTTACATGTTTAGAGCCCATAAGAGAGAGAAAGAATTAATACTCAACAAATCCTCCAGTAAGTTACAAAAATGTCAGGAAGAAGAATGGTAACTGGAGAAAAATGCCATATAGGATCTTTAGTAATAGTAAGAGATGTTTGGTGGTAGTAGACAGAGAACAAATGTATTAAGAACTCAGAGCATACTTTTTTACTGAGATTATAGCAATAGACTGTTCAATTTATACTATCTTTAGGCTCCTATAACAACATACCAGAGACAGAGTAACTTAGAAACAAATTACTGCATACTTTGGTAATTCATTGCAATGCCATAGGATATTGACCATGTACTTACTATAAAGTGTGTCTCTCAAGTAATAAATGCCATAAAATTGTACACATTGCATATGAAATTAGTCTGTTTGCTTTGTAATCGTCCCTTTAATTTTAGATTTTGAAAATGTGTTTGCCTTTAATATTTAAGCCAGGTTTCAAAGTTTGTGTCATTATCTTCGGAATATACTTTCTATAATCAGTATGATACTTGTAAAATGCTCATTCTTCCTTTATGTATATCACAATCATCTATCTAGATACCCTTCTCCCACTCTTAGTACTCTTGCCTAATGATATAATAGTTTTATGTGGTTCTGTATATTGCTTATAGATTCACAAGAATACCCACCTAAAATGTAAAGTTGGAAAACCCTTTAAATCATTCAAAAATATATATATTTCTACATTTACTATGTGGCCAAGCACTCTCCAGGTGCTTAAAATCCATTTGTGAACCAAACTAACAAAGAGTCTTAGTCCTGACCTCATGGACAGGACAAAAATCAGCAGGGGAAGAGAGACAAAAAGAATAAACATGAGAGCAAAAAAAGGAAGCTATATAGTATTTAGAAAATTATAAGTTCTATAGAATAAAATGAAAAATAGAGTAATGTAAGGGAAATCAGTAGTATGAGACAGATGATGGTATTAAAAAGGAAGCTTCATTGAGGAGATAAGATCTGAGCAAAAATTTGAAGAGAGGATATAGCCAAATGGTTATATTTGAGATGATATATCTGGCAGAAGGAAGTTTTAGAGACATGTCTCTAAGATGGGAACATACCTCCCCATTGGGCCAAAGTGAACCAGAGGAGAAAAGGTTGAAGAGGTTGCGTTGAACCATACCATGAAGGATCTCGGCCTAATCTAAGAGTGTTTTTCTTCCCTCTTGAGTGACAGAAGAGGTCATTGGAATATTTTTCATAGAAGATTGATAGACCTTAATATGTTTTAAATGATTACTCTTGGTACTCTATTAAGAAGAGATTATAAGAGTTAAGAGCAAAAGCAAGGTTTGTTAAAAAGCTATTGCAGGAATCCAGGTGAGAGATGATGGCAGTTCAAACAGGACAGTTGTAGAGTCAAACATGACTCTAAGGTTTGGGGCCTGAGTGACTGGAAAGATGGAGTTGCTATCAAATGAGATGGAGGTAGAGCAAGTTTGGAGAACACCAGTGGTTACGTTTTAGTTAGATTAAGGATGAGATGTCTTTAGACACCTACTTGGAGATGTCACATAGGAAGTTGGTGTTATTATTCTGGAGTTTGGGAAATAGGTCTGGGCATGAGCTATACATTTGGGAGTTGTTATATAAATGGTGCTTAAAGCCATATGGTTTGGTGAGACCACTAACAGAGTTAATGTAGATAGAAAAGAGAAGAAGGTCAAAGACTAAATCCAAGGAACTTCAATAGAAACTCTGGGGTAAGAGGAGGAACCAGCAAAGGAAAGTAAGATGTGGCCAGTGTAATGCCCTAGAACCTTGCTACTAAAAGTGTGGTCCATGGACCAGCAGTGTCCACATCACTGGGAAACTAGAATGTCAGACTCTAACCCAGACCTACTGAATCAGAACTGCACTTTAACAAGATTCTCTAGGTGACTCATTTGTACTTTACAGTTTGAGAACTTCCCTAGAAGATAAGAAAAGAAACACTATCAAGGAGAAAAGAGTGATAAACTGTGTCAAATATACTAATATGTCAAAGAAGATGAGGACTAACAAGCAACCAGTGGCTTGAGCATTTTGAAGGTCATTGGTGACCTCAACTAGGGAGATTTTCTTGGGGTTGTAAGGGCAGCAGCATGACTAGATTAAATTTCAGAGAAACTGGGAAGAGAAGAATTGGAAACAGCCAGTATAGAAAACTCTTTAAGGGAATTTTGCTTCTAATGAAAACAAAGATATAGGTAGCAATGTTTGGACAAGTGAAGTTAAGACATTGTTTTTAAAGTCCTATAAGATAGAAGACACAACAGTATGTTTGAATAGGAATGGCCTAAGGCTTACTTCTAAAATAATTTGAGTCAAAGGACATAACATCTTTCTGACAAGATATACCTCCTAATTTTAGCAACAATGCAAAGGAATCCACATAGGTTTTGTGCATCTTTGAGATTCCATTGAGAGTTTTTATGCAAGTCATCAGATGGAGAACCATATGACTTATTATAGATACAGTAAATTATTTTAGGATTTTTTTTTTTTAGAGACTGAGTCAGCCACTATCACCTGCAGTTAGGTCATGCAGAGTGAACAATTATGCTTCTAGAACACAAAAAGTTTGGTGTGATGTTTGTATATACTGAGATGTACCTTAAAAATAATATAATGTTTTTAACTCCCATGCAACCAATATGTGCCAACCACAGCTACAGAAGGACAATCTCAAAACAATTATCTGAAAAATCATGGATGTCAATTGTAATTTAGTTTTGGCTGGGATGGTCTACAGCATTGAGTCATATAGTTCCTCACTACACTAGTTTTCTCTTAGACATTCAAGCCATCATTCCAAGGAACATTTAACTGTTGAGCTGTGTTAGTTTGGCTTGAGATCCTTGTCTTACAATAGTGTCTACTCCATCTGTATTATCAAAGCTCACAAGGACATAGTGGAAGAAAGAGAGAGACCTGAGATGTAGGTTTTTAGTACCAATCATTGGCATGGACTATTTGTGTCATGTAAAATTAAGACAATTTGATACCTTTGGATCACAGTTTCTTCATCTGTAAAATAAAAAGATTGGGTTTCATATATACTATCTACATTTCCTTCCATTGTTAACATTTTTAAATCAACTTAATGAGGTATAATTTGCACACAATCAAATGCAAAAATTTTAAGCATATGGTTCCATGAGTTTTGACTATTGTATCCTGTGCAACCACCCCCTCAAACAAAATATAGCACATTTCCATGACCTCAAGAAAATTTCCTCATGCCCTTTGCGGTCAATTTCTTACCACCTGAGAGGCAACCAATGACCAGATTTCTCTGATCATAGCTTAGTTTCACCTGTTCCAGAACTTTATATAAATGGAACAATATGGTATATATTCTTTTGTGTTTGACTTAATTCACTCAGTGTAATATTTTTTTACAGTGTAATATGTTGTTACGTGTATCCGTAGTTCATTTCTTCTTTTTGCGAACTAGTTTTCCTTCATGTGAAATACTACAATTTGTTTACAATTCCCCTGTTTGTGGACATTTTAATCATTTCCAATTTTAAGCTGTTCTAAAAGTCTTATACAGGTCTTTTTGTGGATGACTTTTTCATTGATCTTAGATAAATATGTAAAAGTAGGATTACTAGCCATAGGGTTGCTGTGTGTTTACTTTTATAAGAAACTAACAAACAGTTCTCCAAAGTGGTTACTCCATTTTCCACTCCCACCACCAATGTATGAGAGGGTGCCAGCTGCTGCACATCTTCACCAACACTTGGTATTAATTGTATTTTAAGGTTGCCATCCTATTGGGTTAAAGTGATATCTTACAGTCACTGATAAAAAAAAAATGTATTGCCTGGGGAAGTTTCAAATTTTGTGACTTTTAAATCTGAAATAATGGTGGTAAAACTCACATTTATTGTCTTCTGCTCCACAACAAAGGAAAAAATGTTTCTGCATGTGAAAGGAGAAGTTGCCCTGGGAAGATTTGTGATGAGAAACCGGGACATCATGCTGACATCAACTTTCTTGGATGATTTAAAAAATCTGCCAACCACCTATGAAAAGGGGGAATATTTTGCCTTTTTGGAAACCTATGGAACTCACTACAGTAGTTCTGGGTCTCTAGGAGGATTTTATGAACTAATATATGTTTTGGATAAAGCTGCCATGGAAAAACACGGTATACCTGGAAATAGAGCTCTAACTTCCAATAATGTTTTCTTCCTATTGCTGACCTCTGTCAGTGGTTATAGGCTTTAGAATAGCGTTATGTAACCTGTTTCCTTGAGAGGACACTCTCCCTGCCCTTCGACACCTAAGACCCTGTCAAATAGCAAACTGACTTCAAACAAGATGCCTTGATCATGCACTAGTCAGCGGCAGAAATTGCATTGCAATTTAATGTTATTGGTAATGCTGCTTTAAGTGAAGATCTGTTTAAAAGGTGAAAGAAAGTACGAGAGACATAATTTACACAACCTATTTCTTATTCAGTAGGCTGGTTAATTATATGTATGATAATTATAGTCAAAGTATTCTTCCGCATTGTAAGGGAAATATGGATCTAAATTTTCTCTTAGGGAAAAGGGAGGAAGCAATGTTAACATCACATAAGTCTAACATCTTAAAGCAAGGGTGGAAAATTAGTTCTACCTGTATGATGACAATTGTAATCATTTGGTGGTAGTTGAATTGGGTCCATGTTGAGTAGGTTTCTGATCACACTTGAAATCATAGAAAGAAGGCCATGATTGACCATCAGTGTTTGCCATATGTACAGGATAGGCCTCTGTGCTACATAATTGCCAGCCTAGCCTAAAGGCTTTTATCTAAATGTTTTAAGAATAAAATAGAGGCAAAGGGACTATGTTAATAAGCTTTAATAATTAATTTTATAATTATGGCAAGTTATAATATTTCTTGAAGAGGTGATAGATGCCAGCATATTTCCTCCCTCTGCCCTAAAAATTGGGGGGAGTGTCTCTGAGGAAGGGAAGTATTGCCAAAAATCACTTCTGTGGCTCCTTCCCTATAGCCTGTGGCAGTGTCAGGTGAAGAATGGGATGCACCTATGATAGTAAAGCTTGGCTATCTGTGATGATGTCCACACCATTGGTAAACACGCTGTGAGTGAAATAAATATGACCCGGCCAGAACCAGTTGCTCCTAGCAGGGGTGGGCAAACTTTTTGACTCGAAGGCCACAATGGGTTCTTAAACTGGACCGGAGGGCCGGAACAAAAGCATGGATGGAGTGTTTGTGTGAACTAATATAAATTCAAAGTAAAGGAGCGGAGGGGAGAGCAAGAGAACCCTCCGCTCTTTCGGCTCCGCGGGCCAGATAGAACAGCCGAACGGGCCGGATCCGGCCCGCGGGCCGTAGTTTGCCCACGGCTGTGTGCCTCAGTCTAGTTTGGGCAGGTAGAAGAAGCCTTCCTGGGGGAGTGGAATAGGAGATGGCTTTGATGATACTGCCTCACAGGTCTGACGCCTGCAAGATAGTCTCTGAACCCTGCCTGGTAAGCTATACTGATAGATATCCCTGGGGGATGGACACAAGAGGACTGCATTTTGAGTAAATTGAAAATGAAAAGAGAAAGACTCAGCAGCAGTGATCAATACACAAGGAGCCCTTCAGGCTAAGAGTTTTTAGGTGAAAAAAACTCCAAGGGCTGAACTCTTTAATCTTAGAACTATAACCACCCTAGTATGACCTATATCCTTTTTGAATGAGGGGTGAATGTATATGTCCTTTGCCATTAATTTGATAAGCGAAGTCAAAAGGAGGCCACTAGATTCAAATACGAGGATGAAGCAGGACAGATAAGACCTTGCGTTTGCATTCAGTAATAGTGTCTAGGAATCCAAGTACGTTTTTTATAAAAGAGCAAAATTGGAATTTACATATGATATTGATAGATAGTATCTAATCATTTTCCACTAAATACATTACACAGGTGTTGAACTAAGGGATGTGAAGAAATGCCTCGGGTTTAATTTGGATTTATCGGTGGATTTTGGAGTGGATATCAAAGGAGGTCTTAATAAAGATGACTGTGTAAAGAAGGGTGATGGCAAAGATGGTAAGTATGGTCTAACTTATTAGGTCAAAAAAAAGGGGGGGGTGGACAGAGGGTTATGTCAGTGACCACTGCCCGGTCACTAGGAGCCCCCATATTATCTACCCTTATACACAAACATACACACACACGCACAAAACACCACACTTAGAAGTGCTTAAAAACTATTTTATCTTTACAGTGTTTTCAAAACTGTTATAAACACAAGCAACCCACAGAGGATTGCTCACTGGTGTCACCACTGTGCAGGCTGTGCAGTGCGCAGCTCTAGGGGATGCCCTTCACACTGTAGTCATTACAGATTTGTACGTTTATGATGGTAATGGCAGAAGATTATCTTGAGAAAAAAATTTTTTTTCTTCCTCTACTTTTCAGAAAGTTTCTGAATGGACTATTGATAGTACTGTATGTGTCCATTAAGAAAGGAAAAGACCAAACTCTCTCTAATTCAACCTTCCATCCGATTTGAAATCCCTAATTCACCTTCACTCAATTGGTCAAGGGGTAGAAACTTGCAGTTTTAAGATAGTACTGGACGGCCCTAACTGTTTTGGCTCAGTGGATAGAGCGTCGGCCTGCGGACTGAAGGGTCCCAGGTTCGATTCCGGTAAAGGGCATATACCTGGGTTGCGGGCACACCCCCAGTAGGGGGTGTGCAGGAGGCAGCTGATTGATGTCTCTCTCTCATCGATGTTTCTAACTTTCTATCCCTCTCTCTTCCTCTCTGTAAAAAATCAATAAAATATATTAAAAAAAAAAAAAAAAAAGATAGTACTGGGCGGACAGGGTGGGGGGGGGGGGAGGATAATGTCCAACACAGTGACTATATACAGTTAACATTGCTGTATGTTATATTTGAAAGTTACTAAGAGAGTAGATCCTTAAAGTTCTCATCACAAGAAAAAAATGTTTTTATAACTATATGACATGATATGAGTTAAATTTATTATGGTAATTTATGTCAATTATATCTCAATAAAGCTGAGGAAAGAAATCCCTGATCTATCCTTAACATAAATCATTGCATAACCATTTTAAAAATATAAATATCTTTAGTATAAATATTACTTTTATTGTTAATCTTTAGCAGATTTTCAAGCATGAGGCAGTGCTGAAATTCTCAATTTTTACTCTAATCAGAAATACAAAGCTTGGGACTCACCTTTAATGATGATAGAGAAGCAGATAAGAGGAAAGCCTGATATTTGTTAAAGCATAGCAACCACTAACATGTGGCCATGATTGGAAGCCACTGATGAACTGAAAAGAAAGCTGAACTTGCCATCAAATGTCACCATTTCCATATTTGGCCCTTAAGCTAACTACGTAATGTGGGACTAGTCACTCCAACTCCCTGAGTCTCAGTTTTCTCATCCATAAAAATGTGGAAGGAGAAAAATCATCTTAACATTTTTTTCTGGTTCAAAAAATCCACAAATCTGAAAGATTCACAAAAGTTTGTAAAAAGAGGTTTAGCCTGGTGAGAGAGACTATGTGGGTAGGAATTTGGGATAGAAAGAAATTTTGCTTTTCACTTTTTTTTTTGAACGCTTTGATTTTTTTTATAATATTAAAATCGTTCAAAGCAAACCAATATGACATATGATTATGAAGGTAAGTCTGCAACAAAAAAAATATAGTACATTTAAAGTTGTGTTTCGTTCCCACTTGTGCTTGAATTACCAACATATCTCAATCATGCTATCATTTTTTTTTAAAAAAGGTGATTGACATCTACAATTAGCTACTAATAAAAATTGCCCCTGGATATTTGGTGTGGAAAAGTTAGTAATATTTATATTAGAATATATTAGACTATACAAAAGGGGTCAATAAATGTTTATCAATTGTCACAGAGTTAAAAATGCTTGACTTACATCCGCTTTCTCTTCTCAGTAAACGTCACCAGGGATGGCATCATAGATGATGTTATTTCACTCATTAGAGGAGGAACCAAACAATACGCAGCCCAGCTGAAAGAGAAGCTTCTCAAAGGAGCCAAAGCGGTTGATGTGACAGACTTTGTGAATTGGGCGTCTTCCTTAAGTGATGCTCCAGTGCTCACCAACGAAAAGGTGAGGAAGGTGTCTTTTCAGATAGAGGATTTTGTCATCCTCCTATTAGCTGTCACTGCTGGTTCAGATGACCAGTTAATTTCATCTGAAAGAGATGTGAGCATTCAAATGCACTCCCATCCCGTCCCAGGGAAGAAGCATGGCATGGAAGAAAGGCACAGAGGGTGGCATTAGACCAACCCAGGCTGAGTTTGGGTCTCTGTCCCTCAGGAGACGGGTACTCTTTTCTGACTTCTACAACATGAAATTCTCCAGGGCTCCAGGATTCAATAAGACTGCAGGTACAGAGACTACAACATAGACTGGCACAAAAGAGGTGCTCCGGAACCATTAGTGCCCTTCCATCTGCCCCTGGTTGTCCTTGCCTGTGGGAGGCATCACACCGCCACTCCCTGTTTATTCAGGGCCCTGGTGAAAGGGAAGTGCATAAGGTCCCCTTTATGAAAACTCGGGAGATAGTACTCTGTAATCTCCATTTCAAGGATCATTTTGTTTCTCTTGGGAATCAGGTAAGTTTTCCTGAATGCACGTGCTCATTTCATTCAGCTGTCTTACCCAATGCGCTGGGAAATAGAACCAAATCAGGGACCCGCCTCGTGCAAATGGGTGGGTTCCCCTGAATTTTGTGCTTTTGTGTTGCTTTTACCTTCATCTTGCCTTTTCTGTTCTCAGTTCCCCTTTTTTCATTTCCCCTCAATCTCTCTTACCCTCCACATGTCAAGCTATATTAAGCTGTTTCTGGGAGAACTTGGGTAATCATGACCCACTGAGCCTATGATTTTTGTTAGATTGTGCGACTTACTGGCAGCAATGCACCAGTTGTCAAGGAGCATCAGTGTTTTAAAGAGCTGTAGTAGCAGCGCTCTGTGTTTTAGTCCTTATAGCCCTAACGACATAGTGAAAATCATTCCTAACTCTCTCGTATAGGGACAAAGATAACATACTCATTCTATCAGCAAACTACATTTAGCACATATAATTTAATTAGTTTGGAAGCCTATAAGAAATCTAAATACTTAATATTACAATCCTATCTAATAAAGAGGGAATATGCTAATTGACCCTCACGCCATCGCAAAGATGGTGGTGCCCACGGCCAATAAGGAGGGAATATGCTAATTGACTGTCACGCCCTCAAAGATGGTGGTGCCCACAGCCAATAAGGAGGGAATATGCTAATTGACTGCCACACCCTCAAAGATGGCGGTGCCCACAGCCACAAGTTGGTGGCGCCCAGTCCCCTCAGCCCCCCAGCCACCTAGGGCTGGCCCGAGGCACAGGCAAGCCTCGGATGGCAGCTGCCCAGCTGACCAGGGCCACCCGAGGCTCAGGTAACCAGGGCGGGCCGAGGCTTGTGCTGCTGGCAGTGGCAGCAGCGGAGGTGTGATGGGGCGTTGCCTTCCCCTGATTACTGGGTCACCTCCCACCCCTGAGGGCTCCCGGATTGTGAGAGGGGGCAGGCTGAGCTGAGGGACCTCCTCCTCCAGTGCATGAATTTTCATGCACCAGGCCTTTAGTATTAATATAATAATATAATACTTAATGTTATAATATCCTAAGTACTTACTATTAAACTATATTGTCATTTTTTTGCATTTTAGCAAATTTCATGATAGATTACATCCACTGAAAATACATCTATCTACAAATGACAGAAAGATAGAGTTAGCTAGGATAGGAGAAAAATTATAACTGTTTCCTTAACAGGAGGCCAGAGTTCATCAGAAAAAGGTGTGGCTCTTCAGGAAAACTTCAAAAAGTACATTTTAATTGTTCTTTGTCTTCTTGTGGGATTTTTGACTCCAGGGTTTGAAGTTCCTCTGAAACTGCTGTCATTACATGTCCTTCATCTTTATCTCTTTGAACACTGTGTGTGCATTTCATCCAAATTGTATTTTCTCCATGACCCTCTCTTCCTGTATCTTAGATTATCTGGCCTCGACTTTCCTTTGAAGGGTAAAACAAGGTGAATTTCATTTCTTAAGAATCAAAATAACTCCACCACATGCTTAGGCTGTTGGTGCCAATGTAGCCAAATTGAAGTGGTTTCTTTCTTCCAAATAAATATGACATAGTTGAAATCCATAGCCTACACACTAATCGTGAATGGTGTGCTAGCAGACAGTCGTGTTGACTTTGTAGAAGCTCTTGGTATGTTCTGGATATGATACTATTCACTTAAAAGTGTTATAAATGTCTTCTCTCACTTGAGGACTTTCACTCTTTAATGGTATTTTCGATAACCAATTTCCTCTTTTTGACTTTTTATTTTGAAATGATTTTAGACTTACTATAAACATGCACAAATAATACAGCCAGTAAAAGTGCAAAGATAGCACAGAGTTCACATAGACTCTAAGCCCAGAGCCCCTGCTATTAACAATTTAGATAACCACAGTACCATTATCAAAATCAGAAAAGTCGTATTGACTACATCACAGGCCTTATTTAAATTTCACTAGTTTTCCCCTAATGTCCTTTTTTCTGGTCAAGGTTCCAATCAGGTTCCCACATTGCATTTAGTGGTCATGTCCCCTTCGTCTCCTCCAATCTGTAACAATTCCTCAGACTTTCCTTGTCTTTTACAACCTTGACACTTGTGATGAGTATTGGTCACTTGTGTCAAATGTCTTTCAATTTAGGCTTAAAGTAGATTGAGATTGTGCATTTGGGGCAAGAATACCACAAGAGTGATATTATGGGGCATTGGTGGGGGGATTAACCAAGGAAGTTGTATGCATATATGCATAGCCCATGGACACAGACAATAGTATGGTGAAGGCCTGGGGGAGTGCAAGATCGAGGGAGTCACTGGGGGGGAAAGAAGGGGAACATCTCTAATACTTTCAACGATAAAGATAAATTTTTTTAAAACATGATATTGTGTCCTTCTCAGTGCATTCTATGAGGAATTATGATTTTCTTTTTCTTTTTTTGATGTAGTTAAATGCATATTTCTTTTCATTACAGGTAGTGCTTTTGTGTCCTATTTAAATTTGTTCTCTACCTCAATGTCTTAAAGATGACCTCCCATATATTACATTCCAGAAGCTTTATTGTTTTGCTTTAACATTTCCATCTATAACAAATCCAGAGTTGTTCTTTGTGTGTGGTATAAGTTAGAAGGTCACTTTTTAAAAAATTTCTCTATGAATATTTTCTTATCCTAGAACAATTTATATTGATGTCCATCCTTTATAGCACATATCAAAGTTTTCATTTAAATCTACCTGGATGATTATTTTAATATCAGTGCCCTTACTTCCATAATGTCATCTTCATGACCAGAGAGATCATGACTCATTTTAGTCACTTATATCGTCCTAAAGGCTAACAGCATATCTGGCAATAATAATCCTTTAAAAAAATCATTTTTACTAATTAATTAGTTAATGAATACTCCAGTGAAGAATGTTACAAGCTCCATCAGTAGAAAAATACCTAAAATTAAATGTTCTGCTTCCTTGCAGCTGTCTCCTATACATAACCTGATTCCACTGAAAATGAGAGATGCACACCTAAAGAAAGAAAATCTGGAAAGAGCCATTGATGATTATGTCAATGAATACAGCATAAGCAAATGCCACAGATGCCAGAATGGGGGCACTGTGCTTCTGCTGGACGGAAAATGTGTGTGTTCTTGCCCAATCACAGCCGAGGGAATTGCCTGTGAAGTCAGTAAACAAGTAACTCCTCCAGGTGAGAACAAGTTATTTGATATCATTAGGAACACAAATATGTATTTGGGGGTTGTTTAGCTTGAAAAGTCTGTCTCTCACCTACCTTAAGTGTCAACCTGATGCTTTGTAACCCAAAAAGCATTTGTATTCTCCCAAATTCCATGCTATTGGGACGAAGGACCTCTATTTTCTACCTACTTGGCTCTTCCATCACTAGTCACACTGACTCTTCCTACAGAAGGTGCACATCCCCTCTAGGATGGAAATGTGTCTTGGATCTGCAACTTCATTATGTTCCCAGCACCTAGACAGAATCTGGCACATCATGGTATAATGTGCTGAGGGGATGAATACATAAATGGGTGAGTGAACCCAAAGTTGAAGTCCTAGTAATCATTAAGATTTGATATTCCTTTGCTTTCTCTAGAATTGAAACTGGAAAAGAAATAAAGTTGCCGGCTTCCTTGGGATCATATGGAAGGGAAAACACCAGGAACACTAGGACTTTCCATGTATGATGCTGCCCGTGGAATTAGTCCTTGATGCCAAATGAAAAGCAACACTCGTCATGAAAATTCTACCAACCTCCCAAGTCGCCTCTCTTGGGTCCATGATACTTCTTTTCCTCCTTAAACTCCTAGGATGTTTCTTTTTTCTCCCCCTCTTCCCCCCCCCCCCCCGTCCCCTAATGAGGAGAGTCAGCAGTGAAATAGGCTAGGACTGCTTTCTCCTTCAGGCAATACCAATATCTTCCTAACAAATAAAAATTAAATTAAAAAGAGAATATTGGTTAGAAAGACTGAAGTAATTGCCAAAGTGCTTCGTATGACTAATATATTCTGCTACTTCCACTACCACAAGTCTTACTATGCAGTTTCATTCCTGTTGGTCTTTTTTGGTTGTTCGTTGATATGTTCGTGCATTCATTAATTCAGCAAATCCTTACTGAGCACCTAGCACAGGCACAGCACTCTACTCGTCAGTCTTAGCGCTCCAGTTTTACTCTCCATGTCCACAGGGAAAAGCCTATTGTATTTGTAACAAAAAGCTACTCGATTCAATTATGTGAAATTGTCTCTATTGGATCGTATTTTACCATAAAAAAGAGAGAGTGAGAGAAATGAAAACAGCAATTCATATGCTCCAACTGAATAGCTACCTTTATGCGTTGTATACGGTAAGGCTATGCGTAAGAAACTGACTAAGGGAGCTGGCTGTACCATCTTATCCATTAGCTAGCATGGTAGTTAAGGCCTGAGATCTTTGAAAATATCTGAAAACTCAAGAAAGAAAGGAGAGAGAGAGAGTGGGAGAGAGAAAGAGGAAGGGGGGGAAGGAAAGAAAGAGAAGAAAGGCTCAAAGTACAAATAGAAAGAATTCAAAATCAAAATTAATAAATGTTTAATTAAACATCAACAACATGTATCATATAAACTCCATTAATTATCATTCTTATTAATCAACATTTATAAATAAAATTAAGTTAGGGAAGGGAGGAAGTAGAATGTCCAAGGCTGCAGTCATGGTGCAGGAAGAGGAATATATTCGGGACTACAATTTGAATGAGAAGCAGAAGGCAACCAAGGCCAAGTATCCTCCAGGCAATGGGAAGTACGAGTATTTGGACCATCCAGCGGATGTCCAGTTACTTGCATGGGGAGATACTCCGGAGGAAGCTTTCGAGCCATGTGCAATGGCCATGTTTGGCTACATGACAGATACGGACACGGTGGAGCCCCTCCAAGCAATAGAAGTAGAAACATAGGGAGATGAGTTACAGTCTCTTCTGTTGCACTTTTTGGACAAGTTGCTTTATTAGGCCAGTGCTGATGAATTCTTCATACCCGGGGAAGTGAAAGTACTTAGTCTCGATCAAGTAAATTTCAAATCACGGTCAATTGGGTGGGGAGAAGAATTCTCATTGTCCAAGCATCCTCAGGAACTGAAGTCAAGGCAATAACATATTCAGTCATGCAGGTCTATACTGAAGAGAAGCCAGAAGTTTTTGTGATCATTGACATTTAAGATAAAGTAAAAACTCCTATGAAGAACTGTTTTTTTTCTCTTTCTTTTGAAAAGATATCATAATATAAATTCTACAGTCTCTGGTGATATATGATGGTTTGCAGAACAGAAATTTTTGACTTAAAATATGACTTTCCCACAAATAGAAAATCAAGGCATAACCTTGGTCTGTACTAACCAGATATTCAAATGTTAAAGAATTCTTCAGGTGGCAAAAAAAAAAAAAAAGGTAGTTTTTCTCAATTTGTGGAAATTCTCAAGGATGCACATGATTGCTGAGAAGTCACAGTAAATAAACTACTAATAGGCAAATTAAAAAGCAACATTTAAAAAATATTCAAGTTTTTTAACAAAGATGGAATGCATTTTATTTTTTTAATTCATTATTTTATTTTTTATTGAATTTATTGGGGTGACACTGCTTAACAAAATTACGCAGGTTTCAGGTGCACAGTTCTACAGCACATTATCTGTACACTGTTTTGTGTGGCTGCCTGTTAGGCTCAGTCACGGAAAGAGCCTCTGGCTACCCTCCTCAGTCAGGCATAAGCTCCACAGGGTGGGGCCAGAGGGAGGCCAGAGGGTGGAGCTATTGCTTTCCCCCAGGCTGATGCTGCACTGTGGGGAGTGCTCCACCCAGAAAGAGGGCATCTGCCCTGTGGTAGAATGACAGCACAGGGATCCTGTCCCTTCAGCTACCTTTCCAGAGCCACAAACCCCAGACTCTCCCCATGTGGCCCTAGAGTCTAGGCCACTTCGCCCTCCCTCTTCCAGAGCCCAGGGTGAGTGGATGCGATTGAAATTTTGTATGTTGGCCCTTTACGAGGGTGCCTGTGTCTCCAGTGGACTCCTGCCTCTCCCTGGCAAACAGAAAACTCGCTGCTGTTCACACCCAGAGGTTATGTGGGTGCCTCTTCCCAGCTCTGGTGCTCAGGGCTGGGGAGCCAGCTTTGGATTTAGACCCCACACTTCTCGGGGGGAAGCCCCTGAAGCTGATATATCCATCCAGAACCTCTGCTGCCACCTTTAGGAGCCAGACCAGCCATTTTTGAAACTCCACCCTTCCTACTAGTTTTTTTTATTTTAATATATTCTATTGATTTCAGAGGGGAAAGGAGAGGGAGAGAGAGATAGAAACATCAATGATGAGAGAGAATCATTGATCAGCTGCCTCCTGCACATCCCTTACTGAGGATTGAGCCTGCAACCCGGGCATGTGCCCTGACCAGGAATCGAACCCTGGCCTCCTGGTTCATAGGTTGATGCTCAACAACTGAGCCACACAGTCTGGGCCCTACCAGTCTTGATGTGACTTCTTCTGTAAATCTTTGGTTATAAGACTTCTCTTCAGCTAGTCTTCAGTTGATTATTCAGGATGATTAATCTATAATTTATTTGTAATTCGAGTTCAATCCTGGGAAGAGGTGAGTGTAGCTTTCATCTACACACCTCCACCTTGGATCTCCTATGGGGTGCATTTTAGTAAACTGGGTCTGATATAGAAATGGTACTCTGCCCTTCAGGGTATAAAATAGCCCTGGAAGCTCACCAGAATTCCCTGCCCTCAGAAACCTAAGTGAATCGGGAAGAATGAGGGTGCTGAATGAATACAAACACTGAATCTGGTCTTAGACAAGTCACTGTGGAGAGAGTTTTTGACATAGAGTGTCTGGATCAAGGGTTGTTATCATAGTAACTACTGAGAATCCCTTGAACCTTTGTCAGTTGTCAAACAACAAAAGAGCTGAGCCTCAACTGGATTCCCAAGGATCCACTTAATGGGATTTATGTGAGTTCCTTCTACTGAAAAGAGGTCAAAAGTGTAGATTCACTATTGGCAGCAAGATCCTTCAACCTCCATCAAAGCTGGCATCTCTGGTGATCATTTCCAGCAGGGTGCACCATTGAGACACCAAAAACTACCCAACAGGAAGCAGCTGAGTCTCTGGACCTAAACTGAGGAAGCGTCACCAGAAATTAGGGCAGATGACCTCCTGGCTGCTGAGCCTTACATGGCTCATCCTGGACTGTGGTTGGGAGAAGCAGACTCCTGAGAAGGGAAGTCCAGCCCTCACATGCTCTCTGCCAGGGCACACCACAAATTCAAGGCAAGGGACACATGAGGAAGAGTCCTCTGAAGTTCTGGCCATATATTCAGAACATTACACTGAACCCCATCTGTCAGCAAAAGAACCTGGAGAAGCTGGGCATCGTGTTCCCTTGGGCCTCATGAGAAAAGGACCTGTAGGGCATTGCTACATGTTTCCCTTTTTTACTTAGATTGTTTATTTATTCTCCTGATCACATGATAAGAAGAAAGCCAATAATTGTTGGAGGTGTGGGTCTCCATCCTCACACAGGCTTCTCGCTACTATCTCTCTCAACACCCTTTGTGTGTGTGTACAGTGGGACATTATACAACAGCCCATAACAGCAGCTCCTGAGTTAGTTTCCCTGTAGTGATATATGAAAACAACACCAAATGTTGGATAAAAGACTATGTCAGCTTAGTTTATTTGAAAAGAAAATAAAACATTTCTCTCTCTCTCTCTTACTCTCTCTCTCTCTCTCTCTCTCTCTCTCTCTCTCTCTCTCTCTCACACACACACACACACACACACACACACACACACACACAAATATTTCTCATGAGAAATATCCATCTTTCTGCCCCTCCACCCTTCAACTCCATGGTGGTTTATTACTCACCACCATGCTGACAGCTGTGAAATGGTTCAAGACAATAGAATGATGAACTATTTAACAAGAGACAAGTTGTTAAACCACTAAGCCCCAGGATAATAATATCTCCTTCACAGAATTATGTTGTGTCATTAAAATAATGCACACAATCACTTTGTCACCTAACAGACAAGCAATGAATGGTTAACTGTTACTATTGTTGTCATGCAAGGCTATTGGTAAAAATCCTTCCAAATGTGACTAACATTTGTGATTCGAGAGGCCAAGGAGATTAAATCTGAAAATTGAAGATAATGGCATATGGCACAGTGGTTTAGTGCTCTCTGTAATAATTAGTGGGTTTAGTGATCTTTTTAAAATATACATAATATGGCCGGCCGCTGTGGCTCAGTGGTTGAGTATCGACCTATGAACCAGAAGGTCACGGTTCAATTCCTGGTCAGGCCACATGCCCTGGTTGAGGGCTTGATCCCCAGTGTGGGGTGTGCTGGAGGCAGCCAATCAATGATTCTCTCTCATCATTGATGTTTCTATCTCTCTCTCCCTCTTCCTTTCCCTCTGAAATCAATAAAAGTGTATTTAAAAAATAATAACAAATAAAATATACATAATATAAAATTTACCATTTTAACCATTTTTAAGTGTAGAGTTCAGTGGCATTAAGTACTTCCTCATTGTTATGCAACCATCGCCACCACTCATCTCCAGAATTGTTATCATCCCAACCTAAAACTTGATAGCAATTAAACAATAATTTGCCACTCCTTACTTCCCCAGCCCTGGTAACCACTATTCTACTTTCTGTCTCTATGAATTTGACTATTTGGTATACCTCATATAATGGAATCATGAAACATTTGTCCTTTAATTGCATTGGGTGTAATGTCTTCGAGCACATATCAGAATTCCATTACTTTTTTTAAAATTGTTGAGAGATTTACAAATGTCTCCCCTTCCTATGGGAGGGGGCCCTTTTACCTCTCTCCACCCAGCCCCTACCCGCCACCCCCCTCCCCAGGTCTTCACCACCCTATAGTCCGTGTCCCTGGGCTATGCTTATAAGTATACAAGTTCTTTGGTTGATCTCTCCTCGTCCCCCACCCCCACATTGACATATGTCAGTCTGTTCCATGCCTCCATGCTTCGGGTCTTATTTTGTTGGCCAATTCATGTTGTTCGTTAGATTCTACAAGTAAGTGAGATCATGTGCTATTTGTCTTTCTCAGATTGGCTTATTTCACTTAGCATAATAGTCTCCATGCTGTCCCAAAGGGTAGGAGATCTCTCTTTTTTACAGATGCATAATATTCCCTGGTGTAAATGTGCCACAACTTTTTTATCCACTCATCTACTAATAGGCCCATGGGCTGTTTCCAAATCTTAGCTATTGTAAATTACACTGCCATGAACATAGGGGTGCATATATTCTTTCTGATTGGTGCTTTGGGGTTTTTAGGATATATTCCCAGAAGTGGGGTCAAATGGCAGTTTTATTTGAAAATTATTTTTGAGGAAACTCCTGTTTTCCATAGTGGCTACACCAATCTGCATTCCCACCAGCAGTGAACTAGGGTTCTCTTTTCTCCACATCCACTTGTCATTGGTTGATGGTAGCCATTCTGACAGGTGTGGTATGGTATCTCATTGTCATTTTAATTTGCATCTCTCTGATGATCAGTTACTTTGAGCATTTTTCATATGTGTCTTGGCCTTCTGGAGAAGTGTCTATTCAGGTCCTCTGCTCCCCACCCCACCCCACCCCACCCCTTTTTTTTTTTTTTTCTGCTAAAAGCTTTATTGTTTCCATTTGGTCTAATGCATGGAAGAGGGCTCCAGGGTGGTTAAAAGAATGGCTAGCGGTTTGGGGGAGTGGCCAGGGGAATGCAAAGGGAGCCTCAAAGGCCTCTGGGCTCCAAAGGCTCCTAGTCGTGCCTGAGGGTGAGCATTTCCAAAAGACACTGACCCAGCCCAGCCTCGGGGCTGGCCAGCCTGTGGAGGTTAGTCAGGTGTCGCCCATATTTTTTATGAGTTTCACCTCCTCACCCCGGAAGTGGTTCTCCAGGAAGTTACAGACCTGAGGGTCTGCACAGATAGAACCAGGGCCTGCAGCTCCAAAGGGTCCTTTTCTCCAAGGCTATGGCGGCTTCCGTGGTGTCCTGAGTTTTGCCCACTCATCTTGGGAAGGCTCCTGCAAGCCCTGGAAGAGAATGCAGCCACCTCGCTTGTTTTGCATCTTTAAGAGCTGCTCAGTGCCCTCGGGCTTCTTCTCCAGGGGAAAGAAGGGGCCCCCGCCCTCCGGAGCCACACCGTCCAGGTGGAAATAGAAGCCCGGAGAGAGGTGGGTGTGGGAGGCCTGCAGAGGCAGGCTGGCCAGGCGGTTGACAGCAGCCTCCACCTCGGTGGGATAATTCCGGTGAGTCTGGGAGCTCGTGGTTGTCAGCAATAGGGAGTTAAGGTAAAAAACAATAACAACAAAACACGGTGTTGGCTGGTCTCAGAGGCTGGGGATGGCTGAGATGGTTACGAAGTTGGTGACTGGAGAAGATGCTGGAGAGTGGTCAGAGGCTGGAAGAAGGGGCGTCCCTGAGTCTGTTCCATCTAAACACTGTTGAAGCGAGAAAAAGATCCAGGACTGCCAAGGGCAATCTGCCCATTTTTAAATTGGATTGTTTGTCTTCTTTTGTTGAATTGTATGAGAACTTTATATATTTTGGAAATTTAACCCCTTAGCAGATGTATCATTGGCAAGTATGTTCTCCCATGCAGTGGGTTCCCTTCTCATTTGATGGTGGTGGTGTATGTTTTTTATTGTTTTTTTTTTTCTGTGCAGAAGCTTTTTATCTTTATGTAATCCCATTTGTTTGTTTTTCCTTTGTTTCTCTTGCCCTAGATGTATCGGCAAAAATTCTGCTACGTGAGATGTCTGACATTTTACTGCCTGTGTTTTCTTCTAGAATTTTTATGGTTTCATGGCTTATATTTAAGTCTTTTATCCATTTTGAGTTTATTCTTGTGTATGGTGTAAGTTGGTGGTCTACTTTCATCTTTTGCATGTATCTGTCTAGTTTTCTTTGTTGAAGAGACTGTCTTTACTCCATTGTATGTTCTTTCCTCCTTTGTCAAATATTAATTGATCATAATGGTGTGGGTCAATTTCTGGGGTCTCTGTTCTGTTCCATTGGTCTATATGTCTGTTCTTGTGCCAATACCAGGCTGCTCTGACTATAATGGCTTTGTAGTATAGTTTGATATCTGTTATTATGATCCCTCCAACTTTGTTCTTCTTTCTCAGGATTGCTGCAGCTATTCAGGGTCTTTTATGGTTCCATTAAATTTTTGAAGTATTTGTCCTAGATCTGTGCAGAGTGCCATTGGAATTTCAATAGGGATTGCATTGAATCTGTACATTGCTTTGGGTAGTAGGGACATTTTAATTAAGTTAACTCTTCCAGTCTCTGAGCATGGTGTACTCTTCCATTTGTTTGTATCTTCTTCTATCTCTTTTTTCACTGTCCTATAGTTTTCCAAGTATAGGTCTTTTCCCTCCCTGGTTAAGTTTATTCCTAGGTATTTTATTTTTTGTTGTTGTTGTTACAGTGGTAAATGGGATTGGTTTTTTTAGTTTCTCCTTCTGAGAGTTCATTATTGGTGTATAAAAATGCCATCTATTTCTGGATGTTTCTTTTGTATCCTGCTACCTTGCCAAATTCATTTATTAAATCTAGTAGTTTCCTGGTGGAATCTTTAGGATTTTCTATGTACAATATCATGTTGTCTGCGAATAATGGCAATTTTACTTCCTCCTTTCCAATTTTGATGCTCTTTATCTCTTCTTCTTGTCTGATTGTTGTGGCTAGGACTTCCAGTAGTATGTTGAATAAGAGTGGTGAAAGCAAACATCTTTGTCTTGTTCCTGTTCTTAAGGAAAATGCTTTTAGTTTTTCCCCATTGAGTATGATGTTGGCTGTAGATTTGTCATATATGACCTTCATTATGTTGCAGCATGATCCCTCTATTCCCACTTTGCTGAGAGTTTTTATTTTAAAAGCGTGCTGGATTTTGTCGAATGCTTTTTCTGCATCTATGATATGATCATATGATTTTTATCTTTCATTTTGTTTATGTGATGTATCACATTAATTGATAAGCAAATATTATACCAGCCTTGCATCCCTAGATTAAAACCCACTTGATCATGGTAAAATGTCTATCAAGTTGTTTGCCTAATTTTTAATCAGATTGTTTTGTTTTTCAGTTGTAAGAATTCTCATATAGAATTCTGGATGTCAATCCCATATCAGATAGATGATTTGCAAACATTACTCCCATTCTTGAGGGTACCTTTTTACTCTGATAGCGTCCTTTGATATATAAAAAGTTTTTAATGTTGAAAAAAATTAATTTGCCTACTTTTTCTTTTTTTGCTTATGTTTTTTATTTCATACTAATAAAATAATTGGATCTGAAGTTAATGTCATAAAGCTTTCCCCCTATGTTTTCTTCTAAGAATCTTATAGTTTTACTAGAGGCCCAGTGCATGAAATTCGTGCACGGGGGTAGAGAGCTGTCCCTCAGCCCAGCCTGCACCCTCTCCAATCTGGGACATCCCTCTCACAATCCAGGACTACTGGCTCTCAACTGCTCGCCTGCCTGCCTTCCTGATTGTCCCTAACTGCTTCTTCTTGCCAGCCTGATCACCCCCTTACCACTCCCCTCCCAGCCTGATTGATGCCTAACTGCTCCCCTGCCAGCCTGATTGCCCCTAACTATCCTCCCCTGCCTGCCTGGTCACCCCTAACTGCCCTTCCCTGAAGGCCTGGTCCCCCCCAACTGCCCTCCCTTGCAGGCTTGCTCTCCCCTCCTGGCCTGATAGCCCACAACTGCCCTCCCTTGCAGGCCTGGTCCCTCCCAGCTGCCCTCTCCTGCTAGCCATCTTGTGGTGGCCATCTTGTGTCCACATGGAGCAGCCATCTTGTGTGTTGGAGTGATGGTCAATTTGCATATTACTCTTTTATTAGATAGGATTAGCTCTTGTGTTTAGTTTTTAATCCATGTAGAGTTGACTTTTGCATATGGTATAAGATAAGTCTTCAACTTTATTCTTCTGCATGTAGATATCCAGTTTGTTAATCACTATCATTTGTTGGTCAGTGATTTTTTTCACCATGTGCTAGCCTACTAAAGTCAATCAGCCTGGAAGCAACAAGAGAAAAGAGGGTCAGGATGACAATGAATTACTTCACAAATTGTGTTATAATAAATGTTTTCATAACTACATTGTAAATATTCCTAAGTCCTCCTTATAGCATTAATAATAATATGAAGTTCCAAAAAGTCCTATAGAATTGAAAATAGAAATATTCCTATTCATCTGACCAAAAGAAAAATTGCCATTAGGTTTCACTCAGGTATGGCTAATTTGTATTAGGACATAAATAATTATCTATTTAGGTCAGCTTCCTGCCTGACTAATTCAAATTTGAGCAATAGAGTATGAAAAAGACTAAGTTTGAATAACTTTTCAAGTGGAGCGAATAGGGTAATTCTAAGGTGTAAAAAAAAGAAAATAAAAACTAAGGAAAAAGATTAAAATCTGGAAATGTTTTCAAATTTACTATTTTAAACAAACTTGAAAATATATTCTAAAAGTGGGAAAAAGAAGTAAGACCTCACCAATATTAATCCTGGACTGAAAAAAAAAATCCTATTTTAAAATTAAGCAGACAACAAATGAGGAAAATGAGTATATTTAAACCTGCAATTAATTGACAATGGGAAAGGAAAAGAACTCAGGGAATGATGGAGTGATCTACTTTCTCCTGTCATCTTCCCTGAGTCTGTAAAACCCAAGGCTCACCTGCTATTTCCCAAACTTTCTGGTCTAATCTTCCTGTTGAGAAGGAAAATGAGAAGGGAGGGAGGGAGGGAGGGAGGGAGGGAGGGAGGGAGGGAGGGAGGGAGGGAAAATAGATCCATTTTTCCATATAGGACCTTTTCTTTCTTTCATTCATTAAAATACACATTACCCTTAACAAATTGTTTAGCACCGTGGTCAGCAAACTGCGGCTCACGAGCCACATGCGGCTCTTTGGCCCCTTGAGTGTGGCTCTTCCAGAAAATACCACGGCCTGGGCGAGTCTATTTTGAAGAAGTGGCATTAGAAGAAGTTTAAGTTTAAAAAATTTGGCTCTCAAAAGAAATTTCAATCGTTGTACTGTTGGTATTTGGCTCTGTTGACTGATGAGTTTGCCGACCACTGGTTTAGCACAAGGACCAATCGAATGAGGGTGTATATTTTGATGATGTTAGTTAAATCTTGAAAGCCCAGTGAGATAAGAGAATTACAACTTGGATTTAGCCTTGGAGGAGAATATAAAGGAATGAAGAGGTAAAGAATCATGAGAGGAAAATATAAAACTAACAGACGCCACTGAATATTCTGAGTTCCCCCAAACCCAAGAAGAGGGTCAGATACAAATCAGAGCCAAAGTAGCAGAAGAAAGTAAAAAGTGCATTAACATATAACAGAATTCTTCTTTGAGCTTTGTTCTTTTTTCTCTTTGCTCTGCAAGTTGTTTTGATAAAAGACTTCTTTTAAAAGTTTAGGCTATTTTTCCATTTTCTTACTTCAGCAGTTCTTTTAGAGTTTAGTAAACATTTGCCTGGAGTTGGTTTTAAATTGTAATGACAGCTGTTTCCTGCCCTTCTTGAGTTTAAATAAAATTTCCTCATCTAGGGTATAATATAGTGGGAATGCTCTTTCTATTGGGAGATGAGTTCATTTTGTAGTGAAGTTGATTAATAAGTTATTCTTTTTCTAGAGCACTGGTGCTCTGAAAGGGTTAAGGCCTCTTTTCATCAAAAATAGAAAGTACAAGAGTGAAAAAAATCCATTTTGTTTTCAAAACAAAAAATGAAAGAGAAATAAGCCAAATCAAGGTACTGCCCATTTCCTCCTGCACAACCTTTTTAAGCAGGCCTGGCCATCCCCTGCTTCCTCCCTCCCACTTTCCATCTGGCCATTCCCTATCTATCCAAGCAGGGAGACGAGAATTTCCTTGAATTTCTATGAATCTATTTTGTGAGTTTGAGTTGTTCCTTGCTGGCAGAAGGCAAAAAGCATGTTGATGAAAAGAGTCAGGCATAAAAAATAATGGAGTTTTGACTCACCAGACTCAGTCTGGAAACTTGAGGGGTCACTTAACATTTCTGTGCTTTCATCATCAAGAAGCAACAATGTAGTGATCATCTCCGAGTGTTTGACAGTATTTTAGCCAAGAGTTCTCCGCCAGCTTCCCAGAAATGATGGGCTTTGAGGGAGGCTGTGCACATGCAGAATTCGTGTGCAAGGAGTCTACCGCTTTTATCAGATTCTGAAAGGAACCCATGGGCCAAAACGAAAAGGTTTGAAAAACAAAAGCTGCTCTAGGATCTTAGGGTGACAGAAGGAAGTACAAAAATTGGAGGAGTTTCAAATCTAGTTAGGGAGCCAAACTTAATGCAGCCAATTCAATGGGAGAACCATAAAAGGCAAACATATCAAAGAGCTTCATTTGATTTCTGCAGGAGTTCAGAAAAACCAGGAGATGAATGAGCAAGAATCATGGAAGACTTCCTGGAAGAGGTGAGACTCAATATCCCCCTACTTTATCTCAGGGTTTTTTCCAGGCGTGCTCGTGTTGTATACTTAAAGTAGATAATCCAGTGTTTCTTCCCTAAAATGTTAGCCATTCAGGTGATAAAGCAGAAGGTGTGTAAGAGTATTTCTAACAATTTAATCATCGCTCTTTAAAGCCTGTGAGGTACAGCCTTGACAATACTGTTAATAATGATCAGTAGTGTGACTTAAATTTTTATTTGTGCTATCTGCCTCCATTTTCCTGTTAATTGGCTTTTAAAAAATGAACAGCCTCACTCTGTTTCTGGGCCTCACAGTCTCCACCTAGCTGTCACCTTCAGCGGATACCAAAGGGACAGACAGATTTTACCATTGCCTGAACAAAAAGTTTGCCAGAATGCAAAGTATGAACAGAGAATGCATGTCCAAGTACTTGAAGGATTCTAACCAGGTTTGCCCTCTCTGAGCTACTTCTCCTTCCAATGGCAAGGCCCATACCAGGAAAATATAACTTTATCTTCTTTAGATGGTATCGCTGCATTGTCTGTCATCTTTACTGCATTTCCTGTTTCATCTTTCTGCTCAGGGACTTGTGTACTTGGTTGGTATGACAGAAAATATACTCACATATGTCACAATGGAAATAATTGTTTTAAGTAAAGTGATTATGCTCTAAACACTAAAAATAGAAACTTATTAGTGGATTATAACTTATGGTTAAGAGCTTCTTCAGCCCTTACCTGGTTTTCTCTTAGCCAAAATACTTCTTTTAAGTGTACATTTTTCAGAGACTGGTGAATTTATGTCAGTAACAACTAAAAATTACCTTAATCTGCATTCAGAAGTAAGCAGAAATTGAAAGGGAATTCAAGTGAAACAAGTGAAATTCCAAGTCCTCTTAACCCAAGACTTTTCCAATCAGCTACATTGTTCTTGGAAATTGCTAGATTTCTGTTTAGCACATAACTTTTGTCCCACTTTCTGGTACAGAGAGAAAGTCATAGAAAGACCACGTGTAAGTAATTATTATGTCGTGCATGGTGAAGATATATTGATAGGCTCAGTAGTAAACAGTGTCGGAGTGTAGAATTATTTCGAACCTGCAGGGCTGGCCTGGTGGCCTGTCTGCCATCTCGCTAGCATGAGTTACCTGTGTGCTCCTCCTTTTTGAGGCCTGCCCCTTGGATTCCTCTGGGGAGCTTTAGAAAATACTGATGCCAGGGTCTCAAAACTACAGGTTTTTATTTGAGTGGTCTGGGGTAAAGCCTGGGAACTAGACTTTTTGAAAAATTTCCAGGTGAGCCCTAGCCAGTTTGGCTCAGTGGATAGAGCGCTGGCCTGTGAACCGAAGGGTCTCAGGTTCGATTCCGGTTAAGGGCACATACCTCACAGTCTCGGGTCAGATGCGTGCAGGAGACAACCAATTGATGTGTTTCTCTCACATCAATATCTATCTCTGTCCTTCCCTCTCTCTTCCACTCTCTCTCAAAATCAATGGGAAAATATCCTCAGGTGAGGAAGAGAGAGAGAGGGAGGGAGGGAAGGGAGGGAGGGAGGGAGGGAGGAAGGAAGGAAGGAAGGAAGGAAGGAAGGAAGGAAGGAAGGAAGGAAGGAAGGAAGGAAGGAAGAAAGAAGGAAGGAAGGAAGACTGTCAGGTGATTTTAATGCACACTGGTTGAGACCCACTGCTTTAGACCCTAAGGTGCCCCTGCACTGGGATAATCTCCGTTTCGGCAGAGAGTGAAACAGGAGGCTTCTGGTTACACTAAAGAAGCTGCCATTGAGAGGTCTTCATTTGGCGATTTTTACAGCAGTGGCATGCCTGCCTCCCATACCTGCGCTGCCTTGATTTTTCTCCATCATCATTCGCTACACATTTATTATGTGCCAGAGACTATGCAATTTGGGATTACTGACTACCAACCTAGCTTGTAACTCTTCCTCAAGCCCCACCCTTCTTCAAAATACCTATATCAGGCTCCTTCCTACCCCCAAAACTTGTGCCTGCCCTGCCTTCCTGCCTGCCCTGGCAATGATTCTATCCATATTTCTTATCACATCTTGATTTTGAAAGGCATTTTCATTTTAAGGAATAAATAAGGAACATCTTTTTAATAAAGGGTTTTGTATTGTCATGGTATAATTAGTATTAGATCGTCATCAATGAAGAAATGTGGTGCCCCTCTACTAGGTAAATGGGGTAGTACTGACAAGAAGATCTAAACATTTGCAACCCCAAATTAAGGACTCAGCTGGCTTTCCTTTCCAACAGGAAACAGAGATGGTCTTCTGTCTTTGGAATTACTTGAGGATCAGGCTATATATTCAAATAAAATAAATAATTCTGTGTACCAGAATATGTTTACATGGTTGCTACAGTTGATTGGTGGGGAATCTAACTACTTGGGATCAAATACCATGCCTTTAATGCAAGAATATGTAGTTCGCCTGTGTGATAGGGATTGGGGCATTTGATACTAACAAAAATTATTGAAAAATTAACACATGGACCTAGATTGAAATGTGCTTTATATTTTGAATGAAATGAATGGTATTCTATGATAAGCTTTTGAATACTGAATTTCTACCATTTAAATGTTGATGGGAATACAGTTGGAATTGTGATTAAAATTACTGTGATCCTTTTGATCTTTTTAAGCTTATAGTTGTTTTCAACAAGCACTATCTATGCAAAATAGAAAAGTTAAAAAATTAGCAAAGCACAAAATAAGAATTATGTATGGTAATACCTCCACCCAAGTCAACCACTATTAACATTTTAGAGTGGATCTTTCATTCATAGATGATAGATAGATAGATAGATAGATCCACAAATACAGACTTTATATAAATTAGGTTAATAATGTACACAGAATTTAATATATAGGCACTTTTATAAAATTTTTGAGTCAATTTTCTGACTTCAGAACCTCACCTATAGCTGTTCTCACATTATTTAAGGGTCATACCTGGATAAACCTGGCCAGTTATGCTAATGTTCTGAGGGCTAAGGTTGATATGCAAATCAACCTTACATATCAATGTGTGAAAGCTGAACAGACCACACAGTTTAAAAAAGGAAGTACATTCTGCAAAGCTAACTTGCACATTCACTGTCCGAGTTACTGCATCTTTGGGGTCACTGAGTGCCAGGCACATCAACTCTTTTCAAGAAACATGGTAAGTAACCCATTTTACGGCTCTCCTTGGTCTCCTGGCAACACCTAACCTTCTCCCCGTGGAGCAGAGAGGGGCGGGTGCTTTTGCCAGGTCCTCCAGGCCTTGGGGAGTTTTGTTTGTCCCAAGTTGTTCCATTTGCTCTGAAAGCTGCTGAGTGTTTATTATGTCGCTGGAGAGACTGTGGCTGCAGGAGTTCCCTTTTCTGACTCCAGCCTTCAGAATAGAGGAAGAGCTATGCCTTAGAGAAAGAACAGTTGTATTTTTGGTCTTGGCCTCTTAAACTAGTTGAGCTCCAGAACGAGCAATGTCCATGGTTCTCTGAAGAGCACTCTGGACCCAGAAGAGAACTCCAGTGATATGTGTTGGGTAATATTGCTGATGTGGAGGGCCATTCTGACAACACAGTGGATTTTGCAAAAGGAGCTCTTTGTTTGTTTGTTTGTTTGTTTTTAAATGTATTTTTATTATTTTAATTATGAGAAATAAACAAAGCCCAAATAGTCCAAAACTTAGGGACAGGTTGTGTTCCCACTGTTAACTGAAAGTCATTAATTAGATCGCACTTAAAATTGTGACCAGGTTCCCAGTTGTACCATAAAAACTAGCTTAACTTATAATGTAGCTGAACTACAGCGTTCACCTCCTGCTACAGTTTCCTATTATTGCTCTGTAAAACTTGGCTTATACATGTGGTGTTCCTACGCTCCAGAGTCTAGAAGAGAGCCAGCCTTCTATCCCACACACGCCTCTCCCCAGCCCCAGCCAGGAAACTGGTTATCCCTCCTCTCAACACAGAGAGGACTTCCTTTACCAGCTCCCTATGAGAAGACGGGGAAGGAGACCACGACTCTCCCAGGCTCTCAGTGGGGGAGGGACTCTTACAGGCTCTCAGTGGGGGAGGGAGCGCACTGCAGACATTGGAATGGAGGGGAAAGGAGTTTATGGGATGTGTTTGTAGTCCGCAAGCTCTTGAGCCAGAAGGGGAAAGTGTGGAGGTGAGAGGGTGACCATGCTCTGGAGGAGAGAGGAGGAGACATGGGGTCAGAGTTGCAGTCACAGGGGGAGGAATGTGCAGTGGTGACAAAAATAGTAGCACATGGCCCCCCTGCAGCCGCACCTGTAGGAGGAAGGCAGTCACCTATCAAGGTGGGACTCGTACATCCCTTTAGTGTTTCCAAACTGGGTCTCTAGGTCCAGGATTCTTAGAAAACAGCTTGACCTTAATTACTGATCTCCTCCTCCAAAATAAACCGGGGCATTTCTCCGACAGGTGATCAAAATGTAAAATTTAATATGGTACCAGTGTCTCACTGGAGTGCACACGTTTCTGAGTAATTTTTAAAATATAAGTTACAGATTCCTAAGAAAAAAATAAATGAGGACATTGTGGTTCACAAAGAGTTACTTAGATTTCCATGGGGGAAACAAGAGGATAATAGCAGAAAAAAAGAAGGTTTAACTGCCTAGTGTGTGTTTGGTGTAATATGTAAGCAATGTTTTCTTATGAGATTATCTTCTTATAAAAGCAGCACTTGGATATATAGATATGCATAAATGAAACAATATATAGTTTCTATAGTCTATCATCTAGGGAACAATCATTGTTAAATCAGTACCAATCCTTCTAAAATTTTATCATTTAAAAATATATTTTATAAATATAATTTTCTGTAAGTGCCAGCATACTTTATAAACCATTTCCTTACCTGATTTTTATTAGACATGTTTTGGATAATATATGAGTTAGGTATCATTTCTAATTTAAGCTTACTTACTCTATAGTGGGGCAGTAAATAAATTTCCAAGTTGCAGTTATGGTATATATCTGCCAATCTGTGTAGCATGTCAGCGAAGAGGAAGTATATTTCTGTTAATGCCTCTCTCCCCCAACATAGCTGCAGGAAGGCAGGTAGCATATTAAAGGAAGGAACACAAACCCTGCTTTTTTCCTTGAAAGCATCATAGCATAGTCAAAGGGCTATATTTGTGGCTTTTTATATTTTGCTTGCTAGTTGTATGTTTTTTCACACATCATTTAAGTTCTAAGTTTGTCTCCTTATCCAACAGTGGTGAGATGATGATGACGATGATGATAAGGAGGAGATGATGATGATGATGATGATGATGACAACTATCCCACAGTGTTGTTTTGGAGAGTAAATAAGATCACAGTTATAGAGCACCTATTCCAGTGCAGGCACCAGCCAGACACTAGATGAATATGAGTTTCCTTCCTTTTAGCCCCAAACAAAGAATTTCCTAAAGAGGCCTAGAGACCCCCAGCGAGCACAGGAGGAGTGTGGTGACAGCAATTAAATGTGTGAGCCCTGGCATGCAATATCTCATTAAATCCCCATGACAAACATAGAGACAGGCACTGCTGTTATTTCTATTGTCCAGCTGAGCACACTGAGTCATGGGAAGGGTAAGTCACTCGCTCACAGCCACACAACTCCCACATATTGGGACTGGAGTGTGTGCCCAATGCTGTCTGCTCTCAGAGTCTGAGCGTTTGGACATTCTGCTGCATCTGAGAAAAACTAGGTCCAGAGAAGACAACAGGGCGGTCCTAGAAAAGCCCGGGGCTGGCTTCTGGAGTGCCAAGGGCCTTTCCCCAGGCAGGTGGCCCTCCAGTTAGAATGGGAAATCAGCTGGCGGAGCAGCCGCTGCTATGGTCAGTAAGAATGGTCCAAATTCCAGAATGCTCACTTTATCAAAACCTTGCAGAAGCCACTGCGATGGAAGGCTGGAAGGGTTCCTGGCTTTGTGGTCCTCCACCCCACGGTTCAAGAAGGGGAGTTAAATGATCAAATGCCTCCTCCCACCTCCCCCTCCCAAGTGCACCTACTGTGTCACAGGTGTGACTAACCTGGCCTCCTCCAGGCTCAATGCAGGGAAAAAGATACCAGAAAGTGGGACCATTGGGAAATAAAAGGTGGTCATTGGGAAATTCACCTTTCATTGCCTGCACGTTATAACTATTGGTAGAGGAACTGTGGAAACCTGTGGGCATGAAGCCCAAAAGTACGTGGGATTTTGCAAGGACAAGCGCATGGGTTACTAAGATTGATGGGTGTTAGCCACACAGTGTCAAGGAGTGCCGGTTCCAGGCCCAGCCTCCCATCACACCTGTGCAATCTTGACCCAGTCCCTCCAGCTGTTTAGTGAAGGTACAGAGTTGGCCTAGGTCAGTGGTCGGCAAACTCATTAGTCAACAGAGCCAAATATCAACAGTACAACGATTGAAATTTCTTTTGAGAGCCAAATTTTTTTAAACTTAAACTTCTTCTAACGCCACTTCTTCAAAACAGACTCGCCCAGGCCGTGGTATTTTGTGGAAGAGCCACACTCGAGGGGCCAAAGAGCCGCATGTAGCTCGCGAGCCGCAGTTTGCCGACCAGGGGCCTAGGTGTTCTCCCATGTTCTTTATAATATGACTCCACATTGTAGATATGAAAGGCCATGGGCAATAGGAGTCTGCCTCTCAAACATCTGTCCCTGTGGAAACTGACTTCATCTGCAACCTTAGACAAATCAGCTCACTCCATAGCCCTAAAATGGGAATAATAGAAAATCATACCTTTTCATAAGACAAGTGCTTTTAAGTACATTTCAATTTGTAAAATTTCTGGGGGGAGGGCAGAGAGGAATAGATATCAAATAATGCACAAATTTTTGTATGTTTGTGGTTAGTGAGGAGAAAAAAATTTTATAAGTACATCTTAGAAGGTTTTAAGAAATGAAGTAAAAAATGTGTTTGGGGTTTCTGTTTGATTGCTTTGCTCCTTTCATTCAGTTTTTGATTCACTGGTGAGCTACTGACAAAAGAAAAGTATATCACTCACTCACTCATTCATTCCACCAAGGTATGAAGCCTGACTCCATGCTGGGGCTCTGCTAGGTGAGGATGCAGGGTGAACCACCAGGGGGGAGGGGAGGCGGTGCTGGCTTCCTGGGTACACACTTCCTGCAGTGGACACCTGGGTCCCCTGGAGGCTCAGGGATGCGCTAATCGATTCCCAGATGATGCTGATGCCACTGGTCAGGCACTTGGAGACCACAGTTCTGAGGTAGTGGATAGATCAGAAGTTAGTCAAAGCAAACATATAAATAAATAAAGACCTTGTAGTAACCTTGGAGGAGATGACTACGGAGCTAATAGAGCATATAAAAGAGATGTCTTCTTAGGAAGAGGTCTGGTCTCTGGTGAGGTGACGTTTAGACTAAAGCAGTGGCTCTCAACTCTGGTTACGCATTAGAATCACTCCAGCAGTTTATCTGTCACCCCCAATCTCAAGGCCCCCATGTAACCAGTTAAATCAAAAGCTTGACATGGGAGGTGCCCAGCGAGGGCTGAGAATTGATGCACAGGAGTGATGATGAGCTGGGCACAGGGAAGTGGCGGGGAAAACACGTCTGGCAGAGGAAATGGCAGCTGTGGAACAAGTGAGGCAGAGAAAAGACTGGATCTGCAGGGGGACCAGGATGTCTGGAGGATGAGCAAGAAGAGGAGAGTGGCAAGAGGTGCTTTCAAGAAACAGGCAGTGGCCACTTAACTGAGTTGTCTCGAATGCCATGACAAGGAATTCCACCTTATTTTGTGCACCCCAGCAGTCATGAGAGGCTGCTAGCCAAGGAGACAGCACCATTGCCCAATCTACATTTTGAGAGCAGGGCTTCCTCTGAAGTGACATGTGTCCTCAGCAGACAGCCTTGATCATGGCTTGGGACTTCAGTATTGAATGTTCTCCTTCAAAATTTTGGCCTCAAATTTGCACACAGCCAAATTAGAGAATCAATGAGGGGGGTCAGAACTTGAAAGGCTATAATGGAAACCCAGTTGAATGCTGGTGTCTTAGGGAAATCAGAATGTTTAACATCCCATCTAGAAGGATCCCTTTGGGAGCTGTAGTTCCAACCCACTTCTTTCAAGTAGAGTTGTGATTCTTGTCCGTATCTTGTAAGTTGGGGGTGGGGAGGATCAATCATAAGCTTGAATGATATGTTAATATTCCCAAATAGAAATCCATTTACTTCCACATGCTGCCTCAACCCCACCCCCACTCCCTGACTTACTCTTATCTCTCTTCTTCTGCAAAAGGGGCCATCTACCTTTTACAGCAAGACTAGCCCAATGTGTTATGTTTTTTTCCCCTCTGTCATCTACACATTGATGCATGTAGAAGGAAATGAGAGCCACGTCTCAGAGTAGATTTGAGCATACACTAAGTGTGTGGCATCCTTGTTCTTGAAGTCAATGGGTGTGGGGCTCCAGCTCTCGATTTGGTCATGTTAATATCACTTCCCTAATACTTTGAGGTGCATTCCATCTGCCCTTTATTTCTTCTCATGTCCTTCTCTTTTAAAAATATTAGAGGATAAAAATACAATAAAATATTATGGTATGTTATAAAACAAACAACAACAAATGCTCACATTCTCACCACCCAAATCTCACACATGTTACTATTTTGCCATAATGTTGCCTCTTGCCATCTTTTGAAAACATAACAAAAGACGAAGTTGAAGCCTTCTCTTTGCCTCTCCCAGTTCCATGCTCCTCCCTCCAACAGCAGAGAATCCTGGCATCTTGCCTTCACGGTCATATTTTATATTTTCATTTTGTATGTCTATATCCATAAAATGCCCATGTTTGTTTCAAATATTCTTATACTCTCCTGTAGATATTATTCACTTATTTGTTTCTTGTTGAGTCCTGAAGTTCTGAAGTCATTTTCAGATTGTTCTCTTAATTTAATTTAGGTAAATCTATCTTATAATTGTTTATTTTGTTGGTGTGTTTTTTTTATTATTAATAGTTTCTTCTTATATTTTGGAATTTTGAGCTGCAGACCCATTTTTTTTAATTTAATAAATCTTTATTGCTCAGATTATTACAATTGTTCCTCTTTTTTCCCCCATAGCTCCCCTCCACCCGGTTCCCACCCCACCCTCTGCCTTTACCGCCCCCCCCCCACTGTCCTCATCCATAGGTATACAATTTTTGTCCAGTCTCTTCCCGTGCCTCCCACACCCCTTTCCCCGCAAGAATTGTCAGTCCACTTCCTTTCTATGCCCCTGATTCTGTTATATTCACCAGTTTATTCTATTCATCAGGTTTTTTTATTCACTTGATTTTTAGATTCACTTGTTGATAGATATGTATTTGTTGTTCATAATTTTTATCTTTACCTTTTTCTTCTTCTTCCTCTTCTTAAAGAATACCTTTCAGCATTTCATATAATACTGGTTTGGTGGTGATGAACTCCTTTAGCTTTTTCTTATCTGTGAAGCTCTTTATCTACCCTTCAATTCTGAATGATAGCTTTGCTGGGTAGAGTAATCTTGGTTGTAGGTTCTTGCTATTCATCACTTTGAATATTTCTTGCCACTCCTGTCTGGCCTGCATAATTTCTGTTGAGAAATCAGCTGACAGTCGTATGGGTGCTTCCTTGTAGGTAACTAACTGTTTTTCTCTTGCTGCTTTTAATATTCTCTCTTTGTCTTTTGCTCTTGGCATTTTAATTATGATGTGTCTTGGTGTGGTCCTCTTTGGATTCCTTTGTTTGGAGTTCTCTGTGCTTCCTGGACTTGTAAGTCTATTCTTTCACCAGGTGGGGGAAGTTTTCGGTCATTATTTCTTCAAATAGGTTTTTGGTATCTTGCTCTCTCTCTTCTTCTGGCACCCCCATAATTCAGATGTTGGTACGCTTGAAGTTGTCCCAGAGGCTCCTTACACTATCTTCAAATTTTTGGATTCTTTTTTCTTTTTGCTTTTCCAGTTGAGTGTTTTTTGCTTCTTTGTATTTCAAATCTTTGACTTGATTCTTGCGGTCCTCTAGTCTGCTGTTAGATCTCTGTATAATATTTTTTATTTCAGTCAGTGTATGTTTAATTTCTAGTTGGTCCTTTTTCATATCCTTGAGGGTCTCGCTAAATTTATCGGCCTTTTCTAGAAAATTCTTGAAAAACCTATAACCGTGGTTTTGAACTCTATATCCAGTCATTTGCTTTCCTCCATTTCTTTCATTTGGGATCTGTTTCTTTGTCTCTGCATTTTGGTTGCTTCCCTGAGTTGATAGAGTGGCTTTGTGTGCGAGGTGTCCTATATGGCCCAGTGGCTCAGCTTCCCCAGTTACCTGAGGTGGACACTCTTGGTGCACCCCTTTGTGGGCTGTGTGCACAGTCTTGTTGTAGTTAAGCCTTGATTGTTGTTGGTATCACTGGGAGGAATTGACTTCCAGGCCAATTGGCTGTGAGGATCAGCTGTGTCTCCCGCTGGGAGAACTTCTGTGCTGGAGACACCCTTATGAGACAAGACTTGCAAAAGCCTCTGTGCTCAACTTGGATGGGGCGGAGTCTCAGGGCGGAGCAGACAGCATTGGTTTCCCATCAGCCCTGCCCTAATAGGCCCCTGTGTCTCAGTGTCCCATGGTAATCGCTGCAAGCACCTCTGAGAGAAAGCCGCCCTCGAGTTCCCCCCACTGCCAGACAGTCCACTTTCTCCCCGAATGAGTCTGGGTCCCCAGAGTCTTGCCCAGAACTGGAGTTCAGTGCAGTCGTGAGCTTTTGTCTCCCTCCTGCTTGAGAAAGCCAGCCGTGCACTCAGTTGCCAGTCCTCTCTACGCATGTGTCTCAGTACCTCTGCCTCCTGCAGCTCCTTTGAGTCTCAGTGTGCTTTTCTCTTTCCTTCGAGTTGTAGAATTTCCACTCAGCCAGCCTTCCTGTGGTTCTGGATCATGTCTGTTTTGTCTTTTAGTTGTAGTTTTGAAATTGTTGTGCGAGGCAGCAGTTTAGGTGTTTACCTACGCCGCCATCTTGGTTTCTCTCTGAGCTGGAGACCCACTTTGAGAAGGTTCTGTTGGTTGGTTGGTGGGTGGGTGGGTGGGTGGATTTGCCCTTCCTACCTGCCTTCTCTCCACCTTCTGTAGTGTTGTGCTGGTCTCTATCACTTCTTCCTGAAGACTCCAGCCTAGAACCAGGTTTATGTTGACAGCTGCATGACCCAGGCCCACAGTAATGTTGCACTTAGCATATTCATTACATAGTCAACTGGTATTTTGGCCCAGGTTCTTGCTCTGGGGCTGTTTCTAACTCAGAATTTCTCAACCTCATCGTTTTTATTCATTGTAAGATATTTAGCAGCATCTCTGGTCCCCACCCACTAGATGTCAGTAGTACCCCCACCCTACCCCTCCTCATTGTGATAACACAAAGCATCTCCAGATATTACAAAATGCATTCCCAACCCCCATCCATGCTTTATCAAAATCATCCCGTGTTGAGAAATATTTGTCTCTCCTAAGGCAACTTTTTAGTGGCCAATCATTTGGCCTCCTTTCATGGTGCTAAGGATGGGAAAGTGTATCTGTCCCTGCCCTTGGTTTCAAAGAGCTCAGGTTTTCAGATGACCCTATAGGAGCTGAACAAACAAATGCTTCCATATCCTGAACCAATAGCCCACCTCGCCCATCCTCCAACCCTCCATTGTCATTCACTTCCTAGCGTTTCTATTTTCTTTCTGATCTGGAATGGTTTCTCTTCTTTTTTAATATGGCCATCTTTAAATATTTTTATTTTCTACTCTTGACATGTGATTAGGTCAGTGAGAGAGCTAGAAAACTTTAATTTACTGACCAGTTGATTCCTCTTCTCTCTTTTCCCTCACTTCCCTTTAGCTTCATCTCTTTCCGTTTTCCTTTTTTTCCCCTTATCCTTGCTCAGTGGCGTTGGGTAAAACAATAAGGTAGAGGACATGTGTGAGCAGCAGGGTTGATGAGATACTGAGAGGATTAGTCCAGTTTCTTCCAAGTCTCCATCACCCCCCTTTCTCCTTTTCCCAACCTATTAGGACAATGGTTCTCAAAGTGTATTCCCTCAACCAGTGGCATGAACACCATCTGGGAACTTAATAGAACTATTTGGGCTCCAGTCAAGACTGAAAAAGCTGTCCTGGGAGTGAGACCTAGCCACTTGGTTTATTAACAAGCCCTCTGAGTGGTTCTCTTGTAGGTTACAGTTTGAGATTCCCTGTGCGAAGACTTAGTTAAGGAGGTTTGGATCAATGGTTCTCAACCTGGCTGCACACTGGAATCACCTGCCACCCCCAGAGTTTCTGGGTCAGCTGGCCTGGGTGGGGCTTAGGTTCTTTTTTCTTTTAAGTTCCTCAAATGATTCAAGCATTCAGTCAAAGTTCCATTTAGTTATTCATTTACTGCTTAGCCCAGTGGTCGGCAAACTCATTAGTCAACAGAGCCAAGTATCAACAGTACAGCGACTGAAATGTCTTTTGAGAGCCAAATTTTTTAAACTTAAACTTCTCTAATGCCACTTCTTCAAAATAGACTCGCCTAGGCCGTGGTATTTTGTGGAAGAGCACACTCAAAGAAGAGCCGCATGTGGCTCGTGAGCCGCAGTTTGCCGACCACTGTCTTAGCCCATTCTGACAATCACTTATGCCAACTCTTACCTGGTGTTTCTGGAATTCTAAGTGCAAACTGGTGAACTTTTAGTGAACAGAGTTTATAATGAATCTGGAGTTGGACTTCCTGGGTTTGAATCTCAGCGCTTGTCTAATACCAGCCATATGACTTTGAACAATTTACCTTCTCTATACCTCAGTTTCTCCATGTGTAAAAATGGATGAATAACTATATCTACTTATAAGGATGTTATAAGGGTTACATAGCTTTATACACAAAGGTCCTCAGAAAATACCTGTCACACAGTTATGTTGTACAAAACTTTTCTAAACTATTTTGTAAGTAAAACATGCAAAGAACCTGCAAAACAAATTAAATCAAAATAAGTATTTTGAGAATGGAAATTTTTTTTAAATGTTTAAAGAATATTTCTCTTTTTTACATATTGGGACCTTTTGTTTTATAAAACCTACTTCTCTCAGAATGCTATATGGTCTTTAAAAATATTGGTTAAAAAATTACCTTTTTTCATGAAAAATTTCAGAATTTTACTATATGCCTTTTAAAAAGAGCTAGTGGAATTATAAAACCAGAGCTCAGAATTACAGTTCTATAGTCACATTTTAGCTACAAAAACTGATAAGCCAACTATAAATTCAGCCCTTATGAAAATTCTGGCAGAGATTTAAAAAGTTGAGTTGAAGTAAACATCTGCTGAATTTGATCTTTGACAGACATTTACTTGAAAGAATTTATGTGAAATCTAGGAAAAACACTTAAATAGATAGACATTTGGGAGGTTTAACTTACATGAATACATTTTAATTTGTCAGTATATGGACATTGTCCAAAAAATGACTTGCAAAGTTGTTTATTACAACTTTGAAAGAAAAGTAGTTGAGTTTACTTTATCATAAGCGGACATTCATCCTAAAGAAACTACTTTTATCACATGCACCCACAAGTGCATGAGACAGCATTTCAGGGTTGGGTGGAGTTTTTTTTGTTGTTGTTTCTTGTATGTGTGTGTTTAATAGCAGAACATAGCTACCCTAACACAATAGGGCAGAGATATACAGTGTTTAAACTAGTCATCAGATGGGGTGAGAGGCAGGGAATTTCCAAACTTTCTGATGTTACTTACCAAGCAAAGAGTGAGGGTGGAATTGTTGTAATTTCTGATTTCTAAGAAAGATCCACCTATAGTTACTGAACATGCATAGCATAGATGGTTTCAATTTTCAGTAGCTGTAAAAGTTAGACAACCTGAGAAAGCATTGATTGAATTTGATAAGCAGGACAAGGAGAGTGGGAGGAAGTTCCGGGAAGTATCCAGAATAACCATGTCTTCATGGCTAATTAGGCAAGAAAACCCAGATATAGTTTCTATACATCTTAACTCTTCTTATTTTTCTTCCCTTCTGCGTGGTAAATCCTTCCATTTGGTTTCTCTCTCTCTCTCTCTCTCTCTCTCTCTCTCTCTCTCTCTCTCTCTCTTTCACACACACACACACACACACACACACACACACACACAGATACACACACAGAAGTCTACCAACACATTCCTGAGAAATGATGCTACACCTACTCTTTGATCAGTAAGAAAACTGGTTTCTCTCTTCTTTGACTTCATTCATTCCAGGGGGAGGTGGGGAGAAGGGGGAATATGTCTTCTTGGGCAAGTAACCTGCAAAAACTAGAACCATTCTCACATTTACATCCATAAATACTTTTAAAAAATGATTCTATTTAACAGTGTACTCTTTAAGCTATTCTAATAAACTAGAGGCCAGTTGCATGAAGATTCGTGCAATAGGCCTTCCTTCCCCTGGCTGCCGGCACTGGTTTTCCTCCGGCACCCAGGACCTGGGCCGCAGCAGAGCCAAGCCTTTAGCCTTAAGCCTTCAGGCTTGGCTCCAGCCGCAGCAGAGCCTTCAGTCTTCAGTCTTCAGTCTTCACTCGGGCAGAGCCTTCAGTCTTTGCTCCGTGCCTGTGTATGCAAATAAACCCGCCATTTTGTTGGGTTAATTTGCATACTCACTCATGATTGGGGTCGTGGAGGTATGGTCAATTTGCATCTTTCTCTTTTATTAGTGTAGATGTGTACCTTTCAGTGTCCTAGACCCACAGGGGAGACAAAAGGAGAGACATCGGTTATAATACAGTGCCCTTGGAACCAGTAGGCTGAGACTGGAAGCCGTGCCCCGACTGTAAATTTTGTTTTCTCAGCTTCTCCTTGTTCCTTCCTCCCTCACACTGAGGCCTGGTCAGTCTCCATTATGAGATCTACTTGGTTATCTTACACACAATACCCACTTTTTCTTTATATATATATATATATATATATATATATATATATATATATGTGTGTGTGTGTGTGTATACACATATATATACATATATATATACAGATATATATATGTATATATATATATATTTTATTGATTTTTACAGAGAGGAAGGGAGAGGGATAGAGAGTTAGAAACATCGATGAAAGAGAAACATCGATCAGCTGCCTCCTGCACGTCCCCCACTGGGGATGTTCCCACAACCCAGGTACATGCCCTTAACCGGAATCAAACCTGGGACCCTTGAGTCCGCAGGCCGATGCTCTATCCACTGAGCCAAACCAGTCAGGGCAATACCCACTTTTTCTATTACCCACTTTCTTCCTGGAAACTTCGGAGTTGACGACTTCAGATCAAATAGTTTCCCTTTCTGGCCTTAATATTCTATGAGTTGGATCAATTGCACAGTTCTGGATATGTAGAAAGTCAGGGAAAGGTTTGATAAACTTTGCCTTCTGGGAAGGTGGCTGATTTGGGACCTGCTTGGATTGGAAACAATGTCTAGGTTTGGGAAAAAGATCAGATTTCAGCCTGCCTGGGGTTCCAGGGTTGGTCTCCAGTGTGTGTGAGAGGGTATTGGGGGATGGTTAAAATTTAGTATCAAATAGGGTATTGATGTTTGCAACTCACTTTGAAATGCATCCAAGAACAAAGGTGAATGGGTTAATCAGTAGATGTGATCAAGCAAATGCAAGAGCAAAAGGCAAACAACTTTTTAATCTACATGGGGGTATTTTGGTGTTCACTTTCAACTTCAGTCTCAACTTTTGGATGCTATATTTGCAATTTTTCATAACAAAAATGGGGGGGGGGGTTAAATGTAATATATTCTGAGCAAATGGAGCTGAAAATCTATATAATAAAAGCCTAAGCGACCTTTACGGCAGAATGACCAGAACAACTGGTTGATATGATGTGCACTAACCACCAGGAGGCAGATGCTCAACGCAGAAGCTGCCCCCTGGTGGTAAGTGCACTCCCACAGTGGGAGCACCACTCAGCCAGGAGCCGGGCTCAAAGCTGGCGAGTGCAGCGGTGGTGGCAGGAGCCTCTCCCACCTCCGCGGCAGCGCTAAGGAACAGCGAGCAGGCTGGCGGTAAGAAGCAAGGGGTCCTGGACTGTGAGAGGGATGTCCTGGGGGATTGGGCCTAAGCCAGCAGGCAGACATCCCCCAAGGGGTCCCGGACTGCAAGAGGGCGCAGGCTAGGCTGAGGGACCAACCCCCCACCCAGTGCATGAATTTTGTGCACCAGGCCTCTAGTTTTAGTATAATACCCCATGTTCTATAATCTTAACCAGTGGGTTTACTTATACAGCCTCTGGTTTTAGTATAATACCCCATGTTCTATAATCTTAACCAGTGGGTTTACTTATACAGCCTCTGTTTATCCACTAATGTGATATCTACAAAAGAAGTTTTGCCTCTAAATGAAAATAGTTTTATTGTTTTTTTCCTCTTGTAAAACTGAGATGCATGAGGGTGATAGAATTTTTTAAAAAATAAGGGAATATATAGAGAAAGTAAAAACCCTGCCATCTGAACAAAATCTCAATTAACATTTTTTAAAATTATAAAGGGACATACAATTTTATTAGTTTCAAGTGTACAACATAGTGACTAAACATTTAAATACCTTGCAAAGTGATCACTACACTGTGTCTAATAACCATGTCACTTTACATAGTTATGGCGATATTATTGACCCTGTTCCTTATGCTGTCGTTATATCCCATGACTTAATTTTTTTCTTCCTTCCTTCCTTCCTTCCTTCCTTCCTTTCTTTCTTTCTTTCTTTCTTTCTTTCTTTCTTTCTTTCTTTCTTTCTTTCTTTCTTTCTTTCTTTCTTTCTTTCTTCTCACCCGAGGATATTTTTCCATTGATTTTTAGAGCGAGTACAAGAGAGAGGGAAAGACAGAGAGAAATATCCACGTGAAAGAAACACATCAATTGGTTGCCTCCTCCACAAGCCCTGACCAGGGTCCAGGCCAGGTAGGAGCCTACAACCAAGGTACTTGCCCTTGACTTGAATCGAACCCGAGATCCTTTGGTCTGTAGGCTGACACTCTACCTACTGAGCCAAAGTGGCCAGGGCTGTGACTTACTTTCTAACTGGAAGTTTGTAAATATTTTTCTGGACGTATCACTAGACGGAAGACAAGGCCTTCCCTATGTGCTGCTTGTAGCTGTATTTGTGCAGCTTCTCCACGTTCAGCTCAGCCAAACCAGCCCCGACGCTTGAATACATGGCTTCACCTTTCTTCCTTGGAGAAAACTTCGACTTTCCATACTTACTCACTTTACCGCCCCCCCCCCCCACCCCCTAGATTGGCATGTCCTGCCTTCCGCTACTCTTATTGGTGCCCTGAAATTCTCATCAAGCATCTGTGATATTCAAATGAATTTTCTTCCCAATTATTTTGCATTCACCATGCTATCTTCTGTACCCCAAGCAGTCAATGTGTATTTGTTATGGACTCAGGATTTTATAAGAGCCTAATCTGATGAAGGAAAAACCATCCTCCTAACTTAATATTGTAACTGCATGGTGTAAAACGAATGTTCACTCTAGATAAAAATGAGAATATCTGTGCCAATCTATTTCTGTTAAATTGTGGGAAACACAGAGATTGTAATAGTAACACACAGAGACTTCTTATTTCACAAAATATAAACCAATCTCAGCTCATGCAATTTTCCCTTGTGTTTGTCATTGCCATTTCCCAAGGGTTCCTCACGGGGGATTGGCTTGGTCTCCGAGGCGCAGGGAATGTTCGGGGCTCCCAAATGGGTACTGGCAGTATTTATGGGCATTGTTATTTCATGGAACTAAAACCAGATTTTGGTTCTTTAAAAAGTGAAAAGAAGCATTCTTATTCATATTTGAGACATATCTTTATACATCTACTTCAAGGAGCTTCCATGAGTCATTTTCTTGCATGTAACTTTTATAAAAGGCTTCCTGAATTTATAGAAATAACTTACTTATTTCCATTACAATCTCCTTTCAGGGAATCTCAAAGAACAGTTTAATAGACTAGATAATCTAGGCAATACAAGTGTACTTTTCTTTTTTTTTTTCTTTTTTTTTTAAAATATATTTTATTGATTTTTTACAGAGAGGAAGGAAGAGTGATAGATAGTCAGAAACATCGATGAGAGAGAAACATCGACCAGCTGCCTCCTGCACACCTCCCACTGGGGATGTGCCCGCAACCAAGTTACATGCCTTGACCGGAATCGAACCTGGGACCTTTCAGTCCGCAGGCTGACGCTCTATCCACTGAGCCAAACCGGTTTTGGCTGTACTTTTCTTTAGAAATAGAAAAAATGCGTTGTTTCTATCATTCTTTTGTATAGCACTGTGCTGAGCTATATCGACGTTCAAATCACTTTTCAAACTTTGTGTTTGAGGAAATAAAGACTATAATAACAATAGCTAACATTTAACTTAGTGCTTTCTATATGCCAGACACTGTGTTTTTAAAATATAAATTTGTTACATTCTATCACAATCCTGGGAGATATATTACATTTACTCCATTTTATGAATCTGGAAACTGGAGGTTAAGTAATTAGCAAGTAAGTAAGTGGTAGAACGAGATCCAAATCCTGATTGGCTCCAGACCTGTGCCTAAACCACTGCGCTCGCTGACTCCCTGGGTACAAAGAAATGGCCCTAAAGTAGTCTAGAGGGAGGGCATGAACTTAGTATTGTGTTGACCTGTGTCTCTCATACATGAGTCTTCTTCTCTGTTGTAATTTTGTTAAAAATCAACACCTTTTTAGACAAATACTGTAGTCCATTCTCTACTGATTTTCCTTCTTGACTCTCTAATCTATTTGGAATTTATTCTGACTCCTGGAAAGAACTAAATGTGAAATTAAAATAATATCTATTTAGATATCCTCTTTTCCCATTTTCGTTACTTTTAGATTACCATGTATTATGGCTCTCTTTTAAGCCATTTTATTTTTGTGTCGTTATCATGCCTTTTAAATTATTATTTTATAATATATTCTAATATCTAAAGGGCTCTCCCTCATCCCTCCCATCATTGCTCCTCTTTTCGCAATATTCCTTTAAGTCCTTACTTAAATGTATTTTTCTAGGTAAAGTTTATTATTTCATTTAAGTTCTTTCAAAATATTCTAGTTGTGGATTCAATTGTAATTCTCTTAGTATCAAGAACATGGGCTAATATATTGCAAGCAGCTTTCCTCTTTAGTGTTGCTCTGTAGGGAGTTCAATTTACTTTTCACACTTCGCGCTCTAGAGGTTTGCCACCTACTCAAGCAGCCCAGAGTCACTCTCGGGATGACTTTGCAGGTCTGGGCAGAGTCAGGCCCAGGAGAGCCAACAGGCCATCGGAGAGTCAAGTCGCTTCACGGGAAAACGGCAGGGCCAGTGAAAACTGTATTCTGGTCTAACTTAGTGAACCAATTGGTCACTGCAGATGAAAGGACTCCTTTTTTATTTCTGTTGTTAGTATTATGTTACTGTCAGTTTCACTTTCCCTTGATGTGGTTTCTAGAGGCAAAATTAATAGAAACGGTTCAGAAACGTGTGTTACTCAGCTTTTCATGCGCTAGTTAAGCAATTCCTTAAGAAACAAATTCCAATTCTCTCAAGAAATACTCTTGGAAACCATGCGCTTGTTTTTGCCAGTTTCTTCATGTTTTCAGACAAAATTTTAGACAACAAATCACCCAAAGTTTGAGTGAGACACAGTCATCCACCAGCATGTGAAACATTTTCTTATAGAAACCTCTTCAAAGGTGGCTGTCAATCATTTGAAACTCCTCCATTGAGGGATGACTAATCCTTTGACCATTAAGTTGTGAAATGGAACACTCCCAAATCACGTGATTTTATCTTAAAGCTGCTCTACTTAGTTTCTTTATTAAGGTGGCTTCAGGATAGAACATTATATGTATCGAGTGTGGTTATTACATCAAACTCCAGAGTCCCTTGTCTCAGAAAGTCCACTGTTTTTGTTTTCACACACCCTAAAATCAGAACTCCATATCATTTTAAGAGGGTATCTGTCCACTTTCCAACACTCACAGCATGAAGCTTACCCAAGGAATTTGCAGAGATCACCTCAGGGTGATCAGACAAGATCTTACTGGCCTTTCCACCCCTAAGTAGAGTGATTGCTAGACCGTATCATTTACAAAGTGAGATTCAAAGTGAGGACCCTGATCATTTACGTACTTCTACTACTTAGTGCTAAAAGAAAAACCAAGAACATAAAAAGTGTATCTACCCTTTTAGCACATTTTTTAAAAAGAAAGTGAGAGAGATTCTAGACCAGGGGTGGGCAAACTTTTTGACTCGAAGGCCACAATGGGTTCTTAAACTGGACTGGAGGGCTGGAACAAAAGCATGGATGGAGTGTTTGTGTGAACTAATATAAATTCAAAGTAAAGGAGCGGAGGGGAGAGCAAGAGAACTGGATAGAACAGCCGGATCTGGCCCGCGGGCCGTAGTTTGCCCAAGGCTGTTCTAGACAATTGGGTGGTGATTTCCTTGGTTTTATTTTGTTTTATCAAATCTGGGTAACATTCCAAAACTGCTTTTTAATTACCAAACTTAATGGAATCTTTTTAGTCTTCTCATTGGTATTCTGAAAGTCTTCTCCTGTTCCCTGCAACACCATTCTTCCCTGGTTCTCAGCCCGATGCCAGTAACAATTCCTCCTCAGTTCCCTTGAGCCTTCCACTTTGGTGACACTCAAGGCACTATCATTTGCATCCCTCTCACTCTGACTCTCCCCCTGGGTATTGTCTATGACTCAAGGCTTTAGCTACTAATCCTCTGCTGATGACTCACATGTATGGCACCTCAAATGCTACGGGACCCAAACCGAAGTCATCGTCCTTCCCCAAATCTCTTTCTACTCCTATATTCTCTAACTCAGTGAGCCACCATCTACCCAATCACCCAAGCTTTATCCTTCTATGTCAGTGGTTCTCAACCTCTTTAATGCCGCGACCCTTTAATACAGTTCCTCATGTTGTGGTGACCCCCAACCATAAAATTATTTTCGTTGTTACTTCATAATTGTAATTTTGCTACTGTTACGAATCATAATGTAAATATCTGTTTTCCGATGGTCTTAGGCTCTACAGCAGCGGTTTTCAACCTGACCATAAAATTATTTTCGTTGCTACTTCATAATCATAATGTAAATATCTGTGTTTTCCAATGGTGTTAGGCGACCCTGCTAGTGGTTCTCAACCTGTGGGTCATAACCCACAGGTTGGGAAACGCTGCTGTAGAGCCTAAGACCACCGGAAAACAGATATTTATTTACATTATGATTCATAACAGTAGCAAAATTACAATTATGCAGTAGCAATGAAAATAATTTTATGGTTGGGGGTCACCACAACATGAGGAACTGTATTAAAGGGTCACGGCGTTAAAAAGGTTGAGAACCACTGTTCTATGTCATTTCATGTTTCTCCACTGTCACCAGTGCCCTGCTACCCAACTTAAAAGCACAAACACATTCCCTTTTCTCCAACCATATTCATTGGGTAACACTCAGAATTCAGGGCCCTGTCCTCTTTGACTGGACTATCATAGTCTTACATCCCACACTTCTTAAATCTGTCCTCACTCTACTACGAGAAGGGTCTTTCTAAAGCACACATCTAGTTATGCAACTTTCTGGCTTCACAACCTTCAGGTGGCTCTTAATGGGCTAGAGCAGGGTCAGCAAGCTACCACGGTCTGAGGGCCAAATCCACCCCTTTGCCAGTTCTTACAAATAGAGTGTTATTGGAACACAGCCATGCTCATTTGTTTATGTATTGTCTATGGTTGATCTCAACATCAACATCAGAGCTGTGTTGTTTGGGCAAAGACCGTGTGGTCCCAAGAGCCAAAACTATTGACAATCTGGCCCTTTACAGAAGAAGTTAGCTGATGACTGGCCTAGTGGATAAAATCTGAGCTCCATGCTATGACATGTGAGGCCTCTAGCTATAGCCTCTGTCTGCAGGCATGGCTCTGGCCACACCTTACAGCTATCCTCTAGCGGTGCTTGTCCAATGGGAATTTCTGTGGTGCTGGAGATGTTGCATGTCCGCACTGCCTGATGCAGTAACCGCTAGTCACATGTGGCTCCTGTGTGCTTAAAATATGGCTGGTGCCACTGAATTTTTAATTTGATTTCATTTTAATTGACACAAAGTTAAACTTAAATAGCCACATGTGACAAGTGGCTATCACATTGGACAGTGTGGTACTAGACCGTGTGACCAACAGTATCTTTGTTCATTCCAAAGGGAATATTTACAATATTTAGAATACCCTGCCTATCTGGGACACTAATATTTCAGGGTCACATTTTCTAACTCCTAAGCCCTGGTATCCCCCAAAGAACTGGGTATCTTCCTTTTGTGTCCTCACTGTGCCATCACACTACCAGGAAAACATCTGTTTTAAGTATATTTTTATTGATTTCAGAGAGGAAGAGAGAGATAGAAACATTAATGATTAGAGAGAATCATTGATCAGCTGCCTCCTGCATGTCTCCCACCAGGGATCGAGTCTGGGCATGTGCCCTGAACTGGGAATCGAACTATGGACCTCCTGGTTCATAGATGAACACTCAACCACTGAGTCCCACCAATGGGGCTACCCGGAAGACTTTGGTTATTCTGCTCTGTCCCCAACCAGAATCGCAGTCCCTGAATGTGACCCTTGTCCAAATTGCCTCTACCTAAGAAGCCCCTAATCCATTGTTGAGTTTGTGCCAGAAGCTTTATTAATATTGGTCAAATGGATTAATTAATATCCCATTCAAACTCTTTTCACTATGTAACTCCTTTTCCTTCATTTATAGTTCTTTGACAAATGAAAAATAGCTGTTCTCACTAGAGCGAAAATATCCTAGTAACTCCTCCTCTTCCCCATTGTATGTTGACTTCTCTTTGGGAAAAATAACTGATTACAATCCCCTTGGCAACCTGATTCTGTCCACACAGCTTGAAGTTCACTTTCATAATAGCATCTTTTTTTTAAATATATTTTCTATTGATTTTTTTACAGAGAGGAAGGGAGAGGGATAGAGAGTTAGGAACATCGATGAGAGAGAAACATCGATCAGCTGCCTCCTGCACACCCCCTACGGGGGATGTGCCCGCACCAAGGTACATGCCCTTGACCGGAATCGAACCTGGGACCCTTCAGTCCGCAGGCCAACACTCTATCCACTGAGCCAAACCCGTTAGGGCCATAATAGCATCTTTGAGACTTGGAGTCCAAAATGCCACATTCCTCTAAAAGTAGTAATGAGAAATCCATAACTGTTCTGCCAACCTACTTGTTTGACCTCTACAAAATTTGTTCCTTCTGCCTTTTTTGAGAGCACACTGTTTACTTGTGGCTTGTATGAGCCCTTAGCTACTGCAGCCAACCTGTTTTTGCAGTTAGTCGTAGCAACTTTTAATATTATCTACCCTAAGGACAACAGGAAACCTGCAGTTTGAGTTTTCCACAGGCATGAACCCAGTTTGTTGAATTGTGCTTATGGCACCAACAACAATCCACAGTCCTTAAAAGGAGGAGCCCCGAAATGTCCATGTCAGTTCCGAGAATGTTGGCGATTCTGACCCAGTAAGTGGATTTCAAAGTCAGCCAAGAATCCCCAACGACACATGCTCACAGGGTTCCAAGTATCAAAGCAAAACGCTGGTACACCTCTTTTTTGGAGTTCCAACTTAAATATTGACAATTTTCAGCCCCTTTTTTGTGTGTATTTTGTTTTGTTTTGTGTCTCGTTTTGTTTTGCCTGTGGGGAATTAAGAGCTCTTTAAGATAAATTTAAGATAAATGCTTTACATTTCCTCAAAACTGCTAAATGGTTGAGGTTTCAAATCAGATGATTATAACCCATCTCAAGTGGTTTTTAAAACTCTAGTATCCTATTTATATTCTAACATCATATCCCTGTAGGATCAGAGAACGTAGCGAAAGAAGAAGAACATCATGAAAGCTGAGGCCTTGATTTATTTGTCAGATCACGTCTCCCTCATCCTCCTACCAGGTAGTCTGTGTTGCCCACACACACTCCTGTGGATCATCTGTCTAATGGATTTGCACAATGGTTGTGAACAGTCTCCAGAGCCAGACAATCCACATGCAATTCCAACTCATCCTCTCGCTTCCTGCTCTGCACCTTGGGCAAGCTGCTTCACTCTAGTGGCCCAGTTTTCCCCTCTGTAAAGTGGGGGCAATGATAGTCTGCCTCACAGGAATCATTGAGCCCTTATCGCAGGAAGTTTTTGGTACTGTGCCTACCAGAGAATAAGGAAGGAGCTCAGGGAATGTCTGCTATCTTATTTGTTATTTATGATGCTTCAAGGGTCGGGGGAAAGATTAACCAAAGAATTTGTATGCATATATGCATGACCCAAGGACACAGACAATAGTGTGGTGAAGGCCTAGGAGGGTTAGGAGGCAGGAGCTATGTGGGGTGAAGGGAGTCATTGGGGGGGAAAAGGGGGACATCCCCTTGGTCACTCAGCTTCACCCCTGTTTTAGAGTTTTCTCGTTTTTATCCCCTGGGTCATCTGTCCACCGCAAAAGGAGCTATACCATTTTACATTTTTTCCCTCTAGATTAAACATAAACAAGACAGAAGAAAAATTCTTTTTCTTCCCTTGGCATAAGAGCATTGCTGTGAAATTTCTTTTTTTTTTTTTTTAAGTGGAACTAAACAAACACCCCCTCCAGGGTCTTCCGATGTAGTCTTCCATGAAGATGGACTCTATAGTTGCTAGTAACTCTGCTTGCCAAGCTGTATGAAAGCCTGTTCCTCCTCTTCTCACCTGGACACCCCGATCCACAAAGCCTCCTCTCTCAGGTGTCCCTCGGCGCAGCTCCCTTCTCTGTCCTCTCACTTCTAAGGGACTATTGGGGTCATGGGGACAATGACCCCACCTCAGCTAGCACCTATTCAAAAAGTCACAAGTAAACCCCATCCAAACAACCATCATCTTATTCTTGCTTCTCTCTCAGAAAAGCCTGGTAAGTTATGCTCTCCATCCCCTCTACCTCAATCTCCCTAAGATGTACACATCCTCACCAACACAGGCAAATATTTACTAATGATGTGAATAGCACAGAGATTTATGGGATTATGATTCTATATTTCATTTTGAGTTGGGAAAATATCACCGTGCAGATGAGGAGAAACACCCCCCCCACACACACACATCTCATTCACATACACTTCTTTTTAAATTGTGGTAGAACAGACACATACCTTTAATAATGAATTCTGGATTCTATCATTTGACAACTTTAAGGAAATTGTAGATTGTTGTTGAAAAGAAAACTTTGAGTCAAACTAAGAGCGTTCAGATTATTTTTGGAGAAAAAAAAAACGCAATGAGGTGATTTAACAGTTTCTGGAACATGACATATGTAAAGAGTTCTGAAGGTTTTCAGAAACATATCCTCAGGGTCACTGACAAATTTGGAGGAAATACAATCAAAAAGGAACGTGATGCAAAATCCTTGGCCTGATGAAACTTTCTTTGGGCTTTAATGTACGTTTAAAAGAGACGTGCATTTTAAATAACAAATTCCCCGAACAGATGATTGCAGAAAGGTGCCCTCCAGCAAAAAGCTTAAAATGTAGCAGGAAGAATTCAAATGAGCCAAAACCACAAGGCCCTTTTCCAATGCACCTGCTTCTCAAATAAGGCAGACTTCTCACTGGGAAGTGCTCTGTATCATAGGTCCCATTGGGAATGACATTCCCTAGGGCTCTGCAGGGCACCATCAACTCAACATACCTGTTCCTTTGCCTACCTGGAGCCACCTAGAGAAATGAGAAAAATAATAAATAAATAAATAAATAAATAAATAAACCCCACCCCCATTCCCAATCTCGATCTCATTTCTCTCCCTTTTTACCACCTCTCCGCCACTCTAGGTTTTGAGGATCAAGTGAAAGAGGGAAGTGGAAAAGAATAAGAGGGAATAAAGGGGAAGGTGAGAGAATAAGCTGACCTGAGGATACAAAGTCAGGGAGTGGAAGTGAAGCTCAGGTCCCCTTCTACCTTGTCCATCTCCCAAAATCAAGTCTAGGAGACCCTAGGATGATGACCCACTTACACCCAAAGCTCTCAACAACCTGAGCTGACCAACCAGGCACACTGGCATGTGCAGAAACCTTCAGCAGGTTCTCAGGCACAACAAAGAGTTTTGCATGTGTTAGAAGGGGAAGTGGTTTGAAAACTTAGCTGTTGGAGGCAAGAGGTAAACAAAGCATAAAGCCCCACCCTGGGAACCCCTCAGCTCTCCCAGGGGTAAATAAACCTTTCTAAGCACTGTTTCTTAGTTTTGTTTGTTTAGTTATTCTGAATGTGCTGCTAGACATTCTTTCTACTGATTTGATGGGAGCTATTGTAAAAATAACATACAAATACTTAGAGGACTTGAGGGCTCCTTTTTTCTCTTCCTGTACCCGGTAATAAATAGCTCCTTTCGTGGTCAGCTACAGAGACTTCATAGTCCTCATCCAGCTTTCTCCACACACAGTAACTGCCCTTTATTGTCCCCTCAAGTAGGCAGGCGGCTTGGCCCACAAAAGTATTGCAAACAAATTTATCTTGGCTTAATTAAATATCTTGATCGTTGTCAAGTTACAATTGAATCTTTAGGAGAAGCCCAAAGGAAGAAAATAAAAATTCACCTAACAAAGGGTAAAGCATTCTCTTTTACCTTCTCAAACTCCCACAGTAATTTAGATAGATAGAAAGATAGATAGATAGATGATAGATAGATAGATAGATAGATAGATAGATAGATAGATGATAGATAGATGATAGAGCAATTCAATGGCATCAAGTATATTTGCATTGTTGGGTGCCCTTGTTTATTTTTATCATCTTAGTTTAGGGTCAACAAATTATTCTGAATCTTGATTATATCAGCCAACATCTTAGCTAGTCCTTCAATATTTGTATGATTTGTAAATATCAGAATACGTTTACATCTTCGTCTCACATGAAGATGAAAATAATTAATCCAGCAGATGAGACAAAGGAGACGGGCAAGTTGATGTCAATCCACTAATCCACCACCTCTGAGGGTGTTTTGGCCAAATGCAATTGACTGTGTTCCATGATTGGTGCCATCAACCTCCAGCTCTAAGAAACCTTTCATCTTTGTTTCAATCCTGTTATTGCAACGACCGGTTCATAGAAATTTTTCATATTCACAGCGACTGAAATGTCCAAAACAAAATGCTGCAAACCTGCTCCCTTCCCCACTTCTGCCATTTCCATCAGCACTACCCATCCTGTCTTGAAGAATAAACATGTTGCAGTCATCTTAACTCTTTCTCTCCTTCTTTGCTTTTTAAGTATCACTGTCACTAAGCACTTTGATTCAGTGATTATCAGAATATTTCAGCTCATGTCCCATGTAGGAAATGATGATATTAAATTGATTGAATAAAAAAGGAGGCTTGTATCTGAAAGCAACTGCCTGAAAAGCAGGGTGTTCCCCACAGCCCCCGAGGCCTTCATGGGTATCTCAACTCCCCTGTAACACCTGGGCACACAGGCTGGGAAATTCAAATTCAACTCCTTCTTTCCTCAAAATGTCTCTTATATGTGCTCTTTTATTTCCATTTCCGCAGCTACCGTCTTTGTCAGGTCATTATCTCATACTCAGATTATTGTAATATACTCCTAACTGCTTCCTCACATTGCCTTCTCCCAAGTTTATCTTTGGTGGTGCCACTGACTAATCTATTTATCCACTATTTTTGGTAGGAATCTATAATTATTTCCCATAGGTAAATTTCCCATTACCTGTGATATGCCTTCATGTGGGTCTCTTTGGGTTCACCTTGTTTGGGACTATCTGCACTTCCTGAATTTTTATGTCTGTTTCCTTCACCAGGTTAGGAAAGTATTCTGTCATTATTTTTTTACATAGGTTTGCAATTCCTTGTTCTCTCTCTTCTCCTTCTGGCACCCCCATAATGCTTAGGTTGGTACGCTTTAAGTTGTTCCAGATGCTTCTTAAACTATCCTCATTTTGGGGGGATTATTTTTTCTTTTTGCTGTCCTTATTGGGTGTTTTGTGCTTCCTTATCTTTCAAATCTCTGATTCGATCCTCTGCTTCATCTACTCTATAGTTGATTCTCTGTAACGTATTCTTTATTTCAGTTCATGTATTCTTCATTTCTGACTGGTTCTTTCTTATGTTTTCTATCTACAGTTTTGTTTCCTATCTCTCTGTTGACGTTCTCATTAAGTTCATCTACTCTTCTCCTAAATTCACTGAGCATCCTTATACCCAGTGTTTTAAACTCTGATTCTGTTGGATTGCTGATCTCCATTTTGCATAGTTCTTTTTCTGAAGTTTTATTCTGTTCTTTGATTTAGGACCTGTTTCTTTGTCCCTCATTTTGGCAGCCTTCCTGAGTTTGCTTCTATGTATTAGGTAGAGCAGCTATGTCTCCTGGGCTTGGCACTGCGGCCTTATGTAGGTATCCTGTAGCATCCAGTGGCACAGCCTCCTGTTCACCTGAACTGAGCACTCCAGGTGGACTGTGTACACCCTCCTGTTGTAGTTGAGCCTTGATTGCTGTTGGTGCCTCAATGGGAGGGATTTACCCCCAGGATCATCAGTTGTGAGGACTGGTTGTGACCACCATGAAGGATCAGCTATTCTGGGGCTCACCCCACAGAGCATGACTTACTTCAGCAAGGCTCTGGTACCCACTGAGTTTGCCCCTTGAGTTTGTCACTTGTGGAGGTGGTTGGATGGTGCTTTGATGTGGCCTGAAGCTGTTCACTGAGTGTGCTGGTTCTGGGACCTCCCAGGAGGTGCTGGCCAAAGTCAGCTGCCATCTGTACCCTACCTGGGACCACCCAGCATGAGCTACAAAATAATATGCAGATGGCTACTACTTGTGATGGGCTTGAAGGTGCCCAAAGAGGCCAAGCTGTGAGCCAAGAATGGCTGTGGCTAGTGCCTGGCCTGAGGCCACTTAGTAAGATGCACAGGGCACACCTAAGCAGATGTTGCTTGTTAGAGTGATTTTAGAAAAGTCTGAACCATGGGCCAAGACAGACCATTTGTGTGGGAAAGCCACTGGAAACGACTTGAGTGGGCCTACAAGTTGTGTGAGGCAGGGTCTCAGGGAATAACTAGGGCAAGGTTACAGTATTAGCCAGGTTGATGGCAACTCAAATATGGTGCCTACCTGATAGCTATTTGGGGGAAGGGCTCAGAAAAGGAACAATCTGTCAAGACTTCTGTCTGGGAGAAAGTTGCCCCTCCAACTCTCACCTGATGCCAGGCTACTCAGTTCCTCCCTGTGTATCCCCAAGCACTGGAACTTAGAGCAAGTAAGTCCAAGTAAGTCCATGTGTGGGCCCTTTAAGAGGAACTCCTGGGACTCCAATCCCTGCTGGTTTTTACAGCCAGAATTTATGGAGACATCTCTTCCTGGCACTGAAACCCTGGACTCAGGGGACTGGTGTGGGACTGGGACCTCTATAGGGGAGATAGGCATCCCAATTTTTATCTGCCACATGTGGTCTTTACTTTCTGCATTCGCTATTCCACTTCCCCAGTTATTTAATAGCTTAATTTTTTAATTTATAGATTTTTATAATCTCAAAAAGCCCCAATACCTTCTTTAGTCTATGATAGTCCATAATGTCCAGAAGATTTTCCAAGATGCATTGACCACTTTAAATTAGAGATCTAGTCACACAAATCTTCTATCATTACTATCATTATTCTCAAATCAATTCTTAGTTTCACATTAACTCAGAGTTGAGCCTTCATAATAACATGATTAATATAATTTAACAGAAAAGTATCTTGTAAAATCCTCTTATATGCCTAGAATTCATGTGGTTGAGTTTAGAAAACAAAGTTACACTGTATTGTTCTGGTCCTCTAGAACTGTGGTGTTCAATACTGTACTCACTATTCATTTGTGGCTATTTAAGTTTTAATTAATTAAAATTAAATTTAATGTAATACAATTCAGTTCCTCATGTGTATTAACCACATTTTAAGTGCTCAATGGCAGGATATGGTTAATGACTACTATATTGGACAGCACAGATATAGGACATATCTACATTACAAATAATCCTATTGGGAAGCACTACTCTGGAAGCTTATCTACAGTTTTATTAAGAAATATATATGCTTGATGTAATTCATAGCAGCTGATGGAATATTTACTAAAAGCCCCTGCAAATAAGTAGCTATCATGGGCTTTTGGCCATTATTTATTCAGCCACTGTAACGCCAAGTGCCTACTAAGCACTCAAAAATGTTTAACAAGTGTTTGTTGAATAACGATGGCAGCGTCTATATGCTCAGTTATCTGGCATCATGATATTTTTTAAAAAGTAAAGATTTAAACAGCAGAAAGAGAAACAAACTATTTCATGCACAAGTAGTCCACGTTTCATGAATTCTGACAACATGCTTACATGTAAATGTATGGCAAATGGTTGACACCCGCTCTGCCCCTGCTTGGACAGCTGTGGATTACATCTGCATCAAATCAGCCAGGAGTTATTTATTTTCAAAATGTGCGCTGACCCACTTCTAAGCCCAAGGGGTAAAAATGTCACCTTTGTTCATTTCTCAAGAAAAATATTTTTCAGATCCTGCACTGACTCTGAAAGGAAAGGCTGTTCCTTGGGGTGTTATCATAATTCCCTCTTCATTTCAGGCTTTCTGACAGTCATCACTTCTTGCCTTCATTCCTGGTTACAATATGAACAGGAAAGCAACACCATGCCATGCACCCACATTAGCCTCTTTTCTTCCAGGGAATTTAAATTGATTGTTGAGTTTGTGCTTAGGAGCTGTGTGATTTTGTCATAACCTCTTCATATTTCAAGGACTGTGAGCTTCTTGGCCCAATAGGACTGTGTGATTCAGTCTTATATGGTTGAGCCTAGAACAATACGGGTTTGAACTATATGGGTCTGTTTGTACACAGATTTTTTTTAATAAATATTTTGGAAAATTTTTTGGCGATTTCCTTACTATCATGTAGCAATCATATCAACTACCCTAGGCTGTATTTTTGCTTCTTCATTATCAAGGCATGAATCATTTTACCTGTAAATAACTTTGATTTGCTTTTTCACACCTTTTCATTTTTGATGTCTAGTGTTAGTAATCATCTTGCAAACAGACAACACAAACTTACAGTATTGATAAATACAGTACAGTGCTATAACTGTATTTTCTCTTTCTTCTGATTTTCATAATAATATTTTCTTTTCTATAGTTTGCTTTAATGTTAAGAATACACTATTTAATATACATAATGTACAAAATATGTGTTAATCAACTGTTTATGTTGTTAGTAGGCTTCTGGTTAGCAGTAGGCTCTTAGTAGTTAAGTTTGGGGAGTCAAAAAGTTATATGGATTTTCTACTGAGCAGAGGTTCTGCGCCCCTAACCCCCAAGTTGTTCAAGGTTCCAATGTAATCTCATTACCTAAGACTCGGCCCCATGGGAGATCACCAGTAAATACTTTTACATATATACATTATAGAAGATTAACAAATGTGTCTCCTTGCCTGAAGTTAAGGCTTCTATACACCAATAATATTTTAAGAAAGACACAAATACAATTAAAAACAAAACAATCTTAATGAGTGACCTTTTCACAGATTGCTCAGCGTTCCACACAAAATCAGACTATCTGACGTGTGTGCTGTGGAAATGGGGCAGTGATTTTGGAACAAGGTAGAGATATTTTTAGAAGATCTAGAAATAAAATTGACTATAAAACATTTGGAGCCCACACTTAGTTTCCTTAAAAAATCATCCATAGTTAACAGGAAACATTGTTTTCCCTGAAAACACATCTGGCCCATAGACGCTAGAGAAAGGCCTGAGCAGGGACTCTCAAAGTGTGATCTAAGACCCCTGGGAATCACCAAGTGCCTTTTAAGGAATCCACAAGGTCAAAACTATCTCCATGACAATACTAAGATGGTATTTGTCTTGTTCATCCTCTCTTGAATGTTCAGTGGAATTTTTCAGAGACCACATCATTATATGAAAAGGCTATTAAGGTAGTCTTCCCTTTGAGGCCATATCTTCCTATACTTCAACCAAAACATGCCACAACAGATTGAATGCAGAGCAAACATGAGAATACCGCTGCTTTCTGTTACACCGTACATTAAAGACATTTGCAAAAATATAAAACAGCACTAAGTCTCTCCCTCCATTTTTTGTCTTAGAAAATATATTTTTCATAAAAGTGTTGATCATGTTAATATATAATGATTTATTACTGTTGTTTTAAATGCATAAGTAAGTGAACATTTTCTCAGTTATTATCCACATTAGCAAGAGCTCTCTGTGGCCCTCCAATAATTGTTAAGCATGCAACGTGGTCTTGAAACCAGAGGCTCAGAACCACGGCTCCAGAATGTGGTGAGTGCCAAGAGGTAAAGGGGCTCCCAGACAATGATGAACTGGAGAAGGGAAAGCAAGTAGAGCGCTGTTTCTGAGCTGACCTGCAGACTGCTGAAGATGCTGACCCTGGCTCCATCCCACCAGCTAATTACAGGCAGCTTTTCAGAGGCTACTTCTAAGTCTTCCTTTACTCTTTTCTCCTAACCAAACCATTCATTTGCCCGGCCAAATATTTGCTAACTCTCTTCAGTTGCATACAATTTGCCTGGTTTCATACAATATTTACTCTAAAGAGTTGCACTTACAGTGGTTTCAGATGAGAATTCAGTTTTAATTTGAGAAGATGGTTGTGTCTGTTGGCAGCCTTGGCTGAGGTTGGCTGTGTGGTCACAACACACAGATATCATTTCTGAGACCTGATGCACATCATCTGTGGGTTTTTGCAAAGAGTTAGACTGGTCCCAAATCAGCCCTGTTTTATCTTCCCAGTGGCTTATTTGTTTAGCTTCATGAGCCACAGTTTAGGTAATACAGGCTAATAATACCAGGAAATTTTATGTTAAATTGATCCCTTTTGTACAATAATGCAATGTCCATTATAATAAAAAGTGACTGTGGAAGGGCATTGGCGTGTGTGTGTGTGTGTGTGTGTGTGTGTGTGTGTTCTCATATAGATATGGTTCAGTCTCCTTCTTTCAACCACTCTTATCTTGGGCTCAGAGAAAGCTCACCACTCCTAATTATTCTATACTAGTGGCCCCGCAGGAATAGCTCCCTGCCACTTGCCTCAGCTGGCCGCCCCACCCACCGCCACTGTAGCTTGCTGCCCTGCCCTCCTGGTGATCGGTCGTTAAGGTCATGGCGTAATGACCACTTGCGTATTACCTCTTTATTATATAGGATGATCCATTTCCCAAGAGCTCAGTGCTAGACCAAACGGTTTGATGATATAATTCTCTGCATCCCTGCAGCCTCTCTTCTGTCTTACATCCTGCACTTTTCAAGTCCCATCCCCTTTATAAAAATCTATTATTACTTGGGTGACCCATCCTTACCTAGCCTCCCTTTCAAAGGCATCCCACTGAAGGTGATGGCAATGTGGTCTAATGACTAAAACACAGCTGGAGAGGAGCCAGCTAGGAACTGCTGACTCTCTGAGAACTTGGCCTTCCCTGTCTCAGTTCCCTGGTCTCTAAAAGAGAAATACTTAGCTGTGCTTCTTCTATTCACCTCCCAGCCATGTAGGAAGAACTTCAAAAATAATGTAGCCCCCGTGCTCCTCTTTATAAACCCTCTTTCTCACATTGTTAACACTGTTCTCCTAGTCTGCCATCCACCAAATCCTACCCAGGCCCCAAGTAGCATTTCAGGATCACTTCAATGCATAATAATGTGTCATGTATGCCCTGCTTATTTGGCACCTAACATATACTCCCCTGTAATAGTCCCTGTACAATGAACTTTCCAGAAATATTTGTTTTTCTAAATAGTCTTAAGGTTTTTTGAGAGCATAGATTTTGTCTTATTTGTCCTTGAACATAGCGCCTGACAGAATGCCTTGTAGCTTGAACAGCACTCATATTCAGATGTGAAAGATTGACCCAGCATTTATTTCGTTCACTCCATGTGCCAAGCATACTTTTTGCATGCATTATTTAATTTAATCCTTGAATATGAGGCTCAAAATTATGAAGGACCTTGTTCAGGGTGGCACAGCAATCTGATAGCAACAGCAGTTGGAGCTGGTGGCTGAAGGAATTTGGCTCTGAGTTAAGCACGTTTTTCTATTTTATCGTAATGCCTCCCCCAATAAGTCCTTCTTGATCAATAGCTCTTATTCCTCACCATCTTTTTCTTCCTCCTCTTCCTAGTCAATATCAATCAATATCATGATGTAAAATGAGTCTATTTTCCTTTTAAAATACAAAGATATTTGTACAAGATTATGCTCCATGACTTATTATGGCCAACCTGGGGTCATTCCACTCTCTCTATTAATACTGTAGTCCGATAATTTCAAAATGTTCTGAGGAGTCCTGGGAACTCAAGGGAGATGTATTAGACTCTAATAATTAGAGGGTTAGGGTAGAGGATATAAGAGTAGAGGACATACCCACCCCTGCCTCTGCTAGAACGATTTTAACATATCTATTTTTAACACAAATTTCATTTAGAAGAAAGCCTTGTATAGCTTTAGAAATGCTTGAAATCTGCTATATACCAATCTCAGACCTTGGGTGCTATGCTGCTATAGGCACCACTCTTAGCAAAGTGGTCAAAATATGGCCTAATCATTGCTGAATATCTCAGGCTGCAGAGCCAGAGAAGACTCCAAACACTGGTCTAGGCAGGACTTCCCCAGAGCCAGCCATCCAGCCCTGGAGGGCAAACTCACTTCACCGACTTTATGACTTGAAAAATGCTACAGAATTCTACATGCACCTAAATATTCCCTCTGTTGGTCCGCTATGGGAATATCTGAATCCCTACCCAAAGGACCTGGGATTTAAATAGTTAGAAATTCCAGAGGTAACATGCCGTAGAAACCAAACAGTACACTTAGGGATCCAAAGACTGGTTGAGGGGGGTGGGGTCCAACTCCTCCTCATGGTTAATTTCTCTGTGCCTCTTTGCCCATAAGTGAAATGGAGATGACAGCCCCTGCTTCACACCTTTAGTCGATTTTCAGTAAATGTTTTCTGAACGGATGGATGGATGGATGGGCAGACAGGTGAATGGATGATTGGATACATAGCTATCATACATACGTAAAATTATCTGTTACATAACAATACCACTTATGGTATAAGCAAAAGGCCAGATTTAATGCCTTGAAACAAGACAGATTCATCATCTGACAGTTTAGTAGGTCAGAAGTCTAAAATGGGTCATACCGCGTTAAAATCAAGATACAGGCAGGGCTGGCTTCCTTCTGGAGACTTGAGGAGTCATTGTCTTGCCTCTTCCAGCCTCCAGAGGCTGCCCACATTCCTTGGCTCATAACCATTTATCTTCAAAGCTCAGGCTGCATTGACATTGATGTGTCTGCCTCCCTCTTCCTTTATAAGACCCTTGTAGTACATTGAGCCCACCTGTATAATCCTAGATAGCTCCCCATCTCAAGATCCTTGATGCAATCTCTTTCTGGAAAATTCCTCTTTGCCATGGATTACAGTTTCAGGGATTAGGAGGTACACATCTTTGGGGGACTAGTATTGGAAGCAGTACAAGGTAATTCAGATTCTGGATTCTGATGGACCATTAGAATCATGGAAATTTTAAAGAAAACAGATGCTCAGGCACCTCACCCAAGTACTGTGTTTTTGGGTTTTGTTTTCAATCCTCACCCTAAGATATGTTTTTATTGGTTTCAGAGAAAGGGGAAGTGGGGGAGAGAGAGAGAGAAATATTGATCAGTTGCCTTCCTTGCATGCCCAAACCTGGGATAGAACCCCCAACCTTTTGGTGTATAGGACAATGCTCCAACCAACTGAGCCATCTGGCCAGGGCCCAAATACTGTATTTTAATTGGACCACATGTGCTTGGTCATCAGTATTTGCCAAGAGTAACCCAAATTACTGAAATGTGAAGCCAGGGTTGAGAGCCACTGGATGGATGTAAGAAAGTAGATTTGGACCATCACACAAACATAACTTTGAAGACCTCTTCAGCCTAACCTCCTCAATCAGAAATTGCAGTTTTTAAAGCACCTCCAGTTATTCTTCTGGAGTACCACTATTCTAAAGATACACATAAATTAACAATTGACCCTCCCCCTGGCAAGTTCTAGTGAAACCAAGATGTGGAACATTATCCCACGATTCAATGAATATTCTAAGCAGCTCAGAGGGAGGGTCAGAGAGGCTCTGGGAGAACTGAGGGGATGGGGTCTGAGTGGAGTTTGAAGAAGGTATACAAAAGAGAGATGTAGAAGCTGCGCCTCATACAACTGGAGATGTGTTAGGGATGGATGAAGGAGAGCCTCATATGCCAGGTTAAGGAGTTTTAACTTTAATTTTCTTTTTTTCTGAAGGTTTGGAGAGTCACGAAGAGCCTTAAGCAAACGTGATCCAATTAATCATAGGAAGATCATGCTTGGCAGCCCTGAGCAGAAAGGGTTAGAGGCAGAACACATCCATAAAAAGCCACTGCAGTTTAAGAGGCAAGAAGTCCCTGGGGAAGGAGGGCACACAGGATTTGAAAGATAGTTGTGAGATAGAAGAAACAGGGCATGCTGGTGAGATGTGAACGTGCGAGTCAGAGAGGGGCATCTAACGCTGATTCTCAGCTCATATTTCAGTCTCGGGTCCGTTGGACAATCAGGTGAAAATGCCCCTCAGCTGGTTACCTGGTCAAGAGAGCAACAGTGAGAACCTTAGAACAGAGCACAAGGGCCGTGGAGAGGCAATGCAGCCGGGGCAGAACGGTGCAAGGAGGCAGGCTTTGAATCAGACAGAGGGCGTGGCTGCACTTGCCTGCAGGAGAGCAGACTTTGTACACCCCCTTGAATGCGTGGAGCCAGCCGTAGGGAACACTGGTTTCATTGGCATCTCTATGCCCTTTGCCTACTTCTAGGGCTGTGATTTTCTCTCCCCACTCTTTTCAGGTGGTCTCCAAAATGGAGGGAATACACCAGAAGGAGGGTTCATGACAGTTTGTTGAGCATGAAGAGAAATTGTTAGAAATATTACATTTTAAGAATATCATCTTTTCCATATTTTGTTTATATTTTATAGTGGATAAAGTATATTCACAAAATTATATATATATATATATATATGTATATATGTATATATATATATATATAGAGAGAGAGAGAGAGAGAGAGAGAGATAAAGAGATCAACAGAATTCACTAGTAAATATCCACATATTATGTATACTAGTATATGGTCAAATATATTGTATTGCTACCCATACACATTGAAAAATCTTGAGTGACCACTCTTTTGCATGACCAAAACGTAGGAGAGACTTAAGAAGGGAGAAGGTGGGCAGGACTCATGCACGCCCACTTCCCAAAGATTGCCGGCATCTTTCAAAAGGTTTTGCCCCTAATGGAACCCCACAAAGCAAGAACCCCTGAGAGTTGTAGTCGCTTTTACCTGTGGACCAAAAAGGGGCCACATACTAAACCTGACCGGCTTAAGAGAGGCCTGTGTGATGGGCCCTACAAATTCAGATACCAGAAGTAACCACGTGGGATGGTCTGAACATAAAAATTCCTAACAAAAAGCAGGTCATACTGGGTAGTCACGTCCTACCTGGAGTCAAGGTCTCTAGCAACCTTTACAAAGTCAGTCTTTATCTTATCTGAACCTATCTATTGTCTTTTTTCATCTAAGATAACATGTCTCCTGGTTGAGCGTCAACCTAGGAACCAGGAGATCATGGTGCTATTCCAGGTCAGGGCATATGCCTGGTTTGCAGGCTCCAACCCAATGTGGGAAGTGCAGGAAGCAGGCCATCAGGGATTCTCTCTCATCACTGATGTTTCTATCTCTGTCTCCCTCTCCCTTCCTCTCTGAAATCAATTTTAAAAAAATTTTTAAGAAGTTAAGATAACATGCCTCTGAAACATCAGGGTAATCTTTTCTAGACCTCTCAGCACCATCACATGAGCCCACGGAACCCCTCATTGTTCTCTCATTCCCCGCAGACCATCTCTATACGCTGTAAATGTTAGTTATTAACTACCCTGTACCACTGTTTTGTTTTTTATTCAATCCCAGAGATGTCCCTGCTTTGCTTTCTCCCGTCCCCTCAGTCGACCATCAATAGATTTCATGTAACCCTCCTAACATTTCCTCCTTTGATTCTAATGGTAAAATCAGCTGCAAAACTGCTATTCGCTGGAGTATTTCTTCTGTTTGCTGAGATTTTGCTTCCGGGCAGTTTGGCTCTATAAACGCATATAAATTCTCTGCAAGTTCCGATGTTTCTTACGTCAACATACCTTCTCCTATTTTGAATGCATTTTTTAGAATCTTAGAAGCTGAGAGAAAAATCTTCGCTGTCGATCAGCTAGTTTTCTGCTTTCCTGAGGAGCAAAAAGAAAGAGCTGGTTAGGGGAAGGAGGTTGGGGTCAGAGGGAGGTAGGGTAGAGGAAAGCAGAAAAAAGACACCCTTTCTTTCAGGTCTGAACCGGGAGCCCTTCTAGCACTCTGAGGGGAGGAAGGGGAAGCAGTTGTCAAAGTCGGAAAATAAGCAGAACCTGTTTCTTGGCTTCTCTCCTTCATGGCGATGCACTCTCCTCTCCCCCTGATTGTCAGTATGTCTGGGTGTGGGTTTCTGACAGCAGACAGCCAACTCGCTCTAGGAAGACACACTTTGGATGACGGGGATCGGGGCGTGATTGGCTTAAAGACAAAGCTCTGGACCACCAGGCATACTTTCAGAAGGGTATGGTTCATCTGTGCTTTACCGGCTGCTCCTTAGCCTGGGGCCGTGACCTCTCCTGCCAGTTGCACTCCTGTGCTGAGCAAGCGGAAGACTGAAGCCCACCCGCTCTGTCGTTGCCCTACACCCAGATCCTTGAAGGGAAGGAAGCCATCAGGACTGTGATAACGCCTAACACAGGCCAGGTCATTTTCACGCCCAAACACGTCCGTGCTTTGCTTTCTGAATAAGTCCCTGGAGGCCTTAACGATGCAGCAGAGCTGGCGTAGCCACAGACCAGGTCACCTCTCTCTCCTCGCTCGGAAGGTGGCTAGATCGGCCAGGGACTTCATGTCACTCCTTTAAAAACTAGAATATTAATGGTATCATTTTTTAATTGAGGGGAAATAAGGGTTATCATTGCTGAAGTATAAGAACAATCGTTAAGTACAATATTCTAATTTAGAGAACAAACAAGCAAGCATGTCTATAAACAGGCCAATGCTGCAGGTAGTAATTAGACTGACCAGATAGAACTAGGATAAGATTTCTCAATCTGGGGTAGAGGGGAGGATGAGATGAGACAGGAAGAGTAAAAGAATTTGCCTGAATGATAAAAACAAAAAGTCTGATATACTAAATAGAGCTGATACTGGCAGTGATGAGTTGAGTAAGCTGACTTCCTCCACCCGCACTATGTAACTCACTAATTTTCCTCCTATAGTATTTTATTTCCTTGTGTCGCACAATAGAGTTGCACAGGATGGGGGAGAAAAGGCCCATTCAAACCCACACAGAATGAGCTATTCATTGAGACCGTCATATGCTTAGAATTTATTTTGCTGAGTGAGGGGAAGAGCATTGAGCATTTAATAAAGTATCCAGAAGCACTGAGGTGTTAGCTATCGTTCTTCAGCACATGTAAGATATAACACTTGATTTAAGAAACCTTTGAATCATTCTTTTATTTTATTGCTCTGCTTTCCTTGTAATTTATGAAAAGCTTTAGTAAATAACTACAAATTTAATGAAAAGTAGATATTCGAATAATAACCCGGTATGACATCATGCAAGTAATTTTTTCCAGCTCCACCTTTGGTTAACACCACCTCAAGAAGGATTATCTGTGAAGACAATATGCCCCTCATATTTTGTATTCTTTCCTCTGAACCAGGAGTGGGTAACATCTGTCCTGCGGGTTGTATAAGGCCCTCAAAATCATTTGGTCTGGCATTGCCAAGGCATTAAGGATGAGTCAATTAAGTGTTTGACCGAATATAGCAAGCTAATTTTTCAGTTGATAATTTTGTTGTTGTTAATCCTCACCCGAGGATATTTTTTAATTGATTTTTTGAGAAAGTAGGAGGGAGAGGGAGAGACACACAGAGAGAAACATCAATGTGAGAAAGACACATTGATTGGTTGCCTCAGGCAGGCACCCCAACTAGGGCTGGGGATCAAGTCTGCAACCAAGGTGTGTGTCCTTCACCGGAATCAAACCCAGAACCCTTCAGTCCATGGGCCACTGCTCTATCCACTGAGCCAAACTGGCTAGGGCTGAGCTGATAATTTTGTATGGCCTGCAGATAATGTTATAAATATCCTATCCAAATGGCCCTTGGCAGAAAAAAAGGTTCCCCACCCCTGTGAAGAGAAAAGGTACTACTGCTTTAAAGTCTTACATTAATTTGCTGGTTCAGAAAATTGGTTGCATATATCCAGAGTATACAGTAAAATAGGCTTTTGCATGTATTGATTATAAACCACATAACGTAAAGGGGCATGGGGAAAACCAAATGAAATTTTTATCATCATTATCATCTTATTGTTAGAAAATAAGAGGTTATTACACAATTTTCCTTTGTGAGAAACACACATAAAAATAGAACAAAAGGAGTGGTTATTTTTACCTAATAAGGTAGATTTGAGAAAGTAGTGACACTTCCTTTTACTTCAGGAATGTATCACTATATTACTAAACTCACTTCATGGCTTTTTATTAAATCTTCAAACCTTTTCAGACACTATCAGCAAGCAATTCAAATAAAACATTTAAATTTAAAAAATACAATCTTTGTAAACATGTACATTTCTTCTCCCTCATTTTGGAAAGCAAAATGTACCTCTTCCCCTCAGAGGTATAAATTGTTGGACTTACTTTTTCTTGGGATAAATGCATTTTTTTTAAAAAGCAGCTGCCCAATACACGGGGAAGCCGCTCTCAGCCTGTAATAAAATAACTCACTCAACAGTGTTTATAAAGCGCCTGCCGTGTGCCATGCATTGTCCTGGGAGCTAGGAATCAAAGACAAATAAGAGCCTTAAGCTGGGTTTGCTCAGTGGATAGAGCGTCAGCCTAGAGAATGAAGGGTCCCAGGTTCGATCTAGTCAAGGGCACGTGCCCGGGTTTTGGGCTCGATCCCCAGTAGGGGGCATGCAGGAGGCAGCCAATCAATGATTCTCTCATCATTGATGTTTCTCTCTCTCTCTCTTCCTCTCTGAAATCAAAAGAAATATATTTTTTAAAGACAAATAAGATATAGTCTCCACCTTTAAAGAACTCAAGGTCTAGTGCGAGAAGCATAGCTGCCTCCAATAACTAAAAAGCACTCCAGGAGCCAGAGAGCGAGGGTGCCTGACCTGGTCTTGAGGGGCTGAGTTCAGAAGGAGGTGATGCCTACACTGAGTTTTGGGGCATGAATACGCGTTAACCAGGTGGGGGGAAAAGAGTGGAGGTGCATTCCATGGGGGCAAGGCAAATTCTGGATTTGGGGGAGGGGTTTGTTTTATTTTAGCATCACAGGGGAGTTCGTGTGCGGGGGGGGGGAGGACACGTAAGACTGACTTTTAAAAGTGAACATTTCTTCTCTTTCTTCCTTTCTTTACTGCCCTCATAACCACCCAGAAAAAATCAGAGATGGCAGAGCGCTCCCCGGGGCAGGGCCCGGGCTCCTCCCGACTTCCAGCTCTGCCATCCCTGGAGCAGGGCCCTACGTCATCAATGAACCGATGGCTCAGGCCCACAGAGCAGTCCAGCCTGCAGGGAGGGGAAGTTCCACCCAGTAGCTACAGAAATCCCTTCGGCTTTGATCCCATTGGCCAAAACGTAGCCATCTAGTGGCCAGAAGGGCTCGAAAATGTTCTCTTCCGTTCTGTTGTATGCCTGGCTCCAAAGCAAGAATTCTCTTACTCTAGAACAGACGTTGGCAAACTTTTTTTGCAAAGGGCCAGAGAGTGTTTTCGGCTACGTAGAGTCTTGGTTATGTATTGTTGTTCTTCTTTTATGTTTTGTTTTTTGGTTTTTTTTGCAACTCTTTAAAAATATAAAAACCATTCTTCGCTTGAGAGGCTGTGCAAAACAAGCCGTAGGCCAGATTGGGCAAGTGGGGGTGGTTTTCCAAGCCCCACTGTAGACAGAAGGGTGAGTGTTTGGGGAGGAGGGTGGCCATCTGCGGCATGAGCCCTACAAGATTATAAACCACTCAGAGGAAGAGCCTTGACTGCTCACCTGTCTAGTCTCAGCTTCGTGCTTGGCCCACGCAGTAGGCGCTTAAAGTTCATGACTGATGAGTCCATGAACGAGTGAATGAACGAATGAATGAATGAATGGTAAAGGAGGTTAATTTACCAAAAACCATTTGTTAACATCCCACCTGGTTCCAATGGTAGTCTCTTAGCATGGATTTTTATGTGAATATTCCACGTTTTGGGGTGGACTTCCCCAACGGACCTCCACACCAGGGGACAGCACTGCCTATGCACACAGATCGCAGAGCCAAAAGCCTTCCAGCTTCTCCCCAGAACAGGCAGGAGAACCTGGTTTTGGTTTTGCCCTTTAAAATATCACGTGCTTGGTGGGAATGTCAGCAGAAGTGTCCAGGCTGAATAGGCACTTTTCACTTCCCCTCTCTCTCCTCCTTCTTGCTCAATATCCTGAGGACATAATAGCACTTTTCTTGTCTAAGTCAGCCCGGTGGGGGAGGGCGGGGAGGATCACTCAACCATTCCCCTGGACATCCCCGAGGCCAGGCCTCAGAAAGGGCCACCGGCCTTGGATCCCCTGTGCGAGCAGACACAACAGCCAAAAGGGAGAGGGTGCCCGCCCCTGGCCCCAGGAAAACCCCCTGAAGGAGGCCCCGCTCCCACCTCATTCTGCAGGAGTCAGGTAACAGCTATGCCCAGGTTTCTTCTCTCAAATAAGTGTGCCATTTTCTTTACAGCAGGAAGAGGTGCCCCCCTCCAAATCCGGGCGGCACAGACTGTGCTGCTGGCTGGAAGGGCTGAAAGAGAGGCACGTTCGGTTGGAAGACAGCGGGAGAGGCGGAAGTCAGGCAGGAAAACCCAGCCTCATTGTAGCAGAAGGGTGATCAGCAGATAAAAGTGTGTCATCTGCCGCTTTGTAACTGGATAGGGCCTCTCACGTGTTCCTATTCCAACCTCTGGTGCCGCGGGGATGAGACGAAGTCTTACCCCAAACCAGACACAGAGTCCCATTGGGCACAGACAGCTTGCTTCATCCTGCTCCTGACAGCGTGTGCTCATCCATCTTTTTGGATGAGAAGGAACAAGTTTCTTTTTCTCCTGAACCTTAAGATCTGGCAGGGGGTGGGGATTCATGCCAAATCTCTGCACAGATGAGAAGAGAGGCTATGCTGCTGCCATCAACCCTGCCCTCTCACGGGAATCCCAGGAAACCAGAACAATGGATGGCAGAGGGCTGCAAATCCTCTGGGGAAATATTTCAGAGCAGCAGTAACTCCCACATTTGGTTAGAACCTTGGGCCCTCTTGTATAAATTTCTGCCTCTTCTAAAGAATTCACAAGGTCTTGTTCCCCGCCCCCTTTTAACTAAACTCACAGTGCAGTAATTAAAAGAAGAGGAGGGGCCTCTGATTCTGCCTCCTACCAGCTGTGTGACTTTGGGGGAGTCACTTAACCTCTCTGTGCCTCAGTTTCCTCCTCTAAAACAATGAGGATAATAATAGCACTAACCTCAGAGAGCCGTTGTAAGTATAAAAATTACATGCATTTAATGTGTGATAACATATAATACTAGAGATCACTAATATTTGCCATTTTTAATATTTTGTCATCAGAGAGATTATTCTGTGTAGGAAAATAGATGGGTCTGTGAACACAGGCAAAGTCACGACTGTGCTTTTCTGCCCGGTGCTGAGGCTGTCAGAGAGGTTTTACTGAGATTAATCTACAAGGCGAGGCACCAACTTCAAATATTCTAATGCCCCAAGAAATTAATGATGAATGATAGGGGAGAGGGAGGGGGGCTTTCTTTTCAATAAAACCACGTTTAAAAAATGCTCTGTGAAAGGTGATCATGAGTATCCAAGGAACTGAGCTGTATTCAAGGGACACCCTGGAGGTCAGCCTTCTGTTTCAAAGAGAAGAGCTTGGGAAGGATTTCCTGCCTCTTGGGAACTTATGTTAAAGGCTCGGATGCACGCTGCCCACTTGCCGTTTCCATCCGTGTGTTAAACTACTGTTTGGGCTTCAAATGCTCCCCGGCTCCTGCCCACATCCAGAGGCTCCTTCCCTGGATTCCGAGCTCAGAAAGGCTGGTTTCTGGGGAAATCTTACAGCCCTGAAAGCTATGGCCGCCTCAGGGGGCAGTCACACTGCCACCTAGTGGTCTGGATGCTAAGTGCAGGCGATTGCTTTGAAGCTTTTTCTAGTCCTAGGGTGCCTAAAGAATCAGGTTTTCCCTCCCTTGGTATCCATGTTAGCCAGAGAGGTCAGGGGAAGTAGGCAGAATATTCCATTTGTTTGGTGTGTTAGCAGAAGCTGCCTCTAGGTGGACATTCTAAGAACAAGAATGTGGGGGGGAGGACAGTGGCGCCCTGGCCTGGTTTAGGCTGTGGTCCCAGGGGTTGTGGTTAAGACTGTGGCTCCAGACTCAAGATCTGAGTTTGAACAGGGGCTCTGCCACTCACCTGCTGTGAGTCTGGGGTGAATTACCGCGCCGCCCCACGCTTTGGTTCCTGTATCTGTAAAGTGGGGATAACAGTAATGGTTTGCTGTGGGCTCTGTGCCCAGAAGGCATCCCAGGAGCCCTCTGCTATTGGTGGGGTTGTGCCTGGGAAACAGTTGCAGTAGAAGCTGTGACCCCACAGGTCACGCAGCTCAGGGCAGTGGGAAGCCCAGTGGCTGTGCAAGGCGACCCAGAGTCCAGTGCTGCCACTAAGTAACCGTGTGACTTCGCAAAGGTCACTTACCCTGTTTCCTTTCCTGTAAAATGAAGAGCTTGAGTTCTCTGATGTTTAGGAAATTTTTCTTTCTCAAACACTATGATTCTAAGGTAATGCTCCCTAATAAAATGGGCCTACCTTTAAAGCCCACTTTGATTATCTTCTTTTCTCTTCTTTTATTTTCCCTTCTTCTCCTTCTTCTTCTTCTTCTTCTTCTTCTTCTTCTTCTTCTTCTTCTTCTTCTTCTTCTCCTTCTCCTTCTCCTTCTCCTTCTCCTTCTCCTTCTCCTTCTCCTCCTTCTTCTCCTTCTTCTCCTTCTTCTCCTTCTTCTCCTTCTTCTCCTTCTTCTCCTTCTTCTCCTTCTTCTCCTTCTCCTTTTTTCTGTAAAAAACTTCACTGGATCCATTTGGTCCGATGCATGGGAGATGGCTCCAGGGTGGTTAAAATAGTGGCTAGTGGTTTTGGGGAGAGGCCCGGGTAAAAGTCAGACACCAGGGGAATGCAGAGGGGCCCCTCCAAGGCCTCTGGGCTCCAAAGGCTCCTGGTCATGCTTAAGGGTGTGCCTTTCTAAGGGATACTGGCCCAGCTCAGCCTGGGGGGGCAGCCTGCGGAGGTGAGTCAGGTGTCACCCATCTTCTTATGAAAGACAGAAGTGGTTCTCCAGGAAGTCACAGAGCTGAGGGTCTGCGAGGGCAAAACCCAGGGCCTGCAGCTCCAAAAGGAACTGGCTCAGGTTCCTCTCCAAGGCCATGGTGGCTTCCTGGCGTCCTGAGTGTCACCCACTCACCTTGGGGAGACTTCAGCACGTCCACGTCTGGGAAGAGGATGCAGACACTGAGCTGGTTTTGCATCTTTTTTTGTTGTTGTTGTTAATCCTCACCCTAGTATATTTTTTTTCCATTGATTTTTAGAGAGAGGACGGGAGGGGGAAGAGAAACAGAGAGAGAAACATCACTGTGAGAGAGATACATCAATTGGTTTCCTTCTGCACGCTCCCTGACTGGGGCTGAGCCTGCAACTGAGGTACATGCCCTTAACTGGAATCAAACCCACCACCCTTCAGTGGGCAGGCTGACACTCTATCCACTGAGCCAAAGATGGGTTGGGTCAGAGAGCATGGAAAATTTCCCCTGAGGATAACTCTACCATATCCTCTGCTTTCCCTGTCTTCACCGCAGAATAGACTATTCAAAATACATTTGTTTACCCTATTATTCCTACCCACCAGGGCAGGTTTTGCATATTTAAGAGATACTCAGAACCCTTTCCCTTCTGCTCTGCCAACTCACAGAAGAAGTGGCCCATGCCCTCCAAAGCCACATTGTCACTGTGGAAATAGAAGCCCAGAGAGAGGTGGGTGTGGGAGGCCCACAGGTGCAGGTCGGAAAGGTGGTTGATGGCAGCCTCCACCTCCGTGGAATAATTCTGACAAATTTGGGAGCTCATGGTGGTTTGGCAATAAGAAGTTAATGTAGAAAGAAAGAAAAAAGAGAAAGAGAGAGAGAGAGAGAGAGAGAGAGAGAGAGAAGCTGACCTTCAGAAGCTGGTTTCAGAAGCTGAGGATGGCTGAGGTGGTTCTGAAGGTGATGACTGGAAAGACGCTGGAGGGTGGTCAGGTGTCCCTGGGTCTGTTCCACCCAAATACTGTTGGAGCAAGAGGCAAATCAAATAAAAATATGAGGATCAGAGCAAGACAGATCCAGGACCCTAGAGGATCCAGGTTTTTAATCATTTTTGTTACCTGAATACACCATGCGATGCCACGCCCTCCCATAGCAGCCATGGCTGGCTGGGCTGGTGATTCTCCATAAAGAAACCCTTTGAGGAGCACATCAAGAGGGTGTCGGGTCAGTGTGGTGTCGTTTTTTATTGTTTTTATTCCTATTAGAAATTTGGCATTGACCCATTGTTGTCTTTTTGCCACACTTACGTCATTTAAAATGTTATAAAAGTTTTAAAAAATATTTGAATGAAATGAACATATTGCTGGACAATAAAATGTTCATATATAAGCATGATCTTATTGAAATGCTATTTTCTCCTCCTTTTTGAGTCACTTCCGTGGCATTTACCAATCACTATAACTCAGACAAAAAGAAAGAAAACATGTCACCGTGGGAAAATATTGAAGCAATTTTATTATTTACAGCGTTTTCATTTAATTTAATAATTCTCAAAAAAATAGTAAACTATTTTTGTCTAAATGTGTGTATTGTGGTAAAATATCTGTAACATAAAAATTGCCTGTTTAATTAAAAGGAAAATTATTTTAAAACAATAGGTAAATCCCTGTGGTATTTTTATTCTTAGAAAACCATTTAGTATTTAGAAAGTTACATAACAGGAAGAGATTTTGGTTTGTTTCGTTTTTTATTCTATTCTTTGAATTAACTGTAGATGCAAACTTTTTTTTTTCTTATCTATCATCTGGACAGAAAAGTTTATTTTATACGAATGCATTGCCATCTATCTCATTTTTGCCATGGGCCTTCCCAAATCATAGCCTCATTCCCTAGTCATATTGGTTCACACCCTCAGCCTCCCTCTGGGAATGAGTTCCAAGCTCAAGCCAGGTGAACAGTAAACACCATCCCAGGGTGACAATGGCTGAACCAGAATGGGGCACTAGGCCTCTGAAATGCTGGTCGGATGACTCATGTCACTGCCTCAGTGGATAGTTTGGGGGAAAAGAAACTTAATATAGTTGTCTGCTTAAATATCCCACCCCTGCAGCAACACAAGCATAGACCAATCATCAAAAAAGCAAGCAGAGCCAAAACCGGTTTGGCTCAGTGGATAGAGCGTCGGCCTGCGGACTCAAGGTTCCCAGGTTCGATTCCGGTCAAGGGCATGTACCTTGGTTGCGGGCACATCCCCAGTAGGGGGCGTGCAAGAGGCAGCTGATCGATGTTTCTCTCTCATCGATGTTTCTAACTCTCTATCCCTCCTCTCCCTTCCGCTCTGTAAAAAATCAATAAAATATATTTAAAAAAAAAAAAAAAAGCAAGCAGAATTGTTTGTCTTTCCAGAATGCCTGTGATGTTTCAAAGTCAATCGGATGTTTTGGCTTAGAGCCCTACTCTGTCCCCTCCTCTGGCTCTGTTTTCTTGCTTATCTCAGATCTGCTATGATCACCTCCATGCGCAAAACAAAAATGTTAACAGGCACCTACAATGATTAGGGATTCTTGGAGGGAAGGTCAATTACTAGGGTTAACAGAAGATGTTTGGGATCAGAAGGAAACTATTAAAAGAATTTAAATTCAAAATAGTAACTATACAAGAAAAAAAGAAAGGCATGATTTCTATGGTTTATTGACACAGGATTTAGAGTCAGAAAACCTAGGTTCAATCCTCCTTCCTACCACATGCTTGCACTTAGTTTAGCCTTCTATCAAAATAAGAAATAACCAGGCTTCGGGACAGCCCAATGAGATGCTGTATGTAAAATTTTGTTTTAAAATGTGATTAATAGCCCTAGCCAGTTTGGCTCAGTGGATAGAGCATCGGCCTGCAGACCGAAGGGTCCTGGGTTCAATTCTGGTCAAAGGCACATTCGTTGGTTGCAGGGTCCTCCCGAGCCCGGGCCCTGGTCAAGGCACATGCAGGAGGCAACCAATCGATGTATTTCTCTCACATCGATATTTCTCTGTCTTTCCCTCTCTCTTCCACTATCTCTAAAAATTAAAAGAAAAAATATCCTGGGGGGGATTAAAAAAAAGTAATCAATAGTTCTAATAATAAAATTAGCAATCCTATGTAATAAAAAGCTAATATGCAAATAGACCAAACAGTGGAACAACTAAACAACCAACCAACCAATCGCTATGACATGCACTGACCACCAGGGGGCGCGCGCAAAACATGGCGGGCGTTGGCAGCAGGTGGCAGAGCACAGAACATGTCGGGCGTCAGCCACAGTGGGATGGTGGAGCAGGTGAGCGGGGGCATCAGACCAAGGTGAGGCACTGGTCGCTGTCATCAGGGTGAGCCTCTGGTGGTTACTGAAAATTCTTGGCTCCTGCATGCTGCAGTCCCACCCAGCAGTCCCACCCAGCACTCGCACCTGCTGCTGACGCCGGCCCTACTCACACCCACTGCTGGCACTGGAGCCACCGCTCGCACCCACTGCCAGTGCCCAGCGCTGGTCCCAATTGCTCGGCGCCATCAGCACGTGCAAGCAGCAGCTGCTGGCCCTGATCGCCCCTGAGGGCTTTTCCACCTCCTCCTGCTCCTGAGGGGTGATCAGGGCAGCAGCAGCCGCTCACACCTGCTGAGGGCGCCGCCCCACTCTCACCCGCTACTGGTGCTAGCCCCAATCGCTCTGTGCCGTCACTGGGTGTGAGTTGGGCCAGCACCATCAGCGCATGGGAGCAGCAGTTGCAGGAGCAGGGCTGCCAGCAGAGAGGGGACGGGGGCTGCAGCGGGAGGGGCCGGGCCCCGCCCCTGTGCCCACTGCAGCCTCGTGGCCCATAGTTCCTTTCAAGGTGCACAAGTTCATGCACTGGGCCCCTTGTAAGTGTATAATAACAAACTCCAGAATTTTTTGCTAACTATACAAGTGTACATGTTTGGGGGGCAGACTGTTGAGATCATTGTACCCTGGAATAAGTGATCTTAATAAAACACAGACTTAACACCAGATAATGGCAAAGTGCCATACACTGGAGCTAGGAGTCATAGCACTCTCAGAAGAAATGAATGGGTAGTGAAGATCCAGAGTAGCTGAAACCATCACGCACCTGGGAAAGGTGAGGAGTCGTGGGAAAAGGGTGGCTAGGTGCTGAGAACAGGATATACACCATGAAAGGCTTGAAATTTTGAACATCACAACTTTAATGAGAAAAGGTGCAACCCACAGTAAAGAGCCCATGATGAGAGAGATGACCGAACTTGCTTGTCTCATGGTGGAGTCTTGTTGCTATGACTTATAGGGGAGAAACAGTGAGGTAAGAGGTGTGAGGTAACCATATTTTTAATCCTGATTACTCAATACTGCATGCAGTATCTTCAAAGAGTAAAAGGAGAAGAGGTAGAGTGGGAATGGAGGAAGTTAAAGAGAGGGTTCCACAGCATCATATTCTGTGGAGTGAGGTTTCAAAATAGTATCCGTCTCTCTTTCTGGAATCTTCCATAATCCTCCATTTCTACTGTCCAGTTTTTACCTTCCTCACGTCCAACTGTGGATCCCACATTGACAAGCAGCTGCCACCTATCTTGACTCATTTGTTGAGTCTTCCTCTTCTAATCCTCCTCACATAGGACTTTTCACATGCTGGGAAGGAAGTCTCTAGAAAACCCCACAGAGCCTCATACCCCTGCCCCCACCCCGCTCCATGTAGACCATACACTTTCAGTTTCTAACTTCTCATCAAGGACAGAAGGAACTTGCTGCCCAGACTGGTGTGTGTGTGTGTGTGTGTGTGTGTGTGTGTGTGTGTGTGTGTGTGTGTGTGTTGATGTGGGTTCAGAGGGATTTGGGTGCTGAAAAAAACAGGGAACATAATATTTCTATTTTGTTTTTCCCATGTCAAACTGTATCTCTCTGCCATCAAAAATTTTTATTTCAAATGTCATGTTTTTAGCAAAGTGAGTTTTCTTTTGCTGCTTCATATTATGAAAATAGAATAAGTGTAAGAAGTAGTAGATGAAATTAAGATCTCTGTGAGTTGACAAAGTTGGTGGTACAGGGAAAATGACAGGACTTATATTATGGCATGTATACGTTTAATATTACCCTCACATCCAAGTAAGTCATTAGTAAGCTATCGATGAAGACAATTTTCAATTATCTCCATGTTCACTAGTCAAAATGTAAGTGACTCTCCTCCAATTTGGTATATTTAATTAATGCAGGGTAAGTGAATTATATCCTAAGCAAATATAAACTAAATTTGCTGCAAAATTATATAAAAACAGAATAACAAAAAGAAGTGGTTTCAGGACTGTTTTGGCGTTCTGTCCTCTCTACATCCTGTCACCATTCCATCAGCATCAAGAAGTCAAAAACTTATAGCAAAACAAATGGCAGAAACACATGCAAAGTCACATCAACTTCCTCATCCATTTATGCATACGCCATCAAAGTCAACACTGTATTTCTGCAAAAACGATTTGGTAGAATAACCAGGAAGAAAAGGCAGCAATTTGTATAATGATGGTGACTTTCAAGCTCTTGGTCTTTAAAGACAGAGTGTACACAAAAGCCTAACTGATCAGTACACGTGAGAGTTCAAGGTGACACAGTCTGTGCAAGGTGGGCCATCACCATCTGAGCTTACCACTTGCTGAACCATCTTGCTTTCTCATTTCAATTTACCCCAGAAGAGAGAACCCAGAAGGAGCCGGGAAAGGGTCAGAGGAGCAGGTGCCTGAGCGAACACGCAGGGCATGATGGTGACACAGGGACAACTGCAGAGGTTTTCTCAGGCCATTTCCTGAGGCAACCCCGCGCACATGGCTCCCAGAGAGACCCCCCTCTGTGCTCCGCCATGTGTTTTCTCCTTCCTGCGTTACACCTGAGAGCACAGAGCTGGCCACTGGGGTTGCCTGCCGTTCCATTTCCATGCTCACAGGTCAGGGGTTGTCACAACCAGGGCTAACCCTGATGTCTCCACCACTAGCTCCTCCTGCCTGTGCCCTGGCCCAGTTGGCAGCAGCCTGCTCCTGCCCCAACAACACAATTTGTGGTGAGAGGCACGTTCCCACATCCTCTTGAAGAGGGGCCTGGTGCTCTCTCCAGCCTCAGAGGCTCAGCCAACTGGAATCCTTCACAGAGCATTCGCCATGGAGTAGAGACTGTTAGGCAGAGAGTTCTTAAACATAGATCCATGGCTGGGGTTCAACACTCTTTAAGAAGCCTAGGAAATCATTTCTCCAACAGTGATCTCTGGGCTCAAGCATGGTGAAATTCAAGTCTAGTCAGCCCATCAACCACTCTGTATGAATACGTGACACACAGAGTTTATTCATGTATTATTATTCGTTATTATTTTATTATTTTCCATATGAACAGCTGTAAACCTAATTTGCCCCCACCCAGTATTATGGAAAGAAATGTGCCAGGTATCCGGGGAATGCTTGTTTGGGTGGGTGGTGGCAGAGGGGTGCTTTCTTGAGGAAAAGAAATAAAACCAGGTCCCTGCTTTTACATCTCACTGGGGAAACAGAGTACACACATTTAAGCATATAAATCTTTAGACCGTGTTGGTAAGGATGAAAAAGTTTAGTGCAGTTTTATTATCTACTAGAGGCCCGGTGCATGGAATCGTGCACTGGTGAGGTCCCTCGGCTTGGCCTGCAGGGATTGGCCGAAACCAGCAGTCCTAAATCCTCTGAGGGATGGATGTAGTAGTGCATGAAGTGGCAGGTGGCCAGGGAGGAGCCCGAGCCCAGGCCAGGTGCCGCGCCACTCCCGCTCATCGTGGCCCCACTGTGCCTGCCACCGACACCGCTTGGTAGGCTCACTGCCATTCCGCTGCAGTCTCCACGCACCCATCTAGGGCGATACCGGCGCGCCCATGACCGAGAAGTGGCCACAGGCTCGTGCCCAGTCAGTCTCAATGCCGGTCCCAATCCTGGTCCCTGTCTGGATGGGGGTGGGGTGTGCAGGGGGAGTGTCCGGGGAGAGACTCACACTGCCACAGCTGTGCTTGCCAGCCATGAGCCCAGCATCTGGCACCCGTTGGTCAGCTGAGTGGCAGTTGTGTTGAGCGTCTTCCCCCTGGTGGTCAGTGTGCGTCATAGCTACCAGTCAACGGGTCGACCTGTCGAATGGTTGCTTAGGCTTTTATATATATAGATGGTGGAACTTACCACCTACCATCAAGTACTGCCTTTCAGCCAAGTTCCATTAACTCGATTTTCACAGCTAAAAACAATCCAAGTAGTTTTGTTATGGAATTTCTAAGAATAAAGAGTTCTTAAAAAGTTGATTTTCATATTAAAACTAGTGGCCTGGTGCATGGATTCGTGCACATTGAAAAGAACTTAATTAGAAGAAATATTTTAATATCGCTACTCACCATTTCTCTATAATAGAAGTGTCAACCAAATTCACGGTCAACAATGACAGATCGAAACACACACATGTGACTGGAGCCAGCGAGAGCTTTATATGTATCATACATGTGCACATCAACATTTATTTTTAAACTAGAGGCCGGTGCACAAATTTGTGCATGGGTGGGGTCCCTCTGGGTGGCCTGCAGGGATCAGGCCGAAACCCACAGTCCAACGCCGCTTGCAGCTTCTACCTGCCACTCCCACTCATCCCAGCCCCACTGTGTCTGCCGCGGGCTCACGCCCAATCAGTCCCAATCAGGAGAGGCTAGCGCTGCCACAGCAGTGCTCACCAGCCATGAGCCCTGTGCCTGGCACCCTCCCAAGGGGAGTGGCCTGTGGGATCGGCTGAAACTGGCTCTCTGCCATCCCCCAAGGGGTCCCAGATTGCGAGAGGGAGCAGGCCAGACTGAGGGACCCCACTGGTGCACGATTGGGCTGGGGAGGGACTATGGGAGGGCTCCAGGGTGTGTCTGGCCCATCTAGCTCAGTCCCGATCAGCTGGACCCCAGCAGCAAGCTAACCTACCTGTCAGAGCATCTGTCCCATGGTCAGTACATGTCATAGCGACTGGTCAGCCGGTCAACTGCCTGTCCCCTGGTGGTCAGTGCATGTCATAGCAACTGGTCGACCAGTTGACTTTCTGCCCCCTGGTGGTCAGTGCACATCATAGCGAGCGGTTGAGCAGCCTTAGCATATCGTTAGCATATTATGCTTTGATTGGTTGTTCGGTTGCTCTGCCATTTGGTCTATTTGCATATTACCTTTTTATTATATAGGATTGCCAGTGCACATCATATGTACCGGCCGGTCGGTCACTTAGCCTTTTATATATATAGACAGTTCCGTTTTCCAAGTTTACTAGGTATAGCAAATCAAATCTCTTTAGAGAAAAAAGACAAGTTACCACTCTGTGCATATGTGTGTGTGTATTCAGAGGACATGATCATGAGGAACATAGCTGTTACTTTATTTGATCTAGACAACATAAACCAGTGAGGCTGAATATTATGGCAGCTCAGACAGATGCTTGAGTCTGTTACACATTCTCACCAGCTTCTTTCCTACCTCAGGACTGGTAAGTTATCTGGCTTCACAAAGAACCTTGTCTCTTCCCAGTCTTTTTGTGATACCTTCTGGTCAGTCCTTGGCTGAGTGGATCCTAAGTGTGAGCAGCATAAGCCATCGCCCCAGCACCCCTCACCTGCTGATTTCCCTCTTCCATACACCCTGATTCCAATTTCTGATGACTGGGCAAGACTGGGACTCACTTCCTGGAACATTTTCTCTTGACATCTTCACCTCCTTGCAGCCTCATGTTATCCCCTGAGGCCACTACTCCTGGGCTCCTATTCCTGGAAACAGTGGCAGTGGTAACCAGCATTTCAGACCAAATAAATTATGGGTACTGACATGTTATCTATAATATTAAAAACATAATGTGCTAATTAGACTGGACATCCTTCCGGACGACCTTCTGGACGAAGCTGTGGCTGTCCATGTCCCAGGTGCCTGCTGGCGGCCAGAGGGAAGCCAGTGCCAGCAGCCGGGGGAAGGAAGGCCTACTCTTGCATGAATTTTGTGCATCGGGCCTTTATTCCAACATAACAATAAAATAATTTTAAAAACCCACACAGCAAAATTGATTAATGATGAAAGAGAGACAGAGACAGAGAGGAAGAAAGGAAGGAAGGAAGGAAGGAAGGAAGGAAGGAAGGAAGGAGGAAAAAAGGTATCAATTTGGATAAACTATTGATATTTCCTGTCTCTCTCTTAATTAAAAGCATTCATGCAATCAAGTGAAATTTTCTTCTCTTTTTCCATGGGCTTTGCTAGGGAATATTGAATGAATTATGAACTTGAGGTTGTGGTTAGAAATAAATGATAAAGATTTATTCTCAAAGAAAGAGAAGTTGAGTTTTTATTATAAAACATGCATTCTTGAGAATAATCAGTCCTGTATTTATTAGCCTGAGAATGGTCCAGGAAAGTGATCAGTCAGGTGTCAGTCAGTCTGGATGAGGGATACCAGATGGTCTAGAGCAGCGGTCGCCAACCTTTCGGACCTCACGGACCACCAGTGGTCCGCAGACCACCAGTTGGTGACTGCTGGTCTAGAGGATGGGTACCAGGAGCTCTGGTCATGACCAGTGGTCTGGACAATGGATGGAAGATGGCCTGGTTAGGTGAGTCCTTCAAGGGGTAGTCAGGTTATCTGGATGTTTGATAAATGTTCAGCTGTGTATGCAGACTGTGTCACAGCACTGGAAAAGGTAAAAAAAGTTTAAGTTCCGGGTTAGTTAGAACAAGAATACAGTCTGCCCCCATGCCTCAACCCTCATAGTGGGAATAATTCAGTAGCTTGGGTAAAGGGACTCCAGTTTATGTACTCCCTGTCTTCACTCTTTCCTCAGGGAACATAACAGCATGCAGAGTGCGGCCCATTCTCCTCATGCTTTAATGACAAAAGGGACACAAACACAACTTAAGGAGTGGACTCAGGCTTCACAGTTATTTTATATTCAATCAGTAGCCATGACCCATGGATATTCTTATTTCCTGTGTGCTTTACAAAATTACTCTTTACAGAAATGAGACTTTTAAAGATAAGAAACTTTAAAAACAATCTCTAGTTGTAGCCTTCGTATTATTTAGTTTTTATTTATAGGTTTTAGAGTATACTCTATTATAAAAAAAATGAAAAGCAGACTTTTTATACAAATTGGCAATTATAAAAATAGTCACATGGACATAAAGTACAGCACAGAGAATATAGTCAATAATCTTGTAATAACTGTGTATGGTGTTAGGTGGGTACTAGACTTATTAGCGTGATCATTTTGTAAGTTATATAATGGCTAGTCACTATGTTGTGTACCTGAAACTAATATAATATTATATGTCAACTGGAATTGAAAAGATAAAAATAGATTATTTTTAAAAACCAGACATTCTGATAAGGTGTCTTCATATCACTGTTATACTATTATACATTGTTCCCACCCTATTTTTTTAAGTCAAAAGAGCCCTAGAAAATGGAATGGATGTTCAACCTACAATGAAGTCAAGATAGGAGAATGACCCTGACCGGTTTGGCTCAGTGGATAGAGCGTCGACCTGCGGACTCACGGGTCCCAGATTCGATTCCAGTCAAGGGCGTGTGCCTTGGTTGTGGGCACATCCCCAGTGAGGGGTGTGCAGGAGGCAGCTGATTGATGTTTCTCTCTCATCGATGTTTCTAACTCTCTATCCCTCTCCCTTCCTCTCTGTAAAAAATCAATAAAATATATATTTTTTTAAAAAGATAGGAGAATGTAAAAAAAAAAAGTTAAATCATGTTTGACGTTCTATCATTATCATTAAGGAAGAAATCTGGCTATTATTGTTCAGATTAAGAGCTAATCTGGGTGTTAAAATTTTATCTAATAAACTTACTAACAGTGATAATTATAAAATAACCTCTAAAGCTAAGCAGTCAGTATAAGTGATTAAATAGTTGTAAGTCCAGGCTACTTGATTTGCCAGGCATATTAGTAAGCTCAGGTGTTGTTACCATTTCTTCAGTAACAACATAAGAACTTGCTCTTTCTTAACCTATCCTTCAACACCCAGTGAAAAGTTTCAGAGTGTGCATAAACTAAACTCAAACATACTAACTCTATTATGTTATCCAGTGGTATTTGCTTCAGTTATTAAAATTAGGACATAACAGTAACAACTGTAACTTCACAAGATGGTCACCTGAAGGAAATGAAGTTATGTGACTGGTGAGTTAGAAAATACAATGATGGCAGACAAGCAATTCTTGATTGCATAACATTACACACAATAACCCATTTAATTCTCTTTTGAAAAACAAACCCTGTGAGAAGTAGATACGGTTATTATTTGCATCTTATAGGTGAAGACAACTTAGTAGGTAAATCACATGGTTAGTAAGTGGGAAAGTCAAGGTTTTAAGCCAAGTCGATGATCCCAGAGCCTGTGTCATTCACCAAGATGCTGACCTGCCTCCTAGATCTGGCTTGACATCTGAGACAAGTTCTAACTGCAAAGCAACCACTTCCATATTTTCTAAATTAAAACCAGGACATGGCATTTGACAATGGCTTAGTGTGTTTCCTGGGGTTTCCCCCATGAAATTCAAGATGTGAAGTTGCTATCACTAAGTAGGAACTCACTTAAATCCCTTGGTTTCTGTTCCTTACCGACCCGGAGGAGGAGGTGGACTAGGTGACTTCGACAGCTTGACTTGCTTCATAAAAAGAGCAAACCCTCCTATGAACCAGGCACTCTTTCATGTACTTTATGAATATTACTTTATTTATTCTTCCTAACAGCCACCCTATGACAGGGCCTTATTCCCATGACAGAGGTGAGTAGATGAAGGCCCAGAGAATTTCTGTTCCTTGCCCTAGATTAAATAGTTAGGAAGATTCAAACCCAGCCAGTCTGGTTCCCGAGCCTGTGTTATTAACCACTCTGCCTTGCAGCCTCTTGTTACACAATCTAGAATAAGTTATAGACCTAGAGTAAGTCTAGAGTAAAAGCATGCTTCCCCAGAAACAGACTTTCTTCCAGTAAAGAGAGCAGGCAAATTCCAGGTTGAGTAAATTCCAGGTTGAGCAAATTCTTATGCTGCTCATGCTCAGGTTTGGAGTTCTCTGCAGCTCCCATCTTCCTGGAGGCACAGGGCAATACTTGTCTTCTTCTCCCCCCAGCCCCACCCCCAACACCCAAACTCTCCCTGGTCTAGGCCTTCAGGGATCGACTGGATAGACTGAGGCCTTGAGGAAGTCATGGGGCTCAAGCAAGCAAGGTAGAAAACAAGACATTTTCAGAGAGTCGGCTATAGGGTAGTAAATTAAAGGAGCAAAATTCAAGCTGGAAACTATTTCTCTCATCTGGTTTTCATCGTCTGCCCAGGTTCCTTTCCCCCAACCCGCAAATACAGACTGGCTGCATTTTGGCAGGAGACAAACTCCTGCTGAGGGCATCATTGCTTTGAAAATCACTATTCACAGGATTCAGCTCAGTGCCAACCTGCATTCCCCAAATATGTATTAAAAGCCTGGCCTCAGCCCTAACTGGTTTGGCTCAGTGGATAGAGCGTCGGCCTGCGGACCGAAGGGTCCCAGGTTCGATTCCGGTCAAGGGCATGTGCCTTGGTTGCGGGCACATCCCCAGTAGGGGGTGTGCAGGAGGCAGCTGGTCGATGTTTCTCTCTCATTGATGTTTCTAACTCTCTATCCCTTTCGCTTCCTCTCTGTAAAAATCAATAAAATATTATTTAAAAAAAAAAAAAAAAAAGCCTGGCCTCAGCCCAGATGTTGTAGGAAACAAAGAGGAATGAGATAGTTTCTGGATTCTGGAGCCTCAGAGGGACCTGAGTCTACATCCCTCTGCCCACGGTTCCTGGCTGTGAGTCGGTGTATGTGCTACTTAACGTTCCTCATAAGAAGAGTTCCCATCCAAGGAGCCCCTGCTGTGGGCCAGGCAGGCACTTGACAAATTCCATCTCTAATGTGCATGACGATTCTGGCAGGTCTTTGTCATTATCCCCATTTTATAGATGATGCCACGGAGGCCCAACTAATAAACTAGGATTCCCACCAAGTTCTCATGATCTTTCCACTATGTCCTCTTGCAGTTTTGACCTCACTTTTCTTTCCTGGGAAATGGAGTGAGGTATTGCCATCCCCCCAAAGCAGGAGATGAGCCACACAGGTACAAGCAAGATTCAGAATCAAGCACACATATTTACACACTACACGATGGTTCCTACTATTATGAAAGGAAGTCACACTCGGGCATGTACAAGTGTCTGAAGTGATACAGCAGTTAAGAGGACAGAGCAAATCTCCCCAACCGGACAGGCTCTGGTTTTGTGGTATTCGAGTGGGCCCTTGAGAGATGGAAAGTGCTTGGGTGTGTGGCAATGAGTGGTGGGGGTGGGAAGGAAGAAAACGTTTCCTAGGTGAATTTGAAAGCACAGAAATAGAAATGGCGATGGCCACATGTGTATCTCCAACGTGTTTTGTTTTCTTAAAGCTTCAGATTTTCAAATATTCTAAAAGAACTAGAATATTCTAGAACTTGCTTTTGAGAGACAGACCAAACACACCATCAATTCTACCAGATTACGTGGGACTATACCCACAGAGAAGGGTGCGTGCCTGCTCTCTTTACTAAGCAATAGACAAGGAGGGCAGACACTGTGTGGAAGGACCTCTGAAAAGGAGTGACGGCTGTCAATATAGAAGAGACAAGACTGGAGAAACCCGAAGTCTGGACATGAGACTTCCCAGCCAGGCTCTGCATCCTTGTCACCTCCCCTGAGGGCCCCAGACTATGTCCCCTAGACAGGACCAGTCCTGGGATGGAACACGCGTGGCCCACTAGACTGGTTCCAGTTAAATCATTAGCATTAAATATAAAAATCAGTAGGAAAACTCTTCTTAGTACTTACACATAAAATGAGTGGGTATTTCTGCCACGTCTCCCTGTTAGCAGACAGACCTGAAATGTGGGTGGGTCAAGAGAACTCCTGCGAACCACAGAGATGCTAAACAAGGCCGTGCGCGTACAACATGCAACCCAAGGGCTTACTTTCATTTTTCAAATGCAGTTTCTATTTAAGAGGCTCATCCGTGAGATATGGAAGAAGCCGTTTGTTAGAGACTCCCATATTTTTTCAAGTGAAATAAATAGACAAATACGAAGGGAAAGGTACATTTCACAAGCTAGCGAGAGAAACAGCGGCAGGAAAGGGAAACAATGAGTGTGACAAACAAAAAGAAGCATGTCAGTCTCAGACAACCCCAAAAAGTGCTTGCACCCGAGCCCTCCCCCTTCCACAAGCTCTCACAACTTATGTTGCCATAGAGGAAGGCCAGTGTTACAATATCTCGCTACCCAATCAGCAGCACCGCGGGCCTCAAACCAGGAAACCCTGTAGAGTGCAGCATTTTCAACTGTGAAGGGCGAGCTGTTCTCACTGGTTTTTGTTCCCCATGCTTGTAGGATGGAAAAGCAGATGTGAAGTCTCTCATGGCGAAGTTCAGCGCAGTGGGTGACCCCACAGAGGAGGTCTCGGTCAGCAGCCGACCCTTCAAGGTCACCGGGCAGAATTCCCCTTCAGGACTCCAAGCCAAGAAGAACTTCTTCAACAACCAAGGAAATGCCAGCGCTCCGACGGGACCCAGCAGCGGGCCCAAGTTTGGGGTCCCAAAGCCACCCCTGGGGGTGAAGCCTCCTCCTGAGGAAAAGCCGGAACTGGAGCCCAAGCCCCCGTTTCTGAAGCCCACTGGAGTGGGCCAAAGATTTGGGTCCCCAGCCCCCAAGGACCCCGAGGGGAGAGCGGCCTTTCTGAGACCCGTAGGCCCCAAGCCCAACCCGCCCAGAGAAGATGCCAAGCCCGTGTTTCCCCGGCCTCCTGGCAACAAGCCTTCACTCCACGGTGTCAACCAAGACCACGACCCAAAGCCTCCAGGCCCGAAGCCCAGGCTTCCCCCTCCAGCCCAGGAAAGCGAGCCCAAGCCAGTGTTCCCTAAGGTGCCTGGGGTGCAAGGCAAGTTTACGCCAGCCTCACAAGACCAGGAGCCCAAGCCCCTCTTCCCCAAACCCGCCTTGGGCCCGAAGCCATCCCCCAGTCTCGATGACCCCCACGAAGGCGAGAGCCCCACTAAGAATACGTCTCCATTCAAAGGACCCTCGGCCCCCCCAGGAGTCAAGTCCAAAACCGGCTCTCTAAGGCCAGCGAGGGAAGACCCAGACGCGAAAGGCCATGGAGGCGAGACGTCAAGTTCACCTTTCCCTGGAGTGGTCCTGAAGCCTGCCGCCAGCAGGGGAGCCCCGGGCCTCTCCAGAAAGGCCGAGGACCGGAGAGAAGACAGGAAGATGGATGCTGCTAAGAACGTGTTCCTGGGCAAGATGAGCCAGGAGGAGCCGGCCTGCGGGGCTCCGCCTGCCTTGCTCCCCAAGACACCTTCTAAGGTGACGATGGCCGGGCCCTGGGGCCAAGGTCAGGAAAAGGAAAGGGGAGACAAGAGTCTCGCCATCCCTAAGCAGAAGCCCCTGCCCTCCTTGGCTGTCCTGGGCCCTCCTCCACCGAAGCCCAGCCGGCCCCCCCACGTGGACCTGGCCAAATTCCGAAAAGCTGCTCCTGCCAACAGTAAGTGCTTCTCTCCTTTCTACTTCGCATGCTTGCTTCCCCAGCCGCAGGCATCTTCGCTCGGGGGGGGGGAAAGCTGTGGTGAGGAAGGATCCCATCCCCAGCTGCTGTGGGGGTGACAAGCTCTTTGGGATGGTTTGGCTTTGGTGTGGGAGCTCTGAGAAGGTCGGGCTGGCTCGGGGGGTGGAGGCAAACACATCCATTTGATTTGATGAGAGGTTTCGCTTAATGCTCATCATTTCATTGACTTCCTTAGTTTGGTTTCATTTCTGTCAAATGGGACTGTGGTGTGTCACTGTGCTACCACTAAGGAGTTAGACAGACAGATGAGCCAAACCCTAAGGCGGCGATGCTCACACGGGGGCGATTTTGACACCCCGGGGACATTTGGCAAATGGCTGGGGCCACTTTTCATTGTCACAGCAGGAGGGTGCTACTGGCATCTACGGAGCAGAGGCCAGGGACGCTGCCACACACCCTACAATGCACAGGGCGGCTCCCCACGACAGTTATCCAGCCCCAAACGCCAGCTCCTCCCAGGGACTGTAATGCCCGCGACTCCAAATAAGAGGGCATCAGGGCTCTTGCGAGATGGCACTTTCTGTTTTATGTCCAGCTGCTTCCTATTTCTCAATGTAAAGTTTTCTGAACTTCTCTGATTCATAAAGTAATACATAGTTCAGGTAATAAGCCGGACAAAGGGGTACATTCTTCTTCTGGGGGGACAGCTCCTTTTCTACCAGAGAGTTTATCACAGTACTATGGCACATGCCATCATTTGATCCTGAGGAACGTGGGAAAGAGGTGTAACTCTGCATAGCAATGAGAGAGTCTCACTTATGCATGAAATGATGAGTATTTTAGGCAAATGATGTGTAACTGCTGTTTATTGGGGGAGGGGGGTGTTGACAAGTAACCACACCACTATTGGACATTTTTTTTTTTTTTCTTACAAAAGCATGGTCCGATTAAAGCTGCTTCAGAAATAAGGTTGTTTTTCTTTTTTGGCTTCATAGAAGTATTTTGCAGTCAATATGTGATCTTCCTGAGATCAGCATGTTCAGATTGATCAACAGCTTAGTGATCAAACCTCCCATTAATCTAGCCTGCAGAAAGCAGGTGTGCAATGACTCCAGGATCATCACCTTCTAGAAAGACTCAGGCTTGTTACACTTGTGTCCTCCTCATCTGTCACTTTCTCGTTTCAATACTGGTCCCTAATTCAGAAAGGTTAGTTTGGGGAGACCTTCTACAAGGCCCCTTCTTAGTTCTCTTTCCTTGTTTCTCTGTATCTCCGGTTTTAAGAGGTGCTGTCATTCGCTCCATTTTATGGCTCTGCTTCACGCCAGGGGAACTGTGCTGAGGTCCAGCAGGAATCCTTGGAGCTTCCTCCCTGTCCTTCCTTGTTCCTTCCTACCAGGGTTGGGTGGTGGGACCCCATTATCTGGTGTCACGCTATTGAATGAGTTCTCACAGATGCTAATGAAGTCCTCTTGCTGGCTCTGCAGTCCTGTCAAGGTCAACACTGAGCTGATTTTCAGTGCAATGTAGCTCCCAGGGACCCAGGCACAATTGCTCAGTATTCGAGTTGATTCTTGCCCTTCTCTTTCCCTTTACAACCCTTTCCCCCCATCCTCACGTGCCTCCCCACTGCACAGGTGCCCCACCACACCGTTTGGATTCTAACACCTCTCATCAGTGTACCCCACTTCCGACCTCTGGGCTCTGGGTGTATATTATGTTCCAAAATGGACCCCATTCCCTCTTCGCCCACCTTTTCCACAAATCAGAACTCAATCCTTAATTTAAACTGACCTCCAGTTGGCGTCAGGATAAAGCAATCTGTTTCATAAATTTAAACTCTGAATAACAGCCCTTTAATGCATTCACTTTTTTCAATTTGTTTTTAAATAGAAATCACATCCAACTCAAAAACACAGCAAGTGTAAAAAGGTGTAAAATGGAACATCGTGAAAAGTTGTCTTTAGTCCTTTCCTGCCTTTTGCTGGGTCTTCCCAGCCTCGGCCCCACAGGACAACCACTCTTTTAATTTCCCCCTCCATGCAAAGTTTGTTTATGTTTACACAACAAATAGAAATACAGATACTAGCCACCCCCTGAATTTTACTCAACAAGTAGAATATTATATGCAATGCTCTGATCCTTGTTTCTTAAAAACACTGATAAATCCTGTATGTCTTTCCACATTTTAATGAGAGGTAACTGATTATTCTTTAAGCTGCACAGTATTCTGGTAAGTGGATGACTCACCTAATTGATTTAACACTTTGTATTGTTTCCAAACTTTTGCTGTCAGAACAGTGTACAGAAAATAATCTTGTCTATGTATCAGAAAATAAGCATTTATTTTCTGAACACAGAGGATTTCTTAATAGGCAAGTCTGCAACCTTGGCTGGTGTGGCTCAGTGGATAGAATATCGACCTGTTGTCTGAAGGGTCCCAGGTTCGATTCTGGTCAAGGGCACATGCCCGATCAAGGGCTCAATCCCCAGTGGGGGGTGTGCAGGAGGCAGCCGATCAATGATTCTCTCTCATCATTGATGTTCCTCTCTCTCTCTCTCCCTCCCTCTCCCTCTCCATCTCCTTTCTTTCCTGAAATCAATAAAAATATATTTAAAAAAAAAAAAAAAAAGGCAGGTCTACTGACTCCGGATCCTACCACTACTGTTTTTCCTTAATCATACTAAGCAATTTAGCATTCCATTTAGGAAGGTTAAAAAAAAAATACCAGAATTAGAAAGCATATAGTGTCCAAATTAACTAAAGCTTCATCTAATCATTTTGTAGGCTTTCAAAACTATTTTCTTAGCCTTCCCACCTGACTCTTTCCCTTCAAGATTCATGTCCAATTACTTAAACCTCATCTTCAGATCTACCCTCCATCTTTATCATCTTTGTCCAATATATTAACCATTAAAAATATTTATCCCTTATTGAGGACACGTTATATATCTGATACTCATTACCCTGTTAAATCCAATGAATCGGGAATTCTGTGAGGTTAGGTTACCTGCCCCAGGCTGCCCTGTGACTGAGCAGCAACAGACCCTGTCCTCCCTCCCAGAGCCCAGGTCTCCATCGCCACCCTCTCTGCTGGGCTCCCTCTCTTGAAACATAGGATAGGGATAGAATGAGATAATGAATTAAGCATAAATGAAAACCAAAGAATCCTCATTCTTCTCCCTCTCTTGGTCTTTTGGTTGAAACAAGTCTTTTTTTGTTTTGTTTTTTTTTACTATAAATACCACTATAAGCTTCATGAAGACAGACGAGTCTGCTTAACATTATTTATTTGGAGCCTAGAAATAAAATATTCCTGTTAGTTACTAAGGTTTGTCTTCCCACCAGAATCTCTTTAATCAGAATTTAAGATTAATGCTCTCTATTGCTTAGCGATTCCTTTTTCAACAAGTAGATAACCCTTGCCAATAGCCTGGCACTCAATTGAATTGAGTTTCTATGCAAAATGAATATTATGCACAGAGTCCTTACGTAGAGTTTCAGCTGATTTTCTTGTAAACCAGAAGCTTGAATATTAAATGGTGCTTTTCTGAATATGGAGTGAATACCCTTCCCTCCCCCACCCCCACCCCAACCCCCAGAACCATTACAGGTTACAAAAGGCCCAACATTTTTGAAAAATCCAAAAGATCAGAATGTTCTTTGAACTAACATTTCTCCTGGCCCCTTTCGGCTCCCAGGCCGGTGGTGGAAGGACCTCCGCCCCAGCATCCCGCGCATGCCTGGCCCGCACCGCCTGGGTTGGGAGGAAGCCCTAGCCCACCTGTGGTTTGTGTGTAGTAGCTAGCAAGCCCTGCTGGGAAACAGTCCATCCAATTCTGTTTTGTTTTTCTCCTCGTCTTGTTCTGAACACTGGGGAGAAAGTAAGACTCACCTTTCCTGTGTTGACTTTAAGAATGACCAGTAAAGCATCTTGACCATCAGAGGGGCAAGGGCAAGGTCCCAGGTGGCTTAGCAATGGACTAATGGTGTGACGGACCCCTCCTCAGCTACTTGTGTGTCACTCTCATCCACGGACAGCGGTTTGGAACCAAAAGGCCTCTGGCCTGTTTTCACTGACAAGTGACTTGTTTCTAGGAGGGGTCAAGGTTTTCCTTCATGGACCCCGAAGCTGTCGCCTTTCTTCTGCTCTGCGGTCTCCTTTCACATGTACCCTCTGAAAATTGCCTATTAGGTATTTATAGGCCACGCTTTATAGCGGCGTGTTGCTCCCAGCCAGGACAGGGCAAAGGGATTCCCTGCTCAACCACATTTAAGAAACTCGGGGCCAGGTGGATTCTTACACCACGGTTTCTACAAGCATTGGCACCTGAGTGCGCACTGGAGTCTAAGAGCAAGGTACGAAACAAGCAGATACCTTTTCAGAAGCATCTCACAGACGGGGCTCTTTCAGAGCACTGGGGAGCTGGGGGCGAAGCTCTGTGGGGCGCAGCCTGGAGTGGGAGTCATCTAAAGCATGGCTCAGCTTCCGTGGCAACAGACACTCCACATGCCGTTTGCTGTCATTCTCCAGGAGCTGGTGCACGCTCTGTGGCTGGCGTCCACCCTTACCTTTAGCTCCAGCCCAAGCCCAGGCTATTTCACTACCCTCCTGGATCCCTGGGGAAGCCGTGTTCTGTGACACCTGTCAGTCTTCCCTCTATCCCTGGTTGAAACTTCTGAGGAAACACTCACTGTCAATCTGGCAGCTTACCTGGGTTTAACTCCGTGATAGAAAAGCCTGGGGGAGAGCCTGCCCTTCCTAATCGCACAGGTCCAAGGTCAGATCTTAGGAGCTGCCTACTCTCCGTCTTCTAAAACTCTCTCTTCCGCTCTGCTAAGATAAACCAGCTCCGCAGTCTGCCCTGTTGAACAACCTGCCCCCCGCTGTACCATATGCCAACAGCATCCTTTGGGCTTTTATTATCCAATGTTTTTGTCATATTCATAAGCAATCTACATGATCTTTATTTTTATTTTCTGCCATTTCATTTTACTGAGGAGAAGTCTGAGACCATCCTGAATGTCTTATCTTTGAAAACGATTTACTTTTCTATCTAGATTCCCAAAGAAATCTCTGTTCTTAAGGTTTAAAAACTTAGCCAACATGTGTTTGTGTCAGTCATTCTATCATCAATGTCAATCATTCTGTCATCATTCTAAACTTGTGTCAATCATTCTGTCATCAGTATTTTCTGAGAGATGATGTTCCTCTGAGCTCAGGGGTTTTTGGTTCCACATGCAGAGGGGTCACACCATTTTTGTGACTGATGGATGATAAATGCATCTACTTGCTCTGATCCAGGGTGATACACTTGTCTTCCCTTGAGAGCCGAGATTTGAGTCCTGATATTGCTTTTAATCCACTCTTCTGTGGAGGGAAGGATAGCTGTGCTGGTCTTGAGGGCAGTCCTTGCTGGATGGAGATCTGGACTCTGTTCCATCATCTGAGACCTCCCCCATCCAGTGCCTGATACCACAGCCAGGCGACTATGACATCTCAGCCCCTCTGCCTCTGCTGTGACCCTGTCGTGGTACTTGGGGCTTTATTGCTACAACTTTCCCCTTGACCAAGCTGCTCAGTCACCCCCGAGTTCATGTCTCCAGGCTGGAGCATATTAGGGATAATGCAGAGGTTTTTCTAGGATCACTGTCTCTGCAGTACTGCTCCTGAGCCTGGGAGCACATGGGAAGCTCCACTTGCCTCCCATGGCACCAGAACCTTCTGCTTCCTCCCTTAACCACCACGTTTTGAAATGTATCCAGTTAGGTTATTTTCCTTTGCTTGTGTGGTGACCACTAGTGAATTTGAGATAATGCTTATCTCGCCTTATTTTGTTTTCATTATTGTATTTGGGAATTGGAGGAAGAACATGCCAGGAGTTCCCTCCCTTATTATTTAATACCAGCTCATATTTCCATTATAATCCAGGGTGAGCAATATTTCTGAAAGGACCATCAATTGGCCCCTCCACAATTGGAACAGAGGAAAGTGACATGAATTGAGTGCCCACAGCCAGCCTGGTTTTACATCCTCTGGTCTATGTTTATTAGTCAAGGACCTGGAGGACCACTCCTAATCCCTCTCCAAGTCTCCTATTCTGAAGAATATTCTGGACACAATCACGGCAGGGCAAAGGAGAGACCCAGGGGCCTGAGGGAGCTTCACCTCTGGGCTGTGGATAGCACCTGACCTCCGCTCACCTGCAAATTTCCAGACAGCAGTCCTATTGTAAGCCTTTACCAGCCAGTCAGTTTATACTGAGACTAGGAGAGGACGGGAATACTGGATGGGAAAATGAGCCGAGAGAAGGAGAAGGCCACTGGGGTTGACATATGGGGAAGGCACCTTACTTCTCCTCCAGCCAAAGTCATCCTGCCATTGAGAAGGCCCCTCAGCAGGGTTAGGTTCTCAGTTCCCTGCTCAGTGATCCATTTGGTCTTTGATTTTTTTTTTTTCTTAACCACTGAGATGCCATATAGTCTTTTAAAATTGATGTGAGCACAACAATAACCCACACACCATTTGATTTACAGGGAAACACTTCCTTACAGACATATTACCCTGCTTATAAGAGGGACGGTCACTTTTCTTAATTATGGAAGAGAAATTTCTGTAAAAGCTTGTTTGCAGCAACATGCCATGATTTACCCCCTGGTAACAACTTCCTGTGATCAAGAGGCAGAAGTTGGTATGTTGTTAAGCCACTTACAAAGGAAAATATAGAAATACTAGAGGCCTAGTGCACAGATTCGTGCACCGGTAGGGTCCCTCAGCCTGGGTGTGTCTGTGGGAGGTTGGTCAGCTGGGGAAGGACCGTGGGAGGGCTCCAGGGTGTGTCCGGCCCGTCTCACCCAGTCCTGATCGGCCAGACCCAGCAGCAAGCTAACCTACCAGTTGGAGCATCTGCCCCCTGGTGGTCAGTGCGTGTATAAAAGCCTAATATGCTAAGTGTCCTACCGTTCAAACGTGGTCAAACGGTTGAACGGTCAGACACTTAGCATATTAGGCATAGATAGATAGGTAGATAGATAGATAGATAGATTGCCAACCAACTGGAATTATTTCAACATTAGTAGCATTTGTGCTAGATCCAAGAAGATTTGTACATAAACAAATGTTTTCTTTTACAGTGGCTGACGTATGAAAGGCATGAGATGCTATAATGTATGCCAAATTGGATCAAAATTAGTTCATTCTTAAACTAATCATGCAATCCATGAAGGTAAAAACATTACAATGAAATTTCAGTTACTTGAGAAAGGAAGGATATTAAAAGGAAAGTCAGGTCTCAGAATCAAATACATAAAAGCTCTTCCTACTTCAATTGTGCATACACACATAAAATTAAAAAAAAAAAAACAACTAGATAAGAAGAGTGAAACAAATGTCTTCTTGCTGGGCAGGGATGCCTTGCTTCGCAGAACCTGCTGACATAACTTCTAAGCCCAGTCAAATAAAGGACTGGGAAATACAGTGAGCTGCCCATGAGGTGCAGTTGCCACTAACGGTCCTTCTTTGCCTTGTTGGAAACTATTTCCGAATGTGGGTTCACAGTCTAAAAGCACCTCTTTGTGCATATGGCTTTTATTTATTTTTTTAAAATATATTTTATTGATTTTTTACAGAGAGGAAGGGAGAGGGATAGAGAGTTAGAAACATTGATGAGAGAGAAACATCAATCAGCTGCCTCCCGCACACTCCCCACTGGGGATGTGCCCGCAACCAAGGTACATGCCCTTGACCGGTATCGAACCTGGGACCTTCAGTCTGCAGGCCGACACTCTATCCACCGAGCCAAACCGGTTTCGGCTGGCTTTTATTTCAGAAAATTAAATTAACTTTTATACAAGAATAATTCCAATTATTGGAAGAGCAAAAGTATGCCTCAGGAGTAGAAATCCAGCTACCTGTTTTTATGAAGCTATCTGGAAATTTGTAAGAACACACCAATACATATCCTTTCAGAGAAAGCACAATTATATGGTATGGCCTGGCTCTAAAGCCCAGGGAGCCATCTAGAGCACTGAGTTAGTTGCTTTTCCAACATATGAGGAAGAAGGAAGAGAAAAGTAGCTCAAAAGTTGGAGAATTTAACTGCTATGTCAACACTAGTAAATAGACAAGAAACATAAGCTCTTCTATTTCAATTGCTACTAAAGAAAAAAATATCAGGCTTTGTTCTGTCTGGCATAGCAAAGGTAGAAAAAACATCTAGAACACTCAATAGCTAGAGATACTATCAGACAAAAGTAACCGAAGATGAGACATCTGGTTACAGAAAAAAAAAAACCATGTGAGGTTTTTCTTTCCCCAAAGTCAGAATCTGCAGGGCGAATCAGCTGTTTGTGTTTATTCAACAGTCTGCATCTGTACAGCTGCTGACTGCACAGTGCGGTGGCTCATTCTGCCGCTGGCGTGCTCCAAGCCCCTGGGCCTGTGCTCCCGGCCACCAGCCTGTGCCTCCCAGGGCTGCCCACAGGTGTGTTGAGACCAAGAGGGGCAAAAAGAAAGCTTCTCTCCATGTCACGCTGCTCTCTCGTCTTGATTTTCTTGCAGTCCTCTGAATAAGGTAGCTCACGGTATTTTCCAAAGTAATTGTGTGGTGATAGGGTTAGTGAATCCAAGCAACTAAAAATCTGTCTAAAAAAAAAAAACAAAAAAATGGCGAGGCAGATGTATAGCACAGATAGCCAAAGTGAGTTTGAGTATTCGTCCCTCTTTTGCTGGAATAAAAGATGCTTAACTATTATTAGGTGGTGAAAGAATCCTAGATTTAAAAAGCCCCCTTAGTAAATGGGTTGTTTTCAAACCCTACAGTATTTCCTGTTTCTCTTCCCAATTGTCACCTTGAAGAAGTTGGGGTACCCCATGCATGTACTCTCAGTTCCTGAGGATCTAGACTTCAGCCTCTCCAGGACCCTGTTTCTCCCTTAGTTCTGGTTCATCTAGATTGGGTAAGAAAGCTACACACACACACACACACACACAAATAACCGTGACTTGCTCCTCAGCCATTTTTTTCAAAAGCAGTTGATGTAGACGAGAAATAAGGCAAGTCTGTAAAATATGTTTCAGTCATCCGTGTTACTCTAAATGAAAGACAATTTTCTAGACCCAAGCAGGCAACCTCCCTATTTTGTAGGAAGAGGCTGTCTTTGATTTCTCCGACACTTTGAGTTCTTAATCCTCATGGGGAGGAATTAATCATCCTCTGGCTGAGTGGCCTGCAACCAGTTGAGGTTTGTAGACCTCCTGCCAGATCTCTACTTCCCAGTTGGGAACTTCTACTTTCCCCACAAAGTCTGAGTAATTATCTAATGGACCAACTGTGTGGGTGGACCATTACAAGGAGAGGTAGTAGCTTAGTCAGTTCAGGCTGCTGTTACAAAACTACCACAGATTGGGCAGCTAAGAAATAAGGGAAACTTATTTCTCACAGTTCTGGAAGTTGAGAAGTTCAAGGTCAAGGCCCTGACAGATTCAGTGTCTGGTGAGAGTCTACCTTCCAGTTCAAAATGACTGTCTTCGCACAGTGTCCTCACATGGCAGAAGGGACAAGGGAACTCTCTGGAGTCTCTTTTAAAAGGCCTCCACCCCCATGACTTAATCACCTCCTAAAGGCCCACCTATTAGCACCATCACATTGAGGTTTAGGTTTCAAGATGTGAATTTGGGGGGCACAAACCTTCAGTCTATGGCAGACATCCTGTGCCACCAGGCCTAGGAAATGACATTGACCCATTGCCCTGACCATTTGTCTCCCTTTTATTTTCTTGCTTTCTTCTTCATTCTCATCTCCTAAGCTAAGATTTTTTAAAAAATCTTATTCTTTTCCATTCCTCCATATCATCACCACAAATTTCCTTTCTTCTGAGTCAGTGAAACCTGCTAGTAAAACCCACAGAAAAATGCTGAGGGTTATGGAGGCATGTGGACCAAAGAGGCTGCTGAATTCTGAACTAAGAAAACATGGCAAATTCCATGTGCCAACATGCCTTTGAAATGGAAAAGCTAAGGTAGGAAATAAAAAAGCAATTAGCGTGGTCTTGAAAAATCTGGATAAAGTTAATTTCAAACACCAGCCACGTCTAATGGAAAAATCTAACGGTCTCCACAGATCAATAAAGGACCAAGTGGTTTGAATTCTCAGGCTCACTTCTGACTTTCAGTTCCTGCTCCTTCTGCCTTGGATGGGTTTGGGAATTGCCTGACTGACCCTGTGCCATACCGCAGTCACCCCAACAAGACTTGGTGCTTTTCCTTAGTTCTCACTGCAAACCACTCATGGAAGGCCTTTTTGTGTGCACGACAGACTTCCCTGAAGCGGTGAGGAGGCAGGAGTTTACATTGCATAGAAGCTAGAGACTTGAGATGGCATGTGGGCCACAACCTTTTTTTTTTAACTTATTTATTTTTAAATGTATTTTTATTTATTTCAGAAAGGAAAGAAGAGGGAGAGAGAAAGAGAGAGAGAGAAACATCAATGATGAGAGAGAATCATTAATTTGCTGCCTCCTACACATCCCCCACTGGGCATCGAACCTGCAACCTGGGCATGTGCCCTTGACTGGAATCAAAACCGGGACCTTCAGTCCACAGGCTGATGCTCTATCCATTGAGCCAAACCGGCTAGGGCACCACAAACCTTTTTTTCAAAAGCAGATAAGTATTTGCAATTTAGGCTCCTGTCCCCTCTCCCCTTGCTCACCATTTTCCTTCTTTTCCTCCTTTCTTGACTTCCCCTTCTCAATGGCTAAGAAAAATAAGGACATTTTCTTCATTTTTTTGTTCAGAATAGTCCAACTGTCTCTAACCCAAAGCCTTAAACTCAGCTGCGGTCTTCCTTGGCATATAAGCAGATGTTTCTTACTCAAAGGTATCTTCACCACCTCTTCTGAGAGTGGAAGGAGATGGTTGAAAGGGATAGCCAGGTGGGAGGAAGTGGTTTTATTTTGTATTGCTATGATATTCATTATATTACTAGGAACAAGCTACTGATGAATAGAATGCATCCAGGAGAGTGTGGGCAATCCCGATAGAAGTACAGGATCTGAATTCTTCCAAATGGGTGTGATAATCAGGTTGTTTTCTCCTCTTAGAAGATCGGTGTGCTGGAGAGCAGCTTTCTTTTACCAGACCTAGAATTTGAAAGTTTTCAGGTTCTTTCTGGATTAAAATATTCCTAGGACTCCCATTCAAACCAATATCCCTTACATGTCTTCCTGGTCATTGTAATACTAAATGGGTCTCTAAGGAGAAAGCCAAAATGGATAGACATTCTGACCACCAATATGTATGTCATATTCTCAGAAGGACAAGAGAACATCAAAATTGGGCCTTAATTTCAAAGGTTATCAAACTTTAAATTGCTTAAGAATGCCCCCATAGTTCCCAGGAACCCAGGGATTGGACTCGCTATCATCATCACCAGGTGGCTCAAAGGTAGGTCATTATTGGGCCACAATGACAAATACTGCAGTCTAAGAGAATGACTACACTTGGTCCAGGCGTAAAGGGGATGATGGAAAGAGGTAGGGTTTCTAAGCCTTAGGTATTTTTCTGAAAACAAAAGAAAAATACCATGAGATAAGATACTAGGAGTTAGTGATTATATCAAAATATGGAAATGAGTAAGTGACCTGTTTAAGCAAACAGGTAGGATTCTATGGTTGATCTTTAAAATTTGCTTAGTTAGGGTCGGTGCCAAGGTGCTATTCGAATACCTAATATCTGTATGGCTTGCACCAGAGTTCTGAAAGTCCTTGGCTATGTCAGGCTTAACTGTTTAGTTGCTGAAGCATAAAGAGGTCCAGGAATCTCTAAGGAATGTCTGGAGCCCTTAGAGGGATGTAGCTAGTTTAGTGTTTTGCCAGTTAGTGGTTAAATGGTACACACCCTGACCACCAGCCTAGAACAAGGATTTTCAACCAGTGTGCCCCAAGAATTTTTAAAACATGCAATCCCTGATTATTTAGTCTGGGGCACTGACCTCTTTTCCCTTAGATTATCAAATGAAAAAATAACAATAGCCAACACAACAATAGCTGTCTGGTGTAAATAAATCAAAAGTACACCTATTTTTTTCTCAGGTCAGCAAAACATATTTGGTGTGCTGCAGAATAGTAGTAATTACTAGTAGTTTCTGTGCGCCATGTGATGAAAAGTTGAAAATCGCTGAACCAGAAGAGTTCCCCCCATAGAACTCTGGAATCAAGGACTCCGGCCACTCTCTCCCACTCTTTCCTTTCTACCCTTTTTCACTTCTCTGTTCCCATTTATTTTTATTCCTTTTCTCAGTTTCTGCCTCGCAGTGGCCTTCAGGTTAGCTCAGCACAGAACTTTTTCACGCGGCACATATCATTGCTATTCCTTAAGTTAAAAACCAACTAAGGCAGTCCTCAAGGCGAAGAAAAAATCCAAGTGCTAAGATAAACAAACTTTGAAAACATGAATAAGTATGTATCGCTATAAGAACTGCTGCTGTGTGACAGAGGCCAGAATGACAAAGGAGCCCACACTCCTGCCCATGTGACCACACTTGTTCCCTTGCGAGGTCTCCATGGTTGGTGATAGCCCCGCCCCGCCACTGAAAGGGGCAGGAGGGCTGAGGGATGCGCAGAGTTAAATCCCCTGGGTGTTTCTATGCTGTGAATCTGATCAGCACCCGAGTGCAACTGTACTGGCCTAGTTACCCCGCTAACCAGATAACTCATCACTTGGTAACACGTCATCTTTTTCTTCAACAAGGTTAGTGTATCTAATCTTCAAAATAGGCCTATGTTCGTGTAGCGCGTAAAAGAAATTAAGTCAACGCGAAAGACAGGTAGGCAGTTGTCCTAAACTAAAGGGTGCCTCTATTTTGTGTAACGCTTTGCAGTTGATCTTCAAAGGCGCACAGTTTGCAGGAGAGCACGCTCAAGTTTTGATGCTGCAGACAGATCCCCGCGTCTGTGAGCCCCGTGATGAAAGGGGAGGGTGGATGTGGCACTGATAAAAACAGACGTTTGTTCAGGCTTGTCGCTCTATTTTTGTGAACTGGAAACTTTTGTTAATCTCTCCGGGAGGTTGATAAGAGCTTGCTGCCCGCACTACCAGCACTGATCTAGGAGAAGCGCGATGCCCTCTACACACAGGAGCGCTCTTCGTGGTCTTGGAAGACGCAGGCGTTGACACATTGTTTTGCACCAGGGAGAGGTCAGAGTAGATGCTTTGTGTTAGGGCACCTGGGGTCCACCACAAGCTCTGCCCCTCCCTCTGGGCCCCACGGAAGGTTCTTAGCCTCTCAAAGCCTCCCTTTCCTCATTTGTTAACGTAAGTAGATTCTGTCGTAGGGTTATCGTGAGGATTAAATGGAACTGTGGCTAACATGATCACATTTTCTGATAGGGTCACAAAATTCATCTGGAAAATCAGTTTTTAATACATTACTGTAATTGAATTTTCTTCTAAGTCGTCAAATAGGACTGGGTTTGCCATTAGATGAAATAAGTTTCGTCATGTCAAAATATCTCTCCTGACACTGATTATAAAATTTCCTTTTTACCCATCATTTTTCAAGGCAGTGTTTTTCCCAGTGTGGCCTATAAACTATCCACATAGGAATAAGATTTTTAAAAACTTAAGATTGCCCCCCCCCCATCCCCAATTCTATTATTATTAGCCAATTCTACCAGCCCCCTTCCCGAATCAGAACTTCTGATTCAGGTATAAATGGGGCCTGGGCATCTCCACTTTTAATAACCTGCTCAGGAGAAAGTTACACACATTAACAATTTTTAAAATGTCACAGCCCGGCCAGTGTGACTCAGTAGTTGAGCATCGATCTGTGAACCAGGTGGTCAAGCTTTGATTCCTGGTCAGAGCACATGCCTGGGTTGTGGGCTCGATTCCCAGTAGAGGGCATGCAGGAGGCAGCCAATCGATGATTCTCTCTCATCATTGATGTTTCTATCTCTCCCTCTCTCTCCCTTCCTCTCTGAAATCAATAAAAAATATTTTTAAATTAAAAAACATGTCACTCAAATAAGCTCTTCTTTTATTTACTTATTTTTTAAATATCCTATCTAATAAAAGAGTAATATGCAGATTGACCATCACTCCAACACACAAGATGGCTGCCCCCATGTGGTCAAAGATGGCTGGCCCCATGTGGACACAAGATGGCCACTACAAGATGGCCAGCAGGGGAGGACAGTTGGGAGGGACCAGGCCTGCAAGGGAGGGCAGTTGTTGGCGATCAGGCCAGCAGGGGAGGGCAGTTGCGGGGGGGACCCAGGCCTGCAGGGGAGGGCAGTTAGTGGTGACCAGGCCTGCAGGGGAGGGCAGTTAGGGGCAAACAGGCTGGCAGGGGAGCAGTTAGGCATTAATCAGGCTGGCAGGGGAGTGGTTAGGGGGTGATCAGACTGGCAGGCAGAAGCGGTTAGGGGCAGTCAGGAAGGCAGGCAGGCGAGCAGTTGGGAGCCAGTAGTTCTGGATAGTGAGAGGGATGTCTGACTGCCCATTTGGGCCCGATCCCAGATCGGAGAGGGTGCAGGCTGGGCTGAGGGATACCCCCCACCCCCCGCATGCACGAATTTCGTGCACCAGGCCTCTAGTAAGAATATAAAAACCCAGGCATGTGCCCTAGGACCTTTCAGTCTGCAGGCTGACGCTCCATCCGCTGAGCCAACCAGCTAGTGCTAAGCAGTTGGTGTGAACCATTCTAGACCACCCAGCTATGGACTCAGGCTGGCCTGAGGGGCCACTGGAGCTGGCCTTGGCCGTTCACCTGTGTGAAGTGAGAGAGCACTGCTGGGCAAGATTCATCCCCAACACACCAGGAATTCCAGCCAGTCCTCCAGTCAGGGGCCAGGACTCGTAGGATAGGTCCTAACAGTTCAATGCATATAGTGCGCTTGTTTGCACTTGTCACTAAAGGCACCTTGGATACAACCACTTCCCTTCCTGGACCAAAGTGAGAAAACGTAACAAGGAGAAACAAAAACCAGCAGGAGACATAGGGGCCTTTGAAGACAAACTTCGTCGACTGGGTTTTGCTTGGAGCCAGGCCTGCCTGCAGCTCGTTTCCTTTCTTTTGGAGACAATTCTGCCCTGAACAACTTTGAGAATAATGGAAATATCCTGAAACACCTAGAAAATTAATACCAACAGCAGGCAGAGAAGGGAACAGTAGCACAGAAGTGTGTGGGGCAGAGGTGCCAACTGTCCTGGGAGAGTAGTAGTGGGAAGACAAGCCTCGCTTCGTGCCGGGCACTTGATTTTACCAAGTATTTGACTTGACGTCACCCACATGCCAAGTGCTCTGACCTTCAAAGCGTGTGACTATGGCTCCTTGTTTCCACCTGATTTGGAGCTGTCACGAAAGGGCTGAGATGTGCTGACATGAGCTCAGTTTTCCCACGTTGCACCTGCATAGGTCACACTAACCCACTTACAATGATGTACGTGGCCTGCATCTCTGGGAAAGCCTTCCACTGAATTAAAACTTATATTAAACAAAGAGAGACCTCGGGCCTAAAGGAAAGCATTTGCTTTTATTGCTTAGAGGCATCTGCACAGTGTCTCTAGGAGCTTCCTCAAATTTTGGTGAAACCAGCCCTAGCCGGTTTGACTCAGTGGTTAGAGCGTCGGCCTGTGGACAGAAGGCTCTCGGGTTTAAATCCGGTCAAGGGCATATACCTTGGTTGTAGGCTCAGTCCCTGGCCCGGGTCAGGGTCCATGTGGAAGGCAAGCAATTGATGTCTCTCTCTCAGTTTCTCCCCCTCCCTTTCACTCTCTCTTAAAATCAATGGAAAATAATATCCTCAGGTGAGGATTAACAAAACAAAACCAAAGTTTTGGTGAAACAAAATGGCAGTGGTCTTTAATATTTGACCACACACACACACACACACTCACACACCAGTGGCCTCCGTACCTGCCCCCTTGTCCTCCATTCTCTCCAGGATTATTTAATGAACAATAAAAAGATGATAAAGTAAATGAGGTTGCAATGGGAGAAAGGAATAAAAGCAATAAAAGAGGAGACTAGGGTGGTAGGCAAAGGACCTTACAGGCCATGTTAAGGACTTGGAGCTTTCGCCTAAATAAGAGGGTGACCTGGTCATATTTGATGTTTGTGAAGGATGGTTCTAGAAGCAGTTAAAGAAGTGATACAGGCAGGAGCTTGGATGAAGAGGTAGCAGTGGAGATGGGAAGAAGGTGGATCTGACAGATCCTTCGATTAGAAAATAATGGGTTATGAGAAGTGAAATAGGCAGGTAGTTACGAGGGTTTGAGGCTGATAGCAGCTTCAGTTTTCTCTTTACACTGTTGACACTTCAGCCTGCCTCTTGGGACCCAATGCTTTGCTGTGTTTTTACATTGCTGTCTGTCTGATAGACTGTTATCTAGATCTGTAACTTCCAATATAGAAGCTACTAGCCACAGGGGGCTATTTAAATTTAAATTAATTAAATGAAATTTAAAATTCAGTTCCTGTAGCCACATTTTAAATGCTCAATAGCCACCTGTGGCTGGTGGCTGTAGTGTAAGACAGCAAAGGTATTGAACATATCTGACATCCCAGAACATTCTACTGAACAGCGTTGATCTGATGACCCGCTGGTAGCTCAGCTTCATCTCCAAAACTAAAGGAACGTTTCCTGCGATAGCATGCACATTACATCCCACATGGTGTGTGTTCGTTCTGTACCTGAAGCCCTGTGTACTGTGAGTCCCCTGAAAGGGAGGGCCAGGCCCCATGCATCCGCCGTCCCTTCCACTCGGCAACATGTCTTTGTGTTGCACGCTTGGCAAGCACTGGCTGAGCGAATGCACAGCTGAGCAAGTCAATGTCTAAATTCCTGTTTCAAAAACATACAGAAAAATAATCACTCAAGTCATTTCTTAGATTTATTCTGGTGAAATTGCTACTGAAAAATTAAAAACGTCAAGTATTATAGCCTGGTTTAGAAGGCAGCTTCAGTGAGAGGGTTTATCACACACAATGATAACATTCTCAGCGTAGAGGCAGGAGAGGTAGAAGTACCTATGTAGTCGGTGTTAATGAGACCAGCGTTCTGTGGGTAACACCTACCCCACTTACCACTCCATGGAGGACAGCAGCAGCGCTGGCATTGGTTGCTAGAGAATCTCTGCTTCCATCTCTCATGTGTTCTGGCCCCGAAGGACCTGGATAGCTGGCCTGCTAACCATAGTGGTGGGGAGACTCCTGCCCACATAGTCTTCCTGGAACTGGCCAGTGTCACATCAGGGACTTCCTGAGAGTCACAGTCAACACCCAACCTGCATATGCTCATCACCGGGTTGTTACTAGAGATCCCCTGCTCACACAAGGCCGGAAGTATTGGAGTAGGGATGCAGTGTTGGTGGAGAGCTTAGGAGGAACGATGAGGCCCGTGAACATAAAACACGAGAGGCAAAGCCCGGGTAGAAAGAAACACACTCTTTTCTCCCAGCGGCATGATAGGGTCTGATACAGTTTTCCCGTTTGTGTCCTAGGAAGAAGGGGCACCTTGTCTTGTAGTGGGAGCCACAGACAAGTCCATGGGCTCTTCTACTTCCCCGACCTAAATATCCCCAGGGGGTCAGAGGCAAAGCTTCCTGTTGGAACTGACGCCTAAGCTGAGCCCCTAAGAGAGCTGGTGTCAGTCAGGCCAGTGAGGGTCACAGAGAGAGGGCTGCAGGGGATGGGGGGGGGGGGAAGCATGTGCTGAGGGTGGAGAGAGGTGAGAGCTTGGCGGTGTAACCGAGTGAGCTTCTCTGGAACTTAGAGTATCCACCTGAAAAGTGGGAAGTAATGTACTGAAAAGATAAACCCTGCATATCGTTCCCCATCCCCTACCCCTACCCCTGCCCCCCCGCCAGGAATTCCACCCAATACTGCTGTCCAGCTCCACCGGGGGGAGCGGTGCCGTGGTCAGTGGGCCAGCTCCGGAGCCAGGCTGTCTGGGTTCGATTCCCAGCGCTGCCCCTCAGTAGCTGTCAGACTTTGGGTAAATTAATAATTTGCGGTTTCGTCACCTATAAGGACAATAATGCTACCCACCTTCTAAGGTTTCTGAGGAATTACATGAGTGTTTCCATACGCAGAGCTTTCAGAACGGCGTCTGGGACGGAGAAAACACACTGCAAAGGCTGCCTGCTGTGGCCGTGGGCTTAAAGCTCTTGTTAGCTAATGTGAAAACAAGCTTACATCCCCACGGGGAACAGCTTACAAACCCACGAGGATTCAGGGCTAGAAAGATTTTAAAACTTTGCACATTTCTGTGTGTTCCACAAGAGACATTTCCTAAAATAAGAGATTTCCTAAGCTTATGAGAAAATTATCAGGTACCTACCAGAAAACTATTGCAGGATTTTAAAAGATATGGAGGGGGAACGCTGTCTTATTATACCCAATGATAAATATCAGGTGATATTTCTTGAGAGATTAAAAAATTAGCCTCAGTTGTTATTAAAAATATAATGATGGGGTTTCTGTATTTTTTTGAATCTTGGTGGAGTTAAAAAACTTAAGCATTGCTCATGTTCTTTTACTTTATTTGGATATTCTACCAGCATTTTTTTCCTTTTCTTCTCACATTGTATCACAATCTATTCTTATTTTCCCCATTTTGCAATGAAGAAAACTGAGGCTCAGAGATTGTTGTAATTTACCCAAAGTTATTCAAGTAGTAAGAGGTGGCCTTAACCGGTTTGGCTCAGTGGATAAAGTGTGTCAGCCTATGGACTGAAGCAGGGGTCCTCAAACTACGGCCCGCGGGCCACATGCGGCCCGCCGAGGACATTTATCTGGCCCGCCGGGTGCCGCTGCCTGTCCTGCTTAACAGCCGACTCGTCCCAGGCCCGCAGTGCGCATAGGAATTTCTTCATAGTTTTTTTTTAAACTATAGTCCGGCCCTCCAACGGTCTGCGGGACAGTGAACTGGCCCCCTGTTTAAAACGTTTGAGGACCCCTGGCCACTGAAGAATCCCAGGTTCAATTCCAGTCAAGGGCATGTACCTTGGTTGTGGGCACATCCCCAGTAGGAGGTGTGCAGGAGGCAGCTGATCAATGTTTCTCTCTCATCAATGTTTCTAACTCTCTATCCCTGCCCCTTCCTCTCTGTAAAAAAATCAATAAAATATATATTTTTTAAAAGTAGTAAGAGGTGTAACCAAAATTGAACCCTGAGTCTCTGACTACAGAGTCTGAATTCGTATTGACTATTTGAGCCTTGAAAATTTTTATTCCATAAAGTGCTCGAGACCCCATGAGACATACAGGAGGCACTCAGTACAGGTTGGTGCTTATCTCGGCATTGGCCATCTACTGAGAGTTCCGCAGCAAATGTGATGGGGGAAAGGTAATTTTAGCGCATTTGGGAAATCCTGGGTTTAGCAAAGTTAAATTCATTTTTATAGTCTTTAATACACCAGTGTGTATTATGAATATCCAAGGGAGAATATAGTTTGCAGCAATTTTTCAAATCATATTCGACCACAGAGCTCTATTTTGTTTTCTCTCTCTCTCTCTCTCTCTCTCTCTCTCTCTCTCTCTCTCTCTCTCTCCCTCTGTGTCTCAAAATAGCTTAGGCCAATGATCCCAGGAACTGGCTTAGAGGAAATGCTACATGAGATAAATGCAGAGTAGCAGATAATACTTACAATTCAAATTCACTGTCGAAAAATCTTTCATGTTTGCCAGGAAAGTTGTTTTACTGTGCAAAGCAGAAGCAGCATAAAAAGGAACCTGAAGGCATTGTTCTACATCTCAACTTGCTTGAGATGGGGAAGCTGAGTGAGAACAGCTTTGCAAAAATATGTCACCAGTAAAGTAGGAAGTGGGTATTCTTGCAGCTTCTAACAGCTTCAGCAACTTTGTAGTTCAGAGCCAGAGCTGCGGGCACCTTCTCTCAGAAGCATACACACATGCACATGCAGCCTCAGGACATGAGAGAGGCGGAGAAGCATGTACAGCAGCCCCCTTGTACATATAAATTTGAAGGTTTAAAAGTTTGCATTAAAGCAATTTCAAGGTTTGAAAACTTACTGGGAAAAAATAGTTTTGCATTCTAACGATTCCCTAATTCTATCACAGCCATCAGTGTGAGCGCCATAAGTCCTAGTGAGTCCAGTCGGCCCGCAGTCCTTAAATTGGATGGTGTAGTTGGGTTTAAAGTCAACAGACTGCATCTGGGGCTCAACTCTGTCAACCGTGGGTGATCCAGGACAGTCATTTCTTTGACCACCTTCTCATTAGCAAAATGAAAGAGGGGAATTAGATCACCCCTAGGCGCCTTCCAGGTTTAGGGACCTGTGCAAACTCCCTGAGGTTCTAAGTAAGTTACAGGCCTCTTCTGGTTGTTAATAAATAGAAGCCTCTCTGAATAGCAAAGGCATTGTAGTAAGAAGGCAGCAGCAAAGACAACGAACTGGGGTTAGCCACAGCCCTTAGGAAACCAGTCCGGGTGTCCAGGCTCCAGCCTGCAGGGCCGCTGTATAATGTTACGAAGTTCAGGATGGTACTGAAGCAGTAAGCGTGGCCACAGATGCCTGGAAACAATGACAGCTGACAAAAAGTTGTATTCAGTGTTCCCAGGGCCAACGTGCCTGAGATAGTCCACATTTTCCAGAGTCTGAAATGCATTCTGTATGAGGATGAGGGGACGCGCCCCCACCTCCCAGAGGTGAGTGATGCCTAATAAAAATGGACACCCCGTGGTCAGGAAGCCAGGCTAGCCTCTGCCTTTCCTGTCTTCACTCCTGCATCTCAGGGGAAACTTCGCTGTACTTTCGCTGCCTACACCATCTCCCTCACCACGGGCTTGGGAAGCCAAACCTAACCACGGGCTCATGGGATGATTGAATCAGAAAATCAGGAGGCCATGTTGCTATTCTCATGTTGCTTTTCACTTTGACAGAAAACCCCCTTTCTGAAAACCTCTAATGTTTCCATCTTTGTGTCTCTTCCCGCTGTTTATGACTTCCTGGAGAGACAAGCAGCGTTCACCTTTGCAAAGATTGGCACTTTTTAAAAAAAATATATTTTATTGATTTTTTACAGAGAGGAAGGGAGAGGGATAGAGAGTTAGAAACATCGATGAGAGAGAAACATCGATTCAGTTGCCTCCTGCACACCCCCCACTGGGGATGTGCCTGCAACCAAGGTACATGCCCTTGACCGGAATTGAACCCGGGACCCTTGAGTCCACAGGCTGATGCTCTATCCACTGAGCCAATCTGGCTAGGGCAAGATTGGCACTTTTAAAGTGAAGCCACTCTTAACCAGGGCCAAAGGAAGACTATCCATCTGGTATCTCAAATTGCGAGTTTTTACACGTTTAGTTATATGAAAGGGCAGACATGCTTTTGTTGGGGATTGAGCCCGCAACCCAAGCATGTGCCCTGACCAGGAATGGAACCGTGACCTCTTGGTTCATGAGTCGGCACTCAACCACTGAGCAACACTGGTCAGGATCCCCATATTGTTCTTAAGTGTCACCTTGGGCATTGCTTTTGTGGTTCTGTCTTTAGGAACAGAGATTCTAATTCCTTGGTAATTTGCTCCACACGTAGTTAAAAGGGATTCTACTCTCTTTGGTGAATCCACTTTGCCCAGGTCTGTTCCCTTTCTGGATAGAAAACCGGTTGCCAGCATTCTATAAATGGTACGTTAAAGATCACTCCTGGGCACTTTGCTTTTTTATAGTCTTTTCATTCTGCCATCTCCTCAAGTCAGCTTCTGATTTTCCCCATTGCCTTTCATCACCCTCCACTCCTACTTGTCACTTCCTCGTCCATCCAGTTGCGAAATGGCCAGTGCTGTGGCCTTTTAATGAGGCTTTTCCTGTTCCTAACCACCAGGTTCTCTCACTACGACTATGGTTGGATCCTGTAAGGTTTGGTTCTTGTAGAAACGGCAAGCGACGTTCAAAGAATGAAGTACTAATTGAAAGTGTCAGCTAGCACATGGTACAATATAAATGAGGGTCAAAAATAAACAAGATGGCCGAAACCGGTTTGGCTCAGTGGATAGGGCGTCGGCCTGCGGACTGAAGGGTCCCAGGTTCGATTCCGGTCAAGGGCACGTACCTTGGTTGCGGGCACATCCCCAGTAGGAGGTGTGCAGGAGGCAGCTGATCGATGTTTCTCTCTCATCGATGTTTCTCTCTATCCCTCTCTCTCTCTTCCTCTCTGTAAAAAATCAATAAAATATATTTAAAAAAAATAAAAAATAAAAAATAAAAAAAAAAATAAACAAGATGTGTTGCGCTGGCCAGTGTGGCTCAGTTAGATAGGCGTCACCCAGTGCACCGAAAAGTTACCCGGGTTTCGGGCTTGATCCCAGGTAGGGGACGTGCAGCAGGCAGCCAACTGATGTTTCGCTCTCACATGGATGTTTCTCTCTCTCTCTCCCTCTCCATTCCTCTGTCTCTAAAAATCAATTAAAAATATTTAAAAAATAAAAATTAAAAAATAAGTTGTGCTTTAAGACTAAACAAGGAGAGGTTGTCACAATAATACAGGGTGGGGCCAAAGTGCACTTAGAGTTGTGAGTACACAACACACAGCATTCATTCTTATATTATTATTTATTAATTTTTGTATTATTTTCCATATGAACAACTGTAAGCCCACTTTTGCCCCACCCTGTACATTTCAGGCAAGAAGTTGCACAGCTTAGTAGTTTGATGACTACTTCAAGTTACCAGTCTCTTCACAGCTTTCTACATTTTTATGTTGGCCTTCAAATGAGACAAGGTGCCCACCATTTATTCTACACCAGTGATTCTCAAGCTTTCACGTGCAGCAGCATCACCAAGAAGGCTTACTACCACAGGATTGTCGGCCCCAGCGTTTCTCGTTCAGTAGATCGGGGATGGGAGCCTGAGAATGTGAATGTCTAATGTCTCACGGGCTGCTGCTGGTGGTGCTGGGTTTAGCAGCATGCTACTAATTGCAAGGTTTTATCAGCACCATAAGAAAATTTTACAAATACACCCAATTCGACTATGCTTTCCCTCACTAAGGAATCTGTAATAAGGGAAGGGAATGAATGTTTATGGGGTATCTACTGTGAGCTAGGTCCTTGCAATCAGCACTCTTGTCAACTGACATAAATATCATAACGTTATTGTGAAGTAGAATTTTTATCATTTTACAGGTTAAAAAAGGCTCAGCAATATTAGGTGATTGTGTTGGTAAAATTGGAAAAGGATTTTTTTTTTTTTTTAGTTTGGGATTGTTTTTTAATTTTTTAAAAAGTTTTAAAGTAAAAGCATACATTAGCTATTCTATATTTTATACCTCTCACCCACAATATAGACTTTAAAAGCTAGGAATTTTCTTCCAAATACTTCTTTGCTGTATTACATTAATTTGGACATTTATACTTTATCATTTAGTTCAACTTATTTTTTTACTGTCTCCTTTGACCTATGGGTTCTTGGAAGCATGATGTTTAATTTCCAAATATTAGGGCATTTCCTCTAGTTATCTTGTTGGAAAAGGATTTTTTAAACGTCCAGTCCTGAAGAAGATAGGAGGAGGGAAGCCTTTGGCAAGTCCACACGGCTAAAGCCCCACTGGAGGACAATCTCACAGACACTCTGTGAGCAGAAAGTGTGCAAGTCCTTCATCTCAGCAACCCTACTTGTAGGAATCTCTCCTAGGAATCTCCTACCACATGTATACAGAGGAGCATGTAAGGGGATGCTCATGGCCATATTGTTAGACGTCAAGGCGGGGAGACAAGCCAAGGGGCATACCAAAGCACTTGGCCACAGTTTCCAAGAATCAGGTGGTCTCCGTAGATGTAAATACAATGTTCAGCACACAGAAATATTTAGGTGTTTTTTTTAATATATTTTATTGATTTTTTACAGAGAGGAAGGGAGAGGGAGAGAGAGTCAGAAACATCGATGAGAGAGAAACATCAATCAGCTGCCTCCTGCACACACCCCACTGGGGATGTGCCCGCAACCGAGGTACATGCCCCTGGCAGGAATCGAACCCGGGACCCTTGAATCTGCATGCCAACGCTCTATCCACTGAGCCAAACGGGTTAGGGCGAGAAATATTTAGTTTTTTAATCAGATATTTCTATGCATACGAACAGAGGTGAGTAACTTCGTAGAAAAAGTTCAGTAAAGATAAACAGAGGTTGCCTCTGGGAAGGAGAGGGAAATAGGGAGTGAGAAGCCATGTGAAATTTTACTTGTCTGTATTGTAAAACTTCTTCCAGAAATGATTAGTCTAGTATTTGTGTAATTAAAAATACTTTTTTTTTCCCAAGAAAGGAAGGAAGAGGGAGAAACCTGAGATCACAACTCTAGTAGGAGCTTCTCTTTGGTTTTTATATTTTCTCTTCTGGCCCTTCCCGTCTTCTAGCTTTCTCTCCTCAGGGTCTCCATTTACCATCTAACGCTTTTGTGCTGTCCCTTGACTCGGGGTCCCTCCTTTCTTCTGCATAGGTGATCTTGCAACAATAGCAACAACAACAACAGCCATTGCCATAGAAGTGCAAACATTAACTGAACCGAATACCTTCTCTTCCACTCGTCTGTCCACACAGCTGTGCTTCTTACAGCGACCCTGGGTTGCGGTCACTTTGCCTGCCCAGTGATTCTTCCTCTGCGCTGGCGCTGCAGGAAGCTCTGACTTCTTGTTGGCAGTTCTGGTTTTCTTTTCTCAACTCATCGTGACCCTGTGCCTGTGATGGTCTAATGTGCCCCCTGAAAATCTAACCTGTTTACAGGGGGGAAAAACTGGCTTTCCGGATGAACCTATGATTAGGCAATTTCTCTTAGTAAACTATTTCTTTATGGCAGTTTCCTCTCCCTTTACTTAAACAAAGGCATCACTCAGATGAAGGCAGCCCATAAATGTGCCTTGTTTGGTATGCAGTCTTTTTTTGTTTTATTTGTTTTGTTTTGTTTAGTTGTCTTAGTTGTCAACATTCAAAAATGGGAAGTTTTTTAAAACTGTATTTTATTGATTTCAGAGAGGAAGGGGGGGAGAGAGAGAAAGAGAGAGAGAGAGAGGGAGAGAGAGAGAGAGAGAGAGAAACATCAATGATGAGAATCATTGATCAGCTGCCTCCTGCATGCCCCACACTGGGGATGGAGTCCACAACCCAGGCATGTGCCTGGACCAGGAATTGAACTGTGACCTCCTGGTTCATAGGTTGATGCTCAACCACTGAGCCATGCCATCCAGGCAAAAATGGGAAGATTTTTTAAAGAAAAATCTAGATTTGTTCTTCACATGTTTACAATTGCATGAACCCTGTAGTAACCACCCTCCACCCCACCTCCCACTCCCTCTCTCCCCACTGAGGCAGGGCATTAATCTGCTCACCAGTCACACTCTCAGCTCAGGATAAAAATGTAGGTTTCTGCCTGGCTTCCATGGATCCTTGAGTTTGGAGCAACTATTTTTACTTGTCCATCTTCTGAGCTGTGATATTGTCTCTGTAGCATCTATGTTTACTCCTTCTCTGCTCATTGATGCTTTATTTCTGGGTTATACTGATTTTATTTGAAAAGTATTCATTCACCCAAAACATTCACTATTTCTCCAACATAAGGATCAGTTCATCTGAGGATGTTTCTAAAACGAGTTCTAGTGCTTTCTTTCCTCCCATACAAGTTATTAGTGTACTTTCAAACAACGTTAGCATTTGAAGAAAAGAAATTCAATGATTATTTCCTGCCCAATTATGCTTTATCATGGATCCAGAAAGAGGCACTCTGTAAGCTCTGAGCATCTGACCCAAAAAACATATTTCTTATATCCTCACTTTTTTCTTTTTAAAATAATACTTAACATTTTTTTAAAATAAAAGATTCAAAAGTCAGAAATTGTCAAATTACTGCCTAATTCAATTTCATGTTATTTTATGAATTGAAAATAAATAAAATCATTCATAAAAATCACTTATATTTCATGACTACATATAATTATGCAAATAATTGTGTGATAGCCAGCAAAGTTATTGTGTTTTTAAATATTCAGAGACATTGAAGGCTAAAGTTCAGTTTGAGATGGAGAAGTTTAAGATAGTGATCAAAGCCTTTCTTTACTTAGTTTCCTCTAATTGATCATGTATGTTTTGATCTCTACTTCTTCGCCTTCATCCTAACTTCTGCTTTGATTATCTATATGCAAAAACTGACGTTTCAATATTACTTCTTTTTCCATTTTGATGGACACTTCTAAGCTAACCAACATTTTCTTGGCAACTTGCTTTCAAAGCAAAGCGTTTCTTACTAATATCGTCGCAGTGCTTTGTTTTCTCCTAAATTAGTTTTCAAAATTTCCCATCCACAATGAGCTTACAAATCCTTTGAAGATAAAGACAGATGACTCTGAATTAGGGCAAGGAAAAATTCTGTAAAACTAGATTTTTTAAACCAGTGGCCCAGAGGTTTCAAGTTCTTACCTTTGAAGGCTGCTGAGGATCTTCTGGAAATTTTAAAGATACTTTGACCTAAATATATGCCTATATTGTCAATAATATTCTATATAAGATCAAATCCCAATTATAAAAGAGACAATGTTCATTTTTCAGCTACTTAACTAACACACACACACACACACGCACACACATACAAATAGAATAGAATGTCTTATAAATATATGAAAAGATCCTTAGCCTCACTTTTAAACATAGAAATGCAAGTTGAAATGTCATATCTTTTTTTTTTACCCATCAGAATTGTTAAAACTAAAAATGTATGATAACACACAATGTTGGTGGGATTATGGTAACACAGGTATTCTTTGGGCTAAAAGACCTACAAGTCTCACTAACTTGCATTATTTACCAAAATGTTTCCTGTTTGTTTCTTTTGAACTATCAATTTCACTTTCCTGAATTTATCCTACAGATACATTTACACTTATGGTCAAAGGAATAAGTCCAAGAATAATTTTATAATTGTGATTGTCTAATAATCCAAAAATATAAACATATAAGAAACAACCTACAGTTCCTCAAAAGGTTAAGCATGGAGTTACCTAGCACTTCTACTCTGGGCATATACCCAAGAAAAATGAAAACATTCCCACACAAAGACTGGAACGTGAATGTTCATACCAGCATTATTTATGATAGCTAAAAAGTAGAAGCAACTCGATGCTCACCAGTTGATGAATGGATAAACAGATGTGATAACCATACAATGGGCTATAATTCAGCCAAAAAAAAGTACTGAAATCTGCTACAACATAAACTGCAAAACAAGTGAAAGAAACCAGTCACAAAAGGCCACATATTATATGATTCTATTAATATGAAATGTCCACAACAGACAAACCTATAAAGACCAAAAATAGCTTAGTGGTTGACTGAAGAGGGGGAGAGGGGACAGAGAGCGGGAGTGACTGTTACTAGGTATAGGGCTTAGTTTTATGGTGATTCATATGTTCTAAGATTGGATTATGAGGATGATGATGGGCACACAATTGTAAATACACTGCCAAGGAATTGTATGCTTTAAACCAGTAAATTACATCCTGATAAAGTTATTAAAACATAATCTAAATGTCTATCAGTGATGAGACCTGCAAAATAAAAACTATGGTAAATCCATGCAATAGAGAACTCCACAGCTATGGGAAAAAATAATAATAAAAATAAAAACTGATCATCCTATTTGTGAGAATGTAAAACAATCTCTTTTTAAAATTAAGGAAGCAAAGTCCAGAATAACGTATTTGATTTTACATTTGTATAAAATTAAAAAATGAAGGGAATATTTCTTGCAAGACACATAAGAGTTTGATAACAGTTATCTCTGGGGATGGGGCCCGGGATTTGGGATCTAGATGTGAGGTTTTCTTTTCAGTATTCCCTCTTTTATTGAATGTTTTACTGTGTACATAGTTATTTGGTAACAAAATATTTTAAGTTGTGTTTTTTTTTCCTAAGGGAAAAAGGAAGTCCAAATCAATAAAGAAGGAAATGCCCTGCTGTGAATGTAGATGCCCAGCGCTGTGGCCATGCCCAGGTGCTGACAGAGTAGAGCTGCTTTCAGAAGGTTACCCCTTAACCAGGAGAAGATGAATAAATAAATGAGTAATTTATGGGAATTTTAAAGAAAAGAAAATTAGTATGAGAAAGCACGTGGGAGTGTTCTGTGCACAATGAAGAAAAGCGCTCTGGACAGCATGAGGCTCCTGGGTGTTATTATGAGGGAGGCGGCCAGCCAGCCACACTACACTTAAAGGGCCCTGGCTCTTCAGAAGCCTGCTGTCCACACAGTGGGCAGATGCGCGGAATAAGCATGTTGTGTCAGGCACAAGCGGCAGTTTAGAATAAAAAAGTTTAAGTTATTAAAAGTCTGAGTATTTCAGCCGAAACCGGTTTGGCTCAGTGGATAGAGCATCGGCTTGCGGACTGAAAGGTCCCAGGTTCGATTCCGGTCAAGGGCACGTACCTTGGTTGCGGGCACATCCCCAGTGGGGGGTGTGCAGGAGGCAGCTGATCGATGTTTCTCTCTCATCGATGTTTCTAACTCTCTGTCACTCTCCCTTCCTCTCTGTAAAAAATCAATAAAATATATTTAAAATAAAAAATAAAATAAAAAGTCTGAGTATTTCAGTCCCTCTACACAGATGGGAGTAAATGTGCCCTCAGAGGCTTACCAAGGGCCTGTTCCATGGAGAACACAGTTCTAGGTTCTGGGATAATTCATAGTAGAACACCTGTTATACGCTGGGCAAGTGCACATATTGTTTATAATTCTCATAGTCCTCCTACAAGCTAGGAATCAGTAGTCCCATCTTAACAGGCATGGCATACAAAACCCAGGGAAGGGAAATAAATGTCCCGTGTCCCACAGCCAGTACTGGGTGAGATTAGGAGTCAAACCAGGTCTGAATGACACCACCAGCACATGTGGTAAGATCTTCCCGAGACTAGGTCCTGAGGTGTGAATATGTGTGACTGTGCTAGGGCTTCCGTGATGTGTGCACCTAGGTTGATTTACAAATCAGTTAACATGGAATTCACCAGTTAGACTCCAGAAATGCCATATGGTGGCTAGAGCTTTTCCCCCCCATTTGGATGGGCAATAGCTATGTGCCTACCCAGGCCCGGAGAAACTAAAAGTCTCTATTCTGTTAACGTAAAAAACCATTGAAACCTGTAAAGAATTTTTGTGAGTTTATTTGAGCCAAATTGTCGACATATGCCGGGAAGCAGAACCTCAACGAACTGAGATAATGATCATGAGAATGGTGGGTTACATCTGTATTTATACATTGCAATCAAAGGAAAGGGATGTAGGTGGGTTACATGAAATCCATTGGTGATAGATTAAGGAGGTGGGATAAAGCAAAGTTGCGGCGGGGGGTGGGGGGTAGGGGGGAGAACCTCTGGGATAGGATAAAAAGTGAAATGATGGACATACGCTTCTTTTGCATAGATGGATACAGGATAGTTTTACCTAATTAACAGTTGACAATTAACTTGATAACAATAACAATGAGGGAATGTTCTGGTGCCATTTGTTGTGCCCTGAGGGGTCCGGAAAAAAGGAAAGTTACTAGTTACCCAGACATTTCGCAGATATGTTATCTTAGGAGCAAAAAGACAAATGGGCTCAGTCAAGATCTAAGTTGAATTTTGTCAGGGAAAATACTGGCCTAGGACATGACTATCCACTATAACCTGTTTGTAGTTACATATTTAATTTTCAGACCATCTTTTGTGGTTATTTTAGGTCTCTGAGTTTGCAAGACTGCCACGCAGTCCTCCCCTGAGCTTGTCAGGTTAGCATGTGGCCCCTTTTGTCCACAATTCCGAGTTGCCAATTCAATGTCTAAATCCTGGGGCAGGCACCTAGTAATTCCCAAAGAATAAATAAACAGAAATGCCTTCAAAATATTTTAAGTCAGGATAACTTGGTAATAATTTTATCCGCAGCACTCCTCTCCTTTGTGTGATCATCCTTCTTGTTTACACAATGCTTCAGACTTCTCAGGATGCTTTCGTGTATATCCGCTCTTCTGATCCTTAGACCCCGGGGAAGTGGCTGGAATCGTATTCCTGCCATTGGACAGATGGAAAAACTAAATCATGTGGAGGTTAACTGATCTGCCAAAGACAGAAAGCTCTTTGGTGATAGAGCTGGTGGTCAAGTCCAAGTTTTCTAATGCCTGGCCTAATTCTAGAGCATCCCAGCAAAACCAGGATCAGGAATGCCTGGCCTAGGGTCAGGGATTTATTGTAATCGAGGGCAACTTGATGCAATGTCTTTGGGTTTGTGAAGGAGTCATAAACTAAAAAGAAAATGGAGAACCACAATGCCAAGTGCTCCTTAGAGTTCTGGGACGGGAAGACTAGAGGTACCTTCTTAGTCAAAAGTCATAAACGTCAGAATCTATGGGGTACCTTTCCTGAATCCTCACAGACTTTTCTGTTATAAGCATTATGTAACAATGTTTAAAACCAGTATGTGGTTTGCAGAAATATCTAAAGTGCAAAGCTTGTGAAATAATGCAATTTCCTTCTTCTATGAGTATACTAGCACCTTTATTGTGTCTTCATTAATCATCCCTTCCCCTTCTCCCCATTCCTTCTTTTTCCTCAGTTCTATCTTTCTGTTTATAGAGTTTTAGATGCTGACAGAATGCCATCAATCTGGAGTTACCCTCAGGGCAGGGCCAGATAACTCCTGGTACCGCTGACTCATAGAGGGCCCCTCCTAGCCGTTTCCTCCTCATAGAATGACCTTGGAGTTCCACCCATCCGGGTGTGCCTGAGCCGAGGCATATGGCTTTGTGCAAAGCCTCTTCTGAGCTTCCAAAATTAAAAAAGATGAAAAGTTTGAACCAGAGACTGTTAACTTCCCAGATTCTTTTTTTTTTAAATATATTTTATTGATTTTTTACAGAGAGGAAGGGAGAGGGACAGAGAGTTAGAAACATCGATGAGAGAGAAACATCATTCAGCTGCCTCTTGCACACCCCCCACTGGGGATGTGCCCGCAACCAAGGTACATGCCCTTGACCGGAATCGAACCTGGGACCCTTCAGTCCACAGGCTGACACTCTATCCACTGAGCCAAACCGGTCAGGGCAACTTCCCAGATTCTTGAGAGCTATTTTTGTGTCTATGAGATTTTGCAATTTCTCTCCCCTCCATTCCCAACCCACCTCATTTTTGTTTTTCTGTAACCAGTATGAACTGTTCCCTAATACAAGTACAGTCAGTTCTCTTTTGGTTTTTGCCATTAGTCTCATTTTTATTATCATTAAGAATTTTATTATTAAAATGATTGCATCTGTTGTGGAAGTTCCAATGTTACAGCAAAACGTAAGTCAAGCTCCCACTTGATTTTTTTAGCAAAATACCCAGTTTCTCCCTGCAGGGGTTCAGAACAGGCCTCCCCAACATGTGCCACTTTGGCCTGTGAATAATTTTGAGCTGAAGGCAATTGAGACCCTGCAGGTGCACAAGCAACTTTGATCTCTCCTTTAAAGAATATAAGCTAGGGGCCTCGCTCACAGTAAGTTATAATCAGAAATGACTTTGTATGACCTATCCATAAGGCAGGGCAAACGTCTAATTATTGAACATCTGCTCTTATCATCCTGTAAATGGCTTTCCTCCCCTCAGAAGCCCCAAGGTGCCTCACCTCATCCTTAGCTCGGAATGTCACATACACCTCAGTTACCTTTCCATTTCAGAGCCTCTTGTGTATGTGGAGTTCCATACATACGTATGTAATGAAACTTGGTGACCTTCTCTTGTTCATCTGTGTTGTGCAGATTTTATTAGACCAGCTAAAAGGACTTTGAATGGTAGAGGAGAGCTTCTTCCTCCTTCACATCCTTCTCGAACTCTTAAGCTTCTGTTAAAATGCCCAGGAATACAGTTCCTGGATCTGACTTGGGATGAGAGTGGGCATTAGGTGGCAAATTTACCTGATTAGCTCACTGTCACGAAGTCATCCTGCACTGTCCAGGAGTCAAGTTCTGCCCACTGCTGTGGGGCCCGTATCCCTACACAATTCTGTCATTTTTGAGGAAAGAGCACCAAGTGGTCTTTTCAAGTCCAGTATTTTATTTTTTTTATTTTTTTAATCCTCACCCAAGGATATTTTTCCATTGATTTTTAGAAAGAGTGGGAGAGAGAGGGAAAGACAGAGAGAAATATTGATGTGAGAGAAACACATTGATTTGGTTGCCTCCTGCACGAGCCCCGACCACGGCCAGGAGGAGCCTGCAACCAAGGTACATGCCCTTGACCGGAATCAAATCCGGGACCCTTCGGTCTGCAGGCTGATGCTCTATCCACTGAGCCAAACCGGCTAGGGCAAAGGTCCAGTATTTTATATCTCTAATTCTTGATGCCAACTAAGCTCCAACCTTGTTGTTGTTTCCATTATTTTTTTTATTTTGTATCCTCTAAGTTTTTTAATGACTTTATTTCAAATTCCTCAATTCCATTCCTTGAGACTTTTTTTTTCCTGCCAGCTCACATCAGTCATTCATCTTTGGGGTCCCATGTTCTACTAGCTCCTAAATGTCTACATTCCTGCTATCTGGTTTCCAAAGTCAAATTATGATACATATTATAAATTCAACATTCAAAACACCCACATGTGGGACTATGTGCCTCGGAATTACTTTGCCTTCTCCAAAGCCAGTTCTGCCCTGCCTGAAACTGAAAAGTCTTAGGAAATTCCACTGAGAGGAAAGGGACCCACTGGAAAAGCTGGGCTTACACTCAGATCCTAGGAAAGCATATTAACGTGTTCATTTGAACTTACCAATAATTTCCATTTCTTTACGCTGAGGAGCAGTAGAACATGGCAGAGAGGCCAAAGACATTATAAGAAACTAGAGGCCCAGTGCACAGGTGGGGTAGCCAGCGATTAGGGCGATCGGGGTGCAGGAGGTTGGCTGCAGGGGGAGGGACCACAGAAGGTTGGCTGTGGGAGCACACTGACCACCAGGGGGCAGCTCCTGCATTGAGCATCTGCCCCCTGGTGGTCAGTGCGCATCATAGCGACCCGTCAACCAGTCGTTCGGTCACCTAGGCTTTTATATAGCCTTTTATATAGATTGCCTAAGGTTCAAATTCCAGTTGAGTTTGATCCCAACTTCTAACATTTACAAACTCCCTGAACTTGGATAGTTTTCTTAACTATCAAATGGAAACAAACAACGTATACCCCAAGATTACAAATATGAAATGCCTAGAATGGTACCTGGCCCCCCCCCCCAAAAAAAAAGTGATCACTTTATGTTATTATCATTAAACTCAGAAATTCCCTATAGATTTAAAGTTTGTTTCTTTTTTACTTATTTTGTTATAACACACCCACTCTTTCCATCACAAGAGGTTAGATGTTTCCTTTTGAGAATTCCAATATTACTACTTATATGTTGGTATAGTTTTAAAAAAGTCCAGATTGAGATTTTAGAGCCAATCACTTTACAGTCATGGATGTCTACTTGTTTGTGTTCCCCTGAAAAACTAAGGTGCTTGTTCTGAGAATTATTTTGTATGCATGCAAATATATTCCTTGTAGTATTTGAAAGTGACCACAGATTTTGAAAATCAAATGTTTCACTGCTCAGTGCTGGTGGAGCCTAGGAAGACTTTAGCACATGTCTCCCAAGCTTCATGAGGAACCGGGCATGTAAACAATTGGCTTAGAGCAGCTGTGGGCAAACTACGGCCCGCGGGCCGAATCCGGCCTGTTCGGCTGTTCTACCCGGCCCGCAGAGCTGAAAGAGCGGAGGGTTCTCTTGCTCTCCCCTCCGCTCCTTTACTTTGAATTTATATTAGTTCACACAAACACTCCATCCATGCTTTTGTTCCGGCCCTCCGGTCCAGTTTAAGAACCCATTGTGGCCCTCAAGTCAAAAAGTTTGCCCACCCCTGGCTTAGAGCCTCATTAAGCCAACCAGTCCCCCTCCATCACCCCGCCCTGCTTTCCTCTGGCTCCGCTGCACTCTCAGGCAAGCTCTCCCCTGCCTGTGGCCAGGTGGTTGCCCACAGCTCCAGGGGCACCCCTGGAGTTCCCTGTCCGGGGGCAAGGCAGGCATGCTGTTTCCAGGTAGCCCCAGTTATGACAATGAGGCAAGGGAGAATAGAGGCAAGCAGAGCAGCGGGGCCCACCTCAGAGGCCCACTCAAAAGTCTCATGAGTCTCTGTAAAGATGAGCAAGCATGTGGGTTTGGGGGTAAGTCAGTTTGTAGTGTTTCCAATTCCCCAAACCATGTCTGTAATTTCTCGCCTCCAGCCCTTAGATTGCTCTCATCTGGTAACACCTCCTGCTTCTCAAGTGTTTTTCCATGAAAAGATGTCACCAGTGGCATATGTGCACAATGGTTCATAGCATCCACTCACAGTCGCTTATTCTCTTTGTGTACAGCTTTTAAATCACTTATGAATCTATCAAACCTCATAATTTATAAATTAAAATAACAAGCTACCATTTTCACCTGCCATATCCAATAGGATGGTAAATGTTTATTCCATAATAAAAGAGGCATTTCAAATCAGCAAGTAATAGCTTATTAGATAAATGGAGCAGGGACATTTGGTAAATGATTTAAGAACAACAATAACAATAAAAACCATAAAAATAGATCCTGATCTCAGGCCTTACTCCAAAATAAATTACTAATAGTTTTAAAAAGTTAAATGTAAATATATACATACATACTAGAGAAGTCAAAGGAAAAAGAAGGTGAATAATTATATGTTCTCAGGGTGGGAAAGATCTTTCTAAATGTAATTCTAAGTGATAGAAATTATATGTAAAAGAAATTATTTATTGATTTAGATGTAGAGAAAAGACAGTAGTCCAATATATCAAAATATTGAACTTATGACAAAAATGAAATTGATATACTATTTCTAATAAAAATATCATCAGTTAGGAATTTTTATATACCTGATTTATAAGGGAATTAATTTTCCCTACCTCAACTCCCCCGAAACAGCTGCCAAAGAAATGAGCTCCTGTTGGGAGGATTGGGAAGGCAGGGGTGTGCCCAGGCAGGAGTGCAGGGCCTCAGCAAGCTTAGAGCTCCAAGAAGAGGACTGGGATAGTGAGGGGAGAGGGCCATGTTCTTAACAATTACCACAAGTGAGAAACTTTGCAAAGAGGTGGGAAGATCTGAAAGGAATTAGGATGCTTTTTGTATATGATGTCCTTGAAAAGCCTGCCATTGACCATTAAGGAAATTTACAGTTAAGCGCTACATTTTCTTTAAAGGTTTTGAAGACTTTGAAGATGTGATTGTTTGTGGCAAGGTTTGGGGTTGTTTGTTTTGTTTTCAGTTTGTGCATGTTGGTTTGTTTGTTCTGGACAGGCAGAAACAGGAGCCAAAGCAGCCAAAGGATTCTCTTTGGTTTGTCCATGTAAGAAGCAAAACAATGAAGATCCTTAATAAAGAGGTTTTCTGAACCAATAAGGAAAAGCAAATACTATTTTTAAAATAGGCAAAGGATTTGAATAGATAATACCATTAAAATGAAAAATGGTTATAAAGATGGAAAAAATGACCTCACTAATGCTCAGACATGTGAAACTAAAACAAAATGTCTTTCAAGAGGCCACCCCGTTTGCCTTTCAAAAAATTGCCCCAAAGCAAGGACACGAAATACAAACTCTGCATTTAGGAAAACCAGGCAACGTGCATAATTCCTAAGCGTAAGATATGAAATCAGAAAGTGAATCGGGGACTGGCAAAGAGGACGAGGGTCGAAGCCAAGGGTGGAGATACAGAGACAAGTGATTCAATTCATTATTTAGCCAGTGGAACCTAGACAGTTTTTAGAAATAAGCAGTGGTATGCTGGCAAATGTGGAACAAGTTCTCCAGGAAAAAACCATGTGTATGTGTGTTATGTCTACATACATACATGTAATAAATTGTATTTATATAAAGGATGTATAACACACAAAATACTAATAAAATATACAGCACTTTTTGTTGAAAATTCCATATAGCCCATGGTTAATTTTTACATCTGTAACCAACCTATGGTTGCAGTTAACGAAGGGGTGTAGCTCTAACTTGAATGTTGATTAATATTTTCACTTATGTTAACAAGACAAATGTCAAACAACAAAGATATGTGTCAGACCTTCACTCACTTTCCAGTGATTGAGTGACTACTTTGCTGAGTTGTTTTCAAATCCTGGGAAAAGGTTTCCTCAATGTTTTATCCCGTTTACAATGTAATATCTACAGAAGCGACTTTTAAGTTTCATCTGCATGTGTTCACTAACTCCATGGGGGTGGAGGGGTCTTAAACAATATATAGGTGTACAAAGTTATCACGTTGTACACTTAAATATCTTACAATTTTATTCAATTATACATCATTAAGGCTGAAAAAATAAAAGAAACGGGACATTAAAAATGCCATGTCCCATAATACTTGGAATATTAGACTCTTTAATGCATTAATTCAACTTAGGATGCATTTCTTACACTTTCATGTTTAAAATTCTCAATTCTGCATACTTGGAATGACCAGTTCTTATATCTTGAAGATTTGTCTTAATTCATGGTATTGTTTGTTTTACTTCTTAGGTACCAGCAAAGGCCAAACACCTTACTCAACAGCTTCCCTACCACCCCCTCCACCACCCCATCCAGCCAGCCAACCGCCATTGCCAGCTTCTCACCCAACACAACCACCAGTCCCAAGTCTACCTCCCAGAAACATTAAACCGCCTTTAGATCTAAAGTAAGTAAAAGGTTATCTTGTCATTTCTTTGTCGGTCTCTTGCCATAGATTTCCAGACTGTGCTTGGCTGAATGCGGAGGGTTCCGTGGTAGAATGCTGGGGACACAAAGGTGGACAGCTAACAGGGAAAAAGAATGTCTAAGCAGCTGCTCTTATCCTCCAGACCCTTGGGCAACTCTTGTTTACCTGCTTTTACGGTGGTTTTTTCTCTTACGCATTCATCGCAAGAAAATTGCTACTGCCTTTTTTAAAGCTCTGAAGCATTTTTCAGGTCAGCACCACCACCATCTCTTTCCCCACCATTATCACCAACACCAACACCATTATCACCATCAGCACCACCACCATTTCTTTCCCCACCATCATCACCAACACCACCACCATTATCACCATCAGCACCACCACCGTCTCTTTCCCCATCATCATCACCAACACCACCACCATTATCACCATCAGCACCACCACCGTCTCTTTCCCCATCATCATCACCAACACCACCACCATTATCACCATCAGCACCACCACCATCTCTTTCCCCACCATCATCACCAACACCACCACCATTATCACCATCAGCACCACCACCATCTCTTTCCCCATCATCATCACCAACACCAACACCATTATCACCATCAGCACCACCACCATCTCTTTCCCCACCATCATCACCAACACCACCACCATTATCACCATCAGCTCCACCACCATCTCTTTCCCCACCATCATCACCAACACCACCACCATTATCACCATCAGCACCACCACTACTACCATGTTTTACTGACAGCCTATGACGTGCTAGGCATTTTACATCTATAATTCCTATAATCGTAATGAATTACTCGTGTTATCGTCATTTCACAGATGAGGAAACGGAACGCTACAGAAGCTAATTAGCTTCTCCAGGGTCACACAAGGATAGAGCAGACACTTGAGCCAATGTCAGTCTGAGTCCAAAGTAAAAGAACAAGTTTTCTCTCATCATTCAGTTTTCGGGCTGTTTTAAAAACCTAGAAAACTTTTATTCAAGCTTAAATTTTCTTAGAGGGTACATTTTAGAAATGTCAGAACTACATGGGTGGCTATGCATGGACTCTTTATCTGTGATTTACTAGAATAGCTGGTTGAGAAAAAAGCAAGTGGAAGATTGGAGTAGAATGAAATGTTGGGGGCGGGGGGAGGGTATTTGAAGTATTCAGACTGGGGCAAGCATGGATCTTTATGGCAAGTGAGGCTAGATCTTCTCATTCTTCTAGAGAATTGCTTTCCATGATTCTCCTTTTCCACAAGTAAGTAATACCTCAAATATTGAGCTGCAGTTTGCTTTTCCTTCACTTCAATCCCCTACCAGATTGATGTTCTTTGCACTTAAAGTCTTAATATCCATAATCTGTATAATAAAGCCTGTTAGTAATAATATCTGATTGACAGCTTTCTTTGGATGTTGATGATTACAGTTTAGAGTGGGCGTTGGAAACATGCTAGTCATGGGTAGCCTCCAATATGTTTCACTTTATTATGCTTTGGGAAGATTCAAAGGCAGTCACCAGAAGGTGTTAGACCAGATAAGTGACTATTACCTTCTCTATGGCCAATGACGTGCGTTCAGATGAACTGAATACCCTTCCAAACAGTTAAGTTTATAAATTCTAATTTAAGTCTCTAAAACCCCATGATATCCAGCTACCAAATAAGAATGCAAGCCATCTGCCTACTAACATATAAATGCTAAATAAGTATAGTTTAATTAAAATAACTAATTAATATGTGTTCTTCGATATACCTGATTTCTGTGTAATTACTTTCCTTTCATATGTATTCATCCTGTGTCCTTTTCTTAATTTCTTTTCTACTTTGATAAATTAACCCACTTGATTTGAACTTACTAGTAGTACTTTTGAATTTTATGATGTGACCCTATCCCAGCTTCTGACTTCAGCCAGGCTTTTGGGTCCTGTGTAATTCCAGTAAGAGGTTGTATTAAATAGCTTGAGCATGAATTCCTGAACATTTACAAGACATGAAGACTGGTACATAATAGCTCGATCAAAGAAATGTGAAAAGAAGGAGTATTTGGCACTATTCCTGCTGTTTGGAGGTCCCCAAGACCCCCCATATGTTTGATGATTTACCGAAAGGACTCACAGGGCTCACCATAGATAGTGCTGATGGCTCGGGTTTATCACAGCAGAACTGTGCTCTAGGGCTGGGAAAAGACACATTGAGAAGGTCCTCCAACTATGAAAACGTGTGATGCTGCTTCCCCAGAAAGCCTAGTAGAGACAGGTTTTGATTGAAAGCTGGTCATATAGGCACCTGCTACCTAGCAACTACCAAAATGCCAGACTTATAGAAAAGCAGCAGCCATTCATCCTAATCACAGTGTTCATATAGTCCAGACACAGCAAAGCACTCTGACCACTAGGCAACTTTTCTTATCAGTGGAGGGAATTTTTTAGAATAGGTGTCCTCAAACTACGGCCCGCGGGCCACATGCGGCCCACCAAGGACATGTATCTGGCCCGCTGGGTGCCGCTGCCTGTCCTGCTTAGCAGCCGACTCGTCCCGGGCCCGCAGTGCGCATAGGAATTTGTTCATAGTTTTTTTTTAAAACTATAGTCCGGCCCTGCAACTGTCTGAGGGACAGTGAACTGGCCCCTGTTTAAAAGTTTGAGGACCCCTGCTTTAGAAGCTGTGTTTCCAGATACAAGCCAAGGGCCAACATTGGTAGCAGATTCTTCTAAAAATAGCAGTTGTGGGCCTGCTGTGCTAACCTATTCCCTGGAATCCATAATAATGGGATGAGGAGTAAAATGTTGTAGAAGGAAGAAAGGATTTTATAAACAGCCTGGTAACCTGTACGGCTATTTCTTAAGGATGCTGGTCAGTTTCCCAGCTTTGCAGGGAATTCTTGCAAAGTTGAAAAGGACCTGCTGATCAGCCAGGCTCTAGTTCTTATTTGATGAAAATAATAGCAAAAGCCACCACTTGTAATCAACTTTACCTTACCCTTATTTCCATCTGATTAAGGACTTCTAATTAGAAAGTCTGATTCATCTAAGAGTTGCCAACTCCACAAAATACATACTCTCAGAAGAAAGATGGAGAGGAATAAGAGTCTTAGATGTTATATTGCCTAGGTAAACTATAGGGTGTCCCCCCAAAATAGCTCAATTTTGAAAATAAAATATATGTTAATAAATACTGCCTTTATAATTTTTCAAAGTGTGTGTATCCATTTTTTTGGGACACCCTATGTAATTGGAGCTTCTGAAAGTTGATTGTCAGATGGAGAGAATAGAGGAAATGAATGCTAACGGACATCTATAACATAATATTTTTATATAATGAGAACTTCTCAGCTCTCATCAGAGAGCTAAAGTAAATTCCAAAATGAAGAAATATCTGGGTTAGAAACTTTCCCCCAAGTAGAGGAAGCTAGATAAGACACAGTGAGGAAATGAAAGCAAAATGGGTCTTGATAGTCGGGCTCAAAATTTTACATTTAATGTGAGAGGGAAATTTATGGAAAACTCTTTAAGTAAAATTTTAAAATATGGGTGTTCCTGTGCTTTTTTTCACACCACCACCCTTCAAAACACACAGGGTGTCTCCCTGGTGCTCCCTCCACTGGCCTGCGAATGTCATTCCTCCCATCTCCAATCAATGGCCACCCTCAGAGTCAAGAGCTAATAGATTATTTTACATTCACTCAACAATTACTGTTTAAGCCACTACTTTGTGCCTTTGTAATAAGAGATCAGGAAGTGGTAAATAAAACAAAGACCCCTGCCTACATGAAACAGGGACAAGGGAGCAAAGGAGTAATAACAAACAGGTAAAGGATATACTGTAGTTTGTTAGGAAACATTGAATGCTGTGGGGGAAAATAGCCCAGGGTTGGGTGGTGCAGTGCAAGGGTGGGAATGGGGACAGTGTGTTGCAACTTTCAACAGATGTGAGGGTGGCTCCCTTTTTGGAAGGTACACTTTAGAGTCAGCAAGGTGAGGGAATTAGACATGCAGACACTTGTAGAAGAACAGTTCTAAGTGGAGAAAACAGAACAAAGGCCTGGAATGTTCAAAGACTAGGAAGGAGGTAATGGGCTGAAGTAGAGCAAGGGAAATGAGACAGTAGATGAATGTGGAAGCAGGGAGAGCAGTTAGGCAGATATTGCAGAAATGCAGGCAGGACATAGAGGGGTGTCTAACGAGGGTGGTGTGCAGATTCTGAATATATTTTTAAACAATTTGGATTCAGAATGTGAAAGGAAATGAGGATGGAAGATGGCTCCCAGGTTTTTGGCCTGAGCAACTCTGAGGATGATGTTTCCATCAACTGAAATGGGAGAGGCTGCAGGGGAGCAAATTTGGGGTGCAGAAGGTCAGGAAGGCATGGCTATGTGAAGCTTGAGGTGTCTCTTAAACATCCGAGTGGAGACGTGGAGGAGGCAATTGGGTATAAGAGTGATGAGTTTGAGAGAGAGAGTTATGGTTTAAAAATATACATTTGAGAGTCAGAGGCACATATTCCACACTTAAAGTCACGAGACTGTTAAGATCCCTAAGGAAATGAGGATAACTAGACAGAAGGAACAAGCCCTGGGTCCTGGGAGAAGAAAAAATCAGGAAAGGAGAATAGAAAGGAACAAGCAATAAAGCAGGAAAAAAAAAACAAAAAAACAAGAAACAAGGTAGTATTCCCCAGGAGGAAGCAGTGACTGTGTCCAAGGCTGTGAGGGCCAGTAAGCGAGCGCTAGGCAGGTCAGTGTGGGTGGAAGTCTCAGGAGTAGTGGGGACGCAGGCCTCATCAAAATGGCAATGTAATACCTTAATCAATAAAGAAAGCAAAAATGGCTTTAAAAGAACAAGGAAGGCCGAAACTGGTTTGGCTCGGTGGATAGAGCATCGGCTTGCGGACTGAAGGTCCCCGGTTCGATTCCGGTCAAGGGCATGTACCTCGGTTGTGGGCACATCCCCAATGGGGGGTGTGCAGGAGGCAGCTGATGGATGTTTCTCTCTCATCGATGTTTCTAACTCTCTATCCCTCTCCCTTCCTCTCTGTAAAAAAATCAATAAAATATATATTAAAAAATAAATAAAAGAAAAGGAAGGAAAGCAACTGAAAAACTCAAGTACAGACAGCGCATTGAAAAAAAAAAGAGGGAAGCAAAGAAATGGGGCAGTAACTAGTGAGAAAACGGAATCAAGATTTGTGGGGTTTTTTTAAGATGGAAGAAATAAAAGCCCTGGCTGGTGTGGCTACATGGTTAGAGCATCGTCCCGCCCACCGAAGGGTTGCAGGTTTGATTCTGATCAAGGGCACATACCTGGGTTGCAGGTTTGATCCCTGGTCCTTGTAGGTCAGAGCACTATGGGAGGCAACCAATCAATGTGTCTCTCTCACATTGATGTTTCTCTCTCCTCTCTCTCTCTCTCTCTTTCTCTTCCCTCCCTTCCATTCCTTCTAAAAATCACTGGAAAAAATATTATCAGGTGAGGATTAACCAAAAGAAAAGAGAGAACAGTGTTTGTATACTAATGAAGATCCCGTGAAGAGGGGAAATAATAATGGCAACGAAAGGGAACCATTCCTGGGACCAGGGACTAGAGCAAGTGGGACTGGTGCTCAGGTGCGGGCCTGGCTTTCCAAGGAAATAATGGACTAGGGAGGCTTCCAAGGCAAGAAGACAGATCTCTCTCTGGGACCCAGGAAGGGTTTCAGGAAACAGGGTGGCCTTTATCACCTGCCTGCTCCCCAGAAGTCACTTGTAATTATTTCACTCAGGTCAGGGTGCCCCAAGAGTGGAAAAGTTTGGAGGCAGGTGAAAATTAGAAAGAATAAATATTTAAAAATGAAGTCGTGGAGGCCAAAGTTATATCATATTTTAAATTGTATTGTCTCCCCACCTAGTGGTCAGAAATCAGCTAGCTATATTTCCTGCTGTTTTACCCAGACAACCCAGAGGAACTGAAGTGCATCAAAGAGTATCTTTCTCATGATTAGTGTTCAGCATCTTCAGTGTAACATGCTTTTTGTGCTATTTTAAATTTCAGTTATAGTTTTTAACAGTATGACGAATTGTTCACATGAAAACAGAACCTGCGGTTGAATATTTTAGTACACAAAGCAAAGTTACATGGTTATTAATAGTAATGATACAGGAAAAGTGAGGTAAGAAGAAATAATAAATAACGGGAAGTGACCGAGGTTGGAAAAGGAAAGGTTAAACAGTTCTTTTCCTAAGGTCATCGTAGTCGGTGTAAGATTTGGTTTGGGTTTCTTTCGTCCGGGGGGGGTGGGGGGGGCCTCTAAAATGGAAGGAAAAGTAAGAATTTACTATTATAACCTTTCTGTTCATTACAAATGCTTTCAATTCTTCCGGCTCGAGACTTGCCGCTTTAGTCGTGCACTGCCATTGGCTCACCTGACTTCATCTGCAGCGCAGTGGCTTCCACAGCCAGAGGGGTTTTTTGTTTTGTTTTGTTTTGTTTTGTTTTGTTTTGTTTTGTTTTGGGGGGGGGGGTTACAGAATGTATTTTCTTAAGAGAGTTCATACCCAATAGTTGCTATCTTATCAGTGAAGTAAGAAACAAGATCACCCGATTATAGGGGAGAGGAGAGGAAAGTGGTGCCTAGCCATTGAGATAGATGCAAGAGAGGGTTGACTAGAAAGAAAGTGTAATTAGATTATAGGACAGTGTAGAGGGTACAGTCGAGATTGAATGTCAATTATTTATAATATCCAGAATCAATAAAGTGGCGGTTTTCTCCAGCTATGCTAATCAACTGGAGAATAAAAATGGAAAATGTAGATGTTCCATCAGTAATTAGGGATTGGCCAAGCCCAGGCATTAATAACTGTGTAGAGCAGTTGGAGTGAAGTGGTTTGAAACGAAGCACCTTGGAGTCCAAGCCACACATGATGGGAGTACGTTTGGGAAAGAGAAAGGAGTCAAAGATTAGAACTAAATCTCTTGGGTTTCTATACCATAAACCAAGCAAATGCCTTCAGAATCCCAGAATGGAATTATTGATGCACTGCTATTTTAACAACACAGAAAAAGCCTATTGCCGCCCTGAAGCAATGGACTCACTGTGTGTGCTCACTGTGAATGGACAGTTCTGTGCTCAGCCTCACGACGCTCCATTTCTTGGCTGCAGTTGCAGCATAGATATAGGGCTGAGCCTATGCTAATGACTTCTGAAGTTTTTCATCAGAGCAGATATTAAAGAGAAAAGAATCAAAAAAGAATAATTTTTATTTTTTCTTATTTTCTATTGTAAGGTGAGCATCGACTTGTTCTATTTTCACTTTTTCTTCTTTCTGGTTTCCAGAAGCCCCGTCAATGAAGACAATCAAGATGGTGCCATGCACTTTGATGGTAAGGGGCAAAAAGGTGTTTTATTTATCCTTCTGTTACCTCATAGAAGTTTAATCATTCTCATAGGGTTATTAATGGGGCATCATCATCAACATCATTGATCCATGCAAGTCCCTTCTCTGGTTTTATTTACTTATTCATTTTATCACCATGACCCACTCTCTTTCCTCTCTTCCCCTTAACAGAGACAAATAGTCCAATGTATTTAATGTGTATGTGTCTGTATATATTCTTTGCATACTGTTGTGTGTGTACATTTCAATTTACATGAATACTATGTTAGAGCTCACTTTGAACTCTTTTTTTTTCACTCAACATCATGTGTTTTAAAAGACCCATCCATGCTGCTATATGTACTATATTTAACTAGAGGCCCGTTGCAGGAAGATTTCTGCAATAGGGCTTCCTGCGGCAGCCTGCTTCCCTCCCTTCTCCCCTGCCCGCCTGCTTCCCTCCCTTCTCCCTGACCCCGCCTGCTTCCCTCCCTTCTCCGCAGCCCCACTTGCTTGCTTCTCTGCAGCTTCGCTCCCTTCTGCAACACTTGACTTCCTTCTACACTGTCTTCAGTCTTCGCTCTACTCCTGGATATGCAAATTAACTGCCATCTTGGTTGGGTTAATTTGCATACTCGTTCCTGATTGGCTGGTGGGCGTGGCTTGTGGGTGTAGCAGAGAGATGGTTAATTTGCATATTACTCTTTTATTAGATAGGATTTGTTGGTGTTAACTACTGCATATGTTCTCCATGTATGTACTCCATGGTATGCATGTTAAGTACTCTATGGTATACATCCTATGCATTCACATCTTACATTTCACTCCAACTCACTCGCACGACAAATAATAATTCCGTGCACCTTCGTGCCCAATTTGGACCTCTGTGAGACTCTTTATGGAGCTGGATTTACCCAGCAGAGGTATGGCTGCTCCTAAGCTGTGGTGTGTTCGTTTTGACTGGGTGGGAGCCGAGGGCTCTCCAGAAGCTCTGCCTCTGTGTACACTCCCATCAGCAGGAAGGTTGCAAGATGCCTACCTTTCACCAGCACATGGTACTATTCAGCTTTCCAGTTGCTTCCAGTCTTCCGTGTATAAAATGATACCTCGTTTTCATACCTCTGCTTACTGTTGAGTCTGAGGACTTCACTTGTTTATGAGCCTTCATGTTTCCTCTCTGGAAGTTGCCGGTTTGTACCCTTTGACCATTTTTTTCCTTGGGGTTGTTGTCCTTTTCTGGTTGGCATGTAGGAGGAGTGTCCTGTATTCCAGATATTAATCCCATGTGAGTTGCAGAGATTGCAAATACCTTCTGTCATTCTGTTTGTTGTCTATTAACTTAGCCCAGGCTGTCCTTCACTGAACATATTAAATGTTACTACAGTAAAAAATTATTAATTTTTACCTTACAATTTAAGCTTTATAAGTTTTATTGAAGAAGTCCTATCTCTAGGGAAAAAGTTATCTTGTTTGAAAAAATCTAATTAACTTGATTTATTTGATACATGAAAGCAAATCACTGGGACCAAGTGAGTCAAAAAGGGAAAACGAGTTGTGATTTTCTGATAATAACTTTATTCCAGAGAAGCCCCATAGCAAATGTGCATGCCTTTCATAAAGAGAATAAAGGGTGTCTTCATTATCTTATGAAAGCCAATGAAATGATTTTATAATTAAATGACAAGTATCAAAAAGCCATAATAAGGATCTAAACCACATATTCTAATTTGTATTTCCATGTCTTTGATAAAACATACATTTTGTTAGATTACGAACTATCTATAATATTATATTATATCTAATAACTCTGTATTAAAGTATTTCTTAATTACAGTATGTTAAGTGTGATTCTTTTTTTTAACCCATTTAGGTGCTGGAAATCTAGATGAGGTCAGTTTTCTTCCTTCTCATATTATATTGCTGGAACTAGACTACTTAATAATCATTGTGATTCATTTTTTATTAGTATAAACTAACAAGTGAAAATTCTTACAAGTAAAGATATTTTTCCATTTATGATCTTAGTTCATCTAAAATGCTTGAGACATTAAATACCAATTGTTACTCTGACTCATAGGAATTCTGTGGCACTGAACATAAACTTAAGTCTGGCTACACATCTGAATTATATAGCAGGAGATAAAATGAAATCTCCTGGGGTTTACTTTCATGGTCTATCTCTAAAAAGGAAAAAAAATTATTTTAAATAAGCCAAATGTACATACACTTAAATTTATGTTTATCCTACTAAGTGCTTGATCTATGAAAATATGTGTGTGCTCCCTTTTTTAAATAACTAAACTTAATTATTATTCATGTTTTCTTGACAGGAAGAAAGTGATGGAGAAACATATGAAGACATGTATGAGTTGCATTTTTTACCATGACATTTTTCTTCTAAGATGAATAGAATGATTTGTAGGTGGGAGAATGGATGGATATTCAGCACTAGGCAGGGAAAGCTTTTTTGTTCAAATGACTGAGATATAATGGTACCCTTTATTTTAATACAAAGGACTAAAGAGTCTTTTATTGTCTGAAGATTTCACAGAGAACTCTGTTAAAATGCTGTTGCATGAGAGACCAGCATATTTTAAATATAATTTTATTGATGAGGAGAGGGATAGGGAGAGAGAGAAACATCAATGATGAGAGGGAATTATTTATTTGCTGCTTCCTGCACGCCCCCTACTGGGGATCAAGCCTGCAACCCAGGCATGTCCCCTGACCAGGAATCAAGCTGTGACCTCCTGGTTCATAGGTTGATGCTCAACCACTGAGCCACATAGGCGGGGAGAGAGACCAGAATCTTGCCTCTAGATAGACCCCATGTGTGTGCTCTTGTACCTGTGAGTGCATGGGGGAGAGAGAGAGGAGAGAGCCTTTATAAACAGTCTCTTCACTTGTTGCACAAGCTAAAGGGAAAGCAGAGCCTTTGGAAGGAATCCTCTCTGCGTGCCTCCTGTGGGCTTTAAGAACAACCACACATCCAGGAATGTTGACCCCCCTCCCCCACCCCCTTGGCTTTTTACCTTCATGTGACTTCAGATACTATCTTCCCTTGTGGATAGAAACCCTTCTGGATAGTGAGCCTTATCACATCAATGCCTGCAGCTGTTGAAACAACCTAACAATGTTTTTCCACAGAGAAGCATCCAAAGAACGAGAGAAGAAAAGGGAAAAGGAGGAAAAAAAGAGATTAGAGCAGGAGAAAAAGGAACAGAAGGAGAGGGAAAAGAAAGAACAAGAGATAAAGAAGAAATTTAAAGTAAGAGCTTGCTTGCTGACCGGTGGAAAAGAGTAACCTCTTTTTATAATTGTCACACAAAAGGGGCACCTTTCTTGAAACCTTACATGGCTGGAGAATTAGTCGTTGTTTTCTAAGGAGTAACTATCCTCACAACAGACTTGTTTTTGTCCAATATGCTCCCTTATCCCATGTAATACGATAAAATTCAAATAAAATATGGTGGCTTATTCTTAGTGGGCACCCAGGAAATCTGTTGACTGAGCGAATGAATACTCAGTCACTCAAGTCCATTGTGGCTCTCCTCCTTACACACTCCATATTAACTTACTTATGCTGGGAGCTTTGGACCATACACATCTCTGGGGCATGTATTATAGTAGTGCAAGGGACACAGTGTCTCCGGATGAAGTCACCTGGAGACACTTGTCTTAGAATCAAGTTTCTCTGAGCTTCTCTACCTGCCAAGGTCTAGACCTGCCTTGATGTTAAGCGTATGTACACATTGACTTCTGATACCTGCTGTTTCCCAGCCCTCTGCATCCACCTGGATGTCTGACCTCTGTCTCCTCTAATCTCTGATTCTGATTGTGTGACACCTATTACTACCACTAACACTCTATTGCCTGCTCTCTTCTCTTGTCTTCACCATCTTGGATGACATGGCCCATCTGGTGTGGGTCTGGTATGTCAGCTATATTTTACAATGAGTTACAAAATTATCCCTTACTTTATAAAGGATTCATATAGTTTTCTTTAAACATTGAATTCCCCTAAAATAATTACTGCATAGTTTGAATTGTAAACATTTTATTTATATATAACGTCTCATATATTTATTATATCAAAACTAAACTTCGACAACATGGTGCAGGGACAATGTAAAGCTTAGTCAGTTGAGTAGATGTGGATTCAAATTCCAGCTATACATGTCTGTTTTGGAATTAAATAAATTAATGCACATAAAGCACTGTATCTATTATAAGTTCTCATTAAATTTTTAAAAATCTTACTATTTGTAAGTAAAATTAAGATTACAATGTGAATAGTAAAACATCTTACACTTCCAGAATGTATGGCTCCAACATTTATATTTTTCAAGTGGAATATATGAAAAAATTAATTTTTTAAATGAAAGTGTTCACAACACACATTTTATAAAGAAAGAGTTTATAGTTTTGAGGGAATTATGTGAAGTTTTTCCTGTGTTTCTTTTGGAGAAATCAGTTTTGCATTGCTTCACTCATTCATCCAAATAACATTTTTAGTAAGAAAATTATAGTGTGGGGAATCATACCACTAAATAGGAACTCAAATGTTTCTCAAGACTAGGACTTCACAAGCTGTATTCCTCCTCAAAATCTTAATAGATGTCAAAAATAAATAAATTAAATAACTGCAAGAACTGCTCCATGATACCATATTTCCTTAATTCTAAGACATAAAATATTTTGCATTTTGAAATTCTGAAATTAGGATGCATCTTAACATTAGTGGCACATCATAATTTAAGTTAAACTGTTTTATTTCTTTCTCGGGGGTACATAATGATTTGTCTCACTAGTCATAGCATCATATGTTCAATAAAATGAGGCAAAAGTCACAATGCATATTTGCATATCAAAAGATCCAAGAAATTCTGTTTTAGAAAATAGCAATTTAAGATTAGAAAATTAGATCTTTAGGATTTGTGGTCTAAACTACATGATTCCCCTGATGTCAAGAAACCACTGTACTATTCAAGCTATTAATTTTCAAAACCTCACCACATTTGTTTGCTGCGTTTTGTTTTTTTTGTTTTTTATTTACAAAGCTATTTCTAAAATGTTATTTTGTTTGTGGCAGGTAATATCTGCTCCATGCTCATACACAGACAATACCACAAACTTAGGGAAGAAATGGAATGAATGAAATTGCTTTTCCCACGAGTACACCGCCCCCCCCCCCCATCACCTGCCCCTCCCTTAGCTGTTCTAGGCCTTCTAGAACCATCGGAATAACTTCACAACACGGTGTGAGAAGAAACCTTCCCATACCAGGCAGACCACCCGAATATCCTGTAAAAACACAGAGCACCCGGAGTGGATTGTCGTACATGCGTGGTATTCGGTTATCAGTGGCTTCCTTTGCAAACCCTTCGCAGCGTTGCTACGGTCCACAGACCTCCACTCTCTCCGGGACCCAAGCACGTGCACCTGTTCCTCGCTGGTCCTGCCTGACCCCTGAGAGTTTCCCCTCACTGCTCCCATAAGAGCATTCCCAGGAATGACATGCCCCTCCATTTCTAGTTTAAACCTGTAGCGTTTGGAAACAGGAAGGTTGGCAAGTTGTGGACGTACTGGCTTTCAAGCTGCATTCCTTAAAGATTCTCTGAATAGCAAAGAAGCCTGTTGTGATTGTTTTTCTTTTCCTCTTTGCAGCTCACCGGCCCCATTGAAGTCATCCATCAAGCCAGAGCTTGCTGTGATGTCAAAGGGGGGAAGAATGAGCTGAGCTTCAAGCAAGGCGAGCCTATTGAAATAATTCGCATCACGGACAACCCGGAGGGGAAGTGGTTGGGCAGAACCACCCGGGGGTCATGTGAGTGCACATTTTCCGATGACTTCAGATTGTCCTCTTTTGGAGCCAAAAATGAGAAATGCACAAATGTTTCCAGAACTGCTCATAACCATTGAGTTAGGAGCTTTGTTCTGGGTGGACAAGGATAGGAAGGTTTAAAATGACAGGTGAATAGTAGTTCCAACTTCACTTCATCTGTGTTATTTTTAGTGGAGAACAATGTAAATGTTTATATTACTCCAGGGAGGAAAGAGAGCATTAGGGTCCTCAGTGATGTTAAAAGCGGGGGGGAAAAAGAGAGAGAGAAAGTCATGTGAATCACTTTGGAATGTTGAAAACAGACTCTAGGCTTACTCCAAACCACAGCAGCATAAAACTTGGACAGGGTACAGTAAAATGTGTGTCTACATGGGAAGTCTATGAATCAGAATTGCAAGCAAAGAACTCAGGGGCCACTTTAAAGAGCAAATGTGCAATTGATATTCTATTCATAGCTTTAAACTATTTAAGCTGCAGTCACCTGAACATAAATCATTCCCCTTTCGGTAGATGGCTACATTAAAACCACTGCTGTGCAGATTGACTATGATTCCTTGCAACGGAAGAAAAACTCTCTGGGTCCTCTTTCATCGAGACCCATTGAAGATGACCAAGAAGTATATGATGATGTGGCAGAGCAAGATGAAGCTAGCAGGTATGTGCAAAGCAACACAGCTCAGACTGTCTCCTCGCCAGGGATTATGGATTTTAAGGCCCTTCTGTATTTTAACGTCCGTATTTCCTACTGCTCTCTACCACTAAACTGAATGACCGTGTACAGTAAGTTCAATATGGGTGCAAGGCCATTTGGAACTCCAGATTGTTTTATTTTACTCTTTGTTTACATGTATCAAATACCCCTTGAAAAATAATGAGCCATTTGCCCGATCTTGACAAATAGGTCGTCGTACCAAAATGCTGTTCTATAATATTCATTTGACCTTAGGGATTTGATGCCTAAAATAAATAGGATTTTGTAAAACATGAGGCATGAAATATAATACTTAGTTCTAAGAAATATAAAACTTTTGTTCTGAAATCTTTGAGCCTAGATATACTTGTTGCTCTTATTTGAACATATAATGTAAAATAAGTGAATGCTTTTTACTATAACTCTACTTCACTCTTTAAAAGTACAAAAGTAGCCCGGTTTGGTGTGGCTCAGTGGTTGAGCAATGGCCATGGACCAGGAGGTCACGGTTCAATTCCAGGTCAGGGTATGTGCCGGGGTTGCGGGTTCAGTCCCCAGTCAGGGGCATGTAGAAGCCAGTCAATGATTCTTTCTCATCATTGATATTTCTATTTCTCTCTCTCCCTTCCTCTCTGAAATCAATAAAAAATATATTTAAAAGTACAAAAGTAAAAACTCAATTCCCTATGATCCCTGTGTATCAAATAAGGGGCCATCTTTCCATGGCCCATTCATTCCACCAGGTTAGGATGAAGTTCCCCCACACAAATCCTGGGAACACCTTCCCACAGCCGAGGAACCGAACAAAACATGGAGGAGCCAAGAGGAGAGAGGAGGCAACTCTTCCCATGTCCCTTTTCTTCTCTTCTTTCCCATCTCAGGCTTCCGTTTCCTTTTTCCTTGCCTCCTCCTATGTCTCTTTTCCCTAGCTCTGATCTTCCTCATCCGTTCTTCTCCTCCTTGCTCTTCCATTCCCCTTCTCCTTTCATTCCTTCTTTCCTCCCATGTCTCCCCTTCCTGGTAAAATCATAATCTCCTCAAGTTGAAGGAAAAGAAGGACAGTGTCCACCCCAGCAACCAACCCTAGTTTTCCAACCTAGGCCCACGTTGTGGAATCGGGAATCCACCCCTGTGGTCCCCAAGCACGTGATCTGTGCTAGATCTTCTCTCTGGTAAAAATGCGTGCCTTCTTCATAACTCAGATTTCAAAGAAAAAAAAAGTTTTAACTACCAACCATTATAAAGAAAGTAAAATTATCAAAAATAGTAACATACTTTCAAGACACATGAAGAATTAAATTTCCCTCTTGTGGTCTTCCCCTCTTGGTGTTAATGAAATTTGTTGTGTTTCTTTCTGGCAGCCTGCAATGCCTTCTTACCATGTTTGCCCATAACTTATGCAACATACATCAAAACATGCAACATGTGCACTGGTGTTTACAGATCATGAATTGGCTTTAGTCATCAAAAACCCATTAACCTAGTTTGGGAGTCAGTAAATGTCAGTTTCAAGGTCAGTTGAAGTTCTACATGATCACAGTCTGAGATTTACAGAATTTTTTGGACATATATCTTCTACCTATATTACCATGTTATAGTATGTTTATCTTTTAGTTATTTTTTCAAAATCACGTTTCTCTTGTTTGGGGGCTGAAGAACCACATCGTATTAATAAATACATGTGTACAGTGATGCACATACTCAAGAAAAAAAATGCACAAAAAAGAAGGATATTTTTTTAATTGAGCATTCTTTAACTGTACTAGGTGAATATTTCCCAAACATTACTACCTTCTCCATCTCATCAAGTCCCTACATCCCACAACTCTAAAAGACATGCTCCAGTTAGTAGACATGTAGCAGAGAATCATCTATGTAATAAAATGGAACTGGAGGTATGGTTTTAATGCTCCATATTTTAAACAAGTATAAAACTACAATATTTACTAGCCTCTATTCCTCTCACACATACTTAATAAGAAAATGAAAGAAGAGACATAATTTCTACACAAGTTTTGTTTTTGAAACTACAGCTGCTGCTAGCAGGGATCTCATAACAGAACATGCTTTGTCCCTAGAACAAGAAAAGATGCTGACGATAGCCTAGCTGGCAGCTTTCCCTGACAAGAATAAGAGACAGCCCCCTCCTCTCCTCCCTCCTCCAGTGCCTCCTGGTCCCTAGCACTCCTTACTCTTTCCTGATCCCTCCAGGGGAAGGAGAGCTGACTGTGCACTACAAACTCTCTGAGCAGACACAGGCTCAAAGGCACAGGTCCTGACAGCTGTCCTTCTCTTTTCCTTCTCATTTAAGACAATTTCTGGAATAAATATGAAGATGGAAAGAAAGGAAATTACAAATGCAAATTCCAATCCTCCATCACATAGCAAAATTTTTATGTATATGTTTCCCTATCTTTTTCCTTCCATTTATTCTTTTTCTCTTTCCTTCTCTTTTCTCACACTCTCCCTCTCCTTACCTTTTCTTCATCTGTTGATGTTTTGTATTCTAAACAGTGGTTTGAGAAAGCTAAAGAATTGCTCTAGGCCTGTGGCCGGTGTGGCTCAGTTGGTTGAGCATGGACCCATGCCCAGGGAGGTTGCCAGGTAAATTCCCCATCGAGGTACATGCCGGGCTTGCAGGTTTAATCTCCAGTGGGGGGTGTGCGGGGTACAGTAGATAGATGTTTCTCGTTGATGATTCTATCTCTCCCTTCCTCTCTCTCTAAAATTAATAAAAACAGAATTGCTCTAGGAATTAAATAATGTGTGGCCGCTTTGCTCCTGATTCTGATAACCTGGTTCTTTGAAAATTGAGTATCAGAATTTCCAAGATGGGATATATTTGCCATGAGTGTCAGCCAACCAGATTGTAACTCTTCACATAATTCTAACTCTCTGCTTTATGCTCAAAAGCAAGTGTCAGAGAATATGAGTGTGAAAATAGTTGTAAGTAAAGAGGATACTTAAGCTTCATCAAAAGTTAATTTCTTGCTTATATAGTAAAACATGTATAGAGTGTTTTTCTATAAAGTTCCATTAGCAAGAAACTTTTATTCCTATATTAACCATAGATTTGCATCAGACCAATTTCTCTAATCTGCCTTTAAGGTTGAGGAATCAGATATTAGTACAATTATACTGTCTGGTTATAATATCAGGCTGATAGCTGTTGTGGGTAGATTAGCCAAAGGGTCAACATGGCAGTCCAGGGAGTGCAGCCAAAACAACGTTCTCCAGGAAGGCAGGGTGCTGAGGTTCTGGTCTCAGCTCTTCAGTTCATTGAAAAGGTTTGGTCAAGTCAGTGAATTTCTCAGAGCTTCTGTTTCTTTTCAACACATTGAGGGAATTGAAGCAGATGAATTCTGAAATGTTCCAGGTCTCACAATTTACACTTCCTTTGCTGTCACAGAATTCACATGATAGTGGCAAACACAGGCAAGGAAACAGATGATTATAAAATAGGGATATAGTACCCTAGCTGGTGCTCAGTGGTTAGAGCACCGGCCAGGGGACTGAAAGGTCACGGGTTCAATTCCTGTCGAGGGCACATAACTCAGTTGCAGGCTTGATCCCCGGCAGCGGTTGGCACGCAGGAGACAACCAATCGATGTGTCTCTCTCACATCAATGTTTCTCTCTCTCTGTCTCTTCCCCTCCGTTCTAATCTCTCTAAAAATCAGCGGAAAAAATATCTTTGAGTAAGGATTAACAAAAATAAATAAATAAATATAGGGATATAGAATGATATATAAGTAAATAAGAAATACAAGCAGTCTGGATTTAGAAAATCAGGGACTACACTCTATAAAGCCCCATGAGTACGACTTCACTTTTTAAAACTTATCCTGTTTAAAATAAGATGTAATGTTATGTACTAAGAGTAAAATGCTGTGGCTACCTTGCCATACTAGCAGTCAGCAGCTGTGCGTCACTGCAGGTTGCCCAGGACCAAACCAGAGAGGGTCGGACCTGCATTATCACCATTTGTCCACCATGCAGAACTGAAATATCATTGCTGACATGTACACATAAGGAACTGTTTGACATTGAAATTGGGACTCAAAAGAACTGTTGGCCCAGAAAGAAACTCACTACAGACTGATTCATTTGCCTCTCAGCATAACCATTATTGCTTGTCTCATTTTCGGTTCATATAAGTGTATTTCTAGTATCACATGATCTCACTCAGCTGGGGGAGATAATGAACAACATAAACTGATGAACAAGGACAGACCCAGAGGCAGGGAGGCATCGATCAGACTGTCAAACCTCAGAGGGAGGGTGGGGGAAGGAGGGGGTAAGGGGGAGAGATCGGCCGAAGGACTTGTATGCATGCATATAGGCGTAACTGGTGGTCACAGGACAACAGCGGGGTGGGGCCATGCATGGGGAGGGGTTTGGGATGGGAATGGGGGGATGAGGACAAATATGTGATACCTTAATCAATAAAGAAATTTTTTTAAAATGCTGTGGTTATAAGATGTTTAAAGAGAATTGATTTAATCCAATAATAGTTCTATATGCCTCATGGAATAATACTCTTTTTTAAAATAAATCCATCTATGGAATGATGTAATAATGTATAACCCAAAAACTGCCTTATGGGAATATGTTAGGAGCAAACAGTATCATTGTTTTGAATACTTTATGTAGTATCAAAACTCGCTTGATTCTGATTAGGTTTGTTTTGTTTTGTATTTTGTTTTGTTACTATAGGCCTTGTTACTATTCATCTCTTACGAAACAGAACAATTTTTCTTCTTCTTCACATATCCTAAGAACTTTTAATGGGAGTCTTATTTCTCTTATAACTGCTCAATACAAGTACTTTTCTTCCTGATAACTATGTAACTCATATGCGAATTTAATCTGTCTCTGTTTCTTTTCTAGCCACAGTCAGAGTGGAAGTGGAGGTAAGCCACACACTTTTAGCAAAAGTTTCTCCAAGTCTTCAACATTTTTGTGTACATTAATGATTAAATTCCTTTGTCTGCACCTCACGAGGAGCATATTAAAGTGGTAGAATGAACACTGGACTGAAACCAATGGCCTGGATTTCAGCCCTGGTCACCGAGTGACCCTGAGCAATTCACTTCTTCCTCCCATACTTGTTATGGGTCAGAAGTTGGCTCCACTTTCAGTGTGCCCAGGGCAGCACTGATTGTGCCAGTTGTACAGGCATCATTACTAGAGCATCCTCCTTCATGTTCAGAAGTATCCTTGATTGTATAACTTATATGGTCACCTTAGCTGTGATTCCTAAAGATCCCTTGGCTTTTCATCAACAAAATAAGGGAGTTTTACTAAAACTTTGCAGTGCTAGCATTTTCATCCTAAAAGTCAAATTTCAAATTCATTGTACGTTTTCTAAAATTTTTATTGAATTTATTGGCATGACATTGATTAATAAAATTATATCGGTTTCAGGTGTATAATTCTATAATACATCATCTGTATATTCTACTGTGTGTACACCACTCCAAGTCAAGTCTCTTCCATCACCATATACCTAACTCCTCTTTATTCTCTTCTACCTTCCCATACTCCCCTTCCCCTCTGGTAATCACCATACTATTGTCTGTATATGTGAAGCTTTTTTTTTGGGGGGGGGGGGCCTTAATCCTTTCACCTTTTTCACCCAGCCCCGGACCCCTCCCCTCTGACAGCTATCAATCTGTTCTCTATCTATGAGTCTGTTTCTGTTTTGTTTGTTAGTTTATTTTGTTCTTTAGATTCCACATATGAGTAAAATTATATGGTATTTGCCTTTCTCTGAGTGGCTTATTTCACTTAGCATAATACTCTCCAGGTCCATCCATGCTGTTGCAAAGGGTAAGGTTTCCTTCTTTTTTATAGCCAAGTAGTATTCCATTGTTGAAATATACCACAGCTATTTTATCCATTCATCTACTGATGGACACTTGGCTATTGTAAATAACGCTGTAATGAACATCTACTGATGGACACTTGGCTATTGTAAATAATGCTGCAATGAACATAGGGGTGCATATAATCTTTCAAATTAGTGTTTCTGGCTTCTTCAGATATATTCCCAGAATTTACAAGGCAGTTCCATCTTTAATTTTTTGAGGAAACTCCATATTGTTTTCCACAGTGGTTGTACCAATCTACATTCCTATCAACAGTGCATGAAGGTCCCCTTTTCTCCACATCCTTACCAACACTTGTTGTTTGTTGCCTTATTGATGATAGCCATTCTGACAGAGGTGAGGTTATAATTTGCATTTCTCCAATGATTAGTGATGTTGAGCATCTTTTCATGTGTCTATTGGACATCTGTATGTCCTCTTTGGAGAAGAGGTCTTTTGCCCATTTTTTAAATTGTATTGCCCATTTTTTAAATTGTATTGTTTGTTTTTGGTGTTGAGTTTTATAAGTGCTTTATAAATTTTGGATTTTAACCCCTCCTCAGAGCTATCATTGGCAAATATGTCCTTCTACATTGTGCATATTTTTGCACAGAGAAGCTACTCAATAAACATTTGTTAAATAAATGTTTGTCAAACACTGAGGTTCCTGGGGGTTGTGGGATAACAACTTAAACAAGATATTTTAACTTTCAAAATATCACGTTGATGCAGTGAAATAAAAGAAATGAAAGATTTGTTTCAGCTACCATAAATATTTACAAATTCACATTTCATTCCCTTTGCTTTTCTTTACTTATACCTTGATCAATAGCTTTTTCTAAATGTCTTCTCACTATTAAATTTTTCTTATCATCTTTTCCCCTCTCTTTTTAACAATAAATATTTAACTCTATTCTTTATTTAGTATTTCTTTTTCTAATATGTATTCTACCCATTTCTCTCTAGTGCACAGTACCTTTTATTATCCCTCACATTTGTATTATATTTCACCTATAAAAATTCTGTATACACAGAACAATGTACCTATCTATGTGAGAGTGAAAGAGTAAAATTATTTTTTATTTAAATAAAAGTAGTAGCTATTTAAATAGCTACTATGTTCTGTACAGTTAAATGAGGCATATTTATTATCAAAGTTCGAGTGACTATTACATAACCAAATTACAAAACTAACAGAAGCTTTTTCCCTCTTAATCCAAATGAAGGGATGTTCCCACCTCCCCCAGATGACGATATTTATGATGGGATTGAAGAGGAAGATGCTGATGATGGGTAAGAATAAACAGTGACTTTCCATTTTGCAAATTATTGTATTTACTACTGTATTTACTGAATATCTACTAAAATCTACTGTATTTACTAAAGATTTGCATTGTAGTTAGAATTAAAAAGCAGAAAATAGTGTCCTTTTTTAAATTACAAAAAAAATGATTTAAATGTTTAGTTAACAGCTATAAATCAGGAAGTGTAATTACACCACATTCAAATGAAGTGGTATATTGTTTGGAAAAACCTAGACAATTATGTCAAAAGAAGTGATTTTAAAAAGGGATAAAGAATTGCAGATATTGTTGTTTTTATTTTCCAGACTTTTCCCAATCATTTATTTATCAATTAATAATTTACTTTTACAACAGGCTCCGAAGAGCCTATCAGTTGCATGGCTATTCTTTGTACAATAATCATAGTCATAGGAACCCCAAATAAATTGAGACCATATCCTATCTGTGGCAAAACCAGTACTGAATATCCTACCCTTGAGTTGTTTAAACTTTCAAAACGGCCTATTTTAAATTTTAAGAACTATTAGTTACTTACTTTAAATAAAAAATAAAACTAAATTGATGTTTAAAACTTAATCTTGACTTAGCTTACTATTTTAAGAACCGAGAGAAAACTCACCAAATAGAAAAAAAAAAAATGCAGCGTACCTACTCCTTACCTTACTAAGCAGCAGTATTCAGAGCTCATTACTTGTATGTTTAATCGCACCATCTTGTTGGCTACAATGAGTAGCTTACTGCCTGAATGATCAATGCAGCCTAATTATAACAAGCCTGAATGTCCACCCAATGTCTTCGTGTTCCATTGATTATGCCATTCTGATCAATGCCTGCATGCCCCTAAGCTCCACACTACAGGTTGAAGAGAAGAGTAACTCGTGGTCCTGGGGGATTTTGAAGATTTTAAAGGGAAAAGATGACAGAAAGAAAAGTATACGAGAGAAACCTAAAGACTCTGAGTCAGACAATAATGAAGGTTCATCGTAAGAGTCAACCAACCAAATCCAGTGCACAATAACTACACTAATACTAATTTAATCAAATCCTACTAATATTTTGTAACCAATAACCGAATTCTGACAGACTTACACAATTTTAATATTATTTTAAATTAATCACCTTAGCCTCACTTACTGTCTCACCTTTAAACTCCTGCATTTACATAAGAGGAGCACAAAGTATTTTTAAAAAAACATTATGATTCAAAGATATATTTTGTTTTCCCGACAAACATGCACAAATACACACGCACACACACACACACACATATGCGCACACACATACCTTCACACATTCATAACTTAATAGGACTTTTTAAACTATAACATCAGATCTAAAAGCTCACAATTCCTATGCCATACTTTATTATATAATATTTTACATTAACTACTCCTCAAAATATACTTACTTTTTAAAAAATATTTTTTTATTGATTTCAGAAAGGAAAGGAAAGGGGGAGAGAGAGAGAGAGGGAGAGGGAGAAAAAGAGAGAGAGAGAGAGAGAGAGAGAGAGAGAGAGAGGAAAACATCAATGATGAGAGAGAATCATTGATCGGCTGCCTCCTGCATGCCCCCTACTGGGAATTGAGCTCACCACCCGGGCATGTGCCCTTAACCGGAATGGAACCAGGGACCCTTCCGTCCACAGGCCAACGCTCTATCCACTGAGCCAAACCAGCTAGGGCAAAATATACTTACTCTTTTAAAAAGTAATTTGCTAGACATAAAGAACACATTTGGAATTTCCTTTCTCTAAACACACTATTTAAGTTTTTTGTAACTCACTTTCACAATAGTGACATATTAATTCTATTTGAATGATATATTTATACTATACTAAAGTTATCCTAAATTTAGTAGATATCCTATTCAGTTTGTCTAAATAAAAATTAATGCAATAATTTCTCTCTCCATCCAAAAATAACCCTTAGTACAAATTCCATTCATATGAGTTTGAAGGATCTTACTCATGTTATCTGGTACATGACTCAACCTTTTTGTGAGACACTAAAACATCACTCAATAAATAGGACACTTAAAACTATAGCTGAACATAACAAATATTTTGATGAAGCATTATTCAAATATAATCCTTACTTAGAAATAAAAGCCAAGGTTATTTTTTCTGCTTCAATTACATAAAAGCTAATTCAAATTTTGGATGATTTGAACTAATGACCTCTCCTACTTTCGTAAAACTGCACCATTCGTCCAGTGGTGGGTGTGTGTGTGTGTGTGTGTTTAAAGTTCAGGAAGTAATAAAAGCAAAGATCTTTTTCTGTTGCAACTAAATGACACCCAATCCTGATTTCATATCACTTCTATTAATAAGCTCTCTCTCACTTGTTTCAATGGATATGCCTCTCTTATTCACCATTCTCCTGTTTGGGGATATATATTGAGGAAACACGGTCATATGAAGATTCCTAGACCTTTGTAAATTTCAATTCTGCATTTCTACTCTTTGAGTCAAACAAACAGTTTTGGCCTGAGCTATGCCACAATGAATCCAAAATATTGAGGCCATTTAATTTACCTTGTGGTAATAATATGTCCAACCCTCATAAAACAAATCTGAAAACATGATCCAATGGCTATGAGAAAATAAACCACTGAATGTCTTGACTCTTTACTTTTTTAGCTAACATTGGAGTTCAAAAAAGTCTTGCTAAATTCCAAATCACTGGCCAGAAACTGGACTTAATGGAGAAATGGAGGATGAGAAAGGAATGATAGTCAACAGACTGATTAGCCTCAATAAGCCTCCAGTCTGTTACTTGTTCATGTCTCTCTAAAATAAAGGAATCAATTTTTGTGTTTATATTGGTCTGATTATAATTGTGTTTTCATTTTCTTTCCAGTTTCCCTGCTCCTCCTAAACAATTGGGTAAGTAATAAAAACTATATATTTTACATCTCATTTCTTGCAGATTGGGGAGTGAGAAATCATTGGATATTGTCATAATATCTGGATTAAAGTTCTGACTGAAAATAATAAGTTGTGTAACCTTGTCTAGTAACTTCACAGTTTCTCAACAATGAGATAGCATGAAGAGGGAAGTTTTAAATATTGATGGTTTTTAAACAGTTCTTCCAGTAGATAAGGGTCATAATGGAGAAAGAGATAATCAGGCAAGGGTGGACACCAACTTCCCCATATTCCCAATTCAATCAGAGCTTGATATATTGGACTTCTGCATAATGATTTCTAAAAACAAATCAGATTAGATGCCACCAAGGCCCTTCTAAATCTATTTTTTTATTTTTTTAAATGTCTAAATTATGTTATATTTGGAAAATTTTCCACTGCTAAATATAAACATTTCTTCTTTGTATAATTTCAATCAGCTTTTTTTTTTTTAATCCTCACCCGAGGATATTTTCCCATTGATTTTTTGGGAGAGTGGGAGAGAGAGGGAAAGACAGAGAGAAACATTGATGTGAGAGAAACACATCAATTGGTTGTCTCCTGAATGAGCCCTGATCAGGGCCAGGGCAGGGGAGGAGCCTGCAACCAAGTACGTGCCCTTGACTGGAATAGAACCTGGAATCCTTTGATCCACAGGCTCTATCCACTGAGCCAAACCAGATAGGGCAGGTTTTTTGTTTGTTTTTTACCTGTGCTGAAACAGATCTTTAATTTTTTTTTCTTAACATTTACTTGAACAAAATAAATGGTTGTCTCACAAGAATATTCAGGGGCTTTCAAAAACTTTGTTTTAATTTCTAAATAAATTGAAAGAGCAAACCAAACACAGAGATAATATGTTCTTTCAGGCTGTTTATCTGAGTTTGTTTTCAGTTATAAATTTGGGACACTAATTAAAATTAACCAATAAATAATGATGACCTTGTGTCTTAATCTATAATTTTCAAAGCATATTCAAGAAACAGCTCCACAAAGAGCAGGAATAAAATGTAAGAAATTTTGATCAATTGTATGTTTTGTTTTAATTTTCTTTTGTTTTTTCTATGTTCTAAATGTATGTACATGGGATAGTAATTTTTTCCGTATCTGGAAACCAATATGTCTTTTTTTCCAACATATTTATTATGGATTCTTCATATAGCTAAGCAGGTTTTATCCTTTGAAATTAATTAACCGAAGTGGGACACACACACACACACACACACACACACAAAGATTTAAAGGAAATCAAATCCTTGCCACTACCAGAGAGCATTTAAATTTTCTATGATAGTTGTTCCTTAAAACATTTTTACTCTTCCACTCATCTCTTCATTTGCTGTGGATCTTTATTAATAAAAACTCTAGAAGGAGGAAAAGTAAATGCACAGACTGGAAAAGACATTGAACCAGTTAAGGTCATAGCAACTTTTCCACCAATGTGGATTCTCAATACCTGCTGGTAACAGAAGTGTCTTATTAATAGAATATTCTTTCCCTTTTAAGGTGGTGCCATACCCAATATACATAATATCACTGTAAGGTAAAAGTTAATGAGGAACAGATCAATGAGTAAAAGAGAATGATTGCTAGAGAGGCAGGTAGATAAGTAGATAGACATAGACTAGACATAGAATGAGCCCTGGCCAGGTGGCTCAGTTAGTTAGAGCGTCATCCCGTACATCGAAAGGTTGTGGGTTTGCTTTCCAGTCAGAGCACATAGTCGGCTTGTGAGTTTGATCCCTGGTCTGGGCACATAGGGGAGGCAACCAACTGATGTTTCTCCCTCACATCAATGTTTCTCTTTCCCTCTCTTTCTCTTCCCCTGCCCCCACTTCCTCTGTCTCTTAAAAAAAAAATCAATGAACATGTCCTCAGGTGAAGGTTAAAATAAATAAAAGTTTTTAAAAATAAAATGATATATTATTATAACACCCCAAGTCCCAAAAGAATCTTGATTTCAATACTGCCATTGACCAGTAATGTCATTTTTTGGTCAGTAACCTACTAATACTGCCATTCATCACACTTGTGAATCTTCACATAACCTGTCACTGTTTGGGGTTTTTCATGGTCACTGGTATTTGGAGGGACATTTAACACAGGCATCCAAGGAGGCAAGAACTTCTCCCCTTTAAGGAACAGACACTGCTTCTGGGAGAAGTGTACAGAGGCCACAGGAACACTTATTTTGTTCTCCTTGGAACATTAAATGCTCATGTTGAAATTTAAACTAACAGCATTTCAACATTTGCTATTTTGTCTTCTGTTAGATGTGGGGGATGAAGTCTATGATGATGTCGATGCCTCTGATTACCCCTCGCCTTCGGCAGACATGAGGTAAGTAAAATGTTCTCATTACAATGAAGTGATGAAAATCAGACTGCTCAAGAAAATTGAACTCGGATCAGACTCCGATGGGTGTGCATCTGCTGTATGAGATCGTGTTCCCTCTGTCTTCTCCCTGGTTCCAGCTCTAACTTTCTGCCAAGTTGGTGAGTGATAACCCTGATCCTCCTCTTTCTCTCTCTCCTTCCTCACCTCTTCCCCTTGCCCTCACCTCTCCCTGTGGTCCTGCTCATTGTCCCCTGATTATCCTCTGCTCCGTGACTCACTGATGTCTGCATTCATTCATTCATTCACTCACTGAGAAAATATTTGAGAGCTTGATCACATTGATCTCACTGATTCATCTCCTCCCTTTATCTTTACTGTTCCCCCAAAACCATTTTGTCTTGACTACTCTTCTTATTTTATATATCTGCCTCCACCCGCCTTGTTTAAGCCTCTTCTATGGGAGGAAGATTTGTTCTTTAACAGGCCTTCTGGTCTGTCTCTGTTTCACAAAAGCATCCGTTTCTCAAAGGTTTATTCAAATAAAAATAAAAAGAAGTCAACGGTGAATAGTGACATTCTTCAGCTCACCTAAGGTTTCAATTTAATTTTAGGCTAAAATTGTAAGATAATCTAAAATCAGTTCATACAAAAGGCATTCCTTTTGAAAACTCTTTTGAAATAGAAAATCACAAAGTAGGATGTATTTTTATGTTTCAGTAACTATGTGAGATGATCTGATACATACTGTGTATAAAAGCAAACACATCTCTGGCTTTTTTAAGAAAAAAAGAAAAGTGAACAAAAAGATCCTGGACTGGATTAGCTGAAAGGTGAAAGTAACATAAGTGGAATACAATAAGTGATGTCTTCTGAGCTGCACTGGTAAAAATGCATAAATAAACTCAAAATATTTATTTTTTATCAAGATTGTTAAACTAATTTTACTGGACAAGAGACAGTACCAAGATTAAAGAACCCGAAGGGGAACTATGCTGTCATTTACTAGTATACACGAGCATCACGCTCCATGGGCAGAACGACAAAAAAGCCGTAAGGAGAACCGCTCTCCTGTCTCAGTTCTCCAAGAATGGAAAATGTCATCTTTAGTACGGTTTAGCTTTAATATTCCTCACCATTGGGAAATGGCTTCTACCCCTGGCAGTTTTCAATGCCTTTTTTCTGTTTTATATTACTGGAGAAATGCCACTACATTCCATACAACAGCTCTCGAGGAACCCAGAGTCACACATTGACCCTTTTCTTCACGAAAAATAAACACCAGCTGATTCAACTTAACCTGACATGCAGCTGTTTTCTTACCAGTTGCTTATTTTCAGAGTTTAAAACAATTTGATGTTCTCTAGCATCGTGTTCTATTTTTAAATAAATTCTTTTCAAAGATAGCTGGTGGGGAAGTTTTGACATTCATGTACATTCTGATAACATCAGAGTGCTCATCAGCTATGGAGTGCTCCGCCCTTGCCCAGGGTCCCCAAGGATGGGAGATACTGAGTGAGGAAGCGGTATATGGTCCTGACTCATCTCACAGGGATTCACTAAATTCTAAGGTTAACAATTTAAGAAGCAACATTTTAAATAAATCAGTTATAGACAAAATTCTGTCTTGTCAAACTCACGGCCCACAGGCCGCATGCGGCCCACAACGAATATTTTTGCGGCCCAGCCCATAAAACGGTGTGTAAGAAAGCTTTTAATAAAAATTTTGTAACTTAATTTTCACAATATCTTGTGATACATAATTATGAATAAGGAACTGCAATGTTCGCTAGTGACTGATTACTATAACCGTGCTGCATTGAGCGCAGGCACACCATTTCTCTCTGCTAATACCAGCAGCGAATATTTTAGCAGCCAATTGCCACATCATTAGTCTGGTACTGACTTGTTTGGAGTGCACAACAGGAAACATTTTGCTTTCAGAGAATAAGAAAAATAGGTTTATTTGCATCACGCTTATTAATTTGTGTAGTTATTCAGTGTCTGGTAAGTTAATATTCAAGAAAAAATATTAATTTTTATTAAAATGTTCTATTATTTTATGTTAACGATTACTCATTTATTTCAGCCCTTTTTATTCAGTATGTCTTCTATTGAAATAAACCTACGTTTCTATGAAAATTGAAACTTTTGGTTTTTTGCTGCCCACATAAACTTTAACTTTGTTGATTTGGCCTGTATTAGCCTTTGAGTTTGACATGCTTGCAGTACACCAACCCCACTTAGTCTAATTAATTGGAATTTTAAATTAGTTTAAGTAATCAGAATTGCTAGGAATTGGGCAAGGGCAATTTATTTTTTAAAAGCTTCCCAGGTAAGTCTGGCTGGCATGGCACAGTGGTTGAGCATCAACCTATGAACCAGGAGGTTACGGTTCGATTCCCGGTCAAGGCACATGCCCAGGTTACAGGCTCGATTCCTGATATGGGGCTTCTAGAAGGCAGCCAATCAGTGATTCTTTCTCATCATTGATGTTTCTATCTTTCTCTCCATCTCCCTTCCTCTCTGAAATCAGTAAAAATATATTTAAATATATACTATACATACATACATAAATATATATGGCACAAAGCTTCCCAGGTGAGCTGTATGGGGCCAAGCTGGAGAACCACTGTCTTGGACTTATTCACCTCTTACAACAATTGGCTTTTAGTCCAATTGGTATCACTATGGCTCCACTTTAAGTAGATATGAAAAGGCCAATATATAGATAAACTTCTTAAGCTATGAAACTCCATTTTTAAGTGCTCTTTGTAAAAAAACATTTTCTATGACATTGGTCAATTCATTTAATTGTCTAGGAAGGAATGAAAAATAGAAGGGGTTCAAGAATAGGTTGAATCATATTAAACTACTAATATGTGACCATGTTTAAACTTTTCCTCAGTGACTTTATACGGTTCAACCTATTAGATCATCTCTCACTTCCATTTTAACCCGGAATCTGTATTCTCTTGAAGAGCCTCTTCTGCATTATGAAATGTCATCATTTATTACAATGACTGTACCAAGACAAATAATGAAAAGCAAAATTTAACAAAAATTTAATGTTATCACTAACGTTTCTATTATACATTGTTCTTTTTATATTTTCTAAACTAAGTGTTGTTTTACATGTGTTCTGCCTTCTCAGTCAAGGAGCCAAGGCCAGAACAGAAGAGAAAGACCCTAAGAAGCTAAAAAAGCAGGAAAAAGAAGAGAAAGACTTCAGGAAAAAATTTAAAGTATGTCATATTTAAATATCATACAACGTTCAAAGTGCTAATGAAAAAAATCCTATGAATTTTAAGTTCCAAAATGAATATTTTAGAAGTGTAATGATCAGTATCACAGTTATCCATCATAACTTCTATATTTTCTATGAAATTTATTTTAGGTTTACATTTATTCCTATAACAGATTAAGCAAATCCATACAACACATAATATATATATACTGAAATAACCATCTAAATTTAGCTGTCCTCTGAACTTTGGTAAGAAGATAATCTAAAAATAAGACGGATAAAATAAGTGTGGTGTATATACAATGGAATATTATTCAGCCATGAAAAATGAAGAAAATCCTGCCACTGGTGACAACACGAATGGACTTTATACTAAGGGAAGTAAGCCAGACAGAGGAAGACGAATATTGTATAATATCACTTACCTGTGGAATCTAAAAGAAGCCAAGCTTGCAGAAACACAAAGGAGAATGAGGGTTTACCAGAGGCAGGAGGGGAGGGGGAAATGGGGAGATGCTGGTCTAAAGGTAAAGAGTACAAACTTTTAGTTATAAAATGAATACATTTTAGGGATTTGATGTATAGCATGGTCATTGTAGCTAGCAATACCGTATTATACCCTTGAAAGTAATTCTTAAATGTTCTCACCACAAAAAAAGAAATGGTAATTATGTGAAGTTATTGGGGTGTTAGCTAAACACAGTGATCGTAATTTTAAAATATATGAGTGTATAAAAATAATAATGTACTTAAACTTTAAAAATTTTTTAATGAAAAATATTAAATTAGGTTGGTGAGGTTATATGTGATTTTTCCACAAAAAAAAACACCTTTTCTTCGCTGTTCTTACATTATCTTTTAAAAACAAGGAATTGTTTATTTAGCAAAGACTTTCTTAATAAATACATCAATAAATGCGTTACTTGAATAATACTCACCAATCAATAATGTGTGTGTTTTTTTCCAGTATGATGGTGAAATTAGGGTCCTGTATTCAACCACAGTTGTTCCATCCTTAACTTCTAAGAAGTGGGGTAACAGAGAGCTACAGGTGAAGCCTGGCGAATCCCTCGAAGTTATACAAAACACGGACGATACAAAAGTCCTCTGCAGGAATGACGAAGGCAAATGTAAGTCACTGACTATTCTTCCGAGAAGCCCTCAGAGTTTAGCAGCCAAACAAAGCTCAATGACCACCCCTGCTTTCATTAACTCTTTCATTCCATGCTTTGTGAATTATGGAAAACATTAAGAACACTTGCTGTGTTGCAATCAACATATCTGATTCCCATCTCTCTTCATTTCCCACTGCAGTGCCAAATTGGTGCTTCTTGAAAGGTGGTCCCACAGACACCCAGCATCAGGAGACCCTTGTGTGTGCATTGAAATCGCAGTTGCCTGCCCCCACCCTTGACTCCCTGAGTCGTGAGCTCTGGTGTCAGAGGGAATCTGTGACCATAACTCTTCCCAGCTTCTTCCTCTGAAGGAAGAGCCACAGCTAAAGTAGTGAGGGGCACTAGCTCTGGCCTGGTTTTGAAATTATATAGCACATGTCACACCTGGAGTTGCTAGTTTTCCTACCTTGCAAATTCACTTGTTTTCATTTCCTGTGTGAACACATTTAATATTGCATACTATTCCAAGTGACTACAAGACAGTCCTTGTTCTCTTTCTCTCTGTCAACTCTGAAAACAGGCAGATGCAAATGTTTTGTCAAATATTGGAAAGGAAGCTTATGAATTTGAAGTCAAGGAAAGAGTAGCTCAAAACTATGTTGTTCTAGTTTTGAAATCGGATATGGGACAGCATGGCTGCCCCATATCAGCTACGTTAGCCTGCAGAGAACACGTGAACTCCGAGTCGAATTTTAATGACAGGAAGGTGACTCAGGGACAGGAACTGAAATGGAGCTTTAAGAACAAAACAGTGACTCAAGGGTGGGGAAAGTGGAGCTAAAGTTATCGTGGAGGAGGTGTGGCTGGCTTTTCACAGGAGAAAATGGAAGGTGGATACAAAGGAGAAAAGGCAGTGTGGTATTAAGACTTAGAGCTTACTGGAGATAATGTGTACACGGAGCTCAAGGAAGCAAAGCCCCTTTCAGACTAGCATTTGGGAGGATGTACCCAAAGGAATGGCCTTCCATGCAGAAAAAGTATAAGCATAAAAAGGTCATAAAAATGTTCAACGTTTTTAAATAACTAAATAAGTTGTGACAATTATACAGAGTTAAATATTTTACATGGTGATCACGAAAATAACACGAGGAAATTCTCCGGATACAATAATAAGAGGGAGAAGAAGCCTGCTTAATGTGGGATAGGATTTACAGGCATGTTAAAAATCATGTAAATAAAAACATTGAAGTGGATGATTAGGTTGATGGGCCTACGTGATATGTTCCCTTTCCTCTACATTCCAAACTATCTCACATATTTCACAGCAGGGAATGGCCCTGGGACTAGTCATGCGCATCTGTCTCCAGTGCACACGCTCCAGACACACCTTGCCCTTGGTCTGGTGGAAGGAAACCTTGCCAAGCTATTCTGAGACTCCTGTCCCCAGCCGTAAATCCCATTTGGAGCAATGCTCCTTGACATCAAAGTTACTACACAGCCCGTGGGGACTTGTTGAACATGCAGATTCTAATTCAGTGGGTCTGAGGTGAAGTGTGACATTCTGAGTCTTACCAAGCTCCCAGGTCATTGATGCCGCTGGTCCATGGAACACATTAGTTACAAGGATGTGTATGACCTGCTTGACAAGCATGTATAGGTATAGATGTAGTTGAGCAGAAGTAGATAACAGCACCAGACACAGCAGAGATGCCTATCTTCCTAGGAACCAGTGGGTCTTGAGAATGAAGAAAAACAGTAGCCTTTCAGATGCTTTTGTAAGCTGCTATCGTTCCCTGTTTGGACATCAGTAATCCTAAGTATTGTGAGGAATACTGGAAGGCTCCTGTCCTCTTGGAATTCCTCATCTTTAAGAAATGAAAGGTGGAAACATTACATAAAATTCTGGGAGATGACACTCAAGGAATCCATGTAACTTTTATCATTTTTCCCTGGTGCAGTAGCAACATGCTTTGCAATTCTTAGCTTGTTTGGGAATCCATCTCAAACAGGATGGAAACCAGATGGTTACGTCAGTAGTATGTGCGTACCTGTTTTTATTTAAAGACTTTCTTTGGATTAGACTTAATTTGGCTTCTTCATTTGAGAGGTGATCCTGGGAAACACATGTAGGCTAGTGAAGAAGTAAACAGGGCATGGAAGACAGTTACCCCTCGAATGATTAATGCTTAATCTAGTAGGGAACGTGGAGTGGCAGTTACCCCTCCAGGGGGAAACAAGTTGCGGTATTTATACCACTTCTGTTCATCAGGAATGGAAGCCCACTCCTGGGAAAGTGGCAAGTCATTCAAGTTACATACCCAGCTTGCAGGCTCAGTCCCTGGTTGGAGGAATGCAAGAGGCAGCCAATTGATGTTTCACACTCACATCGATGTTTCTCTCTCTCTTTTCCTTACCCTTCCTCCCTCTCTAAAAATCAATTAAAAATATCTTTAGCCTAGTCCAGAAAACCCTTTCCGATCTATCCTCATGCTCATCAACTATTTCCCACCTGCAGCTGACACCCTAAAATTACAAACTCTTATGTGTCATTCCTCCAATAAATTACTCTATTTCATCCTTCTAAACTATTTTATTCTACTTGGAATGCTCATAATTGTCTATTAAAAACAACCCAGTTGTCGTCTAAAATTGGACGCACATCCACTCCCTACTCCCAACTACCGCATCACAATTAATATCTCCCCTGCCCCACCAAGCTACTACTTTTGCTGCTTTAATTGCCTTCTTTACCAATCAAGAGTCTACTACTCTTATTAGACTCTGAGCTTGAGAGCAGCTTCCGTGAGAGGCTTTCAACATTGTTATGCCAACACATTCTAAGTGCCTGGCACCTTGCTTAGGCCTTGCTGGATGGAATCTGACAATCTGGACATTGCAGTTGGAGAACCAGATAAAAGTCTGACAGACAGACATTCACGGGAAAATGTCTGTTGAATAGTTTAACTGGTTAGGAAAAGGAAGTTCTCTGTCTTAGCCTTAGGACTGCAGTTCGCTTGTTGTGTATCATTTGGGAGCCCTTAAAACTTTCAGTTCCTTATTTCTGCATCATCTGATTAGCAGCAAAGGCATTTGCAATCCAACACCCTGGTGACCCTAACGTTTTCCTTACTCTCCATTCTTCTTTAATCCATCAAAGGAAAGAAAACATCGCTTACTTAAACCCAGGGTTGGTAATGATAGAAACTAGAGGCTAAAGCATTAACACTAATCCCTTCCCACTGTGGAGTGGAGTGTAAGCCTCTCACAGGCTTTAGCACATCCGATCAAGTCTCACCCACTGACTTGTGAAGCGCAGCTCTCAAAGGCGCTGAGAACTTAAATAGATATTTCTGGCACATTCCCAAATGTTTCGCATTTCTCCCTCGTATTTGTGCCTATTCCGCAACTCAATGTCTCATGAGCTGTGAGTTTTCCCACCTCTTGTCACCGGAGAAAATTTTTCTACAGAAATATGCAATGAGACACAGGCTGAATTATTTGTGGCTGAAATGTCCTCCATTTCTTTTGTATATCAGAGAAAAGGGAATTTTAAAGGTGCTTTAAATTTTCCCAAATCAAACTGATCATTCTTTGCTTAAATAATTTTGGTTTTAGTTCTAAAACAACACATGAAGAAAAAATGTTAAGTTTAGAAATTTGAAGTCCACCTTGATGTGAATCCTCAGAATTGAGATACCTACATAGAGAGAACATTCTATAAAAGCAGGATAATATTATAATAATTTATATTCAGTATTATACACTGCATTTCGTTTTTTCCCTTTTATTATATTGTGAGCATTTTCCCTTGAAATTGGACATTGTTCTACTTGCCTGGGTTAATCTACACAGTATGATTTTATTGTTTTGTAAATTGCATGAGGCCAAATTGAGTAAATTTCACTTTATATCCACACTTGCTCACAACACACGAAATAATGAAGAAATAATCAAAGTGGTCATTTTTATCAAGTGAAAAAATGGAAATTATTAGAATGAAGACATTTTCCGTTTTGAAGATGACTTTGTATTTCTTTCCTCGGTAATTTCATGTTCGCATCACCCCTCTGCCAGGTGAGTCATTAGTCCTGGTTCACAGCTGCACTTAACAGGCAAATGTTTGCCGGAGACACAACTGGCACATTCGGGGGCGGGTGTTCCTTCCCTAACGAGCTCTACCCCACCACATATTTCAAAACATTTGTTTCAAGCCACTGTGTTCCGCTCTATGAATGTGAGGTTTCCAAATAATAATTTCATATTATGTGTGAGAATGCCTGCCAAAACCCACAAGATTATAGGACTAACCAAACATGGCAGCCATTCCACATGGTACAGAACCATAAGGCAGTTTTTATTCACTTCATTTGCTTGTATTTTTTTAATATGTTTCTTATTGATTTCAGAGAGGAAGAGAGAGGGAGAGAGAGAGAGAGAAACATCAATGATGAGAGAGAATCATTGATGGGCTGCCTCCTGCACGCCCCACACTGGGGATTGAGCCCACAACCCCGGCATGTGCCCTGACTGGGAATCAGACTGTGACCTCCTGGTTCATAGGTGGACGCTCAACCACTGAGCAACACCAGCTCATTTTGCTTGCATTTCTCATTATCATTCCTTTCTGATGGATGTACATAGAACATGTGAGCAAAGGGAGTATTTTTGTACTACAAAAAAATTATCTCTAGGAACTATAATGGAGAGATTATATAAAAATTCACAGCAAGTCACTTGTTTTGACACTGTCGTGAAGCATGCTTTTAACAGAATGAAGTTTTAGCAGAGGCTCTTTAATGTACTAGACAGCAAAAACTATGCAGTATTAAAAGTCATTAACCCAGTAAAAATGCTATTTAATAGTCATTTTATAGCTACTGAGCCCCCAATTATCACATCATTCCAGGGAACTGGAATAGAGCAGCACAGTGCATCCCACACTTGATCTCCTGGATACATTTTTCTTTAAAATATTCATAATCATTGATGTTTATGTATCAAACACACAACAGCAACAAAAATGGAGCGTTCAACAAAAGGGAGGGCTCTTCCACAGAACTCGTGAATAGGCAAGATGTAGAGGAAATGTCATAATAGGGCCTTGAGAATCTAAGAGAATATAATTTTTGTAATTTATTTTTTGAAGTTAGATCATTAAGCTGTGTCATGAGTTATTAATTTTGGTCAAGTAAAGGACAGTTTTAGTGCTTAATTACAGAGCATGTTTTATTCAGGTCTACACAGTTTTAGCATAATTGAGTTTTAAAAAATAGATTACCTAACAGCACAGGAAACTAAAAACCTTTTATTTCCAAAAATCATGGTTATATTCTCTGTTTTTATCTTTATTACTATTAATCTTCTAAATATTTTTTAAACCAGAAATATATTTGATGCCAGAATACTTCCCGTCTCTGACAACACTATAATTTCTTACACATTTCTCTAGTTTTCTGTCTTCTAATTTTAGTTCAGAGCATCTATAAAGCCCCAACAGCTCACAATGAGATTGACATAATGGTTAAAAGCTTTAGTTTATATATGTCATTATTTTTCAATTGTTAACTTAAACATGAATCTATCATGGGGACACAGTTGTATTGTTTCCCCCTCCCCCAATGTGTTTTAAGAGAAAATTCAAAATGAAAATAAAACCACAAATTTTAACTAATGAAAAAAAAAAGTTTGTGACTATTTCCATCTATGGAGAACTATTCACATTTGATTCTGGCCCTGGACATAATAAGTACAGATAAAGACAGATTTAGTTATTGAAACCTGACACAGAACCACAATTTATTCTTAAACCTTGTTATCTGCACCATTTTTCTCATTAAAGAGACACATAAAATTGAATTTGTTAGAGATGAGTTTATCTCCCTTTAAAAACTGTGTTAAATTATGATATATACCTTGTTTAATGTCTCTTAACATGAAATGGGTGAAGGAACTGTGATATTAAAGACTACCCCAGTATGATAAATTTTAGTTGTTCTTACATTAATAATTTGCTACTTTTGCTTTGTCTGAAATAAAAAGAAGATATAAAATGGTCTAATTTTTCATACTCTGAATAAAATATTACTTTACTGTGCTTTTATCATTTTTGCAACATTCTTCACTACTTTTATACTGAGGGAATTCAAAAATAACCTTGATTCTTTCTTTTTCAAGTATGATTCTTTATCAACAGTTTTCATTTGAAGGTGGTGAATTTCTTGAGAAAATATTTTGGTGAAGTTTTTTTACCCTGGAATATTTCAAGGGAACATTTATTTTTTTTTTAATTTTAATCTACAATTTCAATTGTATGATCCTAATTTTTAAAAACCATGTGTTTTCATGTGAAATCAATAGTAATATGACATCAATATATTTATAAGTTGATTATTATTTGTGTAAATCTTTGCTTATGAGCTTTCTGGTTTATTCTTTGTTACACATCTACTTTGATTTAGAACCCAAACTACACCTGAAGTGGATCAAAGCCAATAGATTGACTCAGTGAAAGCAGTGATTTAGAGGCTGTATTGACAAGGCAGTAAATGGTACTATTCTCCAGCATACAACAGAGTTCAGGCAGTAATACAAAACTAATGTTTTCAAAGGTTAGTAATAGTAATGAGATGTCAGCAGACATTTTCTGAAGAAAATAGTCTGTATTTTTTCTAAGAGTATTTTTACACTCTGAGGGGCAAACAGAAGGTGCTCAAAAAAGTTGTGGGATTTTTGTTTGTTTTGTTTTTTGCTTTCTTGCATAAAATATGGTCTATTTCCGACTTAACCAGGGAATTACTAGGATCCCTGCTATGTGTTCTTCTGTAATGATTTGTCCCATGACAGATGAAAATGCAACTATTGAGACTGTCACATGGCAAAAGCAGTAGAGGAAGGTCCTTCACACTGAAGACCAGAAAGCCGTGAGGAGACCATTCAGAACGCACATTCCCCCAAGTAGCACTAGATAGCTGGCATCTGAAAGCAGTGCTGATTCTGCCCAATATACTAAAATTGGAAGTGTTAAGTCCTAGATATGGTAGTATTTAAAATACCTACCTGCGAACTACTTTTGTAATTTGAGAAACTATGCTTACTAAATTCTTCCTATGGGTCACGTGGGTGACACCTTAAGAAATAGATTAAAATTTGAAAGAACCTTGTACTACAACCTGCAGTAGTTTAGAGAAGGAAAAAAAAATATTTACTGGGGAAAGGAGGAAGGATTTTAAATGGAGGAAAAGAGACATTTTGGAGTGAGAGAAAGAGAAAAATTGGAGAGAAGAAAAATGAAGGAGAGAAAAGTGGACATAAGAAAAATGGGTCATATTTGAAGATAGATATACAATTATTCAACATATTATGTTATATTAATACTAGTGGCCCAGTGCATGGATTCGTGCACATTGAAAGGAAATTAATTAGAAGAAATATTTTAATATAGCTATTTTCCCTTTCTCTATAATAGACTTGTCAACCAAATTCCAATTGACGATGATAGATCAAAACACACGTGTGCAATTGGCACCAGCGAGAGCTTTATATGTATTGCACATGTGCGAGTCAACTTAGCCTTTTACATATAGAGAGTAAACTTGCTTAATTAGACCTGCTTTCTGAATAGCTAAACTTTTTCCAGCTCAGTGAAGCACCCCAACTTGTCTTTCAGGTAATTGTCAGCAACACAGCAGTAAATATCAACACGAAGCAGATTGTTATTGTAGATCATGCAGGGGGAACAAAGGGTAAAATATTTAACTGCAGCAGTGTTTGACTATATTCTGTGCAGTGAGAAAACCTTTCAAGGTCCACCATTTATTCCTTCTTTTCAGCCGGTCAAGTTTCTAAACTTTCTAAATCTCCATTTTCTGGCTAATTAAAAGAAAATAGGGTTCCACCAAGTCTCCTATCTACCTACTCCAGGACTTCTGTGAGGATCAAATGAGATGAGGCACAGGAAAACACTTCACAGACATTTGGTTACAGTGTGAAAAGTTTCCACCTGACTATAAAGCAAGTTGTGTTCCTGGGCTGAAGAAACTGCAAGGAGGCTGGTTGTCGCTGGGGAGAGGAAGCCAGGTGCTGTTAACCTGACATCATTACCCGGCGCCCAAAGCGACCATTCGGGCTGGGCTGGGCTGTGGGCTGCATTTTGGTGGGCTGTCGCACCAGGGTGGTGGCGGGGCCTGTGTCCCGCTTGGGGGAAGCCGAGTGTCGTTTTGTGGGTGCCAGGTCCACGGTGCCAGTGCACATCACGACAGCTCCTGCATTGAGCGTCTTCCCCCTGGTGGTCAGTGCACGTCATAGCAACTGGTTGGACAGTTGGACACTTAGCATATTAGACTTTTATATATATATATAGATTCAACTCTAATTCAATTTCTTAAGAGTAAAGATTTTTCAAGTCTGCACTACTAATAAGATTCATTTTCTTTTTCTTTCATAGATGGTTATGTCCTTCGGAGTAACTTGGTGGACAAGTAAGTTCATTTTCTTCTTCTGTTATACTTGTAAAGAATTTTATGCTTTGCTTTAAGAAAGATTCTTAACATCATTTAAATAACATAATCTACTGAAGTACCAGAAATCAATTTTAAAACAATACGCTATACTAATGTCATACTAATGTCAGTACCCATAATCCATAATGTCAGTACCCATAATCCATAATAAAGTTAAGGTTTTCATAAAGTGTCACTTTAAATAGACAAGAAGCCCTTCTCGTTCACCATTATACAGTTCATAGTTTTATATGTTCATTGGAGACAGACATTGCAAACATTGGAGACAGGTCACAGCCTCGAACACTTTCATTAATACTTCTCATTTCACTTGCTGATTAATGCAATTGGTTGAATTGAATTAATCAGGGATCAATTATTGTCTACACAGTAGGTGTTAATATCACCTATTAAGAGTTTATAGTTTGGCCCTTAATTGAGGACTTTTCTTTACTCAAACCAGGCATAGTAGAGTACGAAGTTGTCTTTTTTGGAGGCATGCCAGAGAAAATGTAGCAATCAATGATTCTTCTATTCTTGTGAATGAGTAGTTGTCACTGTCTGGTGGCAGTGTGCTACCAGAGTCCCCCCAAACATTGTGAGATTCTGTTCCAAGTAAACCAGTGCAAGAAATGATTCTATTATCAGGTTAGGTCATGTCCCAACACAAAGATTTACAGAATTCAGCTTTATAAAAAAAGTCAAAGAGGATTCACAGACTATATCCACAAACACCCTGGCACCAATCAGAAAGAGAGAAATCAGTGTTAAGGGCTCTGTCTGCAAACTAGTATAGAATCAAAAGAAAAGGAATCGTAATACTTTATTTTCTTCAGAGCATTAATCTCGGTGCTGGCATGGGGTTTCTCAATAGGTTTTATTACATAAAACATAAAAATTTCATGGAAAGAATGTGTGGTAAATAAGAGGACATCTTCCCCAGTGATTATTAGGGGTGATTAAGAGAGAATTTAAAAAGAGGACTCTGTAACTAATTATTGGCGTACCGCCTATTGAAATGAATACTTCGTAAGTTTTTTAGTGGATAATAGGAAAATCTGTCCTCTCTGCATTTGTATCAGATTTTGCATTAGCCAAAGCCTCCCTCGGTCTCAGAGAAAGGATCCAAACAGAAGACATAGGAACTCAGGGCATCTGCCATGGTTGGCAGCAGCCTGAAGGGCCTGCTGCTGCTTCATGATAAAAGCTCAAAGCTAGAACAGGAACCAAATGTGGGTCTGGTCTGCATGGCAAAGTCACCTGACATTTCTGGACTTTGAAACTGTGTCCTACATTTCAAGGCTCTATTAATATTTATGATACTTTCATTTTACTTGTGTGTATACAGTTTTCTCCTCCATTAGATTATAAGCTTCTTGAAATCAAAGTTTGTGTCTTCCTCGTATTTATATCTCCTGAGACACAGGAGGCACTCAGTCTGCGTGTAGAATAGAATATTTCACAAAGGGCCAGGTAAAACCTAAAAGGTGTCAAAATAGCCAGAACTAGTATTATGAATGTTGCCTATCGCCATAAATATTTTTTAGAATTATGTAACATAAGAATTACCATACTAACTACATCTTGGCTACTTATTTTATAACTAATATTTATAGATTTTATAACTAACATTTTAAAATTATGAGAAACATGCAAAAATGATGCATCCGTTTCCTATGTCAAATATTATATTCCATTCAATATTTGAAGTTCAAGTGAAAGTATAAATCTGATATTAACATATATAATGAGTGTGTTATTCTTTTTTTATTATTATTGGAAACCCCACTGGTTCTAATACCCCATGATTTTCCAGTTTGTTTAGTTCAACAAACTCTTCTTACCAAGCTCAGCTGTATGCCAGGCGCACTGCTGGGTCTAAACATGAGGAAGGCCCGGACTGTGCTCCTGAGGCGTGTTTCTGATTACTGTGTCTGTCGTAAGCAGGAATAAATTGGGGAGGTGTTTTTTAGAATGAAAGAGAATTAGGTTAAGCCAAAGAAAGAAGATGCAGATGAATATGAAATTTCTTCCCATTTATAAATGCATAGCAACTTTTCATCCTTAAATGCTTTGTGTCATATAAAATTACATTATTAAAGTTTTCATCTAAATATTGCTTTAATGTTAAGAAGATATTTTCTTTAAAAATAAAATTTCTTTTCTACAATTACAGTGATGGAGAGATCTATGATGATATAGCTGATGGTAAGTCTCCCATGGCACTGACCACAGAGAACAGACAGTGAATCTATTGTCCTGTCAAATTCTAAAAATAGCTTGCTGATTTATTAGAACCTTCCAATCTGATCAGAGTTTGAATCACTTGAAAATGTTAGAAAAGGTAAATGCCCTCATATAATGAGAAAAAAATATTTTTGCACGTAACTGGAAATTAAGGAAGAATCTCATTTATTTTCTTTGAAAACAGAAGTAGAAAAATAGTTGGTGAATTTTTTATTATACCATGAATCTTAAGAATTGTTTTTACCGACAAAATATATGTGTACCTGGTATTCATTTCATAGTAATACTGACTAGTGTTTCCTAAGCATTATACATTCCTAAATTATTTTCTAAAAAATTAATTTCAACTGACATGAAGCATAGGGTTAATCATGTTGCTTTTTCGTCTCCTTTCAAACTTATTCTTACTGATGTTTACTATTTCCAGCCTCATTCAGAATGCCTACCACAAAGTACATTTAATTCAGTGGCAAATAAAAGAAAATAATCCCCAGTTTCATTTCGTTAGAGAATAAATTTGTCCATAAACTTTATTGGAATTGAACACTGAGCAATAAAAGTGAAATAAATATATGGCCTTCCATGTAATTACGTGTTCGTTTTTGTTTTTTGTTTTTTTTATAAAAGAAGCCAATTGTACTTTTTTTAAAAAAAAAATATTTTATTGATATTTTACAGAGAGGAAGGGAGAGGGATAGAGAGCTAGAAACATCAATGAGAGAGAAACATCGATCAGCTGCCTGCTGCACACCTCCCACTGGGGATGTGCCTGCAACCAAGGTACATGCCCTTGACCGGAATCGAACCTGGGACCCTTCAGTCCGCAGGCTGACGCTCTATCCACTGAGCCAAACTGGTCTCGGCCAATTGTACTTTTTAACAATTTTAAAGCAGGAGCATATGCATCGCCCATATTTCCAACCTTGGAGCACTCAGGGGGTATATGTTTGTATAACCATGTTTAAATCTGCATTTTCTCTTTCAGGTTGCATCTATGACAATGACTAGCCCTCAGCTTCGGTCATTCTGCAGTGTTCACTTGATGCCAGTACGAAGTCTGGGTTTTAATTGGCATACGTTATTGGTTATCATAGAAAATGAATGCACAAAACTACTTGTTATCATTTGTTGTAAATTCTGAGTATCTTTATAAAGTTTTAACATTTGGACTTGGAAAATGACCTCTCTGTTTAATCAACATCTTGGAAGACTACATCAATGAGATAAGAATTATTGAATATCCCATCTCTGCCTCAGCTAAAATTATGAAGGCGCTTCTTTTAGACCATCAATAGCAACCCCCCTTCCAAAAAAATAATCATTTGAGAAGAAATGACTGTGTTCTCTAAAGATATCTAAGGAAGAAAAATAAAGAAATATTTACAAAGGACCCACAAGAAGAAAACTATCGTTTGCACCTGTAACTGTGACTGTATCTTATATTTTCTATTCAAATGATCTGTCTTTAAAAAGGCTGAGCTCTTGTCTCTCTTGCTGGTGGGTTAAATGTTTTTCAGAAATTATAATAGTAGCAGAACTTTTGTATAAAGTTTGCCCCTATTTGTTCATTGTGAATATGTGTTAATTATTTGATAAAATGTATGCGTTTTGGTATGCACACCTAAGATTAAAACTGTAGAAGGATCTGAAGGTTTCTTTTTGCAGATTTCTACACTAGCCGCATAATCTTGTGTTCTGTTTACAGTGCTCTAAGTGGAGTAAAAGTGAGGCTTACTCTAAAATTATGCAGAAGGAATTTGGACTTTGAAAATGCCCTTTTATGGTGCATCTTTACGATGAAGACTTTTTAAAAAGTTTTTGTTGTTGTTTTTCAATTACCTCTGGAGTTTTTTAAGAAACCGCTTTACTGGAAAGTTGGCCAGCAGAGAGAGTACAAATTAACCAATCCTAGCATTCATATGTCCGTATTAGGGTGTTCCTATTGATACACCCTCTTCCCAAAGCAACCTAGAATCAAAATGCGAAGTGTCTGGGTCCCAAATGCTAAGAACACTAAACACTATGATACAAAATGCAAAACCCTAACTCCCAAGAAAATTGCTTCTGAAGAGTGACCCCATGGAATTGAAATAATTTCAAATGGTTGTAAAGGACCGCAAAGCCTTCGTATGGGTAAAGCAGGATTTCCATTAGATGCATTGGAATTTGAAAATAGATCATCAACTTCTACTGCTCAATTTATACATTCTGGAAGTGTGAGGCCCCCAAATGAGAAGCCACTGATCTCAAAGATCCCCCCAATTATGAAATATTTTGATGTCTACCTTTTGATAGGGAAACCAGTCTAAGCTCACATGATGAACTTAATACCAGGGCCAGAATGTTTTCTGTTTGTTAAATTTGGCAACAAATGGACATAATACAGTCTATTTCCAGTGGGGTTTTTTTCCTGATTGAGAACAGTATAAATTCCATAGAGTATCAGTTTTTTTAAATTCCAAACTAGATCAAGGGAATATTTTAAAGTTTTGGTTTATACACCAAGAAATAGACTCACACACCTAGGAAAGATTTATGTAATAGGTTATCATCTCAATATAAAATAAATATTTGAAGTATGAATTCTAATGTACTAAATATTACTTCTGTTATAGTTTTATGTTTGGGATTTGGTCAAGTAAGAAGAGCAACAAATTAATAATACCTTCAGCAGATAAGTTTGCCTCGGACTTCATCAAGAAATCCAGGCCATCTGCCTTTCTCTCCTGTAACTTCAGGCCACATCTGCAAGAGTCCTTCTCTAAGCCCTTCGTGACCTCGTCTTGCTTCAGCCTCAGAGGATGGGGTACGTCCTGTTCCAGGCCAAACTTCCTTCAGTGCTCCTGATACTTTGCCTCCCATTTTGTGGTAGAAATTGAGATAACCAAGTGCAATTTCCTTCAACTTCCAACAACATTCAACCTTAGCCCCATATCCAAACACTAGCTTAGAGATGTTGCTTCTCAGATTGATAGCCACAAGCCATTTTTCCTCTTGCTGCTCCCAAGTTTTCTTCCTCCACAATTAATTCGTTCTCTTTCCCTTTTCCTTTCCCTTTCTCTTTCTCAATCTCTCTCTCTCTCTCTCTCTCTCTCTCTCTCTCTCTCTCTCTCTCTCTCTCTCTCTCTCTCTCTCGTCTTTTCTCTCTCTCCCACACACACCCACCTCACACACACCCTTTCTATGCATCTTTTCTTCCCTCCTTTTCTTTATTTTAACTTCTCCCATTGTACAGATTTCCTCCTCTAGGCTTACAAGTACACTGAAGTCTTTTCCATTCAAAAAACAGCAGGAAACCTTGCCTCGAATCCAAACATATCTCCCACTACAGCCCATTTCTATCTTCCTTTCTCATCCCATTGTCTTAAAATTGTAGGCTCATGTGGCAGCCAGGAGAATGTGCCTCACAGACCCCTAACCGTAGGGAGCTTTGCTGACCAGAGACCCCAGCTTCTGCACTCTGAAATCACCACAGCTGGGCCAACACCACACCTCCCACAGACTGCTCCTGTGGAACCCATGACTGGGCCTGGCTGGGCTGACCCTGAAAGATACAGAGCCCTCCGGTGGTGATTTGGTTTGAAGACCACCCATCAGCCTTGCTAAAGCTTCCTTACCTTGCAGAGCACTCTGAGACGCTTCTACCCAGCCATCCCTCCCTTCGCTGGGGTCAGACTGGCATTGTTCTCCGGAGGTTCCTCCAGCCTTCTCCAGCTTCCTCCCCATTTCCTCTCACACATATACTTTTCTCAGGAAAAAAAAAAAAAGTATTGCACTTTCACCCCATCTTGGTGTCTGCTTTCCAGATGATCTGAACTGGACACAGTACAGCTGAAGCGTTTGTTTGTAAAAATACACATCTTCCTCTGCAGACCAACTGAATCAGACTCTCTGGGGAAGGGATATTTTTTATCAATTTTTAATTAACTCTAATATGAGTTCAGTGCTTAGCCACTAAACATCTTCAGCCAACCAGATGTGGACCTTGGGAGTAAATGCTGCCACTCAGAGTTATCTGCCTTCAGGCCACAATGACCAGCCTTTTGACCCTCACCTCACTTATCCCTGTACATGGGCCACCGGGAAGAGCATGACCTGTGCCAGATGAATGAAGCTGAGACACACCCTGAAGGAGAAGACAGCTGTGGTCTGCAGACCACACTCCCCTCAGCAGGGATCCAGCTGCATCCAGCAATCCCCCCCTCCCTTAGGGGGGGGGTCTGGCAGTCCATGTCCACAAATGAATGGGAAGGTCACAAAATTGAGACCAACATTATGGACACCTTTTTCTAAAAAATTTTACCATACAAATTAGAAACATGATATGTGATAACCAGATGGGAAAATAAAAAAGGTCCTTTTTATTTTGTTTTGAGGAATTGTCTTCGAAGACAGAAAAGACTTGAGCTTCATCCTAAGTTAGTGAGTGGGATCTAGTTGAGAGGGGAAGCTGAAAACATAAGAGAGATGTGATCTAATCAGAGATCTAAATTTCTTGCAAAAGATAGATTTACAATTTTTCTCTAATTATTTCTTTATACATCTGTAAAAAGCTAAGCATACTGGACATACCATATGGACTCAAATATTACCACTTATTATTATTATTATTATTATTATTATTATTACTAATTTGAAATACTTTCTGATGCTGCCTATATTGTCACAAGTGGGCCACATAGTTAAGGGTTCATTTTAGTGACTGCTACATCATTTCTCCTGCCTCCTGCTTCAGATGACCAGCTAAGGTATGTAACCTTAAAGTCTGAACTTCGCTAAGACTCAGGATCTTCATTTATAAGGTATGAAAGTACCTCCTTTGCAGGGTTGTGTGTACTTGAGCGTTGAGTGCAGTGTCTGACACACATTAACTATTATCATCTCCCTGCTTGCTATTTGCTATTACGCACTTTGAACATGTCAATGTGATGGAATCCTATTAAGATGAGCATTACTTCAATGGCAGTAAACTTGCTCTAAGCCCCAATTATTCACCAGCTGATACTTGAGAGTAATATAGAAACACTTAACATTAAACACAATAAAAATTTAAAAATAATGAATAAATGCAATGTTTGTGCCATGTCGAGTTTCTACATTTGAGTAATAGGTTCCTTTGTGGCACATCATTTTTTATTTGGAATTTCTTGCAACTATACTGTAGGGAGATAGTTGTCAAATAGATATACATGTAGATGTAGATATATGAAGAGAGATGCACCATGCCAAGGTACATTTTGTTTACATATTAAACACATGGTAATATTTTTCTTGAAGAATTTGGTCTTCTACTTTTTCTTGCTCACTTTTGATAGAGACATTGGTAGAGAAATGGTTCTTTCCTACAAGAAACATCACAATGCCAACATGATAATACATGATAAATGGCAAATGATATGTAGCTTTGGTATGGGCACAAAATGGTGGGGACTGTGACAAACAGAATATAAGTTCTCTGCACAGGAGTGAGGGCTAATTCAGCTAGCCATCTTCTGGCCCTCCACATCCCCCTCACCAACCTTCTCCATTCTGCTCTATGCCCCCCACGACTAACCTTTATGGACTGCCTCAAGAGGCTCCCTTGACTTATAAATTCCAGTTTCATTTGGCCTATGAGGAGCACTAGCAAATCATCAGAGGGACAGGAGAGCGAGTTTGAGATATTTATTCCTCCAGCTTCTTCCTTGAAGTACCATCATGAGCTGGTACCATCCTTCACCCAAGGTCACAGCTGTCAGACAGGCTTCTCCACTTGCTGACACTGGGCTCCAGGTCTACTCCTTCCTGTTCCTTCTGGGTTTGCAACCACTCCCTGACGTTACCAGTTCCAGGGGACTGCTCTTTCCTGTGTGGTTTCCCTACACACCCCACACACATTTGCAAGCAGTTCTCAAATTTTCCAACTTGAGTGTGCCATTCATTTCCCATCTGGGATCTACTGATATGATGACTCAACTGTGATGGATTGTGGGTCCAGTATTGAGAGACTCTTCAATTTTTCAAAAGAAGCCGATTATCCAGGTTTATATATATGCAATTCCTACTTTTTTATAAACAGTTGATTTAAGTTTTCTTACGTACACTATTCAGACCAAGCAAATGATTCCAATAGGCCAGATTTGACCCATGAGGTGAGTCTACAATATCTGCCATTTATAATGGGAAATAAATCAGATCAAGCACGGCTACTCTCTAGCTATCCAACTCACCAAGAATGAGGAGTCTTTCTGTGTGGGTGAGGGATGAACAAAACGTATTTAGTGTTTAGGACAGCCGGATTCCATTTCAGTTGGTAGCAGCAAATGAGACTGAGAGGTCTAATAGGAATACAATCATAAAAACTAAGGCTGCTGCACACAAATTCCTCAGCATCGGGATATGTTGCAAATGCCCTGGCCTGCAACCCAGCAGAAGTTTAAAGTCAAATTGTGGTTTGGCACTTTCCCAATAGCTAATATAGGCTGTTTGTGGCCAGGTTCTTATTAGCAAAGGAGAGCTAATACCTAAGACCACCAATGAATGTCAGCCCTCTTGTCTCAGTTCTTGGAAAAAGATGGTTGAGATATTGTAATATTCTTCAAAAACTTTAAGTTAATGAAGAGTTTTATGCAAGCATGTAAGCGATCTCTTTCCCTTCAAATTCATGACCTAATACATGTCAGCAGATACCCAAGCTTGACTCTCCATCGCGTTTCTAGCAGCAGCACTGAAGCATTTAACTGATGATGAAATTTGGTTTTTGTGCTTTGGCTAAATGATGTGCTTGTCAGAGCGTCACCCTAAATGGCAGAAGCTATGTTAAGAAAAGCACTGAAATGCTCTTGCCACCCACATGCCCCAGGGGACCAGGGTTGTGTTTGGTTTCTCTTCTTTAATACCTACAGACCCAGCAGAGGTCCACCCAGCGATGATGGTTACTAACCTCCGAGAACGCAATGAATGTGCAGGACTGGAAACCAAAACCGCAACGTATTCAAGGACACATGAAGGTTTTGACGCCTTCGTCCAGAAGAGAAGCAACACAAACATCCCCTCTTCCTTGGCCAGCGGTAGAAGCAGACAGACTAGGCGGGTTTCTTAGGTTGGGTTCCCTCGAAGGAGAGCTTGAGACTGACATTTGTGTGTGAGGGATTTGTTGAGGGGCTCACCCAGGAGAAACCTGTAAGGAGTGAGGAAGCAGGATCGCTCCGGGGAAGGAGTTGGGCAAGGACGTGGGTCCAGCTGCAGCCCAGCCTCAGCCTGGTTCCAGAAGGAAACACAGAAGCAGCGATGGCCTCCTTGGGTCATGGCACACTGAGGCAAGGGGGCTGGGCTGCACCTCCGAGGCAGTCATTGCTGCCAGAGGCTTCCTCCTCCTCCAACCTCAGCCTCCTACGTGAGACATCTCTGAGCATCATTGCTCCTTTGGTCTGAGGACAATTCTCTGGACTGAGGTGCGGCCGTGAGTTCCAAGTAAATTGTCTGCAGAAATAATGGTTCTCATGTTAAACAGGAAGAGTCATAAAATTGTATGAACCAAATCCTAAAGCTGGCCCTCTTCACATCCTAAGGAGAGAGCGTGCACTCTAAAATAATGATAGAGTATAGTACAGTCCATACACAGACCAGTAACAGTCATTTATTATCATTATCAAGTACTATGTGCTATGCATACTTGTGTATGGTATACTTTTATACCACTGACAGTGCAGTGTGTTCATTTACACCGCCATCACTCCACCCACATGCATGTCTTGCACTACAGTGTTACAAGGACTACCACATCCATAGGCAATAAGAATTTGCCAGCTCTATTATAATCTTAGAGGACTACCATCATATATGCTGTCTGTCATTGACCGAAATGTCATTAAGCAGCGTGCAAATGCATTTCTTCAATATTTCTCTCAGTCCTGATCTCTCTCTCCACTTTTCTTGGGACTCTAATTACAGATATTTTAGATTGTTTGATTTTTTTTAACCTGGGTCACTAAGGCTCTTTTTTCCCCCAGTCTTTTTCTTCTCATGTTTTTTCTACTGGTATATCTTCAAATTCACTAATCCTTTTTCTTTTTTAGTGCCCCATATGTTATCTTCTGATGGATTCTTACATTTTGGTTTTGATATTGTGTTTTTCATTTCTAGACTTTTCACTTGATTCTTTTCTTACAGCATACATTCCTCTATTCAGAGCCCCCATCTGTTCACTCATTATGTCCCACTTTCTTTTTAAATCTTCAACTATATTTGTAAAATTCTGTTAATTCCAAAATCTGTGTTATCTCTGGGTCTGTTTTATTGACTATTTTTTCCTCATGCCATACATCACATTTTCCCGATTTTTCACATGTAATATAATTGTATTATATGTTGGACATTATAAATGTGAGAATTGGAATATTGTTGCTTTCTTTTTAATGAGTTTTGTAGGGTTTTCCCCCCATTCGTTGGTTACTTTATTTGCAGATCATACTGACCCTGTTGAGACTTGGTTTTAGGTTTTATTGGATGTGTCTATAGTAACCTTTATTTTAGAAGTAGTACAGCTTTCCCCCTAAATTATTATCTTTACAGGGTCTCCAGCAACCCTCTTCCTAAATAATAGCCTTTGGGCGGTCTTAACTGAATGTTCAGACTGTTCATCACAGTTTCTATACTTGTTGTTGGAACTCTCATGTCTCTTAGCAATCTGAAACTTCTGGACTCTCCATTCAGTTCATATCTCCCAAGAGCTGTTCTCTGCCAGGCCTCACAGTCTCATCCTATGGTTACGCAGCTTAAAACTCAGCTAAATAATCAAGAGGATTCAAGTACAGATTTCTGGAGCCGAGCTGCTACTCTGTCGGCTACCTCCGCTCTAATATTCTCAAATGTCCAGTGCCTCCTATGTCTGATCTTCAAGGTTTTTGTTTTCCCTTCACCCAGTGAGACTGGTGTCATCTGTTTGATTTCCAGAGCTTGCGCTGCATTTTGAAAGACATCCTCAGGAAAAAGCCCGAGAGAATGTGGAGTTCACCTTGTTCGTTTCTTTTCTCTCCAGGTCATAGTGCCATACCATCCATTGTCCAAAACCTAACCACAGTTGTTCATATCGTATTTTGTACAGATTAATAGTTGTCGATTGTGAGACATCAAATCCAACACCTATTTTCCAACATGAATAAAAACAGAAATTCCTCATTTAAAAAATAATTTTATATTTAGCTCTTTTATATTCTATTTATTATCATCAATATCTGAAGTTCATGAGATATATATTTATTTTTATTTCTTATTATTATTCAGGATGACTTTTTCCTATGAGCTGATGATGTTTGAACCTGAGCTGTTTATTTGTTTCGTCTTCATTAGGTCAGACTTCCCTCCAGAAAGGATTTGTAATTGCTACCACTAGGAGCTAGGGGGCGCTACCAACCTGGGTCCCCTTTGGTCCACTTCTAGGACCCTGGGTTTAATGCAGAAGTCTCCCTTATGCTTTTCTGCCTCCTGGTCCTGCCGAGTCTTCAGATCTCAGGTGTGCTGTTGGCACTTGTCCCCTAGACAGCTCTGCTTTTCCAGTTCTCCATGTGCTCGCTGTCCCTTAACTTTTAGTGACTTTTTCTTTGTTTTATGTTTTTTGATGGAGGAGTTTGGGATGTTTCTTAACCAAGAAAAAAAAAGGAAAATAAAAAAAGAAAGGTTTATTATATACATGGACAGCAGAGCTGTCATTTGGTCAGTAGGTTAAATTTTCATGCATCATGTAAGGTATCCTGAGGGAAGATTGGGAATTCCGTAGTTCAGAGGAGCTCATAACGCTCTGTTAGGAATCCTTCCCTCTTGGGCACGGGGCCAAATATCATGTCCAGGAAGTGGATTTAAGGAGTGTGTTTTATAGCCTCCTTCTCAAAACAGACACATGGATTAAATAGGACCTTACAATAAAACTGCATGTATGTAAAATAATGAAAGCACAAGCACAAAATTTTAAAATGTGAAAGATCACATGCTTCTACCACTGGTATGAGCACTTCATCAAAATCATTGCACACAAAAAAGCCACAATAATTTAATCAGACATAACAAGGTCAGCCACATTTTTAAAAATTGAATTGTTCTTTGAGACGTTGGTTAATGATAAGATAAAGCTATCTGATTAGCAAAATATTTAAAAATAAGCATTCAGAATATGAAGATCATTTTCTAGATCTTTTTTCAGTGAAGTTAAAAGCCATGCATAGTGAATCCATTGCTTTGCAAAAAGAGACTTCTTTTTGGTAACAGACAAAAAGGTACATATCAGGGGGCAATATAGTGGCATTTCTCGCTATGCTAAAAAGGCTGGGGGAAAAACAAGAAAACAATTTGTTGACAAAACTAAAATGCAGTCACATTTGTCAACTAAGATGGAAACAGGAAAAGAAAAAAAAAATAAGCTGAAGATCTGAAGAAAAAGGTATTTGAACAAATAGGTATTATAGAAGCTTTTCTGTACAGGTAGGTGAAAAATAGAAGCTTCTACACTTGTCTCAGCTTACGGTGTTTGCTAAATTCTGTTCAGTAACGAAATACACAAATAACTACTTTTCTTCTGTGCCACCAAAGTGAATATGTACCAAGGAATGTGCGTTGTTATTAGTAAACAGCTTCTTAAATAAAAGCAGTGTTTTATGAAAAATCGAGGAAGCAGTTGCGATAAATGAAATTTAAGAATTAGGGGGATTCACAGAAGAACGAAGAGAGTGCCACATGTGACAGTTTTATACAATAAATACCTTTAACATACAGTTTAATTTTCACACACGTTGAAAAGAGAAGGGGAATGACTACGAAAATCTTTCATACTGTGTAAATGTGTGATATTTATTTAGTGGCAAACTTTTTTCATGATGACTGGTGGCATATTTTAAAAATTATTAATCTTTCCCTTCAAAGTAAATGTGATAACAGTAACTAAGAAAGATATTACTTATAAAAAAGAAATGTGCTACAGAGCATTTAGAAATAGATATTTGAATACATTGCCACAGTTTTGTGATTTTTGTAAAACAATTAAAAATATAAATGTGCTGAAACCGGTTTGGCTCAGTGGATAGAGCGTCAGCCTGCGGACGGAAAGGTCCCAGGTTTGATTCCGGTCAAGGGCACATACCTTGGTTGTGGGCACATCCCCAGTAGGGAGGTGTGCAGGAGGCAGCTGATCGATGTTTCTCTCTCATCAATGTTTCTAACTCTCTATCCCTCTCCCTTTCTCTCTGTAAAAAATCAATAAAATATATTTTAAAAAAATAAAATAAAAATATAAATGTGTCAGCTCTATGATATTTACACACTTAAAAATCTTGGAAACATTTTTCTAAGCTGTTTAAAATTCTTTAGATTAAGCGTTTTCAAACAATTTACTAAAATATTTTAATGTTATGCCTTCTAGTTAGCTATGAAAACAGATTGACATTAAGAAAGATAGACATTTATTTGCCAGATTACATAAAAAACCTTTGTATAACTGATGGATGGAATTGAAAAATGAGTGTTAATGACTTAGAAACTACAGTAAATAGAGTAGTTCTCCCATTCTTTATTTGTATTTTGTGGGGTTTCAGCTACTAAATCCCAACATCCAAATAAACTTTTCTTAGAATTAAACTTTAGAGTTTGCTGTATTGCAAAATATTTAACAAGTAATTTTAAAACTAATGAAATACATTTAGTTCCATTATTTTATTTGTGCCATTGGTAACATAGCATTAAAAATTATTCTTAACCATTTTTATTTCATATTTATGTTTTACTTAATGAAAACGCAAACATAGATGCACTGGAGGATGTGGACAAATTTTTTAAATGGGGTGCACAAACAACCAACTTTGATAGGTCCATCACTTAACAAATCATTCTAATCAAAGATATATAATTGTGATTTAGCATCACCAACAAAATTTCTCTAAAACATTTTTCTTAGAAAATTACTCAAGTAAAAATTCATTTTAGAACAACCTAAGTGGGGAAAAGAAAGACTTTTAAAAATCACTCAAAATTCTACCAACCAAACAAAATCACTTGAAATTGTAGTGCACACCCTTCCAGATTTTATTTTGTAAGTATATGTATCTTCTTCTTGCCCAAACATAAGCTTTTCTTCCTTTACTACTGTGTTCCTGTGGGGCCTTTATACCTTATAGAATTTTAAAACTAAAATTTAAAGGAGATTTTGTGACAGATGGAAACTTTAAGGAACAAAGGGAGGCTCCTTCTTGCTGTGGCCAAGGCTGGATCTTTAGAAACAACTCTGTGTAGCATTACAACGTTTGTTGAATTTCGCCCATTGCCTGTCATTTTAATGGCCTTTATCTAGATGTTAACTGTGTGGTTTAACTCTGAAGAGAAAGTACCCCAACAGAGACTGATCAAATGTGGTTTTTGACTTGCTTTATCTTCACAGGGCCTATGTAATAGGGCAGATAGATAAAGGGAACTAAGATTTTGGCAAGACTTTGTTTCTGTTCAATGTTACCGCTGTATCTGAAGCCAATAAAATTTAATGTATAAACTAGAATTATTGGCTGTGTGCAGTGGGACAGAAAATAGAACCCCGGGAGTGACTATCAATGGAGTCATTATATCTTCTGAATCAAGCAGTTATCTCTTAGAGGTGTGGTCCTGGGCCTAATCTCATGTACCATTTTTTATCAATGACTAATACCATGAGAAAAAGCATTCATTCACACAGCAAATGAAACCTAGCTGGGAAATGAAAACTAAGAAGAGGAAGTTACATTCTCAATGACCAGATTAGAATGAAAATGACCCAGAGAATTGGAGAAGTAGTAAGAAGTAAACAAGATGAGTAAGACACAGCAGTGGGCTGAAATGAAAAAGGAAGAAAAACAAGTTTCAAAAAGAGGAATGGGCAAGCATGGAGGATCACTTAGAGATTTTTAAGAACTAGCAAGCAGACGAGGGTCAATAACGTAGTTCTATTGTTTAAAAAGCAAACACAACATTGTGAAGTGTATTCCTTACTAACATTTACCTAAACTCCTGCTTCTTAGTTGAGTGTCATTTGCAAACACTAACTACTTGTTTTGTTTGTTTGTTTATTTTACCAGAAATGCCATTCATCCTAAGAACAATTGTGGAGAACACAGCCATTCAAGGGACTAAAACAGTAACAGAGGAAAACCTAGTTTCATTGTAAGATTGGAGAGGGATAATTTTTTTTTTCTTCCGCAAGAGATGGAGTAATTGAATTATGATCTTTAAACAGGAGCATACAAGTTATAAAGATGAAAGGCTGTTAAATTCAGGCTCTTCTGCACCCTAAGTAATGTAAAATTGGATTAATTGTACTCAACTTTTGGGAAAGACTGAAAGAGAAAAGAAAGTTAAATTGTATTAGGAAGCAGTTCACTTAGAATAGATAGGGATAAGAAAGACAATTTGAAAATTGGAACAATTTAAAGAATCTGATAGAATTTCCATTGATTTCAACTCTTTCTAAAATGGTGAAATGTGGTGATACAAGGAGGGATGAAACACATTTTTAGCCAGACCTCAAGTTTTGTGATTTTTGCCTTAGAACTTAACTAGAACAAATCATTTGAACCAAGACTTAAATGCTGAGAGAGAGAGAGAGAGAGAGAGAGAGAGAGAGAGAGAGAGAGAGAGAGAGGGCAAGTTTGTTGTGATTAAAATGATTCCTGGTGATGTCAGGAGATATTTTTAAAAAGTACTCTGATTGTGTTGCATCCTTGAATCTAAGTGCAATATCAGCGTCAGATAGCTGATGCATATGTAATAAGAAAAGAGCTGGAGTCTACAGAGGGGAGTATCCTCAGGAAAGTGTTCCTAGTTTATTTTCCTGATACTACTCCATATGCTTTTCTTTTTCTTTTTAAAATTTTCCATGTACAATTGACATTAATTACAGGACATTTTAAAATCACAGACCACGAAACAAGAACAAAAACTATATATATGTAGTTCCACCCCTACTAAGGGGGAAACAATCATTTAACCTTTCGATGTGTAACTTCTCAGACTCCTTTCTACCTACACATATATGTAAAATATTTTATAAAGTACACTTTTAATTTGGTATGTATTTTAAACGTTTATAAAAAATGGGAATTTTGTAATCTCTCGCGTGACTTAATATCACAACCCCTACCTTTGCTCATGTAAGTGTTTCCAATTGTTCACTATTATTAACGACTGCAATTAGTATCTCTAATATTGGTATGTGTTTTTAAGCAAGAAGGGGATTGGAACAAAGCAATCCGGGCATTTACTCAACCAGCTGATCATATATTGAACATTTACTTGTTCCATGAACATTTACAGTTTGCATGAACTGGACGCTGGCAAAGAGAGGTGGTTGAGGCAAGCTTTGCCCTGTCAGTTACCTTTCCGTCTCAGGAGTAAAGACAAGGGTTGAAGAACAGGAGGCAACAAAACGCTCAGCCTGTCTTTAAAGTGAATCTAGCTGAAGAAAAAAGTCGCTGGGTCAGGGGCCAGGTGTATGTACATGAATTGGCTCACGCAGTTTCTAGAATTAAACTCTCCCGCGTTAGCAGTTGTTAAGCTCACACATTAAAAATATTAACCCACCACATTTATGTTAGCCCTGTTCCAGCAGCTACCCCGGCAGAAAACCCGGACTCAGCCCTCAGAGGCGCTCTGTCCCCGCGGAGAGGAAACCCCTACCCCGGCCTCCCGTCATCCGCGGGCGGGACCCCGGGACCCACCCCCCGCCGGGACGCCCACCGCGCACTGCAGCCGAACGGACCCTCCCGGACCACTGCCACGGGTGGGAGCTCCCGCCGAGCGTGGCTTTGCAGATCAATGCATGGCTGCTCAGCACGGCGGCCAGAGCGAGGGTGGAAAACAAACTTTGTTACGTGTTCACTGGGTTGGAGCAAAGCGACTTTCGGAAGGGAAATGATTAATTGTGCGCAGCCTTTTGTTTTTGTTTTTAATAAAGATCATTTTAATTGATGAATAAGCGGTGGTGGTGGCGGGTGGGTCGTCCATCCCATCCCAGCGCTTGCAAGCAAGCGGGAGAGTCACGCAGGACGGTGTGAGCAGGTGGCCAGCCGGCCACGTCCCGGCCTCCTCCCAGCCCGCCTGGGCTGTGACCACGGCTTCCGCGGCGGCCGGAGGGGAAGCATCCCCTACGCCGTGCACTCGCATCAATGGGATTCCCCTCGTGGGAGATGGCTCCTCCCGGCAGACCTGCACCCGGAGGGCCGGGCGCGTCGCCGCAACGTCCGGCTGCCGGAGGGGAGGATGCACGAGCCGCCGGTGGCATCCAGACCCCGAATCGGCACCGAGAGCCGCGGACGCCCGCTGCCCGCCAGCCGCCGCGGAGGGGCGGGGACGAGGCCGCGAGGGGCGGGCCGGCGCGCGGGAGGGGACGGGTTCTCGCGCGATTGGGCGAGGTTTCCGGTGTTGTGACTGAAACCCGTCAATATGGCGGCGATCGGCCGCGGCCGCTCGCTGAAGAACCTCCGAATACGAGGTAAGCTCGCTGTAGCCCTGACTCCCGCCGCCCGGCGCCCGGCGCCCCTGGCCCCTGCCTGGCTCCGGCCCCGGGCTGCGGGGCGAGCTGGGCGCCGGCCGGAGCGGGGCTGCCGCCGCTGGCCTGTCCGCGGGTCCTAACTGGGGCTGTGTGTGTTTCGCGCAGGGCGGAATGACAGCGGCGAGGAGAACGTCCCGTTGGACCTGACCCGAGGTAACGCGGGCGGCGCGGGCCCGGGCGAGGGTGCGGTGCGGGGAGGGGCCAGGGCTGCGGGCCGGGGGCCGGGGCGGACCGCGCGCGGGACCGGCGGGGTGCGGGAGCCCAGCCCGGGGCCGCCTCCCGGACCCATCCCCCTTCCCGGGGTGCCTGCTCCCCTCGCCCCGAGCGGTGCTCCGGGCCTGGGGCGCTGTGAGTGCCGGGGAGACCCGCGCGGGACTCGGCGCAGCCGGCCACCCTCGGGGCTCCCGGGGTCCGGGAGTTGGTGCAGGCGAGTCCTGGCGCGCCCGGAGGGCGGTGGAGGCTGTTATTTAGGCTGCGGGAGGATGTCGGAGGGGAGAGCGACCACATCCTGCCTTCCCGGCCCCCGAGCAGAAGCGGGACCTGCTCGGTCCTCGCTGCCCGCCCGCCTGTGTTCTCCTCGCCCATCGCCACAGGGACCCGAGCGGCGGTAACTCGGCTGGAAAACCGAGGGGGGCGATCGCTGCTCTGCGTCCGAGGAGCGCTGCTCCCCTCCGGCCTCCCGGCCGGGCCGCCCCCTCGCCCTGGCCGCAGGTTCATTGTTTACCTTCTGCGGCGGCCACGGGTTTGTTTACACCTTGGGAGCTGCGGGAGCCCGGGTTGTATTTTTAAAGACCTAGTCCCGCCTCTGGCCCGCGTCTCTGCTTTCAGTCCCCGTACCGAGTTCGGTAGGCAGTGTCTCGCTGCAGGTTTAGCAGTTTGTGTGCAAGGTTTTTCTGCGCTCTCCCACCGTAAACAGGATTTGGTCTGCTCATTAAGAAGTTCTCTCATTTCACACTGGCCGCAGCGTTCTTAGAGTGCAACCTGGCTCAGCTACAGAATCAGTTTCTTTTTTGAGATCTGAAAACACTTTGGGAAGTTAAAAAACAGTCGTAAACATTCTGTATAAAATTTGAAAAACAACTTTTAACCCATGTTGTATTGACATACTGTTACCTACGGTATTAGACGTGGGCTCAATGTTGAGGCTCATCACTAGTTAAAGCACAGTGCGTTTCTAATTTGTTTTTGTATGTCATAATGTAAGATTACTGTTTTATAAACCAAGAGGCTACTTTTTAAATTTAGCTACCAGCGTACATTTTTGTAACGCTATTTTATTCTGAAAGTTCAGGGACTTAATATATGTGGGAAAAGATTTTTTAGTAAATTTCCTAACAAAATAAGCAAAATTCCCACAGGGCTCAGATGTAGTTTATTAGTGATTTAACTTATGTAAATCACTAATTTGAATGTTTTAGATAGAGGTGAAAAGGTCATTTATTAGATTTTGTGTCTTAAAAACCTGCTTGGATGTGGTGCTAGAAATAAGTTACAGTTGTGCTTTAATTGAGTTTGCTGAGTTCCTATAGAGTGGTTTCTCTGGCAGGTGTCAGAGTTTGGGGTTATAAAAGAGCTAATGTGCAACACAAATTTGGTTTGATACCTTTGGTTTACTTCAATTTTACTCAGATAAACAGATAATGCTGTACATTTACTATGTAAAATACTATATTTCCTGAACATTTAGTAAACACTTATGTTCATAGGGGTTTCTAGGTAATACAATAAGTGCAGAAAATGCTATTTCTGCTCGCTCTGACAAAAATGTGCTTCAGTTTGTAAAGAAATATACACAGCCTATTGAAACTGATTGCAAAAGCAATGTACAGCTAACAGTGAGAGATTATGAGAACTGTATTCCTGAATCCTAAGAAAGTTTAGAATAAAAAAAAGTAATCTGAGATTCATTATATAGTGACACTATTGTTTAAGAAATTGCTATTCTGACAAACATTTCATTGTTAACCAGAAGGCTTGTGGATCTAACATGAAGAAAGTTTATGAGGAATTACAGTTTGGTAATATTTTGAGAATGGTGAGACACTGGATTGCAGCTGAAGGGCAGCTGTTTGTGGTTGGATTACAGTATGTTTAGATAAAGTTTAGGTAACCAAAAGATATATTTTTATAATGGTGAGGCAATGTTTGCTCTCATTCTGATTTTTTTAATGTAACCTTTGAGAAAGTCATTGTGTGGCTATCTAACAAAATTCATTATAAAATAAAGGTCATGGTCATTGTAATTCCTTTAGGAAAAGAGAGCAGACTGTATACTATAGTCAGTTCTGGGTTGTAATCTCAGCTGTGATACTTAATAGTTAGGTGATTTGGGGCAAGTTATTTGACCTTACTTAACTCTTGGTTTCTTCAGCTCAGAAAAAAAATAAAAGATAATTTCAAAGAGTTATTAGAATGTGAGAAGTTAAAGACTAGTGCTTAATTAGAGTACTCAGCACAGGACCTGATACTTTGTGAGTAATGTTAACTAAATGTTAGTTGCCCTCCTATCAAAATTATTCATACCACATTTAAAATATTTAAAATGATTGTTTTGAATATTACAAACTTGCTAATAAGGAATTAGGGTATTGAAGTTCTCTCTCTCTCTTTTTAAAATATATTTTTATTGATTTCAGAGAGGAAGGGAGAGGGAGAGAGAGAGAGAGAAACATCAATGATGAGTGAGAATCACTGATCAGCCGCCTTCTGCACCCCCCACACTGGGGATGGAGCCTGCAACCCTGGCATGTGCCCTGACCAGGAATCAAACCATGACCTGGTTCATAGGTAGACACTCAACCATTGAGCCATGCCAGATGAGCCTTTTTTTTTAGTCATTAAATTGGATATAAATGAAGTAGAGTTCTTGAATATAACAACTGTAAAAAAGTAATGTGAGATTACCAGTAATTTAGGTATAAGCAAAGAGCAATCTATTAATGAACTTAAGGTAAAATATGATATTTAATTTGTAGAACCTTAGAATTTTTCTCCCTGACTCCAGAAAATGTTCTAGTAATAATAACTTGGCTAGTCTTGCAAGCTTCTTGAGGCATAGGAGAGTTTTAAGATCTGTTAAAAGATGTTGATGGATTAATTTCATCCTAGTTTAGGGACTTCATTGTAGTAGATCTTATGGGCAACTTACTGGTTAATTGTTGCTTTCAGTTTTGTCTGGACAACTACCCTACCTAATTTGTGAAAATCCTGATATTTGCTATTGATATCATTAAATAATCTCAGTTTTACATGCCAAAATCTATTTTGAAACCCATATGCTTCCCTTAGCTACTTCTACTGCAAGTATAGTGTATTTTTTGTCAATGCAGTTGTGCATCTCTTCCTAGTACTAAAAAGACAGAGTATTTTTCCTGTGTAAGCCCTTCCTAGTATAATTTAATTATATTCACAGGGAATTCTGAGGACATGGACACACTTATATTCAAATGTAATTATGAGAATATAATTTATTTAAAAGTATTAAGGGTTTTTTTTGTTGTTTATCCAACCCTTTTACTTTTCCATTAGTAAAAATTAAAAAAATTATTTTAGTTGTTTAATACTTACAAAAGTAGGAAGGTTTTTTGAATGATGATTTGAGCAATCACTTTTTGTTTTCTAATTTCTAGTTAGAAGCTTACTCATGTTATTTACTCACTTCAGTTAGACAAAACAAATATTGACTGAATGCTTATTATATACTGAATGCTGGATTAAGTGCCAGAGGAATAAAGATGAGGAAGATGGTACTCTCTTTTTAGGAGTTTACTGGAACAGACATAAAGAAGTGTTTACAATATGGAACAATAAATTAAGTAATCAAACTGTTTCAGGAACAGAAGTAGCCCAGAGGAGAGAATGATTAACGATCCGGTTGGTAGAGGATCAGAGAAGGCTTCACAGAGGGGTTGGCTTTTTGTAAGCACAGTCATGGACAAAGTGGAAGGAAACATGGGCTCCACACCTTGGCAAAGTCAAATCGAAAATCTGTAGGAAGAGGAGCCGCCTAGGAGACCACTGTTACCATCCGAGAGGTGATGGGGGACTGAGCCAGGACGTTGCAGACGTAAATGAAGTTGAATATATATTGGAATGGAGAATCACCTAATTTATTCTTCAGGTTCCAGATTGACTTTGTAATCCTCCTACCCTGTGCAGGGAACTTTTACTTCTTTGTTAAGAAGGTAGAAGCTGTCTGGTATGTGTTCCCTTGTCTTCCCTTTATGTTTCATTTCACCCATAGTTCTGTTTCTCTGAGTCAGAAGAAAGCATCTCTACTTTATGCTTCTAATAATGTTTAATATTCTCTGTAGAACTAAGATTTCTTGCTTCTTTATATCTGCCTTCCTATTGGCTTAGTTTTCTCATGTTCAGCAACATTTTTGTATCTTTCACGTGGGTCAGATACTACACTGGGAATGGGATGATGTTGAGAGATGTGAAAGATAAAGACAAAGATTACGAAACAGTTACTGTGGGTTCTACAGACAGAATAGTTTATCCTCACTCCATAGCTTGCTGTCTTAACCACTGAAGTCTTGCAAGCACAGCTCTACTACCCCTATGCTGAAAATAGTGCCTTAAAGGATGCTAGTAACCTGATGCAAAATTAATTGGCATTTTTAAGTTGCCCATTCTATTAGTAATAGCACTGTATTAAATAATTATCTCACTTAATCTTCAACAGCCTTTTGAGGTACTCTTATTATTCCTATTTTACAGTTGAGGACATGGGTTTTGAAATTCTAAAGGACTGAACTCAGGTAATTCAGCCAGGGTCACAGGGCTAGTAAGTGACTAAATGTATCATGCACTGTAGCCACTATATTTTCCTTGCTTGACTTTTTGTAAAATATTCTCTTGATTCTTTTCTTACCTTTTATGCTGTTGCTTCTCTTTACTGGCTGGTCTTCCAACCTTTCAAGCAAGCGAGCCCTAAGGTTCTTCTGTTCTTGGTCTTTTCCTCTCTACTACTGGTGCTGCTTCCCTGAGCAGCCTTTTCAATCATGACTTCAAAATTCCATAAATTGAGATCATTGTGATAACTACATTTTTATTCAGACTTTTTCTTCTAAGCTTGCAAAACATTATCATCTGTGTCTGGTAATCATCTTGGAGTCCTGATGTGTGAAAGGTTGCACCCCATAGCATACCTCTTTTCACTTTCTAGGTACCACCACCATCCTCTGTTATTCAAGCTAGAGGCCTAGTGTTCTTCCTCTCTGTTCAGTTGGGAAGTTCCTCTAATTTGCCTCTTAGCTATCTACTGAATCCAGTCTCTCCTATTCCCTTGTCCTCGATCTAGTTCCCATCCTCATTATTTCATTTGGATGATAGTAAAGTCATCTTTCTCTCACCTGTTTTTAACTACTCTGCTATACAATTGCCAGGATTCTATTTCCCTGAAATCTAGATCCAATTCCCTTAAATAACAAAACAAAACAAAACAAAACACATACACACAATCTCCCATTTTAACTTCTCAGGCCCATTTTTACTCACTGAATAGAATCCAAATTTCTTGGCTTGGCATTGAAGGCCTTGAATGATGTATTTCAAAATGTTCTTCTGTACTGTCTTCACCATACTATCCTCTATCTACCTCTCTGCATAGTTGCTCTTAGGGAATACACTTCCTCCCTTCCTTATACACAGTGCTTCTTGAAGGGATTGGGGAGATTTGCTAGTAGCACCCACCTCTCCTTTCCTCATTTTTCCTATTGAAGAGTCTGTTATGCCCTAGTTGAGGATCATTGCTTTAGTCAAAGATGACTTAATCTTCGCACATGGCATGCAGTTTCTATTTACTTGACCTTGCATAGGTTGTTTCCTCTGCCTGGAAGTCCATTTGCAGCACTATTTATCAAACTCCTAGTTTAAGGTCTAGGCCACATGCCACTTCTGGAAATCCTTCCTAATCATCCCAGTGGGAATTTATGCTTCCTCCTTTACTCTTCCATATCTCTGGTTGTTCCTTCCTAAATATCACTTACCATTGTCTTATTTAAGCTCTTTGTCCAGTTCTTTTTCTTTCACTGGACATCACACTTCTTCCCCAGCATCTATCATATGATAATAAGTGAAGCATTAATTAAATGGAAGAATGGAGAGAAGAGAAAAGGAGCAGGAGGAGTATGTACTATATTGAGGAGATCAGATGTGAAAGAGCATTTTAAGTTTGCAGTCCTGAGGGACAGTGAAGTTGATGGTGCCATGAAATGGAGAAATCATTTTGGGAGGGATGATAATGAGTCCCTTGCTCTTGAATTTAAGGTGATTGACTCTGTCAGAGATGTGTGAGAGGTAGCAGCAGATACTGAAATGGAAGTTTTAGTAGTAGTTCTGAACTTGTGATCTGGTTGTTCCCTGCATAGGGCTTTGAGAACGGGAACAATGTAAATGGAGAAAGAGCTGAGCATTCGAGTGTTAGAGGATAAATTGATGAAAGTGTATGCCATGGCGGACGGGACAGTACGAAGAAAGGGTTCAACGGGAGAGAAGAAAATTAGCAAGATTTCTGAAGCCAAGAGGAGGATTTTGGGTTTAAGGGAAAGAGAGACTCCAGCATTGCAGTTGGGGTTAGGAGAACTGAGTTACGCTCTCCTTACTCTGAGGATGACTTTGGGTTGCTTACTTAACCTCTCTGGGTATCAGTTTCCTAATCTCTGAAATGCATACCACTTTACATTTGTAGCACTTTCGCTTTCTGTCTGTGTGATTCTCAGATATCACTATGCTTCTGGGATATTGAAGGTTAAAGAGAAAGCATTTATAGCCCTGTTAAGTCACTGTGAGAGGTATTCCTATAAACAGTAATGAATACTAGTACATGTAGGACTGATGCTATTTCATAGCGCTTTAAATGTAAATTATAGTCAACTCTCAATTTCCTTTTAAGTGATCATCTGCAGTGACTTGCTGCCTCCTCCCTCCCAGGTCTCAGGCTACTGAAAATAGGGCTGTGAAAAGCACTGTGGGGTGAGTGAATGGTTTGCATGCCTGTGTATCTGTACCACTGACTATCACCAAGCTAAATACAGTCCACTCTCAGTTACCTGAACATAATAAAAAGTTGAATAATGGTGGAAGAGTGCTAAATGTATATTCTAAGCAGCATTACTTATCTGTGCCTTGGGAATCTTTTATATTCTTTCCTCTCCTACAGTAAATTGATGTATTTTTTATTTGAATTAATAACATACATTTTTATTTATTAAACAAGTACTATTAAATAGTGGAAGTAAACAGGCTGAAATATTTATTAGGTAAACTACATATGAATAATTGAGAGTTGGCTGTGCTTTTTGGATCATCCATTGTTTTGTATTACCCGTGCTTTTTTGTTAGTGTGGCCAGGTTAAAGCTAAATAGCTACTTTAAAATTATATCTGTATGATGAATGTACTTATAAAATTATGCAGATGCCAAACTAAATTGAAAATAATTATTCCAACTAGCTAAATATAATATTTATACGTGCAAAGTCATAGGGTTGAAAGAAAACCTAAACCAAAGTACATTCTTGAAATTCCTTTTACAAAGTCATGTAGCCGGACAGATTGCATAAACTGAACAATGTACTTGGTAACAATGCCTTTTATATAAAATATAATAAAATATATTTTATAAAATATAATAAAATAGCTAACATAACATTTTTAAAGAGTCAGAAGAAAGATAGGAGTTTTAACCTTAATTACTTGAATTATAAAGAATCTGATTCCTTTAATGACTTTACCTTTTTTTACCCTAGTATGTTAAAGAATTTGGATTTGTACTGGTTTGTTAATGTCAGTCAACATATTTTTGATGAATATATTATACTAGAGGCCCGATGCACGAAATTTCTTCAAGGGGCTCAGCCCCCACCCCAGCGCTGCAGCTGCCTCAGCCCTCACAGCCCCACTTTGTCCAAAAGGACATCTGGTCTAACTAGCATAGTATGCTTTTATTATTATAGATTATTATAGATAATTAGGTTAGTAAGTGTTATTGTAAATCAGGAAGGCATAATTTTTGGCATTAAGGAGTTTATATTATAGTTGGGATATTCCTGAATCAGGGCATAGTTTAAGACAGCAGTATTTAAAGCACCTGCCAATTATCTTTATAAAGGAATCAAAAGCTGGAGAAATTCAGACAAAAATGGGAGCTAGGTAAGGAATGATCTAGAGTGAAGACCTCATAGAAGGTTGACATCTGTAAGACCTTTGCATAAAAGGTCTTGAATAGTGAGAATTCTGGATCAGTGTTTAAAAAGTCATAGCTTAATTTGTGAACTAACATATTCTGGCATATTATTCAGTATTTGAAGAAAAGATGTTGAGAAAATGTTGACTTTTGCATGTAAATCTCTTTAACTACTGAAGACTGATTATGTTTTAAACTAGAGTTTTTCTGATCTTTGAAGGCAATGCTGGACTGAGAGATTTTAGGCATATTGTGCAGTAATTGTGTGCTTTTGATTATGAGTATATAAATGCTTGGCTGCATTCCAAACCCAAGCATAAATGATTTTTTTCTTTCATTGTTTTGTAGTATATGTGTCTCCTCTCCTTTCATTAATACTGCATGCTCAAAAGGCTCTACATTTGTTTTCAAACTTACTTCTAGACTAGAGGCCCGGTGCACGAATTTGTGTATGGGTGGGGTCTGGCCCGCCCTGATCAGGGTCAGTGGTGGCCGACCAGGGGGAGGGGCTGCGGGAGGCTGGCCGGCCCCAGTGGGTGTCATAGTGACCTGTTGTTCCGGTCGTTCTGGTGGCTTGGCTTTTATATAGATAGATGTGTGCAGAGACTACAAGTGGGATGTTTTTGTTATTTTTACACTAAAATGATTGTGTTTTTTTATCTCAAAATTCAAACATGTGACCTGACAGTGTTATAAAATATTTTAATTTAAGATTATCTTGAGTAAACATGGAATATTTCATTGCCAAATCTGGACACCTTACCCAGCCCTCTAGTTATTTGTATAAAAGATAAACAGGGTTTGGGAAGCTGTTGCTCTCTTAAAGTAGCAAAGTGAGCGTTGAATTGCCACTTGCAGGGATTTTAGTAAACTTGTACACAGTCCAGTGTAATTTCATGTATTTCTTATAAAAAACAGAGTGAAAAGCCTCAGAAACTAGTAAAGAAGATTTTCAAGTAATTTACTTTTTTTTTTTTTTTTTTTTTTTAAATATATTTTATTGATTTTTTACAGAGAGGAAGAGAGAGGGATAGAGAGTTAGAAACATCGATGAGAGAGAGACATCGATCAGCTGCCTCCTGCACGCCCCCCACTGGGTATGTGCCCGCAACCCAGGTACATGCCCTTGACCGGAATCGAACCCTTCAGTCCGCAGGCCGACGCTCTATCCACTGAGCCAAACCGGTTAGGGCTTCAAGTAATTTACTTTTAATGACTAAGAAGGAACAGCTTGCCAGATAAAAGTATATTTAACTGTTTTTAGATGTATGCACATAATATTTTTATCAGTAGTTTCTGACTCTGAGAAATCACATCTTAAAATAATATTGCTAATTATTTCCATGCTTAATGTTCATCCCTCATATACTAAAAGTTTTAATTGCCCTGTTTTCTTTCCTATTCATAATTCCGTATAATACACTCCCTAACTTTCACTACTCCACCATCACCACCAATCCTCTCCCCTAACAAAAAAAAAAAAAAGAAAAAGAAACTGAGGGGAATTGAGTTGCAAAAAGAGTGAGAAGACTCGGTGGTTGGAGGTAGATGAGCTGTAAACTGTAATGTTTCGCTACATGGCAGTTTCTGTGTGTGGCCAGGTGGCAAGTGGAATATTGTGTAACTGTTTCTTTAGCACAGGTAGATAAGTTTTTAATCATATATCTCACATGTGATACTAGTAGACAGTCATGATAATGGAATATTTGAATACAAATAACTATTTCCTACTTTTTTATTTAAAATGATGTGGTTTTTTATTATTACTTAGGTTGTAATTTCTAGTGTTATTTTTGAACGGCATGCTTAATGTGGTACAAAGCAGGTCAGATTTTATGTGTGGTCTGTATAATAAAAGCCTAAGCGACCGTTAAGGTGGAACGACCAGAACGACCGGTCATTATGATGCACACTGACCACCAGGGAGCAGACACTCAACGCAGGAGCTGTCCCCCGGTGGTCAGTATGCTCCCACGGGGGAGCACCACTCAGTCAGAAGCCGGTCTCATGGCTGGGGAGCGCAGCGGCGGTGGTGGGAGCCTCTCACACCTCTGCAGCAGCATTAAGGAGCGGCCAGCTGAGCGGTAAGGTGCAAGCAGGTGGGCGGTAGGGAGTGAGGGATCCCGGATTGTGAGAGGGCGCAGGCCGGGCTGAGGGACCCCCCACCTCCAGTGCATGAATTTTGTGCACTGGGCCTCTAGTATAAGAATAATTTTTAACATAAGATTTTATAACTTTAGTGAGATAAATTTTAGATTGGCATAGTTTAAAAATGTTTAAATCACTTTGTATATTTTAATAACCTTAAAATAGCCTTTTTTTTTTTTCCTTTGGGGAGAATTTAGTATGTGTTCCTGTTTCAACATTGTTTTGAATACATAAACATATATTATTGTTTTACTTAGCAAAATAAAAGAAATATTAATGCTGGATATTTTTCAAAAGGAAATAAAAAGATTAAGACATTTGGATAAATTGTTGCAGTTGTCTTTTGCTATGTTACTGATTTTTCTAAAAGGTTTTTTTTTGTTGTTGTTGTTGTTATAAAGCTTAGACTTTATTTTTGAGTCCTAGGAAAACTTTTTGACTTACTTCAATAATTATGTCTGTGTTGTAAAGTACCATAGAAAAGTGTAATTGTTTTAAAAACAAGTAATTATATGCCACTAAACATTCACCTGAGGTATTTGAATATGAGTGTATTGGGAGACATATGTGTGTCTGTAAATATTATGTCTATTTTTAAGCATATTTGGAAGCTAATTTATAAATTATTTTATTAGTACTCTTATTCAAAACAGGAATGTTCTCCATAGTATCTGACATGTCATTCATTATCACTCAGACCTTTCACTGATAAGTAGCTTATTCAAAACGGTTTGTTTCTTTGTTGAACAGCTATGATTGTTAGTAAAACTCTCATATCAAGTTAACCGAAAGTTTAATGAAAGAATAATTTTTCAGTAATTGGTTCTAGTTCTTCCCTTTGAGACAGTTCTTTTATTCTTTCATTCTTTTATTTTAGAAGTGTTTACAAATAACAAGTAGAACTGAGGGGAAATAGAGTTGCAGTAGGTGTAATCTGTACACTGCTGTATGCTATTAAGGACAGACTCTTACCCTTTTACTCTCATTTTATAGGCCGATCACAAAGTATTTATTGAGAACCACCAGTGTGTCTGGTATTGTTCTAGTTTATATGGTCTTTTATTACAAAGCAGCAGCTACCATATTTTGACCTTTATTATATGTTGGGTACTGAGTTAAAAACATTACTTAAATTACCTAATTTAATCTTCCCACATACCAAGGAAAAAATATTAGCATCCCTGTGAAGGAAACGGGCCCCAGAGGCAGCCTTACTAGCCCAGGTCATTTGGCAGTAAGAAAGAGAGGTAGAATTCAGATCCTGTGTACTGTTTTTGATTCTAAATCTCAAGTACTTAATCCTTTACAGTCTTTCTAAAAAGAAGTCAGATAGCAGCCCATGATGCTGGAATAATGACTGACTAAATGAGTATTCTGTATATTGTAGGACTTTATTTGCAGCACTCAGGAAGTAAGTTACTGCCTGAGCTATGAAGTAGACCTTTTAAACATTTTGGATACAATTATTTCTAGAACTATTACATATTTCTTTCCTTAAGAAGAAAATATCAATTATATTTTAACTTCTTGGCTATGGTCATCATTATTTATTATGTATTTATTAATACCTTATGTAACATTGGATTGCTCTTTTTAATCTTATGTGCTATTTCATTGTTCTCAGCTATCATTTACATTGCAATTATTGTTTTTATATTTAGCAGTCTTTTAATTCCTATTTTTTACTTTCACTGTGTTATAAAATGAAAACTATATATATACCTGGCCTTGTTAATCTGAATGGAAAATAAAGAGAAAGAGGTTGTCATTATAATGAATTAAGAGTGGGGGGAGTGCTACTGTCAATAATATATATGACCTGTAGTGAATAAAATTGGTGATGATACACAGTTTCAGTTTTCATTGCCATCTCTTGGAGTGCTTGTTTTTATGTCCTGGCTGTTTTTCATATAGGTAATTACCTCATAGCATAATTCAAGGAAGGTGAGATGTGACTTGATAGAATTGGTATATTTTTATACAATATGGGTAGCGAGATAATATAAAAGTAGATAATAAGGTACAAAATATGACTAATATGGACAAAATAACATATAATAACATGTTAATTGCATGATACAGAGACAGTCTAGCACTGGAGCCTTATAAGAGGATGGGCTTTGGAGCCAGATGGATCTGCTTCTTAGAAGGTTTTTAATTCAGACAAGTTTCCTTTTCTGACGGTATTTTCTCATCTCTATTGGAGAGAACACTTATTTGAGGAGTAGATAAAATGTTTGTAAAATATTTATTACAGTTTTGGCACATAGATAAAAAGTAGATATCAGGTGTTCTTTATGTGGTCAATTTAAAGCAAAGGGGATGAGGGAAGGGAGAGATAAGCCTGAGCTGGAAAAAGTAAAAGAAAGTGGAGCATTGTTTCAACTTTGAAGGATTAGGCTGTGGTTAAATCAGGAGGACTAAAGTATGAGCAAAGGCATGAACTATTTTACTGAGAGGAATAATAAGGATATATAATTTCAGCATTTATATTAGAGTTGTAGAACAGGAGTAAGTTACTGAGGCCCTGGAAAACTTTGTGGAGCTGTTAAACCTTTTCTTTTTACATGTTAAAATACCTAATATAGTGAGAGAGCAGTGCATGTTATTTTTAAATATTTTTTAATTAAAAGAAAACATGAATTCAAAAATGTTTCTCATAAATGTACAGTTCTGTGAATTTTCACAGATTGAACACATGGATAATCAGAATATTGCAGTGCCCTGGAAACTGATTGTCTCCTTCCAGGCACCACTTCTCCCACCAGGGGCACTGCTGCTACTCTGACTTCTAACAGGATGGATTAGTTTTGCCTGTTTTTGAGCTTTATGCTCATACACGCTGTACTCTCTCGTATATTACTTTATATGCCCAATATTATGTTGTATCACCGTGTGATATGTAGAGTTAAAGTTAGGTATTTTCATCAAGTCTGCTTAGATGTATTAGGTGTATTATGATGTGGATGGATTATTTCTTTTGGATGAGCAGTAGTTTTGTATAAGTGGATAGAGCTTAGAAAAATTATGCTAAGTCCAACTTTAAAAAATTTAAATCATTTTTTGAATATATCTTTTGTCTCTTCACAGTAACCTTTTAATTTAATGGGTTTTAGCCAGTTAACACATCTAGATAGGTGAATTTTTTTTCTTTAATTTTTTTCCTTAACTATTGTTTAAAGAAAAGGAAGCATAAATAAACAGATCACCATAAAGCGTTCAAAGCTACAGGTTAGAAAGTTGGAAAAATTAAAAGTCCAATGCAATAAAAGTTTTTGTTGACCTACTTTAATTGGTTGAATGTTTACCAAAATTGGTTTAGTATTTCTACAGAGAAAAAGAGAGGATGATAAACATTACTTGGTCCTCACTTCAATAATATGTTCATCTATATATTTAAAAGCCTAAGTGACCAAAAGACTGGTCGATCAGTTGCTATGATGCGCACTGACTACCGGGACAGATGCTCAATGCAGGAGCTGCCCCCTGGTGGTCAGTGCTCTCCTACAGCCAACCTCCCATGGCCCCTCCCCCCGGCCGGCCAACCTCCCATGGCCCCTTACCCCAGCCAGCCAGTCCTGATTGGAACCTCCTGTGGCCCCTCTCTGGTCAGCCAACCTCCCATGGCCCTGATCGGCCTGATCACTGGCCAGGCCGAGCGACCCCACCCATGCACGAATTCATGCACTGGGCCTCTAGTATGGTTAATAATATGCTAATGAGGTGATATCAATGTGTTAATATGTTAGATTTACAACATGTAGTTTTAAAAGTACATCAGAGTTGAAAAGTTGTTAGAATACAAAACAGAGATGCTTCTCCTTAAAAGAACATATATGTTTAAATGTCTTTCTTAGGAGCTCAATAATAGGACATGCTACATTTTTCTTTGGCTGTACATTATAGTTTTATGTTCCTTGACTTGAAAGAAAATTTAATTATTCAAGTTTTTTTTTTCTTAAACTTAATTCTTCATTGATTTTTAGTTGGTGATGCTTTGATAGAAAAAGATTCCACTGCCCATCTCCTTGTGTTTATCCCCAAGAAATTAGAGGATGAGTACTGCATAAAATTGATTAAATACTTGAAAGCAACTTGGCAACATTTGCTTAGCATAGATGAGTAGAATAAAGAACATTTTACTTATTTCAGTATGCAGAGGCAAGAGTAAATGTAAAAGTGAAATAAAAATACTCACTTTCTGATGAGGGAGAAACTTCTGAGGAAGTGCATTTTCTGGGTGTTGATAATTTAAAAATATTAGCATCATCCTGTGCACCTTAAGGTTGACGGTTCCATTCCAAGTCAGGGCACATAACCTGGGTGGCAGTTTCATCCCCAGGTCTGTTATGTATGGGAGGCAGCTGATCGATGTTTCTCTCCCTCCTTCATCTTGTTCTAAAAAAAAATCAATAAAAACATTTAAAGTAATAATAAAAAATATGTATTAGTATTTACTTCATTTTAAATACAGGTTGGGGCAAAAGTAGGTTTACAGTTGTGAGTATGCGAAATGAAGTTTATTCTTGTATTATTATTTATTGTACTAGAGGCCCGGTGCATGAAATTCATGCACAGGAGGGGGGGGGTCCCTCAGCCCAGCCTGCACCCTCTCCAATCCAGGACCCCTCGGGGGATGTCCAACTGTGGGATTGGGCCTAAATTGGCAGTCGGACATGCCTCTTGCAATCTGGGAGCGTTGGCTCCTAACTGCTCGTCTGCCTGCCTGCCTGATCATCCCTAACTCCTCTGCCTGCCTGCCTGATTGCCTCTAACCACCTCTGCCTGCCTGCCTGATCGCCCCTAACTGCTCCCCTGCTGGCCTGATTGCCCCTAACTGCTCCACTGCTGGCCTGATTGCCCCTAACTGCTTCCCTGCTGGCCTGATCGCCCCTAACCGCCTCTGCCTCAACCCCGCACATGGGACCCAGGATTCCCTCTTCCGGCCAGCCCCAGGCACCCGGGACCTGGGCTTCCCTCCCTCTGGCCAGCCGCAGGCACCCAGGACACGGGCCGGCTTTGCCTGGGCCGGCCTGCAGCTGCAGGGGACAGTGGGCGGGCGGCTTCGCCTGGTCCGCAGCCGCAGGTGCTCGGGACCATGGGGTGGGTGGCTTCTCCCTCTCCCGGGCCGCAGGGGCAGGCACTGGCGCCCAGGACTGTGGTTGGGTGGCTTCGCCCAGGCCCGGCTTTGTCAGCAAGGATGTCTGGATGGTTGTCCATAAGACATCCGGTTTAATTAGCATAATGCCCTTTTATTAGTATAGATTATCTTCCATACAAACATATGTAAACCTACTTTTGCCCCACCCTGGTTCAAATTTTAAATATTTATGTATTTACACTTTGGAAGTATGTAAAGGAATGAGTTCAGAATTCTCTAAGGGTGAGAACATTTAATAACCTTGAAAGATCCTTGCAGATTCTGAGTTTAGAATATTTATTTCACTGAGCAGTTTTAACCAGTATGAACTACTAGCTATCAAAAGAATACATTTTTAGTGGTGAATTTTGAGTGATTGCTTGTTTAATTCTATTAGTTAGGAATGCCAAAATGCAGTACATCTATATTTTTAAGTATGTTTTTCAAGATTACATTGCTATTGCTCTTGTACATTCTGATGTATCTTCTTTTTTTCCAAGTGTTTTACATGATTTTTCCTAGCGTAGAACTGAAGTAGTATGGTAAAGTGTTGGCTGTTAAATATGATCAGAACTTGGTCTGAAATATATTTTGATTATTTAAAACATTACAAAATGTTAAGGGTTTATCGAACGAAGTGCTGTTTTAGCAAAAGTCCAGTTTTATATTATATTTTGAAATAGATGTTTCCTTCTGTGCAGTCTCTTTTGAAGGGCATGTACTAATTCTAGTGTGATGTCACTGTTCACAACATTTTAAAAATTCTACTTTTGATGATTACTAAAGCTTATAATGTAGTCCTTTAAATTACTACTTGGTTTGTCCTTTGGGGATGAATTAGAGTTTGGGAAATGGTAGAATACAAATTGGGCTCAAATATAATGGAAATGTGTTAATTCATTCACTCATTAATTTGAAAAAAAAAATTATTTGAGCACCTGCTATATTCTCAGAACTGTATTAAATACTAAATGTGTGACAAGACAATTTTTCTAAAGAATATTGTCATTATTTGGGGTAACTGCCATTATAATCTAGTCCCTGGCTTCCTCTACAACTATTCTCATTTCTTAAATCTTTTCCTCTTGTTCACTGTATTTGGTAGAGCAGCCTCCTTGCCAATCATTGCTACTTGTATTCTTTTTTCAGGGCCTTTGTATGTCAGTTGCATTCAGTCTGGATTGTTCTTCCCCAATATATGTAGCCTTGCTCCCTTCATTAACTTTCTCTGCTCAAATAGCACTTACCAGTGAGGCCTTCTTTGATCATTCTATCTAAAGTAGCCCCCATCTCTATCACTTTACATTTTTCTCTATTGTTGTTTTTCCATAGCCCTTGCCACTACTGCCATTACAATATTATTTATTGTTTGTCTCCCTAGAATGTAAGTTTTATGAAGTCATGGACTCCTTTGTTTTGTTTACCATCGTATCCTCAGTGCCTAGAATAGCCCCAGCGTATTGTATTGTGTTTAATAAATATAATTTGGCTGAATAGGTGACTATCAAATTTGTTTTTTAGTTTGAGGGTTTCAGATCAATTTATATACTGCTTACTCAACTTCTTAACCATGTAGTAGTGTATATTAAACTTTTCTGTTTTAAACTTACTAATTCTCTTATTATTCTAAAAATCTTTCTATATTTCCCATCTAGGTTAAGAGCAGTACTTTAATGAGACCAAATCAGACACCCATATTCTAAACATCTTTTTACATTTCCCAACTAGATTAAGAGCAATACTTTAATGGGGCCAAATAGATACCCAGGAGACACCCTAGCCTTATTCCTTGTCCTTGTTCTTCACATCACATCTACAATGACAATGATTTTATCTTTGAAATAACTGCAAAATCTTTTTTTCCATTTCTGTTGCCATGCCTTTATTCGGGCTCTCATTTCCTTTCCTGTATGATTGCATTGCCTTCCTAACTAGTTTTCCTATTTTATTTCTATCCTTTCCCAATCCACTTTCTTCACTGTAGCCAGCAACAAGTTTTCCAGAAAGTCAATCTTAGTTTCCTGGCAGCATTGAGCATCTTCTTTCTTTGGGCTTCTTCAGTATATTGTATGTTACTTTTCTTATAATCCTCCTATCTAATAAAAGAGTAATATGCAAATTAACCATCACTCCGCTACACCCACAAGCCACGCCCACCAGCCAATTAGGAGCGAGTATGCAAATTAACCCAACCAATATGGCTGCAGCCACAGAGAGAGCAGGAGGCTTGGGTTTCTCCGGCAATGGAGGAAGCCAAGCTTTCTGCACACCCTGGCAGGCCCAGGCCTCCACTCAAGGCTACAAAGTTTCAATTATAGAAGATAAATGAATCCGAACAAAAATGGCGGCAACCACGGAGCTGGAGAGAGCAGGAGGCTTGAGTTGCCCCCGGCGATGGAGGAAGCCAAGTTTCCGCAGCCCTGGCCTGCCTTGGCTTCCTCCGCTAAAGGCTACAAAGTTTCACTTATAGAAGATAAATAAATCACAATAAAAATGGCTGTGGCCATGGAGCAAGCAGGAGGCTTGGCTCCGCTCAAGGCTACAAAGTTTAAATTATGGAAGATAAATAAATCCCAGATACCAGGGCCTCTGCTTGGGTCTCCAGGGGGCATGGCTGGCCTGCAAACCACCACAGGCCCCTCGCCCAGGCCACCCCACGCCCCAAGGGAACCCCCACCCTGATCCGGGACATCCTTCAGGGCAAACCAGCTGGCCCCCACCCGTGCACCAGGCCTCTATCCTATCTAATGAAAGAGTAATATGCAGATTGACTCACTCCAACACACAAGATGGCTGTCCCCATGTGGTCACAAGATGGCTGCCACAAGATGGCCAGCAGGGGAGGGCAGATAGGAGGGACCAGGTCTGCAAGGGAGGGAGTTGTGGGTGATCAGGCCAGCAGGGGAGGGCAGTTGGGAGGGACCAGGCCTGCAAGGGAGGGCAGTTGGGGGCGATTAAGCCTGCAGGGGAAGGCAGTTAGGGGTGACCAGGCCAGCAGAGGAGGGAAGTTAGGGGCAAACAGGCTGCAGGGGAGCAGTTAGGCATCAATTAGGCTGGCAGGGGAGTGGTTAGGGGGTGATCAGGCTGGCAGGCAGAAGCGGTTAGGGGCAATCAGGAAGGCAGGCAGGTGAGCAGTTGGGAGCCAGCAGTCGTGGATTGTGAGAGGGATGCCCGTCTGCCCTTTTAGGCCCAATCCCACTGGAATTGGGCCTAAATGGGCACTTGAACATCCCTCGAGGGGGTCCCAGATTGGAGAGGGTGCAGGCTGGGCTGAGTTACACACACCCCCGTGCGTGAATTTCGTGCACCAGGCCTCTAGTATTGGTATAACTTGTTCACAGTTGACACATTTTATTGACCTTTACTTGGGCCTGGGTACTCTACCTTTGCTGATGATTGAATGGTTTGATCCTCTTTTAGGCATGTATGGGAGGCAGCTGATAAATGTTTCTCTCTCTCACATCGATGTCTCCCTCCCTCTTCTCTCTAAAATCAATTGAAAAGGAAAAAATTACATTCTTCTTTTAAAAAGAGGTGCTTAAGATACATATACTAAGACGTTTCAGTAATATTTGGTAACTACCCAGTACCCAGATGTAGTTTCCTAAATCAGACATTACTGTTGCCCGAGGAAGGAATTTTTTGAAAGAGTGTGTGTGTGTGTGTATGTGTGTGTTTTTAAATGATGAATTACTATGATAACAAGACATATTACACTTGAGGTAGACCACCAAACATACAGAATTAAAACTTTGAAGAACTGTTTATTCAAAGATTAAAATTGAATATATTATTCCTGGCTGGTTTGGCTCAGTGGATAGAGCTTCCACCTGCGGACTGAAGCGTCTCAGGTTCGATTCCTGGTCAAAAGCGCCATACCTTGGTTGCGTGTTCATACCCTGCCCCCGATTGGGTCCTGTGCAGGTGGCAACCAGTGGATGTGTGTGTATGTCTCTCTCACCCCTTCTTCTTCCCTTTCACTCTGTCTAAAAATCAATGAAAAAATATCCTCGGATAAGGATAAAAAAAATAGAATATGTTAGAGTTTATGGAGACAGTGAAAAGAGAAACCCAAGCGCAAAGGATAGAGCTTTAGGTAATGCTAAAGGATATGAAAAAGGAGGGGGGAATACAAATTTTTAAGGGTGACATACAAGGAACAGTGAGAAATGGGTATGAAGAGGACCAAGATTGTGTAATTATAGAAGCCAAAGTAGAGAAGGTAGGGTTCGCATTGGCCAGTATTGTAATGGAGAAGTCAGGCAGTTTGAATAACTGAGAAGTCCTTGCGTTGCTCAGTAAACTCAATGGCAACAACTTTAGTGGAGTGACTTAGGCACCTGATTGATGGAGATTAGGAGATGATGAAGTAAGAATTAATTAACTTGAATCTCAAGAGAGATTGGTAAAAGAAAGGAGTGATGTCACTTCGAAAATGGAAAACTAGGCAGAAGCCTTTTTGTAAAAGAGAGACTAAAATCAATGAGAAATAGAGAATAATTAATGATAGAAGTATTGGAATAAGATAATAAGATGTGGAATCAAGAATACAAATGGAAGGATTAGAAAATAGCATTGTAATAACATTTTTCAGATTTCTAACCCACATGCAAATTGAGTGTATTTATATCTTTTACTCTTTCATTAATTTATTTGTACCTTTTCCTCTTTTATTAGTTTATTAGGGGCCCAGTGCATGAATTCATGCACCTTGAAAGGAACTGTGGGCTGCGAGGCTGCAGTGGGCACAGGGGCGGGTCTCAGTCCATTCTCCGCACCCTCCCCCCCTGCTCGCACTCGTTGAAGGCACGGAGCAATTGGGGCTGGCGCTAGTAGCAGGTGCGAGCGGGTACAAGCGGGGCTGGCGCCATCAGTGGATGCGAGCGGAGGCTGCTGCCCCAATCACCCCTCAGGAGCAGGGGGAGGTGGAGAAGCCCTCAGGGTGACCGGGGCTGGCAGCTGCTGCTCGCACCTGCTGACGACGCTGAGCGATCGGGACCGGCACCGGCAGTGGGTGCGAGTGGTGGCTCCAGCGCCAGCAGCGGGTGTGAGCAAGGCTGTCACTGGCAGTGGGTGCAAGAGGCGGCTCCCAGCCCTGATCGTCCCTCAGGAGCAGGGCGAGAATCCCTGAGAGGCGATCCGGGCCGGTAGGTGGTGCAAGCGGGGCCGGCGCACGGGAGCAAAGAATTTTCAGTAACCACCAGAGGCTCACCTACTGTGGTGCCCCGCCTTGGTCTGGCAAACCCGCACCATCCTGCTGCGGCCAACGCCCACCATATTCCACGTGCGCCCCCTTGTGGTCAGTGCACGTCATAGTGATCAGTTGTCTGGTTGTTCGGTTGTTCTGCCGTTCGATCTATTTGCATATTAGGGTTTTATATATATATATGAGAGGGAAGCCCTTAAATATATTTCTAGAAACCACCTGTCAGAGAAGTGATCTGAACTATAAATAGTTAGTTTCATAGAGAAAAACAGAAACAGGAAAGTAGCTGTGCAAGCAAAATGTATGACTTCTAAATAATGCTAGCAGGCTGGGTGTGGATCACAATTGTCTCAGCCTTTAGGCATAGCTCTTCTATTTTTTTGTCGGGTTTGTTTACTTGGTGAATTGTTTCAGAGACAGTTTTTTTCCTTATATCTTGTAACAGTGGTTTCATCATAGGTAATTATAATTTTCACTATGTATATGAGAAAACGGATGCCCATGAGGTTTCATGGTTTGTAGTCAAAGTTACATTGTTTATAGATGAAAAAGCTACATTTGAATGCAGTTCGTTTTCATTCCAAAATTGTCTTTTCTTTCCATTACTCCCAAATAGCTGTATGCCAGTAGTTTGTGGACCTTAATTTACTATGTACACTTGAACCTAAATTTATATAAAAATCAATTATATGTTGTACATTTATTAACAGGTAAAAATATTAATATAATATATTGCAGCATGCTTCAAAGCAGAATGCTTTGAAAATATTTGAAAATAAATTCATTTTTATACACATATATACATATATGTGAGTGTGTGTAGACACATGTGCACATACACAGAGAATTAATCCAGAGGGGCAATTGTGTATCTGTGTGTGTGTATGTGTCTGTAGATACATATAGACAAAAGGTTTATTTTCTGTAGTTTTCTCTTGGTTTTCTGTGTGTGTGTATGTGTGTGTGTGTATCTCTATGTGTATATGTGTGTGTGTGTGTGTTTATAAGATATTAAATTGCTAGATGTTTAGCGTTGACTTCAGTTATTTCATTACATCCAGAGAGATGCATCAGGAACTAAGGAGTTACACAATAAGAGGAAAAGGAGCCACTATAATTCTGGTAGTTCTTTTGTGCTTCGCTTCCTTGCATTTGTAAGGTTGGTCATCATAGCCAGTGAGGCAGTTTCTTTTTCCTTTTCCCTTATGCAGCTGCAGGTTTCCTAAACTTCAAGGGTTCAGAAAATATCCTAGTAGATTATCTCATTTGTGCTTTAGACTTCTCACATAGCACTATAATTGGGACAGTTTCAGAGAAGCTAAATTGGAAACATTAAATAGAGTAGGAAGAAATAAAGAGGTAAACTCTGCTTAAATTTCTTTTTTTTTCTCTCCCATTTCTCCCTGCCCCAATAAAAGCCACATTGATCTCAGCTTGCTCACTACTTTTCCTGGTCTAAATTCTGACTATCTAGCATAGGATTTGGCAAACTACAGCTCTTAAGCCAAGCTCATTTTATTGAAACATAGCCCATATTGATTCATCTATGTATTTTCTATGATTGCTTTCTTGATACAGCTGCAAGTTGAGTAATTGCATCGAGACCTTACGACCAGCAAATTCTAATAAAATACTCTGTGGACCATTACAGAAAAAGTTTACAGACTCCTGATCTAGCCAGTAAGGAAGAAACCAGGGATATCTCATTTCATTACCATGGGGACATTGTAGCACATGAGCATTATAGTATTCCATGTCTAAAATGGCCCTAATACTCTTTTGAATTGATATATCATGAAGAAACCTTGAAATTCTTCCATAGTGGGGGGGGGGGGGGTGTCCCTATAATTAACTAGAGGCCCAGTGCACGAATTCGTGCACCAGTGGGGTCCCTCAGCCTGGCCTGCGGGATCGGGCCGAAACTGGCTCTCTGATATCCCCCAAGGGGTCCTGGATTGCGAGAGGGTGCAGGCCAGGCCGAGGAACCCCACTGGTGCACTATCGGGGCTGGGGAGGGACACGGGAGGTTGGCCAGCCAGGCAGGGACCGCGGGAGGGTTCCAGGGTGTGTTCGGCCCATCTCGCTCAGTCCCCATCAGCCAGACCCCAGCAGCAAGCTAACCTACTGGTTGGAGAACCTGCCCCCCCGGTGGTCAGTGCACGTCATAGTGAGTGGTTGAGCGGCCTTAGCATATCATTAGCATATTACTCTTTGATTGGTTGAATGGCTGACCAGTCGACCGGACACTTAGCATATTAGGCTTTTATTATATGGAGGGTGCAGCCCGGGCTGAGGGACCCCCACCCAGTGCACCAATGTCATGCACTGGGCCTCTAGTAGGATTATATAAAAGAGAAAGGGGGTGAGGGGGGAAAGGAAGTTGAAAGGCTGGTTCATTTTGATTTGTATTGACAATGATAACATCTGTATTCTAGTGTACTAGGTACATTTTATATCATTATTCATTAGACCAGCGGTTCTCAACCTTTCTAATGCCGCGACCCTTTAATACAGTTCCTCATGTTGTGGTGACCCCCAACCATAAAATTATTTTCGTTGCTACTTCATAACTGTAATTTTGCTACTGTTAATGAATTGTAATGTAAATATCGTAATGTAATGGTCTTAGGCTCTACAGTAGCGGTTCTCAACCTGTGGGTCGCGACCCACAGATTGAGAACCGCTAGCATGGTCGCCTAAGACCATCGGAAAACACAGATATTTACATTATGATTCATAACAGTAGCAAAATTACAGTTATGAAGTAGCAACGAAAATTATCTTATGGTTGGGGGTCACCACGACATGAGGAACTGTATTAAAGGGTTGTGGCATTAGAAAGGTTGAGAACCAATGCTAGACAAACATTTGGTCCAGTGCTGACTTCTTACCACCTGTCAGTTTTTAAATTGTGTACATGTTTTTTGTTACTTTTTTTATTGTTGTTGATTGTCAGTTTCCTTTCACTTTTATGTAAGGTTTGTTAAAGAAGAATCTGTCTTGATTATTGATGTATTCCCACTACCTAAAATGTACCTGACATAATAGTTTTTCAGTTAATACTTATTGAATGAATGAACTCAGATATGACATTTTATTTTGAATATGATTGTGTAAGATGGTTGTTACATGATTTGTACTTGAAAAAAAACCTGCTATTAGTTTATACCTAGAAAATAGGCAATAATTAGAAATCTGCAAGCCTTTATGAAGTATATATCTTTTCAGACGAATCACCTTGACTGTCCTGTCAGATCATTACATTGTAGTAAGTGTCATCACTTTAGTGCAACCTTTTGTTTGGTGTCTGACATCCTAATTAAAAATTGATGTAAAATGGTTAGGTTATACACTCAGTGGCCAGATTATTATGACCACCTGACGTTTGTAGGCAAATTAGCCAAACACTGCATTGTATGGGATATGGAAGCTGAAGGCCTGTTCGAACACCTTTGCTGTCTGCAGTTACCAAGATAAAACGTCTCCAATTCGCACAGGAACACAAGGATTGGACAGTCGAGCATTGGAAAAAAGTCATGTGGTCCGAGTTTCCAGTTGCATCATGCAGATGGAGAGTGAGAATTTCGCGGAAACAGCGTGAAAGCATGCACCCCACATGCATGAGTACAACCCTTCAAGCTGGTGGGGTCAGTGTTATGGTTTGGGGCATGTTTTCCTGGCATGATTTGGGCCCTTTAATTCGTGTGGAACAACGTCTGAATAGCACAACATACCTAAGTATCGTTGCTGATCAAGTTCATCCTATCATGTTGATGGCGTATCCCAATGGAGATGGCTTCTTCCAACAAGACAATGCGCCATGCTTCGGTGCTCGTATTGTGCAGGAGTGGTTTCGAGAACATGAGGGAGACTTTACCTTGCTTAGGTGGCATCCACAATCACCAGATCTCAATCCAATTGAGCATTTGTGGAACGAAGTTAAAAGAGCCATCAGGCAGCTGGTTCCACAAACATCAAATCTCACAGAACTGGACAGTGCTATTCATCAGGCATGGTGTCAGATTCCTCGCATCACCTTTCAACATCTCGTGGAGTCAATGTCAAGAAGAATCGCTGCAGTATTGAAGGCAAAAGGTGGCCCAACGAAGTACTGATGGGGTGGTCATAATAATCTGGCCACTCAGTGTATATTTCCATTAGATAAATTTCGCACTGGCTCTAAAGATCCTTAATTCTAACTGCAAATTGCTGCAGGTTCTAAATTACCTTAAAAGTTATTGTAAAGTTTTTATAAAGTTTTCATATCTAGTTAAATCATTTGAACATTATTGGCTCACCTGTAACAGTGACCTTGCAATTCTTTTTAATGATATCTGTTCCCACCCAATGATGAGCTGTTTTCATTTCACTTTTAAGATACTCTCAGTCACTAATTTTAAGGACATATTCTAAAATCACTTAAAATTAGATAGAATTTTATTGGAGTTAAAAAACATCCAAAATTTATAGGAGGTGCTCTAAGATTAAATGAATGATCAATTTGTGGTTGTCATGGCTAACACCCAGTGGAACAGAATGTGAGCAGATGCAAGCTAAATGTAAAATAGGACAGTGCAAACAGTTTCATTTGCTGAGGAAAACACTAATTCAAAACAAATAATTCCTTGGTATTGTGTTTATATAAAAATTTCAAAGGAAGACATAATGGTTTTTACACTAAAATATCTGCAATGTGATGCAATTTCTTTTTAGATTGTGTTTTTGTTTTCTTTCAAACAAATATAATGCTGAGTATATTAATAGGAAAATAGTGTATGGCAGCCTGAAGAAATCGACAGTCTCTACCAGTGGTTGGCAAACTGCTGACCATGGGGCCATATTTGCTTGTGGCCTGTTTTTGGGCAAGTGGGCTAAGAATGGTTTCTATACATGTCTTATATCATTTTTTAATTTAAGTATTTTAAATATGTTGTTCTACTATCTTCTTACTTGCTTGTGTCCCACAAGAAATCAGCTGTCATCCTTTTCTTTGCTTTTCTCTATGTAATTTGTCTTTTTTAAAAAAATCTGGTTGCTTTTAAGAATTTCTTTACCAGTGATTTTGAGCAATTTGATTTGATTAAGATGTGGCTTGGTCTAGTTTTCTTCATGTTTCTTATGTTTGGTGTTGGTTGAGCTTCTTGGATTTATTGGTTTATTTTCATCAAATTTGGAAGTTTTTATCTTTTATTTAAAAAAATATTTCTATCCCCCATGTCTTTCCTTTGAGGACTCTAGTTACACATATTTTAATTATACTAGGCTGCCTGAAGTCCCATAGTTCACTGATGCTCTTTTTTCTCTCTCCTTTTGTTACATTTTGGTTATTTTCTGTTGCTTTGTCTTCAAGTTTACAGTTCTTACCTTCTATAAAGACTGTTATGCTGTTATTCCCAAACATAGTTTGAGAGCATTTGTAAACCTTTCATGCCTCCTCTAAGTGTTTGAACATATAGACTACAGTTATAAAAACGGTTTTAATGTCCTTTTCTGCTAGTACTAACAGTTATGTCAGTTCTGGGGCATTTTCAGTTGATTGATTTTTTTTGGCTCAGTATGGGTTATGTTTTCCTGCTTTTTTGCCATGCATGCCTGATAATTTTTTTTTTTAAAATATATTTTATTGATTTTTTTACAGAGAGGAAGGGGGAGGGATAGAGAGCTAGAAACATGATGAGAGAGAAACATCGATCAGCTGCCTCCTGCACACCCCCCACTGGGGATGTGCCCGCAACCAAGGTACATGCCCCTGACCGGAATCGAACCCGGGACCCTTCAGTCCGCAGGCCGACGCTCTATCCACTGAGCCAAACCGGTTTCGGCGTGCCTGATAATTTTTGATTGGATGATAAACATTGTAAATTTTGTCCTGTTACATGCTTCATATTTTTTCTCTGCCTATAAATCTTCTTGAGCTTTGGTCTGAAACATAGTTTAGTTACTTGGAATCAGTTTAAAGCTTTCATATTTGAAGATTTGTTAAATGGGGTCAAAGAAATATTTAGTCTACATCTGATTTTTACCCACACTGAGCTAAGACTTCTCAATTTGGTTTTAGGAACAAGCACAGCTCCCTGTCCTGTATGAATGCAAGGTACTCTTCCCTTTAATTCTTTTGAGTGGTAATTTCCTCACGCACATACATGCACCAACCATTGCTATACTGACTACTTGAGGGATCCCTTTGCAAGATGAGCTCTCTCCAACTCAAACAGTTTGCCTAGGTTTCTCTTGCTAGCAGCAAGGCCTGAAGACTGCGTAGATAAGGCAGTAAACCGGGACAGTAGTAGAGCACACTTGCTTGTTTCTCATCTCTTAGGGATCATTTTTCTTTACTTGCTGATGCCCAGTCTCTTGAACTATAGTTTCCTGTATTTTGTATAGTTTTTTTGTGGTTCAAATAGGATAGTGTTTTTTATGTCCATTACTATATTGTAGCTAGAAGTGAAATTTGGGATGTCGCAATTTAAGATTTAGTGATTGAATAAATCCAGATGATGACACACAGAATTGGACGATAGATATTAGTGGAGTATAAATGTGAAGGTCATTGGATTACTCATCCACATGGACTTTGATGTGACCTAAGTAGATGGATTTGAGATGGAGAGTAAGAATTTAAATTAAAAGCCAAAGTTGTGACATTTTAATACTGTATGTTTTATGTATTTGGTTAGGAAAATACTCTTTTAAATTATCTGTCTTTTTTTCTAGAACCTTCTGATAACTTAAGGGAGATTCTCCAAAATGTGGCCAAATTGCAAGGGGTTTCAAATATGAGAAAGCTGGGCCATTTGAATAACTTTACTAAGGTAAGTAACTTGAATATTAATATTATCATCTACAATTCTTGGTTCCTTATTATGCTTACTGGATGCTTCCTAACCATCATTAATAAGAATTCTCACGTATTTTCCCAGTATTAGTGCTTTCCTCTAATGCTTCTCAGGGTTTTATCATGTGATTTCTAATTTAAAAGTGTATTTGAATAATGGAAGTATTATTCAAATGCTTGTTGTAGAAAATTTGGTAGGTTCGGAAAAGAATAAAGAAAAAAAATCACTGAGAAATCCATAATCCAGTTTTCACTATTATTCACACATAGTGATGTATTGTTTCTGCCTTTTTATACTTTTATTTGATTATATATGATAAATATGTTTGTACATAAGTATGTGTGCATTGCATTTTACAGACATAATCATAATTCCCAGAGAAATACTAGAACTTCCTCTCTCTTTCCCTGATACTCTATTCCCATTGTCTGGATCTCAGTTAGAGCCTAAGATAAATGCAGGGGCCCTCATCCCAAATAAATATTGACTTGATTTCTATTAGCAGCCAAGATTCCCGAGTTTGATGGGTTGGTATGTTTTTGAGTTTGGTAATCCTGGAGAGCCAACTTTTGGAAACATTGAAATGCCTGTTATTTGAGGTGATGCCATAAATAGAAACCAGAATGGATTCTTTCGGAAAATTTTATTTTTCCATTTTAATTTACTAAATGTAAATTGTTCTGCTCAATTTTAAGTGTAGGGATAATTGTAAGTTTTAACCTCTTCCTATTCTAAGTGTGATCCACAGACCAGCAGCACTGGCTTCACCTTGGAGCTTGTTTGACATGCACTATTTTCAGCCCCAGAATCAGAATCAGAATCAGTCACACAGAACCAGAATCTACATTTTTAATAAAGATTCTCCGGTGAATTTCTGTGTACATTAAAGTCTGAGCAGCACTGTTTTAACCCTCTAAAATGTTTAATTTATTTTTATTTTATTTTTTTGCTATCTAGTAATTGGACTATGGCTTGGATTCTATTTGATTTTATAGAAGTAAAAGGGGATAAGTATATAGTCACTATGTAACAAAATTGTTTTGTCAGTACGTGTTGTGCAGTAAATATAAAATAGGTTAGTTTTTTCACAGGGGAGCAAGTACATTTGTGTGTGTGTTTTTAGTGAAGTTTTGGAATATTTTTATATAACAGATGGAAAAATTACTTTATATGAGAGATGAGAAAGTGATTTTTTATAAACAACTTTCAAGAACACTGACTAGGTGCTTGAGAAGGGAATTTCAAAAATATCCCTATGTATCTTTTTATTTTTATGAATGTGATGAAAAGTCTCCAGATACCTTCCTTCACTGTTCTAGTCAGATAACGTCAAGTCTTTAAGACCTAAAGTTGTTCCAGGGTTGAAATTGCATCTCCTGGGTTCCCTCCCTTCTATTAAACTTCCAGTTTTATTTACCGTTTTTCACTCAGCTCTCATAAGTCTTTACCACTTGCTTAGGTTTAACTATTAAAAATATTAATAGAGGTTTATGTCCTGTTTGAATTCATGGTTTCTGTCATAATTAGGTTGACACCTAGATATGTCCTTTCACATCTCCTGACAACTAGGATTCTTAAAGAATTAATCACTGCTGTAAATAAATGCCTATAGATTTTATTATAAAATTTCTCTAAATGCCTACCACAAAATAAATGCTTACTGAATTTAATCATAATATAATGTGTCTTTGAATTTCATTTTGTTGGAGAGCTAGATTAATAAATATATTATTAATATTTGTCATGTTAATAATACATATTCTAGACCTGGTATTGCTAAAAAGTTATTTCCTTATAGAGTAAAATGTAGAAATTCTCAGAAATCTCATAAGAATAGCTCTATAGACTAAGAAAAAGAGAAAAATAATTATGATGCCAAGAAGCTTGTTAATTAGGAGTTAGTTGGTCATCCTCTGTATGTGTCTACTAAATTTTATCTGTTCTTTTATTATTTGGTAACTGCCTTATTAAACTGTGTTTCTTAAACATATGTTATAGCTAATATTTATTTTTCTACTCTTATATACCTCTCTATCCCAAAGCTTGGCACATAACAAGTGTTTAATTAAAGGTATTATATGACATTAGGAAAATTTTGCCTTTTAAATACGAGTTTTTGTTGTTTTAGCATTTGTTTTGTTAAGTGTAAGCCTAGCTGTTAGGATTAAGTTAATTTAGTAGATCATTGGGCTAAAATGTTGTATAGGGTAGACTTCATCTCTAGAATTTTAAACCTCCTTTTAAGGTATGAAGAGAGAGAGGGTGTTAGCGATGTGATCCTATAACCGTGTGAATGTCACACAGCCATGCTTGCCTCCTGACATCATTTCACTAGATAAAGTAATGTGTATAACAGACTGCTGATGAATATAATCTTAGTATTCTATTTTTAAAATTATCAACATGCTCATAAAGACCTGCTTTTAAAGATGAAAGTATTTCAGCTTTTATATTCTAAAAGTTCTTTTTCTATATTTAATCTCATATATTTATATTAAAGCCTGCAAAGGAATCTTTATTTTGTTCTGTTTTTAAAAGCTTCAAAAATAGTTGAAGCTAAATATAAAGTATCAAAATGGTACAGAACAATATATAGTAAAAAGTGCAAATCCTTTTTCACATGCTTCCCATCCATCTCCCCACTCTGACAAAAATACCATTCTCCAGAGGGAACCCTTAGAAAGTATTTATCCTTCTCTGGTATAATTATAAATGTGTGTGTGTGTGTGTGAGTTAAAAAACTTAAGAAGTATTTAATATAGTGCTTAGTTTATTTACTATTTTATGTGTGTATACAAAGGTTTTTTAATGAGATATATGGATTTGCAATCTGCCTTTTCCTACTTCTCAATATACCATAGAATCCTTTCCTTTTCTATAAACATAGATATACTTTTTTATAGCTACATTTGTATAAGATAGAATTTTCGAAGTATGATTTCTTAGTCAAGAGCATTTGTACTTTTTATTTTAAAATTAACTTCTAAATTGCCCTCTGAAAAGACCATGCTGTGGAATTCTACTCTGTGATAAGATGTTTAAAAGTTTAGGTTATTCTATCTGTTGCTTATTTAGAACCATTCATTTAACCTTCAGAGCAATATGAGTAAAATGGGAATAGCATTTAACTGCCTAGTTTTAACTGATTATTACATTTTTAAAATTAACTTTATTAATCATCTCATTTTTTATTATCTAGAGATGGGTTTAGACTACTATTTTATATTTTCATTGAATTTATTGGGTTGTTTTGCTTATATAAAAATTAAACTTAACAGTTATGTTCATAATTTTAGACTCTTGATGATATTGAATGCTTAAGTTGGTTTATAAGTAACAAATTGAAGAAACCTAATTCAACTGAGCTAAAATAAAAAAAAAAGTTATTTGCTTTCATGATAAGGATACCAAATGTTGAATCCTAATTTCAGGCAAAAAACCCAGGGGTTGAACAATGGTAATTACATTCTGTCTCTCCATTTTTCAGCTCTCTTTTCTTTTAGGTTAGTTTTATTCTCAGACAATTTCCAAATGACTAAGATACAGCATCTTTACAGCGTTCAGTCATAAAAAGAGAGGGGGTAGCTCTCTCTTTGTGTCTTCTGATGAACTCTGATCCTATTTGGTCACATTCAGCTAGGCATTGTGACTGCTAGTCACATAAACACACGGAATAGAGAGCAACAAAACCCCAATGAAAAGTGTTGAGTGATGTTTAATAATTTTGCATATTAAGTGACTGTCATGCCAAGAATTCTTAGATTTTGCAAGGTCTTTAATGGCTTCTAATCATAATCGGTGATTTATTCTTAATATAACAAACTTCAGTGATAGGGCAAGCAATATTACATTTCAAGAACTTATACAGGAGAAAGGAAATTACTTGCAATGGCTACGATAGTGAAGAAATTGTTACTAAAGGTTAAGGATTAATTAGTAATTCAGTCAGTAGGTGAGGCCAGCTGGAAGTCCCAGTGCTTAAACTCACCAATTCAGTGCTTTACTTGCTGTTTCTACCTGCCTCTTTCCTGGAGTAAGAAGTAAGGGGCTTGATTTGTACTTTAGGGTTTGGTTACTTAAATTAGGTGGTAATTAGTCACTACAAGAATTTTGTATTAAATAATTCTTATTATATTTTGAATCTTATTATAGGTGAATTCCTGGTGATGAAAAGTAAACATTATATTTCTTTAATAATTGAAAGTCAGACTCTTGATATCTTCTAATTTCTTATTTCTGATATATGTAAATTATGTATGTGTAGAAAATTTAGTCTCTGGGGTAATTCTAATTCAAAAGAGGTATTTTAATTTGAGACTGATCAATAAATCCTTCTATAATTCTTAAAAAAATCTTGAAAGCATTATTTAGCCACCATTAAAAGCATAGACCTAGCATCTATTGCTATCACTGAAAAATAGACATGGATTATGACAAATACGCTGTTTCATTGTAAATTGAGTGGACATTTTCCTCAGAAATGTTTCTTGCAATTAAAATGTGTTGATATTAGGTAGCAGAAAATACTTCTTTCTAAATACTTTCCAAATTGTGTTTTATGAGATCATAGTAATAACTTTGAATTTTGTTTTACTTTTCTACCAAAACTGCTAATGCTAACTAGAGCAAATGTAAAATGGTGAACAGTCATATATTTGGTGATCTGAGAAGGTGGGTAATTTGGAAATTATGTTCTCTGAATCTAATCTATTTGGCAAGTGTGAAAAAGAAATTCAGGAAATGAGGACCAAGTACACACTTAGAGGAGAAACCAGTACTTGACAGGACAAGACTTTTTGCCGGAAGCCAGTTCCAGCATGTCATAATTGCAAGAGTTTCATCAAAAGGTGGATGGAACTTGGGGACTCAACAAGGGCTGAGTCACATATGTTATCGCCTGGTGGGAATGGCTAAAGGCATTTCCTCAAACCTGAAAAGAATGCATAAAATTGATTGTTTGCTGCGAGACAGCTCAGGGCATCTTAATCTACATGTTATTGCCTCCTACTGGCCAAACACCTGAACAGCCGTAGGCTATTCCCCAATCTGACAATGGACTCTGTAGACTAACCCTGGCCTTGGAAGTGTATATCTCCACCTTGCCTTAGGATAATTTACGTTAATAAAAAGCAAGGGGTCCTGAGACAAGGAGAACTTGGTTTCTTCAGGCAGGCTCCTCTGACCCCCAATGCCTTTCAAAATTACCTTTCGTTTCTGGACTCTTACTTTAGTTACACACAGCCTTTCTCCAGGTTGCTGAACCCTTCTTAATGCTGGAACAAGAACCCTGGCAACTTTTGTATATTTACTTTTAGTACTTCAGAGCATTTCATTTTAACATTCATTACTGCTGTGGAAGAAGAATGCAAATATTGCCTCTTCAGAAATTTAGTTGATACATATATAAATCATTGTTTTAAGAAATTAACTTTTCCCATTTTAAAAGTTCAAAGTTTTATATAACAAATTCTTAGCTTCATTTTTCTATGAAGTTTATGAATTAGAGCATGTCCAAGATCTAAGTAATAACACCATGATTACAATCATAAACAGTTCTGATTTTTCTTTTTTATTAATATACTAGTGGCCCAGTGCACGAATTCGTGCACATTGAAAGGAAATTAATTAGAAGAAATATTTTAATATTGCTATTCACCCTTTCTCTGTAATAGAAGTGTCAACCAAATTCATGATCGACAATGACAGATTGAAACACACATGTGTGATTGGCGCCAACGAGAGCTTTATATGTATCGCACATGCACAAATCAACTTAACCTTTTATATATATATATAGAACAAACTTGCTTAATTAGACCTGCTTTCTGATTTAGCTAAACTTTTTCCAGCCCATTGAGGCACCCCAACTTCTCTTTCAGGTAATTGTCAGCAACACAACAGTAAATATCAACAGGAAGCAGATTATTATTGTAGGTCACACAGGGAGAACAAAGAGTAAAATATTTAACTGCAGCGGTGTTTGACTATATTCTGCGCAGTGAGAAAACCTGAAGTCATTTTCATGGTCCACCATTTCTTCTTTTCAGTCAGATTAAGTTTCTGAACTTTCTAAATCTCCATTTTCCAGCTAATGAAAAGAAAATAGGATTCTACTGAATCTTCTATCTACCTACTCCAGTACTTCTGTGAGGATCAAATGAGATGAGGCACAGGAAAACGCTTCACAGACATTTGGTTAAAGAGTGAATGTTTGCACCTGGCTATAAAGCAAGTCATGTTCCTGGGCTGAAGAAACTCCAAGGAGGCTAGTCTCTAGGGAGAGGAAGCCAGGCATTGCTACATGACATCATTACCCGGCGCCCACAGCAACCATTTCCAGACTTAGCTGTGCTGTGGGCCGCATTTTGCACTATGGGGTCTTGGTAGCGTTGGCTGCGATTTGGTGGGGTGTCGTTCCAGGGTGGGGCGGGGCCTACGTCCTACTTGGGTGAAGCCAAGTGTTGCTTTGTCAGTGCCAGGTCTGCGGTGCCGTTTCTTTGTAAATGGCCAGTGCACGTCATGTCAGGTCCTGCATTGGGCATCTTCCCTCTGGTGGTCAGTGTGTGTCATAGCGACCGGTCAGATGGTCAGAGGGACACTTAGTATATTAGCCCTTTATAAATATAGACTAGAGGCCCACATACACTGGAGGAGGGTCCCTCAGCCCGGCCTGGCCCCCTCTTACAGTCTAGAAGCCCTCAGGGGCGGGAGGTGACCCGGCGATCAGGGGAAGGCGATGCCCCCATCACACCCCTGCTGTTGCCACTGCCAGTAGCACAAGCCTCGACCAGCCCTGGTTACCTGAGCCTCGGGTGGCCCTGGGCGGCTGGGCAGCCACCATCTGAACAGCCACCATCTGAAGCTTGCCTGCGCCTCTGGCCAGCTTTGGGTGGCTGGGGGGCTTAGGGCGGGTCTGGCCATACCATGCGCCTGCCACCCCTCCCCCCCTAGCTGGGCTGAAAGGACTGGGGGACTCTGGCGGGGCTGAGGGGACTGGGCACCACCATCTTGTGGCTATGGGCACCGCCATCTTTGTGGTGGTGTGATGGTCAATTTGCATATTCCCTCTTTATTAGATAGGATAGTACCATATAGTGACAATGCTAGTAATATGAAATATTTGAGAAATCTCAAATAAATACTAAATTATTATTTTGTTAATCCTCACCAGAGGATATTTTTCCCATTGATTTTTAGAGAGAGTGGACAGGAGGGATGGAGGGAGGGAGAGAGAAACAGAAACATCCATGTAAGAGAGACACACCTCACATTGATTGGTTGCTTCTCACATGTACCAGACCAGGCCAGGGCCAGGGATCGAACCTGAAGCCCATGTATATGCCCTTGACTGGGAATTGAACCTGGGACCCTTTGGTGTTCAGGCCAACACTATAACACTGGCCAGGGCATACTAAATTGATTTTAATAGTGATAAGTGTATTTTTGTGTATGTACTTTCTAATCCTTGGAAATGGGCAAATTTTAAATGTATGTTTTTAGCTAGCTGTTCTGGTACAAATGATAGTTAAGTTTATTTACTATGTGTATAAAATGAGTCTCTAGCCAGAGTGAGCTTCTCCAGACTTGGTTCATACCCTTTTGAAGCTAGAGAAATGAAGTGAGATGGTAATATGTAGGTATTCTTTTTTAAATATCCAACTTTGCTCCCCTCTCCCTGTGTAAATAATTTCAGCACAAAGTTGTAGTAATATTTTTCACTGTGAACTCTGGACTCAAACTGGTTTAGTCTGATTTCTGGCTTTACCACTTACTAGCTTTGTGGCCTCAGGAAGTCATGACCATCTGTAAACCTAAGTTGTCCTCATTTACAAAAATATTACTTAGCTTTCTAGGGATGGTAAGATTAATCGTCAGTCAATGTTACTGTTGAGATACAGACACACACATACATATATAATGTAAGTAATACATATTTATTGTAAACATTTATAAAATACAGAAAAACAAAGAAGAAAATAAATCACCTTTGCTTGTACTTTCCTTTTTGATGTTAATAGCCACATAAGATTCCTCCTTTATGAATGTTGGTTTCCAGTTCCTTACTACTGTAAATAATGTCCTGAGCATATTGTGCTTTATGTTTTAGATTATTTTAATATAAATCATCAAAAGTACTTTCTGATCCTGGTGCATTTTTTTTTCAGTTTATTCCACAAAATATTTTCAGTTTATAATCCCATTAGCAGTATGTTTTCTTATCTGGTATAATTACATTCAAGAACAATTTCTTGCTTTTCTAAAACAATATGTTTTTTAATTGATTTTGAGAGGGAGAGGAATAAAACTAGAAATATTGATGAGAGATAAACATATATTGGCTGCCGCCTGCATAACCCGCCACTGGGGACCAAGCCTGCAACTCAGGCATGTGCCCTGAATGTGAATTGAACCAGTGACCTCTTGGTTCCTGGGTCAATGTTCAGTGGTTTCTGTCACTCACCAGGCGATAGAAATAAATCTGTATCCTTGAACTATAGAATCGTATTTTTTAAAAATTTTATTAAAAGTATTTTATTTTTCAATCTAAAGGAGTAATGTATATAGACAAAAATATGTAATAAATACATATTTGTTTTGTTTTTCTGACAGCTTCTTTGTGATATTGGCCACAGTGAAGACATACTGGGGTTTAATTATGAGGATATTATAATTTGGTAAGTATAGTTCAGTTTCTTCTCTCTTCTGGATTTTAGTATTAATCAGTTTTAGTAATTTTAAATTAAAATTAGGATACTTTAATATATCATATTTGATCTTACAGAAACAGTTGTTTGAACATTAGAAAAATTCAGGATTTCCAAAAAAATTTTATTTGTTATTCTGTTCTAATATTTTGTAATTATAAAATATAAAAAATCAAAGCTAATGTTGAAAAATACCTGGACTTCTGCAATTTAAACTGCTAATTTAAATGGCAAACTTGATTTGCTCATGCCCACTAATAGAGGCATAACATTATGTATATATATAAAAACGCAGCGACCAGGATGATCAGAACAACCAGAACTATCAGTGGCTATGATGCGCACGGCAGCAGCCAACCAGCCTGATCTGGGCTCCGATCATCCCTCCCCCCCCCCCCCCCCCCAGCCAGCCCAGCCCCCAATCAGCCCTCTTCTGCCCAATCGGGGGTGGGGCCAGCCGGCCAACCACCCATGGCCCCTCACTCCGGCTGACCCCGCTCCCGATTCACACCCCCCCCCCCCCCCCGATTGGGGATGCGGCCAACTGCCCACGGCCCCTTCTCCCTGCCGGCCTGGCCCCATGGGCCCCCATTGGGGCAGGCCAGTTGGACCCCACCTATGCACGAATTCATGCACCAGGCCTCTAGTAGTAGTATAACCATCTTTTTGGTATGGTTAGGAATTAAAATGATATAATCTGTGCCTACTGTCATTATAAAGTATTTTTACTTACTGGTTTAAGCACAATGGTTTTTTTTAGAGGAGAGGAAGCAGGTAGGCAGATAGAGGGGAGTAGATTATGATGGCATATGTGTTACAACTTGAAAAAGGCATATTTAATGTCCCATTGTTTATGTAAAATAAACTACAGAAGATAGGACAAAACTCAACATTTTCTTGATTGGTGAGAATGTACCAAGGAAGCACAGATGAAAAAAATATGGGGGGATGAGGACACGTATGTAATAACTTAATCAATAAAGAAATTAAAAAAAAAGTCACTAGTGAAGTTCCATGGCTTACAGCAAAATGATTTTTATATGTGTAAATAAATAGTAGTTTTGCTTATTTCAACTGAGGAAGAATTTGGTACCACAGTTTTATGTGAATTTGAAATTTGTACAGCAAAACTTTTTTGTCTGTTTTCAAACAGCTTGAGGTTGGCTTTATTGAATGAAGCAAAAGAAGTGCGGGCAGCAGGGCTACGAGCTCTTCGATATCTCATCCAAGACTCCACTATTCTGCAGAAGGTGCTTAAATTGAAAGTGGACTATTTAATAGCCAGGTAATTTTCTGGGAGCTATCTATGTTTTTATATGTTTTAAAAATTAAGTATTAAGTTTTAGCATACCTATCATAAACTACAAATTTTTAGTGTAAAGCCTGATAATTTTTGCAGATATAGACAACCAAGTTCCTGGTTATTCCGAATAAGGTATAGAACACTTTCAGCATCCCAGTCAAGTTTCCTTCTGTCTCCAACCAGTAATAAACATTGTTCTGGCTTTTCTAATTATAGACTAGTTTTTCCTGTTCTTAAACATCGTATATTGCAAATTACTGTGTAGTAGTTCATGTTATGAATAGACCACAATTAGTCCATTCTGTTGATGATTTTCTGACTTGTTTTCAGTGTTTAGCTATTTTGAATAAAGCATCCCTAAACATTCTGTATAATTCCGTTGATGGGCATATACTAGTATATGCACTCATTTCTCTCAGCTATGTACATATGTAGGAGTGGAATTGTTGGGTCATAAAGTTTATGTATATTTAGCTTTAGTAGATATTGCCAACAGTTTTCCAACATGATTGCCCTGATTTACATTCTTAGCAACAATGTTTGAGAGTTCCGGTCTCGCCACATCCTCATCAGCACCTGCTATTTTCAGTCTTTAATTATACCCTTTTGACTGTGGTTTTCATTGTGAATTCCCTTTGTGGTTTTCATTTGCATTTCTCTGATGGGTAGTGATGTGAAGCACCTTTTATATTTGGGTATCCTCCTTGTCTTTTGCTCATTTGTAAATTCGATTATCTATCTTGTTGTGTAGGAGTTCTTGATATCTTATGTATATGACTCCTTTCAGGTGTGCATATTAAGAATATTTTTTCCAAATCATTCTGCCTTACCTTTTCATTTTTCTTAATTAATAAAATTCAATGTAGAGGTGGTTTGTTTTATAGCTTAATGCTTTAGATCTCTTTGGAAGATGGTATTCTATGTTTTCTCCTAAAGAATTTATTCTTTAATACGTCTTAGTAGGTAATGGCCATTTTTATTTTTATCAAATAAATATGAGCAGATTTTGTTGAAAAGGTTTTTTTCACAACTAGATTAGTGCCACTCTTGTTGTAAATCGGGTATCAGATAAATATGGATCTATTTTGCATTCTTTATTCTCATTAGTCTGTTTGTCCATTCTTGCCCCAGTTTCTCACAGTTTTAATAACTGTAGTTTGATAATGTATTGATACCTGTTAATATAAGTCCTCCAACTGTGTTTCTTCAAGATTCTATTGGCTATTTTGGGTTCTGCATTCCCATATGAATTTTATAATCATCTTGACCATTTCCATAAAAGTTTCTGGGATTTTAGTAGTAATTACATTGAAGCTCTAGGTTAATTTGGGATGAGTTGACATCTTAATAATGTTGAATCTTCCAAACCTTTAATTATTTGGAACTTTAATTTCTCTCAACAACATTTTGTAGTTATCTGTGCATATGTCTTGCATATAGTTGTTAGGTTTATTTAAGGTATATTTTAATGATTTATATATTTTTATTTAATGTAATTCACTTTCAATTCTAATTGTTTTTAAAATTATTTTAGCATTTCTATTACATAAGTATTAATTGCAAGTGATGACCATTTTATTTTTCCCTTTCCAATCCTTATATCTTTATTTTTCTTTCCTTATTGCATTGGCTAGAATATTGCACTGACTAGAAATGGTGGAAAATTTTGTTTTGCTCCTTAACTGAGACTAAAAGAGTTCAGTATTTCACCCTTATTTATGAAACTTGCTATAGACTTTCAGAGGATTTTTTTCTGTTTTTTTTGTTTGCATTCCTGAAGTAAACATCACTTGTTCATGATGTCTTATCCTTTTCATGTATAACTGAATTTGGTTTCTTAATATTTTGTGACAGTTTTTTGTAGCTATATTCATGAGAGTTGTTCTTTGTTTTTCTATTCTTCTAATGTCCTTGTTTAGTTTTGACAGCAAGAGTATGTTTGCTTTATAAAACAACTAGGGAAGTTTTGCCCTCATTATACTCTGTGGAAAAATTTATGTAAGATGGGTCTTTTTTTTTCTTACATGATTAGTAGAATTCACCAGTGGATGTGTGTAGGCCTGGAGTTTTCCTTATAGGAGTTTTAAGAATATGGACTCAATTTCTTTAACAGGTAGAGTACTATTAGTACTATTCTGGTTTTGTACTTCTTGTGTCAGTTCTTGCTTTTTTGAAGCTTTGTTATTGCATTCATAATAAGAATCACTAAACCTTCACATTGGGCTAATCCTTTTATAGTTACGAAATATCTCTCTTTGTCCCTTGTAGTACTTCCTTTATGAGTGTTCATGTTATCTATATATAGCTACACAACTTTCTTCTATTTAGGGTTTGTATAATATGTCTTTTCTCATTCATTCACTTTCTTTCTTTTCTGTCCTTATCATTTAAGTGTGTCTCCTATAAATATCATAAGTTTTGTTTTGTGTTTTAACTCTGGTTTGACATTTTTGTCTTCTAATTGGAGTATTTAGACTATGTTTAGTGGTTTTTTATATAAATGGTCTCTGGACTTGATCTAATGTAATTACACATGCCTTTGTCATTTAGTTATCAGTTTTTACATACATTTGAATTTGTTTGCTATCTTGTTATTTGCATTCTATTTGTCACATATATTCTCTGTTCTTGTGTTTCTCCTTTTTTGTTTCTATTGGAATGATCAAAGATTTTTTCTCTTCTTTTAATGTCTTTAGCAGTTGCTGTAAACATGTATCCTTCACATATTAAGGTCTGTCACTTTTATTACAACCAGCACAATGCAGGAAGTCTTTTACAGTTTGACTATATCTTCTCCTCTCTTTTGTGTTATCTCTGTATTTATCATTTCTATATATATTTGTAACCCACTAACCCACAGGTAGTATTGTTATTGTTTTAAACTTCAGCAGTTGATGTTTACCTACATTATTGATGCGCTCCAGTAGTCTTCCTTTTTGCATTTCCACACTTTCATCTTGGATCACTTTCTGTCTTCTTGATGAATTTTCTTTACTGTTTCTTGTAGTGCAGGTTTACTGGAGATAAATTCTCTCATCTCTTATTTTCTGTAAATGCCTCTCTTTTGCCTTCCTATTTGAAGGCTTTTTTAAATGACCTGTTAATATTTTTCAGTGCTTCAAATAAATTTTTTTAATATATTTTATTTTTACCTGTTGAACAATAAGTTGTTGCTCATTTTTGGTGCTCCTTTATAAGCGATGTGTCTTTTTTTTTAATCCTTTCCCGGGGATATTTTTCCATTGATTTTTTTTTTTTTTTTTTAGAGAGAGTGGAAGAGAGAGGGAAAGACAGAAATATCAATGTGAGACAAACCCATTGATTGGTTGTCTCCTGCATGTGCCCTGACCAGGTCCTGGGCCAGGGAGGAGGCTGCAACCGAGGTACGTGCCCTTGACCGGAATCAAACCCAGGACCCTTTGGTCTGCAGGTCGACGCTCTATCCACTGAGCCAAACCAGCTAGGGTTGATGTGTCCTTTTTTCCTCTGGCTACTTTAAACGTTTGTTGTTGTTGTTGTTGTTGTTGTTATATTCTCTCCTATCCGCTAGTACTCCAGCTATATAGGTTGAATCTGTTCATCCGTTCACTGCCCCCTATTTGTCTGATACCCTTACTGTATTTTCATTCTTTGTTGTTAATCTTTGTGCTTCAATGTGGCTTTTTTAATTCCTCCATCCTGCTAGTTGATTTACTAGACTGATTTGTCTCATGAATTTTTAATTTCAGTTGTCTTTCTATTATTTATTTTACTCTTATTTAAAGATTCTAGGTTTTTACTATTCCTTCATTTTCTACTTTTCTTGAGCATATTAATCATGGTTATTTATAGAGCCCTGTAATGACAACTCCAATATGTGAATCACTTGTGTTGTTTCCATTGTCATTTTCTTTCCTTACTTTTTTGTTTACTTGGCCCTTTGTTTTAAAGCGTATTTTATATTATTTGATTAGATGTGAACATTGTATATTCAAAATTTTTGGCTCTGGATCATGTTATTCTTCCCTTAAGAGAGCTAAGATTTATTCTGGAATGTTGGCGTATCATACTGATGGTTTTAGCTTTGCCTTTGCTCTAGGAAGTGGCTATTTGATTTCAAATGAAAGTGTGGATATTCAGCAGAACTTCTTCACCTTGACCAGAATTGAGGCCTGACATCTATCTTAGTATTATGTACCTGCTAAAGTTTCTTCTCAGTTTCTTAGCTTCTCAGTAGTAGTTTTTTTTTTTAATTTATCTTTATTGTTTAAAGTATTACAGATGTCCCCTTTCTTCCCCAATGACTCCTCCTCCTCCCCCACTCCCCCCGCCCAGGCCCTTCCCACACTGTTGTCTCTGTCCATGGGTTATGGATATATGCATATAAGTTATTTGGTTAATCTGTACCCACCTACCCACCCACCCCTACATTTGACAGTCTGTTCCATGCTTCTGTGTCTCTGGATCTATTTTGTTCATTAGATTCCACATATGAGTGAGATCATGTGATACTTGTCTTTCTCTGACTGGCTTATTTCGCTTAGCATAATACTCTCCAGGTCCCTCCATGCTGTCTCAAAGGGTAAGAGATCCTTCTTTTTCAGAGCTGCATGGTATTCCATGGTATAAATGTACCACAGCTTTTTTATCTACTCATCTACTGATGGGCACTTGGGCTGTTTCCTGATTTGCTGTTATGAACATAGGGGTGCATATGTTCTTTCTGATTGGTGTTTTGGGTTTCTTAGGATATAGTCCTAGAAGTGGGACCACTGGGTCAAATGGCAGTTTCATTTGTAATTTTTTTGAGGAAACTCTATACTCTTTTCCATAGTGGCTGCACCAGTCTTCATTCCCACCAGCAGTGTACTAGGTCAGCAGTAACTTTTAGCTTGCTTTCCTGGATTTTAATCCTACTTTTGCACAACATAGAAATTGGCAAGTACCCTTGGAGAGGGTATTGCATGCAGATTAGTTCACTTTCCTGTATTCTCTTCTCTATGGGATTTCCCTTCAAGTCCCAAAGTTCAACCTGTCCCTTCAATCCAACAGGACTTTTGCTTTCTGCTAAGACTCTATTTCCCTAAAACTAGGGAATGACAAGGGCCCCCAGTCCCAAAGCGTGGGGTGAATGTGGAGTTTGTGCTTCTCTTTAGAAGGGTTATTACCCATTGCCCTTTTAACAGTGGCTTTAAAAGTAGTTTATTCAACCTTTATAATTGTGTTTGGCAGGAGGGTGGGTCTGAGTCAAAACTCTCTGTTGTGGCCAGAAATGGAATTCTATGTCTATTTATGTTTTAATAAAATTGCTCTAGATTAATTATATAAAGAGAGAAGTAATGCTTTTTGAATAGCAAACTATATATATATAAAGTATTGGTTAGAATAATGACCTGCGTAAATACAGGCAAAATGACTTAATCAGAGACTAGAAATTGAACAATTTAATACATTTTAGAGGGAAGTGTCAATTAAGTGATATTTGATTGAGCATTAATTTTTGAAGTGCATTCAGATTTCAAATTATATTTTGGCAAAATAGAATTATTGCAGCTAGTACATAAAACTTTTAACTCAGTCATAATACAGAGGTGGGGCAAAAGTAGGTTAACAGTTCATAGGGAAAATAATACTATAATTAATAATGCAAGAATAAACTTTCGCAGGCTCACAACTGTAAATCTACTTTTGTCAACCCCTGCATATAAAATTTAGGCCTTGGTTAAAATCACAATTAAATTGCAAGCTTAAAATACTATCACAGTTTTTATGAAATCTGAATTTTATCAAAGATAGATGAATATATTTCTCAGTAGATTTCTGGTACTTTGCTCTGTGTTTATTATTTCTGTATAGATATATATAATTCTGTGACTTACTTGTTATATTCTATAGTGTTTCCTAGAGTTGTAAATGAAGTAGTTTTGAAATGTTTTATTATAGTACGTATTTATCACTAGAGATATGTAAGCTAACTAAATATCAGCTGGTACTACAAATTCAGGTGTATTAAACATTTTAAATACCATATTGACATTATGAATGTGGGTCTGATTTAGTGGTATTGTTTTACAAAAAATTGTTAATAAGATTTTTATCAATAATTATTTTGTATATTATTTAGGTGCATTGACATACAGCAGAGCAACGAGGTAGAGAGGACACAAGCACTTCGATTAGTCAGAAAGGTATGCTCCATGTCTAAGAGTAAAGGCAGATATATGGTTTCCATGTTAAGTATTTTGCATTTTTAGATTTAGACTATTTTATGAAATCTTCTTATTAAAATTTAAAGCTAAATTCTCAGTAAACATTTTTAAGATTATACATGAATTAAGTAGATTTATGAAACTTTGAGGTGACAAATATTTGTATAATATGTGACTACGTATAGTTAGAGCAATATTTTTTATAAAATGTTTATTGTAAAGAGTATTTCTCTCTTTAGTAGACATACAAATGAAATTAATGCTTTGATATGTTATTGAGAAAGAGGACTACTTGCTTCTTCCCTTGATTTTTCCCTTAAATGTATGCTTGGAATTAATACTATTAAATGGATGCCACAAATAGTTACAATAGTTATTTTGAAGATAAATTTGGATGCAATTTATAGGCAGTTGCAATAGAATTCAGGCCATTGTGTATGATAAAAGGTCAAAGTCACAACTTCTGCAAGAGAATTTGTTAAGGTTAATCAATATGCTTCTAGTGAGAAGCCTTCAAGAAAGTTTTTGTTTTTACATGTACTGTGATGCCCTAAGGGCAGAGGAACAGTGAACTGAGAGTTAACTTTGTTAGGACATAGCTTGTGAAAGAATTTTATCATGTTTCATCTTAAAGTATCATGTCTGTTTCTAAACATTCATGAGACTCCTGAAGTGTTTGTTTTAATGTAAAAACATCTAAAATTATTTATCAATTAAGCTTTTGGCTTTTCTCTTTCCCCACCTTGGAATTCAGTGCATGCTCCAGAATGTGCAATGTTGAGTTTGTATATTAACTAGATTCCTTTTCCTTTTTCTTCCAATTGTCTAGCTTATGTTAGGAATAGTATCCACTAGTGAACATAGTAAGGAAGAGTAAATGGATGAGTTGTCTTAAGAGATGTTTGTAATTTTTTTGAAGAGTGAGATTGGAAATTATGAAATTTTGTTACAGGTAAACATATTGCAACCATAGTTTGTGTCTTTAAATTTAAAAATTAGATTTATGATTTTTATTTATTCATACAACCTTTCCTACTGCCATGATTTTGAGAATTCAAGATAAGAAAACAAGTTGCTTCTGAAGAACCTAGAATAACTTTTTGGTTATTAGAGTTATTTATGTCAGTATTTATCATACTAGGGATTAAATTGAGACATTAAAATATATGCATATTAAAAATAACATACTCATTACATGTAAACATAAATAACATTTTAATAAAAGTAACTATACTTGTTAAAAAATGAGTAGAGTGGCATTATGTTAGATTTTTCAAATAATGTCTGTCTTGATAGAGGATAGCTGGATTATGATATTTGCTTTGGTATTCAATCTGATGTGATTTCACATGCAATGGAGTCTCTGGAAAACTTCAATATATACTTGTGAGAGAGTGAGAGTAGGAAAAGACAAATAAGGTCTTTGGTTTATTATGAAAACAGTTTTACCTTTGCAGAATCCCTGAAAATGTCCTAGGTCGGACCCTTAGTTTCCCGGACCACACTTTGAGAATTGTTGCCCTAGAAATTGCATTCAGAAGAAAAGACAACTCCAAATGGATTCAAACAAATTCAGTTTTAAAAATTATTTAAAGAACATTTCATTTCAATTTTGTAAACATTTTTGTATAGGTTACAAATTTATAAAATGGCCAGTAAACAGACTCTTGAAAACAATTTAATAACTCCATAACAAAATTACATTCTGTTCGTTATCTTCTGAAGTCCATAGTGATTTGTGGCAGATACCGTTTGTGAATCCAAGAGCAGGAAAATTGCTTGTACCTGATGGTAGACTATAAGCTCCCAGGAAGAGTCCTGACACAGGGTTTCTCTTTGGTTTAGCTAAAAGCAGTTAAAGGGAAAACACACTTGCTGAATGAACAGTGGACTCTATTGGCCTGAGGAGCTATAATTTCATTAGTACTTTTAACAACCAAAGCAAACATTTCTCTTTTTCAGTAACATCTTGGCAACTGAGCTAGTAGAAATTAATGATAATATAATTGCTGAGGATTTTTTGTATGCATGCAAAATTTTAACTTTTTTTGTAAAAGTATATACTTTTAGTTTTAAAAGTAAAAATATTTGTTGCTTTAGGAGAACAGCTCTATGAGTAATTAAGGAATACTTATATTACTTTTCCTTCACTTTCACTTACTTCAATCATTCGGAAGGTTCTTGTTTGTTTTCTTGTTTCTTTTTCAATGTCTGTGATTTTTTTTCCCTTGTCTCTCCAGTCCAGGCAATCCTTCCTTATCTCTTTGATTTTCAATCTAGTTTTTTCACTGGTCAGCTATTGCTTTTCTTTAAATTGTAATTTAAATTATAAGTCATCATTTTCTTTATATATCATTTATTAATGCATGTAATAAGAGATTAATAATATAGCAGGGGTTTTTGTGTGTGTGTGTTTCTGTTTTGTGTTTTTACAATTGAAAAGAGATTCATTTAGGGAAATTATTTGCCCTTGATTCACAGCAAGATATTGGCATATCCAGTGTAAGAACTTAGTTCTTTGGATTGCCAAACCTCTTTGGCACACAATTATTTTTGGTATTATGTACTATCTTCTTACTTGGGCATTCAGAGCCAACATTTGGTCCAACCAATTATGACTTGTCTCATTATGTCATTACTAGAGGCCCGGTGCACAACATTCGTGCACTGTTGGGGGGGCTGTCCCCTCAGCCTGGCCTGCACCCTTTAGAAGTCCAGGAGCCCTCGGGGGATGTCCAACTGACAACTTAGGCCCGCTTCCCCTGGGGAGCGGGCCTAAGCCATCAGTCGGACATCCTTGGTGCTGCCGTGGAGGCGGGAGAGGCTCCTGCCACCACCACTGCACTTGCCAGCCTTCGGCCCGGCTTGTGGCTGAGCGGCACTCCCCCTGTGGGAATGCACTGACCACCAGGGGGCAGCTGCTGCATTGAGCGTCTGTCCCCGGGTGGTCAGTGTGCGTCTTAGCGACCAGTCTGCCATTGGTCAATTTGCATATTACCCTTTTATTATATAGGAATAGGAGGAGTGTGGACAAGCTGCCCTTTGCCACTGTTAAGATCATTATTTCTTTCTTACTCTTTCTATTAATTTTTATGATTTTCTACATTATATTCATCTTTCAGTCTCAGCTCAAATTTCAGATATTTCCCTTAGAGAACTCTGTCTTTCTAATTCCTTTATAGAAGTTTACAAATTATTACCTACTCTTTAATGTATTTGTATCTGTCATATCATGCCTAAAAAGGTTATTAAAATTTTCTTTAAAGAGAGATGAATTATATGACTTTTTCTTTATTGAGTACTCGTTGATTTTTGAGAAAAGTATTTTCTGATTTACACAGAATTGAAGAGTTTCTTTGCATATATTTCCCTGGAAAATAAGAGAGATTTCATTTGAAAAAAAAAAAAAAAGAATTATAGTTATTCTTTTTCATAGCACTTGAGCTTCATAGATTAAGATTTTATACTTTAAATTCTAGAAGTCATCTGGTCATAAGCATCCTTCTTTTATAAATGAGGAAACAGAAGCACTGAGAAAATTGATTTGGCCAAGTTAATCCATAATAATAAAAGCATAATATGCAAATCAACCGAACGACTGAACAGCAGAACGACCTTCTGGATGACCTTCCGGACTCTGCGAGGGCTGAGGCAGCCGCTGCAGCCGTGAAGGCCTTCTCTTGCATGAATTTCGTGCATTGGGCCTCTAGTAGTTTACTAATGGTAGATTTAGCTCTGAAAGCCAAGTGGCCTGGCTTCCTAACGAACTCTTTTCAGAATACATTACGTTTATTTTGAGGGAAATTTTTCTTATAAGCTCCTTATAAACATAATAATAAATATTAAAATACAAATTAATATCATAAGAAGTTAGAATTTTGTCATCTAGAAAGATCAGTTTTTTATACCTCCTTTCCCTTTTCTTCTATCCTTCTTCGACATTTCTGATGAATAGAAAATACTGATTAAGAAATGAATGTGAGAATTTTGTAGATTCTATAGTTATTAGACATCTCTATTTTATTGTTGTGGAACAGTATCTTATTTCATTTGAACCTTGTAATACTGCATAATGCTTCTTAACATAAATCATGTATAAGTACTCTAGCCAATACAGATCTTTCCTTTGACCCTTTATAGGACTTAACTCGGTATCTTTAATTTAGTTATATTGCATCCTCTAATTGTTTCATAGTATAAGTCTTATTTTTCAACAGGATTATAAATGCAGTAATATCCAGGACTGGTTAATTATCTCCAATATTTTATCACCACCCAAGTAAAAGAAAACATTTTCTTCTATTCCCACTTCAGGAATTTATTTTGAAATACTTCATCTACCAAATAGTCTTTATTTATTAAACAGTCATTAACTACATAGTTTTTTTTTTCTGTTTTCCATACTGAAGATACATGTTATCTATTTTCAGTTTTCCAAATGTTATTGCCAATTATACTTTTCACTTAAAGTAGATTCATCCAAAGTTTATCACCAGAGACATACTTTTTCTATTGTAATATTTGAAATACTAAAAATAGATTATAGATAATTAATTTTGCCTTTTGGAATAGCAACAAATGATGGTTACAGATAGGAAGATTATCCGACATTAATTACAGCAAAGTGAGAAAGACTGGGGAGCCACATCAGTGAGTTTGATAGGGATGAGAGTAGAGATAATGAGGTAAATGGGTATATGGAGAAGAAAGTTAGGAATGCAATAGTACAGTAGTGTGTTGACAGGTGGTGTCCCCACTAATATATTATGTCTAGGTATCGAGAAGTGTTTGAAATGTAGATTCTATTCCTGAGGAGCTTAGTATCTCAGAAACATTAAATCTTGTTGGTCAACTAATTTATGATCTGGACTATCAGGGAAAAAAGCAATACATTTTTTATAGTAATGATATTAACATCAGTTGCATCAATTATTATTGATGCAATAATATATTAATTATTTGAAATGTTCATATGAAGCAGAAGATTAAAATTGATGCCTGAATCTTATAAAAACTCTATAATCTTAAAAACCTCAAACCGAGCAAAGTAGGTTTTAAAAATGTATTATGAAGTAAGTAACTTCTTTTTCTGATTTCTCCCCATTACAGATGATTACTGTGAATGCTTCCTTGTTTCCTAGCTCTGTGGCCAACTCATTAATAGCAGTTGGAAATGATGGACTTCAAGAAAGAGACAGAATGGTCCGAGCATGCATTGCTATTATCTGTGAACTAGGTTAGAATTTTGAGTAATAAAAATGTAGTATTTTAGAAAGAATATGCAACATTCCTTAATGTCTTTAACACATTAATTCTTTAGTTATTGGTACAAAGCTATGAAAAAGTAGCACACATTCTTGATAGAATAGAGGACTTGCTATTTAACAAATAATTCCTAAGTGACCTTAACACTAGAACTTTTAAAGTTTTTCTCATCATGAAATTTAGTACATAAGAATTGTCCAAATTCTGGTTATTAAAATAAAATCTCTTAAAGTCCGCCTTTCAGACATTAGTTAACCATAATATCTTGGTGTGAGTTAAAAGCAATAAATAATCCATCATACATTAAAAAAAAAAGGAATTCTAAATGCAAAAAGATTAAAGAGTTAAATGGGATGCCCTAGCTGGTTTGGCTCAGTGGATAGAATGTCGGCCTGCAGACTGAAAGGTCCCAGGTTCGATTCTGGTCAAGGGTACATGCCTGGGTTGTGGGCTCAATCCCCAGTAGAGGGTGTGCAGGAGGCAGCCAATAAATGATTCTCTATCATCACTGATGTTTCTATCTCTCTATCCCTCTCCCTTGCTCTCTGAAATCAATAAAAATATATTTTTAAAAAATAATGAGTTAAATGGGGAAAACAGAAAAGTGGATGAATATTTACTGATCATTGTAAGGAACAGGAATTTTGAATTACAAAGAAAATCAGATTTCAGCAGCTACAGATTTTATTGTAAGAAGGCAAGAAAACATCCTACAGTGAAAGAACAAAGAAAAAAAAGTAACAAGCATGATAAGTAAATAACTTACATACAGATCAATAGGAAAAATTGACGATTCTCAAAGAAATACATGCATGGCCAAACAACATATTGAAAAAGTTCAACGTCACGTTTGTGCACTCATAGCATACATGGAGGTGCCTGATCTTTGAAGTAAAGGAGTTCCTGAGCTTAAAATCTGAGTTTAAAATCTAAAGTAAAGTTACAAATCTGATAAATGATTTGAAACAGATAAAGGACTAATATTCCCACTATATAAAAAAGTCTTTGCAATTAATAGGAAAGAAAAACCATTCCAGTGAAATATGAACAAAGGATATGAAAAAATTCAGAGGCATAAAAATTAAAATCAGAGTTTTGGGAAGTATATTCAATGACTCTTATTAGATACATTTTATCCATATGCCCTTTTAAATGTCTTTGACTAGAGAGTTTTTCAAGTCAGAAAGGAAATTGTTTTAAAATAAAAGCCCCATTTTCAGACTTATTTTTTATTAATTATCCCCCATATAATATATTAAGTTTTTCTTTTTTATTTTAGCACTTCAGAATCCAGAGGTGGTGGCCCTTCGAGGTGGACTAAACACCATCTTGAAAAACGTGATCGATTGCCAATTAAGTCGAATAAATGAGGCCCTCATTACTACAATTTTGCACCTCCTTAATCATCCAAAGACCCGACAATATGTGCGAGCTGATGTAGAATTAGAGGTAGGAACTTCGATATTCTTTTCTAGTTTTAAAATGACTTTAAATACAACTCTTACTTTGCAATTTTAAAGTAAGTAGATGCAGCACAGCATTATCAAACCTAAATTTACTAATACTGGCTTATTCCCAGCAATATTCTATAGCTAAAGATTTTAATATGTTAATTGTTTGTGAATAGGTCTTGCTAAAAATATACCATTTATTTATCTAAACCATGCTAAAAGTCTCTGAACTTAGAAGCACTTGTTAGCAACTAATGACTATATATACTTGAAAGAAATAGAATGCACTAAAAATTTTTTTTACTAATTCATTGTTTTTTTTTAGTTAGACTAAAATAATTAGTCTTTTATAATCAAGTATATAGTGGAGGTTAGAACAGAATTACCACAAACTATATTCTAATAGTTTATTTGTGTGAATATACTACATGGTGGTTCATTACAGATATCATTTAGAATAAGTTTAAACTCATGATTTGTTTGTATTAGGATTGAAATTATGCCAGGTATAAAAGATTTATTGTTCCCTAGTTTGTCTCTCTAAATCATTTTATATAAAATCTTAAATGTTAGTTTTGTTTCTCTTAGGGATATTAAAAATGTTTTGGATTATAACATTGACATTAGCTTATATCATATCAACAAATTTAAGTACAATATTTTTCTTTATATGTGATTTTAAATGCATTACTTTAGGTAGTCCAATGGGAATAGACTGGCATTTTTTACATTTTACTGTATAGCTTTACATTCTTTTGTGTGTGTTTTATTTTTAAAAATCTATAATTTTAAGATTGGCAAGATTATTACAGTGAAGGAAGATAATATGTGTAGGCCTCCATTTTGTTCCTGTTTAATTGTAAAGCAGATTAAAAAGCCCAAAGTGAAAAAAAAACTTCAAATAATGTGTTAGACGTTTAAGTAGATGGCTATATCTTTGCTTCTATCTTGTTCTTTAAAACCACAAAATTAGTTTCTTTTTTTCCTTAACAAGATCCCTCAGAATAGCACAGTGATTGAGCACAAAGACTTTGGGCTGTACAGATCTGGTTTTGATTTTTTGCTGTATGACCTACTAGCTTTATGATTTGGGGCTACTTATTAGCCTGTCCTGGGCCCATTTATTCTAGGTAAAATGAAGGTCATGGTTTATACCTTGAAGAGTTGTGAAGAATCCTATATAATAAAAGCCTAACCGTTCAACCAATCAAAGCGTAATACGCTAATGATATGCTAAGGCCACTCAACTGCTCGCTATGACGTGCACTGACCACCAGGGGGCAGACGCTCCGACTGGCAGGTTAGCTTGCTGCTGGGGTCCGGCCAATCGGGATTGAGTGAGATGGGCTGGATATTCCCTGGAGCCCTCCTGCGATCCCTCCCCGGCTGGCCAACCTCCTGCATCCCTCCCTGGCCCTGATCATGCACTGGTGGAATCCCTCGGCCTGGCCTGCGCCCTCTCGCAATCTGGGCTAGGGGACCCCCCCCCCCCGCCCCGAGTGCACAAATTTCATGCACTGGGCGTCTAGTAAGTACTATAATAATAGCGGTAGCGGTAGCAGCAGCAGCAGTAGCAGTAATAATAGCATCAGCTAATACTAATGTAAAGCTTATAATGAGTTAGGCATTATTTTCTCATATATTCTAATCTACATAAAATATTTTATTTAGTACTTGGCACAAAATAAGTACCTAACTAATACTGGTTGCCTTGGATGGTACTCAACATCATCATCAACATCATTTTTATCATCTTCTTCATTGTAGAAACTGCAGCAAAGAGAATATTGTCCTCATTTCTATGTATTAAATTTTATCAATTTTCACTGTAAATTGATAATTGGTTCCCTTTTCTACATACAAAAAAAATTTTTTCAGTGCTACTTTCTGTTGTTAGGCCCAAATCTTCCTCCTATTAGAAACCCTTTTTTAAATTTGCCCTGGCTTCTGTTTATACTCTATGTAATATGTTTTGATCTCAGGAAAAAATGTAGAGTTAATATAATAATGTTAATAGAATAGATATTCTGTAACGGTTGTAAATTTATTGTAATTTTATAGTAAACTTGAAAAAATATTTATTAAACTTACACTTCAGAGTGGGATAGAGTAGTTCATAGCATCTGCTATGGAAAACAAGAAAAGCTGGGCATTTGTGGAAATCGTGCATTTAATGCAGTATAGAGCTGTGAAAGCAACAAGGACCAGGGAAGGAAGGAAGATACTTGGCGAGTTTCCCTGAAGATCCATAGATGCCCTTGGGAGCACTTGCAGATTGGGCACAGGCTAGCAACTAAAAATAGGACCAAAGCCTGGATGGAACACCGGATTACTTGGCCGTCCTAAGGGTTATGGCATGACAAGCCTGGAGATATGGAAAGTCCACCAAGTCTGTCTTACCCCTCCAGACATTTGCTGAAATGAGAATCTATGCAGAGTAGAAGCTCCCATGTTAAAACCTGAGGAAAGCACAGTGAACATGCTGCAGTCTCTAGTGCATAAGATGCAAAGGCCAGGAGAAGGGCCCTGAGCAAACGATGAAAGGCCTTTAAGAAGCAGTGTACGCTGATTATGCAGTTGCTTTCTTTCCTGTGTCCCCTTACTGATGAGGATAGAATTACAAGCTGAAAATCCATGTGGGTTTTTGCTGGGATCAGAAAAACAGGAGGAGCATTTGACAGTTGTGTGTTACTAAAGTGACAACACTGGACATTTCATAGCTGATTCCTGTTCTTGACATTTCCCGAAATCTAAAGCCATCCTGGGTGGAGAGCTAAAGATCTTCGTTTAAAACTGAAGAAAAAATAAATTCTAAGGAGAAAAATACTTGTCAAGCTCTCTATTGAAAGCACCGGAAGGCCATACTGTAGGCACAGGAAAACCAAAGTGTACTCACTATAGCTTATCAAATGGCAACATAGGCTCAATTCAACTCATTGGTGATCAGGAAAAGATGATCAGTAGCCTTAACCTACAGAAACCATCCTATCCTATCTAATAAAGAGGGAATATGCTAATTGACCATCACACCCTCACAAAGATGGAGGCACCCACAGCCAATAAGGAGGGAATATGCTAATTGACTGCCACGCCCTCAAAGATGGCAGCACCCACAGCCACAAGATGGCAATGCCCACTCCCCTCAGCCCCACCGGGGCGGCAGGCATGCGGCACGGCTGGGCCCGCCCCCAGGAGCATCTGGCCGCTCCGTGTGCCTGCCTTCGGAGTCCCCTAGTCCCCTCAGTCCCCCAGCCGCCCAGGGCTGGCCCGAGGCGCAGGCAAGCCTCGGATGGTGGCTACGCAGCCATCTAGGGCTGGCCCAAAGCGCAGACAAGCCTCGGATAATGGCTGCCCAGCCAACGCCCGAGGCGCAGGCAAGCCTTGGATGGTGGCTACCCAGCCACCCAGGGCCGCCCAAGTCTCAGGTAACCAGGGCTGGCCAAGGCTTGTGCTGCCGGCAGTGGCAGCAGCAGAGGTGTGATTGGGGCATCTCCTTCCCCTGATTGCCGGGTTGCCTCTCGCCCCTGAGGGCTCCCGGACTGTGAGAGGGGGCAGGCAGGGCTGAGGGACCCCCCACCTCCAGTGCATGAGTTTTCATGCACCAGGCCTCTAGTGTGAGATAATATGTATTGTTTAAAAATGAAACACACAAAGAAAGAATGGCTAGAGGGAATTCTCAATCAGAAGGAAAATGATCTAAGACAAACAAGGAAATGGAGGAAGGGAAAAGTACTTATATGACTAAATATAAAAAACTGTCAAAAACAATATCAGTGATGTTTTCTGTATTTTAAATTATTTAAAATTAAAATTCAGATCAATAGTGGAATAGGCAGTGAGAGACTAGAAAATGAGATCGAGTGATTAAAGTACTAAAATGAGTGAATTTATAGCAGAGTTGCTAAATACAGGGACAGTACACAAAAATAGCTTGTATTTCTTTATACTAGCAACAAGAGGAGAATTAATTTATAAAGTAAAACCATTTAAATAATGTTCAAAAATAGGCAAAACTAAGTCACAGTGTTAGAGATCAGGGTAGTAATCCTGGGGTCAGTAGTAACTTGTGAGTACAGAGGGAGGTAAGGAGGTTTTGAGGCTGCTGATGTTTTCTTCACCTGGTGCTGGGTAAAGGAGAGCACTTAGTTTGAGAAAATCCATCAAATCATACATTTCTGTGATACCTCAATTTAATGGTTCAAAAATTCAGTTTCTACATTAAAAAAATTACTCAAGTATATTTGTTGTTGATGAATTTAAAGAAATAAGTTTCTCGAACAGTATACCCAATTAAGGACATAGAGAATTAGAATTAATTTTTGCTTGTTATAGAAAGAATGCGTTTTACAATAAGGACACTTTTTCTCTTCCTGCTTTTCTTTTTATTAGCGAATTTTAGCACCCTATACTGATTTTCACTACAGACATAGTCCAGATACGGCTGAAGGACAGCTCAAGTAAGTATCACGTGTTCCTATAACTTTAAAGATGGCATGTGTTGCTGTTAATGTTTTAAATTTGTTTGATTGCATGTAGAGCCAGAACAGTGTGGGTTTGAGTAAATGTATTATTTCATGGAGTTATGTTGTCTCTGCTAATGTAATTAACATTATTACTTTTCAAAAATTAAAAGTGGGCTTTGGGAAATTTAAAGACTTAGAGTTAACTTCTTATTTTAAAAAAATGTAAATTATGCCCTGGCTGGTGGCACAGTTGTTTGGAGAATCATCCTGTGCACCAAAAGATTGTGGATTTGATTCCTTGTCAGGGCACAAACTTGGGTTGCAGGTTTGATCCTGGTCGGGGTGTGTCTCTCTCTGTCTCTGTCTCTCTCTCTTGTCTCTCCCCCTTTTCTCTTCTCCCTTCCTCTCTCTAAAAATATATCCCATATCCTTGGGTGAGGATTTTCTTAAAAAATAAGTAAGGCTGCAGTAGAAACATAGATCTTTGGGTTCTTTTATTGTATGTATTTTTAACATAATTACATTGAGAGACTAAAAGAATGAAATAAGGGGGATGGAATGAAGAACTTCCTTAACAAATTGAGTAAACAGGAAGATAGTTTAGGTAGAATTTTGAGAGTAAAGTTCAAAGGGAAATAAAAGGAGATAGAGTAAAGATTATTTTCTAGAAATGAGACAGGATAATTTTCAAAGTCTTTTGGGAGACAAAAGCACGTAGTTCACTAGATATTCTAGAATAACTTTTTAATTAAACTGATTCAGGGGTCAAATAATGTACTGTATGTAAAGATTTTGCAAATGACACAATTCCAGTAAATATGATATGAGATGTTTTCCTAGTAGGATTGTTGGGTTGCAGACGTACTCGCTTATTTTGAGATGTCGCTATTAAAATTCCTCACTAAGGTTGGAACACTGTGAAATAGGGATATTTTTATTCTTTTTCATTTTTCTCCTGAATTTAAAACAGTGGTTTTATATCTCTAATCACCTTATCACTGTGGACTTACCACATCCTAACATATCATGTCCTGAGCTAAGATGTTCTCTCTTTAAGACTTCTCAAACCTGTTTTTTGCTAAGTTTTGAATTCAGGATTTTTAAGCTCCTTTCTTGGCCTTTTTAATGACACTTGGACATTCTCTTTATTGATGGAGAGCATATGCATTTTCTATTGCTTTGTGACAAATTACTACCAATGTGTAGCAGGTTAAAATAACATCATTTTTAGGCCCTAGCTGGTTTGGCTCAGTGGATAGAGCATCAGCCTGCGGACTCAAGTGTCCCGGGTTCGATTCCGGGCAAGGGCATGAACCTTGGTTGTGGGCACATCCTCAGGAGGGGGTGTGCAGGAGGCAGCTGATCGATGTTTCTCTCTCATCGATGTTTCTAACTCTATCCCTCTTCCTTCCTCTCTGTAAGAAAATCAATAAAATACATTTAAAAAAATTAATAAAATAACACCCTTTTATTAGTTCACAATTCAGTAACTCGCAAGTCAGGTATGGCTCTTATCTGGAGGTTGTGGTGAAAAATCTATTTTCAACCTCTCTCAGGTTGTTGGCAGAATTCACTTTCTTGCTGTTCTACAACTTAGGACTCTGTTTCCTTGCTGACTGTCAGCTAGGACCTACTCTCAGCTTCTAGGAACCCCCCTCTTTCTTTGCCACATGGTTCCCTCCATCTTCAAACACAGCAAGAATTGCTCAAATCCTTGTGCTTCGAATCTCTCTTAGACTTGCTTGTCTGCCACCAGCTAGAGAAAACTTTTCAGTTGGATCAAGCCTACCAACAATCTCCCTTTCTTAGGGTCTTCTGGGCTATACACATAAAATAATCACTGTCACGGTGGTGATACCATATACAGTACACAGGATCCAGGGATTAGGACACGGAATCTCAAGGGGATGGGGGCATTTATCAGGATGAACAAGAGGAACTGGGATATTTTTTAGAGTTAGAAGGGGGAAAATACATTCCACCAAAATTCTTTTTTTCCTCTTTGGGTCTGTACTTTACTTGTACTGTTCCTGGAGTGTGGGCAGTTAATGGGAGCATGAGTACATTGTGGCAGGGAATAAGGAAATAAATGTGTTTTTAAAATACTACAAATTTAGTGAGTAGGTTAGAAAATGGATGACCAGGCCGTCAATAGAAGTAATATTACTACAATTTTTAAGAGAAGGAGCGTCAAAAACTTAATCAGACAGTTGTCCAATTCTCATTTCTTTCACCACCCTACACCCCCATTTTAGTTTCTGTTATATTCTCATTTTGAGTGATGCTACAGAGCTTAGTGTGATTTGTTTTTGTGTATGTGTTTTTAAATGTTTCATTTCTCTCATAGACTACTTGATTACTGCTCTTTGATTTTCTGTCTTTTTTTTTTTTTAATCCCTTCTGTTTTTTTTGTGTGTGTGTGTGTTTTCACCCCCAATTCTCTTGACTTCTGTATTCTCAAAACTGTTAAGAACTCTGCCCTAACCGGTTTGGCTCAGTGGATAGAGCGTCAGCCTGCGGACTGAAGGGTCCCAGGTTCGATTCCGGTCAAGGGCATGTACCTTGGTTGCAGGCACATCCCCAGTAGGGGGTGTGCAGGAGGCAGCTGATCAATGTTTCTCTCTCATCGATGTTTCTCTCTGTCCCTCTCCCTTCCTCTCTGTAAAAAATCAATAAAATATATTAAAAAAAAAAACTGTTAAGAACTCTGTTGGGGAAGAATAAAAGAGGGCACAGAAAAAAATGGACAGTTGACAGGGTAGAGATGGTTGAGGTGGCATGGAGTATAAGATGGCTATCTGTATTGAAGTCATCCATGGAAAATGTTTAACCAATATAAATACAGTTGACCCTTAAACAACGTGAAGGTTTGGTGTGACACCTTGCACAATTGAAAATTGTGTATAATTTTTGTCTCCCCCAAAACTTAAATACAAATATATTGCATTCTTAAAATAAGAGAAAAGAAAATGTTAAGAAAATCATAAGAGGAAATGCATTTACAGCACTGTACATATTTATAAATAAAAATCTGCAGTTAAGTGGATCTGTGCAGTTCAGACCTATGTTGTTCAAGGGTCAAAACTATAGTTCTGTTGCGTGTCATAAACTATTGCATGGAAAGGAACAAGTGAGATGATTGGATACACAATTACAAAGAAGAAAGAAGCTGTTGATATTAACACTATCCAGTTATTTAATAACATTTCAGTGAATAGGTTGTTGAGCTTGCTTGTTGGAAATGCTCAAATAAGTTTGGGTAAAAATTTTAAAGCAACTTGAATACACATGATAAAAGTAAGAGGTTTATGTGTTAATTTTCTCTCCTGAGGGGCAGCCTCCAGAGAGAAATGCTTACTGAGCAGGCTGGTGTTGTCTCCATTGCTCAATTAAAGGTGTTAATGAGCTATCTAAGAATATTTTTCCAAAAGAGCAGGAAATGTAGAACTAAATAGAAAAGTCAAAATTTATAACTTATTTTAAACCATGTTGTGAATCTTAAATTGGAGAGGGAGTTTCCCATGTAATCAGGTAATTTGCTTTGAGGTAGATCTGATCTTTGTTTTTTTAACAAGTTGTTTTATTTCCTGTGTAAATACTTAATTGTTAACTAATGATAGCGCTTGTTCTGATACATTACCAGGAAAAACTCACTTTTTATTTTAACATATTTCTTTGACTCTCTTTCCTCCCCCTCCACTACCACAGAGAAGACAGAGAAGCAAGGTTTCTAGCCAGTAAAATGGGAATCATAGCAACATTCCGGTCATGGGCAGGTACGTTACTTGACTCTGTTTTCAAATGTTAAGTTGTTATTGCAGCATCTAATGTAGATGTTAATCTAGTCTTACCTTCCATGTTACTTTTAGAGCTAAAAGAATTTGTACAGAATTGTTAAACTTGGCTATTTGTAAGTCTTATGATTACCTGGGCAATTAAAAAAATTAAACGTGATCTATCTATCTACATATATATATATATATATATATATATATATATATATATATATATATGAAGAAGGTGTTAGCTGTATATGTAACTAAAGTTTGTTACCTAAAAGTACAATATGAAATATCATTAATACCAAATAAGCAAGGTGTAGGCCATTAGTAGTCTTACATTTCTTGAGAAGAGGGAGTAAGCATGCTTTATCTTTCTGTGGAATAGAAAGCAAACATTTCTTAAAATAATACCACCACTAAGTGTGCTATTTTATATTAATAAATATCTTCTTCCTTCTTGACTTTGTAGAATAATTTAAGGAATAGCATACAAAGGAGTGTAGCAGTAAACAGAACAAGAAAATTTTCCTAAACATATCTGTGTACCTAGGTAACGCTAACTAAGATATCTTTTCCATGCAAATTACTATCCCAGCCATTGGCCCCTAGCCAGTATGTGTTCAGTGACTTCCCTTACCTCTCAGTGGTTTGGTAAAATCTCCATTCATGCTGTGTCCTCATGACTGCCTATTTCCCTTTACCCTCGTGGATAAACGAGGTATTTATGAGGGCCCAACGATCACACATTCTTTTTTATACCTAACCAGCCTCCACGCACTATTTTAACATAGAAACCAACACAATCCTTCTGCCAAGTTTAACTATCACTGCCCTTACCTCAGAATTCACTCTAACTTTGTTTCCTATAGCTACAACTATCATCTTTTGCCATCCTTCAACTTCCTTGCCATTAGAGCTGTTTCTGTCTTACCAACACATGAATTCTATCCTAGCTACCAGGACAGCCTAGCTACTACCTTCTCATTCTCCTTACTTCCATGCTCTAAGCTCTGCCATTCTATTCCCTTGCATCTCTTAAACATTATCTCTACCGTGCTTCAGTTTGTCCTCTAGCCCTTGTATACTGATCCATCATTAGAAACTTAGACGGTTGAGAGACTTCAACCCTCCTATTGAAGTAGGAAGAGAAGTACCGGCATTACAAGGTAGAACTCTGAAAACATTTTTCTCACAAAAATCATTTCCTAAGTAATATTTAGACACTGTGGTACTGTTCATGAGTTATAAGCCTTTGTATATTTGTAACATTATTATATATATTTCAAAATCCAAAATTGATTGACAAATGAACTCTAGAACACCGTTGCTTCATGAGATGCAACCACCCATTTTCCTGATTAGTGCAGAGTATGATCTATAGAGACTGTATCATAATCTGTAATCTCTCACATTACATCAAACATCAGAGTTTGAGAAATACCATTTTGATGACTTTAGCAAATAATTTTGAACCCAAACTCAAAGAGAAAATATAGATTACTAATTTTTTTTTGAAATTCAAGTCAATGATTTTTTTCTTTTTATACTTTAGGTATTATTAATTTATGTAAACCTGGAAACTCTGGGATTCAATCTCTAATTGGAGTACTTTGCATACCAAATATGGAAATAAGGGTTTGTAAAAGTTATTCTGATTGTTTCATTTTTTTTGACTTTTAATAGAGGAAAGTAATTGTAAAAAGGTTATTTCAGGTGATGCTGGAAATGGATGTGGTTATAGGTGGAAAGATCCAAAAGCAGGCATCTAGAGGTTGGGGCAGTTTAGTTTTCTTCTTACTCAGCAGTAATGAAGGAACACAGTTTTTGGAGTCTGGCTGATTGAGGTTTGACTACTAGTTTTACTTATAGTTCTATGACCTTGGGCATATTACTTTTTTAAAAAATATATTTTTATTGATTTCATAGAGGAAGGGAAAGTGTGTGTGCGAGAGAGAGGGGCGGGGGGAGAGAGAAAGAGAGAAACATGAGTGATGAGAGAGAATCATTGATTGGCAGCTGCCTTCAGCACACCCCCTCCTAGGGATCAAGCCCACAACCAGGACACGTGCCCTGACTGGGAATCAAACTGTGACCTCCTGGTTCATAGGTTGATGCTCAACCACTGAGCCATGCCTGCTGGGCGGGCATATTACTTTGAACCTTTAAACCTGTGTCTTCATGTGTGTACAATGGAGTTACTAAAGATTTATTGAAGAAATTAAATTTTGTATTTAGTAAGCATTTAATATTTTTTATCTAATATAGGCCTGATAGCAGTGGTTTTCTGAAATATACTCTGTGTTGTTGTTTTTTCTCTCAGTAAACTGTTTTGGTGGGTCTCAAAATGGTGTGACAAATGGTTGGTCAAGTGGTTTTCATTAAAAAGTATTAATTTTAAAAACTAATAATTTAAAGTCCCCCTCCCCCTCTCTCAGAAAAAAATGGTCCACAAACATTTTCCCTTCCTTCTGAAGGTTTTCAATGCATTATTATTAACCATTTTATTAAACTATTAAACATATATGGCCAGTAGAGACAACAGTTCTGAGACTGTTCTTCCTTCCAGTGCTGATTAAAGCTGGGTGTCAGGTATTAGTGGCAATATTCATGTAGCCTTCTGAGATCCTGAGATCTCTGGCAGACTTGGTGACTTTGCCAGCTCCAGCAGCCTTCTGGCCCACTGCTTTGAATACACCCACAGCAGCCGTCTGTCTCACATCATGAACAGCAAAATGACCCAGAAGAGGAGCTCTCAGCACACCTGGGCTTGCCAGGAACCACAGCAGTGATGACAGTATCAACAGATTTCTAGAATTTAGGGCGATCTTCCAGCTTCTTCCTAGAATGACAGTCAATCTTCTTCTCACAGGTTTAAACAGCAAACTTGCAAACAGTCAGCACAGGTGCTTAACCAGCACTGATTTGGCCTGGATGGTTCAGGATAATCACCTGAGCTGTGAAGCCAGCTGCTTCATGGGTCATTTTGGCTGTCCCCAGCCACGGTGCATGATGAGTATCTTGGATAGACATGTCATTGACATTGAAGCCCACATTGTCCCTAGGAAGAGCTTCACTCCAGTTTCATAATGCATTTCAACAGACCAGTTGTAACACTGACTCAAGGAAAGATAACCATTAGTTATACTGGGTTTGGGAATATCAGTGTCCACAGGGACAGTACTAGGGCCACCAATTTTGTAGACATCCTGGAGGGGCAGGTGCAAGGGCTTGAAATCCTAAATTCTCCATTCGACGTGAAGAGGGTTGACTAACGGACGGAGAAATTCCTGGCCAATACACCATTTTGAAAAGGAATTTTTGGACTAGAACCTGGATTATTTGTCCGCCAAAGTCAAAGAATGAATCCACGGACAGAGAGTAGTATAGCCTATTCTGTTTTTATCAGTTTTTTATTTTGTGAATAGAACATTCAATACATCTTTAAGCAAAGATTGTTTTCCCCATAAAAGTTAATGAACTGTATTTATTTGCACTTGCAGCGAGGTCTGCTTGAAGTACTTTATGACATATTTCGTCTTCCTCTGCCTGTGGTGACTGAAGAGTTCATAGAAGCGCTGCTCAGTGTAGGTAAGTATCGAGGTGCATCTGCATCTATTCAAATGTTAAAATTTTTGAAATGGCAACATAATGGAGACAATCCCTCAAAGAAAAAGTACTCAACTAAATATTGAGTATAATTTTCTTTTCTTATTGCATTACAGTGGCATGAAATTAATATAAAAGTAAAACCTCCAATAAATTTCTAAAAATAAATTTTTAGTTTCTTCTCTGTCATCCTAGCTCTTCAAATGAGCAATGAAATTAATAAAAATATGGACCAAGAAAGGAAGAGGAGACAATAAGAAACCTATATAATTCTCAAATTATATGATCGAATTCTTACTTTAGACAAATGACCCTAGTCCCAAAATAGTTAGATTTCTGGACATTTATATAAATCATTTTTTTCTGTATGCCTTTTTTAGTCTATTTTTTTCCTAACCAACATTTAAAAAGATTATTTATAGCCTAGCTAGCTGGTAGTTATATACACTTGTTTAATTTTCTCCTTAACTACTATTTTTAACTATTTTAGATCCAGGTAGATTCCAAGACAGTTGGAGGCTCTCAGATGGCTTTGTAGCAGCTGAAGCAAAAACCATTCTCCCTCATCGTGCCAGGTCCAGGTAGAATTTAGATACAGAAATGGCTCAGATTCATTACGGTTACTGTTTTATGTTAAATTCTGTGATGTATGAATATTAGTGAGACTGTTTCTGCGCTGTGTTTATTACAGGCCAGACCTCATGGATAATTATTTGGCACTGGTACTCTCCGCATTTATTCGTAATGGACTTTTAGAGGTAAGACTTACAACCACTATTTTATTTTATTTATTTTTACTAACAAAATTCAGAGCAATAGACATGATGCATAAATATGTTCATGTATACTATTTTGCAACTATGGTATTTTATTTTTATTTTTAAAGGGTTTGGTTGAAGTGATAACAAACAGCGATGACCATATCTCAGTTAGAGCTACCATCCTTTTAGGAGAGCTTTTACATATGGTAAGCTTTTACATATTAATGGTATGCCTCATATCATTAATATCTTATACTAACTTTCAATATTAACAACTTGAGTGCTATAAATCTTAATCGCTCTTAGACTTTCTATCTTTAGGAATTAAAAAACTATAGATATTACTTCAATCAGCTAGAATGGAATATGGTACTCAGTGCCTGAATTTTAGAAAACTGTGCAAAATTTCTAAATATAACTGCCTTGTTTGAACATAGTCTTCTCTGTCAACTTGTAGGTTGAGGTTCACAGGGTGGGAATCTTTTTTTATTTTTCCCCATGATATTGTGATATCAGTAACTTCTGGAAAAAAGGAGCTAGGAAAGTGGTCTGACCATTCCTTACTCCCAGCAATAAGGGGCCTTTGATGGTAAGATAGAAATTCTTATTTATAGCTCACCTCTTAATTAATACTATAAATAAAAAGAACCATTTTAAACGCATTAAGGAAGAAGAAACCCCATGGCAAGTCTTTTAAAATTATATATATTACTTGCTGTTATTGGCAGTGTATTTTTTTTGTTTTTGTTGTTTTAGCACCCCCACATCCCAGTTGTTGTTGTTTTATTTGTTTTTATTGATTTTAGAGAGAGGGGAAGGAAGAGGGAGAGATTGTAACATTAATGATAGAGAAACATCATCAGTCGGCTGCCTCCTGCACAGCCCTGCTGGGGATCGAGCCTGCAATCCTGGCATGGGCCCTGACTGGGAATCGACCCAGCGACCTCCTGGTGCATGGGTTGATGCTCAACCACTGAGCCACATCAGCTGGCCCCAGTTGTTTGTTTGTTTGTTTGTTTCCACATAGCAGCTGGGTTGTGTGAGTGAAGAGAATTAAACAGAGTTGAATAACTTTCTTGTTTATCATTTATTTAGCCACTTGCTACTCTATTCCCCAGCCCATCTATGAAAGAATTAAGTAATATTGCAGGTTCTCATGTTTGATTATTATTAATTCTTAAGATATTTCCTGTAAGCATATCAATAACCAGGTTTATTTGCTTTTATATAAAGGAACCACTTTTATACATTTCATCTGTTCCTTTTACCTATACATCAGAATTCCATGATTCTCTTGAAATATAAAAACTGATAATTTTGAGTACTATAGCAGTGTTACTAGTTCATTGCTTATTATTCTTATATATTTTGACTTCCACATTTAATTAATTTAGTTATCTTCATTGATAAAAGCAGATTGGTGGAATTTTATTTGGAAAGCAAGAGTTAATAAGTTTCCTATTTTAAATATTGTCAGACTATAAAGCAAACCTGTTTGATAATGATTTTTAAAACTTAAGAAGTCAACTCGTAAGTTATATTGCATCTAGAATTTTAAATATTATTTTTAATTAACATTATAGCTCTGGATCTAAGTTTTGATATATTGTTTTTTAGGTCATTTAAGAATTGAGTTTAATTGTCTAAAAATTACAATTTAATGTTATAATAAAAGGTTTATGTAACTTACAGTTTTGTTAATGTAATGTGAGTCTGTTTGTTACATCTTCTCATTGAAAGTAGGTAAGAAAAAAATTATAAATATTGGAAAGTAAATCATTAAGTTAATTTCATGAGTAAGACCTCAGAGTCTTTAGCTTTATATCTGTGGATAATCTAGAACAGCGGTCGCCAACCTTTCGGACCTCGTGGACCACCAGTTGGCAACCGCTAATCTGGAACATAAAATATTTCTATTTCTCAGTTATCACAAAATGTTGTGTTTCGTTTTAGGCAAACACAATTCTTCCTCATTCACATAGCCATCATTTGCACTGCCTGCCAACCCTAATGAATATGGCAGCATCCTTTGATATCCCTAAGGAAAAGAGACTGTAAGTATCAGAGCTCTGGCAAAGTTTGTGCCTGTCACCTTTAATACCCACCATTTAGATAAACTCTTCTTTTTAAAAAGTAGTATGTGTAAGGTATGCTTGGAAATTCTTTTAGGGAAGCCTTACAGATAAGGGAGAAATAAATAGTTTTATTTAATACTTTGTATTGTAGGCCACAATACAAACTTTTTCTAGCATGTTTCTAGCATGTTCTTGGACAAGGACATAGACTTTCTACCAGATCGCTAAAACATTGGTTATGACTTTATTGGATTTTTTTTATGTTTTGAGCAGCAATTCAGGCTATTTAAAAAATATCTAAATTATTTCAAATTAATAAAGCACAAAGATTAACAATGTATATTATATGTGGGGTTAAATTAATGTTGGAATTTAGAAATCCTTATTATAGGCATTGAAGTAAGCTAAACTCTGAAGAAGATATTGCAAACATAGAATTCATAAATAAAAGTATGATAAGATAGCTATAGCTCTGCTGAAATTCCAGTGCTAATAATAAAATATGATAAAGGTGAAGGAACTTGACTGGGAAGTGCTAGTGGGAATTTTTTCATTTGGTAAAGATTATGTCTAGGCCAAGGGAATCTTTTTTTGTTTTGTTGTCCAGTTACAACCTCAAGCTATATATTTGGACCTCATATTTTATATAATATTAGTAAAATGTACTTCATAGCTCTTCAGAACTATGAAATTTTGTTGACAGTTATAATACACTAGAGGCCCAGTGCATGAAATTAGTGCATGGGGGAGGTGTCCCTCAGCCCAGCCTGCACCCTCTCCTATCTGTGACCCTTTGGGGGATGTCCGACTGCCTGTTTAGGCCCGATCCACAAGACAGTCGGACATCCCTCTCACAATCCGGAACTGCTGGCTCCTAACTGCTCGCCTGCCTGCCTTGCCTGCCTGATTGCCCCTAAATCGCTTCTGCCTGCCAGCCTAATCAACCCCTAACTGCTCCCCTGCCAGCCTGATTGACGCCTAACTGCTCCCCTGCCGGCCCGATCGCCCCCAACTGCCCTCCGCTGCTGACCTGATTGCCCCCAACTGCCTTCCCCTGCTGGCCCAGTCACCCCCAACTGCCCTCCCCTGACGGCCTGGTTGCCTCCAACTGCCCTCCACTGCAGGCCTGGTCGCACCCAACTGCCCTACCCTGCAGGTCTGGTCGCACCCAACTGCCCTCCCCTGCCTGCCATCTTGTGACGATGTCGCGCGAGGGCATCACGCCACCTAGGCTTTTATTATATAGGATTCTCAAAAGTTTAATTGGCTTTATTCAGAAGTACATATGTGGGCCTCACTATAAATAATATTCTATTTATTAATTTTAATTCTGTCAATGAAAATACTATTATTTAACAAACAAGTTGAATTATAAACTTGGGACATTAGGGACCATTTTGATCCTGACTGTAGGCTTACATGTGTAAGGGTAGCTTTCAGCTTTTATTTTAGTAGTTTCATGATGGAAAAATGTGCTTTCCCAAAGCCTGATAGACTTAAATTTTTATGGCCATGAATTTCTTCCAGTGATTTGATTTTTTTTTCTTTGTGGTTCCAAATTTGATTAGATAATTTATAGTGATAATTTCTATCCTTGAATTTATGTGTTTTAATAGTGATTTACCGAAGTGATCTCCTTAAAATTAGGCTAGCTCGCTATAGTGTTAATTTAATCTTTTTCTCATTAGGAGAGCCAGTGCAGCCTTGAACTGTTTAAAACGCTTCCATGAAATGAAGAAACGAGGACCTAAGCCTTACAGCCTTCATTTAGATCACATTATTCAGAAAGCAATTGCAACACATCAAAAACGGGATCAATATCTCAGAGTTCAGAAAGATATATTTGTTCTTAAGGTACTGAAAAGAAATCGCAATCTTTAACTTGGTTTCCTTAAGTATCACATACTTGCTTGGATTTTAGTATACTAGTGCATATACTTGCTTGACTTTTCAGTTTTATTCGTGCATACGGATTTCCAAATGGCTTCCAAGTTTTATAATGACTAGGCAGTTTAGTTGTGTTTTTATAACTTTAGAAGTAAAAAACATTTGATAATTCATTTTAAAATGAAAAATATTTTCTTTTGTTTTTAAATTTTAAACTTAGTTTTCTGATGTGAGACAATTTGCCTTAGTTTTCCTTATTTCTGATGATTCTAGGATACAGAGGAGGCTCTTTTAATGAACCTTAGAGATAGCCAAGTCCTTCAACATAAAGAGAATCTCGAATGGAATTGGAATCTTATAGGGACCATTCTTAAGGTATTACAGGATACTTCTTGGTGATGGTGTGATTGTCTTCATTTTATTATTCATTGTAATTCATCATAATTATATGTTTGGTAATTGGTAAATACTTTTATAATGTAAACATTCTGTTTTTCTAGTGGCCAAATGTAAATCTAAGAAACTATAAAGATGAACAGTTACATAGGTATGTAAGAACTATTTTGCTTTTAAGTATAAAGAATTTAGCTTTGAATTATACCTAATACTTGCTAAAATAATAATTGGTGCTTTGAAGATGCATATGTACATTGTAATACTTGGTATTTTACACATACATACAGATGCCCCTCAGCTTCCGATGGGGTTATGTGCCTATAAACCCATCGTAAGTTGAAAGACAAAAGTGCCTTATAACATCTGCTGAACATACATCAGAGCTTAGCCCACCTTGACCGTGTTCAGAACACCATTTATAAAAGAACTCTGGCAGCACAGTGTGCTGTAGAGTATCGGTTGTTTACCCTCTTGATCACATACCTGCCTAGGAGCAGCGGCTTGCTGCCACTGCCCAGCCTCAGGAGAGAGGATTGTACCATGTATCGCCAGCCTGGGGAAAGTTCACAATTCAAAATTTAAAGTACAGTTTCTACCGAATGCGTATTTTTCCCCCCATCATAAAATGGAAAAATTGTTAATTGGGGGCCATCTTTTTATACATTTTTATACATACATAGTCTTATAACCAGAAAGCATCAGTTAATTTTCTTTCTAGTTATTTATATTGTGGTTTTAGTTTTGGAGCAAATGAAGTACTTAATATAAAAGTTTCTCAAATTGAATAATATCAACTATGTAGTAATCTTAATCCTAACGTATGAAATGGCATAATAAGGACATAGTGTTTCCCTCCCAAAATGAGGGCCATCCTATCTAATAAAAGAGTAATATGCAAATTGACCATCACTCCAACACACAAAGATGGCTGCCCCCATGTGGTCAAAGATGGCTGCCCCAATGCCGCCACAAGATGGCCAGCAGAGGAGGGCAGTTGGGAGGGACCAAGCCTGCAAGGGAGGGCAGTTGTGGACGATGAGGCCAGCAGGGAGGCCAGTTGGGAGGGACCAGGCCTGCAGGGGAGGGAAGTTAGGGGCAAACATGCTGGCAGGGGAGCAGTTAGGCATCAATCAGGCTGGCAGGGGAGTGGTTAGGGGGTGATCAGGCTGGCAGGCAGAAGAGGTTAGGGGCAATCAGGAAGGCGGGCAGGCGAGCATTTGGGAGCCAGCAGTCCTGGATTGTGAGAGGGATGTCCGACTGCGCATTTAGGCCTGATCACACCCCCCCACCCCCGTGCACGAATTTCATGCACCGGGCCTCTAGTTATTAATATTTCACTTCTATTCCCATCTGCCTTTGGAGGGTTAGCCATTCTTCCTCCTCTTTACACTCCCCTTAATCAGGTTAATACTCCACACCTTCCCCAAGACACCCTCATGTTCATAGCAAATATAGCACTTCAGCTCCTATGCTCTTCTCTAGTACCACCGTGCGTTTTACTGCCTCTGAGGTGGGTAACCAGCCACTGGTACTGATCTCCTTGGAGAAGTAAAGGGGGCCTTTACGTCATTTTTTTTTTTTTTGTATTTATCAACTTGGGATTTTAATTTAATATCTGCATTAAAATATGAGAAATATGTAGACTATATAAACCACATTGGAATAAAGAAGCATAGCACTAACTTTTTATACTCACTGAGTACAGAGATGATGTCTCATTCATTTGTTCTCCCACTTCTGTAACTGGCACATTTATTAGATTAGATTATAGTGAATGAAATTAGTTGAACTAAATTAAATGGAAGCTTAGAACGTAATGTTGAAAACTAGAACATTGAAATACCAGAAATTATGTTCATTGCTTCATAACTTCAGTAACCTAAAATTTACTTGCAGCTTTTATACTTGGCTTTTTGCCTAATTGTGAAAAAAAAATGGCAAAATCATAGTGTGATAACATGCTTACAATTACCTACTATAAGATTAATTTATAGAGTCATGGTACAAAGTTCTTCATAAAATACCATAGAAGAAAATTTATGTCCAGGTGGCTGTTTATCCAACCTTATCTTCTAGCCATATTATATATCTGCATTTTTCCTGCTAGCACCTTCCTTTTCCACAGTTTCTTTCAGGCATCTCACTATAAAATTCTTACTCTACAAAAATATTCTTTAAAATAAAGGGTTTGGAGGTTGTTTTTTGGTGTGTGTGTGTGTGTGTGTGTGTGTGTGTGTGTGTAATGTACCAAATGTACTTGTTAAATTTCTTGTCATTTACCTCAGTGGTTTGTTTGCTTGCTTTTTTATTTATTTAATTGATGGGGGTGACATTGGTCAGCATGAACATACAGGTTTCAGGTGTGGATTTCTGTTACAAGTTCTGTATATTGCACATGTGCCCACCACCCAATAATTTAGACATAAAACATTCAAAACCTTAGTATTTCATAAGTTATAATTAAGATTCTAAAATAATTGCTTGGTTTATTGGTTGCTAATTTAATTTTGATCTTAGATTTGTACGAAGACTGCTTTACTTTTACAAGCCCAGCAGTAAATTATATGCCAACCTGGACCTGGGTTTTGCCAAGTCGAAGCAGCTTACAGTCGTGGGCTGCCAGTTTACAGAATTTCTTCTTGAGTCTGAAGAGGTAATAAGCACTTTGAATATTTTCCAGAGCAAATGTTTTTATTAAAAACAATGAGGTGCTCAGGTCATTGATAATCTATTATTTGTAACTTCATCATTATTAAATTTTTTTGGAATTGATTAAAGTTAATTGTTCTAATTATAGGTACTAAGTGCTTTTCTAACAGTATCACAATGTATTTGCTTTTAGGATGGGCAAGGGTACTTAGAAGATCTAGTAAAAGATATTGTTCAGTGGCTCAATACCTCCTCTGGAATGAAACCTGAAAGAAGTCTTCAAAATAATGGCTTACTGACTACCCTTAGTCAACACTACTTTTTATTTATTGGAACACTTTCTTGCCACCCTCATGGAGTCAAAATGCTGGAAAAATGCAGCGTATTTCAGTGGTGAGCATCGCTAGGTTCTGTTTGCATTTTTCACTAAACGAGTTCTTTTAGAAAAGCCTGTTCAGATTAGGAATTTCAAAATGTTTAGTGAATTAACAAATTGATAGAATAATTTCTAATAAGCTTCATTATTTTTATTCTGGGTTTTTTTGTTTGTTTGTTTTTAGTCTCCTTAACCTTTGCTCTTTGAAAAACCAAGATCACTTGCTAAAACTGACCGTTTCCAGCTTGGATTACAGCAGAGACGGGCTGGCCAGAGTCATCCTCTCCAAGATCCTAACTGCAGCCACTGACGTGAGTATAACAGACAGTGATACTGTTGTTTTTTTAATAAGCAGATACTTTATTGATTTACAGACTTTCGTCAGTTAATTTCCTTTTTAAACTTTAAAATTAATTATGAATTGAAAGGATATGGGATGGAATTTGAGCTTACTGTAAAATTTTAGTTCTTCCAAAGAACTCCATCCAGTACTCATATTTTTATTTAAAGGGAAAAAGCAGCTAGATAGGAACAGAAGTATTTTACTTTACTAGCACTGAAAAAATATTCATACAAGAACTAGATCATCAATTCCAGTTTTTTTGCCCTTTTCAAGTAGCAGATCTGTCCCAAAACAAAGTCAAATAGGCTATTTGTGGTGAAGTTTGTGGGTTTTTTAAAAAAATGTTTTCATTTGTCTTTATAGGCCTGTAGGCTGTATGCAACCAAACATTTAAGAGTATTATTGAGAGCTAATGTTGAATTCTTCAATAACTGGGGAATTGAATTACTAGTGACCCAGCTACATGATAAAAACAAAACAATTTCTTCTGAAGCTCTTGATATCCTCGATGAAGCCTGTGAAGACAAGGTGATGCTTCATTTTTTTCTAATAAGATATGCAGACATCAATTTTAATATAAAACTATGAAATTATAATGTGTATATTATAGGTGTTTTGCAAATAGAGGATATACTATGTTTGTGCAGTTTTTCAATTTGCCTAATTATTTATTTTAGGCCAATCTTCATGCTCTTATTCAGATGAAACCAGCTTTATCCCACCTTGGGGACAAAGGTTTGCTTCTCCTTCTGAGGTAAATTTTAAATCAATCTTCCTTGTAGTTTCTGTTTTCTTTGTGTTCTCTGGTGGTGTATGTCAAAGCTGGATTCCAACCTAAAAGGGAGTTCAGCTGTAAACTTGTGAGAGGGGCGTACTTTAGGACCTTGGACATCCTTTAAATCTTCAGTGTTTCTTTTACATTCTATGTCTCATGCATTTCATGACATTTTCTCTAGTGTGATTAGATTCATGTGTTTTTTGCAAAGATTGTGAAAATGTATTTGTATTTGAAATGACAATCGATAATAGTTGACCTTTTTGTTTTAGGTAAGAGCTGTTCCTAAAGTCTTTAAGCTCCTTAAACATGTTTTTTGTTTGACATATTTTAGTCTTTAACGTGTTTTGTCAGATTCAATGTTAAACTATCAATTGTTTTCATTTTCAGATTTCTTTCCATTCCAAAAGGGTTTTCCTATCTGAATGAAAGGGGTTATGTAGCAAAACAATTGGAAAAGTGGCACAAGGTAACTTTCTTTTGAATAAGATTCAATTTGTATGTATTAACTTGGAAGAAAGATTTGTGAACTTGGAGGTTTTTATTATATCATCAATATTTTGAAACTAAAGATGTTAAATATTTAAATTTTGTCTGAAATCAGGTCTTAAATTCTATGTAATTATTTGTATTTATCCTTTTTTAAGCTACAGTTATTTGATGTTGAACTATTGATTTTGTGTATATTCTATTTAAATTTAGTTCATTTCAGTGCCTATATAATATATTACTATATGAATGTACCTTAATTTTTTTTAATCTTCACCTGAGGGTATGTTTTTATTGGTTTTAGAGAGAGAAACATCAATTGGTTGCCTTCTTTACGTGCCTTGACTGGGGATTGAACCTATGACCCTTCCATGCACGGGATGGCACTCCAATCAACTGAGCCACACCAGCCAGGGCTACCTTAATTTTTATAACCACTCTTGTATTGATGGGTATTTAAATGGTTACTAGTGTTTTAGTTTTGTAAACAGTGTTTGCTGAATATTCTTGCATATATCAGGTGTCCCCAAAAAATGTACCCACATACTTTGAATAATTATAAAGGCAATAAATGTGTTTATTAAAATACATTTCACTTTCAAAATTGAGCTATCAGCTGTTACAGTGTATATACAGTTTTTGGGGATACCCTGTATATCTTTCCATACTTTTGTAAGTATGTCTATTGGATAAAGTTCTAAAAACATAATGGTGGAGTTAAAATGTATGTGAATTAAAATTTTTGATAAATACTGTTAAATTGTTTCTAAAGAGGTTCTACCAATTTTTTTAAGCACTTTGAAGTGAAGATCTTTTGCAGTAAAGATGGCAGTGTGGTTGACTAAATGTTTAAGTTGGAAACATTTACTTTTGACCTGATTTACATCTGTGGGGAAAGAGATACTATTTTTTATGAAAAGTTGTTAACACAATAGAACTCAGTTAATTTTCTTTTTAAAATTTCTAGTGAATATCTTCAGTGTTTAATATTAAGAAACTATTTTTTTAAATGGGGAAAGGGATTGAAATAAGATTAAAAAAATTATTAACTTACTAGTGTGGACCCCATTGATTGAAAATGGGGTCAGAGGAGTATAAGCGGAAATATTTTGGGTATGCTAGAACATTTACATTTATAGTACTTTGTTCTACCCTTTTCAAAAATGTCTTAAATTTCTTAAACAGATATTTATTTTTCTCATGTTTATGCTCTAAGATTTGCTAGGTACCTAACATATTATAAATTTAGTGAATTTATGAAACTATATACAATTAAAACAATATTATCTTCTAGGAATATAATTCAAAATATGTTGATTTGATTGAGGAACAACTTAATGAAGCACTTACTACTTATCGGAAGCCAATTGATGGCGATAACTATGTTCGTCGGAGTAACCAAAGGTACCATCAGTTCATGGAATAATTTATTACTGGTCCTCAAATATTAAATTTAAAACCATTTTGTAATCATTAATTTCTAAAGTTTTCTGAGTACTTGGATATTCTATTTCTTACACTGACAAAAATATTCTTAGAGGACAGCACTGATTGCTCAAAAATTCCGGTGGCATTCCTAGCATACTGAGAATACCCTTACATATAAAGCATTCAAATACCCTTCATGCTCTTACCATTACTAGTCTATCTTTCCATTCTCAGCTCTCTTACTGTTACTTTGAGACCAGATAAATTATTATTTTTCTAGAGAAATCATTATGCCTTTCCACCTCCATATTTTTATTTATGCTAGGGAGCTATATCTAACAATTATATCTGTCTAATACTAGCACACTGTTATTAGTAATTGTTTTAATTAGCATATTTTAAATGAACCAATAGATATATCAATCTTTATTATACTAGATTACAGCGTCCTCACGTCTACCTGCCTGTACACCTTTATGGACAACTGGTACACCACAAAACAGGCTGTCATTTGTTGGAAGTACAGGTAAAAACATAGTCTGCTTATTTAAGTAGCTACAAAGTAGGGGAAAAATCTTAACATTGTTAAAGTATTATTTTTGCAAAAATTTTTCAAAAGTCTTAAGGTCAGTGGCATATTGCTTTTAAAGCGTCCATCTTGTAATGGATTCAGGTAGTCTGTGTTCATAATCTTTAGTAGACATATTAATAGCTTGCATGCATTTCCTTGATTTATGTGTCACCTTTTGCAAAGCTAATTTGTTACATAAAATCTGTAACCAGTGAAGGTCTGAGTTTTTCCTTTATAGTGTTTTGGGGAAGATTGTCTTAGTAAAAACATTCTAAAGAACTGAGTTTCTTCATTCCTTTTATTGGGAAATTAAACTGAATCTGATGACAGATTCCGTTATCTTTGGTGAGCACCAAAGTAAATGGTTTGCTCAGTGTCCTATTATCTATATAGTATTATAAAATCTTGGTGTTAATATATTATTTCCTATTTAAAATAAATAATGATAATTATGATAAATGTTTTTGTAATACTAAGTATCAAGTCCACATGGCTAATGAATGCTAATTCTAGAATATTAGCTGAAAGTCCGTGCTGCTTCTTAAGAAATTTTACATAAAATTATTTTAGAATTTTAACTATGCAGGGTTTACTGAAGGCAAACCTTAAATAGGTTTTCAGATGTAATAAGAAAATACATTGAAAACAATTGTTTCTTATATGTTTTTTTTTCTTTCTCCAGAATATTATTGCAGAGCTCTGTCACAACGTTCGTACACCAGATTTAGATAAATGGGAAGAAATTAAAAAACTGAAAGCATCTCTTTGGGCCTTGGTTTGTAATAAACACTTCTATAAGATTTTCATGTTTTATTTTTATAATTTTCCCATTAATAGTAAATAATTAAAAATTATTTTATATGGAACGTTATATTCTATGACCAATATTGTTCCTGCTCCTTTAAATATTAAATTTTAGCTAGAAAATAGAAGACCAAACTATTAGTTCTCTTGCTAAGGGAAATGGAACATTAATTCCTAAAGTTCCTTAGTTGAGGTTTATTTCACATTTTTTTCCTCACAGATGGGATTAAATTTTTCCCTTTTTTGCTAGCTTTCCAAATCTTTCTTTTTTAAAATATATTTTTATTGATTTCAGAGAGGAAGGAAAAGGGGCAGAGAGATAGAAACACATCAGTGATGAGGAAGAATCAGCTGCCTCCTGCATGCCTCCTACTGGGGACTGAGCCCGCAACCCAGGCATGTGCCCTTGATCAGAATCAAACCCAGGACCCTTCAGTCCGCAGTCCAGCATTCTATCCACTGAACCAAACCAGCTAGGGCTTGCTTTCCAAATCTCTTGTATTAAATTGGATATAAGTGATTTCTTTTCTTTCAGGGAAATATTGGCTCATCAAATTGGGGTCTCAATTTGCTGCAGGAAGAAAATGTGATTCCAGATATACTAAAACTTGCAAAACAGTGTGAGGTTCTTTCCATCAGAGGGTAAGAACTTTCCATCATTCAACTCAGAAGTCTTTCTAGTGTTTAATATACAAGAGGCCCAATGCACGAAATTCATGCAAGGGTAGGCCTTCCTTCCCCCAGCTGCTGGCACCAGCTTCCCTCTGGCACCCGGGACCCGGGCTTCCCTCGCAGCCCTGGCTTCATCCAGAAGGATGTCCAGTCTGATTAGCGTATTACACTTTATTATAGATTGTTCTTCACTACTGGGTGTAAGGGAAGAGCATTTTATTGATTCAAAGAAGTTCATTAGAACTGTTAATTCACTGGGAGTCCTAATGATAGAGATTTTTAAATGCATTAAGTTAAGCACCTTAAGGAGCTCCTTGTTATATTACTATTCTGTTTTTCTCATTACAGTTTACCTTGCAAATAAAAGTGAAGTGTAGTATGTGTCTAATATCCCAGTGGCCCAGTAGTCCAGATATTTCAAAATTATCCCAGAAAAGCTAATATATGTGTTTTTGTTGCATTATATTCTTGTCAATTATTTCATTATAATTAGTATTTTTTGAGAAAGTTTTTCATGTTATTTGTTGCTTCTAATTTACCCCTAACTCGTTTCAATACATTTTTCCACAAGCTTAACAGTTTTTAATGGCTTTTGAAGAAAAATAGAATGTACACATAGCCAACTAATACTTTGTGATTGCTTTAGGAAATCTCAGTTTGGAATTTATAAACTGTTATTACTACATCTTTTACATACAGGACCTGCGTGTATGTGCTTGGACTCATAGCCAAAACCAAACAAGGCTGTGATATTCTAAAATGTCACAACTGGGATGCAGTAAGGCACAGTCGCAAACATCTGTGGCCAGTGGTTCCAGATGATGTGGATCAGCTCTGTAATGAACTCTCATCTATCCCAAGCACCTTGAGTTTGAACTCAGAGTCAACCAGCTCTAGACATAACAGTGAGAGTGAGTCTGCTCCATCAAGTGAGTATTGTGACATATTCCTATAAAGTTAGCCATTTAACATTTGTATTTGAATATCAAAATCTGTGTTTTGTTCCATTTCTAATTTACCTTTTTCTAAGATAATATGGCAGTAGTAGCCTCTTGAAGAATGCTTATCTTTTCACAACAGTGTGTATAGTCACAACCTACATTATTTTCTCCCCTTTTTCTCAATAGCCTTTGGAAAAAATCCTACTTTCAGAGTTAAATAATAACACCGGGGTCTTGATCCGGCATCTAGAAGGGTTCAGCAATCTGGAGCAGGGGCTGTGCGTAAATTAATCAAGGTTCCAGAGACAAAACATAATTTTGAAAGGCATTACAAGGAGTCAGAGAAGACTTATTAGCTAAAGGAACCAAGTTCTTTTCATCTCAGGACCTCTTACTTTTTATTAACACAACTAGAGGCCCGAAGCACAAAGATTCGTGCAAGAATAGGCCTTCCTTCCCCTGGCTGCCGGCACTGCCTTTGCTCCGGCCCGGAGCCGCTTTTCTGCCTTCGCTCCAGCCAGAGCCGCTTTCCACCTCTCGCCTTGTCGCATCAATTTGCATATTCCCTCCTTATTGGCTTTGGGTGCCTCCATCTTTGTCTCGGAGTTATGATCAATTTGCATATTCTGTCTTTATTAGATAGGATTTGTCCTAAGGCAAGGTAGATATATACTTCAAAGGCCAGGGTTTAGTATACAAATCCATTGTCAGATTGGAGAATTACCTCTGGCTGTTCAGGTGTTTGGCCAACAGGAGGCAATAACATGTAGATTAAGATGCCCTGAGTTGTCTGGCAGCAAGCAGTGATTTTATGCATCCTTTTCAGGTTTGGGGAAATGCCTTTAGCCATTCCCAACAGGTGGTAACATATGTGACTCAGCCCTGTTGAGTCCCCAAGTTCCATCAACCTTTTGATGAAACTCTTGCAATTATGACATGCTGGAACTGGCTTCCGGCAAAATAATAAGCCATGTGCCAGAAGAACCGTTCCACTTTTTTGCTTGTCATGTAATCTACTAAATAAATGTCTATTTGCCAACCTTCTTCATTTACATAGTTTTTTAAATTCAGTTTTCAGATACAGAGATTGTTGACTCAATATTTGTATTAAAGGATATATTCACATGTTCATTTTTGAGAGAAGAGATAAATTTAACCCTTCATTTTTGACCATGTTTTCCTTATTCAACTATTAAAAATCAATTTTCTGAAACATGTCACTACTTGGTACCACGACTTTGCTCGTCATTTTTGCGTACTGTTACTAATCAGTCCTTTGGCCGCAGGTATGTTCATAATGGAGGACGAGCGGTTTGGCAGCAGCTCCACTAGTACGTTCTTCCTTGACATCAGTGAGGACACAGAGCCATCCTTTTTTGATCGGCCTGGACCTGTAAAGGATAAAAATTCATTCCCTTTCTTTGGGTCTAGCAAACTTGTGAAGAATCGTATTTTAAATTCCCTTACTTTGCCTAATAAAAAACATCGTAGTAGCAGTGATCCAAAAGGAGGGAAACTGTCATCTGAAAACAAGACAAGCAACAGGCGGATCAGAACGTTTACGGAGCCCAGTGTTGACTTCATACAGAATGATGATTTTACACCCATATCCACAGTACAGAAAACATTACAATTAGAAACTTCATTTGTTGGGAATAGGCACATAGAAGACACTGGTAGTACTCCAAGTATTGGAGATAATGACTTAAAATTCACTAAGAGTCTTGGTACAGAAAATCACAGAGAAAACACAAGCCGAGAGAGATTAGTTGTGGAAAGTTCAACGAGCTCGCATATGAAGATGCGTAGCCAAAGTTTCAATACAGACACTACAACAAGTGGCATAAGTTCAATGAGCTCAAGCCCTTCCCGAGAGACAGTAGGTGTGGATGCTACGACTGTGGACACGGACTGTGGAAGTATGAGTACTGTGGTAAGTACTAAAACTGTTAAGACGAGCCACTATTTGACGCCACAGTCTAACCATCTATCTCTCTCCAAGTCAAACTCAGTATCCCTGGTGCCTCCGGGTTCTTCTCATACACTTCCCAGAAGAGCACAGTCCCTTAAAGCACCCTCTATTGCTACAATTAAAAGTCTAGCAGATTGTAACTTCAGTTACACAAGTTCTAGAGATGCCTTTGGCTACGCTACACTGAAAAGGTTACAGCAACAAAGAATGCATCCATCTCTGTCTCATTCTGAAGCCTTGGCATCTCCAGCAAAAGATGTGCTGTTTACTGATACCATCACCATGAAGGCCAACAGCTTCGACTCCAGGTTAACACCAAGCAGGTGAGTAAATATCCATTTGAAAATGAACAGTAATGGTTGCATTGTAACAGACTTAAATGGAAAGCATTAGTTAGGTGTTACTTCTACATAAAAGCCTCCAAACTGACCTATTACCATTGTTTACTATGGTAGGCTGTAAGCTCCTAGTTACCCGATGTGATTTGAAATGGATTCTTGCAGCTGCGAGGGGGGAAAAGAAACTCATTTAGGCCCTGAAAGTAAACATACATGCTTTTCAAGGACAAACAAGTCACAAGCTTTTTTTTTTTTATTCTCGCTTCTGCAAGGATCGATTTTAAAAAGAAGCATGTCGGGGGAATCAGGAGCTTAAGACCTACAATAACAAACAACTTTTTCAGGTAGGTCAATTTAAGGCTCCAAAAGTTGACCTCTTTTTTTTTTTGAATAACTGAAAATTTTAGGTAAATTATTTTCAGTTTAAGTAGCTGGTATTATCAAGTCAGAACCTAATTTACATAAAAAATTACTTGGCCTTTCAGGATTCAGCAATACCAACTTGCCTGTGCTCAAGAACATTATTGGATTTCTATGTCATATCTAAAGATTATATAGCAACCTGGTCAAAGTAAACAGTTTAGGTGTGTAGTGTTAAATTTGGTTATTGCAAAAATTTCTTTACCTATTTTTGTTGGGCCAAATACTTCTAAAACTTTTTTAGTTTCAGATTATTAAGTTACATTTATTTAGTATTTGTTAAGTACTAAGAATAGTGCCTGGCATATATTAAGTAGTCAATAAAAGTTAGCTGTCATCATCATCATCATTGGTAATCATTTTTTAATGTAATCCATTTGGTTCTTATATAACCAAAATATTAATCACATTAAGAAGTTGTTATTAAGCAGTTTTGTTTCAGTAACGCTAACACATTTAGTAGATGGAGTTCCTGATAGCACATAATTATATCTCTTGTAGAATTTCATAAATTATGCAGTAATGGCTCATTTACCTGGAACACACTGGCTTTGGCAACCTCATCAATTCAGAACAGAGCCAGAAAACCTCTCAACAGCTCACCAGTATAAACCTAAGCAGTAAAAGTTCATGAATTTTATTCAAAGGATGTGCCTCTGACCTGCATTCAAATTTTGTTAATATTTATTCCAGTAGCCAGTCTGTCTGGTTTTCAGGCCCATAGAAGCAGCAGTTAGAGTTTCTGTTGAGGCACACTGTAACAGGAAAGGACAGCTGATAAAATTGGTAGTAGAGGAGGAAACTTTAATACTACCAGAAAATATTTGAAAACTCAAAGACCACAGCAGCCTGGTAGCATTCAGCCAGGGGCAGTAAGGAACACAGCACCCCGAAATGAACACTAGGAGTACCACCATCTTATAGCTCAGCAGTGACTCAAGTGCTGTTAACTCTGAACCGACCCGTTAGGTTCATTGTATCTTATTGAAGCAGGCATTTCTATCCAAGTTGAATAAAGCATAGATAAAAAGTTGTAGTGCTTAAATATTCAAAAGAATAAACCAGAAAGACATTTATCCCAAGTTGTTTATTCTCTAACCATTCTGGGTTCTTAGGATCTTTTTTCCTATACTAGAGGCCCGGTGCATGAAAATTCATGCACTGAAGTGGGGGTCCCTCAGCCCGGCCTGCCCTCTCTCACAGTCCAGGAGCCCTCAGGAGCAGGAGGTGACTCGGAGATCATGGGAAGGCGACGCCCCCATCACACCTCTGCTGCTGCCACTGCCGGCAGCGCAAGCCTCAGCCAGCCGGCCCTGGTTACCTGAGCCTCGGGCGGCCCTGGCTGGCTGGGCAGCTGCCATCTGAGGCTTGCCTGTGCCTTGGGCCGGCCCTGGGGGGCTGAGGGCAGGTCCGGCCACACCGTGCACCTGCCACCCTCCCCCCCGCCAGTGGGGCTGAAAGGACTGGGGGACTCGGTCCGGCAGGGCTGAGGGGACTGGGCACTGCCATCTTGTGGCCATGGGCGCTGACATCTTTGTGACAGCATGACAGTCAATTTGCATATCCCCTCTTTATTAGATAGGATTCTTGGTTAGAACAGGAGAAGAAGATTTGGAAATTTCCTAGAGTAAAATGCCAAATTGTTGGCATTATAAAGAAGGAATAGGTGAGAGAAGATATTTCTTGGAAGAGAAATAATAAAAACGAGAATAAGCAGTCAAGAGAAACGAACAGCTTATGCAAAGGCATGAAGGCATAACAGAGCTCATGTTCATCAAGTATTTCATTTATACTTCAAACTGTATTGAGAATTTACTTTGTACCGGGTTCCATGGAGGAAAAAAATCGTGTTGGTATTAGTCTTCTTATTTGGTTAATTCAGAGACAATGAAAACAGTGATGATAACTATAAATTTACTTTAAAATAGTGGCTTGGAATCCAGGCTGAGAACATTTTTCCTTTGTTCATTTTCTTAAAAAAGTAGAAGAGTAGGCATACTGATACCTGTGGTATAATGGATAGCACGAATCCAGCAAACTTAAAATCATATCTCACTCAGGCCGTGCCTTGGAGCGTGGTAGGAACAACACTGAAGTAGGAATCCTTAGTCCTGAGTTTTAGTCCAGTCACTGAGTGAATGAACTGGGACGGAGTTCTACAAATCCTGCCATAATGTCTCTTGTGCCTGGAATTCAATAGCTCTGCAGACCTCAGCAATCTAGAACAAAACCAGGCAAACCTCTCAGTCAGTCGCTCACTGTCATAAATCTCTGTAGTCAAGTTCATGAGTTTTTCTATATCTGCACTTCATGTGCCTCCTCTACTGGAGACTGAACTAGATTGTAAGTTTTTGTTGTGGGTTTTTTTGTTTGTTTGTTTTTTTCAGAGAGGGAGAGAGAGATAGAAACATCAATGATGAGGGAGAATCATTGATCAGCTACCTCCTGCACGCCCCTCAGTGGGGATCAAGCCCACAACCCGGGCATGTGCCCTTGACCAGAATCGAACCTGGGACCCTTTAGTCCGCAGGCTGATGCTCTATCCACTGAGCCAAATCAGCTAGGGCTAGATCGTAAGTTTTAAGATTTTTAAATGTTGCTTTTTTCACAAAAACATTTCTTTGAAAACCCAATAATATGTGGAATAGATTAAGTAGAGCTACTCTAGTTGAACTAGAGATTGAAAAAACGATTAATCCTTTTCTGCCCACTCCAGTAGACCTTGAGTTTTATGTAGTTAGAGAGATATAACAGTACAATTTAAAAACCACTCACCTACTTTTTGTAATACATAAATTTTAATTATGGGTGGTTTTTAGTTGGAGATTAGTACAAATTAAGAGTGGTTTTAGCTATGATAACTATTTTACTTATTAATTTTTTTAAACCTCACCTGAGGATATGTTTTTCATTGATTCCAGAGAGAAAGAGGACAGGAAGGAGAAGGGAAAGAGAGAGAAACATCGATGTAAGAGAGAAACATGGATGGGCTGCCTCCCATATGCGCCCTGACCAAGGATTAAACCCCCATCTTGGGTATGTGCCCGGACTGGTGCATGGACGATGTTCCAACCACCTGAGCTACACTGGCCCGGGCACTACGCTGGTTTTAATAGCCACTGTTGATGAAGCATTTATTTTGTGTGCTTTACAAGTAATTCTTTTTTTTAATACCAGGCTACATTATTACACTTTATCTTTTTAACATGTTTTTATTGATTTTTAGAGAGATAGAAGCATCGTTGATCAGCTGCCTTCTGCTCACCTCCTACTGGAGATTGAGCCCACAACCCAGGCATGTGCCCTGACCAGTGACCTCTTGGTTCATGGGTCGATGATCAACCACTGAGCCACACTGGCTGGACATTATTAACTTTAAATGACTTGGGTTTCCAAATATCAATATGCATCTACTGTGGATCCTTGAGTAGTTCCTTGTACATACAAAGCAGATCCCTAGTAAATATTTTAGCATGTCTATTGCATGAATAAGAATCTGTCTGAGAAAGGTGCATATCAGTAGGCCATATTTGTTATGGAATCACTTGTAAGGAGTACATTGAGGAAATATTATTTCATATAAGGCTATCTTGTAATTACAAATGATACCATTTTTGCTATTTTGTGTCTGCTGTGCTACATGAATTTTATGTTGATAAAGCATTGAAATAATTACCATTCAAAAAAAAGATAAGAAATTATTCTTATTTTCATAAAAACAATATTAAAGAGAGTTATACCTGGAGGACCATAACATTGTTTTTGGTAACAGTCAACATTACTGATAACCTTTTTCCTGTCAATTTATAACAGCTAAATATTTTCAAGTGTTTATATTTTCTCAGTAAATAAGATGGTCCTGTTTAGTATTTGACTAGCTATTAGCTACTTATTTTTTGTGAATATATGAAAATAAATTTTCTAATGGCTAACATTATAAATCAGAACACTAATGCAAGTGATTTTTATGGTGTTATAGGTTCATGAAAGCTTTAAGTTATGCTTCGTTAGATAAAGAAGATTTATTGAGTCCTATTAACCAAAATACCCTGCAGCGATCCTCCTCAGTGAGGTCCATGGTGTCCAGTGCGACGTATGGGAGCTCAGATGACTATATTGGTCTTGCTCTTCCTGTAGACATCAACGATATATTCCAGGTATCCCAAATCCTCTTGTTTCCTTATGAGTTGGTTTTCTGCTCGCTAGAAATTATAGAGTGAATACTAATTTGGAGAAAGTGATTTTTAAAGCAGTTTAAAGGAATTTTATGAAAATTATTTCACCTTTCTCACCTGTTACATATTCTTATTTAGTACCTCCAAGTCCCTAGAACACTACCCTCCTTTCTGATCCCTTAATGATAAATTGGCATCTTGTTCATTTTCTTTATCAGTATACTAGAGGCCCAATGCACGAAATTCATGCGGGGGATGGTGGGGGGAGTCCCTCAGCTTAGCCTGTGTCCTCTTGCAATCTGGGACCCCTTGCTCCTAACCACCCGCCTGCTCACTCCTAACCGCCCACCTGCTCGCTTCTTACTGCCTGCCTGCTCGCTCCTTACCACTTAGCTCGCTGCTCCTTAGCACTGCTGCAGAGGTGGGAGAGGCTCCCGCCACCGTACTCGCCAGCCGTGAGCCCGGCTTCTGGCTGAGCAGCACTCCTGCTGTGGGACTGCACTGACCATCAGGGAGCAGCTCCTGCATTGAGTGTCTGCCCTCTGATGGTCAGTGTGTATCATACGACCAGTCATTCTGGTCATTCCACCATGAGGGTCGCTGGGCTTTTATATAATAGACTAGTGGCCCGTCGTGCACCGGGGGGGTTCCCTCAGCCCAGCCTGCACCCCCTCCAATCGGGGACCCCTTGGGGGATGTCCAACCGCCGGACATCCCTCTCGCAATCTGGGACCGCTGGCTCCTAACCACTCACCTGCCTGCCTGATTGCCCCTAACTGCCTTTGCCTGCCTGCCTGATTGCCTCTAACCCCTCTGCCTGCCTGCCTGACCACCCCTAATCTCTCTGCCTGCTGGCCTGATCACCCCTAACGGCCTCTGCCTCGACCCCCACCACCATGGCTTTGTCCGGAAGGAAGTTGGACGTCCGGAAGATGCCGGTTGACCCGATCTAATTAGCATATTACCCTTTTAGTAGTATAGATAGATCATATTGGATTGGATTGCTTAAATGCGGGGCGAGGGGGCGAATTCTTTTTCATCAGGAGGAGATGCTCTTGGCAGACAAAATACATAATCCCTATATCTGGACTGATAGCCAGCCATATGCACTATACTGCCAAACCGGTCATTAAAAAATTGAATCACTTTCTTACACCTTACAGCAAACAGCTGTTGCCCTTAAAACTCCTCCTCAGCCCCCACCTTAGGTTCTGCCTTCGCAGTTCACCCAGATTAGGTTCTGATTGGTCGGTTTCTATGCTAGTCAGCCTCAAAAGCTTCACCTCCTAGGCAGCCATTGGCTCCTCACACTTCACCCAGATTTGGTTCTTATTGGTCGGTATCTATGCCAATCAGCATCTCCAGGCCTATCAACGGGCCTGATCAGAGAGGCGGGGCTGATCAGCAGCCCCAGTGGAGGCCTGAGAGAAAGAGAGGCATGGCTGCTGGCCAGGCCCAGAACAAAAGAGAGAGGCAAACGCTGATCAACAGTTGCCATGGAGGCTACGGATCAGACCCTGCTTCTCTCTGCGGGCCTGATGTGCAGCCCCCTCGGCAGTCAGTGCTGGGTCCGGGCTCCCACAGCCGAGGCAGTCAGTACTGGGTCTCCACAGCAACCCAGCACTGACTTCCGGTTGGTTGAGCCTTCGATCGTTTTGGACGTTACGGACCCTGGGTTTTTATATATTAGGAGTCTCTGTAGAAATTTAGTGAATTTCTAGCCTTGCCTTTTAGTCACATTTGACTTGTTCCTGTTAGCTTTTTAAAAATTGAGATATAACTGACATGTAATATTGTGTAAGTATGAGGTGCACAATGTATTCCTTGTTTTTTAACCCTTGATCCTATTTTTCTCACACAGGACAGCACATGTTGTGCCCAGTCATTTAAAGTGGCCTGTATCCCATGAGACACTCGCAGTACCTAGCTCGTAGATAGAACTAAATAATACACATTTGGCCCGGCCAGTGTGATTCAGTGGTTAAGCATCGAGGTATGAACCAGGAGGTCATGGTTCAATTCCCAGTCAGGGCACATGCCCAGGTTGAGGCTCGATCCCCAGTAGGGGGCATCCAGGAGGCAGCAGATCAGTGATTCTCTCACATCATTGAAGTTTCTCTCTCCTTCTCTGAAATCAGTAAAAATACTTTTCAAAAAATACACATTTGCTTAGATGTCTAAAGACATTTTGGATAAATTCTAAAATAATTACTTTGATATCCATTTAAATCACCAAGACTAGATAAGGACTTTAAGAGTTATTTGTTATTTTGTCAAGTTTTGGTAATTTTAGTTTCTTCAGTAAACTTTTTGTTACAGGTTCATGTGCTATAGTAATTCCATTTAAAGTGCATTTCATTTGGTTTTGCTACTATTCATAAAGGGGACTTGTTTTTATAGCTGGACTTACCATGATTTATATCTGGTTTAGGTAAAGGATATTCCCTATTTTCAGACTAAAACCATACCTCCAATTGATGATCGAGGTGCAAGAGTGTTTGTTCATGAAGCAGGAGGTAATTCATGGTTTTGTTCTCATGAGACTTCTCTTTGTATTAAAAAGAAAAAGAAAAAAAAATTAAGAAAACTTTAAACAATGTTGTTTTTGGTAGGATGACTACAAATTCAGGTATACTTACTTTTGGACCATTTATACCAAAGTAATTGTTTGAGTCCATTTAAAATTAAACCACATTTTTTGTGTGTAATGGACATAGAAAATGTTTTTCCAATTAAGTACCCAGCCTCTAAAAAGGTAAAAACTAGATCAGTTATTTCTGTTTTTAAAAAATAATACATGAAAAATTTGTAACACTAATTCTCATAGGTCTAAGAAATAGCCATTTGGACAAAGTATAGAGAGAGATAAAAATGTACTTACATATTGCATGATCTCTTTGTTATGGCCTGTCATATTTTAATAAATATGTGCATATCAGCCATAGGTTTAAGGCTTTATAATTTTGATTATTGATTTTAATTAAGTACCACTTTAGACTCAGAATTATTACTTTTCTTTATGAAAACACTGAGGATAATTGAAACTATGTCTTAATTGTACAATCTATTTTCCATTTTGTACCCCTAAAGCCTCATATTAAAGTAATAGAAACATATCTGCTGACTTTACATTAGTTTCCTAATTAAAGCAAATTATTCTTTTCCCGGTGTTGAGTGGTAAGAAGAGTTCTGGTTTTCTTCCCTAGCTTCCCTCCTGTAAACTGTCACATGGGTAAGGCACTTGAAGGAAGGGTCATAGGTGCTGTCGTTACCAGTGTGTTTACCTCTGCACAGGTCTTCCATCTGGCACTGGAGGTCTGGTCAAAAACTCGTTCCACTTGCTGAGGCAGCAGATGAGTCTGACAGAAATAATGAATTCAATCCATTCAGATGCTTCTCTGTTCTTAGAGAGCACAGAAGACACTGGGCTACAAGAGCACACAGATGACAACTGCCTGTATTGTGTCTGTGTTCAAATTCTGGGTTTTCAACCCAGTAACCAACTAAGTGCAATATGTAGTCATTCAGGTGAGTGATTATGTCCTTCTCGATGAATCCACGAATTTGAGTCTGCTCCAGTCACACGTAGGTCATCCCGCAGCCCTATCCAGCATCCCTCATACTGCTTTCTCACACCCTCAGCCTGAGTTCAGTCACTCAGCACCTCCCTGTTGGAGTGGTGTTTCAGTCTCCAGTTTTGGCCCCTTCTAGTTTACTTTTAAACTGTTCCTTGGGATTAATTTCTTGAAAGTTCTTCACTGTCCATGCCCAGCGCACAAGACTCTCTGTGTGGCCTCACTAGTGTCTTTTTCACCATTCTCTTCTCTTACAGTTGACATACTCTTCCTGACATGAAGTTTTGAACAAATTGTGCCCCGTTTCAGCATTTCCCTGCTGTTCCTTCTTGCCCTTCCCTCTCTTACACACATGCAACTTTATACACAAGCACGCTGTCTATTTAGTAAGTCCACCCCATCCTAAGTGTCAGTAGTGTTTTATCTGAGCTAGATAATGACAGTCCTTCCTCTCTACTATCGTAAGTTCTGATAGTTCAGTTATAGTAGTGATAAGCCAGGGAACTATGGTTCTTTCATTGGTAATTATTAAATGGGGGGCAGGAAGGAAGTCATAGAACAATACACATAGTATAATTCCACTTTACACCCAAAGAAGCAAGGAAGATTATAGTAGCACAAGATCTGAAATTACATACAGACTTTTAACCGTATTTTTCTGTAAAGAGTGATATTTAGTTTGGGATTGGGAGGGATGGGAGAGGGGTAGATAAGGTGCTTTTTATGCTAAAATTCGTGCACTTGGGGCGGGGGGGCGTGGTCTGTCAGCCCAGCCTGCGCTCTCACAGTCCAGGACCCCTCGGGAGGGTCCAGTCCCATTGCAGCATGGCTCTGGTTCCCCAGGCCTGTGGGCCGCTGGGGAGGGACCAAGAGGCCATTCCGATCGCTCCTGGCTCCAGTTCCTGGAGCCTGCGAGCCGGGGGGAGGGGCCAAGAGGCCATTCCGATCGCTCATGGCTCCAGTTCCAGTCCAATGGCAGTGTGACTCTGGTTCCCCAGGCCTGTGTGCAGGGGGATGGACCAAGAAGCCAGTTCGATGGCAGTGTGACTCTGGTTCCCCAGGCCTGCGGGCAGGGGGAGGGACCAAGAGGCCAGTTCGATGGCAGCATGGCTCCGTTCCCACAGCTCCCTCCCGCCACCGCGCCGTGGGCAGCTGGGACCCAGGACTGACTCCCACCGCGGGCGGCCGGAACCCAGGACTGACTGCCGCCACACCGGCCAGGACCCTAGCCTGGTGTTCGGTCCTCCGTCCAGTCGTTTAGGTTGTGAAGGACCCTGGCTCTTTATATATTAGGATATCTTTATTTGAATTTTTAAATAAAATCATATGTATATATTTCTTGAGAACTTAACAAATTTCATTATCTGAGTAGTCTACTTTGAAAATTTTCATTATGAAACATAATTGTTGGAAACTGGACAGATAGAAGGAAGCATCTCCTCTGTGGCATGCAATGCAAGCACAGGAATTAAACCATTGCGACACTTTAACAGAAATAACTGATCTTTCTCTTCAGACCTTCAAGACATTCCATATTCTGATTGGTGCGAGCAGACTCTCCATAATCCCTTAGAAGTGGTTCCCTCTAAATTCTCAGGGATTTCTGGATGTAGTGATGGCGTGTCTCAAGAAGGCTCAGCCAGCAGCACCAAAAGCACAGAATTGCTGCTAGGTAAGTTGTTAGATTCAAATGCCAGCATTGTTATTAAAACTAAGTGTGTTGTTGTTCCTAAATAATGTTAAAGTTGTTTGAGAACTGTGACATCCATTTTAATGAGGCCTATTTAGCCACCTGTGGCACTTACCCATATTAGCACATATATGTACCCTCTTAGTAGTCTCCTTTCATTAGAAAGAATTTCGTTCCCAAATGATCAGAGTATGTGCAGTTTATCTCAGTTTTTAATCTTTAGGTAAAGTTTAACAACAGATTCCATTACTTACAACATTTTCTATTGTGAGATAGATAAAATATTTTAATCTTCTTTTCAGGTGTTAAAACAATTCCAGATGATACACCAATGTGCCGTATACTCCTTCGAAAAGAAGTCCTAAGATTAGTCATTAACTTGAGTAGTTCAGTTTCAACTAAATGTCATGAAACTGGGCTTTTAACGTAAGTTAATACCAAGCCTGAGTATTCTTTCTTTGTTCTGATTTTTATTGTGGAAAAGATACTTGAAATACTTCAAAAGGTAGCTTATATCAGTAGTTCCCAGCATGGCATATCTGTGTGAGGCTAGGTTTTCTTCATGTACTTCAACCAAATGACATGTGATAACAGACTGAAGCAGAAGCAGGTATGTGAACCCAGCTGTCTTCTTTCAGCCAGACTTTAAAGAGACCTGTGGAAATGTAAAATAATGCTACTCTTTCTTTGCTAGTTTTGGAAAGCCTAGTTATTTTTTTATTAAAATATATGTATTTATGTTAGCATGTGATGGGTTTATTTCTTTAATGAATTAATAAATATTTTGAAAATTTCTTTATTTTAATTTCTTACATGGTAATTATTTATGGCCATAACCCACACACAAAATAAGCTTTTGGGGGTCTTTGATAATTTTTAAGAAAGTAAAGGAATACTGAGCCCACTAAGTTTTTTGTTTTTTTCCTCATCCCAGGCATGAAAAACGCTGGCCTACATAAAAGTGATATTTTCTTGGGTTAATTTTCCCCTACTTTTCCTTCTTTTTCTCAATAAAAGTTGCAGAATTTTTGTTGTTTTTCTAAATCACAGCAACATGGTAAAAGATTGTATATTCACCATTTTGGGTTTGTACGATTTAAAGCAGTGGTCCTCAAAAGAGAAACACTCAGGGTCTCCTTGGGGGCTTTAAGCACAGCAGTGACGCAGATGCCAGGGGCCCACTGCAGGCTGGCCTGGGCTCTGGAGTTGTGGCCCTGAGCTGTGTGCTGCCTGGTCCACCCCACCACTGGTTCTCAGGTGCTGTCCTCGAAAGCCACTGTTTAAAGGTTGAAAGATACAAACATAGCTCAGGCAAGGGCATCAATAGCTTCAGTCTAACTTAAAAAAACATTTCTATTTTAAAACATTAATTTTGAAAATATTGGAGTCATCCTAGACCAGCGTTGGGCAAACTACGGCCCGCGGGCCGGATCCTGCTGTTCTATCCGGTTCTCTTGCTCTCCCCTCCGCTCCTTTACTTTGAATTTATATTAGTTCACACAAACACTCCATCCATGCTTTTGTTCCGGCCCTCCAGTCCAGTTTAAGAACCCATTGTGGCCCTCGAGTCAAAAAGTTTGCCCACCCCTGTCCTAGACTGATAAATTCTGCAATTTCTCATACCAGTGAAAAAGAGTATTTCTAAACATTTGGGTTTTGATTATTTTAAGAGATAACTCAAAATGTAAGTTATCTCATTTAAGTGTGAAGTAGGAATATTTAATATTTTATATTCGTATGCCATCACCCCAGATATGCCATCTAATCATTAGTATCTGGAGAAAGAATATTTGAACAGAGATACTCTGGGGCAAAAGTAGTAGTTGTTACAGTTTTCTCCCATAGTCTTGCCTTTCATTACAGAATTAAGGAGAAGTATCCACAGACATTTGATGACATCTGCCTTTACTCGGAGGTTTCCCATTTGCTGGCACACTGCACGTTTAGACTTCAGTGTCGGAGATTCATACAAGAATTATTTCAAGATGTACAGTTTTCACAAGTAAGTAGAATTTGAAATTGATCTTTCAAAAATAATTCTGTGTTTAAAAGAGAGATGATGTCTGTGGATATACTAGAAAGTCATTAAATTGGACCACTTCTTCCCTAGATGCATGAAGAAGCAGAGGCTGTGTTGGCAGTACCACCAAAGCAACCTGTAGTTGATCCATCGGCAGAGTCCTGACCTCGTGTTTAGGATGTATGTAGGCAGATGCTATTCACACATTCACATTGTGCAGTTCGTCAACGGTGCTGACAACGCCGCGGACGGGGCAGCAGGGACAGGAGTGTCTTCTGTGCACTGTGCCAGCAGTTTGGGCGCAGGAACAGTGGAACTGCCGACTTCCCTAGGCAAACATCTTCCTCTCTCCCCTGGAGCCCCTCGGGGGTTCATTGTTCATTACCAGTTTTAAAAGTTTTAGTTACCATTGTATGCAAGAGCCAAGCACTGAATACCTACATAGGTTTTCTATTTTTTCATTTTACATGCATAACAACAGTGGAACAGTAATAGGCTACCCAGAGGCACCCTTCACACAGTTATTTCTGAGTCCTTTTTTAGGGCAAATAAAAATATGCCTTGTTTGTTAACTAATTTATGGAAACCAGGAGTCAGTGTCTCCGAGGCCTCATCCGTCACCACAATGGTTTGTGCTGTAACTGCTGGTATGAGAGGGAACTTTTCCTAGTGTCCGTAACACTACTTCAGAGCGTTGTGACCTCAGAGCGAAAGAGGGGCCTCACCGATCCGGGACTTGTAACTTATTTTATGTTATTAGATTTTCATAAAGTTTTTTATTTCTTTTCCTCCTCTTCAGTTTTGTTCCAGGTGTTGTTATTATAGGCTATTTGAACCAATTTAAGGTTTTTCACTACAGTTCCTGATTAAAATCAGAACAGTTCAGCTGTTTCCCACTTCTAGAGTGCATATATATGTGTTCAGTGGACTGCCGTTTTCATCCTCTTCCCATATTACCATTTTAAACAGGAACTTGAATAAGCACTATTAATGCAGACCTAAAGCAAAAGAGAGCATTAAATGATACTTTAAGGAAAGTTAAGTTTGCCTACAATTTACTACACATTCCATGGGAAAAGAAAAGCCATATTTCCTTTTAAAAACTATTAATGACACTGTTATTGTGATTAAAAATTGTAGTGAAAAGCCTTAAGTACCAAATTTTAAAGCAGCAGTAATTTAATTTTTATGTCAGTGTTCTTGTTTTGCACAAACTAAATTCAGTGATGGTTAGTTTATGAGTACAGTAATTGCCTTGGTCACAGTTGTGAAATTAAGTTGACAAGGGCAAGGTTTTGTTTATTTGTGTGTTTAATTTGTATATGTCTAACAGAAATTAAACATATATGCAAATTTGTATATAAAAATAGCATGGCCAATCATCATTAGAATGCTTGTAAATGCAAGGGTTTTTTTTTTTTTTTTTTTTTTTAGGTCTATATATAAATAGAAAAAAAACTCCAGCTGGACTAATTAGGACCCTTTTTTAATTAATTTGTGTATACCATTTTTACAGTCACACATCAGCTTTGACATAGTGCTCATACATTGATTAATGTTTTCTCATGTCGCAGATCCTTTTTACAGTGGGCTTGTTCTCTGTGAACCCTGTGAACCAGAAAGCAGAACTCAGATACTTTTTTTTTTTTTTTTTAATTAACTGGCACTGAAAGTTCCCATTGGGATGAAACATTTCATCTTACTTTATAACACCTCTGACTGCACTTCACGAACTGTTCTCATGTGCACTGTGTAGCAGGTGACATGCTATGAAGCAGACAAGGGCTGGACTGCTGCGTCTGTTAAAAAGTGGTTCTTCAGACTTCCTCTCAAATCCAATCAAAGATACAACACACCTTTTTATACTTTAACTTATCCCTAACCCAAATGTCCATTTAAATGTTGACAGTAATTTGCCTGTCACCTTGGTCTTTGGTCTTGGGTGATTAAACTGCTTTGCAGAGAAGCAAATGTTAGAGATACTAGACCAGATAGTGGTTAAAGACTCCCAAGGCAGAAATACAGTAATCTTCTTCACAATGGAATTAACCTGTTTTAGACATTCATTTTAAACACTACCTCAGTTAGTATTAACAGAGAGGATAAAATCTGTGGTTTAACCCCTCAGAAGGTAACAGTAATTCTTTTTGGTCACACACATCATCCCCATCCCGGGGCCCCAACTCACTCGTCCATCCTGAAATGAAGTCTCATTACTGTTAGTCTGAACTGTTTTGTTTGTTTTTTATAATTACTTTGAAAGACTTGTATGTGTGCATCCTAATATTTGCCTATAGCACTTAGTTTGGGGAGACACTGAGCTTTTTGGTTATCAGTAATTTAAGGAACAAATGTACTTAAATGTATAGTATTACATGGTTTATCCATGTTTCACTGACAGGTCTAATATGTTCTTTTTGAGTACTTGTTTGTATAAAAGTAGACGTTAATGATGAAAAATGCTCACATGCAGTGCCAAGTGATTACCTTAGGTGTTTGTTTAAAAATATTAAATTATAGCAGAACAGGTTAGGAATGGGGTCAGTGGTAATAGAAGTAATTGAGAAAATCATCTATAAATGATAGATAGTACCAGACTAAAAAATACCAGAATAATGTCAATACTATAGTTTTTCAAGATTTTAGGATTAACCTTAGTCCATAAAAATCTGTACTATTCGTAATTACTGATAATTTGGAGGAATTTGGACAGTTGTGCTGGTTGTAAACTGAATTTCTAATTGTAAAGTAAATTATTTTTAATTGAATTTTTTTCAAGAACAGATTTTAGCTTCACATACTAAATAAATACTGATAAGGAAATTAGAAATTAGTATTCGTAATTAAATATGATCTAAAATTTCTTAACATTTTTATTTCCTGTTTATGCTTAGATAGGTTTGAGGGGGAAAGTTTCTTCTCCCTAATAAAAATTTTAATGAAGATTGGTAGCATTTGAACATCCTGTAAGACAGTGACATTAAAAAAGGCTTTTTGGAGGTGGGTATGTACATTACTATACTAGTTACTCTAATTAATGTGTGCAAGTCCTTTTAAAATGGTGTCTTTAATAGTTTTCAGCTCTTTTATCCAGAGCTTGAAACAATTAAAACTGAGTTTTTCAGGGCATATTACAATGGCAAAGTGCTCAACAATGGGGTGTCAGTGCGTATTTAGATTTGTCTACTGTTATTTATATACAAATTTTCATTCCGTTCAGGGGCTGCCTTTGATCCCACATTAAGCACAGATGATAAAGCAATAAAAACCAAATTGTCATCCAAATTATAACTGCAATTATTTTTGCATGGTAAGAGTGAGGTGCTGATTTTGTGTGAGATGAGCTGTGTAGACTACCTTGGAAAAGGGTCCTTTGGAAGTAAGGTTTTCCCTTTGTCCTATGCTTCCAGTTTTATCTCAGATTCACAACCCATTAAAACATGGGGGAAAAGAAAAGGTAGAGTTAGTTGCCAGAGTTTTACAAGAAGAGCTGTTAGAATAAAAGAACATTTCAGATTTTCCAAAATGTAAGTTGGGAAAGGTCTCCCTTGTCTGCCAGTCAGGAAATACATTATTACCAGTAGTCCTTCATTGAGAGTTTCGTGATGAAAGCATGCCAGTGAAATCAACAGCCACGTTTCTCAAAAGACATGGAAATCTGAAACCTTTCTAGGAGCACTATTTTCTTTCAGTCCCCGGTGCCCAGGGTATTTTTCATTCATGGTAGGTTTGTATGACGCACACAGAATGTGGATTTACCCCCTTTGGAGTGTTTTTGTAACGTAGGTGGATAGCTATGCCACAGCATGCATAAATTGCACATTTTGTTTGATTTTTTTTAAATATTTAATTTTAAAAATATAATTTATGCCAAAAAAGTATACCTTGTAATTTTGCCACTAAACAGGTTGATTTAGCACAAAATGCAAAGTTTTGGGGCAGAGGTGGGGGGAGATAAAAATTTTCCATAGATAATAGTTGGAAAATGTTCCAGTACTGGCCTGTCAGAAATCCTGACGCTGCATTGTAAAACAAATGGTGTAAATTAGTTTTGAAAAGTGGTAAGGGATTGTGAAAAAAAAAATCTCAGATTAATGCTCCCTGACCACATGACTTTCTTCTTTTTTTAATTTAGTAATACGCTGCTACATATTTGGAGGTTCTGGTGTTTGTAGGTCACTGAACAGACATTGAAATATGATTTATATTGTATAACTGTAACATAGAAAGAAAAAGTATTTATATATTTTCCGTAAGAATATTTCATTGAGTTGTGTATAATTTAAATAAGGTTTGTCCCTAAATGGTTTTGCTCACCTTGATTTTTTTTTTTTTTTGTGGTTTTCTTGTTTTTGTATAATGTGTACAGTTTATGTCAAGGGCATTAAAAGCCTCCTGAAGCATAATCTTATCAAAGGGATACATTCTTAATAAAATGTACTTAAAATTCTTAAACTTGTGTTGTTGTTTGAAATTTTAAAACAATCAGTGTTGATTTGAAATTTTAAAACAATCAGTGTTGATTTGAAATATCCTATCTAATAAAGTGGGGATATGCTAATTGACCCTCACGCCATCACAAATATGGCAGCACCCACAGCCAATAAGGAGGGAATATGCTAATTGACTGCCCCGCCCTCAAAGATGGCGGCACCCAGTCAATAAGGAGGGAATATGCTAATTGACTGCCCCGCCCTCAAAGATGGCGGCGCCCACAGTCAATAAGGAGGGAATATGCTAATTGACTGCCATGCCCTCAAAGATGGTGGCGCCCATAGCCACAAGATGGTGGTGCGCAGTCCCCTCGGCCCCGCCGGGGCAGCAGGCGCCCAGCTGCTCCGCGCACCTGCCTCCGGAGTCCCCCAATCCCCTCAGCCCCCCAGCTGCCCAGGGCCGGCCCAAAATGCAGGAAAGCCTCAGATATCAGCTGCCCAGCCGCCCAGGGCCGCCCGAGGCTCAGGTAACCAGGGCCAGTCAAGGCTTGTGCTACCGGCAGTGTCAGCAGCAGAGGTGTGATGGGGGCTCTGCCTTCCCCTGATCTCCAGGTCACCTCTTGCCCCTGAGGGCTCCTGGACTGTGAGAGAGGGCAGGCCGGGCTGAGGGACACCCCCCATCTAGTACACGAATTTTCATGCACCAGGCCTCGAGTATATATATAAGGGACTTTTAGGCAACACAGATAACCTAGTTCAATGACACATTCCTGGCTTGTTCAAAATGTCTTCAAATATTTACACTTTCTTAAACATTATTCATAATCTAATCAACATCTTTACAGTTTTACCCTCAAATCATTATCAAGGGTCTCAAAAAAATGGATCAGTCTTTAGAACAGTTCTGAAGTTTTTGAGGAATCGATGTGCAGAAAAAAGGATAGGATGATGACTTCCGTGGGAGGTGGTTGATTTCTCAGGCAGAAACTGGCCTGAGCAGAGAGTAACACAGGCCACTGGGGGGCGGAAGAATACACAGGGGAAATGATCAGCCCGGAGAGGAAAAGCAGTGTCCAAGCTGTGGTCTATTGCAGTTGGTTAAGTGTTGTAAAATGTGTGTCTCACTTTTAGAAATAGATTTATTTTGGATATTTTGGTCTTTAAGCACATTTCTGTGTATCACTTTTCATTGCCTTTCACTGTATATGTTGTTAAATAGTAGGCAGCCAAATAAAAAAGTACAGTTAATCATCCTACAGCTGATCTTTGGAAAACGTGGTAGTATAGCTGAACTTCAGGAACTTCCATTTTTTAAAACTCTTCGATATATAAAAATACTCAAGTACTGTCTTAGTCCTTTCGGGCTACTGTAACAAAATGCCACACAGTGGGCCTTCTACACAACAGGAGCTTGTTTCTTACAGGCATGGGCTGGGAGCCAGGCCAGTGCCAGCACGGCCAGGCGAGGGCGGGCTGCATCGGAGACTCCTGTGTCCTCGAGTGGCGAAGGACTAGCAGGGGTCCTCAAACTACGGCCCGCAGGCCACATGTGGCCCGCCGAGGACATTTATCTGGCCCGCCGGGTGCCGCTGCCTGTCCTGCTTAGCAGCCGACTCGTCCCGGGCCCGCAGTGCGCATAGGAATTTGTTCATAGTTTTTTTTCTAAACTATAGTCCGGCCCTCCAACGGTCTGAGGAACAGTGAACTGGCCCCCTGTTTAAAAAGTTTGAGGACGCCCTAACTGGTTTGGCTCAGTGGCTAGAGTGTTGGCCTGCGGACTGAAAGGTCCCAGGTTTGATTCCGGTCAAGGGCATGTACCTGAGTTGTGGGCACATCCCCAGTAGGAGATGTGCAGGAGGCAGCTGATGGATGTTTCTCTCTCATCGATGTTTCTAGCTCTCTATCCCTCTCCCTTCCTCTCTGTAAAAAATCAATAAAATATATTAAAAAAATAAAAATAAAAAGTTTGAGGACCCCTGGACTAGGGAGTTCCCTGTGCTGAGAGTATCAGTCTGACTCACGGAGGCTCTGGCCTCATGACCTGATCACCTCCGAAGGTCCCACCTACCAACACCATCATCTTTGGGGGTTAGAATTTCAGCATACAAATTTGGGGGGGGGGGGAAGTCAGACTATAACAACTACTTTTGATCTCAAAAAAAGAAACTGAAGTATACTAAAACTTTCTTTCTTTGAGGCTTATAGAAGACTAAGACAACCGCATTTGCTAAGTCCGTTAAATTGAACATACTACTTTGCTACCATGTTGTAAAAATTTTAACCGATTCTCAAGGTGTTTTATCTTCTTTAAAGTTCTACTTCATACAAAATATTTAATGTTTTCTAAATTCTTTGAGATGAAGACCAGCTTATCTTTCTGCAGAGCTCTTAGGACAAACAGATGTCTAATTCAACTAGATCTTAACAAACACATTCCAGGGAGAGCCAGTTTCGCTTGAAGTCATGGGAGTCGGGTATTAGAATGTCAGCAGACACTTCAGTAGCTGCTGTGCGACGAGGTCCCTGCCCCAGCCTGAATCGTCGGGGTACCCTGCCCATATAGTATTGAAACTGAAGGTTTGAAATACTAATTTACTTGGTGGTTATGAACATGGGAGAGGAATGTTTATAGCCAAAACTATAGTTATAGTGAAACTGTAAGCAAACGGTTATTATTAGCCTAGCATTTCCTACAGGTGTGTTGTTATGGTTCAGAAAGTTGCCCTCATTTGACTTAGGCCAGGGAGTCTCAAAGCTGAGTGTGCATCTGAATGAATGCCTGGTGGACAGACAGACGCCAGGCCTCATGCCAGAGATCCTGACTAGGAGGATTAGAGTGGCATCCCGGCATGCACATAAGCTCCTGAGGGGATTTAGACTAATTGTTAGATTTCTATTTCATGGAGGTAGAGAAAGCATGAAATAATACAGTGGTGAAATCCTTTAATTAGAGCTTGTTACAACAAAACAACTTCCAGGTCATGCATTATTTTTTAAAAGAAACTCTCTAGGAAAGACACAGTTTACAAGTCAGTCATCACTGTCACTGACATTTCCGTGGACTTTTACAACTGCATTATGACAAAGGAACACGAGGGTAAATGATGACAACACTGAACCCAAAGTCCTTCGGAATTCCTAATGGAGATACTCGTTGGTACAGCGTTAGGGAAGGGCTTAGCCTTAGACACATGCGAGGACCGTGTTGAAGGGCCCGAACAGAAGCCCTAGGCCGTCTGGCAGCCACCTGGCTTTAGGTGGGTGCTCTCCTCCCTCTCTTCGTGGAGTTGAGCGGGAACTCGGTGGAGTGCGTGGCGTGGGGTACCAGAGGCACTGGCAGTGCCGTCTCCATTAGGCAAACGGCACCCCCAGGTGTGCTTGATCAGCAACATTGCGGCAGGAGGCAGAGGAAGGAGCCGGTGCACGGAGCACCTGCTGCGCTGCTTCGCATACTCAGGTTCAAGGAGACGAGGCTGCTGAGCCAGAAGCGAGGTCCCTGCAGGTGGCCTCTAGGAGCTCTGGCCAAAGGGGCCCCACAGGGTGGCTTCACTTACTAATGCAGACATATACGTAGATGTGAGGGAGGGGGCACTTGGCCCTGACAACCTGCTGTACGGTCCAAAGGATGCTCAATGAACAGGCCACGTATCTGGCAGTTCTTAAAAGAAAAGAGGAACCATGGCAAGTAAACGGAACTACTCAATGCTACGCTTTCCTCTCGCTGAGGTAGTCATCAACAATTCCGGTGGCAGACTGGTGTCCACGAAGTGCGAGTGCTGTTTTCCTGACCCTAGGAGTCCCTCGCCAGTTCCTCTGATGGTGGTGAGTGAGAGAGGACAGGTGTGGGGATCTTACCGATTGGTGCACTGTCTCACCTGTTAGACAAGGCCTGGGCCCCCAGCAGAGTTCTTACTGTGCCAATGCACGGCCAGTTCTTGTCACTGCGAGACAAGGCCAAACTGTGCCGTCTCAGACATCTGTGACATTCTCATTAAACGCACCTAGAATAAGTGAACACGGACAACGTAGGCTCTGGGAACGAAATCTCGGTGGCCTTTTCCATTAAAGGCTCCAATCTGGTTCCTTCACCCTTAAGTTAGGAAACCTGGGGGTAGAACTTGATGGAAACGTTTCTCGTTAAAGGCTGAATTCCAGGACCGTAGCCACCCTGCCCAGGACTGTAAGGAGGGGGTCTGCCCCTGCGAGGGGGGCCAGCGAGGCTGTTACAAGGCGACCCTGGGACACGCAGCCGCCAGGTAAGCCGGCTGCCCGCTCCCACGATGCGGGCCTTTCCAAGCAAGCCTGCTGCGAGGGAGGGAGGGAGGTCTCATGGCTTCTGAACTTTGAAACCTAGCACGATGGCCGTGGTCTTGTCTGACTCAGGCCTGCCCGCCGTGGCAGCTCCCTGGGGCTACACACGGGGCCTGGCGATGGGGTGGGGCCGGCCATGCTTCTCTGTGTCTGTAACAGCGGGAAGGTGTGAAAGGGATGGGTGGCTAGCGGCAGTGTTCGCCTGCATCTAAAAGGCTCGTGGAGGAGAGATTGCTGTTCTCATTCGGGGAAGGTGAGGCAAGGCCCGGGGGTACGGCCATTTGCATTCTGTACTCAGAACGGGGTGCTAGCTCGAGGGCATTTGTTGGGGGACTGTCCTTGTGTCCAGACGTGGGTGAAGCCACCTGGGACACGTAGTTCGGAGTGGTCTCTCCGGCTGGGGTTTCCCCCGGGGAGTTCATGTAGCTTGGTTCTAGGGACCTCAGCAAATTCCCGGGTGCAGCCGGCAGGCCCCACGGCCCTGGGGGAGCTCTGTGGGGTGCTGGGACGGGGCCACAGGACCCAGAGTCAGGGGCTGCCTGATTGTAGGTCAGGTTCTCAAAGCAGATGCCGGGCTCCGTGGGCAGGAGGTAAATGTAGTCGGGCTTCGTGCGCTCCGCTTCTGCCAGCGACTTCCTGGCGCCCGGGAACTGGGCCTTACCCCCCTCGGGCTTGTTCACAACCTCCAGCGCGTCGGGGTTGCAGTCACGGACAATCATGAACGTCAGGTGCGGGTTCTCCTGGCACAGAAACACAAACAGGCAGTGTGACTCCGGCGTAAGCCTGTGGGAGGCGCGTGGAGCCGCCGCTCTTCTCGGTCCCTCCTGGTCAGTGCTAACTGGAGGTTAGCAGGGTGTCCCCATCCCACCCCCTGGATGGAGGGCATGGCTCGCTCCGTGTCTTCCTGGGAAGTCCACGGAAGTACGATTGCTACAGCCCAGCCGGGGCTGGAGTTTCATAGGCCTATGGTTTCCATGCAATTCCCCAGCATTTACCTTGGGTTTTAGTAAGGACCGGACGCTGCTCTTGTACGGGTCTGGAATGTCAGGATAGCACGTCTCCTTCATCCTAGAAAAGCAGTGAAAATGAGACTGAATCTGGCTTGAATGTGTCGGAAGAGTTACGAATGAGAACTCTGAAGTCAGATTCCTGGGTTGTAACCTTGCTCTGTGGCTCACTGACTGTGACCTTGGGCCAGCTGCTTAACCCTCGTGTACCTTTAATTTCCTCATCAGTTCCATGGAGACAATGAGGGTGCACAGGGTGGGGCAGTGAGATTGAGTGAGTTGTTATATGTGAGCACTTAGATCAAGCATGTCAAACTCAAAGGCTAACACGAGCCAAATAAACAAGGTTTAAGTGTACGTGGCCCTCAAAAAAACAAAAGCTTCAATTTTCATAGAAATGTAGGTTTATTTCGAAAGAGACATGCTGAATACCAAGGGCTGAAATAAATGAGTAACTGTTAACATAAAATAATAGAACATTTTATAAAAATTAATATTTTTTCTTGAACATTAACTTACCAGACACCGAATAACTGCACAAATTAATAAGCGTAACGCAAATAAACCTATTTTTCTTATTCTCTGAAAGCAAAATATTTCCTGTTGTGCACACCAAACAAGTCAGTCCAAGACTAATGACGTGGCCATTGGCTGCCAAAATATTCGCTGCTGGTATTAGTGGAGAGAAATGGTATGCCTGCCATAAGTCACATAAAGGACATGAATGCACACAATTATAGGAAACAGTCATTAGCAAATGTTGTAGTTTGTTATTAATAACTAGTGCCCAGTGCACGGATTTGTGCACATTGAAAGGAAATTAATTAGAAGAAATATTTTAATATTGCCATTTGCCCTTTCTCTATAATAGAAGTGTCAGAGATGAAAGAAAATTAGTAAAATGTATGTGAAAATAATATGTAAACTGACTAATAAACAACATGATATAACAACAAAGACATGATATAAAAAACATGACTGATAAATTGATTAAACTTATTCTAATATCTCTCTATATACCACATTGAGTAAAAACACTTTCAGAGTACTTGACTAATTTCCCTTGTGATTAAGTATTTACAACTTTAACATCATATGCTCTTTGAACTCAAGAGAAAGCAACATATAACTGACCATGTCTGAAAACGGGTTCAGGTAGGAATATTCCTACTCTGTCTAGAGCAGCGGTTACCAACCCATGGCCATGGACCACTGGTGGTTGGTGAGGTCTGAAAGGTTGGCAACCGCTGGTTTAAGGAAACCTTTGGAGCAGCTGTCACCAACCGGTGGTCCATGGACCACTGGTGGTCATAATGTCCGATGGTCTAGAGTTTGTCCTTGTGATTTATTAATAGTCATTGCAAATGCTGGCATCATGGAAAACTGTCTTTCAATTAATTTAAATGGGAGGCCAGTGGCAGATGGAAACAGTTGTGCCAATAGTTGGTCTTCAGACATATTCTTTTGACGTTGCCGCTTTCTTTCAGCTTCAGAATGTCAACAAAAACAACCAAATTCATGATTGACAATGACAGATCAAAACACACATGTGCAGCCCTAACCAGTTTGGCTCAGTGGCTAGAGCGTTGGCCTGCGGACTCAAGGGTCCCGGGTTCGATTCCAGTCAAGGGCATGTACCTTGGTTGCGGGCACATACCCAGTGGGGAGTGTGCAGGAGGCAGCTGATCGATGTTTCTCTCTCATTGATGTTTCTAACTCTCTATCCCTCTCCCTTTCTCTCTGTAAAAAATCAATAAAATATATTTTAAAAAACAAACAAACACGTGTGCGATTGGCACCAGCTAGAGTTTTATATGTATTGCGCATGTGTGACTCAACGTTTATTTCTAAATTGCCAGCACAGTCATATGTCATATGTACCAGCCAGTCGGTCGGACAGTCGGATGAACAGACAGTCAGTCAGCCTTATATATATATAGATTATGTATAATAGGATACTGTAAAAATTAAGTTATGAAATTTTTACTAAAATGTCTCTTACATACTGTTATATAGGCTGGGCCATAAAAATATTTGTTGTGGGCCACATATGGCCCGTGGGCCTCGAGTTTGACATGCTTGACTTAGAACACTGCCAACTGCATAGTGAGTGACGTACAAACATTCGCTGTTGTTATTGAACAAGTCTTTCATCTTTTTAAATGGTTATTGTTTCCTTTATATATTGACCCCAAAAGCAAAATGTTGAACATTTTTTCAACTTTCCTCATAGCCTCCTCTATCCTTTTCCTTTCCAGCTTATTCCTCATATTATTGGTGTGATTTCTGTTTATCAGACTTCTTTCCAGAGTTCTCCCTGACTCTCTTCCTGGATAACCCCCCCCACACACGTACCACTGACTCTTCACATAGCACAGGACCGTGAGGAGCAGGAGGAGGAAAACCATGGGGAGGAGGATGCGGATCAGTACATGGGCTGAAAGAGAAAGAAGGCGATATTTTAAATGAGTACCTTTCCCTCCTCAAAGGAAAAAGAAATAAGTTTAAGGTTGAGAGTAACTTCATGTGTTTATTATTTCTCAAAAGTCTACATGTGTAAGATTCAATAACGGATCTGCCTGCCTGGGGTGGGGGCGGCAGGTGGGGGGGACAGACAACCAATCAGCCATCACAGGGCACACTTGCCCTGACACTTGTGACCAGACCCAATACCTCCTCTGATACATGGGCCATTGCTCCCAACTCTCTACCCCCCGTGTTGGGATTCTACTCTGCCTTCTGGCCCAGGTGTCATGGTGAGTGGCATGTCCTTCTCTGCCCCGGCACTTGGGGCCCAGCCACGGCCTGGGTTTGCCAATGGGATGGTAGTAGTTCATGTCGATGCACTCGCTCACAGTTTCACTTGCCCTCTGTGCGCGTGATAGGCGCCAGGACGAGACTGTGCCCCTCATCGCTGCTGCCCCTTCCGCCTGAGCCCCAGGGAAGCTGCATGAAACACACCTGCGCCTGCCTGGTCCAGCGAGCGTGAGCATAAAGAGATTTTGGTTTTCTGTACGCCACTGAGATTGTGAGGCCTGACTTCCTGATCTGCCCTCTCTGAGGGCGATGGGAGACACGCCGTTGGGCAAGAAGCATTTGTCCCCAAACCTGGGGTTTGCACCCCTTCTAGTTCGTCTCTGATGTAGTGATGTAGTAACTGGATAATGACTCCATTGCTGTTTCTCTGACAAGTCAGCCCAACCGGAGCTTCATTTCCTTGGTGCCCCTCTTCCTGTTCCCACTGCGTGCCAGCCACCATGAGGAATGCCACTGGCTGTCGCACCCTCTCTGACAAATGCTAAGTGCACAGGGAGGGTCTGGAGGCTGACGGCCATTCACGTGGAGTGGATTCTGTCTCTCCATGTGCTCCCTGCCCTCCCCAGGCCCTGGCCCCACCACGTGCTGTCCTGGAAGGAATGGGGTTGGATTGGGGGCGGGGCGGGGGGAGGGGAGTGCTAGAGTTTTGTAAGGGAGGGCAGGCCCGGGAAGATGCCCAGCTGGTGCTCCAAGGCCGCCCAGCTCTGGAGAAAAGGATCCAGATGGTGAGAGGGTGGCAGGCACCTGGACAACTGGCCGAAAGGAACCCTGACACCAGTGAGAGGGAAAGAGACTCTGTCCTGACACCACTAAAAGCACCTGGCTCTCCAAATCCGCCCCTTTGACGACTACAGCTGGCTCAAAATTGGGGTAAATCACGGACTTTTCAAATGTAACTGAGAGCAAGCCTGGGGACCGGACCATAGTAGTGTCCAAACCTCAGACTGGTTTGCTAAACTTTTCACTGGATGAATTTCCACAAACTGAACACACCCCAGTGACCAGTACCCCAGTCAAAGAAAGGAACGTTACCAGCTCCCAGAGAGCCCCCTGGTGTCCCCACGCAGCCACCTCCCTCCCAGGGGGACCGCTGCTTTGTCTTCAGTAGCACAACCCACGTGCCTCTGTGCTCTGCGTGGAATCAGACAGAAGGGGCGGGCCTGCGCTTTGTCACTCAGCAGGGCATCTGTGAGGCGTCCATGCCACTCTTGTGATGGCAGAATGGCACTCTCGTCGCTGCAACTTATTAGGCAGCAACTTATTTACTTTCTAAGAATAATCAATATAATAACTAGAGTCACAGCCAAGGCTAAGGAGGTTTGCACAAAGAAGGGAGATAAGTGAAAACAGAAAGTACACTTGAGAGAGAATTATATGTATTATATATGGGTGTGTACACACACACCTCTACCAGCCAAGTAAATACCAAAGAGAGAAGAAAAATAGCCTGAAAATAAATTAGAAATTAACTCCAAATGGCAAGAGGACTCAAATATTGTGCCTCACTGACTGAAATCTGTATCTGGCTTAGAGATATGGGCCATGTTCCTGTGACCTGCCTTAGACACATGGGCCATGCTCCATGATCTAACTTTGAGACGTGGGCTATGGTCCTGTGATCTGCCTTGGACACATGGGCTGTGTTCCATGATCTAACTTAGAGACGTGGGCTGTGTTTCATGACCTGCCTTAGACACATGGGCTGTGTTCCATGATCTGACTTAGAGACGTGGGCCGTGTTTCGTGACCTGCCTTAAGACACATGGGCTGTGTTCCATGATCTGACTTAGAGACGTGAGTCATGTTTTGTGATCTGACTTAGAGACATGGGCCATGGTCCCATGATCTGCCTTAGACACATGGGCTATGTTCCATGATCTGACTTAGAGACGTGGGCCGCGTTCCCGTGACCTGCCTTGGACACATGGGCCATGTTTCATGGCGGCAGCGAGTGCCCCAAGCTGCACCTGCAGTCATGTGTCCCCATCACCGGTCAGGGACCCTGGGCAGCACTTCCATCCAAGGAGCCCATCCTGTCCCACAGCCCCACCTTCAGCAAAGGGACCCAGCACTCGGGACAGCTGGTCACGTCAGGCAGACATCTCAGCCTGTTTGTCTTTCATGGAGGAGCTTCTTCAGAGACCCTTCCCGCATGGACCCCCTGTGCCCCCTGCTGACACCTGCTTTCTCCTTCCTCCATCAGTCTGTCCCCCACCTTCCTGTTGGGTGCAGGCCAGGCTTTGCCAGGAGACTCCTATTTACCATTAATCGCTTCCTACCATTCTTCTTCCTTCGTTCTTCATCTTTTGGGCCAAAGCATTTTGAAAATATGGATCTCTTTTTTTTTAAATCCTCACCCAAGGACATTTTTCCATTGATTTTTTTTTTTTTTTTTTTTTTTTAGGGAGAGTGGAAGAGAGAGGGAAAGGCAGAGAGAAACATCGGTGTAAGAGAAATACATTGATTAGTTGCCTCCTGCATGAGCCTTGACTAGAGCCTGGGCCGGGACCAAGGTAGGTGCCCTTGACCGGAATTGAACCTGGGGCCCTTTGGTCCACAGGTTGACGCTCTATCTACTGAGCCAAACCAGCCAGGGCTGAAAATATGGATCTCTTTATCTCACCCTTTCCCCACCAAATCTGCAAACACCAGGTATGGGAACACATACTTCTTGCCCAACTGCACCCACCTCTCATCATACCCACCTCTCATCACCCCCGGAGAGGCCCAGTCCAGGAAGCAATTAGTTCACCACCGAGTGAAACCAGCTCAAAAGCCAGCTGCCTTGAGCCCAGCGCTAGGAACACACCACTGCCTGCCCCCACGGACTCGTGCGGCTGTCCCTCAGCCAGCACTAAGCCATCTGCGACTTTCAAACTGGCTGGCCTGAGCGCCAGAGCAGTGCCGGGGGCAGGAGAGAGGCAGGAGCAGGTTCCGGGCCACGATCAGTCCTATTAGCCCACTCAGCTGTTTTCTGTAGGGCAATTCTGTAACATTTTCTGTGAAACAGTTTGGTCTAGAGCAGTGGTCCGCAAACTCATTAGTCAACAGAGCGGCAAACCGTGGCTCTCGAGCCGCATGTGGCTCGCGAGCCGCAGTTTGCCGACCACTGGTCTAGAGACAGAGCGCTTCTGATCCCAACAGAGCCAGGTGTGTGTGTGCTGGGGCGGTTCCCGGGCTCAGGGAGGCAGCGGCCTTGCCCTGAGGACACTCACAGTGCTGGTCAGGGGTGGTGACCTTGGTGAAGGCCTGGGCCGGGCCCTCGCCGGCCCTCGTGTGCGGAGTGACCAGGAACTCATAGAAGGATTCTGGCTGCAGGTTCTTCACAACAAATGTCTTTTGCTCTGGGTTGTCGATGTCATGTTTGCAACATACTGAGTTATCTGTGGTTGAAAAAACATTGAGCGTGTGAGAGAGCTGGCGCTAACACTCCTGTTGACTCAGCACTGTGAACATTTTTAAACCAACAAAAAAATCAAATCGTAATTTCATCATGCAGGGGCATTTTCAGGAGATGGCAAGAAAGGCAAAACATCCACCAGGCAAGAGATGTTGGTGATCAGGGGAGAGCGCACAGCTCTGTAACAGGTGGCAAGTTCTTGCCAGAGACTTAAACATACATCTCATAGCCCTGGCCGCTATGGCTCAGTTGGTTGAATGTTGTCCCCTGCACCCAACCGTCTCATATTGATTCCTGGTCAGGGTGCATAGGGGAGGCAACCAGTCGATGCTTTTCTCTCCCTCTCTTCCTCTCCTTCCTCTCTAAAGTCACTACAGAATAAAGACATCGCATAGACGCAGATAACAAAGTGATGGTTGCCAGAGGGGAGGGGGCTGAGGGTTGGGGTGAGAAGGGTGAAGGGATTAAGAAGTACAGATTGGTAGTTACAAATAGTCAGGGGTGTAAAAAACAGCATGGGGAATATAGTCAGCAATGTTGTAATAACTGTCTACGGTGTCAGGAGGTACTTGAATTACTGGGGGACCACTTCGTAAATTATATAAGTGCTAACCACTATGCTGTACACTGTGAACTAATATAAAGTAACTAGAGGCCCGGTGCACCGATTTGTGCACCGGTGGAGACCTCAGCCTGGCCTGTGCCCTCTCGCAATCTGGGATCCCTCAGGGGATGTAGTAGTGCACGAAGCGGCAGGTGGCTGGGGAGGAGCCCGAGCCCAGGCCGGGCACTGCGCTGCTCCCACTCATCCCGCACCCACTGTGCCTGCGGCCGCCGCCACTCAATAGGCTGGCTGCCACTCCCCTGTGGTCTCCGGGCTGCAGAGGCCAGCCGTGAGCCCTGCACCTGGCGCCCACTGGTCAGCTGAGCAGTGCTCCTGCTGTGGGAGCGCACTGACCACCAGAGGGCAGCTCCTGCATTGAGCGTCTGCCCCGTGGTGGTAGTGCGCGTCATAGCAACCGGTCGACCGGTCATCAGTCTTTCAGTCACTTAGGCTTTTATATATATAGATACTGAATGCCAACTGTAATTGAAAAAATTTTTAAAAATACCTAAATAACCTTTAACAAGGTCAAAGGGAAAAAGGAAAGGGGGTTAGCAAGGAAGTTTCCTTTGTGGCAGGTTTTCTTAAGGAGATGGTGGGACCACAGGTGCTTCTAAAAATATCAGGCCACATGGTTTTTAAGTTAAAATATTGGCCCCCACCATCCTGTCCACCTATGAACTTGCTTAAGAACCTGTTTGACCTGCAAGAATAGACACAGTCAGACGGCAGCCTGCCCCATGATTTCAAATAGTGACATGTTACAAGGGTAAACAAACACGCATGTCACCTGGGAGGACTGCCTTTGTGAACCCTGGGTGGCACTGCTCCGCCTGGGATCGCAGGTAGACGCGGTACCCTCGGATGAAACCAGGCTGGGAGTCAGTGGCGTAATCCTTCCAACTCAGAGTGAAGGAGTGGGATGTCAGGTTGTTTATGGCCACGCGAGGGTTGTCCGCAGGAGCTGGGAAGGAAGTCGGGGTAAGAAGAGTCAGGATTTGGAAATATTCTCTAAGTGTTCCAGGACCCCTGCAGATGCCATCATCCACGGAGGCTCAAGTCCTTATATAACGTGGTGTGTGGTGTAGAACAGTGCGTATGGTTGGCACTCCACATCTGTGGATTCAACCAAAGACGGATCAGAAACTGTATTTTTCATTATTAAGTTGGGAATCTGTGACAGGAAACCCAGAGATGTGGAGGCCTGATTGTATATTTATTGAAAAAAAAAAAACCCTCATGTAAGCAGACCCACGCAGTTCTAAACCATGCTGTGCCAGGGCAGCTGCATCTAGAATTCAGGAACAGACGATTTCTAAAAAAGCCTTGTTCTCTTTTTGCTGTGTGACCTTGTGCTGCGTTTCTACATCTGTGAAAGGGGAGGCTTAAACAAGAAGGTTCTGAGCCTCTTTCCAGCTCTCCCAAATGATGCCAAGGCACAAGTCTTCTAGAGGAAAAGGTAAGACCCCTCAGCCTGCCCCAGCCCCGCAGCCTCTGGGGTTGGCTGTGGTCCTCCTTTCAGTGACATAAGTCCCCCTGCACAGAGTAAGCGCCATGTTGACTGAAAACAGTTTCTCTGAGCAGGGAAATATGAACTCTGGGAAAATTAGCAATGGCTTGGCCCTCTTTTGCAAAGCATTTATACATTGTGTTCAGTGAAAATGTCTTATGTTAGTATGATTTAAAAGTAATTTGTTAAGAACGCAATGACCAGAAGCAAGAAGACACTGAACTTAGGCACGGTGGTGGAATCTTCCTACACCCCAAGCTGAGTCTCTGGATTGTTCTGAGCAAGCCTGCCGTGGGCACATCACAAGCTTTCAACTCACCTAGTTCCTGGGAGTATCCTGTCTTCCTCTCCAATAAATAGGCTGTCCTTTCTGGAGAAATTCCATAAATCCTGAAGTTGTATCGGACCCCTGGTCTGAAAGCATCTAGAGAAGAAAAATCAACAGGTTTTCACTGACAGCACAGGATGACCTTCTCTTTCCTTCTGAAAAGGAAAAGAAGGAAAACGGAAGTTGTCCCCTTAGTAATCTCCTCGGGGTTGCTGCCCTTCATCTCCACTGCCTGCCCTCCCTGCACTGGCCTCGGAGTCCTCCATTGTCTCCAGGGACTGTTCTCTTCATCAGCCCTGGAGGAAGCGCTCTCCAACACGTGTGCATGACATGTGGGCATGACACCTCGGGCGTGTGCATGACACGTGGGCATGACACCATGCAGAATTCGACCAGAGAGCCACTGCCAGCCCTCCTGTCACTGCAAACCCCTCCAGCGACGTGCCTTCTCTCTGCCCAGGAGAGCCAAGCGTCTGGAAGGCTTTGCTTCCACCTTCTCGCTTCCCCTTCACACTGCAATCCACCTGCAGCGCCCACCTTGCCACCGACATTCTCTAGCCAAGGGGAACCTTGCCTCCTCAGTCCCCAAGGGCCGATGAATGCCCTCAGGGGCCTCTGTCACCCTCTGGACCCAGACAATTCCCACATTTTCACCTTGAGTCCAGCAGATGGCGCTACCAACCCCGGCTCAAGCCACAAACCTAGGCTCCTTTGATTTTGCTAATACAGCAGTCTTGAAATTACAAATCCAATGTGGGAGGCAAGTTCTGTATGTTCCATTAAAGTTGAAGGAGGAGATGGTCGAAGCCCCTCACTGTCCTAAACGTCTCCCAAATCCACACACTTCTTTGCTTTTGTAAACGCTCTCTGGACAACTGTTAGAATGCTATGCTGCCACTCATCTGAGACCACGAATTCATGAAAATTATGAAACCCTCTCCCAGGCTTAGGCTCAGATATTCTCTGGCAAAGTACTGGTGGATCTAAGGTCAAACCTCAGGCCACATCATTTGCAACATTGGAAATCCTAGCACCCATGCTGGATCAGTAATTTCAAAATGATGAATTTATCACAAAGCATCTTCGAGATGGTCCAGACATCCTAGCCCAGTGGTCGGCAAACTCATTAGTCAACAGAGCGGCAAACTGTGGCTCGCGAGCCACAGTTTGCCGACCACTGTCCTAGTCGATCGTGCTGCAAGGTGGATGGGACAAGATGGTGACGTGGAAGGTTCTCACCTGAGCTGATGACGGTGCTGGTGGCATTGGGGCCCAGCTTTTCCCACTGGAGATCGCAGGGCGATTCCCGGGGACCATCACACCAGTCCACCACGTAGCCTATGACATCTCCAGGTGGCGGTTTCCAGGACATAAAGACTCCATCCTCTGTGCCTTGAACTCTTTCTTCTTTAACCTCTGCTGTTTCTTAGATGTGAGGGGTGGAAATCGAGGCGAGGACAACAAGAGAAAAGACAATTGGGGTATGTACTAAGTCGCGTTACGCAAGGATGTGCACGCTCCTCATGGCCAAGGCTGCCACCTCAGCGTAGTTTATGTGCCCGGGAGTCTTTGTAGGTCTGACAACTGGGGAAAAGGTGACATGGTCTTAATGGACCGACTTAAAGCAGGGTTGCTCTACATCCTGCGGGATGAGAATGCCCCCATATCCCAAGGCTGACTGTGTCCAGGCAGTGGTCTCAGCTTCCATCCGAGAGGAGCCAGACCCCCATCAAAGAGTGAGCCCACCGGCAGCTGCCCCAAAACTCACCCACTGCGGACCACGTATTGCATGGTACAGACAGACACTAAACATTTACTCTATCTGCCTGCAGTTCCAGTTTCACCGGGTGTCCTGTATTTTATCTGGCTATCCTGCTTACTGCTGAGCATTATGGGAAAGCATGGTGCTGCTAACTTTGCCAGGGCACCCCATGACTACACAGCTGGGGCGCCCAAAGGACCGTGCAGCCCTGGTACAAGGCAAAGGGCCTCGTGTGTACCCTACCGACAGGGCTTCCCTCTCCCTGCAGCAAAGACACAAAGCTCTCTCACATGGCAGCAGCATTTTTCACGTCACTCCTTCACACTAAGATCTCACCCAGAGTTTAGAATCCTAACTCTTATCAAGCTGCTTCTTTACAACTGCAAGACTGTCTTGAGGAGTGGAGGTAGAGGCGGAAACGGGCGTCACCTCCTGGGTCTGTCTCAGAGTACGCCTGTGTCTTTATCCACTCTAGTGCGGGGAGGGTCTGAAGGCTGGAACGGGGAAGGAAGGTATGGTGGGAACCCCGAAACAGACAGACAGCAGCGCTCAGCAGCATCCGGGCTGGGCCTCCGGAGAGGCCGCCTTTCTTTTGCCTCCCCACCCCCGGGGGAATGGGATGCCTGCTTTTCCTGCTCTGGTTCCAATGAGGACAGGACGTTGTATACAGTCATTTCCCCTGATAAGTGCTGGTCTTGGCAGGCAAAGCTTATGTTAAATAACTCCTTAGTTCTTCTGCGCCACGATCCTACTTCCTCTTTCTTACTTGATGTAATGCATAGTTCTTATAAAACGAAACACCACCACCCTCTAATCTAGCCCACGTAACCCCAGTTTAAGCCCAATTGAATGATACATGTATGCCACCTGACCTCACCCGTAAGCAGGGTCTGAGGATGTAATGGTAGTGGCAGTGTCGCAAGGTTCATGAGTGACCCAGGATGTCAACTGTATTATGTTGAAGCCTGCATCGACTCAGAGTGTTCCCGGGGGTTAGTGCACCCAACCCCCATTCCCAGCTCTCCAGAGAAGGAAGTCAATGTCACCACTGATTTTACGTGCAGGGTCATTCCCACCTTCTCCTTTCACGGGCGAAGAGGGGGGGAGCCAGTCCCCACGTTTACTCTACAGCTTTGGCAAAGCCCCTCTGGAGATATGATACTGGTTCTTTTGGGCTCTGGAATGTTCATGGGCTCTTTACAGGCGGCAAAGACTGACAATGGTTCATAATATCATACCTGCAACTCATCCTTCATAAGCGCAAGTCACACACCATCTGCCACTCTCTGTTAGGACTGTTGGTTGGTGGTGTATTTATTTGAGTAAATTTGCGATAATTCCCCCAGTTTGTTGAAGAGTCGCCAGGGCAGAAATGGCCCGAGCGATGGCTGAAGTCCTTCTCCCCACACGAGGAGGACTGTCCTGGGGAGCCCACGGACACGCCTGGACCAAAGGGGAACGGCTAACACTGTGGTCGCTGGACGTTCTGTCGCCCCAAGTGCCTGTCTTTCCGACTCCCCCATCTCTCCTGGTAACATCACCAACGCTCTCCCAGAGGATAAAACACAACTCACGGTTCCTGGGGTCCCCGGCGATGGTGATCACAGACGCGGGAGATGCACCCGCACCGTTGCTGGCCGTGACGCGGATTTGGTGCGAGCACCCGTCGAGGCTGAGTTCTGTGCCGTTGGCCGGAGCAGGGATGGAAAGGAGCTTGGAGCTGGAGGGTCTGGCCAGGTTTTCTGTAGTTACATTGTAGAACAGGATCTTCCCATGGGCCTGCGATTTGGACAGTGGCTGAAAAACATGGACACTCGTTTCAAAATGGGCTTCCCTCTGGAAGGAGTTTGCACGCTTACGTCTTCATCTTTTCTGTCCCTCAAATGCCTACACACACACATGCACACCCACCAACAAATTACCATGGTTTAATAGAGAAAATAACCCCTAAACCCAGCCTTTCCCCAGGCCGTCTTCTCATGCTGAGCAGAGAGCCGGCTCCGGAGGGCTGAGCTCCTCCTAACGTGGCCACAGAAGAGGGAGCGAGTCAGGAATCAAGAGAACGGGGGTGGGGCTGGGGGTGGGGGCTCTCTAACCGGGATTTAAAAGAGACTGAGTGGATACTGCGGGGAGAAACCATCCATGAGCCCCGGCAGAGGGCCCGACTCCTGTCCTCACCCCCCCTCTGCCGCAGCTGTGCACCCGCTTCCCCATGGCCCATGGTCCCTCCTAGAAGACTCCCCGGTTGCAGAGAATTCCCTGCTCACCTAGTCCCAAGCCCACTCCCAGGGCCTGCCCCTCAGCCCTGCCCTCCCAAGGACCGATGGTGCCCCCTAGACCTGAGACCGGGTGGGCAGGACGTGGACAGGTGGACTGGCATGTCCACACGTGTGCACACAGGGCTCCTGGCGGAGAGGCCAGAGTGGGGGTGGGAAGAGAGCGGGTGGGTGTGGCTGGGGCCAGCTCTCTCAGGGTGGCCAAGCGCTGGTATCAACCGCTGGGCACCTGAGAGCTCTGAACACAAACCTGGCCTTCTGGGTGGCCAGGGGCATATTCGTCAAGGTCAAAGGGCACCATAGAGGTTATATTACAGTGTTTTAGCTTGACTCGAAATTACCTAACCACATCCTAAGAGGGAAGAATGAACTCAATCACATCCTTTCTTAACATCCTGGTCTGCAAAACAGTTGTTTTGTCAATTAAATGGTAATTGGAACGTTTGCACAAGCATCATTTTACAGGCCCTCTGGGCGGGCCACTGACCAGGGAAAACATCTTGTGACTCCCCGGCTCGGCCTCTGCCAGATGAGCATCTAGGGACAACGGACCTCATCCTCGCTCCCAACCCCCCACCTACCCCGAGGGCCCTCCATAAGCTTCCTCGGGGAGCTCGACTCCTCTTTTCTGGTCGACTCCCTTGCACACAGCCCTTTCCGTAAACTGTCTGCTTGATCTTGTACTGATTTCTACCACACTGAGACTCAAGGACCTGGCATTCAAAGTCTGATAACACTCGTGCCCTGGGGTTTGCACAAGTTGGAGGGGGCCCGAGTAGAGGCTACAGAGAGGCAGGTTCTGACAATGAGAATGGTCATCTGTGCAGTGGGCGGTCAAGGTCAAGGACAGAGCAGTGCAAGCATTAGCCACATGGGTGTGGAGTGGGGTTCCCCCACTGGGCGACGCCTGCCGCATTCACGGTACGGAGCCCCCTAAGTGCCCTACATTGGAAGACTGCACCCAAGTCTGCTTTGTTTCCCGTGAAAGACGGGGCCAAAGAAAGCTGGCCCTTTGGATCAGTGCATCTCACCTTCCAGAATAAAGTGACATTACAAGATCCCAGCGTTGACCTCACGCTTCTCCAGACATCAGGAGCCGTGGAGGGAGCTGAAATGAACCAAGGAAAGTTCCTGGGTCACAATATGAACGCAGAACAATACATTCCAGCTTCCAGTGACAACGGCTATCCGGGAGGCTTCTCCCTCTCACGCTTTGTGACTTTTCTGCCCACTTATCCATGGCCACCTGTTCATGCTTCACTAGGCACACATAGTAGGTGCTTAACAAAAGGTCTTCTGTATCTGAATAGGACGTCACACTGGAAGCCCTTTATGAACACCAAGCCTTAGCTTCTGGAAGCCACCAAGAATTTTGGAATCATTTTGTCCATTAGACCAGTGGTCGGCAAACCACGGCTCGCGAGCCACATGCAGCTCTTTGGCCCCTTAAGTGTGGCTTTTCCACAAAATACCATGGCCTGGGCGAGTCTATTTTGAAGAAGTGGCGTTAGAAGAAGTTTAAGTTTAAAAAATTTGGCTCTCAAAAGAAATCTCAATCGTTGTACTGTTGATATTTGGCTCTGTGGACTAATGAGTTTGCCGACCACTGCGTTAGACCAATTCTAGGGGCTTAGTAAGGTAAATTCCCACACCGGCTGGGCTCTACTGAAGCCGATTTTAATTCGCTAAAGGAGCCGCTGGAGAAGCCAACATTAAATCAAAATCTTACTGAAATACTCAGGCCAACAGGGGGCCCCAAGTTCAATGCAAACTCTTAGCTGGTTCATAAGTTGGTGTTTGTAAGAAGAGACCACGGCGGCCTAGTTAATAGCACTCCACATATGTCAACATAATTTCCACCCACTGTCATTTGTGATTAGGCTGAAGTGTGATGATAATGCACACAAGCTCAAGCTTTCCAGCATTCACCAAAGTGCTCTCAGAGGTTAAAAAACAAAGTATGAATTCACCATCAGTAGTTTCATCTAATTTCTTGTCATTAACAAAAGCTAAGGTTAGTATTCTCAGGTTTATTAGACAATAATCTAAAAGAAACACAATTTACTAAAAACTCTATTTTTTTTTTTGCCATTTTCCTTTTGCACTTAAGTTTAATTATAATGTTGGAATAAATTTGCAAAAACCAAGCAAAAAAAGCAGCCTTATTCAAGTAGACATTCTTTAATAAAATACAACTGTGGAATATGCCATATTATTCTCAGGGCTTTCTGCAGCAGGGGGACCCTTGAGGAATCCACACACCTAGGGAAAATTATCGGGGTCCCGGGGAGTGTGCGGATGGGCAGGCTGGGCAGGAACCCCAGACAAGACGAGGAGGCCTGCTGAGCGTGACCAGTGACCAACCTCATGTGTAGATTCTGACGCAGGCAGTGCCGTCCCCACCCCCCTCAGTTAGAGTCACTGCTTTAAAATGAGCCTCCTCAAGTGAAACAGAAAGAGCTCTGCCTGCCTACAAACATGAACAATAAGATGGACTAAGATAGATACACGCAATCCTTTCTCTGGCCCTAAAATAGCCAGGTCTCAAGGTTGCAGTAACAACAGCAGGAGACAGAACTTGTGGAATCCAGCTCCGGGTGCGGGTGGACTCTGCAGTCAGCCTGCCTGGCTGCAAGGTGCAGCCACAGCCCAGTCACTGGCCAGGCCAGTTCATTATCCTCTGGACCTCAGTGTCCGCATCTATAAGGTAAGGATAGCAATAGTGCCGACTGCATGTTGTGAGGGTTAAGAGAGTAAAACACTGCTGGAGCTTTGAGCTGTGTCTGACACATATTACATACTCAATAAATGTCAGCTATTATTATTATTATTATTATTATTATTATTATTACTACTACTAGAGGCCCAGTGCATGAAATTTGTGCACAGGTAGGGTCCCTAGGCCTGGCTGATGATCAGGGCCATTTGGGGCTTTCTTTTCCCCAGCTGCCGGCCGCCGGCCGGGGCCTTCCTTCATTCTGTGCCACCCCCTGGTGGTCAGTGCATGCCATAGCCAGCAGATGAACTTCTGATGGGTTGAACTCCTGGGGGGACAATTTGCATATTAGCCTTTTATTATATAGGATTATTATTACTACTATTATTTCTCAGCCATTCACTAACTTTGCAAACTAGGAAAGTCTCTTCACTCTATGGGCCCAAATTGCTTCATCAGTAAACTGGGCAACAGTAGTACTTCATTACCTTGAAGTAGGGCTGGGCCCTCTAGTCTTCTGAGGCCTATTTGAGCTCTAACACATAGTCACTTGGGAGAAAAATTCTCTGATCTTGAATATTGAGGAAATGGCCCCTGAGGGCATGACAGAGGGGCTCCCAGTTTGCTGTGGCTGAACCAGTGACTTATCAATCGCAATCAAGTTTCCAAATATCCTTATATTTCCAAACTTGGCCTGGAGTTATTTGGCATGAGACCAGTGCTTTCCTTGGCATGGATGCTATGTTTGCTGGTCCTGAGTTAAAAGTCCGTACTAATTAACACAGCCCCAAGTCCAGCGGGAATCCAGCGATGCCAGGAGCTTAGAAACCACTTTGGCGAAAACAAAAATCAGAGAGAAAATAGAGAGTAGAAATAACACCGATGGGCAAATGTTCCAAGTGGATGTCTTCCCACTCATATCTCATTAGCCATTTAATTCAGCTTCTTTATCTTTTTTCTTTTTAAAAAATATATTTTTATTGATTTTAGAGAGGAAGGGAGAGGGAACGAGAGATAGAAACATCAATGATGAGAGAGAATCATTGATCGGCCGCCTCCTACATGGGCCCCCCTGGGGATCAAGCCCGCAACCTGGGCATGTGCCCTTGACGAGATCGAACCTGGGTCCCTTCAGTCCATAGGCCGACACTCTATCCACTGAGCCAAACCAGCGAGGGCCAGCTTCTTTGTCTTTTTAAAGATCGCACCCAGCCTCTTTTGTGGTACTTCCCCCTTAGTGTTTGGTACAAACCAAACTCTCAGAGAAGACAACCATCTCACAGCGGTCAGTTTAGATCCCTGCGTGAAACCCCAGGGATTGGAACGTACCGGCTTGGAGGGTGCTGAACTTCTGGCCAGCCCATGCACTCCATTTCCAGAAGTGCTTGGCAGCCGCACAGTGCACTCGGGCCATGTACTCTGTGGCGGGGGCCAGGCCGCTGAAGAAGTACTGACCGTCCACCTGGATGGAAGTATTGTGCTCCTTGAGGGAAAAGACGGAAGATCGGTGAGCGTTCTCCACTGCAAAGCCCAATCCCAGCACGGCACAGCCTGAGCTGGGCTAAGACCGGTTCTTCGTTGGGAAGAAAAATCTCTACAGCTCCCTTCTGAAAGTCTACAGTGAATTTCATGGACCTTTTTCAACCCTGAACACCCCGCACCATTGGAGCCCACAGAGAAATCAGAGTGTAGAGAGATTTTACTCCTCAGTCTCTCTGCTCTGGGCACAAAGGGGTTTCGGAAGATAGAGTAGTAAGCAGTGTCCTTACCTGTACCACTCTTCCTTCGCCATGGAGTTCCACCTGACACAACAGCGTGAAATAATTCCCCAGGGAATGTACTTTCCAGGTCATGGTGGCATTTGTGGTGCTTACACTTTTCAGGAATACATTAAAGGGAGTCATTGGGTGAACTGCCAAAAAAAAGGGAAAGAATAAGAACACAAAGTAAAAAGAGTTCAAGCACAGATCCAGAAGACTTTGGTAAATAAGCAGGTCTTTCCTCCTTTATTTATTCAGTAAGTGGTTTTGTTTATTTTTGAGAAAATGGCAAACAAAACCAGACTTACAGCCGGGATGGAGTAAGCCAACTGCAACCTTTCTCTCTCACTGATTATGTTAGAAATTCTGAACGAAACACAAAAAGAAACTACCTGAGGACTACTGAAATTAAATAAATCGGCCAGATGGAGGAGGGGCGTCTGAACTTGAAGAAGTGGTCCATGGGGAGAAAATAACAGAACGCAGAGTCTAACCAAAATAGGAAACCGGAATGAGAAGAATTACTGAATTGACATGAAATAAGGCATTGTCACCGTCCTCATTGTGAGGTTGAGCGGTAAGCTCATGGGTGCTTATTACATTATCAAAACCGACCAATCAGAGGGGACTGTGGGCCACACGTATGTCCACAAAGAGAGGCTATAAATGGTAACTTTTGCTTAGGATGTGAATTAGGCAAAGACCTGAAGCATATTCACGCCCCCCCCCCCCCCACCGCCTTGTGCCAAAGACAACCCTCACCTCGGTGCGTCAGGTTGAAGAGAATATTGACACTCCTCTTCCGGAAGTGGTTTTTAGCCGTGAGTGTGAAGTTATACGTTTCTTGTGAGTCTTGAGCTACTGGCCAAGTACACCAGTTTTTGTGTTTACAGGAATTCTCTTCCCCGGAAAATCTTAAAAACAAAATCACAATTTCAGGGTTTATGCTCTGGTCAATGAGGAAGTGCATCCCAGTCTCCCTTGGGAATGCTCAGTGGCTTTAAAACCATGTTCCACATGAGCGCATCCATCCATCATCAACCAACACCGCTGCCGAAAACACTGTTCCAGCAAGTTTGGTTTATGTGGTGACATATGGGACGGTGAGTCACCGACTCCCCCTCGCAGTCGGGAAGACCTCTCCTTCATTGACTTTGGATGGTCGTAAGAAGTTGGACATTAGGTAGACGCAGCTGGAACTATGATTTAAAAGGATGGAAGTATTTTCACACCAAGATGAACCAGTCATGGTCTGTCTTGTCATTTTGATGCTACACTTTCCTTGGATGAAACTCGGGTCGGACGCACTGCGCACTGCGACCAGCTAAGACCTCCTCGGACCGGCAGGGCGGTTTTAGCAGGGCGGTTTTAAAATGCCTGTTTAAATTTACGCAACATCTAAACATGGCCTTTGTTATGTTGTCACCAGGACTCAAACGAGGACGAATCTGTCAATAATGTAAGGAGAGCTCACTTACGATTCAAATAAAGTGTAGCGTTGGGAGCGGTATCTCCAAGAGTCAGTGTCACTCCCAGGATCCCAAGTGCAGTTCAAAATCTTGAAGTCCCGAGTCTCACAGGAAAAGCCCTTGGGCTCCTCAAGTACTTCTGTCCACCGGAAGGAAAGACAGACGAAAGGCCTCGTGAGTCAAAGACAAACACGATGCGGAGCTCCGGTGGGGTCTGACAGCGAAAGGGTCCCTTGCATGGATGTGTTCCAGGTGCACGCTCCGGCGCTGCATCATGTTGGCCCGTCTCCTCCCTCTCCCCCCTCCTCCCGTGCTTTTCCGTGCACCGTGGGCATGGGTGGGCACCGTGGGCATGGGTAGGCATCGTGGGCACGGGTGGGCATTGTGGGCACAGGTGGGCATCATGGGCACGGGTGGGCATAATGGGCATGGGTGGGCGTTGTGGGCACGGGTGGGCATCATTGGCATGGGTGGGCACGGGTGGGCACCGTGGGCACGGGTGGGCATCGTGGGCACGGGTGGGCATCGTTGGCACGGGTGGGCACCGTGGGCACGGGTGGCCTGCGTGCTGCTTGCTCAGCCCCGAGTGTGTTTGATGGATGTGGTACGTCCAGGCCTGCTGGTAGGCGCTCCGCAAGTGCTGCTCAGCCACAGAGCGAGCGAGTGAAAGAATAAAAGAACGAAGTCAGCGTTGCCTGGGGCTGCATTTCGGAAGCGTGGCTGACAGCCTGGGGGTTACGCGTGGGCTTCCAGGAAGTCGGTCAGATTTGGGGAACCTGCTACCTCCAGCAGCCAGGAGCTGGGAGCGCCAGAATGGTGCCGACCTGACCGAAGAGGCCAGGCCAAGGAGCACAAACGAAGTGGCAGGGAGCCCGGGAGGCCCTTGGTCAGGGAAGCAGCGAGGGCGCAGTCACAGACCTTGCCCTGATGTGCAGGGAAGGGCCGTCTCAAGACAGAACAGAGGAGCCACGGACGGGACGTGTGCACACAGAGCTACAGGAAACCCCAGTGCTCCCTCCCCACCACGGCCGCCCACGGGGGTGATGGGAGTGATGGCCTCACGTGCTGAGCCCCTACTGTGTGCAGCTAGCAGCGCAGGGGCAGCCCCCTCCGCGTTCACTAATCCTCACAACAGCCGTCATCGCCCCCCTCCCCAGGGGCAGACACCAGCTCAGAGAGGCTAAGGAATTTGGTCCACCTGGCAGGCCCAGCCCGGGAGAGAGTCAACCCCGGTGCCCGGACCCCAGCCCTGGCTGCCTCTCGGGGCCAAGGCAACCTGGGATATTTCCAGGTCATGACCTGAGCTTTCTCCCCTTAATACTCTTGGTTTCTAGGCAACCAATTGCCAACAAGGACCAGGCATCGACAGGAAATCCCGCTGGGATTGCTCCAGGGTTTCCTTTCCCGAGTCCCTCCTGGAAGACTTGGGAGGTCGGAGAAAATTGGACCATGAGTGGAAATGTGAACTGTGTTCTGGTAAAGGGGACCCACCGGTTCCTCAGGAAGCGGGGAGAGGGCAGGGAGAAGGCGCGTGCTTACTGGAGACAAAGAGAACGAGGCCTGGCTCGGTGCCGTTCACGTCTTTCTCGCAGAACATGTTCGACCCCGTGCTCCTAACGAAGGAGACGTTCGTCAAGGTGAACACAAACACGCGTGGGTCCAGCTGCTCTCCGCGGATCGGCTTGTCATCCATCTCACAGGATACGTCACTCTGAGCGCGACTGGAAACGTAGCAGATGGTGACATTGGAGCCCTCCTCCACCAGCTTATCTTTAGGGAGAACAAGCGGCGGGCCTTGTCCAAGCAAACGCTGAGCTGCAGGAGAAGAGAGGACATCTCGGTGAGAAAGGGACTCAGAATCCAAACAGCCCCTCCCGTCTCACTCTCCACAGTAACTTCAGCTGCTTCTGCCTTCTGGAGAAAATGGGGGCCTCCATCTCCGCGGCAAACCTATGAACGTGGGTGCACACCACACAGTCCTGCGCGCCAGGCTCCCAGTGTCAGGCCGCACGTGGCTGTTGTCCAGACCTCTTTACTGCGGCCTCTGAGGACTGCTGGGTCATTGCTCGTGGGGGGTGATCATGGCCTGCTCCGTGGATCCCAGCGGTGTGGGAGGCCCTGTCTGGAGTGGCATGTCCATTATCTCAGGTCATCCTTCCCCCTTCCTAACCGTAGGTCAGGCAGGACTGAGCCCAAGTTCACTCGAGTGGCAAAGTCACAGTCACACACGCTAGGCCTGGCCAGCTCCACAGCCACTTCCTGCACAATCTCTGACCTGTACTGTCCACCACATTCCCTCCCGGCTCCTCAGAAATGCCAGCCACTCAGCCATCTCCTTGGGCATCAGCCTCTCCCTGTGTAGGGCCCGCCTGCATGTGAGATCCTCCTGTCTCTCGCATTTTAAGCAACACCACCGCGCTCCCCAGGCATGCCTCGGCCCCCTCTCACCTCACAGCTGGCCTCCCTGGAGAGCTGCCTGTGCTTATCACTGCTCAGATTCCTTCACCCCCGACTCCCAAGCCCACCACAGTCCCGCTGCTGGCCTGCGAGGCACCACAGCTGACATCGCTTATGCCACCCATGCGGAGTGCCTGGCGTGGGGTGTTCTTTAAGGTCCCCAGGTGATTCTAACGTGTGACCATGGTTGGGAACCAGTGCATTGGGGGTTAGAAATAATCAGGTTTCCCCTTTATTCTTGAGTTAGTTTGGAGATGATAGTTTGGAAAAATGTAGTGTATTTTTTTTAAATATATTTTATGGATTTTTTATAGAGAGGAAGGGAGCAGGATAGAGAGTTAGAAACATCGATGAGAGAGAAACATCGATTAGCTGCCTCCTGCACACCCCCTACTGGGGATGTGACCGCAACCAAGGTACATGCCCTTGACTGGAATCGAACCCGGGACCCTTCAGTCCGCAGGCCGATGCTCTATCCACTGAGCCAAACCAGTCAGGGCTGTAGTGTATTTTTTTTTAATTAAAATAGATATGTTGTTTATACAGTTCATTCTCATTGCTGCTTTTTTAATCGCTGTTTTGTCTGTGAGCGAATCCCTCCTCCAGCAGTAGGATGCAATGGTTTCTGGGCCTCGGTGGTCTGGGTTGGAATTATGGCTACACCCCTTCTTGGATTGATGACCTTGTCTGGGTTTTTTTAACCTATTTGTGACTCCGTCTCCTCATCTGTGAAGCTGGCAGATGTGCAGATGTGCAGATGTGAGGACTCAGTATGTATAGTGCTTAAAACAGTGACAAGAATGTAGATTTAATTCTATTATTTAGTATTAAACTAACCCCTAGGCTACTCATGGGTTAATGTGTATCCATTTGAGATCATGCACTTAACAAAGAAATGGTTCTATTGGTTGGCATTCCAGATAACTTGGCAGGATATATAGTTGAGAGAACCAAATGATATTGCTTAGCTGAACCATAAGAAATGGTGGCATACCCACTGTAAAGTTTAATTACAGCAAAATTAAATTATCAAAATTAAGTGATAGTTAAAGTGTATTTATCTATAGTCTCATTACTCAAAGAATTGCTTTCATTTTTCCATATGTCCCTCCCTTCTCTCTACATTAGGGATACTGGCAAACTAACCGAGGGGTCAACGCCAGCCCACCATCTGTTTTTGTAAATAAAGTTTTATTGGAAAACAATCACCGTCATTCCTTTCCATGTTGCCTGTGACTGCTCCAAGGACACAGCGGCAGAGCTGCACACACACTGTGTGTCGTTCTAATACAAACATGTACAGCTTGTGTCCTGCTTGGTTCACTGAGCCTTCCACACACATTTGGAAATTAAATAAAAATGGTCTGGATTTGCATAATTATTTCAATGAATAGATTCAGAGGCCAAATCTCAGATGTCTCTCTCCTGGGGCCAAGTTTCACACCCAAGCTTGTTCGTTCCAATGGGAAATAAGCTTGTTCATTCCAATGGGAAATAAGCTTGTTCGTTCCAATGGGAAATAAGCTTGTTCGTTCCAATGGGAAATAAACTTGTTCGTTCCAATGGGAAATAAGCTTGTTCGTTCCAATTGGAAATAAGCTTGTTCGTTCCAATGGGAGTCAAAGGAAATGACTGGTGTCCTCTGAGTGCCTCAAAGAGGACCTCCACTATTTGACTATTGATCCCCAAATAGTGTTACATTAAACCCTTTCACTCTTTCATCGCCTCACTTCTTTTTTATTTTCTTAAACATTTTTATTGATTTCAGAGAGGAAAGCAGAGAGAGAGACAGAGAATCATTGATCGGCTGTCTCCTGTATGCCCCCTATTGGGGATGAGCCCACAACCCAGGCATGTGCCCTTGACTGGAATCGAACTTGGGACCTTTCAGTCCACAGGCCAACGCTCTATCCACTGAGCCAAACCAGCTAGGGCATCACCTCACTTCTTACCGTTTACTTCCACCCATGAGCTCCAGCTGCTCCAGACCCCCCGCTGGGGTGCCCAGGCATCATCCTCCTTCCCCCGGATCCTTACAAAGTGCGTCACACATTCCAGAGGCAGCTCGGATTCCCAGGTCCAGTGCAGGGTCTGGTTCTCCTCCACAGTGGTGCTATAGTTCTCCTGGAAGTCAAGAGAAATAGTTGGGAACGCAGCCATGCTGTCCTGGGAAAGGGCTTGCCTGGACTTACCCCAAAGCACACACCCCCTGCAACCCCACAGCATGAGCCAGGACCCGCCATCCTTCCCAGCCGGCTCCCCGCGCTCCGACGACGCAGCGAGGAACCGGCCAGAGCCTCTTGCTTCTCAAAGACTCAGCTCCCACCCCTCTGGGCCTCCAAATCCAGGGGGTCTAAGTGGAGCAAGTGAAAGGAAATGGAAGCAACTCAAGTCTTGGCGAAAGAGACCAGAGATGAAGTGCTCACAGTGCTGGCCACAAGGACCTGCTAAGAAAACTGCCAACTAGTAGAGAATCACCTGAGCCACGCTTTTCAAAGCAAGCGAGATCGATGGGTATGGTGTTATGTTCATTTTTAGCCAGGGCCTGATCAGGTCTCGGTAGAGAAAGCAATTCTCATGGAGCCAGGAGTTCAAAGGTCTCCCAGAGATCAACAGACGGCTCCCCGTGTCCCCCTTAGATTTGTGTCTCTTCTCTTCTCAGAGATGGTGGCCACATGGACCCTATCCCCTCCCTTGAGCTCCATCTGTCAAACCTTAGTTCCCAGAGATGTCAACCACCCAGGACCGCTCACACCGTTCCCCGGGAAGCTCACCCATGCAGAGCTGCAGTTTGGTCATTCTGTACAGCTTTAGTCTTCAGCTTCCTAAGACACTGGGACTTTATGCTCTAATTTGCTAGGCTTCCGTGACTCCTCTACACCTCACCTGCAATCTACTCCGACCCACCTCTCCCTGCAGGAATCCCCTCTGGACACAGCAGCTCACCCCCATTCTGGAATAACTCGCTGTTTTCCCACCTCCGTGTGGGCTCAGCGCCCCCACGTCCCCTCGGCCCTGGAAGCAGCCCCCCTCTCCTTCAGGAAGCCTTCCGTGCTCTTTCCTCCGGCTCCCTCCCAGCCTGCTCTCCTGAAGCCATCCAGCTGCTGGCATCCACCTGTGGCTGTGCTCCTGACTCATGGCCCCAAGAGAGAGGGACGTGCTGCAGTCTTCACACCCCAAGGCTCCAGGCATCCACGCAGCAGGCCTCAGAACGCCTGCATTCTGGCCCCACAGCTGGGAGACGGAGGCAACAAACCCCTGGCGCTCCCTGGGGAAACTGAGTCTGCTTCCAGGGCCCTAAGGGCCAATGGCAACCCCTGCAGTGAGGGGGTGGGCAATGTGCACGTCGCACAGCCTGGAGCTGGCAAATGCTGAGGCCTTCCCTCCCCGGGAGCCTCTCCTTCCCCGGATGCTACCCTTACACACCTCAGTCCCCTGGGCGCACCTGACTGCGCACCTGATCAATGCAAAACTCCGATGTGTAAGTCATTTATATATTTTTTTCATTTTTTAATAATATATGTTATTGATTTTTCTTTACAGAAAGGAAGGGAGAGGGATAGAGAGTTAGAAACAACAATGAAAGAGGAACATCAATCAATTGCCTCCTGCACACCCCCTACTGGGGATGCGCCCGCAACCAAGGTACATGCCCTTGACCGGAATCGAACCTGAGACCCTTCAGTCCGCAGGCTGATGCTCTATCCACTGAGCCAAACCGGTTAGGGCAGTTGTTTATATTTTATTCAGTGTGTGGCATCCCTTCATTTCTAGATTATAAAACATATGTTGTTAACTACCAGTTTAGTGGACCTGATCATTAATCACTATTTGATCTGAGAATTTCAAGTACACTTTGCTTCAATATTGTTCAATGTAAGCGCCAATACAAAGAAAAGGACTATACCAATCACGGTGACCTTTCTATAATATCAACAAGCCACAAACTGGGTCTCCCCTCCTGCATCTCTCTCATATTTGGCCACTCTGCCTCCACTGCACACACACCACCCCCCTGGCCCAGCACCTCTCCTCTGGACCGACCCCACAGCCTGCTGCTGGTCACGTGTGGCCTCCTCCTGTCCCCCGACATGCTCTCCACAGCGCACACAGAGGAGGCTTTTTAAAAACTTCCAATCAGGTCCTGCCACTCCCATCTTTTCACTGATCTCGGGATAAAGACATATTTTGGCTCAAACAGCCCTTCTTCCAGTTGCTGGAAGTCAGGCCGAACCCCAGCGGCACAGCACCGGCCAGCGACCCGAGATGCCCCTCCCTCGGTCAGGACACCCTTGTCTGTGGGCTTGTCGGACCCTCGCCTTGAACAGCGTCGGACCTGGGCCCACTGTCTAAAGTCACGAGCTGAGTGCCTCCCCGCTCATCAGCAGGCAGCGGCTCGGCTTCTCCGGACACTGAGCGTGGGCTCCAGGTAACTCCGCTGCGCTTTGTGGTGTTTACAGCCTTGGGAAGGGGAGAGAAAACTTTCCTTGCATGCATCAATCCTGCGACTTTTTTTTTTTAATGTGATGAATCGTGTTTGGGCTGTTTTCATTAACTGAAGTTAGTATGAGGTAGAAGGGCGGGAAGATGTGCTGATGTTGGGAGGTGAACAGCTGTCCGTAGACATGGCTAGTGTTATAATCAGAACACTAACCAGCTCTCATTGGGGGTAGAATTATACACCTGCTGTCAATCCTACATCGACAGAGTCAGAATTATATTTCACTCAGACCTCGAATGCAAGAGTGAATGAGGACAGTCACTGGAGGCTTTAAAATGAGTGGCCTTCCCGGAGGATGGCTGGTTAGCCAGAGACGGGTAAGATTCCTCAGGAAAGGAACAACCTAAGACAGGCACAGTCTCAGAGAGGCCATCAGGAGAAAACTTGGGGGTCAACAGAGGTGGGTCACAGACCCTCACCCCCCCAACCTTGCAGGGGCCTGAACCCTCACCCCATCTGAGGGAGGTCTCCTGCCCCCATGGCTGCTTTGCTTCCCACGCCCAGCTCAGATCGGGACACACGTGACAGACAGTGACTTGGCCCAGCTCAGACTGGGACCCAGGTAACAGACAGAGACTTGGCCGACAGCAGCTGCCCTATATCTAAATCCAGCCTAGCACCAGGAATGCTCAGGGCCTACTCAAGAATGCAAATAATCCTTTCCACTAATATTTACAGGGTAAACTAAGATTGTTGGTAGAGTATTAAATTTGACAGTAAAATAATAATCAAGTTTTCAGATTAATTTAAATAGGCTAATTGAAATAAGTGAATATTCAAGAAAATTTAATTGTATGGACAAAAAGATGCTCCTAGGGTGGTAACTAAAATTTCTATTGGTAGTTCATCTCACGGTAAAATTCCTGAACATGCAATGAAACTAAAGCAGTCATATTTTTGTGCAATAAATTAAAATTTAAAGTTATCAAAACTGCATTATAAAATTTACAAAAGCCTCCATTAATCAAAAAAGGGGGGATAGTAGGGTAATATCATGTAAGGAAAAATATCCTATAAGTAAATTACATCTAGAAAATTTTTACTTTACAAAATTAAAATGAGTGGCCTTCCTGCTTTCCTGAGGAAGCTAACCATCGGGACCCCTGGACCCAGACCTCCACAGCCCGAGGGGAGTGGCCCTGCACTGAGTAAATGGAGTTCCCAGCAATGACATGTCCTGTGTCTGCCTTCTCTCCAGGCAGCTCCTCCACACCCCTCCAACGAGAAAACATGCCGCTGTCCTCCACCAGCCCAGGACAATGAATGAACAGATGCACCGACAGATGATTGAGGTGCCCCAGACCATCAATGACCATTGAAAGAAACCACCCAAGTGCCCGCTGCACTAGACGAGGAAGCATCAGGCAAAACAGACACAACCATGATAGGAATCAAGACCAGGGAAAAATCTATCCAAATAACTCAAAGGCAAAAGTGTGGCAGCAGGATTTCCTTCACTTAATTTGTTACAGAAAAAGCCACCTGTGATGTAACCAAGGCCACCATGAAGAAGTGCTTTCCGGCCAGAACACAAAGGAGCCAGACTCATTCTTCCAACCTCTCAGCACAGTGCAAGCAAAGACTGACTGGAAGCCACGCTGGCAAGAAAATGTTGCCAAAATGACATCTTATTTACAAAATCTCTGGTGGAACGGGAAGAAAGACGGAAGAGGACTAAGCTGGTTGATCTTCATAGACAGGGCGTCAGTCCTCACTGGAACTGACCCAACAGGCTTCTGCGGGGCCCAGCAGGACCAAAAACATGAGCTATTCATGCGTCCTATCCAACCTGCCCAACCAAATTGTCACATTTCACTTTGTCCCCGATCCTCTTCACTAAAAACACAGAAAACGACTGTTTAGGAACACTGTTTTGAGTTGCTAACGCGTTTCCATACTGGGATTTTCTGTATGTTATAAAGGAAAACTCATGACACCAGAAAAGGATTTTTAAAATATAGAGTCAAAACAAAGCAAAACCAAACTTACCACCCAGATGACATTGGATTTGTTAATTCTACTGATCTCGATCTGAAAAGCCATTTCTAATTCCTGATGAGTCAGGTTGTGGACCCTCCATTCTAGATGCAAACACTGATGTGTGGAATTGATGGACACATTCAGCGATAAAGGTTTGGACAAGACTGAAAGACCAAAACGAGATATGAAATGACATTTAATAGGAGTAGGATTGAATAGCCACAGGTCAATATTGTTCAGTATCATCAGTGTTTAGCTTTGAAAGGTACAGCTCACATGAGCATCCTAAAGTCAGACATCTTGAAAAGCTGGGAGTTTAGAAATCACTTGGAGATTAAGAAATTAAGATTTAGGTGAATGAGATGATTTGCTCAATGATACACAGCAAGTTAATATATTGATAAACAGTGAAACAAATAATACAACCAATCTATCTATCTATATCTATATCTATATCTATATCTATCTAATCTATCTATCTATCTAATCTATCTATCTATCTATCTATATAAAAGAGGTAATATGCAAATTAGGCCGGGATGCCGTAACGGGTCACAACTGGACAGGAGGAGGCCCGGGGGATGCTGTGAGTCAGGTGTGGGTCCCAGCCTCCCACAGGGTGCCTTCTCACACAGTGGGAGGCAGGGCGCCTCCTCTCGCTATTTCATTTGTGTGCTGGGCCTCTAGTAAATAATAATTAAATTAAGCAAATTGCACAGATTTATTTAACAATGAAACAATAAAGGACACTTCATTGGACAATATAACTAGCTTGAAATTTACAGCAAGGCTGAACAACAGGACTAGTTGCTATCCGTTTCCTATTTCTGAAAGTCAAAAACGAAAGCTTGTTTTGAAAGTCAGTATTTTGTTGTTTATTATATAGCTACAAAGTGGGAAATAGCCCATCTCAATGCACAGAACTTAAAACACCTCTGGCAAGAATTCCCTGAACTTTTTGGAGGAAAGCAGCAGCAGCAACATATGAAGCATTTGGTGTGAAATAAAATAACTGTGACAAGGTTCCTAGCTCAAGGAACGAACCTGTTGGAGAGACACCACTGACTCTTGAAATAATGAGAGATTGCAAGTGCAGAGGGGTTAGTGGTGTAACAGACTCTGTGAAAGAAGAGAGATTCAAACATGAATCATACCTGCAGAGGCCAGTGGGCTCAGGAAACAGCCAGTTCAGGATAGGCCCTGAGGGAGGGAGTTACATCACCTTCTAAGCATTCATTCTTCTAACTAAAAGGAGACTCGGCAAGATGAAAGAGCTGGTCCCTTATGGAACTGGGCGGGTGGGGATGTTTTTAATCCTTGTGGAGCCAATGGCACCAGAGAAAGCAGGTGTTTGTCGTTGGTCTCACTCTAGATTCAAATTCCCTGAAGGACAGAGGTTGATGCTTATGCGTGGCCTCTTTGGATGGACTCTTGTCCCCAGCACTTGGCACAATGTCTTACCCATAGCGCATGTTGATCTCAAATGACAGAGATCCAGGATCTCCACGAGGTCTCAAGTGACTGACAAGCCATGCCTCATTAACACCTCGATGTGTCCTGCCTGGCGTTCTCTGCTCCCCGTGGCTGCTTCGCAAGGCCCTTGTTTGAGCACTGATCACAGAGCGCTGTACAAGTCTGTTGTGTGTTTGTCTCCCCATAGACTGCGAGCTAAACAGGGGTGAGACCCAGACTTACTCAGCTCAGTGAAACCAAGACCAGTACCACACCTGTCCCAGCACAGACCCTCAGTGACTGGCTGCTGACTGAGCCAGTTAACTACCAGTATCAGCTGTGTTTCTGGAAACTCTAGAAAGCTACTGGATGATGTGTTAGACGGAAGGGGAAGTCCGTAGACTGGCATATGCATCAGCAAGTGCTGAGTGACTCAAACACTGGAGAGACATCAGTCAGTCAAAGTAAATTTGGTCAAAAGCAATCTAGGACTTCCTTGGGAAAGAGTGGGAAAGGCCAAGGTGAAATCGGAGAGCTAAAGGGATTTAGAGATTAAGTCCAATCCCATTGTTTTTCAGATGAGGAAATTGAGGTTAAAAAAAAAAAAAAAAAAAAGGAAGTGACTTCCCCAAAACCGCACAACTTGACCAGAACCCAAGGCCCTTGGCCCTGGGCCCTGGGCCCAGTGCTCTTTCCCTAACGCTGCCCTGGAGTATTGCCAGAAAGGCAGGCTTGGGAATCAGACCGACCTGGTTCAATCACAGCCCCTCCTCCCACCTGCCCAAGCAGTTTCTCTGTCTGGCCCCGACACCACTTAAGGAAATAAACCATGGTCCATTCACAAGATGGGACATGATGCAGCCATTTAATATAATGTTATCTCTAGAAGAACATTTAAGCTCAAAGGTAAAAACTCTCATTGTATGTTGAATTGATCATCTTAATAAGGATATTAAGATATACTGTATTAAAGTACGGATACTCATAAGTATACAGCGATGGGCAATAGTAGGCCTACAGTTGTGAGTACATGAAACAGAGTTTATTTTTCTATTATTTATTCTTGTACTATATGTTTTTCATACAAACAACTGTAAACCTACTTTTGCCCACTGCTGTATAGAATATATTTCCCCAGTATGCATACTTATGCTATACATAATATATACTCTATGCTCTATGTACTTTAATAAGTATATGTATTTAATGTAAGTATATGTACTCTAATATTATATATAATATATATATTATATACACACACACTTAAATACATACATATATATTATATGCATATATATTCACACACACACTTAAGTATACATATTCCCAGTATAGATAGCATAATTTCACTTGTATAAAAAAGTCTACACATTTACATCTTTATCTCTGTCTGTGCGTACATACACACAAGAGACAGGAAGAAAACACATCCAGAGGCTTCGATCCTGGTCTCTGGTGATGCAGACGTGAGCCCGGGGTTAGGGCTAACGCAGTAAGCCTTGGCCCTGCTCTCTGGCCAGGAGAAGCTACTTTATCTGAAAAGAAGGCTCACACCTGAGCTGGTGGGTGATCCGGGGGGAGGACACTAGCGTGAGTGGGGAGCCTTAGTAGGTACTTGGTCAGATGCAGCAGAAATGGAGGCAAGAAATCCAAGCAGTGCAGGCGAGGACGAGCACAGGACTACTTAGCAACGCAGGCATGCTTGGCTGAGAAAGCTGGAGGCAGAAACACGGCTGGTGGGAGAGAAACAGGCAGGCGCATGTCTGGTCTAAACAGTGGGAGCGGAGGGGGAGCGGAGAGCAGAGGTCTTGCGAGGAGAAGGCACACAGCAAACAGCTGTGGGGTCCGATAATGAGACTCGCCAGGGAAGTGTGGTGCCGGAGGCTTGGCTAAGTGCCTGGGATTCTCTGGAGGTGGGACCCTGGGCCAGCTGGGTCACCCTGAGATATTCGTGAGGTAGGGGGAGGGGTAGACATACTATAGATAAGAAATCCTAGTTCCTACCGTTCAGCTCCAGATCAGGGAAGAAAGACACCAACCGTCAAACTATGATTTTTAACAAGCCATGAAAGTGGCATTTTCCCATGTGTCCCGAAGCCGAAAGAACTCAAGCCGGACCTAAAGACTCAGACAGAAAACTGAGCTCTGATCAGAACAAAATCTCCCTTTCTAAAAATTTCCCAATATCTTTTCATGGAGTTTTAAAGGAAAACTGCGAAATTCTATGGATGTTTCCCGCAAATGTCTTCTTCATGAGTCCACGGACAGGAGCTGTCTGGGTAGTTACAGAGAGCATGTGCCTTCTCCTGTCTTAGGAGGGAGTGCAGAGAAAAGTAAACACAAAAACAGAACAATGAGAGCTTTGTAAAATACAGGAGGAAGCAACACACACTTTATAAACCCACGGAAACGCTCTCAGCTCAAAGGATCCACCTTCAAACTGCTTCAGAAAGTACCCATGAACATTTTAGAGGAATTGCATGCTTACTGACTTTGTTTATAAAGTTAATGCATTTCAAAATACCCTCCCCGGGGAAGTGGCTAAGAGACAAATGCTTTTCTTAAATCCACACAGAGCATTTCAGCACCGAGCGGGGCTATCTTGCAGCTCACAGCTTCTCAGGGAACGTGGCCGAGGGACACACGGCTTGTTCCGACGTGGTGGCCAGCCTCGGGCAGTTCACCCACCTCTCCGCAGCGAGGTGCAGAAAGATCTCTGGTGATGGCCATTTTCAATGCATCAACCATGAAGTTCTGCAGGGTTAGGTCTACTCGCAAATGCTTCCATGGCCACGAGCTCAGGGTCAAAGGTGGCTCATTAAGATGAGTCATCACGATCAGGAAGCTCATGACAAGGTAACTGTTGTTACTCACCAATGCCATGCCATTTCCAAAGAAAAAAGAATTGTGCAACTTTTCTCCCAGGCAGCCAATTGCCTCCTTTTTTCTCTATGTGATTGTTCTCTTGACTGTGTTTTCCACTTACCTTCTTCGCTCTGGTAAGTATTCAAAGGCAGCCATGCCAAGAGGAATGTTGCCTGAAAGACTGCCAGGGGCGCCATAGGTTCTGGCTTCCTGAAAAAAATAAACCACAAGGAAAGGAAATTTTATGTAATTTTGGCTCGGGCGAGTTTCTTTGAGCCAACTGTGGTAGAGGATGGCATTAAAGTTGCCATTCTTCTCTCCTCCCTGTGTCCACGCCCATTGTCACGTGACTCTGGATTTCCACTCAATAAGAAGGGCACATGTCTCCACTCACGTGACTTGCTCTGGCCAGAATGAGGCCGGAGTGATGGGGTGCTTTTGGAGGCGAGGCCTAAAGAGACCTATGTATTTCTGCTTGCTCTTTTCCGTTTCCACCTTTGGCATGAAAAGAACATTTTGGGGCTACCCCACTGGACCCAGGAAGAGAATGAGCAACCAGGAAGCAGAGCTGAGTCACCCCAGCTGGGCCGGTCCAGCCCAGCTCAGCCAGAGGCCTGCCACACCCAGCCACCACCAGCTGATCCCAGACGGGAGAGCAACGCTGTCTGCCACTCACGCTCTGTGGCAGGAGCTAACTTATCCACCAACTTCTTCAAAGAAGGGCAAAGCAGCCTTAGCCAGGTTGGCTCAGTGGGTAGAGTGTCAACCTGTGGACTGCAGGGTCCCGGATTCAATTCCAGTCAAGGGCGCATGCCTAGGTTGTGGGCTCGATCCCCAGCAGGGGGCGTGCAGGAGGCAGTTGATCAATGATTCTCTCTCATCATTGATGTTTTTCTCTCTCTCCCTCCCCCTTGCTCTCTGAAATCATTAAAAATATTTTTTTTTTAAAAAAAAAAGAAGGGCAAAGCAGGGAAACAGAAGTCAAATATAAAAGACCCACTGATTAGAAAGAGAACGAAGTCCAGTCTCAACAAGGCTGAATTTGAATTACTTATCAGGAACTCATCGTCCCTCTCCCTCAGTAAAGTCACACCTGGGAAGAGTGAACACATTCCACCTACGGAGACTGCGCCTCACTGTTCAAAACGAGTTCCCGTTCTCCTTGCCTTCGGAGAAGGTTTTAACTACCAGCCACAGAGTGTCCTGATTCACCAGGGCCTCTGACCACGGGATAATCGGGGGCACGAGAGCGAGCCTGGATGACCCCGAGAGGCCAATGCGCTCTTACTTCAGTCATAAGTGTGTTAGGGGAAGCACTGACTTTCGCTTTTCTGCTTCAAATCTGACTCATCACGGAGAGAAGCACTGGAACAGTGCAGGGTCAAATATGCCTCTGTCTGGCCACCTGCCTTTCAGCAAACTCTGGAGAGTCAATGAACCAGACTATCAATTCTCACTACCCACACTCTCTAGTTATTTTTTAAAATATATATTTTATTGATTTCAGAGAGGAAGGGAGAGGGAGAGAGAGAGAGAGAGAAACATCAATGATGAGAGAGAATCATTGATCAACTGCCTCCTGCACGCCCCCTACTGGGGACGGAGCCCACAACTCAGACATGTGCCCTTGACTAGGAATCGAACCATGACCTCCAGGTTCATAGGTTGACGCTCAACCACTGAGGGACACCAGTCAGGCTCTAGTTATTTTTTAATAGTATTTACAGGTAAATGGGATCAACAGTGAAGACAGGAAGAGGGTAAACCAAACATTTAATGACTCTACTGCAGTCAAACCTGCCTCCAGGTGAGCTGAGCCCAATTGCAACGGAAGCAACAGCCTTCAGACGACAACCTTTGTCCACATTCTTTGAAGCATGGCTCTCTGCTACTTGCATTTGGCCAACAGGTCACCCATAGCTCTCTGAAGTCTCTACTTACAACGTCAAATAGGTTCCTATTGCAACTGGATAAAGGCCCAGGGAGGAGGGGACTCATGGAAGAGAAATAGTTTCTGCTGAGAAGCGAAGGGAAGCCAGGAAAATGCCAAGGCGAAGTGTGTGACCAGGCAGTGTAGCCCCTTCCAGTCCCATCTGAGGGCCCTGACGCCACCCAGGGTGCAGGCGCCCCACCACCCCGTAAGGAAGCCTCATCCTGCGAATCTCCAGGCAGAGAATTCAGGAGGTGACAGGCACAGCCCCATGTCCTCGGTCCGAAAGGCCTGTGTAAAGTGTTTACAGAGAGGTGGCGCTCTAGCAAAGCCGAGAGTTTACAAAGTTAAGTCACAGGGATTAGAGAAATGTAAACCCGAAAGTCAGAAGCCGCCTCCCCATTAAGGGTGAGCAGAAATCAAAGAATGAAAGTTGTCATATAGCCGAAACCGGTTTGGCTCAGTGGATAGAGCGTCAGCCTGCGGACTGAAGGGTCCCAGGTTTGATTCCGGTCAAGGGCATGTACCTTGGTTGCGGGCACATCCCCAGTGGGAGGTGTGCAGGAGGCAGCTGATCAATGTTTCTCTCTCATCGATGTTTCTAACTCTCTATCCCTCTCCCTTCCTCTCTGTAAAATATCAATAAAATAATATATATATATTTAAAAAGTTGTCATATAGCACAAGGGCAATGCGTCAGTACTGACGAAGGACGCGTTTCCGTGGCCTGGGTGTGGCGGCAGAGCCTGGGGAACCTCCGGGCAGCAGGTTGGGCCTGGGGGCAGCTCAGCGGCTGCTCAGCTTTGCTGCGTTTATGTCCATCCGTGTGACGTGCACAGGTTTCCGCAGCTGGGCAGGCGGCCACCCTGACCTGCAGTCCCCGCGCACACAAGCCACGTGGCTCTTCTTTCCCTGGCGTGACCGCACCAGGATCGCTTACAGAAGGACCGCAAGCTCCAGCTGCTGTCAGAAAACCTCCTGGTAAAACCGACCAAGTTCACCAAAATGCGCAGAATGAGCCTCAGCGTCTGGAACACCCCCGCGGCCCCCGCGGAGCCCCCTTTGGGGAATGCCCTGTGAATGGTTTTCCCAGCAGCACAGAGGCTCACCCTGTGGGATAAACACAGCCCCGCGGGCCCAGAGCTGGCAGCTTACAAGTGCCAGGTGACTGATGGCACAAGCCACGCGCCCCCTCCACGCCTCTTCATAAAGCCTCCTGAGTTCCCAGTTCCGAGCGCCCAGCTGTTTCCCGATGGGCCCCTGACTAGCCGTGAGAAGCCTGGAGATGAGGGAGTGACCTGTGCAAAGATCCGGGGGCCGGGAGGGCTGGGCGGTGTGGAGGAAGGAGGGGCCGGGCCTGGGAGTGAGCAAGGAGGCGAGGGCCAGGGGGTGGAGCTGGGGCCCGCAGAGAGGAGAGCAAACCGGAGAAACGTTTCTCACACCCACCGTGGCTTCTACTCTGGGCAAGGGGGCACCACGCGGCACCTCCGGCAGAGGACTAACATGCTCCACCTCACAGCGGGCGGGAAGCCGGGAGTGAGACGGGACTGCGGGCTGGGGGCAGAGGCGGGAGGGCAGGGAGGAGGCGCAGCAGCGGTCCGGGAAACCGTGCTGGCTGAGACCAGGGTGATGGCAGCGGTGGCAGGGCGTGGTGGTGGTGACAACGGGAGCCAGCATTCGCCGAGCCCCTGGGAGGATGGAATGGCAGGAATGGAGAAGCAGAAGAAGAGATTCGGTGGGCTGTGTCAGCGGCTCCATTGCCACTCGGAGATGGAGATGGACATCAGGAGTGAGCTGGATACACGCTAGGAGTTCCTGGGAGGGGTTGTGGCCTGGGTATAAACGCCGGTGCCCTCGGGGCATACATGAGAGCCAAGAGGGGGAGTGAGACAGGAAAGAGAGGACCCAGCACAGAGCCCTGGGGTGCCTCACATCCCATTCTCCACCCCCTCATGCAGATCAAAACCCAAATCCAGAATTAGGCCTGGCTTTCCTGCATCACCTCAAGGGCACGGGCTGTGTGTTGGATGGGCTGGCCCGCTCCTTCAGCAGCAGGTACACCCCCCTGTGTCAGGTACACCCTCCTGTGTCAGGTACACCCCCCTGTGTCAGGTACACCCCCCTGTGTCAGGTACACCCCCCTGCGTCAGGTACAACCTCTTGCATCAGGTACACCCCCCTGCGTCAGGTACACCCCCCTGCGTCAGGTACACCCCCCTGTGTCAGGTACACCCCCCTGTGCCAGGTACACCCCCCTGCGTCAGGTACAACCTCTTGCATCAGGTACACCCCCCTGCGTCAGGTACACCCCCCTGCGTCAGGTACACCCCCCTGCGTCAGGTACACCCCCCTGCGTCAGGTACACCCCCCTGTGTCAGGTACACCCCCCTGTGTCAGGTACAACCCCCTGTGTCAGGTACACCCTCCTGTGTCAGGTACACCCCCCTGTGTCAGATACACCCCCCTGTGTCAGGTACACCCCCCTGTGTCAGGTACACCCCCTGTGCCAGGTACACCCCCCTGCGCCAGGTACACCCCCCTGCGTCAGGTACACCCCCCTGCGTCAGGTACACCCCCCTGCGTCAGGTACACCCTCTTGCGTCAGGTACACCCCCCTGCGTCAGGTACACCCCCCTGTGCCAGGTACACCCCCCTGCGTCAGGTACAACCTCTTGCGTCAGGTACACCCCCCTGCGTCAGGTACACCCCCCTGCGTCAGGTACACCCCCCTGTGTCAGGTACACCCCCCTGTGTCAGGTACAACCCCCTGTGTCAGGTACACCCTCCTGTGTCAGGTACACCCCCCTGTGTCAGATACACCCCCCTGTGTCAGGTACACCCCCCTGTGTCAGGTACACCCCCTGTGCCAGGTACACCCCCCTGCGCCAGGTACACCCCCCTGCGTCAGGTACACCCCCCTGCGTCAGGTACACCCCCCTGCGTCAGGTACACCCTCTTGCGTCAGGTACACCCCCCTGCGTCAGGTACACCCCCCTGTGCCAGGTACACCCCCCTGCGTCAGGTACAACCTCTTGCGTCAGGTACACCCCCCTGCGTCAGGTACACCCCCCTGTGTCAGGTACACCCCCCTGTGTCAGGTACAACCCCCTGTGTCAGGTACACCCTCCTGCGTCAGGTACACCCCCCTGTGTCAGATACACCCCTGTGTCAGGTACAACCCCCTGTGTCAGGTACACCCTCCTGTGTCAGGTACACCCCCCTGTGTCAGATACACCCCCTGTGTCAGGTACACCCCCCTGTGTCAGGTACACCCCCTGTGCCAGGTACACCCTCCTGTGCCAGGTACACCCCCCTGCGTCAGGTACACCCCCCTGCGTCAGGTACACCCCCCTGCGTCAGGTACAACCTCTTGCGTCAGGTACACCCCCCTGCGTCAGGTACACCCCCCTGTGCCAGGTACACCCCCCTGCGTCAGGTACAACCTCTTGCGTCAGGTACACCCCCCTGCGTCAGGTACACCCCCCTGTGTCAGGTACACCCCCCTGTGTCAGGTACAACCCCCTGTGTCAGGTACACCCTCCTGCGTCAGGTACACCCCCCTGTGTCAGATACACCCCTGTGTCAGGTACACCCCCCTGTGTCAGGTACACCCCCCTGTGTCAGGTACACCCCCTGTATCAGGTACACCCCCCTGCGTCAGGTACACCCCCCTGTGTCAGGTACACCCTCCTGCGTCAGGTACACCCAGTGAGGGCTGGTTTCCCTTTGGAGCTCTGCCTTTGACATGGAAAAGGCCACCCAGGCGTTCTCTCCCCACAGCTATCAGTGAGGAGTGTGGCACTTCCGGTTTCCAATAAGAAGAAGAAGTCGGGGAAGCACGAAGTAGAATTCAGAACGGAAAAATGCTTTCCTGCCTCACTCACACTCCTTGGTCCTTTCCCCGACCTATCCTTTGTTTCTCTCTGTTTTTCAGATCGTCATTCCCAACTAGACTGTGAGCAGCTAGAGTTTATTCCCCTCTGTCTGTCACAGTCCCACAGCACATTTGCTGCCCATAAACAGTTGGTAAATGAAGAAAACCATGTAGCAAATTGTCTCACCTTCTCCCCTTACTTTCTGTTCTAATTAAAAGAGATGATTTTTCAGGCCCTTCTACGTTTTCTGTGGCCAATACTGTCTGCCTTACAGTCTCTCGCCGACATTCCTTCTCTGCGGGAAACAGGAGAGGAGAGAAGAACTGGCCCCTCGTTTCGCAGAGCTTCTCACTCAGACCCCGTCTCTCTGCACAGCGCCCATGCCGAGGACTGTCCGTCAGTATAAACGCCACCTGCGCAGTACAACACGGCTCGGGAAGGGCACGGCCTGCTCTTCCTCACCAGCACTTCTCGCTCTGTCCTGACGGAACAGTCATTCCTGGGGAGCATCCCCAACACAGAAAATCCCCGAGAGAAGCGTGGCCGGTCATTTGCTTACCAAGAACCCGGGTGTGTTGCTCAACTCCACGCTGGCCGGGTGCCTGAGGATGTCATACGCCAAGACTGTTTGCAAGAAAGAGCTACGCTGTTCTTCCAGCACGTGTGCGGATGGGCACCTGGTGAAAGAGACCACGGGAATGTCTGTCCGGCCCCAGTATGAAACCCAGGAGCGACACAAATGAAGATGCCACGCTGATTACATACTTTAAAAATGCTAGTGCTCCAGCTGGACCAACAACCAGCAGAACAACAGCTTCAATATTTAGGGTGAAAGGTCCCCATCCCTACTACGTAAGAAGCCCTTAGAAGTCAAAAGAAAAAAAACAACAACAAGCAACCGTGTAGGAAACCTGGCAAAGAGCATGAGCATGTAATTCATAAAAAAGAAGGAAATATTAAGAACCAAAGGAGAAGAAAGAAAAACTGGACACTATCACTGATAATTAAATAAATTAAAATTAAAACAGCAATTGTGTATGTTTCTGTGTGGTGTTCTATTGGGAAGTTCAAAAAAGTTCTTGAAATCTAGCATTGGTGAGCATTTGAAGAAGTAGGCATTGCTACTCACTAATGATCAAAAAGTACAAATTTATCACCGTCAATTTGGCACCACCTAATAAAATTTTAGTATGCGTTACCTTTATTCAGAAATATTATTTCTGAAATTTTGTCCTATAGATAATTGTGTGTGTGTGTGTGGTGTTCATGTATCTATACAAAAATATATTTTTTAAAGAATGTTCATTGTAGCATTTATGTTGAGAAAAAAACAAACACCATCTACTAGTAAATATCAAAAGAAACTAGAAAATATAATATAATATAATCCTATATAATAAAAGGCTAATATGCAAACCAACCGAATGGCGGAATGACCAGTCGCTATGATGCGCACTGACCAGTAGGGGGCAGAGGCTCAACGCAGGAGCATTGTATATTTTAATTTTAATTTATTTAATTATCAGTGATAGTGTCCAGTTTTTCTTTCTTCTCCTTTGGTTCTTAATATTTCCTTCTTTTTTATGAATTACATACTCATGTACCAAATGGGAGCCAGGCTCACGTCTGGTAAGCGCAGTGTATCGAATGGAAGCCAGGCTCACATCTGGCGAGCACAGTGGCGGTGGCGGGATCCTCTCCCACCTCCACAGCAGCACTACGGATGTCCGACTGCCGGCTTAGGCCCGCTCCACATGAAGCCGGCAGTCGGACATCCCCCAAGGACTCCCGGACTGTGAGAGGGCAAAGGCTGGGCTGAGGGCTCCCACCAAGTGCACGATTTTCATGCACCAGGCCTCTAGTATAACATATAATTATTCATTTTTACAAAGGAATTCTATGAAACTGTTACAAAGAATGAAATAATACACAAACTGACATGGAAGAACATCCAAAGCGTACCGAATGGAAAAGCAAGGTCCAGAAGGGTGTGCACAGGAAACTATCTCTGGAAGAGAAGCGTGGTGACTGCGCTGCTGTGCGGGCATGCCTTCGGGAGAACCCACCGCAGGAGCCCCGCTGACTCGGCCTCCGGGCTGCACAGCTGGACCATCTGCACATTCACACCGAGCCCTCATCCCCCAGCTGTTTCCACTCAAGACAAGCCTTTTCGGCCCAACCTGGGACTCCTCCAACCACAACCTTCATCAAAGATTTCAGATCTAGGAGTAGAACTTGCTGTTATATTTAGTGTTCTCACTAACCCTCTTTCCTTAGAGGAGGAGGAGGAGGAGGAGGAGGAAGAGGAGGGAAAGGAGGAAGAGAAAGGAAGGAAGGAAGGAAGGAAAAGAGGAAGAAAGGAAACAACTATAATGTAGTTCTTTAGCATATAACATTAAAAGAAAGTGATTTACAATCCCTGTACATCACACTTATCCTCATAGGAAATACTATGGCTACCAGAATATCTTAACTCTCAGGGAAAGGCTACATACTCTAAGGGTGGACAAAAGACCGGGAGCACTGACATTACCCATGAGCCTGTTAAAAATGCAAATATTGGGTCAGATCTTAGGCCTACTGAACAAAAATCTGTACTTCAACAAGCTCCCCAAGTGATTCACTGAAGTTTGAGAAACATGATAGATTCAATGTTTATGGCATACTTCTGTCTCCTCGGAGACTATCGACCTACAATGAAAAATGTTTACCGTTTCCTGCTATGGTGACAATCCTAGCTAGCACATGGGAAGCTAAGTCTCTGCCAGGCGCTTTGCTGAGTGAGTTACATGCATTTGTTCTCACAACAGCCCTATGAAAGGGATTCTATCTTTATCTCCACACACACATGAGGAAATTGAGGCTAAGGAAGGTTAAAGTAACTCTGACATAGGTTGACACAGTAACACAAACTTGAAACCAGGTGAGTCACTCCCCAAAGGGCAGCCCCTCCCACATCACACCGCTTCCTCCAGGCTTAGAGCTCAATCCAGAATGTACATCAAGGCATATCAAAACTACTAACAATTATAAATCCAAGAAAATACTAAGAAAAATTCCAACAGGATTTTATTAAACTTGACAAGCTATCTATAAAGTTTAACAAAAAGAGAAAAGGTACAAGAATCATTTCTAAATTTTTAAAAATAGGTACAAATATAGGGTGTCCCTCCAAAAAATATATATACACACTTTGAATAACTATAAAGGTAGTGTTTATTAAAATACATTTCATTTTCAAAATTGAGTTGTCAGCTGTTAAAGTGTGTATACATTTTGGGGGGACACCCTGTAAAAGCTATAGCATTTAACAGAGGAAATATTGGCATAGAAAGAGACAAAAAAAGATCAGTGAAATAGAATAAAGTTATGAAACAGACCCTTGTATAAATAGGAATTTATTTCACTATAAAAACAGAATTTCAAGTGAGTGGGGAAAAAGATGAATGAATTAATAAATGTTATTAGGTTAACTGCCCAGAAATCTAGAAAAAAATGTTAACCCTCATTTTTCACCTTCTACAAATATATGATATTTTAAAGAGCTAAATGTAAAAACCCAAAATACTGTATTAGAAGACAAGATAATTTTTAAAATAATTTTTAGGTGAAGACCTTCCTAAACTGGACAAAGCACAGAAATCATGAGATTGTTGAGTTGATTACACAGACATTTAAAACTTCTGTGCAGCAAAACATCTATAATAATAAAAACATAATATGCTAATTAGACCAGACAGCTGAATGACCTTCTGAACGTCATTCCGAACGTCCTTCTGGATGAAGCCAAGGGCGCTGGGGGCTGAGGCAGAGGTGGTTAGGGGTGATCAGGTAGGCAGGTGAGCAGTAAGGGGCTATCAGGCAGGCAAGAAGTTAGGGGTGATCAGGCAGGCAGGCAGAGGTGGTTAGGGGCGATCAGGCAGGCAGAGGGGTTAGGGATGATAAGGCAGGCAGGCAGGTCAGTAGTTAGGGGTGATCAGTCAGGCAGGCAGGCAGGCAGACTGGTTAGGGGTGATCAGGCAGGCAGGCAGGCAGGCCAGCAGTTAGGAGCCAGTTGCGAGAGGGATGTCCAACTGCCAGTTTAGGCCCGATCCCACAAGTACCAGGCCTAAACCTGCAGTCAGACATCCCCTGAGGGGTCCCGAATTGCGAGAGGGTGCAGGCTGGGCTGAGGGTTCTCCCCCCCCCCCCCATGCACAAATTTCGTGCACCAGGCCTCTAGTAGTTAAAAGTATTCTGGATAAGCAAAATGTGGCATAGATGCACAATGGAATATTGGTCAGTCTTAAAAGGATGAAAGTGCTGATACTTGGATGTACCTTGATGATATTTTGCTAAGTGAAACAAGTCACAAAAAGGCAACCGCTGTATGACTCCACTTAGATGAGGTACCCAGAAGTAGTCAAATTCATGGAGACAGAATATAGAATGGTGGTTGCTAGGGGGTGAGGAGGTTGGGGTGGATTGGGGAGTTACTGTTTAATGGGTACAGAGATTTCAGTTTTGCAAGATGAGAAGAATTCTGGAAAAGGATGGTGGAAAGATGGCTGCACAACAAGATGGATGCCTTATTCGGTTTCACTCATTCACCAGATTTGAAAATTGAAATTGAAAACGGTAACAGCTGATATTAGGAAGGATGAGGGACGCAAATTATCATGCACCGAGTTTGAATTAGTATCCGCGTGGGGGGCAGTGATGCAATTTGAAGGATTGTATCTATCAAGTGAAAAAGGGAACAAACCCTTTGAGGCAAGAATAGCTCTCTTAGGGTTCTAGTCTACAGAAATCCTCAGGCTAAGCCCCAAGATGAATGCAGTGTCCCCTGAAGCACCGTTGCTAAAGCGGAAGGACTTTAAATGACCCTTCATAAGGCAAAGGGTGGAGAAAGGGTACTTCTACTTTTGAGTGCCATGTAGCCATGTAGCCATGTAGCCATGTAGCCATTACCAAAAGAGGTGCTTACAGCCATGGGGAGATCTCTAAGACTTGAGAGTGGAGAAGTAAGTCGCACAATGTATAGGAAGATCTCATTTACACAGATGAAAACACAGATATACATATACATATAGTGCAAATGTATAGAAAAAAATCTTGGAATGGCATTTTCCAAACTTGGCCTTCCCTCTTCTGCATGAGAGTAGGAGTGATGATGGTACTTGTACAATTCATTCCATTTACTTCTCTGTTGTTTGAATGAGAATCTATTCCATTATTTGTATTTTTTATTAAAAGATTTTTTTTTTTTTTACAGAGAGAGAGAGAGAGAGAGAGAGAGAGAGGGAGAGAGAGATCTATGTGAGATCGAAACATCAATCTGCTGCCTCCTGCATGCCCCCTTCCCTACTGGAGCCCAAACCCAGGCATGTGCCCTGAGTGAGGATCAAATTGGCAGCCTTTCAGTGCATGGGACACCTAGCCAACTGAGCCACACCAGCCAGGGCTGTATTACTTTTAAAATCTAAAAATAAAAGAGCAGACAACCTGGAGCAAATAAATGCTGGAAACCAATAGAACGAAAATGAGAAAGGAAGGAACGCTGGGAGACCCAGGACACAGCTGTGGGAGAAGAAACTCTCGCCTTATGTAGCTACGAGGAAGCCTGCTTCAAGGGAGGGCTGTTGCTCGCAAGATTCTTTCCCCATTTCATATATATTTTTCCCATCAGGAGGACTTCCTCCCCCAGGGAAGGGAGGGCCAGGGCTCACCGTTCCTGACCGGGAGCCAGATGCCACTGATTTCCTTCTACCCGAGCCAACGCTGCCCAGCCCAGTTCCCACAGGAGAGCACACGGCTTCCTCTTGTCAGACACGTTTCCCTCCCGTCCTTTCTCAAAACCACGGCACACGGTTCTCCTGCTTCGGTTCCTTTGTCAAGACCAGAGACCGGAACACCTCGGTGCGTCCCCGTGGCTGCTCCTGGTCTTCCCGACTGAAGAAAGGAGACTGGTGTGTGAGCAATGGTCTTAGACACATTTGCTGGGACAGCAGGAGGCAGAACGGGGCCGAGATGTAAGTCACAAGGAGGCAAGTGACAGCTGGGAATTAGCTCTGTCCAGCAACGACATGTTAGGTGGTGAGCTCCATGACACGACAGGCATCCGTCCAGGACTGGATGCTACCCGGGGAGACAGCACACTGGGCATGCCCTGAGGACTCCAAGGTTGCATCCAGTGTTCTGAGAGTCCCGGGGATGACTCTGAGGCACAACTAAATTTGGGAACCTCTGGCAGCTATGACCGTTTGAAGCCCTTCAGCCTCAAGGGTCTCGGGGCGCATTTTAAAGCTACCCAAGAGAGAGACAAAGCTGAAGAACAATGAAACACCAGCCCGGGGCCCATCCTAAAAGGGCCCCAAGTCTGAGGCACTGGCAAGGTGGTGATAAGCAAACTCCACAGTCAAATCTTGCCTTTGCCACCTGCTGGCTGTGTGGCCACAGGATGACAAAACTAGGACCTACCTCAGCGGCGACGATTAAATGAGCAAGCACATGTAAAATACTTAGAATAGTGCCTGGTCCCTAGGAAGCATGGACCATTGTTATGTTGCAGGCAAGGAAACTGAGGCTAAGGCGGTTCATAACCTGGCCCAAGTCCCAAAGCCGGTTTTAGGCCTGGGAATAAGACCTAAAGTTCCTTTCCTTTAATCCCCAACTAACTGCACCTTATCCAACGCTCTCCTGCCTCTGTTTACACCCACCCCCTACCTCTATTCCTCTGGAGTTGGAGAATAGCTGTTCACTAAGGGTCTTCAAACTTGTATGCTGCCAAACAGCATTGCTCCGTGGCACCTCACCTCCCGCCACAGGGCAGGCGAGCGGGATGGCTAGGCGGGTGGGTGGGAGGGTGGATGAAGGATCTCTCAGGAAATGAATCTCTGAGTCAGGAACGAAGTCCTGGGTTCAGCGATTTCAGCGCTGCCACAGCCAGCTCTATGGCCTGGACAAGTTTCCTAATCCCTCCAGCCCCAGGATTGTCTAGTAAAGGGGGTGAGGGGCGCCCCTGCTGCCCATCCTGGCCACTCTGTGCCGCCTGCGTTCACGCAGCAGTAGAGGTGTGCGTCCAGCCAGGGGCATCACCCCAATGTGCGGGCGCCACCTGCGGTGCGCGCCTCCCGCCGCCAGGTGTAAACAGAGGCCGAGGGCCATCGCGACTCGGAGGGACTGCTGTCCCGGGAGTTGAGGGCAGGGCGTGTGGGCGTGTGGGCGTGTGGGGACCACACGGAGCGCCCTGAGCGGTGTGTGGGGAGAGGGGCGGGAGTGGGTCGAGGGGAAGTTGAACGCCACAAGCAACCCCACCGCGGAGGAGCGGCAGTGGGATGGGGACCGTAGAGGCGGGGCAGGAGCCAGGGTGGCCGCAGCGAGCGCTCTGGAAAGAATCAGTCCCTCGGTGCTCGCGCCAGGCGGGCGGGCCAGCGGCGCGGACCCCGAAGCCCTGTTACCCCGCAGATCGGGCCTGGGCTAAGCGACCGCGGGCATCGAAAGGACGGCGAGGTGGTGCGATCTCTCCGCGCCCGCGCCGCGCCGGGTCCGCGGGTCGGAGGGGCCACCGAGGGCAGCGGGGCGCGGAGGGAGCGGGCGGCGAGCGGTACTCACCCCGCGGACGGGCGGGAGGAGGGCTCCGCGAGGGGGACGCGTCCTCCACTGCGCGGGTGGCGGACGGCGGGTGGCGGACGGCGGGTGGCGGACGGCGGGTGGCGGGCGCACCGCGGGTGGGGAGGCGGCCGGGAGCCCGGACTATGAATCAGCCGCGGGACGGGCGCCGAGGGGCGGGAGTTACGGGAAAACCGCGGGGGAGGGCCGAGGGCCGAGGACTTTTGCAATTTCCCGTCTTGCCGGCACTCTTGGCACCCCTGGGACACGCAGGAATTCGCCTCCCTAGGTCCCGTGGGAGGAGGATGGGACCCTGCGGGCGACAAGGTGCAACTGGGACTTGGCGACCTGGCGGGGGCGGGTGGGAAGGAAGTGGGAGAGCCTGGGGAGGGAAATTGGGGACCACAACCCCTTGTGCCCTCGGCGGGGCGCTGGGGAAGGCGGCAGACCCGCGAGGACTCGGGGGAGGAGGGGAGCCCGAGGCCACCTGTGGTCCCCACCCGGGCAGAACCCGTGGCCTCGGTTGGTGTTCAGAGAAGTACGGTGTGTGAGCGGATTTCTCAGCGCCTGGCCCTCGTCCCTCCAGAAACGTCCTCGACGGTCCAGAAGCCTGCCACGCACACAGCCCTGGGCGCTGCTGCCACGTGGCCTGCTTTTCCTCCAAAATGTGCTGTCCATCTTGGAGATCCACATTTCACATTCGGGACTTGGCAAATACACATTTGTCCTCTCTTCCTAGGTATGATGCTCTGTCGAGAGCTCCATCTTCTTTGGAGCTGGTGTGGAGTCCCTGATTCTGCTGCTTGTAGGCAGCCTGGCCGGGGAGGACCGCCTGGGCGCGGGTCTCCGTGGGCGAGGTCTCAGAGGCTGGCTCTGGGCACTGCGCCTGGTCAGCTGAGCCTGTTCTAACCGGGGTCTGGGGACCCTGGAAAGGATCACTGAGGGCAGGGGCTGTGGGGTTGGAGGGGGACCCAGTGATGGAGAGGGATTGCCGGGAATCAACCTCAGGATGACTCCTTGAATTGACAAATGGCTCAAAGTCATGTCAGAACTTTTCCAGATGTTACTTTTGTGTCTGCCCATACTTTTTGCTCCTCCCCAATGTCATGGCACGGAAAGACTTCTTTTATGTCTGAGTACACTTAATGGTGCCATGAAGACTACTACTACGGCGCATAGTAAATATTTGATGATGGTGAAGAAAAGGTGCTTTTGTCTAAATACATGTGTGCGCCTTTGCCACACCTCGCATTACCTCCAGAGTTTTCCAGAGCCCATTCGTTTAGCTGTCTGCATGGCTGTGGAAAGGGGCGAGCCAGGCCCCAGCGGGTTGGAAAGGCTTTCTGAGTCTGTATTTCGCTGAGAAAAACAAAACGCAAAAACAAAACTGACTTTCTTCTTGATAGAATAGTTCAGAGGGGAGGGGTACCTCCCTGAGCAGATGAGATGCCAAATAGAAAGCATTGAGCATGAACAATTTCTGCAGAGGAAGTGGTAACTTACTTTGGGCTCAGATTACAACAGAAGGAAGCTAAGGTGCAAAACAATTCCGTGTTGTTGGTGGCAAACCTCGGGAGATGCCCGGTGAAGTTAGAAGCTGGCTCCATGCACCCGATTGGAGAGGCGGTCCTTCTCCACACCCTTCCGCCAGAATGGAATGAGTTTCTACAGAGGCCTTAATGTGGTTCAGAAAAGTAGACCATCCAGATGGTGTCAGTAACACAGTCTCTAGGGACAGCGCCCTCCGAAGGCTTCCAGTAAGGAAACAGGGGGACCCACATTCCAAGGCCAGAGGGAAAGATGAGGAGCCTCTGACTGTCTAGGTCCAGTTCCGGGGTCAGGTGGACGTCATGTCCTTTCAGTGACCTCCTCCAACACGTGCCCACAGAAAATCCAATTATTGTGTGCACCATTCTAATTTCCTTTTTTTTTTACAATATATTTTTTTTTATTGATTTCAGAGAGAAAGGGAGAGAAAGATAGAAGCATCAATGATGAGAGAGAATCATTGATCAGCTGCCTCTTGCACGCCCCACACTGGGGGTCAAGCCTGCAACCCAGGCATGTGCCCTGATCGGGCATTGAACCGTGACCTCCTGGTTCGTAGGTTGACTCTCCACCACCAAGCCACACTGGCTGGGCAAATTCCTGTAATTTTTAAGCCACTAAATCTGTGGTAATTTGTAACAGTACCCCTAGCAAAGTACTGTATATATGTGATATATATTCCGAAGGTTACTTTTTAAAATTAGCCTGAAAATAGCTGATATGAAAAAGATGAGAAATACCAACAGCTTATTAAGGTGAGGGCTGATATACCCTTCCTTGCTTAGCACGGACAAGGTTATGTTGGGAAAACTCATATTTATTCTGCTTCAGTTGACACTCCTCCCTGATGTTCTCTCTTGCTCTGATGTCAGTGGCACAGCTCTCTCTGCTTTCCCCCATTTCCCCGACTCTCTTCTCTGTCACCTCTACTTGGGCTTCTTGTTCTCTACTTGTCCCTTGGATATTGGTGTGTCCCAGGCCTCCATCCATGATGTTCTCATTCTCTAGTTGTCCCTTGGATGTTGGTGTGCCCCAGGTTTCCATCCATGACGTTCTCCTCATTCTCTACTTGTCCCTTGGATGTTGGTGTGCCCCAGGCCTCCATCCATGACATTCTCCTCACTCTCTACTTGTCCCTTGGATGTTGGTGTGTCCCAGGCCTCCATCCTCGACGTTCTCCTCTGACCCACAGTCTCCTGAATGATCATATCCACGGTCCTGATTTCAGTGATCACTTGTGCTTTGATAACCCCAGATTCTTCCTTCCTAAGTGCAATTATCTCCTCTTTACTCCAGACCTACTTACTTGTGCATCAAACACAATAGGTCCAAGGTGGAACTCGTCACTTTTCCCCATTTGATTCTCTTATATTATGAGACTGGCCCAACCTTTCATTTAGATTCCAAATTAAAAAACCTGGGAATGATCCTTGATCTGTTCCCCATCATCTTCCATCTTCCATGGGAAAGTCTTGTGTGTAACTATTATAGGGGAGGCCTCAGTGGGATATATCCCTACCCTGTCCAACTTCTCAGGAGGAAAATAGTTATAAAACTGTCATTATAACATTATATAGATACAGATATAGATATAGATATAGGTGTAAGTATGGATATATGAAATCAGCTATTGTGATTCTATTTGTTCAACTTCTATAAATATCCTTTCTAATAAAGAGGGAATATGCTAATTGACCCTCACACTGTTGCAAAGATGGTGGTGCCCACAGCCAATAAGGAGGGAATATGGTAATTGGCTGCCACACCCTCAAAGATGGCGGTACCCACAGCCACAAGATGGCAGCAACCAATCCCCTCAGCCCTGCTGGGCCCTTGCCTTGTGCCTGCCTCTGGAGTCCCCCAGTCCCCTCAGCCCCCCAGCCGCCCAGGGCCGGTTCGAGGCACAGGAAAGCCTCCAATGGCAGCTGCCCAGATGCCCAGGGCCGCCCGAGACTCAGGTAACCAGGGCCGGCCAAGGCTTGCGCTGCCAGCAGTGGCAGCAGCAGAGGTGTGATGGGGGCATCCCCTTCCCCTGATCGCCGGGTCTCCTCCTGCCCCTGAGGGCTCCTGGACTGTGAGAGGGGGCAGGCCGGGCTTTGGGACCTCCCCCCTCCAGTGCATGGATTTTCATGCACCGGGCCTCTAGCCTATATATGTTTGGCAGCATTTGGTAACCAATATTGCACAAGAACACATGTGAAGGAATTGGGAGTTTTCTGAAGAAAGTGGTTTCAAGTAAGTAATGGATGATGACTTACAATTGCCCTCAGGGATAAGAATTCTCTATAATTTTTGTGTGTTTTTTTTGTTTTTGTTTTTGGTGTATTAGCACAATCGATATTTTAAAGAGTCACTTTTAGGTCTTAAAACATGCTGTTGTGATTATGATTACTGGTGATACTGGCAATATTTTTAAGAGAACTTAATGAAATAAAAATGTTATTTTACATTGTGAAAAACAAAGTAGGCCTTCTGAAAACTTTAAAATCTAAGATATATCATAAAGCTTGATTAGCTAAGAGACGTCTATCACTTCCAAATGTTCCCTCTCCCCCTCCCCGCTAAAAAAAGGTGGAGGAAAGCCAGGAATTGTGTGGAACGTTCACATTTAATAATTTCAGGGGATTTCCTATAATTACTTAATTATGAATTGCTCCCCTCCCAATATCTGTAAAGTAAATTAAATGAGGTATAACACCATCCTTAAGAGTTCTAAAGGAGTTTCTTGCTTGAAGTGGGTATTACCTGAAGATTGACTGATTGATTGATTGATTTTCCACACTTCTCTGTCTCCTAGATATTGTAACAGTGTTCCCATCTGGTTCCAGAAATCATGTAAAACCAGGCAATGGGGAGAACTTTTTTTGGATCTTTTACTTTCTTTCTCCTCATGGGCTTTAGGGGGAATGTTGACTAAGTGTTTGTTTGACTCTATTGGCCTATGGTTATGGGAATTAATAAATATGAGTGCAGAAGTTAATACTAAAGAATAGAACATTAATCCAGTGAAGGGGGAAGTACTTTGGGGAAGAATTAGATAGGAACTTTGGGGACTTTTGAAAACTATTTGCTAATTTTTATCGATATTTAAATAGCATCACTTAGAGACAGCATGTAGGTGGCACTCTTCAAAAATTCATTCTGACAATCTGCATTTTAACATGATAAGAAGTGTTGAGCACACTGACATTCAAGGCAATTATTGACGTGGCTGAGTTTAATCTACCAAATTACTATATATTTTCTGTTTTGTTTCCTCTTTTTATTTGGTTCTTCTCTTTCTTCTTTTCTGCCTTCTTTTACATTTTAATTCTTTTAGAATTTTATTTTAATTTTCCTTATGAGTTTTTGTTATTCCTCTTCGCAGGACTTTTAGTGTCTGCTCTATGGATTACAATTTGTATCCTTCATTTCTACTATTTACCTGTCTTTGAATTTTCTCTGAACTTCGTTCACATGCCAAAAACAAAATTTATTTGAGGGAGTTACAGTAAGCTATGTCTTTATCTTTCTCATTCCATTTGTGCTTAAACTAATTTCATCTAGATTAAACAGAAAACTTCCTAAAGGCACTCTCTTTTATCTTCAATCTTAGCTTCTTAAATGCAGCCTCTTTCATCCAGTTCTAACACAATAGCAATTATTTTGTCCATTATCAAATATGATCAGATGATGCTTAGTCCCCCTGGAATGATGTGCAGGTAATTTCCACACTCCCAAGGCATTCTTTGAGGAACAGGCCAGGGAGATATATTTATTCAGGTTCAACACAAAATAAGCAAGTTAAACTAGAATAACATGAAACACCCAAGATGGAGAGAAGTATTATTAAATCAATGTTATTAGAGCTTATAGCAAAAATAATTATAAGAACTTGTCTTCCTAGAATTTATTGGAACATACCTAAAGATGAAGGTGTAAATGTTTTTAAAAAGGATAATAATAGACAATTTCTCTTGAAAATGCCCACCCACTGCCGGAAGCTGATTCCAGCATGTCAGCAGGGCTGAATCATCTGGAAGTGGGTGAGGGCATTTCCCCAAACCTGAAAAGGATGCATAAATGATTCCTGCTGCCAGACAGCTGATAACATTTCAATCTACATGTTCTTGCCTCCTACTGGCCAAACACCTGAACAGCTGTAGGCAGTTCTTCCAATCTGACAATGGATTCTGTATACTAAACCCTGGTCTTTGATGTGTATATCTACCTTGCCTTAGGACAATTTGTGTTAATAAAAAGCAAGGGGGAAGAAACCAAGGTGGCAGCATAGGTGAACACCTAAACTGCTGCCTCACACAACAATTTCAAAACTACAGCTAAAAGACAGAATGGACGTCATCCAGAACCACAGGAAAGCTGGCTGAGTGAAAATTCTACAACAAGAAGGAAAGAGACGGGAACACAGAGACTAGGAGGAGCTGCAAAAGGCTGAGGTACGGAGACACGCGCGCGGAGAGGACAGGCGGCTGAGTGCCTGGCTAGCTTTCTCTAGCGGGAGAGAGATGGAAGCTCCCGACTGCACTGAACCCCAGTTCCGACTGCACTGAACCCCAGTTACGGGTGAGACCCTGGGGTCCCAGACTCATACAGGGGGAGTCTGGACTGTCGGGAAAAGAGGAATGCACGAAAACTCAGGGGAGCCGCGAAAGGCAGAGGTCTGGAGGCATGCGCGCGAGTGTGCGCAGAGAGGACTGACTGCTGAGTGTGCCGCTGGCTTTCTCTAGCGGGGGGGGGAGACGGAAGCTCCCGACTGCACTGAACTCCAGTTCCGGACGAGAATCTGGGAATCCAGATTCATTGAGGGAGAAACTGGACTGTCTGGCAGTGGGCGAAACTCAAGGGCGGCTTTTTCTCAGAGGTGCTTGCAGCAATTACCGAGCGACCCAGGGGCCTCATAGGGCAGGGCTGACAGGAAGCCAAGACTGTCTGCTCAGCCCTGAGGCTCCGCCCCATCCAAGCTGAGCACAGAGGCTTTTGCAGTTTTGCAAGTCTTGTCTCATAAGGCTGTCTCTAGCACAGAAGTTCTCCTGGCATAGACACAGCTGATCCTCACAGCCAATTGGCCTGGAAGTCAATTCCTCCTAGTGATACCAACAACAATCAAGACTTAACTACAACAAGGCTGTACACACAGTCCACAAAGGGGTGCACCAAGAGTGTCCACCTCAGGTAACTGGGGAGGCTGAGCCACTGGGCCATATAGGACACCTAGCACACAAAGCTACTCTACCAACTCAGGGAAGCAGTAAAAATGTGGAGACAAAGAAACAGATCACAAACAAAAGAAATGGAGGAAAGCAAATGACTGGATATAGAGTTCAAAACTACGGTTATAAGGTTTTTCAAAAATTTCCTAGAAAAGGCTGATAAATTTAGCAAGACCCTCAAGGATATGAAAAAGGACCAACTAGAAATTAAACATACACTGACTGAAATAAAAAAATATTATACAGAGACCTAACAGCAGACTAGAGGAACACAAGAATCAAGTCAAAGATTTGAAATACAAAGAAGCAAAAAACACTCAACTGGAAAAGCAAAAAGCAAAAAGAATCCAAAAATTTGAAGATAGTGTAAGGAGCCTCTGGGACAACTTCAAGCATACCAACATCAGAATTATGGGGGTGCCAGAAGAAGAGAGAGAGCAAGATACTGAAAACCTATTTGAAGAAATAATGACTGAAAACTTCCCCCACCCGGTGAAAGAAATAGACTTACAAGTCCAGGAAGTGCACAGAACCCCAAACAAAAGGAATCCAAAGAGGACCACACCAAGACACATCATAATTAAAATGCCAAGAGCAGAAGACAAAGAGAGAATATTAAAAGCAGCAAGAGAAAAACAGTTAATTACCTACAAGGGAGCACCATACGATTGTCAGCTGATTTCTCAACAGAAACTATGAAGGCCAGATGGGAGTGGCAAGAAATATTCAAAGTGATGAATAGCAAGAACCTACAACCAAGATTACTCTACCCAGCAAAGCTATCATTCAGAATTGAAGGGCAGATAAAGAGCTTTACAGATAAGAAAAAGCTAAAGGAGTTCATCAACACCAAACCAGTATTATATGAAATGCTGAAAGGTACTCTTTAAGAAGAGGAAAAAGAAGAAAAAGGTAAAGATAAAAATTATGAACTACAAATACATATCTATCAACAAGTGAATCTAAAAATCAAGTGAATAAAAAATCTGATGAACAGAATAAACTGGTGAATATAATAGAATCAGGGGCATAGAAAGGGAGTGGACTGACAATTCTCAGGGGGAAAGGGGTGTGGGGGATGCGGGAAGAGACTGGACAAAAATCGTACACCTATGGATGAGGACAGTGGGAGGGAGGTAAAGGCAGAGGGTGGGGTGGGAACCGGGTGGAGGAAAGCTATGGGGGAAAAAAGAGGAACAATTGTAATAATCTGAACAATAAAGATTTATTAAATTAAAAAAAAATAAGCAAGGGGTCCTGAGACAAGAGAGAACTTGGTTTCTTTAGCCAAGCTCCGCTGGCCCCCCGAATGCCTTCCAAGATTATGTTTCGTCCCTGAATTCTTGATTAATTTACACACAGCGCCTTCTCCAGATTCCTGAACCCTTCTAGATGCCCAGAAACACACACCAGCAACCCTCCTGTTATTTAGGCGGGAAAAAAAGGAATATTCACTTGACTAAAAATTTAGGCTTACAAACATTCATAGGAGCAAAATTATAATACGCATGTACAGATGCTCATTAGATAAACATTGTTGGGGAAGTGGGGAGGTGTTAGAAAAAAAGAGCATTGTGTGTAATAACAACAAACTAGTAACAACCTAAAGTTCTTCTAGTAGAAGACTGAAAACTTTTTATGGTTCATAAATAAAAAAAGAAGAAAGATGATCTATGTGCTGTTATGCAAATATGTCCAAGATATATAATTAAGTGGGAAAAAAGAAAGAATCAGAAATGTGTGTTTGTCGTGCATCTATTTGGTGATATCTATGGATGTAGACATGAACGTGTTTTGAGTAGGATCATAAGAAATCCGTAGCTGCGGTGGTTCTTGGGGAGAAGGTGAGGAAAGGGGCTGGTGTGTAAGGGAGTCTTGTGCTTTTTATTTCGCACCTGTCTGTGCAGATTAGTTTTTTTATCATGAGTTCTTTTAATTTTTCAAAAGTAATAATTTTAAAAAATCAAAGACTGTGTTCCTTGATTCAGAAGGAGCCTAATTTGTTACTTATTTTGGTTGTTATGAGCAATTTATAATCAATAATAATCTCTCTAAGGGTATGGAAGAAACAAAACCAGTTGCCTCTGGGAAAGAGAACTGGGTGGCCAAGGGACATAGGGGAGAGTTTTAACTCTGTCCTTTTGTATTTCTTGAATTTTACCCATGTAAATATATTACTTGGTAAAAAAATTAAAATACCCCCAATGATTAAAATAATGAGATGAGATAGAGATAGAGATAGAGATAGATAGAGAGAGAGAGAGAGAGAGAGAGAGAAATACTAATGTGAGAAAGAAACATTAATCGCATGCCCTGACCAGGGATCGAACCCCAAACCCGGGTATGTTCCTGACCGGGAATTGAGCCATCCCCTTCGGTGCACAGGACAATGCTCCAGCTGTCTGAGCCACACCAGCCAGGGCTCAATATGTATTTTTAATTCATCATTTTGGTAAATTGACAAGATGGATCATGTTCCATGTTACTGAGGGTGTGGCTGCACAGGGAGTTCTCAAATGCTGTTGATGGGAGTATAAATTAGTCAGATATATTAACGTGAATGGAAAAGGAGCCACCCACTACACCCGACAAGCTCAGGGTGAAGGGGGTCAAACACATGGCGACGGAAGACGATGTGACTCTGGGTGGCACACAATGCACTCTACAGATCATGTGTCAGAGGAATGTACACTTGAAAACTATACAACCTTATTAACTAATATCACCCCAATACATTTAATTAAAACAATTAAAAAAACCAAAAAACTTCTCCGGAGCATTTTCTCAGTTCACGGTGATTCTGCTTCCCGGCAGTTGCCATCAGTTTGGCTCAAGTAAACTCATAAAAATTCTCTACAGCTTTGGATGCTTCTTACATCAACATTAGCAAAATTTTAAATGTATGTTTACTTTCTGAGAAATTGAGCTTCTAAGAAGCCCCTTTGCTGGAGAGTAACTCACGCAACAGAAATAAAATGAGTGGTGGGCAAGCAAGGCCTCTGCTGACCGGTTCTCCACCTTCGCCTCCTAACCCCTGTGACAGAACTGTGTTCAGTCCCTCCGCAGGCCTTGTACAGGTCCCAAAACGCTCACAAACTGCCAGCTCACAGCAAGACAAGCGCGAAGAGAGGCCCTAAAGAGCCCTCTAGTGGCCCTTGTTTAGAGAACAGGCTCCTTAAAGTCCGTACTTGCTTTAAGCCTTCCTACCAGAGGGTCAAAGGCAAGTCTGCAGATGCCGTGGGCTGTGACAATCCCACAACCAGCAAATGCAAAGGAAATCTGAGAGTCACTTCTGTTGACTCACAAGAGACTTAGGAGACCTGAGAAGAAGACCCCTGGTCCAGGGAATAAGAAGAAGACAATGAAAAAAAATGACAGAGAGAGAGATGAGACTATTTCTAGGGGGTCCATGGCAGACGGAGTTTACCAGTCCCTTAGTGAGGGAATATTCACTATTACACAAGAACACATGGATGGTAACCACATCTTTCCCCTCCCCTGGCCAACCAAGCTTCTATAAGAGGGCTGATTTAGGACTCATTGTCTCCACCTTCTCACCTGGTCACCATCCCTACGAATAGCCCCTGTTCTGGTCTCCAGGACATCATTATTGTCCAGTTCAGTAGGTTCTCTACATTTTTACACGATGTTCCTTCGCATCATTTACTCATGTGATTAACCATTTGCTTCTTCATACTCTCATAATTATTATGACACTGGGTTCTCTTAATGCTCTCTGGCTTTATCTTCTCATTTCCTCCCTACACTCCTCCTCTACATGGTGGTACATCAGAAAGAGTAGGATGTCTCCCTCAAATTCTAAGGCTATGCAGCTAGAGTTCCAGACATGTTTTAGATTCTGCCAATCAGATAGCCTCACCTGGAGACCTGGTAGAGAAAGGCGGATGCAAGAAAGTTTGGAGAAGAATCTGATCAAGACATTATAGATTCTTAAGGAAGTCCACAACCCTGAGGTAGGTTAAGGGGCACTACTTTACACAGTCTCCTTAGAAAACGCCTCTGCTTTCCAGTTTCAAGTTCATGTATGTAGATGATTTCTGTGTTGGTCAGCCACTGGTGCAATAATGCTGCATAACAAAACACCGCAAAGTTCAGCAACTTGCAACAGTGTGTGCATGCCTGTGCGTGCGTGCGTGCGTGCGTGTGTGTGTGTGTGTGTGTGTGTGTGTGTGTGTGTTTTGTTCATGGTTCTGCTTTAGGCTCTGGTGACAGGTCATAATTGTGTTCAGATTTGCTGTGTCCTCACATTCTTCTTGATTGACAGTTGCCCAGGGTATGTTCTTCCCATGGCAGATCACAGAAGCCTCAGGGAGAAGCCAGGTCACCCAAGCACATTCAGAGCTGCTCTCGGCAGCCCCGCTCACATTTTGTTTTCCAAAGCAAGACACCTGGCCAAGCCCCAGAGTCAGTGGGGTAGGGGAGTATATTTGTCCTCCACGGGGAGGAGAGGGGGATTAATATTTTATAAAACTTAACAACATGAATTCCATTGTCAGGATCAATATTACACATGAAATAAGTGTAAGGTGTACATGGCTGTCAAAGAGAACATTCAGTGATTCGATTGGCTGTGTTTGTTTGGTAGGACACAGTTTAACCACGCAACCTCTTCTTCTGTGAGAATCAGAACCTGTAAACCAAGAGGTATTCATCTCCAGAGCTTGGCGCTGCACCTATCACGTCAGCCACTCACTTTAATTGGGACAGTTTGATTCTCTTTAGTTTAAATGAATTCAAAACAAGAGGCTTCCACATTCTGCTCAGCTGCCAGTTTGTTAAATGCTTCCTGTTTCTGCTCTTGAACAATTTTCTAGAGAATTATCTATTTTACCAAAATTATGTTTTCCCCCATAGATTAGCTAAAATATCTTCGCCTTACATTTTCCTGCAAACCGGCTTTCTTTTCTCCGTGTACATTCAGATACATTTTTGCAGTGGCTTCACCAGCCAGCCGTCCAGTGGTAGTCTCCAGCTCTGGCTTCTGTCAATGCCTCTTCAACAGGTTTCAGATGTTTAAATCCCAACACATTGAATACTGTCATCATCAGCATTACCCAAGGGCTTATCCTATATAATAAAAGGGTAATATGCAAACGGGGGAATGACCAGTCACTATGACACGCACTGACCACCAGGGGGCAGACGCTCAAAGGCAGGAGCTGCCCCCTGGTGGTCAGTGCGCTCCCACGGGGGGAACACCCCTCAGCCAGAAGCCAGGTTCATGGCTGGAGAGCACAGGGGCGGTGGTGGGAACCTCTCCTGCCTCCGCAGCAGCGCTAAGGATGTCCGACTGCCAGCTTAGGCCCGCTGCCCGCAGTCAGTCAGACATCTCCTGAGGGTTCCCGGACTACAAAAGGGCACAGGCCGGGCTGAGGGACTCCCTCCTCCCACCAAGTGCATGAATGTCGTGCACCAGGCCTCTAGTTGAAAATAAGGTGGTAGTGGTGGTGTGTGTATCAATGTGAGCATATAGTTGGAGAGGTTGAGGATGATAAGTAGCATTTCCGATTCAGCCCTAAGCATTGGTGGCTTGCTCACTAATTACAAAACAAAACAACAACCAGCAAAAATAAATAAATAAACAAACAAACAAACAAACAAATAAACCATCACTGCAAATTTTCACTGTCATAGTATAATTTTTTCTTGTTTTCCTTTTTTTTTGGTTAATCCTCACCTGAGGATATTTTTCCATTGATTTTTAGGGACAGTGGAAGAGAGAGGGAAAGACAGAGAGAAATGCATTGATTGGTTGCCTCCTGCATGAGCTTGGACCAGGGCTTGGGCCAGGGAGAAGCCTGTAACCAAGGTACATGCCCTTGACCGGAATCAAACCCAGGACCCTTTGGTCTGCAGGCCGACGCTCTATCCACTGAGCCAAACCGGCTAGGGCTCTTGCTTTTCTTTAAAATTATTTGACCTCTATTGCAGTGGCTGCTCAGAAATTGTGAAGAAGTTGACAGGTGTGCCATAGAATGTTATGTAGTTTGTGTACCATGAGATGCAAAAGGTTGAAAGTCACTGTCTTAGGTACTGTCAGTGGAAAATGTTCCTTTATAACGGGAATGTCAGAACCAGGCCAGATTTTCCATGAGAAATCATTTCAGTGAGCAGAGAAAGAGGAAGCTTGGGCCAATCCTTTTTTAAAATGTAAACAGATGCAAAGGAGCCCTCAGCTACTGCCCCCCCCCTCCCCCGCCCCTGTGATGCCCAGGATGTCAGCGAAGGACAGCAAGTTCTGTGGCCCCATTTCCAGGGTGACTTCCAGTCCTGCCACTTGTGGGAGCTCCTGGAGCTCCTCCCACCCACCTCCACCCCCAGGCAGGTCGCTGTGAGAAGGGCTCCGCACCTCCTGGACTGGACACAGAGTGTGAGCTGTGCTGATGGTTTGGCTTCCCCTTTGTTCCAAGGAGGGGTGGGATGGGGAGGGGACAGGGCAGCCTGACAACAGCTAAATCCCTTAGATAATTTTAAGACTTTATTTTTTTATAGAGCAGCAAAATAGAGAGGAAAATACAGAGATTTCCCACACTAGTATACTCCCTGTCCCCACACATGCATAACCTCCCCCATTATCATCTCCACCCCACCCCGCAGAGTGGTACATTTGTTATAGTTGATGAACCTTCACTGATACATCATAATCACCCAGAGTCCACAGTGTACATTAGGGCTCATTCTTGGTGTTGTGTATTCTATGAGTTTGGACAGATGTATAATGACTTGTACCCACCATTGTAGTATCATACAAGAGTATTTTTATTCCCCTAAAAATCCTTGTCTCCACCCCCATCCCCTGGCAACACTGATCTTTACACTGTCCCTGACACATTTTGGACCCCAAAAGAGAGAGCTAAGTCCTAAACAAGGGTTGACCCAGGGCTAGGGCACGGGCGATATTTTAATTATATATTGTATATTATTTACATGAAAAGAATATGCAAAATGATATCCATTGTATGTTTTATGTAAAAACACCTAGAAGATATTCTTTCAGTAAGCCTACAGTTTTTCTTTACTTGATTTTCCTATAGAGCCATGCCCATTTCTTCATTCTGGAGGACAAAATCACCATAATTGGTTTCTTTTGGGCATCAAATATCCAACAAGCAAATAATTATTGAATGTTTACCACGTGTCAGACATTATGCTAAGCATCTTACTTGCAGTGATTCTCAGAAAAAAATCTCACAAGATTTTGATGTATTGGCATCCCATTCTACAGACACACATTGCAAGATCTGTTGTTATTAAAATCTTTGATGTAACAACTTCAGATTTATACGAGTTAAAATGTAGAAATACCGTGTTTTAGTTAGACCATTGACAGATCCAAAAGTTCAATAACATTTTATATTGGACACAGGCCATATATTTTGGTTAAGAGTATAAATTGAGCCCAGCTGGTATGGCTCAGTAGGTGAGCATCAACCTATGAACCAGGGGGTCATGGTTCAATTCCCCATCAGGGCACATACCCAGGTCGCGGGCTTGATCCCCAGTGTTGGACTTGCAGGAGGCAGCTGATCAATGATTCTCTCTCATCATTGATCTCTCTCTCTCTCTCCCCGCACCTCTGACTCTCTGAACTCAATAAAAATATAATTTTAAAAAAGAGTATAAATTGATGAGACCCTACAAAGTGCAATTTGACAATATGTTTCTACTAATTTCCCCAGTGATCATACTTTGGGACATTTATCATCCCTGCACAGACGCCAGTGATGTATTTCAGTAGTATCTGCTGCAGCACTGTTTGTAATTGCAAAAACCCAGGGAAAACTATAAGTGCTTCTAAGCAGTGAACTGGTTACGTAAACGGCTGCAAAACCACAACCTGGAATACTATACGTCAGAAAAGAAGAAGGAGGAAACCATATACTAATATGAAAACATCTCCAAGCTATAAAACATGAATACAGTAAGGTACAAAACGCTGTCTATAACAGATTGCTATTGGTGCATTGTTGAACCCGAGAAGGAATATGCCTGCGAAAAAGAAACCATTGTGGTTAACGGCCCAAATTCATAATCATAACCTAGCAGACATTGTTTACAGAGGCCTCTCACACACCTGCAGGCTGAGCTGCCGAGCCTCCCGCGCTGGGCCTGAGCCCAACCTTAGAAAGGGGTTCCTGCCATCCTATTTTGACCAATTGACTGAGCTCTGCCCTATAGTTGAGAATAGAGCTTCTCAACTATATCCTCATTTGCATCTTACTAACCAATAAGAGCTTGAGATTTTGACCAAGCAGGCTGTGGAAAATGGACCAATCAGGGACCAACACGGCACTTTATATAAGCCAGCCTCCCCTTCATCTCCTGTTCGCTTCAGGTTTCCACCAGAGGCTGTTTCTCAGGTTTGTAAATTATTTATTTGAATAAAATTTTTCATGTACTGCGCCCCAGATTAGAAACTTCTGTTCACTTTGGATTGGTGGCAGGGACGTTTCGTTGACATTAAAAAAAGAGAGAAAGTAATGCATATTCCGAGCTGGTTATTGCCTGTTTGCTTTTCTCACCGTTCCTCACCATTCTCTACCGAGTGTATAGTCCAAGCAAATTGATTTAATTTTGTGTGTCAGTGTGGCTAGGTCAAATCCACTCTAGATGTTGCTGTGAAGGCACCTTTCAGATCTGATTAACTTTTTTTTTTTTTATAAAAAATATATTTTATTGATTTCTTACAGAGAGGAAAGGGAGAGGATAGATAGTTAGAAACATCGATGAGAGAGACATCGATCAGCTGCCTCCTGCACACCCCCCCACTGGGGATGTGCCCGCAACCCAGGCACATGCCCTTAACCGGAATCGAACCTGGGACCCTTCAGTCCGCAGGCCGACGCTCTATCCACTGAGCCAAACCGGTCAGGGCAGATATGATTAGCTTTTAAACCGGTAGACTTTGAATAACGAAGAAAAAGGGAGTAAGCCCTATTCAATCACTTGAGGCCTTTCTCAAAATGAAGACTGAGGTCTCCCAAAAAGAAGGAACCACTGCCTCTAGACAGCAACATAGAACTTCTGCCTGAATTTTATACTCAAGGCTGCAACGTATCAACACTTAACTAAATCTCCAACCTGTTGCTTTCCCCTACAGATTCCAGATTTGCCATCCCCCACAATCGTGAGTCGATTCCTTAAAGTCTCTCTCTCTCTCTCTCTCTCTCTCTCTCTCTCTCTCTCTCTCTCTCACACACACACACACATCTCCATATATATGGAAGGGAGGGGCTGTTTCTTATAAGGAGACCTATAGACCTATCTGACGCATCACAGGTTGAGTTGTTTGGAACTCATTTATTGGGGAGTGCTCTTGAGATCGATGCTTGTGGAAGAAACGTGAGTAACTGCCATCCAATGCTCTTATAACGGCCATCCAATACATGTAAGAATGATAAAAAGGTACATTATTGTCACATACATGCTTTAATTTGGTGGTGGTGATGCAATCAAGTCTCCTTTTCTCCAGTAGAAGCCTCCCTTTCTCCCCTGAAAAGGTCTGTGGGTCACCCAGACAAGATCTGAGCATTCTTGCAGGGGCAGGGGTTGGGGATTAACCTGATTACATCCCGTGGTTCCCAGGTTTATTTGACCACAGCCTGCATTTCAAATCCCACGAGGGTATCCGAAGGAGCACACTGTAATTTCACTGTGGCCGGCCTTTCTTCAGGAATGCAGCCTCCAGTTACGGCATTGCTCTTGGGAGGAAACGCGATCTCCTCTACGAGGAAGATTCCAAGAACCAATTGTGGCCCAAACAGGGTCTGCCTGTGCATGTCTGGTTAAGCACTTCAAAGTGGAAGCGAAACAAAACACACCAAACTAGAAAAAGGAGGGCTGGATGAGGGGACGGGGGGGGGGGGGGGGGGGGGGCAGATACAGGATGGGGACGGAGGCTGTTTTGAACCAGGTTTGAAAGATCAAGGAGAATTATAAGAGCCCAATGAGGAACAGCTTTGCTTGTTTTCAAATAAAAAATAGAGTGGGGGAAGGCTTTATCCCCAGGAGGCTGGATGGAGGCAAGGAGGCGCATTAGAGAACTGTGAGGTAGGTTCCCGGAGAGGCAGGCAGTGAGACTGGGGTTCAGGTGGACTAGAGCAGTGGTCAACTCATTAGTCAACAGAGCCAAATATCAACAGGACAACGATTGAAATTTCCTTTGAGAGCCAAATTTTTTAAACTTAAACTTCTTCTAACGCCACTTCTTCAAAATAGACTCGCCCAGGCCGTGGTATTTTGTGGACGAGCCACACTCAAGGGGCCAAAGAGCCTCATGTGGCTCACGAGCCACAGTTTGCCGACCACGGGACTAGAGCATTTGGTTTCTAACTAAACTGGCTGTGCGTGGAGCTGCCAGAACTGAGTGGAATCGGCCAGGGCCTCTGCTTCAGGGGAGCCAGCCCGCCTGGGCAAGGCATGGGGCCCGGTAAGGCCAGCCGTGGGCAAACTACGGCCCGCAGGCCAGATCCGGCTGTTCTATCCGGTTCTCTTGCTCTCCCCTCCGCTCCTTTACTTTGAATTTATATTAGTTCACACAAACACTCCATCCATGCTTTTGTTCCGGCCCTCCGGTCCAGTTTAAGAACCCATTGTGGCCCTCAAGTCAAAAAGTTTGCCCACCCCTGGGTTAGGCTGTTGGGCAAGATCAGATGGCTCTGTGTATCTGGCATTTCTCCATCTGTGCTGGTGTGTTTGGTAAGCTTTCCCCATGCTGGGGTAACTGCAGGTCTGAAACAGAGCCTGTCCTGAGTTGTTACCCAATGCAGTGCTGGCCATCAAGGGGAGGGGCAGGTTGGGGAAGGCAGGGTGGTCTTCTGATTCTAAGATGACCCTCTGAAGAGGAGAAAGGTACATCTCTCCCCTTGGTCTGGTAGGAAGGGGTGAGCAATGTGAATTGGGGTGAACGTGAAGTGCCTGCAGTTAAGCAGGTGTGGGCATATTCTGCCCCCCTTCCCCCCCCCGCCGGGGGCTCATGATTGATGATGGGAATCACCGTTATATGTATTAAGCATTTTTCCTTCTGAAACTGAGTAAACCAAAAATTAAATAAATTCAAAAGAACATTAAAAATATGTATAGGGTAACAAAACTATAGTTATAAAAACAGACAAGTGGTTGCCAGGGGTTACGGGTTGGGGAGAGTGTGACCATCAGGCTATTTTGTGGAGATGGAACAGCTTTGTATCTTTTTCATTTTTTTTTTTTTTTAGTTTTTATTTATATATTTTTAAAAATCTTTATTGTTGAAAGTATTACATATGTCCCCCTTTTCCCCCCATTGACCCCCTCCAGCCTGCCCCTGCCCCCCACCCCAGGCCTTCATCACCCTATTGGCTGTGTCTATGGGTTATGCATATATGCATACAAGGACTTTGGTTGAGCACCTCCCACCCACACACCCTCCCCAGCCTTCCCTCTGAGATTCCACACTCTGTTCCATGCTTCCTTGTCTATGGATCCACTCCGTTCATCAATTTATTTTGTTACTTAGATTCCACATATGAGTGAGATCATGTGATACTTGTCTTTCTCTGACATGAAACCTTTTATTTTGATGTAGTCCCATTTGTTTATTTTCTCCTTAGTTTCCTTTGCCCTAGGAGAGGTATCTGTAAATATATTGCTACGAGAGATGTCTGAGATTTTGCTGCCTATGGTTTCTTCTAGGATTTTTATGGTTTCTGTACTTACATTTAAGCCTTTTATTCATTTTGAGTTTATTCTTGTGTATGGTGTAAGTTGGTGGTCTAGTTTCATTTTTTTTTTTTGCATGTATCTGTCCAATTTTCCCAACACCATTTATTGAAGAGACTGTCTTGACTCCATTGTATGCTCTTGCCTCCTTTGTCAAATATTAACTGAGCGTAATGGCTTGGGTCAATTTCTGGGATCTCTGTTCTGTGCCAGTATGAGGCTGTTTTGATTATGGTGGCTTTGTAGTATAACTTGATATCTGGTATTGTGATTCCTCCAACTTTGTTCTTCTTTCTCAAGATTGTTGCAGCTATTCAGGGTCTTTTTTGGTTTCATATAAATTTTTGGAGCATTTGCTCTTGATCTGTGAAATATGCTGTTGATATTTTAATAGGGATTACATTGAATCTATAGATTGCCTTGGGTAGTATGGACATTTTAATTATGTTAATTCTACCAATCCATGAACATGGTATATTCTTCCACCTGTTTATATCTTCCTCTATCTCCTTTTTCAATGTCCTGTAGTTTTCTGAGTACAAGTTTTTTTACCTCCTTGGTTAAGTTTATTCCTAAGTATCTTAATTTTTTTGTTGCAGTGGTAAATGGGATTGTTTGTTTAGTTTCTCTTTCTGAGAGTTCTTTATTGGTGTATAGAAAAGCCATCGACTTTTGGGATTTTGTACCCTGCTACATTGCCAAATTCATCTTTTAAATCTAGTAGTTTTTTTGGTGGAGTCTTTAGGGTTTTCTATGTACAATATCATGTCATCTGTGAATGATGAGAGTTTTACTTCCTCTTTCCAGTTTGGATGCCTTTTATTTCTTCTTCTTGTCTGATCGCTATGGCTAGGACTTCCAGTACTATCTATAATAATAAAAGCTAATATGCTAATTAGATCAGACGACCTTCCGGACGAAGCCAGGGCAGCAAGGGAAGCCCAGGTCCCGGGTGCCAGAGGGAAACTGGTGCCAGCAGCCGGGGAAAGGAAAGGCCTATACTTGCACAAATTTCATGCATCGGGCCTCTAGTGTTGAATAAGAGTGGTGAGAGCAGACATTCCTGTCTTGTTCCTGTTCTTAGGGGAAATGGTTTTAGTTTTTGCCCATTGAGTATGATGTTGCTGTAGGTTTGTCATATATGGCCTTTATCATGTTGAGATATACTCCCTCTATTCCCACTTTGCTGAAAGTTTTTATAAAAAATGGGTGTTGGATTTTGTCAAATGCTTTTTCTCCACATATTGATATGATCATTTGATTTTTGTCTTTTATTTTGTTTATGTGATGCATCATGTTTATTTATTTGTGAATATTGTACCAGCCTTGCATCCCTGTAATAAATCCCACTTGGTCATGATGTATGGTCTTTTTAATATCTTTCTGTGAACTAACACCTATACTCAAACTATTCCAGCTTTGTATCTTGATTGTGGTGGTGATTGCATGAATCTATACATGAGATGAAACTTGATAGAACTACACACACACAGTACTTACAAGAACTAGTGAAATTTGCCCAGCCTGTGTGGCTCAGTGGTTGAGCATCAGCCCATGAACCAGGAGGTCACAGTTGGATTCTAGGTCAGGGCACTTGCCCAGGTTTTGGGCTTGATCCCCAGTAGGGGGCATGCAGGAGGCAGCCAATCAATGATTCTCATCATTGATGTTTCTCTCTCCCTCTCCCCTCCTCTCTCTTAATTCAATAAAAACATATCTAAAAACTAATGAAATCTAGTAAAATGGAAGGAGCTTTAATAAAAAGAACACAACAAAGATCCATTACTGACAACCCACTTTAGCAAAGAGCATGGCCCTTATCCTGGAAGTCTTCAAAGCCCTCCTTCCCTCCTCCTCCCCTCCTCCTCCCAAGCAGAAATAACTACTGCCTGCATTTTTCTTCCCATCATCCCTTTCCTTTTCTTTATAGCTCTACCTTGTAATTTTATATCCCCAAAGAATATATTGTTTAATTCTGCATGTTCTTGCATGTTATATAAATGAAATCATTCTACTTATATTCTTCCACTACTTGCTTTTTTAAAACTCATACAGTACTGCTATAAACATCCTTCTATGTGTCTCTTAGCACATGTGCAAGAATGTCTCTATGGACCTTGGGGTGGAAATTCTGGGTCAGAAAGTTTAGCTACTTTTATAACTTACTGATGCCAAGTTATTTTACAAAGTGGTATAACTAACACTGTGAATTTCCAGTAACATTTGGTATTATCAGGATTCTTACTTCTTGTGTGTTTAAGTATAAAATGGTATCTGATTACTGTGGTTTTCATTTGTATGGGTTTTTTTTTTATCTATACTAATAAAAGGGTAATATGCTAATTAGACCAGAAGACCTTCCAGACGTCCTTCCGGACAAAGCCATGGTGGCGGGGCTGAGGCAAAGGTGGTTAGGGGCAATCAGGCCAGGAGGGGAGGGCAGTTGGGGGTGATCAGGCTGGCAGGGGGAGGCAGTTGGGGGTGAACAAGCTGGCAGGGGGGGGCAGTTGGGGGCGAGTAGGCCGGCAGGCAGAGTGGTTAGGGGTGATCAGGCAGGCAGGCAGGTGAACAGTTAGGAGCCAGCAGTCCTGGATTGTGAGAGGGATGTCTGGCAGTCGGACATTCCCCAAGGGGTCCCAGATTGGAGAGGGTGCAGGCCGGGCTGAGGGACATCCCCCTCCCTTGTGCATGAATTTCATGCACTAGGCCACTAGTGTTCTAATAAGATTGAGCATTTTTCCATGTATATTTGTTCATTTCTTTCTCTTGTGAAATACACTTTTACCACTTTTGCACATTTATCAGTTGGATTGTCTTTTATTGATTTATGGGAGTTCTTCATATATTCTGGAGATTAATTCTTTGTGTTGCAAATACCTTCTCCGAGTTTCTAACTTACTTTTTTCTTTCATTATGGTGCCTTTTAAGGAACGTAAACAATATAGTTTATCTCATTTTAAGAATAATTTTATTTATAGCAAATATATTTTCAAAGAAATCTTTATAAACCAGAAAAATCATTTCCCTTATTAATCTTTAATACATTTTGTAATTCTGCTTTTACATTTAAGTTTTTAATACAGTAAAAATTGCTTTTATGTGTGATGGGAAGGGTTCAATTTTATTTTTATATATTTGGGTAATTCTTTTTCTTCATACCCATATATTGGAAAAAAAAAAAAAAGATTATTTCCCCCAGGCATCTGCAAAGTCAGCTCTAGAAAAAACCAGTTAGATTTCTGTGCATGTATAGACCTGTTTCTGGGATCTATTTTCTGCTGCACTGGTCCATCTTCATGTGTTCTCACAAATCCCACGCTATCCTAATTGCTTTATCCCTAGAATAACTTAGTATCTGGGAAGTAACTTCTCCCATATGGTTCTTCTTTTTGAATGTCTTGTCTGTTTTTTGTCCTTTGCTCTTTCATATACATTGTGGAATCAGCTTGCCAAGTTTCTCCAAAGCCCAGAGAATTTTATTGGAATTATATTGAATCCACAAAGTCATGTATCTTCATGTGTGTGTGCATATATACTTGATCACATTTTGCAGAGCAATAGATCATTAGTGCAGCATTATTCTTCATTAGATCATTGGTACATATCAGAGGCAGGGAGTTGGTTTGGTATGGAGGTGCATGAAGGCATTGTCCACCCCCTCCCCCCAGCTCCAGTATAACAGTATCTGATAACAGCATGGAAGGAGAGCCTGCGCTCCAATCACCATGACCAGAGTTCTCACTTAGAGAGCTGTTCCTGCCCTGGCTGGTTTGATCAGCAGTTAGAGCATCAGCCCATGGAACAAAGGGTCTTGAATTCAATTCCTGATCAAGGGCATGTACCTAGGCCGCAGTTTGATCCCTCGCCCTGGTCGGGGCTCATACGAGAGGTATCCAATCAATGTGTGTCTCTCTCACATCGATGTTTCTCTCTCTCTCCCTCCCTTCCACTTTCTCTAAAAATCAATGGAAAAAATATCCTCGGATGAGGATTAACAAACAAATAAAATAAAGAGCTGTTCCCTAAAATATTACAATTGCTATGACATAAGCACATCACTATAAACCAATGAAGATTGTGTTTCTGGGCATGCCTAGGACAAAACATTGCATTTAGACCTGGAGGCAAAAGCTGTATAATATAGCAGCCAAGGAAGCCTTTTATATCTATCCATGTCTTCCCATCTGTAGAGTTCAGAATTGTTGGTCAAGGACTGTTGACTCAATTCAGATGAGAGTGTGATGCTGCACTGTGGCTGCAGGATGAGAATAAAAAATAGAGTATAGACTACTTTGCTCTTAAATTAAATTGCTATTTATAATATATATATATATATATATATATATATTTTGCAGTTCAGTTAGGACTGAATAAAAAATGCCACGCTGAATAAAAAAGGCCTAGAAGTACTAGAGTATGAAACTCCTCAAGCCATCTTTTCCACCCCAAGGCCTGAGCACAACCTCATTTATCTTGTCAGCAAAGTTCAGGGATGTATTGCACTATGGCTCCACCTTTAAAAGTTTTGTGTGTTGGTGTGTACCCATGTCTTCTAAAGATAAAGCGCTGTTTCATTGGCATTACTCACCGTGTTGAAGGCTTTCTGGTAAACACTTAAGGCACTCACCTTGCGGGAAAAGACACCCGGGTGCCACTTCCTAAGAAATAGGCCATTCCTAATGTTGTTTTGTAACTTGATTCTAGTGAGGCATTGATTGAAGTCAATAATGGCTCAGTCAGTGACGATAGACACAGGCTGACCCTTAAGAGATGCTCCAAAAGTTAAGACGTGTTCTCATTTGGCTATAGTGTCAATCCAGTTGATTAATAATATCCGACTCTTAGTCATATTCATGTGACCCAGAAAAGACATCAGTCTCCAAATTATCTCAGTGTTTAACCCCAAATTACAGGAGTTTATGGTTGTGTGGGGGCATAGAGCGGCCAGGCAGGCTCCCTGCACTTGAGAAACTTACAATCTACTATCTAATAACTGAAACATGAGGGGAGGCCTTGCTGCCATAGGGCCTGCTGGGAAGGCTCAGGCTGAGGTGGCCTGGGGTTTGGAGAGCGGTCAGAAAGGCAGGTGAAAACAAGCAACCCCATTGTCAATCCGAGGATGGCATCTGCAGAGCAGCATTTAGATCAGTGGTCTTTAAGCTTTTGGGCATGCTTCCTCCTAAAAGAAGTTTGGAAAGCTGTCTGCCTCCTCCCATTCCTGCTGCCAGTGTGGGGAGATCCAAAAGTCTGCCCTGCGCCTGGATCCCCGGGCACAGCTTGCTGTGTTAGGAACGAAGACTGCCTTGGGGGGCAGGACAATGGCTGGTTTATTAGCAAACAAGGAAGCTTGGGTTTGTTCCTTTAAATGCCAGGGTAATCAAACTCCACGTGCCAGGCCTTCTCCTAAGCACTCGATACAGTTTCTCTCAATTAACATTCACCAAAACCCTGTGGAAGAGGCTGGAACTATCCTCACTGAATAGAGAGCTTAGGCAGAGAATAAGTGACAGAGCAGCAAATGTGGACCCAGGCTCTTGGCTCTAGAGTCCACGTGCACAACCTTCACACTCTCCTGACCCTGTATAGGCAAAGACTGTCTCTTCCCAACGTGGTCATCAAAACAGCTTTTGCTGCCCTAGCCAGGGCACGTGCCTCAGACCTAGGTGCAGGCTGGATCCCCAGCCCCGGTTGTGGCTCATGTAGGAGGCAACCAATTGATGTGCCTCTCTCACATCGATGTCTCTCTCTCTGTCTCTCCCCCTCCCTTCCACTCTCTCTAAAATCAATGGAAAAACATCCTCAGGTGAGGATTAACAAAAAATCAGCTTTTTCCTGGAAGCTTAGATGCATCCTTGAGTCTGTTTTCCTCAGAGCTTTATCCATGTGTGTGGGAAGGGCTGCTTCAGCCTGGGCGGGGCTGTGTCCGTGATGGTGAGTGAGGTTGGTGTCTGTGATGGGGAGGGCCATGTCCCTGATGGGGAGGGTGATGTGTCCCTGATGGGGAGGGTCATGTCCCTGATGGGGAGGGTGATGTCCCTGATGGGGAGGGCCATGTCCCTGATGGGGAGGGTGATGTGTCTGATGGTGAGGGTGATGTGATGTCCCTGATGGTGAGGGTGATGTCATGTCCCTGATGGGGAGGGCCATGTCCCTGATGGGGAGGGTGCACCTGGTTCTTGCTCAGCTGCAGCTTCCGCAGCCATGGCAGGTGTTTCCTCCTGGGCTGGGTTTGTGGGAGCAGGGGAAGCCGCGGCTCACTTTGCTGAACCCAGAGGGGGACAGCAATGTCATGAAACCAGCAGAATGCCTAGTGACTGCAGCCTCCCCAGGGTGCCTACAGACCCTGCCCCTGGTGAGCCGCTGGTCCATCAGGCTTCCTGGCATTCTCTAGACGTAAATCTGCCCTGGGAGGGAAGAGGAGACGGGCAAAGGAAAGAACACAGGAGGAAGGGTCGTTCTTTGTCAGTTTCAAAATCGACAAAATCCGTAACTTGAGGCAAAATCAGGTTGCTCTTGAAGCAAAACTGCAGTCCCAGCTGCGGCCGGGGAGAAATGCCTGTTTGGAGAGCTCCCATCCTGTCCTCCCACGTTCTGATTGCTGTTGCCTGGGGGCCACGTTCTCTCACTAGACGCTAATACATGTTTTCCACCAGGTGCACGAGGCTTTTCCACAAGTCCCACTTCCCAGAACTCTGTGAATGGAGTGGAAAGCCCCTTTTCTGGTTGGGGAAGAAACAAAAACAAAGAAACCCACACCTCCAGCGGGTTTTCCTCCAGTGCCCTCTGGCTCTGCTAGGTGGCGCTGCAGGCTAACGCATGGCCCGCGCTGTGGGAGCCGGGAGCAGAGAGAGAAGCTTTCAGCTCCCAGGGCTCAAAAGTGGTCAGGCCCTAGCTGGTTTGGCTCAGTGGATAGAGTTGGCCTGTGGACTGAAGGGTCCCAGGTTTGATCCCTGGGTTGTGGGCTCGATCCCCAGAGAGGGAATGTGCAGGAGGCAGCCAATCAACGATTCTCTCTCACCATTGATGTTTCTCTCTCTCCCTCTGCCTTTCTGAAATCAATGAAAATATATTAAAAAACAAAAGTTGGTCAGGCACTCTTTCCTCTGTCATTATAGGAGCTGATTCCTCCCTGCTCCCTCCCTGGTTACCTTCCTCATGGATCCCAGTTGGCAGCGAGGAGGGTTTTAGGCCCTGGGTTGTGTCTATTCTTGGGGAAAATTCTGGGGAATCTTAAACTTGATCCTAAACATTGCGTCTCTCCGTCTGAGTCTCCCAAGAGTGTTCAAGAATTCGGGGAGGAAGGACCAAGCTCTTGTTGAAGAAGGGAAGGAAGGGACAGTAGCTGAAATGTTTGCACCGGCTCCTCCTAACCTCCCGAGCAGGCATGGCCAGCATGGGGGCAATCCTGGGCCCGGCCCTGCCCCGGGAGCGTCCCAGCCTCCATGGGGCGTGGGACCACCTTTCTCCATCCCGGCGGCTCACAGAGCCAGCTGGTCCTGGGGGAACAGAGGCCCTGCCTGGGGCCGCGCAGGGGCCAGAGCCCTGTGTGGTCTGGAGCAGGGGTTGGCAACCACTGGTGGTGCGTGAGGTCTGAAAGGTTGGCGACCGCTGAAAGGACCCCAAAGAGCCTCTGCCTGAAAGGAACCCCGTGACTCCCTGCCAGAGGCCAAAACTCCCAAATTACCCACTCCTTTGCCAGAGGCATTGAAGGCTCTCTCCTTAAACCACACAAGTGATGGCAAGGAGCTAATTGGAAAAGCCGGAGAGAGAATCCATGGTACAGTGGACCCCAGGGGGGAGCCAGTCATGGGTGGGGCGGGGCAGGTGGGCTGCAAGGGGGAAGAGGAAAGTTAGGATGGAGACAAACATCCCTCGTTAGCCTGGTGGTGGGGCCACGGCTCCTCCGTCAGACGCAGGGCTGGGTGCCCTGAGGTTCCCAGGAGAGCCGGGGCTTCATGTCCTGTCCCAGCTCCCCAAGCTCACACCTGCCAGCCTGCGGGGTGCCCGAGCTTTGGTACCCACACTCCTGCCTACGTGCCTTCTGCTTCATGCCTCGGGGCCCCGACAGCGGGCACGGGTCCTTGTTGGGGACCCCTGGCTGAAGAGAGGCCTCGGCTGGGCGGGGGGTCATCTGCATCTACTCCAGGAGGGGAGCCTGGTGAGCAGTCCCATTTCACCGCCCTGAGCCCCAGGGCTGCCAGGGACAGGCCGTGTTTCAGAGAGGAGGCGGAAGGGAGAAGATACGTGACAAAAGTCACATGTGCAAGGTGAGCACAGGACTGAAGGGAAAAGGCATCTCCTTACAAGAAGGTAAGAGAAACAGGAAAACCCAAAGCTAGACCAAGAAGAGCTGAGCATGAAAATGCACAGCCATGGCATTCCAGGACAGCATTGTGGGCTCGCTTGTTCTGAAACTGCCCTGCAGGCACGCAGCCGAGCAATTAGAGGAACACTCACAATGCTGTGTCCATCTTTAAAATAAAGTGATTTCAGAGAGAGGAAGGGAGGAGAAAGAGAGAGAGAGAGAGAGAGAGAGAGAGATAAAAAATCAATGGTGATTGGCTGCCTCCTGCACGCCCCACACTGGGGATTGAGCCCAAAGCCTGGGCATGTGCCCTGATGGGGAATGGAACAGTGACCTCCTGGTTCATGGGTGGACACTCAGCCACTGAGCCACACCAGCCGGGCAGCTGTGTCCATCTTGATGCCTCCGTCTATTTCAGCCCTGAAGGACCCATTGCCCTTCATTCATCTGTCGTAGCGACGATGCTCTTGGCAGTAAACATCAGTCCACTTCAGGGCCGTGAGTCACGCTTTCAACTTTTAATTAAATCATGGTCTATCCAGACTTCGATTGATTTAGGCCTGAGTTAATTTAGACTGGCCACACACATTTACATAGTTTATTTAACAAGCTCACGATTGTATAGATTATAAAATTCCTTAGATAACAGTATAGTTTGTAAAATCACTCTCTTATTAAGCGGCGTGGTAGGATATAATTTCTTAAAACTAACATTATTGAGGAAATCTGTTGTATTCCTAAATAAAGCCATTTATGAGATCATGCGAAGATATTGCAGCCCATCTGTTTTCACTCGGTTTTAGTGATATGGTGAAGCCTCATTAGAAACCAGTGGTGCTGGTCCTGCGCGCCCCCCCCCCCACCCCGCCCCGCCCCCTGAATGCTTACAGATGGTCATAAATCCATACAGTAAGCATATAACAAACGCTCATCTGCCTCCACCAAATATAATGAAAACTGCCCTAGCCAGTTTTGCTCAGTGGATAGCCTGTGGACTGAAAGGTCTGGGGTTCGATTCCCGTCAAGGGCACATGCCCAGGTTGTGGGATCAATCCCCAGTAGGGGGCGTGCAGGAGGCAGCCGGTCAATGATTCTCTCTCATCATTGATGTTTCTCTCTTTCCCTCTCCCTTTCTCTCTGAAATCAATAAAAAAAATATTTATAAAAAAATAGTGAAAACTGTTTTAAGCTGTGAAGGGTGAGTCATACGGCTATCACTTTCCTAGAATTCTAATAAAAAAAGCATCACGGCTAATTAATGTTCCTAAGGAAGGGTCACAGCTTGCAGGAAATAAATCGGAAGGTGACAGGAAGGAAGGGTGGGGACGCAGCACGCTCTGGCCCGGCATTGTTGGTGAGATCCTTACTCCCGCCAAGGCCTCAGGACGAGAGTAATCCCGCTCCCACATTTGACCAGACTGGACATGAGGGGCGGGAGAGGGAGGGAGGGGAGAACGAGAGGAGGAGGCCAGAGGGGCTGGTGGGGCTCAGTGAAATGGTGAGGGAGCAGCAGGGAGACCCCTCCCCTGCTGATCTGGTGGGGGCCCCCCTGTTGGGTTGCATTTGTGGGTTTAGTTCCATAGGCCTTCTGGGCTGTCAGTGTGCCTGAGTGAGCACATCTGGCAACGGAGCCCTGGTGACCCCATTGAATTTGGGGCCTATGGCAGGTCGTCATGTAACCCTCAGAAGGAAAGATGAGTCAGATAGCCCTGGCTGATTTGGCTCAGTGGATAGAGCATCGGCCTGCAGACTGAAGGGTCCCTGGTTCGATTCCGGTCAAGGGCACATGTCTGGGTTGTGGGCTCGATCCCCAGTAGGGGGCCTGCAGGAGGCAGCTGATCAGTGATTCTCTCTCATCATTGATGTTTCTATCTCTCTCCCTCTCTCTTCCTCTCTGAAATCAATAAAAATACACTTGGAAGGAAGGAAGGAAGAAAGAAGAGTCATATTGATCTTCTCCAAAAGGCAGCATGAAATTTGCTTTGTGGGAAGAAAACAGGACGCTTCCGTGACCTTGGGCTCCAGGGGAGTGTCCCATGACCTTGGGCTCCAGGGGAGTGTCAGTGTTCACCCTCCGTGACCTGGGGTGCGTGGGGCCAGGTGAGGGGTGGGAGGAGCCGGAGACCTGCCTGCACCCGCCTGCTCAGGCTGCTCTCCCCTCGCCCAGGCCACTCTGTACGTGGGCTGCAGCCCCAGGTTTCCAAACAGACCATCACGATGCACGGTCCAGCACAGGGGGAGCTTTCCTGCTGAATGGTCTGATGGACGAGAAACCTTTACAAAAGTCTCAAAATCAAAGCAAATTTCATTACCTGCTTAATGGACTTATTTGTCAGAAAGAAATCAGGATTCTTCCAGGAAATCTGGAAAGAGTAGGGTGGGCGTCATACTTCCAGCAATTCCTGAAAATGCTCATGTATTATTCATTGTCCTGGAGGGAGGGTGTGAGGGCCTCTGCTGGTTTGCAGCACCAGCAGTGTAGCTGTCCTCTTCTCAAGGAGGTATGCATCTATGAGGGATTTTCTTCTTTGCTAATCCCTTCACCTTTTTCACTTCCTCCCAACCTCCCTCCCCTCTGAGAGCTGTCAGTCTGTTTTCTGTATCTAGGAGTCTGTTTCTACTTTGTTTGCCAGTTTATTTTGTTCATTAGATCCCACATATAAATGAAATAGTGTGGTATTTGTCTTTCTCTGACTGGCTTATTTCACTTAGCATAGTGCTCTCCAGGTCCGTCCATGCTGTCGCAAGGGTAAGAGATCCTTCTTTTTTTCAGCTGTGTGGTATTCCATGGTGTAAATGTACAACAGCTTTTTTATCCACTCATCTACTGATGGGCAGATGGGCTGTTGCCAGATCTTGGCTATTGTAAATAACGCTGAAATGAACATAGGGGTGCATACATCCTTTCGCATTAGTGTTTCGGGTTTCTTCAGATCTATTCCCAGAAGTGGAATTGCTGGGTCACAAGGCAGTTCCATTGTTAGTGTTTTGAGGAAACCCCATACGGTTCTCCACAGTGGCTGCACCAGCCTGTATTCCCACCATCAGTGCATGAGGGTTCCTTTTTCCCCACATCCTTGCCAGCACCTGTTGTTTGTTGATTTATTGATGATCTGCGTTCTGACAGATGTGAGGTGATTCCTCATTGTCATTTTAATTTGCGTTTCTCTGATGAGACATTGAGCATCTTTTCATATGTGATTGCACATTTGACAGGGGGTATTAGGATGAGGAGATATGACTATCATATCAGATAACATGTCCGGTTGGGGCAAATCCCTAAAGATAGGGGCAACTTGGGCTGTTCCCAAGGACCCAGGAAACACGGGAAGAACCCCCCCTCCGCTCTGTGCCTGGCAGGGTACTGATGGCCCCACCATGGATACAGGGAGAAGAAAAGTCAGGTTTTAGTGAGAAACTGAGGACCAGCTGCCGATCCGTCGGAAAACACTGGAAAGTCCCATTTGCATGTGATATTGTTTTTATGAAGATGACAGGTTTGCTGAAAGGAAAGAAGAAGCCAAGAAAACCTGAGTCATGTTTGCCGTGTACCATGGGGCCCAGACTTGCTGAAAGTGCAGCTGCACAGCTTGTTCCCTGTCTGACCAGGGACCAGGTCTCAGTCCCAGCAGCAGGGGCTTTGCAGTCAGGACAAGCCTGCCCAGCTCTCAGCTGTTTCAGAGACCTCCAAGTTTCTTTCACTGTATTTTGGAAATATCACAACAAGGAATGAAGGACAAGTAACTGACTTTTTAAAAAATCTCCTTATCCTTTAGAGAATATATAGGGTAGACAAGGGTAAGTTTACAGTCATTTGTATGGAAAATGATACAATCATCCTAATATATAAAAACCCTGGGTCTGTCACATCCACAATGACTGGGAGGCTCGTCCAACAGCAAGTCAGTACTGCAGTCAGTACTGTGTTGTCATGGTGACCCAGCACTGACTGCTATGGCTGCAGGCACAGTGACCCAGTACTGACTGCTGAGGGAGCTGTGAATCAGGCCCAGACAGAGGCCTGAAGAGAGAAGCAGGGTCTGATCTGTAGCCTCTGTGGCAGCTGTTAATCAGCATTTGCCTCTTTCTTTCCAGGCCTGGTCAGCAGCTGTGCTTCCATTTCTCTCCAGGCCTCCACCTGGGCTGCTGATCAGCCTCGCCTTTCTGATCAGGCCCCATTGATAGGCTCAGAGACACTGACTGGCATAGAAACTGACCAATCAGAACCAAATCTGGGTCAACTGTGAGGAGCCAATGGCTGCCTAGGAGGCGGAGCTTTTGATGCTGACTGGCATAGAACCCAACCAATCAGAACCAAATTGGCCAGCAGAGGAGGGCAGTTGGGGACAAGATCAGGCCTGCAGGGGAGGGCAGTTGGGGGCAAGATCAGGCCTGCAGGGGAGGGCAGTTGGGGGCAAGATCAGGCCAGCAGGGGAGGGCAGTTAGGGGTGATCAGGCCGGCAGGGAAGGGCCATTGGGGTTGAGATCAGCTGGCAGGGGAGGGCAGTTGGGGGCAACCAGGCCAGCAGGGGAGAGCAGTTGAGGGGGACTAGGCCTGCAGGGGAGGGCAGTTGGGGGCAACCATCTGTCAGGTGAAGGCTGTTGGAGGCAATCGGGTTGGCAGGGGAGCAGTTAGGTGTTAATCAGGTCAGTAGGGGAGCGGTTAGGGGGTTATCAGGCTGGCAGGCAGAAGCAGTTAGGGTCAATCAGGCAGGCAGGCCCAGCAGTCCCAGATTGTGAGAGGGATGTCTGATTGCCAGTTTAGGCCCGATCCCACAGTGGGTACCAGATTGGAGAGGGTGCAGGCTGGGCTGAGGGACAACCCCCCAGTGCATGAATTTCATGCACCAGGCCTCTAGTTAATAAATAATAATACAAGAACAAACTGTGTTACGTGTACTCACAACTGTAAACCCACTTTGCCCCAGCCTGTATGTACCTTTTGGGCAGGGAAGGTACGGCAACATCACCAACATCCTTTCGGGTACTGTCTGTTTCTAATGCTAGGACCTTGGCCTTGACCTTTTTGAAGGCTCATGGGAAGTGGAAGCATCCTAGGCCCATGTAGATGCATATGAGAGAGTAGAAATCATCCCTGCAGTCAGGTTGCTGGTGATCCAACAAACAAAAGACCATAATATACACTTAACTTAGATTTTCGCAGAGCGGAAAGGAGTTTTAGGACCAATAAGGGTAAGGAGAGTTGAAGAATGGATGCGTTAGGGCAGCTGTGAGCATCAGGCAGCTCAGCCCCTTTCTGCTGAGCCCTCGGCTGCCTATTTTCTGTCCTCACCAGGGCAGGGAAGCAAGGAAGAATGACCTTCCTGGCTCAAAGATAACTTAGACAGACGTGCTCCACGGCCCAATACCCACGACACAGCTGCTGCCATCTCTGTCCTGGATGCAGGGAGCTAGCTATTCCTCCTTTAGGATTTTTGATACCAAACTCATTTTTCTTGATGTTAACAAGTCTGGAACAGTTCTTCACCCAAGGATTCTGTCAAGTCTTATAGCTTTGGGAGGGGATGCCTTTTGTCAAGGAGGTGGTGGAGGTGGTGCTGGTGCTGGTTGGGGAAAGCTCTGCCCTCAGATGGTGGGTGGCAGGTGGTAAGCATTTCGGAGAAAGGACACTTTAGGGATGGGCTCACAGTCTAGTTCCATGGGCTCTGGGTCGGAAGGCGTGTGTCTGAGTCTCACATGCGTTGTTCATTATCTGTGTCACGTTGGCCAATTGATTTCATCTCTCCAGGCCTTCGTTTCCACCTCTGTAAAGTGGAGCTAATGAAAGGACTAGCTTCATAGGGTTCTGATGTTGGGTCAGTGGACCAAGTGTCCAGCCTGGAACATAAAAAAGCCTAATCAATGAGAGCTTAAAAAAAAATGACTGGAAGAGGAGCCATATGATTTGGTCAAGTTCAGGCTTTCCAAAGTCATGATCAAAAGCAAATCCCATCACCTCTTTGAACTCAGGTGGCCTATCAAGGTTTCATGATTACTCCAGCCAACTGTTCTTTTCCTTGGCTGTGTATTCACATTGCCAGGGAGGTTTACATAAAACATATCGATGCTTCGGCTCCACTCCTAGAGATTCTGACTTCATTGGTTTGAACATCAGGATTTTGAAAAATCCCCCAGATGATGTTAATGCGCAGCCAAGATGGAGAATCACGGCCTTGTCCCTGCCGCCTCCCCCCCCCCCCCCCCGCCAGTTTTTCCCGGTAGCCCCTGATTGTTGTGGGTGGAGTGGTTTTCTTTCCCCAGCGAGATGGCAAGGAACTGTGGACTCAGCTGTGTGTTGCCCTTCCTTGCCTGGCAAAGGAAGAGGTACAGGGGCCTGGAGCTAAGAAGCTTGGTTTCTGGATCCAGCTTATCCTAACTGGCTGTGGGTCCCTGGGTCATAATGAGATTGAGGAGGGACTCTGTCCAGACACCATACCCACTACTTGGCATGCATTCATCCATTTATCTTATCAGCCTGCCCAGAAGTTAGTACAGAGAAGTTAGTAACCCACCCAAGGCCACACCACTGTGCCTTGATGTGAACCCAGGAAGCTGGGAGCCTACCATGAACCCTCTACCCTGCCCAGCTGATCCCAGCCTGCTCTTGATCTTATTCCCCCCTAAATGGAGGAGGGGACTGCCCGTGGGTCCCTCCCAGTGCTGACGTTCTGCTGCTCCCACCTGCACCAGGTGGGTGGTCTGGCATACTTGGTCATAGGTGGATTTTTAAATCAAGGAATTGACCTCAGACCAGATTGGGCACAGCAGAACAGGGACAGCGGACCTAGGAGGGTAGCTCTGCTCAAAAAGTGACACGGCTGAAAAGAAAATGTCATGTTAACCACTCGCCGTCCCTTTGGCCCTCTGTTTAGCCAAGTGAATGAGTATAGGGCTGTGTTACAGTCCCCAGAGGCTAGCTGAGCCTAGGCTGTTGAAGAGAGAATTTCCCTGCATGCAGCAAATTATCAGGAATTTGGGGGGAGCAGAGTGTAACAGTGACAGAGAAAAATGGAAAAGTCTCTTGAGTGGATGGATGTGGCCCAAAAAGTAAAAAGTAATTCTATGTAACTGGAATTTTCCATGGCTGCTGGGTTTGAGGATGGTGAAGTCTGATGTGCTATTCTGTGTGGTAATACCCTTCATTCACACAAAACTATCCATATAATTACGCTCACAGTCTTTTGTTAGTGGTGCTTTGAGGGAATGAAGGAATGGGGTTGGTGTCGAATGATGGAGAAAAACAGTGAGGAAGACAAAGGATGGTCGCTGGAGACAGTACAGAGAGTAGAAAGGAATAGTTTAGGGGAAGCTCGGAGAACGGTCCATGGAAACTGGGGAGTCCTCGGATTCATTGGGTGAACACCAGGCTGAAAGAAATATAGTTTGACATATTGATGGACAGGAAGATCCTGAAGCCTGAGGGGCTGGACCAGCCAGGAGGCTGACGTATGAGTTATTCGAGGTAATGCAAGAGGCTGGGAGAGAAGAAGGTACAAAATGTGGTTTCCCCAGTGAAACACAGAGTCATGGAATGGAGACCCCCTAATCTACATAGATTTTGAGGGACAGCAGGAAGGTGAGGTAGAGTAGCTCCTTCACCTTGGCAGGGCCTAGAAGACGCATCTCCACCTTGGTGTTCCCTGGATCCTGAATGGGTCCTCAGCCCTGAGGAGCATGGAGTCCCACGGGTTTCCAGAATCTTGCTGTTCTGTCCCACTGCAGCGAGAAAGGCTGGTGTAATGGTCCTGGAGGTGCCCTGCGCACAGGACTTATTAAGTGGCTAGCAGGTATTTTAGGTCTGAGTAGACACTCAGAATAACGAATGTAGCTCTCCTGGCTTGAAGTCCTGGCAGGAAGTTCCCAGAGAGAAAAGCTGCAGACAGTGGATGTCAGTTGCTAGAAGGCAACTTCAGATCTTCTGGCCTTGTGGTGAAGGAGGTGGAAGAGCCTGGCTGGTGTGGCTCAGTGGTTGAGCATTAACCTCTGAACCAGGAGGTCACAGTTTGATTCCTGGTCAGGGTACATGCTGGGGTTGTGGGCTTGATCCCCAGTGTGGGGCACCCGATCAGTGATTCTCTCTCATCATTGATGTTTCTATCTCTCTCTCCCTCTCCCTTCCTCTCTGAAATCAATAAAAATATTATAATAATAATAGTAATATTAAAAAGGAGGTGGAACACAATGTGATTGGCTTGGTGACCGGCGATGCTCCAGCTCTACTCAAATACTCCCTTCTAACCAGAATGCACAGCTTTAAGAGCAGGATGAACTTTAGAAATTACCTTTAGTGAAGTTTCCGGTGTTCATAGCATTTTTTAGAAAAATGAAGACTAAGAAGTGAAGAGCCCAGCCCGAAAACCCAGCCTTTTTGCAGAAAGGCCAGGGTAGAGTGGAGTCTTTCAACAACCAGCCATTGCTTCTCCCCTTTAACCTCCATGCCCTTCAAATGCAAGGGTCAATATATGGGCGCCCGGAGCAGAAGCCATCTGACTTCAATTCATACCCAAGTGTACATGACTCATAGAAAAGTGTTTTCTTTTCAGCGGGCTATGATAACTTGGTGAAATGCGCGAAATTGAGGAACCTCAACATGGACAGAGAAAGGATCCCAATGATGGGAAAAGTCACAGGAAGGGGGTTGGGTGGGAGGATGAGCCAGACAGAGCCGATTTCATAACTTAGCCTAGCGCTGGGCTCCGGAGTGGAACATGCGGTGAACACTAGAAGAGGGTGAAGAAGGACTCTTTGTTGAATGGTTTATTGGTGGACACATTGTACATCAACAAGAACCAAAACCTCCCACCCACCCAGAGCTCAAAGGAGGCCCCTACCGGCTGGCCCCAAGTGACCCAATCCCTGACCAAGAATCACTCGCATTAAGGTTATTTCTGCTTCATCCAAAGGTTTTCAGTTACCTTCAGAGTCAACAGGAAATTAATCAGCAAGTGGAAAGTGGAAAGGTCTGCATCTGCCTGTAGGAGTCATTAAAATAAAAGCAGATTTGGCGAAATGGCAAGGTGCTTTTATAAAAATTGTTGAATCTCTCTCTATCCTCTTACTTAATACGCTGACGACTCCAAAGTTAAAGCCCGAAGAACAGAGGCTCCTCAGAGGATGGGGTACACACTGTCCTAGGATCTGCGCCCCTCTGCCACGCACACCAGCCTGATCGCAGTCCAAATAGCTTTTCCTTTGCTCTCTCCAAAAGCCCCTGGCAGCCTGGCCGCGCTGCGCCACGGTCTATTAAAACTTCCTGAACTCGTCCCGGGCCATATTTCTGTCCTGTATTGTTTGACTCGCCTCTCCCCGCTGAGCCCCTGGGGAAGAAGGGCTTTTCCTTGTTTTGGAATGATTTTATTTATTATTGTAAGCCTGAGTAGATAATGTGCTTCCTTGCTTATCGCCCAGTGATGTAGAAAGATGAAATAATCATAATACCTGGATGCGGTAGAGAGCATAAAACACGGCCTAGCGCATAACCTTTGCTCGGCCGCCGAGTATCGGGGGAAGCAGCTTCTCGCGGTCTTCCTTAGTGTGGAAACTGGAAGCCCAGAGCCCCAGAACCTGAGACCTGGCACAGGGCAGATGGCAAGGGACGTGTTCTCATTCTCTTCCACTAGCATCTGACCTACTGATCTCCCAAAGTTCCCTTCCTCCCCGACCCAACGTGGTGGTGAAGGGAGTGGATACGGGGTCAAATACGGAGTCAGATGCATTTTCTACGGAGTCTTAGTTAAGACCCCTGGGGTTGCAAGTAACTGAAACCAACTTCAACTGGCATAAGCAAGCAGGAACTTTACTGGAGAACTATGAGGGGTCTTCACAGAATCCACAGGCCATTGGTTCTCATTCTCAGGGTCTTGCCAGGAAACAGCCATTCTCTCTCTCTCTCTCTCTCTCTCTCTCTCTCTCTCTTTCTCTCTTTCTCTCTTTCTCTCTTTCTCTCTTTCTCTCTCACTGCCTATCATCTTTGTTTCCTGGACCCTACTAAATATGAGTTTCACAAAAGCAGGGATTTTGTCTGGTTTGTTTCCGGCAGGCTCACCCATGCCTAGAACGGTGCCTGGCATACAGTAGTTGCTCATCAGCATTTGCTTTGTATGTTTCTGCAGAACAGCTCCCTGCGTTCCCTGTGGGCATGTCAGAAGGCAGTCAGCCCACAATACCCACCATTCTGTCATGAAATTCACATGAATGCTCAGTGTGTCTCTTCAGCCATCCTTTACAGACAAAACAGTTTTCATGGTGGTGACATCTCCTTCCTTGAGAAACACATTTCCTGCTAGGGGTAGATGGATTAAAAAGCCAAAACGTATCAACTGGTTCCTCTGGACCAAGGAAGATCTGACTGGTAACCTATAGCTGTTCCCCAGCTAATGGTGTTTTTATTAACTTTGTTCATCCCTTTGTATCTTATCTTTTAGAGGCTAAATTCTCTTTCTCTCCATTTAATTCATATCATTTTTTCAAGGCTAAATTCTCTTTCTCTCCATTTAATTCATATCATTTTCTCAAGGCTAAATTCTCTTTCGCTCCTCCATTTAATTCATATCACTTAAACATTTTGAGACCACTGACAACTTGTGAGGACTTGTACTAGTTGTTGGAATAACAGATAAAGGACAAGATTCTACCTTCAAGGAATTCAGAGTGCAACAAAAGTAGAAGGCTGAGTAAATAGATAATGTAACCTAAGATGAGAGCTGTGATAAAGGCCCATCAGCAGAATAGCAGAGGCACTCAACAAGAGGTGGGAAGAGGTTTGGAGAAAGGAGCTCTGGGAATGCTTCCTGGAAAACGGGGTGCCTGAGATGAGTCTCCAAGGATGAGGAGGATCAGCCAGGTGAAGAAGGATGGTTGAGGTGGGTAGAGGGTAGACCAGGTAGAGGATCTGCTTTTGCAAAGCCGTGAAATTGACACAATGATTTGTTCAAAGCGTGCCTGATGCAAAGAACATGAGTGCCAGAGAGGTTAAGACAGAGAAAGAGGGACTAGTTTGTATGGGCTAGTACAGTTGGCTATTGCCACGTAACAAACCACCCCAAAAGCCAATGATTTAGACAGTACGCTTTTATTAACGCTCATGAGTCAGCAGATCAGCTGGGAAGTTTGGTGGGACTGGCCCAGACCGTGTGATGTGGACGGGGCTTGCTCAGGTGTAAGTGGTCAGGGCAGATTGGGCTGGTCTTGGGTGGCCTCACTCACTTGCTGGCAGGTTCCTGGCTGTTGGCTGGGTGCCAGACGATGTGTTTCTTATTATACATCAATAGCCGGAGCTTGTTTATACACTGGGAGTAGAAAGAAAGAGGAAACACGCACATCCACTTAAGACCTGGGTTTGGAATGGCATGCAATCACTTCTGCCCCATTATATTAGTCATGGAAGTTTCCAGACCTCTTCATTCAAGGTAAAGGGACAGGTCTTCATGGGAGATGCTGCAAGGTGTTTGCCAAGGATATGTATACAGGAAAAGGTAAATAATTAAAACCATTTTGCAATCAGTTCAGCACAAGGAACTTAGATGATTGGATTTCTCTTGACAAAGATGGGGGAATAACAAAAGGATATTTTATTATTTAAATTATATTATTTTAATAATTAAAATTTTAATATTATATTGAAATATTTTATTATTAAAATATTTACAAATTTTAAAGTTATTTTTCACTTACACATGCAACATAAAACATTTTCCCTTAAGGACAGGATATCAGATAAGGCTGAGGTCTCCTGTCAACCACGTCCTTATTGAGCAGGATGATTTGGGTGACATTTCCCTGGACACTAGCCTCAGGTCCCCTCCAGGTTGGTGTGGACCACTCCTCAGCATCCTTTGCCTCTGGTGGTCCAGCTAGTCAGGAAGCCACATGAATCTCTTTGCCCCCAGACCACAGTCTCTATTTTCCCACAAGTATATCATAAGAAACTTTGTCAACTGCCTCATGACATCCAGACCCACTATGTCTACAACAGTGGTTCTCAACCTTTCTAATGCCACGACCCTTTAATACAGTTCCTCATATTGTGGTGACCCCCAACCATAAAATTATTTTCGTTGCTACTTCATAGCTGTAATTTTGCTACTATAATTTTACTGTTATGAATCGTAATGTAAATATATGTGTTTGCCGATGGTCTTAGGCGACCCTGCTAGCGGTTCTCAACCTGTGGGTCGCGACCCACAGGTTGAGAACCGCTGCTGTAGAGCAGTGGTTTTTGAAATTTGGAATTCAGTTCCCCTCCCATGGCCAAACTTTCTTAAACACACTGAGCAGTGTTTCCACCATCCCCCACCCCACCCACCCCAGGTCCTCCCAGCTCACTCAGATAAATTCAGCCAGGTCCACCTGATTGGTCTCATTTACACCTACCAGCCACCAGGCCAGCTCTTCTCCTGGATGGATCTTCAGTTCTCTCAGGCCAGTGAGCATCAGTCCTATAACCTGACACAGGGAAAAGAAAGAGAAAGACGGCAGGAGATGAGAAGGGGAAGAAAGTTTGAAGATGGGGAAAGAAGGCACAGATCAGTTATGCACCTTGTCTAAGGCCACACAGCTACCAAGAGTCAGTGCCAGGATTTATCCCCCATTCTATCTGCCTTCATAGCCAAGGTTACATCCACCTTGTGATGATGACTCATTCCATCTTTTAATGCATATTCTTCTAAAATTAAGGGGTCATCAGAGAGCATCTCAGGGAGCCACTTAACTTCTTGTGATCACCCCTCCCAGCCCTGGGCCATCTGTGTTGGGTGGGATTGTAGTCAGACTGCCTTCCAGGGAGCCTCTCACCTTCTGTGTCTTCTCTGAACTCTGAGGATCCAGCCCCCTGATGTTGAAAGCTGACATGTGACTGAGCTGGTGCTGTCCCTCCCCCTTTCCTGAAGTACAAGCTACTATGTCCTGCCTGCTTGTTCGTTTCTTCTTAACTAGTTTGTTGCAGCTGCTCAAAATTCAGGGCAGAGCAGTGGTCCTCCTTATCGCTTCTTCAACCTTCTGGGAGATGAAGTGGTCGTAAGCCATGCAAAGAATTTGTGTGTGTTCTTCTTAGCGGAGCTCACCCTGTCTTGCCACATAATAGAATGCTCTGAGTCCTGCATTCTGCTGGTTACTTTGGGATTTGTTTGTTTGTTCATTGTTAACCACAACTGAACTTGAAGTCTGGGAACAGTTCCCAAGTTTCTGGAACTAGTAAGTGGCTCCCCATCTTTCTGTTGTTGTTATAGATAAATTCTGAGGAGAAATTCAACCTCGAAACCTCTTCCTCCTCTCACTTGTCCCTCCCCTCCCCCACGTTCAATTAATGGCTGTTAACTCTTCAAAAATATCTCTTACACCCTACTTTCAAAACTATTTTTACCACCATACATAAAACAAGTCCAGGCCTTTGAAACTTGCTAACTAGCAGTCTGGCAGTAACTCCTGCTCAGACCAGTTGCCATGCAGATTCCTTCACCAGTACCTACCCAAGTGGCTAACCAACCAGTTAGGCAACTCCGTTCCCTTCCCAGGGACCCAGGAATGGCTTAGGAATGGCCATGTGGCCCAGTTCTGTTCAAAGAAGTATCAGGGGGTGTCCCCTCTGGACCTTCTGGGAAAGGTTTCCTTGCTCCTAAAACTCAGAAGAGTCGGGTTCTTTGCCTCTTCTGGGTGTGACAGCAGCGTTCGGTGTGCACAGCTCCTGGAGCCCGCCCTTCCACTGCACATCTAGTTAGCTGTCATTTCAACCATCCATATTTTAGAATACAAGCTTCTCAACAGAGACACCAATCTCGCTGCCCATGAGGTTCCCACTGTCCATTTCACTCAGGTAAAGGACCTGGTACATATAGCATACTCAGGCAATGCTTGTTGAGTGAATGAATAAAGGGGTGAGTCAAACACTCAAATATTCCCATTGTCTATAGGGCGAAACCTATCATTCAAGGCTTCTTACAAATCTTATATCCTACATTCCCCTAAATGGACCCTGCTGTGTACAGAAGCCACTGTCTACAGACACACCTTGCATTATCAGACTTCTGGTATCTTATTTATGCTCTTCTTTTTGTCGTGAATACTCCTGTTCTCTCTCTATCCCAATTCAATCTAATTAAAATAAGTGATCTCATCCTAGCAGATAGAGCGCCATCCTGCGGACTGAAGGGTCCCGGGTTTGATTTTGGTCAAGGGCACATGCCCAGGTTGTGGGCTCAGTCCCCAGCGTAGGGCATGCAGGAGGCAGCCGATCACTGATTCTCTCTCATCATTGATGTTTCTATCTCTCTCTCCCTCTCTTCTCTGACATAAATAAAAACATATTTTATTAAAAATACATAAAGTAAGTGATCTCTCTCTCTCTCTCTCTCTCTCTCTCTCTCTCTCTCTCTTTGTAAATAAAAATGCCCATATCACACTGAATTACTGGTTTGGCATGTGTATATTATAATTCATAATGTGTATTTTGGGTAGGTGCTCAAATGTTACGTTTCTCAGATGATCATGTTGCTGCTCATCTCCAAATCCTGTTCAATACCTACGGCAATGCTACGCAAGCAGATGACAATCAGGAATCTTTACAAAATGAATGGGTGAATGATGGGTAGTTGTAATCGTGTGAGTGCAGGGTTCTTGGGAAGTCCTCTGTTATCCCAATCTCTCTACTCAGGTAAGTTAGGGTCAAAGTCTTACTATGAAGCCTTTAGAAGATTTTATCTTCTCATTCTCAGTCCTCCCCTCTCTCATTCATCTCAAGCATCCCAAGATGATAGTGATGTTTTCCTCTTGGTTCTTTGGGAGTCAGTGGTAGAACCAAGTACTCCTCCTATGGAAGACCTCAAGGGCTTTAAACTTTGAGCCAGGCAGGCCCTGAAAGTGATGGCCAGAATCCCCAGGCAGAGGACAGATTCCTGCGGGTACTCAGAGCGACTTTTCAACCACTCTGACAGATATAGCAGTTTCATCTGTGATAGGATGAAGGGGAAAATGTACTCAACTCAGATGCTGCCTGTGGATTTGTGAACAGTTCGTACAGCAAACAGCCATGGCTGTCAGGTTACTTCCGGTTCCCTCCTAATGGCTTCTTTCTCCAAAGCCATTCTCCTTTGACCTGTTCAGGGCTATCCTGGCTAAAAGTGTTTTAAGCACAAATCAGCTATTATTGGCCTTGGGAGCTCATTTCACACAGTTTATCAGGTCCCAGGCAATTTGGAAACTCCCTTGGGGCTTTTGTAGGCTTTATCAGAAGTCTCACCTTCAAGGCCAGTCCTGCAGGAGGAAAATGCTGTCAGTCCCAGGCCCCGGATCTGAGGCCACCACCCCTGGGGTGCCCTTACTGTCCTTCAGAAACCTGATGGCAAAACCAAATGTCAGTTTTCTTTGAGATAAACATTCCTTCCTCGAATTGTTTTCTCCTTTAACTTAACTCACCAAATTTCAACCAGTCATCTTTCCATTCAGGTGCATGTGTTTTATTAAACTCTCTCCCCTTTGCAGACCCAGGAAGGGCTTGCTCTTTATTTCCCTCACCTTCACCCCTGTCTCAGCATCGCTGATCTCACACTAAGTCCCCACAGTCTCTGAGATCCTGGAGCGAGGGAGCATGGGGCAGTGCAGCGCACTTGCCCCGTAAGCACAGTCACTGCGTGCCGGGGAGCTGGGACTCCGGACTCGGGTAAGATCCAGTCACGGTCCATTTTATGGGGAAATGTGATTACTGGCTGAGGCTGGATGGGGATGGAGACTGGAAAGACTCACCTATTGATTCTGCAGAGGGCCTTTCCTCTCCTTTCTAGGATACCCGCCCCAGCCTGGACTCTCCCTGCATGGTGTGAGGCTTACCTTTACCAATCACAGCCCTCAGGGCTGTTCTCAGTCACCCCCCTCCACCACCATCTCAGACTCTACCCTGTAGTCAAGCAAATCAGCTGCACCACAAATGATTTTCAGTCCAGCCTCACATCTTATCGAATTTTCCAACAAGTCCCCGGAGGTTCAGCCGTGGAGCCCATGAGTCAGTGGCTCAGCTATGCTGTGAAATGTGGGGCCGGCCAGGCTCCCCTCTCCCCAGCAGACCACAGGGTCCCTCTTCTGCAATAGGATCGGCCAGTCTGCAGAGAAATGGAATTAAACTATTAGCAAGTGGTTTCTGACTCTTGCAGACACACCAGCAACAATAGCCACTTTTACATGGTGTTTACCGAGAGCTGTTTGTTTTGGCCGCCTTCACTCTATTACACATTCCTGTCACTTAATTGTCCTCGCAAAGATAAACAAAGACCTTCTGGAGCAGGGCTGGGCCGCTGGAGAACTCAGCCAACCCAATGTTTGTGAAATTGAGGAGGAAAGGGGGGTTCGCTCTATATATTCAGCTGTGCTCTGAAGTGACACCATTTTCTCTACACAGCCAACCATTTCCTGAACCTCTGGGTTCCCCCCTACTGCCTTCAGTTGGGAAAGAAAATTTAAAAGTGTGTGCGAATTCTTGAGCTCATTATTATTAAATGCTTCCTCTGACCTTCAAAGCCGTTTTGGCAGGCTCAAAGCTCACAGAAGGCACAGTTCGCAATTGCGTTCTTGCTCTTTAAATAGATCACATTATTATAATGATGCTGATGAGGTTAGTGGAGAAATATCAGTAGACATTGATAAAGGATCTCCTGAGGTAAGAACTGTAAAGAACATGGACCTAGATATGGGTGTCTGTCTGTCTGTCTGTCTGTCTCTCTCTCACCTTTCACACACACAATAAAGGCAAGAAAGAAAGAAAACACAGCTGTTCATACACATTTCCCCCTTTACCTTCTATGTGCAGTTTCTGGCTGGAGAGCAGGGGCAGATACCAGCGAGATGAAGGGTCAGTTCCTGCCCACGGCGAGTTAAGGATCTAGCCGGATGGTGAGGTCATGCCATTGTTAGAGATGGCTAAGACTTCTTAAACAGAGGCAGAAAGATTAGACAGTGGCTTCCGGAGGCTTTGGGAACATTGCAAATTAAAAGTCAGTTTCTGAAGGTCACGTTTAGGGGTCATGCCCATGTTCGTTGTCCTGTGTGTTCTATCGAGAAACTCATGGACTTTGGAGGAAAGACTGCATGAAAGTGGGCAGGTGACCATGGAAATGGCAACCAGGACTCCCATCTCCAGCCCTCAGCTGCTGGGTCTCCTACTGAAGAATGTTGTCAGGAGAGAAAGCAAGGAAACTGGTTATGTTAAAAGTATGTTTTATCCTTTAAATTATTAATAAACATGAACAGAGCACTACTAAGCACAGGGTACAGAAGAAAATACATTGTGCGGGTCTTGGCAGTTAATTGAAGGAAAATAAGGGTGCCTTCAGATGCAAAGGACCTGAGGGTGAACTAATCGCTGCCTTTGCACATGCTGTTCCTTCTGCCTGGAACACCACTCTTTGCCTGGTTCATCCTTACTTCCCATGCAAGCCTCAGGTGAGATGTTACCTCTTCGAAGAAGCCAGGCCTGGTCCTCTCAAATTCATACCCCTCTTGTGTGATTGCATAGCCTTTCTCAGTCTCATGCTACTTACTTTAAAGTATTTTATTTGAAAATACCCTGCCCAACACTGCCCAACATTGACCCAAGGTCTTTCAGAATAGACCCTGTCTATTTTACATGTTTATCCCTACAGCCGAGCACACAGTGGGTCTATAGCTAATATTTTTTTTAATGAAAGAATAAAATTATCTCTCTTCATGGAAGAAGGCAACAAGGAAAAGGTTTTAACAGTGTAGCTGAGAGAAGGGGTGTATTAGTTTCTTGTAGTTGCAAATTACCACAAACCAGGTGGCTTAAAACAAAAGAAATTTATTCTCTCACAGTTCTGGAGGCTAGAAGTCTGAAATCAGTTTCACTGGGTAGAAATCTAGGTGTGAGCAGTGCTGTGCTTCTGAATCTGTTCCTTGCTTTTCCCAGCTTCAGGTCACTGCCGACATTCCTTGGCTTGTGGCTACATCACTTCAATCCCCAAATCCTTCTCTGCTCTGTCTTCGAATTACTTTCTCCTCCTGTGTATGTCAAATCTGCCTCTGCTTCTCTCTTAAGGATGCAAGGGGTTACACTTAGGGCCCACACAGGTAACGCAGGATAACTTTCCCATCTGAAGATCCTTAACTTAATCACACTTGCCAAGATTTTTGTCACATAAAACAACATTCACAGGTTCCAGAGATTAGGACATGAATATCTTTTTTTTTTTTTTGGGGGGGGGGAAGCATTTTTCAGTCCACTATAGAAGGCTTAGAAAGAAAAATTTTATGATGATAAAGGTGTTATCATCATGAAAGTAATTTGATGAAGAAAAATATAATTAATAGAATGAGCAAAATATTTGAACACGAGGACACTGATAAAGAGGAAATAAAAGAGAAGTTATTATTAAAAAGGACTCAAGATACTTAATTTGGCAATCTAGAGAGACAGGTTGCCCAATAGTTAAGAGCATAGCTGGGACTCAACTGCCTGTAGAAACGCTTCCACCATTTGCTGGCTCTGTGACCTGGGGTAAGTTACTTAACTTCTCGATGCCTAAATGTCCTGACCAATAAAATGGGAATAATCATAGTACTTCGTTATAGGGTTGTGGCAAGTGATTTTAAGACTGCCTATATTTAGAGCATTTGGAAGTGTTTGCTATTATTATTCTATTATACTAAGGAAACCAGAACTCTACAAGAAGAAATATGAACAAAACAGAAAAGATCAATGTGTGGGAGAGATAGTTGATAAGAAAAATAAAGTTTAAAATGACTGATCAAGAAGAAAGAGCAAAAAAAAAGCTGCATAAATGATGCAAGATGAAAGGTATTTTTTAAAAGCAAATTAAAAACATTTGTAGCCACAAATTTGAGAAATAGAGTAAACATGTTCATATCAGGAGAAACATGAAGACTATAATTGAGGACATCAGGAAAATTGCAGAAAGAGCAGAAAAGAATGTTCCAAGGCTAACAGCGTTTCTTTCCTTTATATGCGGTTTCCTTTATAAGCGATTGGTAGTGTTTTTACAGATCTTCTATGTCTTTGCTGATTTTTTTTGTCTAGTTATTCTATTAATTTTTGAGAGAAGATTGATAAAATCTCTTAGATTGTGGAGTTGTCAATTTTTCCCTTTCATTCAGTTTTTACCTCATATATTTGGTATCTCTCTTTAGTTACATACACATTTATGATAGCTATGCCTTCCTCATGAATTGATCCTTTTATTAAAATGGAAAAAAATCCCTTTTATCTGTGATAATACTTTTGGTTTTGTCTGTTAGCTGCCTAGGATTGCTATAAAAAAAAAAAAGTATCACAAACTTTGTGACTTAAAACAAAATAAATGTATTCACTCTCAGTTCTGGAGGCTAGAAGTTCAAAATCACGGTGTCGGCAGGGTCATGCTCCCTCTGCGGCCGAAAAGGGGAATCCTTTGCCTCTTCAGCTTCTGATGGTTGCCTGCAGGACTTGGTGTTCCTTGGCTTGTGGATGTGTCAATCCAATCTCTGTCTATGTCTTCATACAGCCTTCTTCGCCCTGTCTGTCTCTGTGTCCAAGTTTCCCTCTTCTTATAAGGACACTCATCATTGGATTCGGGTCTATCCTAATCCTCAGTGACCTCCTTGATTGCACCAGCAAAGACCCCATTTCCAAAAAAGGTCACATTCACATTCGAGGAACACAATTCAACCCACCTCTTGAAATCTATTTTGTCTGATATTCGTTTGGCCACTGCAGCATTCTTATGCTTTCTATTTGAATTGTGTGTGTGTGGGATGGGGGGGCGGGGGACAGGGGGTATGAGTATGTATATATTTCCATTCATTTACTTTCAGTTTGTATCTTCACATTTAAAGTATGTCTCTTATAGATGGTAGTTTCTAATATCCATTCTGACAATCTCTGTCTATTGAATTGTTTAATCCATTAATATTTAATGTAATTATTAATATGTTAGGTACGTCTACCATTTTATTTTTTCACCTGTCTCTTGTTTTTTTTTTTTTGTCTGTTTTTCATTTCTTGTCCTTAAAATATTTGAATATTTAAAATTCTGTTGAAATTTTTGTATTGCCTTTTTAGCTTTGCATTTTTCTTAATTGTTGACTAGTGATTATAACATATATTCTTAATTTTTCACAGTTAACATGGTAACTATGTAAAATATGGAAACCTTGCAAATACATAGAGTTATAGCCACCCTCTGTCCTTTGTGTTATGTACCTACATTATAAATCTCACAATATAATGCCATTCTTTTCTGCTTTAAACAGATTTATTTCAAAAATTAAGAGGGACAAAAAGAAATTTTTTTCCATTTCCCTATTTATTTATTCGTACCATTTCTGATGCTGTTCATTCTTTTCTGAAGATGCAAATTTCCATCCAGAATCTTTTCCCTTCAGCCTAAGAAGCTTCCCTTAGCATTTCTTATAGTCTGGGTCTGCTGGAAACGAAGTCTCTTTTATCTGGAATTGTTTTTATTTTGTCTTCATCTTTGAAGGATACTTTTGCTAAATCTTTTTCCCCTTTCAGTACTATAAAGATATTTTCCACTTTTTTCTGGCTTATCAGAATCCACTTCTTAATTCCATTCTGTTCCCTAATATAAAAATGCATCATTTTTCTTTTGCTGATTTGAAGGTTTTTTATCTTTGGGTCAGCAGTCTGATGCATTTCAATGTTAGTGTCTAATTGGTGTTGACAAAGCATCTTGAATCTGTAAATTTCTGTTTTTCAACAAATTTGGGAAACTTTTGGCTGTTATTACTTCAAATATTTTTTCTTCTCTATTTTCTTCTGAAACTATGTGTTGAATCATTTGATACTGTCTGAGAAGCGTCTTGTTCATTTTTTCAATCTTTTTTCCTTTCTGTTTATCTATTTTATTTATTTTCTAGTTTACTTACTTTTTAAAACATATCCATTTAGTTATTAAGTTCATCCAGTCATTTAAAATTTTCAGATACTGTATTTTTCAGATTTGGAGTTTCCACATTTTTCTTGTTTGAATATCTCTGCTGATTTTTTCTATGTTTTCATTCACTGAGCACATATTTTGCTTTACTTTATCAAGGTTAGTCAAAATAGCTGCTCTGACAATACCAGTTTATTTCAACATCGGGTTCATCTCAGGGTCAGATGTGTTTCAGTTTCTTTTCTTTTGAAAATGTGCTCCATTTTCTTGATTCTTCACATGTCACGTCGTTTTGAAATGTATCGTGTATGCTATGAATGTGGAGTTTTGGAGATCCTGTGTTTTGTTACTTTTCTAGAAGGTGTATTATTTCCTTCGCCGCAGCAGGCAATTTTCTTGGCGAGGCTGGAACTGCAAAGTATGTTTCTTTGGGCAGCAGGTCTGGTCTTGATTCAAATCATTTGCTTTAGCTGAGCTGCTTCATTCCACCACTGCGCACACGGTTCATGGGCCAGCCTGAGACGTGGGCAGGCAGGTGTAGGGGCCCCTTCTCGGTCTCCTTTCTCTTCCCTGCCAGGATTCCTCCACTCACTTCTGCAACCATTTCCCAGCTTCGCTTTTCTGATTCTGCTGACCAGAAAGACTGTGGGTTTTTCCACCAGTGCCCTCACCACCAGGTGCCAAAATGCCAAATGAACCACATCAATGCCAGACGAAAAGCCACGGAAATGGGGAACTCTCATGGTAGCGCACCCCTCCTCCGAGCACCACCCCCACAAGAGTCTGTGTGCTCTGTTCGCTCTCCAGGGACTGAGGGGAGCTGCTTTTGTGTCATGTCCAGGTTCCTCTGGGAGGGACTCCTTCCCTCATTCCCAGAAGCTGGAAGTCAATTTGACCTGCAGGATTGTTTCTGACAGGAAAGAGTTGGAGACAGCTGGAGTGCCCACTAACAAGAATGATGATAGAGACTGGTACATCTTCAGGTGGAATACTATGCAGCTGTTAAAAAGAATAGGCTCAAACCAATGAACTTGTACTGGTATGCATATATGCGTAACCTGTGGACACAGACGATGGGGTGGGGAGAGTCTGGGGTGGGGGGATGGGAGCGGGCTGGAAGGGGTTAATGGGGGAAAATAGAGGACCTATGTAATACTTTTAACAATAAAGATAAAAAAAACACTAAAACTTTTTAAAAAATGATAAGAAGAATAGGATCAATCTAACTACTAACAAGGAATGATCTCCAGGATGTAGTCTTAGGTGTACAAGTAAAGCTCCAGAACTGTATGCACAGCCTGTATAGTGGGTGCTCTGATGGGCCTCCAGGTCCCCCCTTCTGATCCCAGCAGGAGCATCGCTGCTGAAGGGTCCTGGGGCATCCCTCTCCAGGAATCGCCCTCAGTCCCCTCCTCAGAGGCAGCCCTCAGTCAGTGACTGGGGATAATGGGAGGGTACAATGGCCTGTCCCTTTGCCTCATTGGGGTTAACTCTGAAGGCTGTCCTCACACTGGAGTGCCCCATTCACATGGCAGAGACGTCACTGCACACGCATCACAGTTCAACCTGTTCTCCTGCCCGACCCAGCGCCCTCGCTCCTCACAGGTGGTGTCCAGCAATTCACCCCCCCCCCCACCCCAAATCTCCTGCATGCAAATCTCCATCTCAGAGTCTGTTTCCTGAAGAATGTGACCTGGACAGACATACACCTTTCAGGTAAACAAGCAAAGAGCACACAGTTCGGTAAGTCCAGGTCTGTCTGCAAAGGCAGGGAAAGTGCTGGGAGAGTGTAGGTGAGGTGACAACAGACAACAGCAGTTTTCAGGAAGGAACGAGGCTGGGGGAGGGGAGTCAAGAGACACTTTATGTGCAGTCTGAGTTGGTTACAACTCAAATATATGTGCGTATCTTTGTGGAATTAAAAATAAAGGCAGTTATCGGGAAAAAAAGGACTCTTCACCTATACCTTCGTCCCAGATCCTTCAAAACCTGGGCTCTAGGACCGGATACCTGCCTGCTAGTGTGCACCTCTGCGTGTGTCCCCAGAACCCCACACTCCAGTCCTCAAGCAACTCGACATCTCCTCCCTCTCCTGTCCTCTCTCTCTCGGCCTGAGAGAGCATCACCCACTCTCCACTCGTGCAAACGAGAGGCCATTTCGGACTTTTCTGTCTTGCTGCTTCACTTCCCATCTGCATTCCAGTCCTGTGGGTCCCACCCCCTCAGTATTCCTCAGACCCTGTTCCCGTCCACTGCCGTTCTTTATCCCAGGTTATCATCCGCTTTGGCCTGGATTTCTGATTCCGAGTTCTGACTGTTCTCCTTGGCCCCAGCCTTGCTCCTCTTTCGCCCACTCTCCTCATTCCGGCGAGGGCAGCCTTCCTGCAGCACTAAGGCAGGGAGGGACTTCACCTGGATGCCTCAGCTTCTTGCCGCTGACACCCAGCCCAGGGCACGGCCATCTCCACGTGGGGTCCGGGAGGCGGCCTGTAGTCCGGAAAGGAGAAGGAAATGCCCGCCGTGACCTGGGTGACATGCAGAGCCCCATCTAGGCCAACTGGCCGTGCCCCGTAACAGCCTTTCTCAGCGATTCCATTGAACCCTGTGGGTTATGCTGTGTCCATGGGCTACCTGGAGAGGGTTCCAAGAGAGTAGGCATGAGGAAAAGATGGAAGAAAAGATACACAGAGAAAAGTTAAAGTTAAAAGTTTAAATGGTAAGCTACAGTTTTGCCAGTCTGAGAGTGAGCTAGGTCATGTCCTCAAATGCAGATGGAGGCTGAGCACTCACTGTGTGTGAATAGAAAAACAGCCATGGAGAAAGCGTTGAGAGGATTAAAATGCACTTCCCAATGCACTGAGGGGGCCGTTACCCTGGGGTTTGAGACTCTTCATAAGGCAAGTCTTTAAAGTGATGTCTGCAAAAGACAAACATTTTCCTTGAATGGCAGAATTGTAGATAGATCTTTTAAAAAAATGTTTTCCATTAAAATAATGTTGATATGTTTATACTAAATAACACCAACAATTTCAAAAATTTCTTAAAAAGTGAGCCTGTCGCCTCCTTTTTTAAAACCTTAATTTCAGATAGACACTTCCCGAGCACAGCGAGCAGAGAGCATCGTGTACCGGCCCCCATACCTCGCCCCGTTTCACCTGTTGACCTGCTGCTTTGTAAGCCCCTCATGCCCGCTGTTAAGCTGTCATCTCAGCTCCCCTGCATGTTCCCTTTGAGGGGCTGGGCCCTGGGCTCCACCGAGCTTACTTCTGCTTTGCCAGCTGGCTCCCTGTTGGACTGGCCTGTGTGGGTGCTCAGGGGAGACTGAGGCAGGAGGAGGACGAGATTACACCTCCCCCGTGATGCTGCGCGACCCTGGCAGCGGCCAAGCCTCCCAGGGCCACGGCAGTATGCAGTTGGCACGTTTTCTAACTCACACCCCAGCCTCCTCAGGGACCCCAGGCAGCCGAGTGCCTCTGGAGTTGTCAGGGGTCTTCAGAGGCTTTGGGATCCCCCTGGGCCGGAGACCAGCCCTCTTCCTGGGAGCTCTGGTTCCCGCCGAGGGGGCCCACCCCAAGCCTCTGGGCCCTGACATTGCCACCCCTTCCCTTTGCTGCCCAACCCTGGGGCCTTCGCTGCTCCCTGCAGCTGCCACACCCCCGGCACCTGAGGTTCTCTCTGCCTCTCGGTGACCCAGCTACTAATTCTTCATGTCCAGTCCCCCATTACGATGACTTGTGTGGTTTCTGCCTCCTGACAGGATCCTGACTGATAGCCCCCTCTTTTTTTCTGAAGTATTTTAAGAGCAGACCTTATGCCATTTCCCCTGCAAGTGCCCCAGGATGTATGGCTAACGAACGTCTATGCACTGAAATGTTTCAGATAACCACCGTGGTGTAAACAAACAGGAAAATTAACAGGAGTTTTAAATGCCATTTAGTAATTATTTTGCATATCCATTTCCTGGACCTTCCTAATGGCTTCTGTGATCTTCATGAGCATCATTTACAGATGCCCTCGTGATGGAGGGAGGCAGAGGGAAGAGGGATGTGGGAGGGTGGTTTACTGCTCCAGGTGAGAATTCTGAAAGAGCTAGCATGCTGCTTACACCTGGGGTAGGAAGGCATCCTGGGAAGACAGGACTTGAGGGGCAGAGCAAGGGGTGGTGGGAGGCCCTGGGAATAGAACAGCGGGGTCCAGGTGTGTTGGTCCCAGAATTTTTCATCGCCTTTGGACACGGCCTCCTCACCACAAGCCTGTGTGAGGAACAGTGAAGCAAGCGTCTTCGGTCCACAGCTTTACCAAGAGAGAAGCTGGCACGGGCGCCTAGGGGTAGGGAGGAGGTGACGTGCAAACAGAGCTGACCTGATGCTTCGCCGAGGTCATCCGTGACTGGGATGCTGGTCCCAGCACGGCTCGCTCAGCTGGCTCCACCCTCCCGCTGACATAGACCCGCATTGCTGTCCCAGGAGAAGCACCCATTGCCAAATGGCTGTGTTCATCATGAAAGTTTCAGTGATTTATTTATCTTCCCAAGATTCTCCAAACACGAGAAACTTAATTGGACTTGTCTAAACACTGTCAGTCACCCGTAGCCTGGGAGACCTCCTTACTCCATGTTTAGAGCATAACTAAAATTAATGACACACTAAAGATGCCAGAACTCCTGTCTTGGGTGGAGGCAAAAGGAAAAGCAGTGACAAATGATTGCGCATATTTCATAGCAGTGCTGCGTTATCGTTCAGTCTCAAGGGAGGGGGGACAGCGAGCCCACAGACCGGGAAAGCACGCTGGTCACATTGGCCATTCTCTAAGGAACGCCGTCACTGTCCTGAGCCTGCAGCCTGTCCTCGCACCAGACGGGGAAAATTTTAATTTTACAGGGAGGCAGTTTTAATTTAATTTGGTGAGATTCGGTGCTGATTTATTAGCTATAGAGCTGCAATTGCACCTGATCAATTTCTCAGCGTATCAAATTAGCTGTTACTTTCCCAGCTTCTGTTGACCTTGGAGTCCAGGCTATCCTAGTGTTTCTGGGTTTATTTTCGGTGAATTTTATAGGCTCAATAACTGCGCAAGCCCCAACTTTAGAAAATCAAGCTGCATTCTCCTTAATCTCAACCTACACAATTCACCAAAAGACCAGGAGAGAGAAAACCAAGTTTCTACTTTGGCTTTGCTGTTTCTGGTGACATCAACTGTTTAAGTCAAGTTCTGTAGGATAGCATTTTTCTCATCTGTAAAGGGGACATGAGTGAGAACACTTGCCTTGTTTTGCTTATAGGATTGAATGAAATGAGATAGAGTCCTTTAAAAATGGAAACAACTCTGTCTTCAATACATAAATCTCTCTTTAAGCTCCAAAGCTGTATAATCAACTCCTTGCTCAAGTTGTGTGTCCCAAAGGCAAAACAAATGCAGCATGTCCAAGAATGAATCTATCCTATTTCTCCCAAAATGTACCCCTTTTCCATGTTTTAATCATCCATCCTATGATCTAATTAAACCTTGTTATTTCAAGGGTTTCTGTTTTTTACCTGATGGCTGGTTTCCAAGGGGCAGGAGGCAGAAACTGGCAGGTCAGTCAAGGACTAAGTCTATAACTGGTACATCATCACTGCTGAGCAGTTGTATTGCTCAAACCAGTCCCTGAGTTCACCCAGATTCAATACAGGGGAGAAATCAACTACTTCATGATGGGGGTGCAGAAAGCTCACATTGCAAAAGAAAGTGTGGAATGGGAGATGCTATTGTGGCCATCTTTGAAAACTACAGTATGCTGCAATGGCAAGATCAGAAATCAAATTCAAACTCAACTAACTACAAACCCAAAGCACTTAGCCATGAAGCGACATTGCTTCATATGTGCAGAAGAACAGTTCCTTCGCTGCTGGGAAATAGCTGAACTAAGGAAATATTGGTGCTTCGCAATCATTAGTTCATTGCTCATTCATTTATTCATCCAGTATCTTTAAGCATCTCCAGCCAGCCCAGGCCTTGTTTGAGTGCACACAGCAATGAATGGAACAGACAAGTGACTGGCCTCCTGGAGCCTATAGTCCTTTCCTCCACCATTGCACAAGTGGTTTCATTTTGAATCGATGGAATCAGAATCAGTTGTTTTTAAGAACAAGTAACGATCAATTTTTAATCCTAAAGAATGTTGGAATGAAGCCCTTCGGGGAAGTAGAGGTCTGCACATAGTTTCAAATTGAAGCTTGACCCAATCAAAGTTTATAGCATCATAAAATATTTAGAGCTCTTGGTGTGGCATGTATACAGGGGACATTGTACATTTTAAATATTTACAGCTGATACTTTTAATTATGTGACAGTACTTGACACGTAGCAGCTTGTAGGAAAAAATGCTTGAATTTAGCATGCAAGTGAATTAATGTCACATCCTGTCCTAGGGTCAAACTGTGGTGCTGGCTAAATGGCCAACAGTTGGCAGGCCAGTTGCCAAAACAATCAGTGGGACCGCTGTGCAATCCAATTCCCTCATTAAGACAACTGAAACAATAACAACCAAATCGGATTCACTCCATGAAAATCTAATCAATTGCTCCAAAATCGGATGTAACAGCTCTCTAATCAAATTAATTTAATTGTATTTGGTTTCGTCAAGTGACAGAGGCACAGCCGTCCTGGGTGCCTGCTCTCTCCTCATGCACAAAGGATGACATGATATGAGCATTTGAAGGAATCCAACAGACATCTGGTTTTGTGCCTCTCCCATGGGAGAAAGTGGAGACAGCGTACAGAGTCACTGGATAAATGTGCTGTGTCTCTCTGGAGTGCTAAGTGTATCCTGAAATTTGGAGTGGGATACATTTGCATATTTAAACAAGTACGAATATATCATGAAACACATATTAGTCACCATAAATCAGATTATGCTGTGGCAACAAAAATTTCCAATCTCAGTGATTTAAAACAACAAAACTTATTTTTCATTCATGTGACATGCCCCCGAGGGTCAGCTGGGGCCCGTGTTCCACTCTATCCTCATTCAGGATCCAGATTCATAAGGCAGACTCTGTAGAACTTTGCCTTTTGTCTAGTGGAGGGAAAGACAGCTAGAGTAAATCATGGGCTGGATCTGAAAGTGGTAGATGTCATTTCCGCACACACTTCATTGGCCAAAGCATGTCATGTTCACCTGTCTTCACCGAGGGTCAGGGAAGTGCACTCCTACATGTGGCCAGAAGAGCTAGAAATAGTGAACAGTATTAATCTCTACCGCAGAATGGGGTGCAAAGTTCATATAAACTTTAAGATGAAACACAAGATTTAGAAGTTTCCTGCAACCTGTGTACATCCACTTCAATGTTGATTAAGCAGGAGAATCCTAGGAGATGATGCGTACTTGCCTGAAATGTTTTATTTATCTTATTTATGTAAGACATAAATATGTATATTCATTCTCTTTGATGTCAGTCTAAGGAGATTTCTATGGGAGTGAGTTCACTGATTGGAGTTTCTTCTTGTCTAATATCACTAAGTGCCTGGTCTATGGGAGAATCTAAAGCCACCAACAAAGACATCTGAGTGGAAAGTCCTTCAAGATGTGTTACAATTCTTTGACTATTGTCTCTTTCATACATTATTAGGAAGCAATTTCCAGATGCAAGTGATTTGCATTTGTTAAATATTTCCAAAGTTTTAAACTTATTTTTCCAGCATTTACTATTTTGAAAGATTTCAAACGGAGAGACAAGAATCCATTCTTGCTTATGTACCAGCTAAATTGTAGAGTTTTCATAGAAACAACAGCTCTACTTCTTTTTGGAATTAGATTCTGTGCATTTCAATGATATTGAATTAAATTCTAGAATTGTAATAAGTGCAAAAGCCACCAACATGTTTGGAAATGATGCAACTCAAGTGGCAGGAACAGCAGTGCAAGGACATTCTAGAGCAAGCATGTCAAACTCGCAGCCCATGGGCCGCATGCCTCATTTATCAGCCCCGTGTTAGCCGTTGAGTTTGACATGCTTGTTAATCTAAAGCATATACAGCCACAAGCCCCAGCCATTCCTGTTCATTAGGCAGGGCATGTAAAATGACAAATGGAGAGCACTTAATGATAATCTGGTGAAGTGATTAATTAAAAGAACTAGTACTAGCCTGGCTGGTGTGGCTCAGTGGTTGAGCATCGACCTATGAACCCAGAGGTCATGGTTCAATTCACGGTCAGGGCACATGCACAGATTTCGGACTCTATCCCCAATATGGGGTGTGCAGGAGGCAGCCAATCAATAATTCTCTCTCATCATTGATGTTTCTATTTCCCTCTCCCTTCCTCTGTGAAATCAATAAAAATATTTAAACAAACAAAGAACTTGTGTTAAACTTTGGTGGAAAGGTTTTGGAGCACCGCCCAACCCCTCCTCCTATTGCAATTAATAAACTTAAAGCCCAGAGCCTATGAACTACTTAAATTAACCCATTCGTTCACTCATTCCTTAATTCATTTATGGATGCATTCATAGTCAGGATAGTATAGTGCAGTGGTCAGCAAACTCATTAGTCAACAGAGCCAAATATCAACAGTACAACGATTGAAATTTCTTTGGAGGGCCAAAATTTTTAAACTTAAACTTCTTCTAACGCCACTTCTTCAAAATAGACTCGCCCAGGCCGTGGTATTTTGTGGAAAAGCCACACTCAAGGGACCAAAGAGCTGCATGTGGCTCGCGAGCCGCAGTTTGCCAACCACGGGTATAGTGGATACGAACATGGGTCCTGACACTGGACTGTCTGGATTTGAATTCCCCTTGTGCTAAGTGACTTATGGCAACTTTCACTTCTCAGTTCCCCTGACTGTAAAATGGGGAAAACAAGACCTACCTCATGGGACTGTTGTGAAGAATAAATGAGATAATAGATGTAAACGCTATGTAAGTGTTAACTTGTGATAAACACATTCATTTGAAGAATGTTTGCTGAGTAAATGCCATGTATTGGACTAACTGATGGAGAAAGAATGATGAACAATAGCACAGTTGCTTGTAGAGTTTATAGTCTAAGTGGGGAGACAGATATTAACAAAATAAGTTTTGAAATAATTAGGCACAATTTAGTGACATTCTGAGAGGAAGTACAGGATGATTTGGAACGAACTTTTCCTCTCTGTATCCTGAGAGGTTAGTAGAGTCTGGCACATACTAAGCGTTCAATAAAACATTTCTGGAATTAATGAATAAATAAATATATGACATAACAATAATATCAATTTAGTGAATAAGAAAGTACTAAAACTAAAGTTACCTAATTTCTAGTTTTTCTAGTTCATTAAGATGCCTTCTTTCTTTAAATAGGTTTTCTAAGATTTGAACTTAGATGACTAGTTTCAGAATTCTAACTTTGATGATATAAGCACATTTATGTTTATAAATTTAAGAAAAATGCAAATAGAAAATCATTACACATCTGAGGCACTATTTTTATGTGCTTTAAAATCAGTTTCTTTATTTAATTTTTTAAAGTGTGGGGATCTTTTGACTAGCAAGGGATGCTATCCAATGGTAAGTAAATGCTAAAAAGCATCATGTTACGTTGCCCCCTAGCCAAACAGACCTGCCATTTAGCAGGTATCTGAGGCCCGCCCTAAAGGTAATGACACACACACACACACACACACACACACACACACACACACACACACACGGAACGTGTGGGCTCTCTAGAACTCCTGGAGGAGGAGCCGCAAGGCACCTTTCTGGGGAGCTCAGTTTCAACCCCGGAAGGTTTTACCGCGATAAACATTAAACAAGAATGCTGCCGAAACCGGTTTGGCTCAGTGGATAGAGCGTCGGCCTGCGGACTGAAGGGTCCCAGGTTCGATTCCGGGCAAGGGCATGTACCTTGGTTGCGGGCACATCCCCAGTGGGGGGTGTGCAGGAGGCAGCTGATCGATGTTTCTAGCTCTCTATCCCTCTCCCTTCCTCTCTGTAAAAAATCAATAAAACATATTAAAAAAAAAAAAAGAATGCTAAGCAGTTCATATAGAGCTTTTTTCAAGATGTATTGCATGCTTTCCTTAGGGAGAACGTTCTGAAAACGCAAACTGTCAGTTTTAGCGAAGTCGCTGACAGCAAGAGAAGCCTGTCCAGTTGGGTTGCAGAGAAGAGAGTGAGCAGCCCGGGGCGGTTCTGTTTGCTCTGTGTATTATCTCACCTGCTGTGGATTCGCGCTCGCGTATTTTTCATTTCAGATATTGTGTTCTTCAGCTACGATTGGTTCCTTCTCTTATTTTCGAAGCCTTTGTTGAAGTTCTCACTGACATTCCCTATTGTACTCCAAGTTTGGTGAGCATTCTAGGACAGCTACTTTGAATTCTTTATCAGGCTAATTACTTATCTCCGTTGCATTAGATTTTTTTTTTTTTTTCTGGGTCCAGTTGTCTTGTTTCTTTATTTGGAACATACTCCTCTGTCTTCTCATTTTGTTTGACTTCCTGTGTTTGTTTCTATGAATTGTACAAAACGGCTATCTCTCCGATCTTGAAGGAGCGGCCTTGTGTATGAGCAACTTGTGTGTAGACTGAATGTACGGGGTGGTGTGGCTGGCTGCTAGAGCCCGAGAGAGTGAGTGTGGTGCCTGGGGCACCCTGTGCAACTGGCTGGCCAGGTAGGAGTAGGCTTGGTGCAGGGTGGCCCAGGGTATATTAGTGTGGCGATGTCCTGGAAGTCCAGCTGTCTGGGGCTGGAGTGCGCTCAGGTTGGGGTGGCCCATGGCAGCTTACAGGTCAGCCAGACCATTTAGACAGAGATCCCTTCATGCTGAGCAGATGGAGAGGGAACGTAAACAAAGCACCTACAGGAACCTCTGATCTTGGAGAGTTCCTGCAGATCCGGAGGTTCTGAGTGTTCCTGCAGTTCCTCCCCCGCCACCCCCCATTCTCTACGCCACCTCTGTTTTCTCTCTTGGGTGTTGTGCAGAAGCTGTTCAACCAGCTTCCACCATTTTTCAGGAGGAATTGCTCTGTATGTAGCTGTATATTCAGTATTGTTCATGGGAGGGTGTGAGCTCAGGGTCTTCCACAATATTTAATACTTGCAGTGTTAGGTGTCTGGTTTCTCTAGGCACCTATTGAGGTGGATGTTTGGCAGTATTCAGCTAATTATTTTTTTGTAGACAATTTTCATAAATAATGAAGCTTCAGGGGTCAATTTTGCTTGTCTTACAGACTCCTCTCTTGTCCTCTGAAAGTCTGAACTACAGCTGCTCACTGCTTCCCTGACCTCTCTAAATTTTTCTTCCTTTCTCCCTCTCTTCCCTCCTTGTTGTCTCACCATTTCCCTCTCTCCCACCATGTTCGTTTTTTTTTTCTATTTCTTTTTTCTATTTCTTTCTTTTTCTCTTTCTTCTTTTCCCCGTCCTCCCTTTTTCTTCAGCCTTCTTTCCCTTGGAAAAAGTTTGCTTTTCTTTTTCCACCAGCAGAAGCCTCCATACCTACCTCGTCATCTTTATAGTTGCCCTGCAGGTTAAGTCACAGGGTTTCCCTGAGGTGTGTCTCCTACGCCTGCCAACTGTTCAGGACTTCAGATCTGTAGATAGAGTGCTGCATGTTTAAAGAAGCGCTGATAAGAACAATCAAATACAAGCTGCCAGTCAACACTTGACAGCTTGCAGAAGAGCTCTCTGAAAGAGAAGGGAAATAATGCTGTCCAGAAGCCAGAGGCGCTTCTAACATTCCATGCCAGCATCCCGAAGTACAGGGCAGACAGCAGGAGAAGCGTGATTTAAACGGAGCAAAGTAAAAACACAGCGCCGGAGCTGGGAAGGGTTCATGGTCGCTAAACGAAGAATTAGAAAGTGGGTTTGAAACTTCCCGTGGGAGCCCTGAGCTGGCCTGTTTTCCCACTCCGTTGACTCTGTGCCAGCAAATACATCTCCTTTTCATTTGTCAGCATTCGTTTTCTTGTTAGAGACTGGGATTCCCGGCACTGGGAGAGACCAGACTGCTTAAAATGCAGGACCTGAGCTCCTGCCATGATCTCTGCACGCTGGCGTCTTCATGCTCTGGAGCTGCTGATGGTTGTCCCTGCCACCCAGGCAGGAGCTGGGTGCGTTTCAGGGGCTGCTGGCACCTGGGGACAAACCCTGGTATTTCTGCAGAGGCAGTTCCCTCCTATTGTCTAGCTCCCTCCCCCGCCCATAGTTTTTGTCTTAGACCATGTTCTTTCTCCTTGAGCTTACCTGGAGAAAGAGCCAAACAGTTAAGGATTAGGGTTGCGGTCCTTTTTCAGGGGAGGGAGGCTGGGAATTCGCCTGGGTGGGGGCACAGGAGGGCTGGAAATGTTCTCCATCTGAGTGCATGAGGTTATGCATATATAAATGTTCATTGAGCTGTACATGTAAGATCGTGCACTTCACTGTGTGTCAGATGTACCTTTAAAAAGAGAGAAAATCTGGGATCAGCAGGTCTGGGTTTGCAGCCACTTAGGGTTGGTGCTCTCTGCTCTTGCCAAGACTACCTGCCACGTAGGAGGTTTTGTGGCCATAACGATCCCACGCTCAGCAGTGCCAAGTGCTTGGTTCAGGGTTCCTCAAGAATAGATTGCAAGCGTCGACATTGCTGTTTGAGAATATGATGCTCAGAACATGGTAACACATGCAAATGTTTTGATTTAAAATCCTTCTCTGCTTATTGGAGCACCTGGAGAGCATCTTCAGGGCCTTACCTCACAGTTGTGACTAAATGCAGAGGTTTTAGGCACCATCGCAGGCTCACGGAAGAAAATGATCAGGCAAGGGGCCTGTGGTTGCGCGTTAAACCACACTCGCCAGGCAGCCCCAGTCTCCCAGCCAGTCTGTGCAGGCTGGCCTCACCTGTATATCACACCCATTCAGACACGTTTCTTGAGTTCTGGAGGCAAATTTTAATGAATTCATTTTGGCAAGTAAACCCCACTGATATGCAAAATGCAAACTCCTGATATATGTGCTCTGACGCCAATGCTGAGAAACGCAGCTGTGACTAATGGCATTATTGCAGCTCAGCAGTGGCAAATCCGAGCCCTCCTTACGAGCTTCCTGCCATTGTTAAAATCTGTTTCACTATGCCCAGGAAATGCATGAGGCCCCTGCTATTTATTGCTGACCTCTGCTTCGCATGTAACTACTTAGAAACCCATAGACCTATAGCATTTCAGAGCTCTCTGAGTCCTTAGGATGAGTCACGTGGAAACCCCTCACTTTATAAATGAAGTAGGAGGGGAAGTTTCTTGCCCAAGGTTCATTCATCTTCACAACTCTTCAGTGACTGTGCCAGGATCTGTGGTAGACCCTGGATTACGTAACACACCATGGAAAATGGCCTCAAACTCTCTTCTAGAGCGCTCCCAAGCCAGACTCTAATTGAATCAGTACTGCCTGATATGCATCAATGTCTTCGATAAAACAGTAATCTAGACAGTAATTCAGCCAGTGGTCTCCAACCGGTGGTCCGCGGATCACTAGTGGTCCATGAGGTCCGAAAGGTTGGCGACGGCTGAATTCTAGACCATCTATGGTGGCTGGAGTGCCGAGTTAAATAGCCAAGGAGAGGCAAGGGCCCGGCCAGCCGGCACTGCTGCCAGATAGGCGATAGGCTTGTGCACAGGTGAGACGCTGAGCTGTGACTTTGAGCTCCCGTGCCCTGAGCTGGGTGGGGAAAGGCAGCCATCACCGCTGTCCTCCCTGCATCCCTCGTAGAACCTCCTCTGCTGCGTGCACCCTTTCGGGGCATCCCTTTTGCTTCCTGACGTCCTGATTTGTAGGCTATTCTAGACAGTCACTCCCTTCTGAATTCCAGCACCTAGCTGTACCAGAAAGAGAAATGGAATACGCAGGGGACTGCGCAGTCTCCAAACTCCCTAAGCCAGGGGTCGGCAAACTCATTAGTCAACAGAGCCAAATATCAACAGTACGACGATTGAAATTTCTTTTGAGCCCAAAACCGACTTCTGCGCATGGGCCACAAAGTTTCAATCGCACTGTACGTGCGCACCCGCACGTGGTATTTTGTGGAAGAGCCACACTCAAGGGGCCAAAGAGCCGCATGTGGCCTCGCGAGCCGCGGTTTGCCGACCACTGCCCTAAACCATGGGGCCCTGACTGCATCTGTTATGGAGCATGAAACCACACTTCATCATCCTCTAGGCTGGTAACCTAACCCAGTGAAGTGGAGCAGGTACACGGCACCAGAATAGTGAGGGCTGTGGCAAATCGGCAGGGCACAGCCTGCATAAAGGGCAGGAGCTATTCTGCTCCGAGAGTTTTTCCATGGAGATTACAGACCCAGCATTGCAATATCTTCAGATTGTTTTAAGATAAGCCAGAAATGTCAATTTTTAAAAAAATACCTTTTCATTTCAGAGAGGAAGGGAGAGGGAGAGAGAGACAGAAACATCAATGATGAGAGAGAATCATTGATCAGCTGGGGATCGAGGCGCAACCAGGCATGTCCCCTGACTGAGAATTGAACCGTGACCTCCTGGTTCATTGGTCAATGCTCAACCACTGAGCCACACGGGCTGAGCGAAATTTCAATTTTTTAAGACTATATTTCCCAGTTTTTTGAAGTCATTCTGTGCATCAAATTAAAAAAAAAATGTAGGTCTTAAGTCCCTTCCCCCTCCCCAAACTGCTGCCCTAAAGGATGGTCTAAAGATATTCTTTCAAATTCAAGGTTAGCGGGTGGAAGGAGAATGAGGATGTGCAGGTGAGTGTTTGGATGTTAGGGCCGGTTACTTCTTGGATCCGGCAGACGGTGCAGATATAGTGAGAGGGAGCTGTGATCACGAGGAGGCTCGGTTCCAGCCACGCTACCCGTCTCTCCCTCTGGCAACGCCGTTGAAGCAACCTGAGCCTCCTTTTCTCCCCTGGTAATATGGGCACATGCCATCTCCTCAGGGATTAGTCATCCGTCAAGACGTTTCATGTTACTGATCCATCCACTCATTCATTCCTTCAGATATTTACTAAGAACCTACCACGCAGCAAGCACCGTGCTAAGTGCTTACCATTAGTCACGAACAGAACGAACAGAGTCCTGGGCCTCGAAGAGCACACAGTGAAGAGGGACAGACAGGCGGACAGTGGGCGGTGTGACAGACGTCGTGATGGGGTGGAGGTGCTACGGGAGCCACATGCGACCTGGCTTTCTCTTCCTCACCTCTTCCCGGCTCCCTGTGTTCTCACCACAGGTCTCCAGGCTGCTTCCTGAACATGCCGCGCCTCTCCATGCCATCCTCTCTCCTCCCTTGACATTCTCGTCCTTGCTGTTCTCTCAGCCTGGAAATGTCCTTCCCCAGGTATTTGTGGAGCGGCCCATTTATCTCATTCCCCCCTTCGTCACAGAGGTGTCCTCCAGCTATCCTATCTGCCTTATTATTGTTTTGCACTTGACATTGTGGCGCATATTTGTTTTGTTGTTGTTATTGCCCATTGCCTGTCAGCTTGATGGGAGCCTGGCCTTGTGACTCTTTCATTCAGGGCTATCTCCCTATTACTGGAGCACAATCAAGACCCTGGGTGTTATTTATCGAAGGTTTGTTAAATGACTGAATGAGGGAAAAGCATGGGAGAACCTAATTTGGTTCAGGGAAAGCATCCTGGCAAAGAGGATGGGTGAGCCAATAAGTTGGTGAGATAAAGAAGTTGTTTGGATAAAGAGGGGGGAATGTACAAGTGTTTGGGGCAGAAGCCAGCATGTGGGAAGTCCTGGAGATCAGCAAGAGCTTGTCACAACAGTGGAAGAAGGTGAGTGTGGCCGAGGGAGAGCGTGTGGCGAGGGTGGGGTGATGGAGAGAGCTGGGGACGGAGAGGCAGGCAGAGGCAGATGTGCAGGGCCCTGAGGGCCTCAGATGGAGCTTGGACTCCATCCCATAATGTAGGGCTGCAAAACGGTACAGCCCCCAGGGAAAGCAGCCCGGCAGCTCCCACACGACCCAGAAATAGGAATCCAGGTATTTACCCAAGTGAAACGAAACTTCCTTTCACACAGCAGCTCTGAGTTTTTATAACAGCTCTTTTCTTTATCACAAAAAAACCCCAAACTGTTCTGTATTTTGAGTGCTGGGGTGGTTACATGGCTGTGTGTGTCTGTCAAAATCTGCATAATCATACACTCCAAAGAGTGACTTTTCTGCATGGAAATTATTATTTTATTTTTTAAAAAATATATTTTATTGATTTTTTACAGAGAGGAAGAGAGAGGGATAGAGAGTTAGAAACATCGATGAGAGAGACATTGATCAGCTGCCTCCTGCACGCCCCCTACTGGGGATGTGCCCCCAACCCAGGTACATGCCCTTGACCGGAATCGAACCTGGGACAGGCCGGCGCTCTATCCACTGAGCCAAACCGGTTAGGGCAGAAATTATTTCTAATTAAAGGAACTAGGGGAGGCCATTAGGATGTTTCCAGTGGAGGAGTCACACCATCAGATCCGTGTTTCTTGAGAATCGCTCCGGCAGGGGCACAGGGAGAGTGGAAGTGGGAACCCAAGAAGGAGTCAATAGTGGGCCGGGTGAGAGAGGACAGCAGCTTGGCCCGTGGCAAAGTGGGCGGGGAACAAGTAGAGGACTTGAGACATATTTAGAAAGTAGAATCCGCATGGCTTGGTAATTCATTAGCCCTGGGAAATGAGAAAGAGAGAAGAATCAAGAATGATGCGGAGGAACTTGGCTTAGGGGCAACTAGGGAAATAGTGATGCCATTAGCCAGCTACACATAGGAGGTGCGGGAGGAGGGACAGTCCTGGGAGGCACATGGTGTGAGGATCACATGAGCTAAACGTGAGTTTGACACCCATCGTCAGGGCACTTAATGTCTCATTGGTTTGATTGGTTTGGTTTGTTTTATGTCATCTAGGTGGCACACCCCTGATTACTGAATTCTAGGGGCCTCTTTGCAGCCATGATCAAAAATGCACCTGTCTGATGCTTATGCATTACAAGGGAGACTTCATGCTGTGTAGCGTCAGCCATTGTGTCTGAGTTTGCATAGGGACAGCCATAGCATTAAGATAGGGAGTGAGTCAGCTGGTGCACCATTCTGCATGCCAGCTACCACTTCCAAGGCACTTGAGAGACTCATCAGCAAACAAAACAGAAAGCAAAAAGATTCCAAAGAAAAGGCAGTGCAAATGCCCGAGGATAGAGAGCTGTTCCCTCCCGAGGCCGGAGCACCTGCGCGTGGATGTGGCTGCGGTGGGTCTGACTGTACGAAGGAACGTGAGCGTCCACATTCTCCGCGTCGTCAGCTCCTTTCACGCTCTGGCCTAGATAGAGCTGGAGTGTGTATCTCTGGCCAAACCACCTTCTCCTATTGTCATGTAGCCCAGATTCCGTGTGGTCTGGCCTGGCAAGGAGAAACCCGAACTAAATGAGCGTGCTCATGGCCTGGAGACTATTGATTTCTTTCAGAGTATTCAAAATTCCCAACCAATGTCATACTGTTATTATGTTTTAAAATATATTTTATTGATTTCAGAGAGGAAGGGAGATGGAGAGAGACAGACAGAAACATCAAGGATGAGAGAGAGTCATTGATCGGCTGCCTCCTGCACATCCCACACTGGGCATCGAGCCTGCAACCTGGGCATGTGCCCTGACCAGGAATCAAACCGTGACCTCCTGGTTCATAGGTTGATGCTTAACCACGGAGCCACACCGGCCGGGCCAATGCCATATTATTGACCCTGAAAATATTCTTGTGAAATTAATTGGAAATGCTTGCCTATATTTATGAGCAGGGAAGCAGAAATAAAGAGATATTCATTCGAAACAAATCAGGCTAGATTGTAACTAAGGATAATGTCAGGATGTTGTTTCCTTAATTTTCCCTGCATCATCTTCCCCTTGCCTTAGCAGCACGCTGCGGCATTATGGGCTTTCTAAGTGTCAGATTCAATGAGACTTCTCTCTAGTGCTGGCCTTTCCGCGGGTGGGATTACGGGATGACTTTGCTGTTCTTTATGGTGTCCACGTATGTTGGGTTTTCTATAACAGCATTTGTCATTATAAAGATAATGAAAGAAACTTCACTAAAAAATAGTATGCACAAGTATAAACCCATTTAAAACGGCACGTGTGAGATTGCACATCCAAATGCCAACAGCAGGCAGAATATCCATCGTGCCGAGGAATCTGGGTGATTTTTCTTTTCTTCCTAGTGCTTTCTGCATCTTTCCAATTTTCTGACGAATGCAATTTACTTCCATAATCAGGAAGTAACCACTTTTTAAATTGCTAAGCAGCATTCTTCTCAAGGTCTCTGAGCGGGGAGAAGCCTGGCTTTCAGTGCAGACCCTGAACGTAACTAGCTTTGTGACTCAGGCAGGTCGCATCCATGGCTTCACGGGGGGTGGGAAGGGGGCAGAGTACTAGTGCCACCTCCCCCGTGGGCCTCAGGCCCCAGGGAGCTAACACATGGCAGAGCGCTGGAAGGAAGGTGCTGAGCTGGGTACCAGAGCTACAGCCGCTGTTCCGTAGTATTCTGTTCAATATTATTAAGGGAACATAGAATTTGAAGGCATGCTTTTATTTTATTTGATGGCAGAGCGACTAAATCACAGCTATTAAAGCAACCTCCTGTACTGTAGCACTTCTTGTGCCCACTGATGTCATGTGAGAGCGTGGGGGCAGGGAAGGTTTGTCCCTCCACGCCTGGGCATCCTGCCACCATCCAGGCCCAGGCCACGGGCTCTGGCTCTGGGAGGGAGGCGAGCCGGTGCGGGGTGGGAGTCAGGGCAGTGCCAGCCCATGGAGAGGGCTGCTCCCTGGCCAGGCAGAAGCCCATCTAACAGGGACTCTGGGAGCTGCAGGGTGCCCCTCTGAGTCTGGGTTGCTGTGCCTAAATCTTCCATGAAGACAGACCGTCAGACGTTCTACCCAGCAAAGCACAAGTCTTGGCTGTACATGGACAGGAAAATCTATGGCTGAGCAGGGTGGCTCCGCCAGGGAACCGAAGCCGTTGTTCTCTTCCAGCGAAAAGTCCTGCAAGGATCAGTGTCCGGTCCTGTAGTTTTATAGCCCTAATGGTTCACACACATTCTCCGTAAGAAGAAAACATGATGGAAAGAAAGGCTTAGAGATGAACTTGTTCAAACGGAGGAGATTTTATAATAAGAGCAGAGAGGGAGAGATTTCTACTTCTCTGAATTTGAAGTTTCACTAAGCATTTAAAACTATATTCTCTGGGTACTTCCCTCCCTCTCTCCCCCCAGGAATGGAAATGGCAATTATGTCATGTGGGGATTCCGCTTGTTTACGTTTCTTCTGAGGCTGAGCACTGCAGGGGGCGGGGGCTGCTTTCCAAAGCTTGTGTTCCCAGCACACTTTGGTTAAGACTTCTTTACTGTGAAATGATTGGGATGCTGGTGGAATTAAGGGTCTTTGAAAGCTTTTCTGGCTTATACCTGGCTGATTTTTCCATATACCCTAAAAGAAAGAAAAGTATTTCCCCCACTTTTCAAGCAATTTTAGGAATTGTCCTATGGTTAGAAAAACACAGCAAACAAAAGCTTAAGCTTATGAATATGAAATCTGACTGTTGGAAGACATCTATGTATATAAAAGGCCAATATGCAAAGTATCCCCTCCAGAGTTTGACCGGGAGACGGGGAGTTTGATTGCTCACTATGATGTGTGCTGACCACCAGGGGGTGGCATGGAATGAAGGAAGGCCTGGCCAGCAGCTGGCAGCTGGGAAAGGGATGCCCTCAGCCGGCAGCTGGAAGGCCCCGATTGGCCCCAATCACCGGCCAGGCCTAGGGACCCTACCCATGCACAAATTTTGTGCACCAGCCTCTAATCTTGACATAATTTGATTACTGTCCATGTGACTGCAGTTAAGCCAGCCCAGAGAGGTGGCCAGAGGAAATCAGATGGTCCTCTTGGCTCAGGCTCTGAAACTGACTGGTTCCATGAGAGGTTGGAACCAGTTTTGCTACCCACCATGCACCTCCCACCTTCACCTGCAAATAGAAAAGGCCATCACAATACCAAAAGGAGGTTAATGAGAGAGGATTTTTCTGAACCTAGAACATTTTCTCCCCTCCTCCTACTCAAAGGAAAAGTGTGATGGGAGGTGGGAAAAGGTAGGGTGTTTCGGGGTGTTGGCCAGGAGATGAGACTTAAGTCTTGCCCACTCACCCACCATAACTGCAGAAATCTGAGGCTTCCATTGAGTTCAGAGAGAATTCTTGTGAAAGTTTGACAGATGTTCAACACAGCTGGGAGGGCATAGAGTCAGCAAAAGACCAAAGGGAAAAGATTGATGGGATTGTTCCCAGTAATAAGGTGAGGAGAGAGGGCAGAAGGGATAGCAAATAACATTTCCTTCTCTGGTGGCAAGAGTGGGTGTCATCCTGTCATCCATGGGACAAAGGGGTCATCTCAGATGAAAGCCAGGCTCTGGTTGCCTTGAAACGACCCCACCCAAGGGGTCTGCTCATAGGGACGAGACAACCCAACTGAAAGAGACCGCTGGGTCAGCTGCTATGTAGGTAGGAGCTGAGGGCATCCTGAATGGCCGTCCAGGAGACATTATTTCCCTCAGGCATTATGTCCCCAGCAAGGAGGTCACCAAAAAACCACTAAAGGGCTGGATGAAAGAAAAGGCCAGGGTTTGCCATGTAGAAGCCACCACCACCATATTGCTACAGTGCTGGTCAGATGAGGCTATTTGCCCCTATTCCTCTCCTCTTTCGCCTTGCCCTGGTTCTGGAGGAGTTAAAGCAGCAGAGTAAGTTGGGGGGGGGGCGGGGAGTATTTTAGGGTGAATAAGGAACTGATCAATACCCTCCACCCTTTCTTAACACAAGTATTTAAGCTCAGGTCAGGCCTGTGTTGAGGGAGGAGAGAAACTTTGAAATACATGAGAGATTAAAGTTTTGGATTAAATAAACTGGTCTTTTTAGTACCTGAAAATGAGATATCCTTGATCTTGACTAACTAGAAAAGATAAGGGATCAGCCTGAGATACCATCCAACTGTGAGGAGTAGAGACCCAACAGAGAAGGATGGAGATCTGTGGGAGGAAAAATGAATTTGTTCCTGGAGAGTCCAGCCCGCTGACATTTCAGTTATCTGAGGAAGGACTGCAGAGTGAGGTTTTATGAACAGTTTTGGAGTCTTGATCTTTGACATATAAAAATATTCTTCCATTTCTATTATACATACCTTGGCCAGCCTCTGTCTTTAATAACATGATCTAGTCTAGTTGTGGATTTGAAGAGCTCTCTTCCACTTACTCTGCAGGCATTTAGATGTTAAGAGCTGGGTAGATGGTCCAGAATGTAAAATTGAGACATTGAAAGGCAAGTTTTCTGTTGAAATATAAGGTATAGCATTTGTAAAGCATGACTGGGGAGCCTTCCTCTGAAAGGCAGGTTCGATTTTAAGAGAATTCCTAGTATTTGTAACTAAGAGCACAGTGATTAAGACATCAAGCCCAAAGCCTGGCTTGGTTTCTGCTGAATTAAATGACCTTGAGAAAATTACATAACCTCTCTGTGCCTTAGTTTTCTCCTTTTAAAAATGGGGATAGTAATAGGTACCTACCTCATACAGCCGTGTGAGTTAGTACGTGTAAAGTGCTTAGAACCTTGTCTGGTATGGTAAGCACTTAAGAGTGTTAATCATCATTGCAGACACTGTTGGATCCCTGCTCCAGAATTATCTTTGATAGATCCCATGCACACCCATAGCTTCCTGTCCCTTCCTTCCTTTCCTGGGGTGTTTCCTAACAGCAGGAGTGAGCTCAGCCCAAGTGCATGCAGGTCGGAAGTGCCAGGAGGTAATGCCCTAGGAGACACTCTTAACCCATGAGAGTTTGGGTTGGCAGATAAATACCCCAGCTCCTGTGCCTCTCAGTGAGTGGATTCTGAGGTGTGTTCCACACTTCTCTCAGAGCGTCCTCAGTGGGATGGAGTGCCACTTGTCCATAGCACTCACCGGTTCATTTATGCATCCTGTATTGGCTTGCCGCCCTTCTCTGTCTCACTTCCCACTCCTTTATCAAGCTTTATGAGATTGCCTCTAAAAATAAACGACTTAAGTTCAAATCCTTGTCTTCATGGGGAACATTGGGAGGACCAAAACCAAGACAGCTCTTTTATATGTCAGTCTTATAGATCCTTAACGTCTATCTTATATGTTTATCTTATCACCCACAACCCATAAGAGTTTCAGAGTTCACAATAGGAGCTTCAATACTTGCTGATTTTTAATTCTAAATTATCTTCATCATGCAATGTCTCTCCCTGAATTCCCAAGAGCTCCCAGTTAGAATTATATTCCCAGAATTTCAGATAGATCATTATTCTTTTCTTAAACATCTCTACTCAGAGGATTCCAGGGCTCTGTGTTTTCTCACCCCCGTTCTCCCAGAGCCAAACACAGTATCTGGCAATAGCAGAATTCAATAAAAAACTCTGCTGTCTTACCCATCAAAACCCTACCTTTCATGTTAAATCAGAATCCAGCGTGTTGCAAATTAAACCTCAAATCATGAAAAAGCATCATCAAACTGATTTTATATAGTAAGTACATCAGTCTAACAGTTGCCTTGAGATATTCTAGATCTGCACTCTCCAATGCAGGAGCCACGTGCCCCTTGTGGCTACTGCACATGTGAAATTCATGAGATATATGCCCGAAAATAGACTGTATTTTCTGGTCTCTGAGCGAGTTGCTTTACCTTTCTACGCCTCAGTTTCCAACTCTGTAGAACGGGGATGGTATGACTTGACCATGTATTTCACGGAATTGCTAGGAGGAGCAAATCAGAGAGTAGAAGGTTCCATTTATGTGGACCAGACTCTGAGATGTGTTCCTGAAATAACGTGGTCTGGGGAGCTGCTTGACTCTGAGTGACTGAAGAATGGTAGGGAGTATTCAGTGGCCAATGAACGATTCTTCCTCTCTTTGTAGAATATCTCAATATAAAGTCCATAAGAGGATATAGACCTAAATATATATTATCACTTAATTTACTTAAGTAAGTATGACATATCGGTTAGTATGATAATTATCCCTATGGGTTTGCTTGTTTTTATAGCTATGCACACATTTTCATTCTTGAGAACCCCAAGGAACAAAATGTTATTGGCATCCTCTCCAGAAACAAAGAACAGCTGCATTTGTTTGGGACATGTCCCAGGCTGCTCCTTCCTCTGTGTGTGAAGGATGCTGCTATCTGTCAACTCAATATCGAGGAGGAAGACTGGATTCCCACCACCCTCGTTCACCAGCACTTATGCAGCTCCTGGGTATGCCATATAGATAGTCCACTGCATCTCATAACCCTAGGGCAGTGGCTTTGGGCAAAGGGAATGCGACCTGAATCGACCTTTCCTCTAAAGTGCACACTGATGACCATGAGCCCCAGTGGAGGAAAGTTCTGGAATGTCCCTGCTTTTACAGCACCGATTTCATTCTGACAATTGCTGCTGTACATGGAAGGATCAGACCCATTAGACTCTTCTGGGGAGACTTGACCCTGAGAGTCTGAGTTAATTGCATTTGAGCATGAGTCCTGGATTTTGGTAATTTATGAAAGCTCTCAAGGGTTGAAAACCAATGGTCTAAAATAGGAGCTAGAGGTATTATGCTAAGTGAAATAAGTTGGACAGAGAAAGACAAATGTCATATGATTTCACTTATATTTGGAAACTAAAGAACAAAATAAACAGACAAAACCAAATAAAAGACAGAGAACAAACTATCTTTTGATGGCGGCCAGAGGAGAAGGGGGTTGGGGGACTGGGTGAAAAAGCTGAAGGATTAAGAAGAACAAATTGGTAATTACAAAATAGTCCCAGGAATGTGAAGTAAAGCATAAAAAATGTAGTCAGTAATATTGTCATAATTATGTATGGGGTCAGGTGGGTACTAGACTCACTGGGGGACCACTTCTTAAATTATTGAACTGTCAATTTCTCACCCAGATCATTGGAGAGAACATGGGCTTCTGACTCAGATATCTTCTGAATTTTGTCTTGTTTACTCACTAATTGAGGGCTTGAACAAACTCTTAAAATTCTCAATTTCCTTGCTTGTAAAATGGGAGAAATAACACTTATCTCAGAGCATTTTGGGGGGAATTAAGTGTAAACTTATGTCTGTTTTCTCTACTAATTGTAAAGCAAGTTGAGGATAGGGACCAGATAGAAATGAAAATAACCAGATCTTTCTGACCGGAGAGTTCATTATCTTAATCAATACACTACAATGTCTCCCTAACCTGTGCTAAATGCTGTGTCCCTAGCCCCTGGCATGATGGCTGCCACATGGAAGGTACTCGGTAAGCATTCAGTGAGTGGATACAAATGAACAGATGCAAGTGCATGAATGAGTGAAGTACCTACCTCATGATAGACAGTTAGTTAATGTTCTCTTTTCTGTTGATCAGGCCTCTCTACTAACAGTATCAGATAAAAAGGGTTTATTTTCAGTAAAGGCAACATTCAATAAACAACATTAGATTGTGCCTTATATTATTGCCATAGCAAAATGAGAAACTAACCAGCAACAGATCAGTCCCATTCTTCCATATATTATTAGGCAGGATATGATTTTAACTTGGAGTATGTTGATGGCGCCAGATCAGAAAAGCAAAATACAATTCATGTTTAAGGCTCCTGTTAATCTTCCAAATTATTATTTGGACACTAGCTGTCATCATATTTTATGCGTTTCCTACATGCATTCTGAACACAGCTGTGCTAAAACTCTGAGGGGTTATTTTAACACATTGGAGCAGTTTGGAATAGTTGGAAATACACAATGTGTGGAGTCAGCAAGTCTGAGTTCAGGTTTTGGACATTCACCTACCAGCTGTGAAGCTGTAAGCCCAAGCATCTCATATGAAGTATTCATGCCCTAGAGGTTTGGGACATTATGCTGGAAGGTCTCAGAGATGCAAGATAAACACAATGTGTTCATTCATCCATTAAGCAAATATTTATTGAATGCCAGGCATTGTATTACAAGGGAAATGAACAAGACAAATAAGGTCCCTATTCTCATGGAGCCTTACATTATCCAAAGAGAGACCTAAAAATAAGATCATTTCATGTAGAGATTGTACTATTTTTAAAGAAAGGTAACATGCAGTTATTTTTAAAAGGCAGGTAACAAGTTTATTTGAAAAGGCCTGGTTATGGGTTATTAGTTGCCTATCCAGAATACGATTTTCTCTTTCTAAAGGTATGCTGTTTTCAGTTACCCATGGTGTGGGCACTGGTTGATTTAGGCCAAACATATCCCATTCACCATTGGTTTAAGGTAGTCATGTAACCTAAACAGTCCAATCGGGGTAAACCTTGGGACTCTGGCATGCAATCCTAATATCAAAGTTATTTTTTTCTGCTCTTCCTCTCAGAATCAGAGGATGAAGATGTAAAGACAGGAACAGTTGGAGCCATTTTGACTATTTGGCAACTACCACAGTAATAAGATTTGTCAATAAATGCTAAAAATTGTGGACAAGTTATGATGAGAAACAGGATATTTAATAATCTCAAAGTATCTCTCTGTTAGGCAAGATAAATAGCTGCTAGGGCAGGAGGAGAGGAAGGGGAGAAAAAGAAAAAAAGAAGAGGTTATCTCACCCACTGAGCAAAGAAGTCAGCAGTCTTGGGACTTGCCAAGATAAAATCGCCAGATGTTCTTATAAATTCTGGGAAAGGTCACAACTTAAAAGGGGGACTTTGAAACCTAGTCTATCTGGCAGGGGAACCTTGAAACCTGTAAGGAGGGAAAGTATAACACCCTTGAACCTCTACCAGGTGGGGCACTCAGACTAGCTGAGTTGCCTGCTTGTGCTTTATGACAAGTGTATCTTTAATAAATTTGTTTGCTTTGCTTTAACACTGCTCTCTGTCACCCATCTGAATTCTTTATCATGAGCATGACAAGGGCCAAGGAGGGGAGAGCAAGTCCCTGTTTACTTGGGTGGCTCTCCAGTTACATCTTCAGAAGTTTCTTTTTAATTGCAAAGGGGAAAGTAGCAACATTATAATAAAGAAACATGCCAGGCACCACCTTAATTTATTTATTTTTAAAAAAATATATTGATTTTTTCACAGAGAGGAAGGGAGAGGGATAGAGAGTTAGAAACATCATTGAGAGAAACATCAATCAGCTGCCTTCTGCACACTCCCTACTGGGGATGTGCCCGCAACCAAGGTACATGCCCCTGACCAGAATCAAACCTGGGACCCTTCAGTCCGCAGGCCGATGCTCCATCCACTGAGCCAAACCGGTTAGGGCCACCTTAATTTATTGATCAAAGTTTTCATCACTGTAATGGTCTAAGTCATCATCATATGTCTCTAGTCACGATGCACTCAAATGGATACATCATTGCTTTGTGGTGTTTGTTCCAAAAATACATAACCTGAATTTAAATCATGAGCAAACGTCAGGCAAATCCAAATTGAGGACCATTCTACAAAATAACTGAACAACAATCTTCAAAAGTGTCAAGGTCATGAAAGACGAAAACAAACAATTCCAGATGAAAGGAAACTAAGGAGACATAACAACCAAATGCGAAGTGTGATCCTGGATTAGGTCTTGAACCAGAAAAAGAACATTAGGTGATATTTGAATAAGATCTATAAATTACATAACAGCATTATATGAGAAAAATGTCCAGATTTTGATTATTTTACAGAGGTTTTGGTAGATGTTAACATTTGGAGAATCTGGGTGAAGAGTAACATAACCTGGCCAAGTGGCTAAGTTGGTTGAATGTCGTTCTGTACACCACAAAGATTGTAGGTTTGATTCCCGGTCAGGGCACATACCTAGGTTGCAGGTTCAATCCTTGGTTGGTGTGCGTACAGGAAGCAATGATTGGTATTTCTCTCTCACATTGATGTCCTTCTCTCTCTCTCTTTCGCTCTCTCTCTTCTTCTTTTTCTAAAATCAATAAAAACATATCCTTGGGTGAGAATTAAAAATAAATTAATTAATTTAAGTAAAAAGAGTACACAGAAAGTCTTGTACTATATTTGTAACATATTTGCAAATAAAGTCATTTCAATTGGAAAAGTTCAAAACATGTTAAAATTATTGTAGCCTTAGCCAGTTTGGCTCAGTGGCTGTCCCTTCCTTAAAACCTTCCCTGCCCCCTTCACTGTTGTAACACTCTACTTACATTCACTTCCATATTAAAATGGTTTCTATTATGACTCAGATGTTCATATTTTGACCTTCAGTTCTTTTTACATTTGACTGGTGCAAAAGTTCTTCCCACCTAGCCCTGCAAATGTGACTGTCACAGCTCCACTACTCCTTATTGGCTCACATATCAGGTTGGCTTTACTCACTTCTATAACCAGATCTTTTTTAACAGTTTGAGCATTTTAATAAAAATCTTGTTTAACAGATTAAGCAAAATAACTTTTCATAGATAATTTGACTTCAGACTCTTCGGAGAATCACATTCACTGATTCATAGGGTCTGAGTTAATGTTCACTTGACTTTGATTACATCATGAAAATAAGTGCTATTTCATTTTTGACTCAGAACTAGCCATTAGTCACCAAATTCCTAGCATTGCTCTTTAGTTTAATATGCGTTGTGATCAATCGCAAAATACATGAAAATGAGGAAGTTCAGAGAGATTTATTACTCATTTCTCAGAAACCTGATGGGCTCTTGGCTTAGGGATTACATCAACTCTTCCAGAGTCTTCCTTCACTGCATCATCCAATCATCTGGAAAGTTTTAAAAATGCTGATGGCTAGATGCCACTTCCAGAGATTCATATTGAACTCCTGTGCAGTAGAGCCTAGGCATTGGTATCCTTTTTAAGGTTTCCCAGATAATTCTAATGTGCCCCTAGATTTGAGAATGCTGATTATCCTTGGTTATGTTTGAGGTGATCGAGCACCCTTTGTCCTGGGCAAAGGATGTAACTGGAACTTTGGCAACATAACCAAGTTTAGCCCTTCCAGGAGGGGGTTCACTGAAAAGAAATTATGGTTTAAGGATTCCTGGAGTCCTAGCTGGTTTGGCTCAGTGGATAGAGCATCGGCCTGCAGACTGAAGGGTCCCGGGTTTGAGTGCAGTCAAGGACACATACCTCCACTGCAGGCTCCTCCTCAGCCCGGGCCCTGGTCGGGGCTCATGCAGGAGGCAACCAATCGATGTGTTTCTCTCACATTGATGTTTCTTTTTGTCTTTCCCTCTCTCTTCCACTTTCTTTAAGAATCAATAGAAAAATATCCTCGAGTGAGGGTTTAAAAAAGAATTGTCTGGGGAGCTTGTTAAGCATGCAGATTTCAGGGTCACACCGTCATAGATTCTGTTTCAGTATTTCTATTGTACGTCATGCTAATTACCTGTTAGTTGCTTTGTAGGAGGGTCTTTCTCTTGTTTAAAGCTTTATTTCTGAATCTCTTATCCTGACCCATTCATTCCTCCCACCAGTCTGCCTCTTCTTACTCCCACAGACTCTCAAATGTATTGCTCATGCTCCAGTTTCCATCTTGTACTTTCCCATTGGACTTGACTTCTGGAATTTTCTTCTTCATCCTGGCTCCCCATGGACCATAGTATGGTTTCTCTCTGTGAGTCAGCTTTCATTTGTCTTGGGAAACTGTACATTTAGGTCCATTTTTCCCAGAGGTTTCTCTACCTCGGTATTACCCATCATTCAGATGCTGGACTTATCCCTGTTTAAGACTTCTTTTATTAACCACCTTAAAACTCAATGACTTGATGCAATGAACATGATTCTCTGAGATAACAGGATGTTTCTTTTAGTCTGGACCAGCTGGGCTGGAGTGGGACTCACTCAAATCTTTGAGACCTCAGCTGGGATGGCTGGGACAGTGTGGGGCCTCTCTCCATGTGATCTCTCATCCTCCATTTGGCCAAACTGATCTCCATATGGTGGTGGGAAGACTCCACAAGAGCAGCAGAGAGGGCAAGCCCTAATGAGCACATGTCTCTTCAAGCCTCTGTTTGCATTACATTTGCTGATGTCCGATTGGCCAAAGTAAGTCACATGGCTAACCCCAAAGTCATCGTGGGCAGTGGCTCTCTAAAGATATGAATCACTGGTGGCTATGACCACGAAAGTAAGCCACAGCCTTCCCCGCAGTTCCAATTATTAATGCCCCTTTCATATATAAAATATATCCCCTCCCTCCGAGGACCCCTGCAAATCTCATTCAACTACAGCATCAGGTTCAGAGTCCCAGATCCTGTGATTTCTGTTAATTCCAAATGGGGGTGAGGCATTTCCTTGGCTGTGGCTCCTCTGGATCCAGAAACCTATAAATGGGACAAGTCGCATGCTCTGCACATGTTCGACAAACAATGGGAGACAGGCATAGGACAATGGTAGTAAATACTTCCATTCAAAAAGGAACCTGAAGGAAGGCACATGGTGGGCATGGGTTCGGAAGAGCTCTGGAGTCCTGCCAGGCACATGTGGCCCAGTCCTCCTCTTCTGAGAGCAGGATGCCGCCCAGCGGGGCCCTGATCCATTGTTCTCCGTTGCTCTTGGCACCTCCGTCGTGGCTCTTGGCTCTGCCTTCTGAGACAACCTTCCTTTTCCATAAGAAATAGCCTGTGTTGGCTCCCGAGTAGCTTTCTGAACCTGTTTCTCATAATCACCTGGTTCATAGTTGATGTTAACATTCTTTATTGGGTTTGTAGGTTCTCTGGTTTGGGGGGGATGTGTAATGACTGGACCCGTCATTGTGGTATCAGACAGAGCATTAAAAACCCTCCATGCCCTGCGGTTTATCGGTTCCTCGCTCCCTGCCCTGCCCCCACCCACCAACTGCTGATCTTTTTGCTGTCTCCATAGTTTTGCCTGTTACAGATGTTGCTATGTTTTATGTTCAGTACGACTCTCTCTAAAATGTTCTAGGTGTTACAGTATTTTCACTGAAGTCCACTACATGCTCCAAAACCACATTTATAATTCTTTCTGTGACTGGCCTCTCTGCTGAGGAACAGTATTCTTAAGATTCATAGAAGCCCTTTTGTCTACCTGAGATGTTCCACTGGGAACCGCCTTGTGAAACTCCAAAACCCCAAAATCCAGTAAGGCAAGAACAAGAAGGAGAAGAAGGAGGAGGAGGAGGAGGAGGAGGAGGAGGAGGAGGAGGAGGAGGAGGAGGAGGAAGAGGAGAGAGAAGGAGGAGGAGGAAGAGGAGGGAGGAGAAGGAGGGAAGAGGGAGAAAGAGGGAGAAAGGCGGGGGAGGAGGAGGAAGGAGGGAGAGATCATTTCTGCAGGGTGGGGACAAAGGGGGAGAACAGAATTTGCGGTGGGCAGATCCGGGAGAGGAGTTTGCGGTGGGCAGATCCGGGAGAGGAGTTTGCGGTGGGCAGATCCGGGAGAGGAGTTTGCGGTGGGCAGATCTGGGAGCAGCATGGATGTGTTGAACCCACTAAAGCACAGGACTGGGCAGGAAGCCAGAATGTGACAGCTGCCGTCCCAATGTATATTCAGCTTCCTAAAGTATTGTTTTACTTAAAATTATTTTACAAGCATGTTTGCAAGTTATTCCATGGTATTTGTCACATATTACTGTAAATGGCTAATGGTTCTCCGTCAAATTACTATGTCATCATTTACCATTCCCCCTTATTTAGGCGGTTTTGGATTTCATCGTCTTCATACACTTTCACCTTTGAGTTCGTTGGTTATGATGTATCTTCCAGTCTTTCAGAGTTGGATCACTGAGTAATGGGATAGAGACACTGAGGCAGGTGAGCTAGCAGAGTCGCACCATGCATAACAGTGCTGTTGGCCCACCTACTCCCTGGAGACTGACCATTGAGTTTTATCATTTTTCTTTCTTCTCTAGAATTTAGTAGACAAATGGTGCCTCGTGGTTTTAATTTCCATTTACCATCTAAATAGAGCGATCATTTTTCCTTTGTTAATTTGCCCAAGTTAATTTTTCTCGTGTGAGGTCTGTTCTAGTTGTAGAGTGTAGAGTTCACATTAGGTTCGCTCTCAGCCCATGGGGGGCCACCTCAGGTGGGGCTCAGGAGCAGCCCTGCTCTCCCTCTGGGTCCCTCCCCAGGTATTCTCTGTCTTTTGCCTTCACTGCCCTCCCCCTGCCCCTTCTACTCTGGTTCCTGCTTATACCAAGACATAGGCATGCAAAACCATCTTTCCTGGTTGAGCTTCAGAGTGCATCATTTAGTCAGTCAACAATCATCTGACCAAATAAAAACAAAATCTCCCACTTGCTCTTGCTAATGTGGGCTAATTGCATTACCCGGTGTGTTATTCTGTTAATGGGAATGCTGTCTGTCTTCTTATTTTCACCAAGCATCAGCTGCATCATCTGCTTTTATATCCTTCCTTGAGAGGAAACAGGGTTCTAAGAAAGAGGGTTTGGTTGGGGAGAACCCTGTCCTGTCATAGAGGGAAGCAATAGGATCATATAGGAGGCAATAGGAGGAGCGACAAAATGCCAGGGAATGGGAGAGGGATGAATGTCAAGGTCGAGAGGACAATATGGACTCAGGCAGGACAGCAGGCACCCTCAGGATGGGAGGTGACATGTGTTCAGGTCCGTAGTGTCTTGGGTGTGCCGTGTTGACTGTTATGTATTTGGCTCTTGTAAAAAGGGGTAGAAGGAAAAGAAGGCCTGAGAGGTAGGAGAGGGCCAGGTTGTGGAGGGCCTCAACTAGGAGCTGAGAGGCAGTGTGAAGGCCAGGACAAGTGTGGCCTTAGAATCAGGTAAAGAGACCAAGTTCACCATTCCTCTCTGTCAGGCCTGGGCTGTGTGAATTTGGAGCAACTATGTATTTCTCATGTGTGAAATGAGGATAATAATACTGGCATCATGCTCAGTACATAGAAATATCCTGCTACTCCACAGAAGTCATCAACGTTTTGTTTAACATAATATGCTATAATGCGGCTAGTGGCCTTATTAGGCAGCCTACAAGCCACAACTCCATAGCACGAGAAAGGAATTAGTTCTTTTACAGCCACAGAAGCACCCAACAGATCACTCTTTCAGATCCAGTGCTCCACCTCCAGAACGTTCTGGACACGTCTCGAGTTGTCAGGCTAAGGCTTGAAAAGGAGGAACCCCAGGATTTGTGAGTCACAGAAACCGCAGGGGATCCAGGTGCTTGGGCGTTCCTCCTCCCGGGTTGCCAGGAGGGAGGCCCCTCAGCCTAAAAATCCCTGCGCTGGGAGCTGGGGTGGAGGGAAGAAGCAGTGTGGGGTGCCTGGGCGGGGTCTGGCAAAGATGGTGAGGCTGCCAAGGCAGTCTTATTTTGCTGCTTAGAGATATGGCCTAAGGCCGGTCTCTCTTCTTCGCCTTTGTCATGGAAAGTAGAGCTTGGCTCTACCTTCTGTCCCGTTTCCAAACCCTGTTCTTGTGAAGTGGCAGAGAAACAAGTGGGTGGGGTGAGGTGAGCACCAGCTGGGTCCTGGGTCCTTGGTTCTTTTTTTATTTACTTGTTTTATTTTTTATTAATTTCAGAGAGGAAAGGAGAGGGAGAGAGATGTGGGAACATCAGTGATGAGTGATTGGCTGCCTCCTGCACACCCCACACGGGGGATCAAGCCCGCAACCCAGGCCTGTGCCCTGACCAGGAATTGAACTGTGACCTCCTGGTTCATAGGTCGATGCTCAGCCACTGAGCCATGCGGGCCAGGCTGGGTCCTCAGTTCTTATACCCGAGCTGCTCACCCTGTGCCTTCTCAATCTACGCATATGTCATGACCACATTGGAGAAACCCCGCCCCCTTCCTATTTTCCTCTAGAAACTGGGCTGCGGAGAGCCTTCTGAGCTAAAGGGCAAAGTTAGCTCTGCCCCTCAGGCTGAGGTTCTATTCAAGGCATTTCTGGTCCACACCGTGGGCACTTGCACTTACTGTGTATAGAAACCCTGAACTGCTGAATTGGCTCCGGGGGGAGGGGAAGGGTGCAGAAAGGATGCCGGAGAGTAGATAGGAGTGTTCGCAACTTCTCCACCAACCAGGACAAGGCCTTTAGAAAGTGTCTGCCTTCAGGGTGCAAATGGAATGTCTGGACCATCTCAGCACATCAGATCTCATGCACGTCTTCCTGTGACCAAGATCCGAGGTCCCTGGGATGGAGAATGTATGTGCTGGAAGCTGGCGGGTGGGGCGAGAGGAAGGAGAAATGAGCATTTGGAACTTGGAGGAAGTCGGCTCTCACTGGCCTGTTGAAGTGGGGGTGGGGTGGGGGGCTTTAGATCTTTTGCTTGATGAAATGGACATTGGGGTAGGTGTAGTGAAGGGACGGAGGATGGACAGAGGTTGCCCTAGAACAGTGGTCGGCAAACCACGGCTCGCGAGCCACATGCGGCTCTTTGGCCCCTTGAGTGTGGCTCTTCTACAAAATACCACGTGCGGGCGCGCACGTACTGTGCGATTGAAACTTTGTGGCCCAAGCGCAGAAGTCGGTTTTCGGCTCTCAAAAGAAATTTCAATCGTTGTACTGTTGATATTTGGCTCTGTTGACTAATGAGTTTGCCGACCATTGCACTAGACCAGTGGTTGGCAAACTCATTAGTCAACAGAGTCAAATATCAACAGTACAACGATTGAAATTTCTGTTGAGAGCCAAATTTTTTAAACTTAAACTTCTTCTAACGCTACTTCTTCAAAATAGACTCGCCCAGGCCGTGGTATTTTGTGGAAGAGCCACACTCAAGGGGCCAAAGAGCCGCATGTGGCTCGCGAGCCGCAGCTTGCCGACCACTGCACTAGACCAACCCACAGTTAGGGGCACACACAGTCCCATCAAGGAGCACACGGTGTGGGTGATTCTTATAGAATTGTTTTCTAGACCCAGTTTCCACACGTGCTCATTCCTAAAACTGATCCCTCCGAGGCACAGCCCGGGTGTCCCACTGGCCCTCATCCCCATCTCTCTGCGCAGTGCCCCCCATGGCGCCTCTCCAAGGCAAGGACCACCTGTCAGCAGCTGCCTCATGGGGTGTGCTCCTCCCCAGGGAAGCAAGTCCTCCAGGCGCCTCGCAGAGGGGCAACTTGAAATAGTGATGATGTCTCTGTCTCCAGTACATACTTTGCATTGATTTCAAGTAGGAGGAGGTGAAAGATTAAGATTCCAGTTTCAAATGAAAGTAAATTATATGGAGTACTGTCTCAGACATTGACTCTGACTCCTGGGAAAGTTTCCTTTAGCTTACGACAAAAGACCCCCGACTATTATAAATCCATATTTGTTTCTTAAATGTGGGTAGCAGTGTCCTGCTTGCTTCAGCTTTTCCGCACATTTAGTGCTGGTAATTTCCACAAAATATTGTCTTATTCTCACAATAAGCAGTATTCATCCATGATATGCAAACTAGTCTTTTTAAAAAACTAGTTTTCTTTTTTTATGTGTAATAATTATTTTAAAATTTTATAATTACTTTATTTTACCCAATTACATAGTAATATAAATTGTAATGATAAATCAATCTAGAATATTGATTAACATATAGAGTTTTACGATGAGGAGAAATTTTAACTTTTTTCAATTTTGAACTAATAATCATAAATATTCAATCTAGAAAAAAATGTAATGTAAAATTTCAGCTTATATACATATGTTTCTGCTGAGAATAATGATATAGTGATCAATAAAAAATTGCCAAGCTTAAAAGTATATCGTGCTAAGATTCTGTGGGTAACGTGGCTGGAAATGTGAGTGCCAGGAGGAATAATAAATGATGGGAAATGTCTGGCTGTTACAGAGCTGGTTCATGTTAAAGAGCTTGTTGAAGAGATGAAGGTGGATATACAACACATTTAATCTAGTGATTTAATAATGTGAAATCAACATGTCAGAAGATACATATTTATCAATTACTTAAACTTGCAGTAGAAATTTTATATGTGGACTTAAAAATATATGAGGAGGATACCTAGTTTTTCCCAAAATGCCAGGAGATCTGGGAACAAAGCATTTCGCAGATCTGCCCTGGGAGGTGGGAGATGAATGCAGAAAGGGAAGGGGGTGGGGAGGAGGTGTCTGCTCCTGATTTGGGGGGCGGGGTGCAGGGGAGGATAAGGAGGGTCCATTGTCATTTCTGGGCTGCCTTTGCCTTGCTGTGGGCTGTCTTGACTGGCTTTCCGAGGGAATCTGAAGCAGAGAGACCCTGGGTTGGACATACTTACCATCTAGAGTGTCTGCTCAGGTGTGACTGGACTCTTGAGTCCTGGCTATAGTACACGGGACATTCATTCTGTAGCGACCACAGCTCTACTAGTGAGGGAGTGGAACATGGCCTGGGGGATCTAACCAGACCCCCGAGTGCTAGCATCTTGGTGAAGCTGCATTTGAGTGAAAAGACGTGGTATTGAAAGTGCATGATGGCACGTGTAGGAGACACGGACCATCCTACCAGCCTTCATGGCCTAGCGCCCTGGGCCCCCCAGGGAACAGGACTTGGGCTGCCGTGTGCTCGGGCTCCCAGCAGAGATGGGGGCTCTCAATGCCCTGTTGGTGGTGATGGCTCACCCCTCTCCTGACATCAGCATCTGCTGGTGCTGCCTGCTCGGGCCCTCTCATTCTCCTCTCCTGCAACTCTCCAGACTCTCACGACTTCTTTTTTTTAAATTTATTTATTGATTAAGGTATCACATATTTGTGCTCATCCCCCCCATTCCCCTCCTGAACCCTTCCCCATGCATGCCCCACCCCCCTGTTGTCCGTGACCACTGGTTAGGCTTATATGCATGCATACAAGTCCTTTGGTTGATTTCTTCCCCTTACCCCCACCCTCCCCTACCTTCCCTGAGGTTTGACAGTCTGATCGATGCTTCCCTGTCTCTGGGTCTGTTTTTGTTCATCAGTGTATGTTGTTCATTATTTCCCCTAGATGAGTGAGATCATGTGATACTAGAAATACACTTATAAAAACCGAAAATGGGACAAGCAATAATGGTTATGCTGAGAGGCAAATGAATCAGTCTGTAGTGAGTTTCTTTCTGGGCCAACAGTTCTTTTGAGTCCCAATTTCAATGTCAAACAGTTCCTTATGTGTACATATCAGCAATGATAACTCCCATGACTTCTTAAGATGTTTGCCAGCAAAGGCTGTTTGGGCAGAAGGTACACTGGGTTCTGTGGGTCTAAGTAAGAGCCAGCCCTTCAGAAGCCTGTTTCCCGGCGGCTTCAGAACTCACTCTGCGTGGCCTGCCCAGTTCTCACAAGGACAGGCTGTGTCCTGGAGTTGACCATGGGCCCGGCCTGGCGGGAGGGGGCAGGTGGGAGGGACCACCTGAGGCCTGTGGAGACAGCCTGTTGGCAAGTAGAAATGGACTTCTCGGCACTCTCCGCCTGTGGTCCCCACAGCTCTGGAGGCCAAAGAGAAAGCAAGAGAGTGTGGGGTGGCATCTCCAGTTAAAAGTTAACATAAGAACCTTCTTTTTTGCTGTTTCCTTCATGAAACGGAACGTTGCCTTCATGATGGGAGGCTATCACCGTGGTCCTCAAGGTGTGAGGTCAACACAGTGTCCCAGTGACACTAGGTCTTTCTACATGTTTATCCTCTCAGAGCATGTAGGACGGGAAGGAGAAGTCGTCACCCTTGTTAGGTGAGGGTCCCTGGCTGGGTCTGAAAATTCAACTCACCAAGACACATTAACAGGAGAAAAGCTTACACATTAGACTGAATTTCTCCACGTATACTGGCGCCTTCCCAAGAGAAAAAAGCCTCCAAAAGCACCTAGAACGGGAAGCTTTTACCAGTATACCTTTTAGACAAAGAAACAATGCATTTGTGAAGAGCCGATGAGACCAAGAGGACTGGGCGAGGAGCGGGGATGGTGAAGAAGCAATTGGGAGGATAAGGGCTAGCTGGACGCGGTTTGCTTGCAGCCCCTCTGGTCTCCTGCCGGGGCTGAGAAATCTGCCCGTGGAAAAAGGAGATTTTGGAGCCCGCCTTCAGGCAGAAAAGGGAGAGCTTTTTCTGGGCTTACTGCTTCTTAATGGCCTTCAGCTCAAAATAATTTTTATGCCAAAGAGGCACATTTTGGGGTGACATGTTCTGGTTTCCTTCCAGTGTACTGTGGAATTTTCCAGAGGTCCATGACATACGATGACATCTTTGCTCTGGTGACAAATGGAATGTGTGCTTTGGAATTCGTATGTTTTTAAGATCTCCTGGGTTTAATTTTTATTCCAGTAGATATGACCTGACAGATATCATGAAAGCTGTTTGGGACTTTCAGTAAGAGTCCTGATACCAACATGTTTGAGAATGGCTGCCTCAGCATATATTTCAGAGAGGGGCCCCAAAGACCCCACACAGCGTGGGGCAGACCAGGAGGAACCCTACACACCACACTGCCCAGGGCGCTTGGCGGATTAACCGCTGGCCGCAGCAATGAAACTCATAGGATTGCTTACTTCCCTCCAATTTCATGGGGCGGAGGCTTATCTGGCCCCGGCGTTACCTGTTGCCTCTCTCTTCCCCGCGCAAAGAAGGAGGGGTCTTTTGCTATGAGAATGCGGGAAAGCCCCGCTGCAGGGGCCACTAATATTAGGAAAACGGGCGAGGCAGAGAAGTCAGCTGGGACAGCAGCAGGTGCGATGGAGCAGTGAGGGCGGCAGACTGGCTGGCAGCAGGCTGGTCTGGACTGAAAGGGACCACCAGGTGGGAACCACAGGCTCTGTTTGCCTCATCTCCTGGACTCCAGTTGTGACACTAATCAAGCTACGCATCTAAAACGCCAGTCTTTCATCTTAAATTCTCCTTGTAAATAGATGAAGATTTGTAAATCTAGCACAGTTTAAAAATCCTTTTCGAAGACCTTAGATCAGGGGTGGGCAAACTTTTTGACTCGAGGGCCACAATGGGTTCTTAAACTGGACCGGAGGGCCGGAACAAAAGCATGGATGGAGTGTTTGTGTGAACTAATATAAATTCAAAGTAAAGGAGCGGAGGGGAGAGCAAGAGAACCCTCCGCTCTTTCGGCTCCGCGAGCCAGATAGAACAGCCGAACGGGAAGGATCCAGCCCGCGGGCCGTAGTTTGCCCACGGCTGCCTTAGATTGATATGTTGCATCACTTACACATTCAGTTAAACTACTTTAAATGTTTTAAACTGTGTGTACAAATTTAATACACTTGATTCTCTCTCTTTTTTAATTTAAATTCTTTATTTGAAGTATTACATATGTCTCGTTTTTTCCCCCCATTGACTTCTCCCTGGCCACTACTGCCCCTTCCCGCCCCCCACCCCGCCAGCACATGCCCTCACCCCCCTACTGTCTGTGTCCATTGGTAATGCTTATGTGCATGCATACAAGTCCTTTGGTTGATCTCTTACCCCCATCTCTCCACCCCCACCCTTCCCTGCCTTCCCTCTGTGGTTGGATGGTCTGTTGGATGCTTCTGTGACTCTGGATCTGATTCTCTTTTTAAGTACCTTAGTAGCTTAGTTGTTGGGCTTAAAAAAAATCCTGAGCATACAAATAACCTCTTAAAGAACGAACAAGTCACAATCTTATCAGTGTGCTGAAGCTTAATTTTTCTTAGATGTTTCAATACTGTATAAAACAGTGAGATTTCTACTTAAAATCAAGAGTCTAAAGTATTGTTACTCAATTACTGACCTATGTATAACTCAAATAGGTCAAATCATCCTAAATGTTTCCACATATAAAATACCAAATATGCTCAGATTCCTAAGGAAAAACATTAATGCTGCTATTTGGATACTCTTAAACACTTCTAGGTCCAATTTTAACTCTTTCTGAAATAAGACAAATTAGGGGATGACTTAGATGGACCATCCTGCCATGTCCTGGGAGGAACCGAACCATGGAATTTTGGGGCTGCTTTCTGAGCTTGCTGGAAGGTGCACAGTAACTCAAGAGCTTGGCCCAGATACTGACTAGACTCTGACCCGTTGCCCGGATACTGAGAACACTGAAAGTGGAGTCCCAGGCATGGCTCTTACATTCAAGTTAGACAATAACTGATTCTGCTACTGCTCAGAGAAAATGTTAACTTTTACTAAAACCGGTTATTTGATGGGGTTTTTGCTTTTTGTTGGACTTTAAGGCATGGAAAAGTATTTGATGACAAACATAAAACGCCCTTGAATTGAGAGAATCCTGCACTGCTCCATCTTCCCCATTTTAAAAGTCAATACTCTTAGGAATATTAAGAGGTTGATGCATGTTCTACTGAGGTAGTGAGTCATTTCCACCTGTGACAAATGAACAGCCCTACCTCTGCTTTAAAATCACATTTTAAGATGAGGCCCTGGCCTTCAAGGAATTTACAGTTATGCATTCTTTTCTCTATCATGAGCGTCTGAGTCACATTTTGTCAAATATATCCTTAACCACCATCCTTACACACACACAGCATGTTAACAAGTGTTTGAGGAATTAAATAAGAACTATGATGAAAAGGTAGAATTAAGTGGAAAGCTGTGGCAGAGTTGACTGAGTAGAGACATACAGTGAAATTTAGTCTTCGAGGAACTTTAGTAGCAAAGAGGGCATACCTGAGGGAAAGGCAGATCTAGGTAGAAATTCTGTAGGTTGATGGGAATGAATGAGTTCAGAGAAATGTAATAATACATTTACTGAGTGCTAACTGTGTGCCTAGCTCCATTTTAAATGTTTTATGTGTATTAACTCATTTACTCCTCCCAACACCCCATAAGGTAGATATCATTATCATTGCCAATTGTCAGAATGAGGAAAATGAGGCACAGGGAGAGGTCATTCACTGCTATGCTGCTTGTGTGCTGATTTACTTTAAGGTATTCCAGAGTGTGACGCTGGTGTGTGTAATTTAACTTTGGCCTCCCCTGGATAGGTAGGTGTTAATCAGGAATCCACACCCCAGAGATGGTCGTGTTCCCCAAATCCCTCCCCTCTCTTGCTGGCTGGGCCTGCTGTCAGTCTTGTCCCGTTGACCTTGAAGTGACTCTTTCGTCAAGGTGCTCGGTGGAGTGCCTGCAATGGAGCAGGGCCGACCAAGCTTGCAAAAACGGGTTTGGGGTGACAGTCCTGTGCCTGCTTGTCAATAACCCTTTGCAGCCTTAGGCTTTGCTCTAAGACTTCTGTCCGGTAGATGCTCCCGTTAGTGAGGTTGCAGGGACGGCAGCACCTCTGATTAACAGAGACCCGGACAATGTCTAACCACCCAGTGCTGAGGGCAGCTGCCCCAGCCTATGTCACATGGTGGGCAGGTGGCGACGCCAGTGCTTGTCCCCAAGCCTGTGGCTCCCTGGTTAGCATGCCACGCTGCCTCTGAGGGGGACTGAACACCAGTGTTAGCGAAGGGGCAGAGTTTTCAGGCAAAGGGCACAGCTGGGGGCAGGAGTGTTTTTAGAGGAAAGATTCCTTCGAGGCAGGAAAGGAGGAGGTGATGGTGTGAAGACAGTGGGGGCCTCTGTAGGTGAATATCGAGGCAGAGGAGGAAAGCAGGGTCTGCCTGATGAATTCTATTTCTTTGGTGAAGTAGGAGTCAAGGACTTGGGTTGAAAGAAAGGGGGTGGGGCTGGAAGAGGGTTTAAGTTCAGTGATGATGGGGACAAAGTCCCTTCTGTTTCTCCCAATTATGTTCTTATGTGAAGGGGCTGTCCAGGCTCAGGAGTCTGGGACTTCTCCCAAGGAAAGCCTGGAGGCTAAGCGTGGCCCTAGTGTCAACAAGCATTTGTCCCAATTCCTGGTGCCTATCCAAATGTCAAGGTCATCCAAGGGGAGGCCTGGGAACCTGCCTGGCCTGATAGAAGAGGAAGCAACAAAACTCGGTGTGGATGATTAAGTAGGAAGAGACACGGCTCATCAGGACCCAGCCGGTCTGGAGAGGGAAGATGAGGGGTACTTTGCTTTCCTTCCCCAAAGTGCACGGGAGAGTTCAGGATGCCCGTGGTGAATTTCAAGGTCAAAGAGTAGGACAGTCAGTTCTGGAGAAGATGAACCGCTTCTGCCTTTTGTTTCTCTGCGAAAGCTGATGAATAATTCAAGGCCCGGGTGGGCCAGCTCTGAGCTAGCACATCCTGGTGGGTTGCCATGGGACCCAGTTCTTTCTTGGTCCAACTTGTATACTCCTTGGCGCCCTGGCACTGGGCCCACACGGCGCCCCTGGAGCCATGCTCCTTTCAGCCAAGGGGATGAATGTCTGCTACAGAAAGGCTCTGGAGGAGCTTCAACACTGAGCCGGAGACAAGCAGGCGGGAAGAAGCCTCCCGGGCATTTGCATTGATTGACCGGAGAGGACAAACGAGGCGGAGGGCAGGGCTGGCACGGGAAAGTGGATTGACTGGCGTGGGAATCCCATGGACCCGCTGGACCTCACTTCTGCCTGCCCGCGTGGCCCCGGGCTTCCTTCCCCACCTCCGGAGACAGTCTCTCCCCTAAGACAAAAGGCCACTCTCACGGCAGCCCTTCCTGGGGCCTCGCCTCTGCTCTAGATTCCCATTGGAAGGAGATGTCAAGAGCCCTCAATACAGTGGATGCCCACTGCCAGCGGGAACTACGTTTACACACCGGCAAAGCGGACACCTCCCTCAGAGATAATAGCCAAATCGTCTGGGCTGGGTCTCCAAATTCAGCCGTCAGTGTATTATCATCGGATCCCATGACACTAAGGAAATTCTTTTGGCGCTCCTGAAATTCACACAACACCATGCTGCTGCTCCTGTAAGGAGCAAATGTCCTGGCACCAGCACCCAGCTCCCCACCAGGGCACTGGCTCCTGCTCCCCAAGGGTTCGCTCTGTATCCCTCGCAGGCTGAAGGCCATCCTGGGCAGCCGCACAGGAGGCTACAGAGTTATACGTTCAACATAATTGAACTGCAGGGTACAAAGTTTTCATCTAGTTTTCAGTAAATAGTATGCAGCTTGCTAAAAGCGTGTTGTAGCAACTCAGTTATAAACTAATTTGAAAAATATTGGCAGCCAAATCAAGGTCTTGCATGGGACAAGGGAGGGGATGTTGATTTCAATAAAGCCTCCATTAATCTTTAGCAACATTCCCCCAAATGCAGAGCAAGGAGCAGCTGGGCGGCTGCAGATCCTGCTCAGCCAGTCAACCGCTGGCAACCTAGAGTCGGTCACTCCCTGGGGCCGGTGTGGTCTGATAACGTTCAGGTCACTTAGGGAAAATTAAGCATTAAAACACATGTCCTCACTTTTTTTTGCTCCTTGTTATTTTCCCAAGAACATGTCCATGGGGGTAGGAGGAATGATGTGAGGGAAGTCAGTGTGTGTGTGTGTGTGTGTGTGTGTGTGTGTGTGTGTGTGTAGCAGGAACTTTTATTCATTGCTGATAGGAATACAAAATGGTGCAGAGAGAGCTTGGCAGTTTCTTACAAAACTAAACCTACTCTTACATACAATCCAGAGATTGCATTCTTTGGTATTTACTCAAAGGAACCGAAAACTTATGTCCACACAAAAACCTGCACATGGATTTTTGGGACAGCTTTATTGATAATTCCCAAACTTGGAAGCACCCAAGAGGATCTTATGTAGGGGAGTGGACAAGTAAACTGGGGCACATCCAAACAAGGGTATATTATCCAGCACTAAGAAAAACTGAGCCACGAAAAGCCACGGAGGAAACGTACATGCATATTACGAAGTGAAAGAAGCCGGTCTAAAATGACTGCATAGTATATGCTTCCAGCTATTTAACATTCTGGAAAAGGCAAAACTATGAAGACAGTAAAAAGGTCAATGGTTTCCAGGGGCTAAAGGGGAGGGAGGGATGAATAGGTGGAGTACAGAGGATTTTTAGAACAGTAGAACTGTTTATATCCATGCTATGACAGTGGATTCCTTTGCCAAACCCCATCAAATGTACAACACCAAGAGTGAACCCTAATGTAAACCATGGACTTTGGGTAACTATGATGTGCCAGTGTAGGTTCCTGTATTAGAACAAATATACCGTTGTGGTGCTGGAGGGTGATAATGGGGGAGGCTGTGCATGTGTCGGGGAGAGGTATATGGGAACTCTGTACTTTATGCTAAATTTTGTTGTAAACATAAAACTAAAAAATAGACAATTAAAGAGAAAAAAGAATGGGTATTTTGTGACATTAGGGTTATGACAATTTGCCAAGGAATTTTAAAAAATGCTTACAAATTATATAAGAAGGTACTGTTCAGCCCTGGCTCAGTTAGTTGGAGTATCATCTCTTACACCTAAAAGGTTTTGAGTTTGATTCCAGGTCAAGGCACATACCTAGGTTTCAGGTTTGATACCCAGTTGGGGCGCATACAGGAGGCAACTGGTTGAAGTTTTTCCCTCACATTGATATTTCTCTCTCTCTCTCTTCCATCCTCTCTCTAGGCTGCTATTTGTACTGACCTTAGAACCAAGGCTGGTTGCTGCTAGGACTGGGCCTGGGGCCACGTTAGTGAGAGGTATGGGGCAAGATGCTGCTTGTTTGAGAAATTTTAGAAAAATCTGAAGCATGCAAGACAGGCCATTTGTATGGAAAAACCACTGGAAACTGCCTGGGTGGTTCTGAAAGTTGGGTATGGTAGGGCGTCAGGGAATCATCATGGTGGGGCAAACGGTGAGCTACGCTGATGGAGACTCAGATATGGTACCCACCTGCTAGCTCTGTTGGGGGAGGACTCATCTAAGGAACAATGGCCTCTGTCAGCACTTCCATCTGGGAGAAAGCTACCTCCCCAGCTTTGCCCTGATGCTGGACAATGCAGTACCAGCCCCCACACTTCCCCCCTGCCACATGTGTCCCTGGTGCCTTTTGAGCTACTGCCCAGCATTGGAGCTCAGAGCAAGTGAGTCTGAGTAAGTCTGTGTGCGGGCCCTTTAAGAGGAACTGCCTGAGACTCTAGCAGCCCTCCATTTCCCTCAGCTGAGTTTTACAGTCAGCAGTTATGGGGATTTTTTTTTCTGGCATTGGAACCCTGGACTGGAGGACCTCACTCTTCAGCAGGGTCCTCCACAGCTGAGATACCCCTCCCAATTTTTATCCACCACATGTAGGTGTGGGTCCAGCCCATTCTGCATCTCCACTTCTCCTACCAGTCTTAATGTGGTTTCTTCTTTATTCCCTAGTTGTAGGATTTCCATTTAGCCAGATTTCTGACAATTCTGAATGATGGTTGTTCTGTAGCTTAGTTGTAGTTTTGATGTGTTTGTGGGAGGAGGCGAGTACTGCATTTACTTACACCACCGTTTTGACTGGACTTCTGAGCAAAGTTTTGAGAGTATTGTGTGTGTTTGTGTTTCTGTTGGAAAGTGGGGGAGGGGCACTCAGGGAAGAGTTACTATTTATGAAGACAGAGGCTAAGGAACCCACTCTTTCATTTAGCAAGTCAAGATTGAGCACCCACAGAACTACTAGGATTTAAAAATGAGATAAATTGAGACAATCTTATATAATAAAAGCCCAGCAACCATAACGTCTTAATGACCAGAATGACCACTCCACCAGTCACTATACAGTGCATTGACCACTTCTTGGTCCCTCCCCTGTCACCTTCCTGGCCCGCAGGCTCCAATTGCCATATGGCGAACAGGGAACCAGGGTGGGTGGCAGCAGGGCGGGACTGGGGACTGGCAAGCCAGTGGAAGATGGCCCTGATTTCAGGCTAGGCCTAGGGACCCTACCCATGCACAATTGTGTGTGCTGGGCCTCTAGTATTAATAATAACAGAGAACTATCTATGACTAAACTCCATTCCAAGCTGCAATGGTCTTAGTGTTTGCGTCTCCCCAAAATGTATATGTTAAAACTTAATCCCCAAAGTAATGGTATTAGGAGATCAGGCTATTGGGAGGTGATTATGTCATGAGGGCAGAGCACTCATTAACGAAATTCGTGCTCTTATCAAAGAGATCCCAGAGAGCTCCCTTGTTCCTTTCTCCATGTAAGGTCACAGCAAGAAGGCAGCCATCAGTAGGGGAGCTGGATCTCATCAGACACCGAACTTGCCAGCATCATGAACTTGGGTTCCCTAATCTACAGAACTGTGAAAAATACGTTTCAGCTATTGACAAGCCATCCAGTTTATGGTATTTTTGTTAGAGCTGCATGAACAGACTAAGACACAAGCCTTTATATGTGTACTCTGGCGAGGAAGAGCAGCATACACTTAATTAACAATAAAACCTAGGCGAATGTAATCAATATTATAAGAAAAACATTCTGTGAAATCGCACAGGAGGGAGACATAAATTCTGAAGTAGGAGGCAGAAGATAGGAAAGGTTTCCTGCACAGCCAACTGTCACTCAAAGGGGCAGTGACATGGCAGTAGCTCTCACCTCTCAGCTGACCACTTGGGATGCTGTGGGACATGTTTGGAGGAGTACTCTCAACCCCCATTTTGCCCTCCATTTATGGGGAGAGGTTGGAAGGCTGAAAAGGACTCTTCCAAGGCTTCCTTGCAGCTAGAGCTCTCCATGAGAATTAGAGTCTTCCTGGGAGCTGGGAGAATTAGAGTCTTGCATGGGATTTGGATGGAAGATGTGAAGCAGAGGCTGTCCTCTAAGCGGTGGCCAATGAGTCAGCTCCAACTGTCCTGAGTGTTAGAACAGCAGGTCCCAGCTTCACAGGGTGAGGTGGTTGCTTGAGGCAGCAGCAGTGGTGGGCATCGCAATAGCAGCAGCAACAGCAGCGGCAGCCTGTCCTCTGGATGCGACCAAAAGTCACATTGATCTTGAAACCAAAAGTCTCTTGGCAGCTCCCTGATTTCTGCTTCCCAGCATTTCCAGACTGAAATGCCTGCCGTAGATTCTGTGTCCTGCCCTGAACCCTGAACATAGAAATGTATTGAATGGCAATTAACAACTCCTGCAGATAATAGTAATATAGAGAAAGTCAGCTAATTTGGTCATGGTCACATTTACAGCACACATTTGTTAGCCTCCTGCAAGTTGGCCTCTGTCCCATCACCCAGTGTCCTGTCATTGGTACCCAGCACCCCTGTCCTGGCAGAGACTCACTTGGTGACGGCTCTTCCCCTCCTTGGCGCTGTTTCTTCCTGCATCTGCTCTTTCCCCCACTGCTCTTTCTCTGTCTTTCCTCTGAATTCCCTTTGCTTCTGCCCCTATCAAACTGCATAAGCCCTTGACCCTCTGCACTTCTGTTTTTGCACTCTCCCCTTTAGGAAGATGTATTTGTTCTTTCTTTTGTAACTTCCTGATTATCAAGCATGTGCTATGGCCAATGTACAGGTGAGTGGCAAGACTCATGCTTAGTGAATTTACTGTTTAGTAAGAGAGGAAAGTCAGGTATGTAAAAAGTATATTCTAGAATAATGAGTACTATAGGAAAGGTATCAAAAAGGGCTTTAAAATTGAAGATAGGAAATCAAGAGTTTTCATGAAGAAGGAAGCCTGCAGCTGAACCTGAGAGGGCTTTGACGGGTGAAAATAGACCTCAGAGAAAGGAAAACATTTGAGAAAAATTGAGTAGAAGTAAGAAAGTACAAGTTATGCACAGAGATGTTATACTCATATCCGTAAAGCAATTTAGTAGCTAGCATGTAAGCTCCAAGGGGTCAGGAACCTTGTTAACCAGCTTGTAACTATTCAGCATTGTGCTTGGTACACAGTAGGCATGTAATGAATGCTATTTGTTGAATGAAAGTCTGGAGTGATGAGTCTTCTCTCCTATTGTGCCAAGAGATTAGTCTGGTCAAGAACCCTGAAGCTCCCTCCACCCACCCCCTGCAGGTAGGCCACTGATAGTCAACACAGGACAATTCAGAACTCCACATTTTCCATATACCCCAGCCAAAGAGCTTCCTCCTTACTGTACCTTCTACTTTCCTATAGTTAACTAACCCACAAGGCTAAAGGTGCCACCAACCATCAGCTAATCTTGATGGTTCAACCTTAAAAATGTATCCAGAATATGACCACTTCCTACCACCTTCCTGCTACTGCCCAGTCCATTGCTCACTTTCCAGTCTTGACCCCCAACAAACACAGCAGCCAGAAGGATCTATTCAAGAATACAAATCGCAGCTCACGCTCTTCTCATTGCCCATGCTCTCTATGGCCTCAAGTTATCTGGCCCCGCTGACTTTAGGAAGAGCCACACACTCAATAGAAGGGTAATAACAGCTCCCCTGCTTCCGCTAACAACCCGCCAGCTCATTTCTTTCTTGCACGTCACGAGACATGCACTTTGATGTTTTCCCATTTTCTTCCAACTCTTGCCTTTTACCCTGAAACGTGTTTTTCTTTCTTTCTTGGTCTCATTTGTGAGCCAAAAGACAAGCTGTATTAAGTCTAATAAAACCTAAAAATAGTTGTACTGATTTAACTCCCTTTTTGTTGGGAGTGAAAGTAGATTAAACGAAACCAATGTTGGCGTCTCCTGGTTTGCCAGAGCTCTGTAGGCCGAGCTGCTAAGCAGCCCCGGGATGTTTCCATTGCCTCCTTCTCCCCGAAGTACCTGCTGCTCGTTGAGTTCCAGGCGCGCTCCGGTTACAGAATATTTCCAAAGTAATGTCTTCCCTAGGATTCTTGTTTATATGTTTTCAGTAGTTTTAAAGAGGACTTTCTTATTTATTTCCTTTGTGATAAACAATTTTCACCAATATTATTAATTAAACTAGTGGCCCAGTGCACAAAATTCGTGCACATTAAAAGGGGATTAGTTAGAGGAAATAATTTAATATTGCTATTTGCCCTTTCTCTATAATAGAAGTGTCAGAGATGAAAGAAAATTAGTTAAATGTATATGAAAACCTTCCTCCTGTCAGAGTCTGGGCACACCATGGGACCCAGAGTCAAGTCCCTGCCCACCCACATGTGCCTCAAAATTGCATGAGACCCAGACCTGGCAGGCCCTCACCCCTCATTGGGATAGATCCAGACCTGGCTAGTCCCACCCTTGTCAAGCCCCGCTGGGCAGGGATGGTAGCCTCAGGTTCCCTGGCCTGGTGCCAGGATGGGGAGCATGGCCTGAGGTCCCCTAGCCTAGACCAGGGTGGGGGGGGCGTGCCTTGAGGTCCCCCGTCAAGCCCCGCCAGGTATGGGAGATGGCCTGAGATCCCCTGTCAAGCCCCACTGTGCGGGGGGGTTGGGGGGGGCATGGCCTGAGGTCCCCCATCAAGTCCTGCCAGGCGGGGGTGGGGAGGGGTGCGTGCAGCCTCAAGTCTCCCAGCCCGGCACTGGGAGGGGGGAACAGCCTCAGGTCCCCCCTGGGTGGGGGGGTGCAGCCTGAGTTCCCCCGACCCAGCACTGGGGGTGCACCTTGAGGTCCCCTGTCAAGCCCTGCCAGGCAGGGGGTGCAGCCTCAGGTCCCCTGGCTCAGTGCCGGGGTCGGGGGTACGGCCTGAAGTCCCCTGTCAAGCCCCACCTGGTGGGGGGCGTGGCCTGAGGTCCCCCTGCCTGGCACTGGGGCCGGGGGAGCAGCCTGAGGTCCCCTAGCCCAGCACCAGGACAGGAAGTGCACCTTGAGGTCCCCTGTCAAGCCCTGCCAGGGGATGGGCCTGAGGTCTCCTGTCAAGCCCCACAGGGCGAGGGAGGGTGATTGCTTGTTAAGGCTCGTTATGGGAACTTGGCCTCAGCTGTGGGTGCAGCCATCTTTGTGAGGGAGTGATGGTTAATTAGCATATTCCCTCTTTATTAGATAGGATGGCCATTTGTGCTGTTACCCTTAGGATATAACCAGCTCTTATTACATAGTTTTTGTGGGGGAAAAACCAACTAATTTATGATGAAAGGAAGGAAAAGGCAAAGAAAAATTATTGCATAAGAACTAGAAGTCACTTCCAAAAATATTCATTAGCTGCATTTTTCCTTTTGTTTTGAGTCGTTGTTGGGAGAAAGGCAGAGATGTATCCTGGTCCCCAATGTCAATCAATTCACAATATGAAAGAGGAAACGAAGCAAGTAAACACAGATACATGCACACGTGCACGCATAAACACACGCACACGCACACAATGAGGCAGCCACAAGTTTCACACGAGAGCAGGGCACAAGAAGTCCATTTTGATGAAGGTAAGGGGCTATGCCAATGAAGAGTCCTTGCCTCTCAGGCCAGCGGGCCATTCTCAGAAGCCGGAGCGGAAAGCTCTGGAAAGCCTGACTCCGATTCCTTCGGAGGAGGGAGCGCTCCCAGGGAACTGCTTCATTTCACAGCACACCTCCTTGTGCTGGTGCCGGGGGCCCTGTAATCTACAGAAAGGAGACAGACAGGAGATTTATTTTGCGTTTGTGAGGCCTCTGTGGAAGAGCCAGCCAGGCTAGGTAAGTGGAAATAAAGGGATGGGCGGGGGCCAGGATTTTAGAACTTGAAAATATTTTGCTGCCTGAGAGAGTGCTGTAAGCTGACCGTGATGACAGTTGGCTGCAGGCCTTCGCAGATGCACTTCCCGAGCATTTTCAGACTTAATAAGTCCAGAGAGCATCCCGTGGGGCCGGCCCAGCATGTTATTGCCCGATTACGGTAAGGAAATGGGGAAATCGGAGGGTGTGAGGGGATGATGGGGACATCGGGAGTGATGGCCTGAGCATCTCAGCCCGAGTTCTCACAAACACGTCTGCTTCCAGGGGGAGGCAGGGGAGAGGGTGGCTTCGAGCATGCCTGCAGGGAACAGGGAGGTGCTTCTCCAAGTGTCCATGTAACCCCCGGCCCCGTGTTTGCACCGATCTCCGTGAATGCGGCCTGCGCCTGCAAAACCCCCGCTTTGCAATGGACATCCGTCATGCCACACAGCTGCCCGGCACTTTCCAGAACCCCTCCTCGGTTTGAAAATCTTCAGATTTATGGTCCCATTTCCCCAGGAAGTGCCAGAAGTTCATTTTTCCACATTCCTTTGCAAACGGAGAGAGGCGTGGGCCTACTCGGACGCCCATGCAAGACTTCGCTTAGAAGTTTGCAGAGTCGAGTGGGGAGTGGGAGACCTCTGAGGAGGGTGACAGAGGGACACGGGGTGTGCAGAGGTCGTGGTGATCCCAGCGGCAGGCCCTGCAGCCGTGACAGCCGTCTCTTCTGCAGCAGTCATCGGCGTCGGTCCTCCCTGAGTCGCCTCCAAGCCTAATTGTCTAGCCCTCCAGATCAGCTGTGTCAGGGCCAGGCTGGTCCCGTGAATACATGGAGGCAGCTACAGTGCACACAGTTGTATGCATTGAGAACTCTTCCTAATGCTCCTTGCACACTGGCCAGCCTACAAATTAGGGCTTTAATTTCTCCTTTCCTTCCCTGCCGGGCCTCCCCTTCCTTTCCTTCCTCCCTGCCTCCCTTTCTTCCTACTTTCTCCCCTCCCTGTCCCTTCATCTTTCCCTCCCTCCTCCTCCTCTTGCTTGCTTCCTTTCCTTTCCTTTTTTTTTTTTTTTTTTTTTTTTTTTGAGTGCCGGTTTACCATCACTTCACCGGGGATGCCAAAAACACTCAGAGGTCAAAAGGAATATTTTAGTCAGCATTTCGTGTTCCAACCTTGCGATATGTACGCATGTGTGTGCCTTTATTTTAAAGTGAAAGAGAGAGTCTCAGAGACGCCTGGTACGGTACGCAAGTGATTTCTCACCCTCAGGTTAAAGCTGGAACAGGGCTTCCTGACTGCTAGCTCGTTCTATGAGGAGACCTGAGTCACATTCTTGAGTGCATTCAACTAGAAATTCTCAAAAACATTAAAAAGTCTTTTATGAAGAGGCTGTTGGCTCTGGGTATTCACAGGACTGTGAGCAGGGCAGGGATGAGGGGGAGGAAGTACAAAATGTAAAGGATGCCAGAGTATGCAGTGATCAATATAACACATTAAGGCAATACTTTAAAAACCAAAATCAATGAAACAATCCTCCGTGAACAAAATAGCAAAATTTTAAGTGAAAACAGGCTTGGTACGACTGATTTTTCTCTTTATCTCAAACTCTGATGTAGTTACCGATCCTGCCTTTAGGGAACTTATATGTATTATTTTAAAATAAATTCATAGCACAGATTAAACCACCTAATTTCCTCCTCAGATGTTCAAAGTCTGAACCTTTCCCCTGCTGGTTTGTGAATTTCTCCAGCAGGATACATAGCAGCATCTCCCAGCGAGCATTCCCAAGCTCATAAATTTGGATTCGATCAGAATATCCGTGTCCAGACCTGTCTGGATCTTGCAGAAATATTAGCTCTGGCTGAATATCTAAAATAACAGAGTAACAGAGACCAAATGAAACACAAGGAGACAGAAGATGAAATTTTAATGATGATCTGGGCTGTCGGCTGTCCAGCACCTCTAAATAGACGCCGTGATCAATCATGATGAGGATAATGGCGATGAGCATTGATTGGACACTGTGTGCCAGAAGCTGTGTTAGACCCTTTAAACAGCTGAATCTGCTCCTCACCAGCCCTGTGAGGGAGGATCTCAGAGTATGAGGTTGAAGTCCCTGGTCAGTACGTGGCAGAGCCAGGCTGCAGGCCCAGGCCTGACAGACTCAAGGCTCAGACCTTCCTGCTGTCCTGTTTCCCTTTAGGAACATGGAAGTGTTCTCCCTGGAAATCAAGGAGTCTGAGTTCCGTGGGGGCATCAGGACAGGACTCCCCACAGCCAGTGGCATCGTTAGACTGATGTCCTCACCTGCTCTCTGATGAGCAGGGGTGGCGGTGGAAAGAGAGAAGCAGCGACCTGCTCACCTGCCATGTCAGCCCAGGGACCTGGTCCCGAAGTATTCCTGCCACGTTGTAAAGTTTGTCCCATCCCAAAGGCGAGCCTGGCGTGCCTTTATGGTCATTACATAAACCTGGAAGTTCTGATCTGAGAAGAACCTCTTCAGACGGCATTCTAAAACAGATGGGGATACTAAGGCCCAGGTATAACTAAAGCAAGTTCCATAGTAAAGCCGGCACCGGAACCCAGCTTTCCCACCCCCAGGTAGAGCTCCACTCACTGCACCACCTTACCACTCAGAGTGAGCCCCGGCTCCGTGCGAGGGCCCTGCTGCATCAGGGAGGCTGAGAGACTGTCGGTGCTTAAGGACTTGGTCTGCAGACCACAGGTCAAAAGCTGACGTTCTATGAGGTCAAATCTAATTTGCAGATGTGGGTTGTTTTCTTGGTTTGTAAGGTGTTTTTGAAAAACTTGAACCAGTCGATATCATTTAAAAATCAGGAGTTTTCACATACAAATCCAGATTTCTGGCTTCTTTTGAAAAATTCCAAGATGAGGACACACTGCAACCATTTTCACACATGGCAGCTAGAGCTGGTGGTGTGCTGGGGCCAGCTCAGCCTGGCTCACAGGAGCCGATTGCAAAGTGTTCAGAAAGGTTGTGAGACAATTGTTAAATAGTTGATAGTCTGAAATCAGCCATAGTGAGATTATTTACACCATGGGTATTGGCCAAACTACAAATTAGGGCTTTTATTTATCCTTTACTTTCCTTCCCTGCCCTACCTGGACCTCCCCTTCTTCTCTCTCTTTTCTTCCTTCCTTCCTCCCTCCTTTCCTTTCTTCCTTCCCTTCCTTCCTTCCTTCTTTTCTTCTTTCCTTCCTTCCTTCCTTCCTTCCTTCCTTCCTTCCTTCCTTCCTCCTTCCTTCCTTCCTTCTTCCCTCCCTTCCTTCCTTCCTTCTTCCCTTCCTTCCTTTCTTCCTTCTTTCTTCCTTTCCTCCTTCCTTCCTTCCTTCTCCTCTCCTTCTCCTCTCCTTCCTTCATCTCCTTTCCTTTCTTCCTTCATCTTTCCTTCCCTCCCTTTCTTGCTTGCTTCCTTGCTTTTTTTTTTTTTTTTTTTTTTTTTTTTTTGAGTGCCCATTTACCACCCCTTCACTGGCTGGAACTAAAGAGAACTCACCCTGTTTAGAAAAGCACAGTCCTGCTGGGCCATCTTCACTTAGTCATGTTGCCTCCTGGCTAGGGAAGGAGCTGGAATTGCATCTCTTGTCATAGACTGAGGATATCAATGGCGCTCTTCCTAGCGCAAGCTTGCACATTGTGGAGTAAGGGAAAAGGGTCAATCATCACTATCTCTTCATTTTAAACTCTTAAAACCCAGGTATAGCACAAATGTGCCAACCCTAAAAGCCCAGCCCAAGGAGGTCTCCTAAAGTGAGCACCACTTAACAGTGTCTAGTTCAGGAAAGAGAAGATCGCCAGTAGGCCCAGAAGCGCCCCCAGAGCCGCTCCCAATACTGCCCCTTCCTCCTTCCCAAAGGCAGCCTCTCCCGACTTCTTCACACTGGGATTTTGCCTGCTTCTGAACTTCGTATCAATGGAAGCTAGCTTCTTTGATTCAACATTATGTTTGTGGATGAGTTCAACAGTCTTTTTATAAATATTCCACACTTTAGTTATTCATTTTGCTATTGAGTGGTTTCCAAAATGAGCTATTTTAGCCTGGGTTTCTCCAAAAGGAGAGCCCAAGACAGAAGTTTGCCTGGTGACAGACACTATATTTGGAGATGTTTTTCCTGGGAGCAGGTGTGCCAGCCAGGGAGAGTGACATGAGCGGGGAGGGAGGCCAACGTGTGGATGTGCTAAGTTAACCACTACTGCAGTTAGCTGTGTTCAGTCCTACCAGCGTCTTCTAAGGGGATGGGGAAATGCATTTCAGAACTACTCACCAGGGGAAACAGAGGGTAGAATCCTCTTCCCATTGTCCATTGGCTCCTGCCTCCCATTGGCCAAGGATGGTCCTACCTGCATTCCTTTGAGAACACATTCCCCTGTTCTGCCAGGTCACACATGCATAAGTTTTCCAGGGAAATCCCAAGTTGGAGAAGCAGCATTGCAGGAAGTCTGATGTGTGTGGCGCAGGCAAGACATTACTCATTGCACCTGCTAGAAGCCGAAGCCGGCAGGAAATCAGTAGTGACAGCAGAGGTGGGGCCCAGTGGATTTTGAAGTTGTGCAAAAGAAGTGTCTACAGATTGGCTTTTTGAATAGTGTGGCCGTGAGCATTCTTTTTTAAAAAATACGTTTTTATTGATTTTCAGAGAGAGAAAGGGGTGGGAGAGAGAGAAACATTGAGCGGCTGCCTCCTGCATGTCTCCTACTGGGGATTGAGCCTGCAACCCAGGCATGTGCTCTGACCAGGAATCTAACAGACGACCTGGTGCATGGGATGAAGGTCAACCAATTGAGCCACACCGGCTGGGTGCTATGCGCGTTCTTGTACATGTGCCTTGGTGCGTGCGTGCATATGGTTCCATTAGGCATAGTCACAGGAGTGGAATTGCTGGAGCATAATGTATTTACATGTTCAGCCTTAGGAGATATGGCCAATTCTCTAAAGTGGTTGTTATTTATTTACATTCCCACCAGCAATGTCAGAGAACTGAAGTTGCTTCAACATTCCGGGTTGTCATATCTCTTTCTGAAAAGTTACTTTAACAAACACGAATCTCATTCTACGGGCGGAAGATTGTTGCCAGATTGTGTTTCCTCAGTGGTTTGGTTCACTTAGCACCACATTTTACAGCTGGTCATCTGAGCGCTGTGTCCTGGGCCGCAGATGTGCTCATGGATCCTGGGCAGTTGGGATGAGATCAACAACTTCGCACTTGACCTCAGTGGCAATCCAAAGTAAACAAAGGGAAAGGAACAAGACATGTAGCAGCCCAAAAGAAGTTATCATAATTGATTACATTTCATTTATCAGGAGACCGTTCCAAGACTTTGACTAATTTGAGCCTCCCTGTTGTGATAGAGAATCTCTTCCTCGATGGGGTGTTATAATTCTTGCCAGTAATATCCAGGCGCCTGCCTGCTTCTCTCTGCTGAGTCCAGGCTGCCTGTCACATGTGATCTTTGGTAGAGAAACAGGAAGGATGGAAAGATCACTCTGGCCCCAAACACCCTTTCTCCTTAGTTCCAACTCAAGGTGAACTCCCACCTGACTCCCACAATGCAACAAAACAGCCAACGCTCTCATCCTGAAGTGCTATTGGTTTCCATTGGCCAATAACAGGTAGGACATGTTATTGGCCAAAATACTAGTAACATGTCCTCCCTGTGGTCACCTTGGCCTGTGCTTTAGAGGAACACCGAGGAGGTGCACCAAGTCGAGAAAATCACACATAAGTCACACTAGCTTCTAAACATCTCTTCCAGAGACAGGGCAGTGGAGGGGCATGAATTGTAAAGAGAAGGAGTTTCCACTCAGGAAGCCTCCAGAAGTTCCCTGTGTTTCTTCTCCCCTGTGGCCTGAGACCATGCCACTCCTTGGCCACTATGAGCAGAAACTCTCCAATCCTGCCTCTACCCTTGGTGCTGGCCCAGCCCCCCTGGCACCTGATGCACAGTTCCAGCTGCCCAGCTGGCTCTGCCAGGACATTGGAGCTGTGCCCATCGGGTGTCCTGGGGACCTGGGGCATCCTCTTTCCTAGAGAGATGGCTCACCCATGCAGGGCAAAGGATTCTTCCTTTACCATGTGCAAGGGGAGGTCACACTCACCCCACTAAGTATGCAGGAGATGTCCTCATGTAGCTCAACTTCCTCTCATCTCCTGAGGAACAAGGCCCAAGGTTGCAGCCGCTTTCCTTCATTCCCCTCTGCCCCAGGACAGAGCTGGCTTGCTCTGGAGAAATTGTATGCCTCAAACAACTCGACTTCAAACACGCTGATTCTCTCTACCAATGTGGGGGAAGACTGCGGTGAGAGTAATGGAGCTAGACGTTAGAACTTTATCCTACAACAGCCAATACTTACTGCTGGACTCACTATGCATAGTTAGTAAGCACTTTCCATGCATCTCATTTAATTCTCACAACTCTTTGCGGTAGCTTTAGGATTAAGCAATTTTATAGTATAACTGGGGAAACTTTGCCTTTAGACACACAGTTAGGAAGTGGTTGATCTGGGATTCAAACCCAGGCAGATGGTCTCCAGAGTCCACATCCTCAGTAGCTATATTGTACCAGGATTTCTTACCAAGTCATCCATTGCAGACCCAACTCCAAGCTACCTGCTTACTCTGCTTTCTTTATGGTCCCAGGTCCTAGGACTGTCCTGAAAATGACTCCAGGGAACTTGGTTACCACCTTAACTGACATCACTTACATTCTTTTTATTTGTACTAAACCTTTAGAATCTAATGTGTGGTTTACACTTACAGCGCATCTTCACTCGCACTGGCCTCACTTCAAGTGTCCTATAGCTACCTATGGCTACTAGCTGCCATGCGAGAGCACATCTAAACCGTTGGTCCCCATGGTCCCAGCATCCTCAGACAGTTGCTATTCGAGGTGTCCATTTTAACAGTGTGAGCCTGTAACACAGTGCCAGGCCCGCAGGACAAAGGCAGTGCATGCGTTAACTCTTCCTTCAGGTCTTGCTGTTACACAATCACCCCCATACTGACTGATCCTTTTCCTCTTGTTATGTTTCTTCCCCCTTTTCAGGTGCTTGGAAGGGTGTTGGGTGACCTTTCTGAGGCCAAAACAGTTAATCTGGCCAGAACTAAAACTGGATCCCCACTCTGTAGACTCTTTACCCAGCCCTGTTGTATTTATCCAGACTGACTTTGAACTAACTACCGGCAGTAGAAAACACTTATAGATAAATAGTATTAATGTCCAGAAAATACATAGACTGTTTTACTAAAAGAACACCAGAAAGCTATCCACGAGAGCTGGCTTCTTCTCCCAGAAGTGCCAGATGGCTCATTCAAGGACATGTTTTCTTATCTCTTGTAAGCATAGGTGGTTGAGGTTAACTCTCACACTTATACTAATGCAGTGGTTTTTAATCAGGCAGCGTATCTGAATCACACCTCCAAGGAGATTTCTCAGAACGGGCTCCGCCCCAAAAGTCTGGCATAAATTAAAGTCACAGAACCAGGGACACGTGTGTTTTGAATCGGACCCTATCCCCCGCTCCTTACCCTAACACCAGCTTTCTAATCAAGAACCCCCATCACGGTGGCTTTTCAGATAGACGGCGTCCGAACGCTCGGCTCTGAAAGGAACGTTGAGAAAATGAAAATAGTCAAACTTCTGGCAGAGACCGTTCTACCTGCTCCCTGATGCTCTGCCTTTTCAAAGCAACCCCTCTTTGCAGGCCACACGCAAAGGCTCTGCCTTAACTCCCTTTTCCCAGCATCATCCTGGCTTCTCCAGCCTCTGCTCTTCCCCCCTGTCTCCAACGTGAGACATGAAACGTGACAATAACTCACTACGGACCGCCAAGTGAAGGATGGGGCCCAAGTGGAATCGGGTCTCCCGCCTCTTCTCCATTTGCCCAGGAACATGGTCTTTCTCTGTCGGGGTCACTCTTTTATGCACGTAAATGCGAATTCGAACATCCCTGCCCTGCCCCCGTCCCCAGGGCAGCTCTGCGATGGCGCGGGCGGGGCGGCACATTTGCCATAAATTTGCTTTTAAAAGACATTCTCTTACAATACTGTCAGTGGTCCTTGCATTAAGAATGAGAAAAGTATGGAAACGTGCATTAAAATATTCGGCAACAAATGGCTTCTCTGTTACATAAAAGCTCTCATGCATCTCAGAGGTACTGAGAATAGAATAATTTATCGTAAATGAGATTATTATTGCTGGGAAAAGGTCTATTTTAACGCCAGTTTTCTTGGAGATGAAACCAAACTCTCACAGTCCACTGGGGGTGTTCACAAATGTGTAAGTCAAACACTTAAAAGCTTTGAGTGGGAGTATATGCCGAGGCAGCAATCTTGGGGGAGACAGAAGACATTCTGTTTGTTCTTATCTCTGGGGGGGTCAGCTACAGTGTCCAGGAAGGAAAAAAAAGAGAATGACTTCTCTGAAACCGAGACGATCCGCTGTGCTCTGGGGTTTGAATTGCAGCGGCGGAACCTCAGCCTCTCCGCCTCCAGGGTCCCGGCAGCTGGGTGGTGTCCAGTGTCAGGAATACACTGCAAAACAAATATCGTCTTGAGAAAATGTTACCCTGGTGTCCTTTTGGGTGCGTGTTTCGCAAGAAGATAAATGGGGACTCGAAAGGAAAAGTGCAGATCTGGGGTCAGGGAGGAGAGTGCACTGGGTTTTCGGGTAGAGATAGGAACGAGGGCGTTTGGGTTCAGATGCACAAAGGATGTATGGCCGAATTTCAGAGACGCAGATCAGATGTATTTCTCATGAAAATTACATGAATGTGACTTGATCTTCCTTTGTTGAACCAGGATCAGCTTTATAAATATTAATAGTCATTGTACAGCGACCAAGGACAGAGTCAGTGATTAGAATGCCACTTGAACCAGTGTTTTGGGACATGGTTTTAACGGTCCTGGGAGGAGAATACAAGCCTTCGCACTCCCCCGGGCTGCCCGCTGGCTTATGGGAGGTAAGGGGAAAGTGGTTTTGCTGCCTGGGTAACTCCATGGAGGACTGGCGTGCTGGCCATTGTAGTTCACATTCCCTCTCCTCTCTGCCTCATCACAGCCCCCAGCATTGCGAGAGCAGCTGAAGGGGATCCTGTTGGGCGCCCTCCTTCCCCTCCTATGTCCTATTCCTTCCCAGCACCCTTTACCCCAGGGCCTTTTGCAGCTTCGTTTCTGTCCTGTGCCCTGCCACCCTTCTGGAAAGATGCGTGGAGCTGAGTGCTAAGAATGTCATGATTGCCCTTGGGTTGGAGGCAGTGGGGAGGGCTGGGCAGCCAGGATCCAGGGCTGGAAGAGAGGAGCTGGCAGGGAGGAAGTTTGCCTTAAGGACAGGCCTCCCAGGACTGATGCCTTGGCAGTTTATCCTAGTCCTTGGATGTCTGCACCGGGGTTATTATAACAAGAGCCAACACTTATGAAGCACTTTGTGTGTGCCAGGGGCTGTGTGTGCATTATCCCCTGTAATCCTTACACAACCCCGAGAAGTAGGCACTTATCTGTGTTCTAAAGAAGAGGGCCGAGGCTTAGCACGGTTGGGTGAGTTTCCAAGTGCACACATCAACCTTGTGGCTGATCCCGATTGTGTCTTATCTCACAGCCTGAACTCAGACCACTGTGCTCCTTGCCCCCTACTAGACGCAGCTTCCTTCTTTACCTTATCCCCTTTGTCTCTCTCTTCTTTAAGGTGATGACGACTTCAGAGAATGTGTCCACCTCATCTCTGGTCTTTGTAAACTCTTAAAGGGCGACATGGCAGTTCCTGGACTCAGACTCACAGGGCCCAATTCTTACCTCTGTGTAGCCGCCAGCTCACTGTAGCATAGTGACACCGGACCATTGCGCCTCCGTTTTCCCATCTGTAAAATGGGGGAGGTGGATTAGATGGTGTCTGAGGATAACTTGGCCTCTGACATGGGTGACTCTCCCAGGTTTTAAGAAGGGCTGTGGGACATGACTTTCCTGGGTTGTCCCCACCTGGGCTCCGAGTGCCAGGAGGACAAGACCTCTGATTGCAAAGACTGGATTCCCAAGCCCTGAGTCAGAACACCCATGGTCTGAACCATCTGTAATAATAACACTAAACATGTTGCAGGAATTCAACAGCATGGGAAATGTGGTGGATGCATCAGGACCTACCCTCATGTGAACAGTGAGTACATCAGGGATTTCTTATTTCTATCACCTTATCTCTCCTTGGACTCCCAGGCCCTGAACTGCTCCCCTGCCCTGAGCTCCAGCAAGCAAAATAGAGCTGAGAGCAAGCAATGTTTCCCCTCTGTTATAACAGCATTCCTAGGATTCTGGGTGGTAGAGCTGATTTGCATATTATTCACACCTGTTTGCATGTTGCTTTCTGTTAAGTGGTTCCAAGTCCGGTTTGTAAAATAAGAAATTGCAGCAGATCAGAGCAGACAGGGCCGCTGCATTCCCGTCCAGAGCAGACACACCCAGAGGAAGTGCATTTTTGAGCCAGTCCATGGAAACCTACCCACTGTAGGAGAGAGAAAACATAATTAAGCAAATTTGCCAGGGTGAGAAGCCTGGCTCTCCCCGCCTTTAATGGGGATAGAGCACTCAGAGAGGAAAAGCGACAAATGGTATGTGAATTCTAGAATCCTGTGTTTAATAATTAATCCTTGTTTTCCTTCCATTCTTCCCCTCCCCCTCAAGTCCTTCCCCTACTCAAGTACAGAGCTTTGATATCCTCTCAGGAATTAGAGTATCTGGAGTTGTTTACATAACCAGAGATTAAGTCCACTTTTAAGAAGAAAATTGGCAAAGAAAGAAATCGTCATGATAAGAAAACCATTAATGTTGTGAGCCGCGGGGTTCGGTCCTCAGGATCAGTGTTAGCAGCCCCTGAGGGGCACGGGTGGAAGGGCTCTGGTGGGCTCATGGGTTGGGGTAGGAGCAGTTGGTTGACTATTCTCTGCAGAGCTGGGTTAAGTGAAAGCAGATGGTAAAGGACACCTGGCCTCCTCTCTGAAAGGGATCTACTGTGCTTGTGAGAGAAGATAAAATTCGAACACAAACAATACTGACTTCCTTTCTCCTCCTTTGTGTTTGCTTGCTCTGCTGGGTTCTTGTTGTGGGCTTGATGCTGGTGCACCTTGCGATTTTCTAGGTGGACAGTTGTTGCATCTTTGTACCCGGTGGGTCTTGTGCATGGAATGGATGTAGCCCAACCTTTTGCCTCTCCTTCCCCCTTTCCCCCGCACCACACCTTCTCTGATGGGCCCGACTCTCAGGCAAGACGAGCCATTACTTCAATAAGCCATTATTCAAAGCGGATTGGAATGGTGAGTGCACACAGTGAGCTGGCATCTGTCTTGTGTTGCTGATCCTGGAAGAGCAGATGGGGGTGTGCAGGGGAGGGAGGATGTGTGGCAAGATGGATTCGGGCCACTTCCAGTGTGAAGGGGAGGTGGGGAGGACTGAGTAGTGGAGGACTGAGCAGTGGTCAGCCTGGCTCAGTGGCTCTGACCTCCTCGGGTACAGAAGAAGCAGCTTGGCCGCTTGTGAAAACGCAGAATCCTGAGCCTCAGCTCCAGAAAGTCTGACCCCACCCATATGGGTAGAACCTCAGATCATTCTGATGCAGGTTACTGGGATCAGAAACAATGCCAAGGGCAACGGGAGGCCTGCCAAGGAGGAAAGGTCCAAGAGGAGGAGAAAGAGCAGAGGAGGGAAGGCAGCACAGAGTAAGGGCTTTGGAGTCACACTTAGGTGCCAGTAGGGGTGATAATAGGTAATAGGCCATGATGAGTTCTCATTTACACACACCTCACAAGAACACTAGAAGGAAGGCAGGTCTTTATCTCCATTTTACATGTGATGAGACCAAGGACAGACGACTATGTAACTTGCCTAAAAGGCCACAATGATAACAAGTATTGGAGCCAGAAGGCTGAATTGAGGGAATTCAGTGAGAAAATGTGGCGAAAATATGTAGCCCCCACCCTCACCCCCATGTGACACAGGGGGAAAGGGTCTTCTCTGCAGTTCATTCCTTCCCATTCTGTCCTATTCCCTTCAGTACAATTTGATAAACACTAAGGAACTGTTGTAGGTCGGGGAACTGGTAGGTGCTGGGAGACAGAAGTGGAAGCAATCCACTTGTACTTCTGTTCTCCTGCATCCAGACTGGAAATGGGCATCATTGAGCCAAGGGGTGCTCTGTGTTGTTTGTTTGTTTGTTTGTTTGTTTTTGGATAGAATGAGATTAGAGAAGACAAAAAGGCCACAAACAACCAGGATCCAAAATATGGATTTAGACTTTGGTGATTAGGCAGAGGGACTAAAGTAAGGGGACATGAAGACTTACCTCTATGCAGGCCATCTGGGTGCAACTCCATGAGTATTTTCACAGAGATAATAGAATTTGAGAGTTTATAATGTACTTTCCCATGCAGTGCTTCACTTCTTCCTTAAAACAACCCATGTTATCACCTTGATGAAGACACTAAGCTCAGTCATGACTTACCCAGGATCTTGAAGTTCTTACATGGCCAAGATGCTACATTGGACTCATGCCTTCCATTTCCAAGTCTGTCATTCCTTCTGCTCTGTCACAATCTCTATGAACACCTTGTATTCATAGAACATCTTGCCCCATTAAAAGTACTTTACGTTATATTGTCCTATGAGTAATTTGTTTATATTTTACTTAAACCCTCCACCAGGGATAATGTAGCCTTTAGGAACTGTGGTTTTATTGTTGTCTTGTTATTTAACAAAGTCTTGGTTTCCTCACCTTTAAAAGTTGGGTCTGGACTAGGTAATGTCCAGCATTGTTTAAGTTCCAGCATTCTGGGATTCTGAAATCTGTTATTACATTAGTTCACACTCCATTTTTTTTTTAGTCTTCCAAAAAAAATCACATTTTGTGAAATGGTGTTCATGCCAAATTCATTAGAGTTTGAAAACAGAGCTATATTTCAGCTCTTTGGAGGCAAAAATGAACTTTGATATTTTTGCAAATGTGAGAGTTCTTTCAGTCATGCCAAATGAACTTAAAACATCTGAATGGTCTGCCTCCAGGTACCATAAAATTTGCTCTTTTAGGCTTGGAATTCTATTTTAGAGAAATTCTATTCTCATAGATGTAGTAAGACGCTGAAAAGTCACAGAGAACTCTGGGGCAGAATGATATTTGCTGGGTGGGCTGAGAGCCAACTATTGTTCTTGCTGATCCTCAATAGAGAAGGAAGAAGTATTTACTAGCTATCTCTGGAATCTCTGTCAATTAGCTTGGAATTCGAGGGATTTTCCTGATGTGTTTTGTGGCGGTCATTTGTCTTGGAGGGGCCCAGGTGACAATTCTTAACCCTGCAGGGTAAGGCAGGCTGACTCAGAAGACCAGTTTAGGGTGGAAATCCCAGTCATTTTATTCAATCAGCTGGTGGCTCAGCAGTTTGATACCATGGGTGACACAGAAGCAATTCAAGACCTGCTCTACACTGAATAACTTGAGAGTAACTTTCTCAAGGTGCTATCTTCCAGCCTAGGTTTCTAGGCCCAACCTCAGACCAAGAGTTTCTTTGGGTGGCAACCAAAATCTGTTTTACTGAGTATCCAAGTGATACTTCAACATGCTATAGATCAGTGGTTCTCAACCTTTCTAATGCCGCGACCCTTTAATACAGTTCCTCATGTTGTCGTGACCCAACCATAAAATTATTTTCATTGCTACTTCATAACTGTAATTTTGCTACTGTTAATGAATCATAATGTAAATATCTGTGTTTTCTGATGGTCTTAGGCGACCCTGCTAGTGGTTCTCAACCTGTGGGTCGCAACCCTGCTAGTGGTTCTCAACCTGTGGGTCGCAACCCTGCTAGCGGTTCTCAACCTGTGGGTCACGACCCACAGGTTGAGAACCGCTGCTGTAGAGCCTAAGACCATCAGAAAACACAGATATTTACATTACGATTCATTAACAGTAGCAAAATTATAGTTATGAAGTAGCAACGAAAATAATTTTATGGTTGGGGGTCACCACAACATGAGGAACTGTATTAAAGGGTCGCGGCATTAGAAAGGTTGAGAACCACTGCTATAGATGGACAATCACTGCCATACAGTCTTCTGAAGGAAGCACAATTTATAGTCACACAGAAGCACGAAATACTCATCACAACAAAATCCCCTGCCTTGTGGAGTGACAGATAGTAGGGCAGCAGCTGTATGACCAGCTCCTATGGACTCTATGAGTTGCTGGAGAGATGGAGAGGATCCCCTGTACCTGTTAGGGCCTATGAGACAAGATGCACCAAAGAGGCAAAGAATAAGGCAGACAGGAAAGTGAAAGATGGGTGCCAGTGGATTGTGGTAGAGAAATGTATGGATGCAACTGAACTCAAGCATAGCCTTGAGAGCGAGCAAGTGAGAGAGAGAATGTGGATATAACAAAGGGGACAACTAGAGGTGATCTATAAAGTGCCAAACAAGAGCCGTGTCATTCCTTGAGAAGTGAGCAAGGACATAAGGGCTCACAGGGATGGTGGGAAGTGGGGAGGCCAGGGGGAAATGAGCTCAACTCTAGGGTTAGGGGGAAGTTACATAAAATAAACAGGAGAGAAAAAGGACTGAGAAGTCTCCCTCTTGGGGAGCAAAGGCTGGGAGGGGAAGGAAGGGTTCGGAAGGGACATCCAATTCTCTTCCCCCTGTCTGGCTGTGGGTAGAATTCTGAGTTTCCACCATCTTATGCTGGGCCATCTTGCGGTCCTAAAGGCAGGGTCAGCCCCGGCTCAGTGTGCACAGACCCAGCTTTGGGTGGCAGGGGGACGGGGAGATGGGGGGGTAGGGGCCTCGGCCTGCTTGCAAGCGTTCCTTCATGAGTTCCAATGGTCATTTTATGTGTAGTTTATCTCTGGCTCCTCATTTGCAAAAGGGAGCCAAAACGTTAATGAATACAAAAGGTTAAGCGGGTGCTTGACCTCCTAGTTGTGCAGAGAGGGAAGGGCCGGAGCCAGGAGGAGGGGGCGGCCTTTGTTTATAGGAAGTGCCTCCTTGCTCCGGTCCCAGCCTGACTGTAAAAGTCCTGGAGGGTGTGATTACCAGGCTGGTGGTAAATGGGGACACACTGCGGCTTTGTTTGGGCTTGTGGGGAGTTCTGGGAGAGTTGTGTGTTTTTGTTTTTTTGGTTTGTTTTTTTTTTTTTTTTTTGCTTTCAACCCCCCTGTAAAAATATTTGGAGACTCATTGATGCTGACTGTGCCTTTCTCACCTCAAGCCCACACTTTCTCTTCTTGAGTCTCCGTGTGGTTCCGCAGTAGCCCTTGCTGCCCCACTGGACCCACTCCTGTAACTTTACACAGACCAGATGTGGCTCAACAAGTCCCCACTATTGCACCCGGCCAGGCTTCCCTCCTGAACATGAACAAGAGCTGGGGAATGTCGGTTCCTGGAAGCTCGCAGGGATTCCTCTCAGCCAGCAGGACATGTTTATTTTATTATTAAAAAAGTGGGTTTTTTTCATTGAAAAGGGGACACTGCCCACATTGAGAGACTCACTCGTTCTTTCGAGTCAGTAGAGTTGAGCGGCGCTGGAGCTGAGTGCCCAGAGCCCGGGTCCCACCCGCGCCCAGCTCTGGCCCGAGAGCTCACCCCTGGCATCAGGAGGGACCACCAGGCTGGCCTTACCCTCAGACCCGGGGTGAGTCAGGGGTTACTATTTCAAGCTTCTGTTTTCAGGGATAAAAAGAGAGAGGTATTTGACATCTCTTCTTTAGGGTTAGCTAAAGCTTGGCTCTGCCTGGCACCAATTTTTGCCTTTGTCACCAAGCTCACGGGACAGCCCGAGGGAATTGTGGCCTCGGTGACACAGACCTCCCTCCTGACCGCACTGCCTTGCCCAGAGCCCGGGCCTGTGCTTGGCCCAGCTCACCACCCGGCGCCACAGGATGCACACATGGGAGGCAGCGCATCCCGCTTCCGAGCGTCTCGGAGGGAAAGGTGCCTGTTGAGAGCAGGTCATTTGACAGGTACAGAGGCCCAGGGAAGTAGGATTGAGTTTCCCCCAAGAGGAAGGGAGGTAGCTGCCACCGCCTCCTGGACGCGCACCCCCCCCCCCCCCCCCCCCCCCCGCCTCAGCAGTGTGCTCTCCTAATTTCCGTTTGGCTTCTGTCTGCCATCAGTTCCACAAGTGTGTGTAGTCAAGAACTATGCCATGCAGAGGACCAGATGCTGACAGTTATCCCTTAATTTGTCTTTTGTGTTATAATTTTCAAGCCACTTCACCACCTGTGGTCCCAGGGTTTTCCTCTGTTGCTGAGCAGGTGCTCAGAGCCTCATGGGAAAACGAGGTGGCAGAGGCTGCTGCGGGGTACCTGCAGCCACAGAAGCAGGAAAGGTAGAGTGGGGCTGCAACCCGCGTGTTTCAGCTGCAGGAATAGAGCCTCTTCCACGACACCACCGCCCCTACAGGTCCAGCCCGAGGGTCTGCGAAGAGATTGGCTGTGACCGCCCCTAGAAACTGGCAACAGTAAAGTCGGGAAGCCAGGTGGGCGGGGAGTCAGAGACGGGTGTCTGGGGTGCCCACTGCTCCTTCCACGTGCCCGGAACTGACAGCAGCGGCTCAGTGCAGGGTGAAGAGCTGCCTCGGCTACCCCCTGGCTGTGCGACTTGAGCCACTTACTTAACCTCTCTGTGCCTCAGTTGGGGACAATAAAAACTCTCGGTTCATAGGGTTACAGGCCTTAAATGAATAGTCTTGGAACAGTGCCTGGCACACTGTAAATGGCAGGTAAGAGCTGGGAAAAGAAATAAATAGAAATCTTTGCTCCCAAGCTGAGCGTGGGCAGCTCCTGGGATGAGGGTGTGAGTGGGCACAGCATCCCAGCAGACACTGGCCTGGAGGCTGCGCGGGACATGTGCGGACAAACAGCCGGCGTCATTGTCAGGAAGCAGGAGCCTCTCCCGAGCTGACAGTATTTTGTAAAGTAAGAACTGTGCACGTGCTTTGAGAGTTAGAGAAGATCCTTGAAGTCTTTGCTGCGCCGGGGGCGCTGGCCTGGCTGAGGAAGAACTTCTTTGTAGAATCACAGATGCTCAGGATGGAGGAGATCTTCCTAATCAGCTCGCTCGGGCTCCTGAGATTCCCCCCTCTCCTTCACAGATCAGGAAGCCGAGGTCCAGAGAGGGCGGTCCACTTGCCGGAGGTCACACAGCTCAGATGCCAGGTCACCTGACCTTCTGAATTGGGCTTTTTCCTCTACAAATGGAAGACCTAGCATCCGGGTCCTTGGGAAACTGGCTGAGGACCCTTGTTGTCCGGCTCTGTGCTTATTATGGACCCACTGTGAGGGCTTTGATGGATTGTGGGGTTCCCCTGGAAGTTAGAGCTCTGTTTGTTCCTGGAAGACTGGGGACACCTCCCAGAGGGAGAAGAGTTCTGTATCTTTCCACCCTCCCCGCCCCCCCCGCCGCCAATCCTGCTGCTCATGGGCACTAAGGTGGCCTACTATACTCTCAGGCGATCTTAGCAAAATAGGCACAGACTCCAAAGGCATCCTGGGGGGTCTTCGAAATTTTGAGATCGGCCCCGAAACCTAACATACCCCTGAGTTCTTGGGCCAAATGGTTCAAAACAGGGATAGTTGTACAACCTACCATTTTTTTCTTTGCCAATGACAACCCGTGCCTGACACACACACACCAGTTTAAAACATGAGGGTGGTGGTGGGTGGTTGAATAAGCATCTATATAGCTGCCAAAGTGCTGGAGCCAAATTGTTGAAGACAGTGACAGCTAGTGTCACTGCTCATTATGAACTAAGTACTCCTGTTGCCCCTGCTTCACAGATGAGGAAACTGAGGCTCAGGGATGTTAAACGACTTGCCCGTGATTACACAACGTGGCAGAGCAGAGCATCCAAATGCAGGCTGACACCCAGCCAGGACCCTGGCCCTCCATGCTGTACTCCCTCTGCGGACATAGGGAAGTAAATAGGCCCATGAAACCTAGTGACCGCACAGAGAAGGGACCCGAGACCTCAGTGCAGACTGGGATGTGCAGGGCGGAGGCGATTAAAGAGCCTGAAAGGGAAAGGAAGGCCCATTTATAACCCAAATGGAGAGGAAGCACATTGCAAGAGCAAACACAAAACGCCAGGCAACAGAGGGACCATTAGGAAGAAGGCGGGAGGACAAGAGAAGGCCAGGAGAAGCATCCTCTGCCACCCGCCTCATCTAATAGCTCAGGAACCAGGTTTTATCTTCGTAAGTTACAGCTGGCTGCAGCCAACTGTTTGCATAGTGTGCGGATTGAAGTCTTTTATTGCTTTATGGATGCTGTAAAATAAATGTGATTAAAGGCAGCAGTGACACTAGTTCTGAAGGAGGCTGTAATGCTAGGGCCAGAGTTTTATCTGGGCAAGGTTTTTAATCAGAGAGAGGAGTCAGCTTCCACTCTTGTGTTGGGAAGATAACCTCAGAATGGAGGATGGAGGATAAGAAGTTCTAAAGCGTCAAGATCTGAAAATGAGATGAGGGAAATGCCTATCTCATTGGGAGTGAGAGGCAGAGGTAGAGAGGCATTAATGGCTCAACATATGAGGGCAGGTACATGGAGGGTGGCTGCCCTCTTACAGGAAGCAGGTGTAGGGTCTGAGACACCCAGGGGAATAAGATGGAAGACATCTTGAGCATGCTAAAATGATAACTCCCCAAGTGATTAGGGTAAATGTTTCTTTCCCAGCAAAGGAAAGTTCTAACAAGGAATTATGAAATATGAAGAATTGGGGGATTCAAGTTGAGATAAGGCCAAAGGTCTATGGTAGGAGGAAAGGAAGAAGCAAGAGACTCAGAGAACTGGCATTCACAACTGGAGGGAATGGTGAGTTCCAGTAACGGTGAGCTATGGAAGAGCTGCTTTCACTGAGAAAAATGCACGTTGGATCCACAAATATTGACAGTCAGGAACTGTGCCAAGTGTTCAGGACTAGAGGAGGGAGTGAACAGGGGGAAACACAACAAGAATGAATCAGGTAAACACCTGCCATCTTCATGAAGGATTTTGTACCCACGTGAGGTGGTGATGTCAGCATCTCACTCCATAACGTGACACAGAATGGCATCAATATGAAATGTGGTCACTGGAATAGCAGTTTGGACGGTAAGTGGAAGAGTACTAGACACATAGCATCCTGGTGACATGGAGAGAGTCAAGGAGGGTGTCACAGAGGAGGTGGCACTTCAGATGGATCTTGAAGGGTGAGGACTGTGTGAAAGAAAGGAATCCAAGACTTCATAACATGCCTTCTTAGCAGAGACACGAATGCAGGAGAGCCCAGGTACAAGTGTGGAAATTTGGAATGGCCCGGTCCAAAGCTGTTTGGAGGTTTGAAGAGAAACCAGATCACATGGCATTTTGGAACCATGCTGAGGAGTCTGGGTTTCATTTTATAGGCTGGTTTTCTGCCTCACACCATTTATAAACACAATATAAATTCCTGGCTTCCATAGGCACCTGCCCCCTGAGGGATCAGATGAGAATTGGGGAGTAATGGCCCTTTAAGGAGGAAGATGGTAGGATCAGAGCTGGGAGATGAAATAACCAGGATGGAGACTTGTAAGGAATTATGGTTGTCCAGGTAGATGACGGCAAAATTCACCTGAGTGTATCGAGATAGAGATGACTGGGTTTCATTCATTTTTGCCTTCACTGAACACCCACAATGGGCCAGGCGCCATGTCTGTTATTGGGGATACAAATATTAAGCCCAAGACCTACCACACATTGCTTATAGTCTATGGGGCAGGTAAACCAACACCAAACCATGTGGAGACCATGGTAGAGGCAACAGAGGGACCTTTAGAAGCACAGAGAAGAGGTGTTTAATGACATATCGTTTCAAAAAAGGACTTCCTGAAGTAAATAGGCTTGAGCTGAGGCTTAAAAGGTTAAGTAATCTCTACCCAGGTGGAGAAAGGGAAGACAGGCCGAGGAGGGAGTGGGGAGAATAGGAGAGTGTGTACAAACACACAACGGCATAGAATGACATACAACATAAGAGAAAGAGCAAATATCTAGGCCAAAAATTGAAAGTAGTTGCTATATATTGAGCTAGGGTCTATATCAGTAAATTCACATGTGTGACTGCATATGTGAGTTTTGGGGTGTACATAGCGTGGACAAGAGGACCATGGCCAAAGGTTGAAGACTGTCATATCAAGGAGTTTGGACATTAAATGGAAAAGTGGTGTAAATCATTTGTGTTTTAGAAAAACTGTTCTGGCTGCAGCATGAAGGATGGATGGAAGGGGCACAATTTAGGAAGCAGGCCAACAAGTTAGGTCAGTGGTCGGCAAACTCATTTGTCAACAGAGCCAAATATCTACAGTACGATTGAAATTTCTTTTGAGAGCCAAATTTTTTAAACTTAAACTTCTTCTAATGCCACTTCTTCAAAATAGACTCGCCCAGCCCGTGGTATTTTGTGGAAGAGCCATACTCAAGGGGCCAAAGAGCTGCATGTGCCTCGCGAGCCGCAGTTTGCCGACCACTGAGTTAGGCGGATAGTGAGGTCATAAGAATAGCAGAGGGGACAAGTATGAGACAGTGTGAATAGGAGCAGTCAGCATGAGTGGTGATGGATCATACCTCACAGAAGAGGAAGGCACCTAGGAGGAGTCCAGGGTGCTTATCTGATGGTTGTGGTTGACAGTGATATAATTCATAGAGCTAGAATATAAAGACAGACAGGTTTGGGGTAGAAGAAAAAAAGAGGTAATGGGCTCTGTTCTGAACCTATGGAGGAGGAATTGTCTGGGAGTGATTTCTAGTAAGCAGTTGGGTACACAATTCTAAGCCAAGATAGAAGCCTTGGCTGAAGGTCTGGCATTGGGAGTCGTCCTCCTATGTCGGTGGTTGAAGCCAAGGGGGTGGCTCCGATCACTCAGCCTCATGTGAAGGGAGAAGAGGGCCAATGACAAACACTTGGGCAATAGTCACATTTTAAGGATGCGTAGAGGAAGAGGCAACTTTGAAGGAGACCAAGAAGGAGTAATACAGGGGTAGGAGGTAAAGGAGGAGAGAGCGATACCTAGAAAAGGAAGGATTTTCAGTAAGGAGGGGGTGGTCAACATCGTCCCAATTAAGCAAGAAGCTAGAAACAAGAGAAGGTTCAGCCAAGCCCTGTAATGTGTGGGCCTTTGATACCAGCAGGGAAGAAATAAAACGTATTCCTATATTGTGAATACTTTGTGAGGGCAAAAATAAAAATGATAAAGGAAGATGTGATATTATGATTTATAATAAGAAATATACTTTTGCTCTTCTTCCCATTTCTGGCAGAGTTCCTAAAACTCTTGGAATTTCCTGATAAAAGCAATAAAGGTTTCTTGATATTCATAACAAGCCCCTTTCAATCCTATCGTAGTTTATGTAACAGGTGACTTTTGGAAAGCACCTAAGGATGGGAGCTGGCTGCCAGGGAAACCAACCATATGCTTGAGGGTTGGAATTTTCAGTCCCACCTCCAGATCTGGAGGGTGGGAGTGGAGGGAGATTGACTGGACGTTGAATTCAACATCCATGGCCAATGACTTAATCAATCTTGCCTGTGCAAAGGAGCCTCCATGAAGCCCTGCAAGGACCGGTTTGGGGCGATTCCAGACTGGTGAACCAGAACTCGGCCATGTGCCATTGTGTTGGGCCCGAACGCCACAGGAGAGGAGCTCCTTTATCCAGAACCTTGCCCTATGTATCCCTTCATCTGGCTGTTGATTTGTATCCTTTAATATCCTTTGTAATAAACTGGTAATCTAATGAGTAAATGGGTTTCCTGAGTTCTGTGAGCCACTCTAGCAAATTAATGGAAACCAAAGAGGGGATCTTGGAACGTTTGATTTATCGTTAGTCCATAGGAAGCACAGGTGACAACCTAGACATGCAATTGGCATCTGAAGTAGGGGGAGGGGAGCAATCTTGTGGGACTGATCCCTGAACCAGTGGGATCTGATGCTATCAGATGGTGTCAGAATGGAGCTGAATTGTGGGATACCCAGCTGGTGTCAGAAAATTGCTTGGCGTTGTGAGGAAAAACCTACATGTTTGAATTGATGATCAGAATCTTAGAAGGCAAGTGTAGAGGCCTCAGAAATGGGGCTCTGTGGGACAGGCAGAGAAAAATGCTGTCAAAACAAAACAATATTCTAAAAGAATCATTACAAAGCCCACTGCACCATCATGATATTCCTTCATAGGGGGAGAGGGGTGGGCAGGAGGTAGAGGAAGGAAGAGTAACCATCTCATTGCAGAAGACATAACACACTAGCATGATTGATGGAATTTTGGAAACTGATGCTTAAAAGAAAGAATGTTATATAACTAATGGAAATGAAAATGGGCTAAGACAATAAAACTCACAGGTATTGTAGTGAATATATTTTTTTTTATTTTTTATTTTTTTTATTTTTTTTATTATTTTTTTTTTAAATAAATCTTTATTGTTCAGATTACAGGTGTTCCTCTTTTTTTCCCCCATAGCTTCCCTCCACCTGATTCCCCACCCCACCCCATGCCCTTACCCCCCCCCCCCCCCCCCGCCACTGTCTTCATCCATAGGTGTAAGCTTTTTGTCCAATCTCTTCCCACACCCCTCACACCTCTCCCCCCTGAGAATTGTCAGTCCACTCCCTTTCTATGTCCCTGATTCTATTATATTCACCAGTCCATTCTGTTCTTCAGATTTTTTATTCACTTGATTTTTAGATTCACTTGTTGGTAGGTATGTATTTGATGTCATTTTGTTGTTCATAATTTTTATCTTTACCTTTTTCTTCTTCTTCCTCTTCTTAACGAACACCCTTCAGCATTTCATGTAATCCTGGTTTGGTGGTGATGAACTCCTTTAGCTTTTTCTTGTCTGTGAAGCTCTTTATCTGACCTTCAACTCTGAATGATAGCTTTGCTGGGTAGAGTAATCTTGGTTGTAGGTTCTTGCTGTTCATCACTTTGAATATTTCTTGCCACTCCCTTCTGGCCTGCATAGTTTCTGCCGAGAAATCAGCTGACAGTCGTATGGGTGCTCCCTTGTAGGTAACTAACCGTTTTTCTCTTGCTGCTTTCAAGATTCTCTCTTTGTCTTTTGCCCTTGGCATTTTAATTATGATGTGTCTTGGTGTGGTCCTCTTTGGATTCCTCTTGTATGGGGTTCTGTGTGCTTCCTGAACTTGCAAGTCTATTTCTTTCACCAGGTAGGGAAAGTTTTCTGTCATTATTTCTTCTAATAGGTTTTCAATATTTTGCTCTCTCTCTTCTTCTGGCACCCCAAAAATTCGGATGTTGGTACGCTTAAAGTTGTCCCAGAGGCTCCTTACACTATCTTCATATTTTTGGATTCTTTTTTCTTTTTGTTTTTCTGGTTGGGTGTTTTTTGTTTCCTCATATTTCAGATCTTTGGTTTGATTCTTGGGGTAAGTTGATCTACAGTTGAGTTTCTGTATATTCTTTATTTCAGACAGTGTATGCTTAATTTCTGACTGGTCCTTTTCCATTTTTTTGGTATTCTCATTAAGATCCTTAAAGGTCTCACTAAGATCCTCAGCGGTTTTTAGAAGATTCTTGAGTAACCTTATAAATGTGGTTCTGAACTCTATGTCGTCCAGTAGTTTGCTTTCCTCCATTTCTCTCATTCGTGACATGTTTCTTGGTCTCCGCATTTTGCTGCTTCCTTGTGTTGATGGAGTGGCTTTGTGTGATAGGTGACCTATAGGGACCAGTAGCTCAGCCTCCCCAATCACTTGAGGTGGACGCCTTTGGTACACCCCTTTGTGGGCTGAGTGCAAAGTCTTGGTGTAGTTAAGCCTTGATTGCTGTTGGTACACTGGGAGGAATTGACCTCCAGGCCAATTGGCTGTGAGGACCCGCTGTGTCTATAATGGAAGAACTGCTGCGCTGGAGACACGCTTATGGTGCAAGACTTGTTCCAGTGGGGCTTTGGTGCTCACTGAGTCTGCCTCTTGAATGTGTCACTTATGGATGTGAGGAGTTGAAATCTGGTGTCTCACTCTGACCAATAGGTACACTGGCTTCTGGATCTCCAATGGAGTGCAGGTCAGCTACTGTCTGAGGCCACCCAGCAGGCGCTACAGCGAGAACTGCAGTTTTTTCCTCTTTGCTTGGGGTTTGGAGGTTTTGGAGCTGTCTGACCCGGGCTGCAAGTTTGCTAGGTTAAGCTGCGATAGGGCAGACCATTCATATGCTAAAGCAGCTGCTTGGAGCTTGGGTGGGTTCGTAGATTGTGCAGGGCGGGGTCTCAGGGTGTGACTAGGCTAGGGCGTGGCAAACAGCGATGGCTGCCAGTAAGCCAGCTCTGCAGCTCTGTCTCCGATCGCGTCCCGCGCCCAGCACAGTAAACAATTATTCCTGCATGCAGCCCTGCAAGCAAGCCTCCCTCACTTTCCGACCCCACGGCAGACAGTCCAGCTTCTCCCCGTAGGAGTTTGGGTCCCCCGCGTCTCCCCAGAAACTGGAGTTTGGAGTAATTGGGAGCTTATCTCCCTTCGGGTTGAAAACAGCAGTGCTCCCGATTCGCGCGTCTCTGTACCTCAGCTTTTCCGCGCTTGTGCACCCCTCAATGCTGTTTGCTCTTTCCTTCTAGTTGTAGAACTTCCACTCAGCCAGCTTTCCCGTGGTTCTGGGTGATAGACGTTTTGTCTTTTAGTTGTAGTTTTGAAATTGTTGTGCGAGGCAGCAGTTTAGGTGTTTACCTACGCCGCCATCTTGGATCCTCTCTGTAGTGAATATATTAAACTATGTATCATATCACCCCCAAAATGTGGGGTCTAAAGAGTTTATAAGAATAGATGATGACTGCTAACATCACAAAAGAGAGAGAATAATGATGTGCCTCCTGAAGACTGTACATGACACCGTCTATAAATGATTCTCAACCAAAACACAGAACCTGAGTCAGATGAGGCCTCTAGATGCACCCTTCAGTTTGCATGAAACAAGGAGGCTGAGGAACAGCTTATACAACAGCATGGAAATAAAATTAGCAAAATCTAGACAGTGCGAAGCTCTGCAGGATGAGTAACCTGGTGTCTTCAACAAGTTCATTGCAAAAACAAAAGACAAAAGAGAGGGGGCCTTGACTGTGAGACTTGAGATGTGTCAATCAAATGCATGTGGGTGGAATTCCTGAATCCTGATTTCAATAAAGCAATTATAAAAACAATTTGGTAACATAAGCCAGAGGAATTTGAACATTAATGGGATATTTTATGACATGGAGGGATTATTTCAAATGCTTTTACGTGTAATTTTCTAAGAATTCTTATTGCATACATATATTTATTGATTGATGAAATGACAATATCTGGGATTTGCTTCAAAATAATCTAGTGAAACTAGGATGGAAATATGTATGTGTTACAGATGAAATAAGGTTGATCCTAAGATGATAAGTATTGAAACTATATTTTGGGTTCATAAGAATTCAGTGTACTATTTTCTTTATTTTTGTGTGTGTTTGAAAATTACCATAATGAAGGGTTAAAAAAAATCAAAGGGTAAATATGAACATACCCATGACTTTCTTTTAGAACTATAAAAGGAATAAGCTTGAAGTGTTATTATTTCAAATTGTCATTATTTCCTTTTGATGTTGAATCTCTTCTGGTTTTAAATGTTCCTAATTAAAGAGCTTCCACCAATTCTTAAAAGTTAGATTGCTGCTGGCCACTATCACACAATGAAATGTGTGAGGGATGTGTGTGTGTGTGTGTGTGTGTGTGTGTGTGTGTGTGTGTGTAATGTATAATTATGACCCAATAAAAAGGAAGACAGTGTTCTCATAAAATATGGGATTCTGTGAAAACAGAATAAACAGGACAGCTGTCTGAAGACCTTAGGGAGTTTAAAAAATGTGTCATTCTTCCTCCTCTGGAGGTCCCTTATTTACAGAAGTCAACAAATGGTTGCTGATGCCTTCCAAGTGCCAAGCACTCTTCTGGGTTGTGAGGATATAACAGTAGACCAGATGACCAAGATCCCTCCCTCTTGGAGCTTACGTTCAGGTGCAGAAGCATTTCTAAACCCACAGAATGGTGCAGAACATCCTATATAATAAAAGGCTAATATGCAAATTGACCGAATGGCAGAACGACCGGTCACTATGACACACACTGACCACCAGGGGGCAGATGCTCAACTCAGGAGCTGCCCCCTGGTGGTCAGTGCACTCCCACAGGGGGAGCATTGCTCAGCCACAAGCCAGGTTGATGGCTGGCTGGCGAGCACAGTGGTGGTGGCAGGAGCCTTTCCCTCCTTCATGGCAGCACTAAGGATGTCCCACTGCGGCTTAGGCCCACTCCCTGCAGCTTAGGCCCGCATCCCCTGAGGGCTCCCAGACTGCTAAAGGGCACAGGCTGGGCTGAGGGCCCTCCCACCCCCAGTGCACAAAGTCGTGCACTGGGCCTGTAGTGTACAAAGAAAGCATTTGACGATTGAAAACTCTCTACCAATGTCTGGTATTGTCGTAGTGAGATGCCAGAGGTAGGAATGAGAGATTGACTTGAGATATCTGAAAACCGCCTGGCAGAATCCAGAGAAATGCTGCAGTGTGGACAAATGTAAATGGCTCTTGTTTCTGTTGGGGTTTCCTATGGGTTAAATTCCTGGAAAAAGTTTCCTGAAACTTTTGCCCAGTGAAAGGACTTATCTTAAAGGCCTGCATTTGGCACTGTGCATTCTCCAGAGGTAATGGGAAATGCGAATTTAATGAGTATCATATTAGAATGAATGCATTTTAGTCTCCAAATAGTCCAACCAGCTTGAATTAATCTAAGTGTAAAATTACTCTTCTGAATCAAATGCTCTTCTGATACCCAAATATGTAAAGTCCTATTTGTTTTCCTTCATTCCCTAATTTTAAAGTTCTGTCCAAAAGAATTAGCAAATTTCCCTGGCTTCATCTTCTCTTTTTAAATCCCCAAAGTAGCTTATTTCTTAACTGGTTTGGGTTGCAATATGTCTGCATTGGATCTTATCAACTCACAAGTTGGCTTGTTGACAGCGTTTAAAGAATCAGCTACTCCTACTAGGGAAATTACTGCCTCAATGAACTTCCTAAGTAATACTCTAGTGGCTTGAAAGAGTTAAAATACGTTTTGAAAACAGCCTAATTTCCAAACGGGGAATAGCTTATTTGCTGGCAGATTCTGTCCAAAACAGAATAGTGATGAATTCATCATAAAATAACTGTCCAGAAGACTGAAACCAGAGTATGCTATACAGAGACAATGGAACCTGCTCGAGCCAAAATATGAGGGGAAAGATGTATTAAGCAGGCCCACAAAGGAGACAAGTCCACAGAGCTAAGGCTTTCAGCCCTCTGCAAATGAGCACCCGAAGGTGGTGATTCATTACCTTACTCCTGGACTGCATCCGAGCTTGCCTGCAGTTCATGTTTAGCATTGTTATTAGGGTGATGGTTTCACTGCTTTGCTAAAGAATCCAAGATTGAATATTCATTTTACTTCATTGATCCTTGCTAATGTGCATGGTCGGTTTGTAAACTGTGCTTCTGTTGATAGGGCTAATCTCAAAAAAAGAAAAGAAAAGCTTAAGGCTTTCATTTTGACTAAGTCGTAAGCAGATGAAATTCCTTGCTAAACCCAGGTACCTGGTCTGATATGCAAGGCTTGTACATTTCAGACATGAGGCAGGAATAGAAAAGGATTCTTAAAAGAAAAAAATCTCCCAGAACTTAGAACCCAAAGGAATGCCGTCTCTTTTCAGCACATTCTCACTGGGAGGTCATATACTTACTCTAATTACGTTGTTTTTCCTCTAAACATTTGGAACTGCTCTTGTGGAACTGTCTTCGGAGCCTGCAAAGCATTTTTCTGAGGGCCCCGCTCTGTGCCAAGTCTCCCTCCTTTGGGGTGGGATGGGGGATGGGAGCCATGGAAGGGAGTGGATTTAATGATTTCTGGAAAGAGCCATAAGTCATCCAGAGGCCAGTCTAGTGAGCGGCGTGAGTATAACCGTTTGGGGTTAAAAGGAGAGAGAAGAAAGGCTGTTTATGAAGTGCGGGGGCCACTCTGAAGGCCGAGGCGTCCTCAGCAGGCCCTCCCAGCAGCTCTGGCCCGGGACTGACATTCTTGGAATAAATGTATAGTCTCCGAAAGTGGCTGCTTTTGATGCAGCACCTCAGACACTCACTCTCTTCTGTAACACGCCCCGTGCTTCCTCACGGACGAGCATGGCCACCTGTAGAGAAGAGCCATCCTGTGCTAAGGCTGGCAGTCAAGGTGAAGACTGTTAGGTAAACATACTTCCTCAATGTCACTGAGGAAAGAGGAGAACTTGCTGTGAAAGTGTGGGTGGTTCTTTCCCCACAAACCTCCTTAGGATTGGCCATTGTCTATGGATCCACCGTGTAAGCCCTAGCATAAGGCAACGCCAAACGTGAGACCCGCTTCCGTTTTCCAATAAGTCCTTTCCTTCCCATCCCCCAAAATATTAGAAACGTAGCAAAAAATCACCAATTATTTACTTATCAATACTTTATCAATTAGCTATGTATATTTAAATGATTGCATATACCTATAAAATGGATACATTAATATCATTTATATATTATTTTATATGTTGTATAAAGAAATATTACTATATATAGTTCTGTTTTTTCCACTCTCATATTTCAACTTTGCCCCAAGCCACAGCACAGCATTAAAATCCTTCTTTTCTTTCTTCTTCCTGCTGTTGCCTATTCTCAACATCTACACACAACCAATTGCTGTACCACTTTAAAAAGTGATGCTTATGAAGAATTTTTTTTAAAAAAGTGATGCTTAAAGGCTTGTTTTTTTGTTTTTTGTTTTTTTTTAAATATATTTTATTGATTTTTTACAGAGAGGAAGGGAGAGGGATAGAGAGCTAGAAACATAGATGAGAGAGAAACATCGATCAGCTGCCTCCTGCACACCTCCCACTGGGGATGTGCCTGCAACCAAGGTACATGCCCTTGACCGGAATTGAACCCGGGACCCTTCAGTCCGCAGGCCGACGCTCTATCCACTGAGCCAAACCGGTTTCAGCTAAAGGCTTGTTTTTAACACCCACTCTTGCAACTGTGAGGCCATTCACCCAAGTGAAAGAATACTTAAATATGTATTACAGTTCACTGGTTCCACTTATAAACATCAGAATCTGCATTGATTCAGGGTGTTTCAGGATAATGTGTCTTCTGTGAAAAGAACTGTGTTGTTTGATATAAAATAATGATGAGAAGGCCCTATATAGCAGGAGATGCTCAATACAGTTTAAGATGATTCTTTTTCCAACGAATGGCTTTGGGGAAACCTTGCTTGGCATCTGAGTGAACACAGAGTTAATGATTTGCTCTCCGTTACCCCACAAAGAGCGGACTTCTCTCTGAATGTTCATGTCTCTTGAAAGGGTGAAAACAGATTTTGAGCAAAAGTCAGAGCCCTTAGGGAAAAATTTGAGAGGAAGACAGTGTAAGGGATAGAACAGAGTCCTGTTGCTTTTCTCTTGGCGTACCGTAGGGGGGAAACTAAACTCGGTGCAATGGTTGCCCCTGGAGATGGGAACGCGTGCCCTGGATCACAAAGCAAGCCCCACAACACTCTGCATTTCTGCACGTGGGGGGGTAATAGAAACTAGCTGAGGGAGAGCGGGAGGAGGAAAGGAAGCAAGCAGGCAGGAGTCTGTTTAGTGAAATGATGATGCCACGTACACCGGGGCAGGATCAAGAGGCTGGCTTTGACCTTGCAAACGCTGGGTTCTTGTAAACCATTCTGTTTTGATGCTAAGCCCCATACAAACTCTCACTATGGTATTTAGCATTGCGGCTGAGGCTGGTGTTCTCATCCTGGCCGGGGCCCAGGTTCTGTATGGCCTTGGTGGCTCTCCTCATGTTCCAGAATGGTCCATGGTCTTGACACCTTCGTGGGGACAGCAGCATCCAGCAGGATGGCAGGCTTCCCGCGGTTGGCAGCCGTGTGCTGGCCTCCACATTGCATTCTGGAGACAGAAATAAAGGCGTTCTTCCGGAGGAGGGCAGAGAGCCCTGCTTTTCAATTTCTCTTCCCTTTCTACTTTGCTGGGTCTCAATAAAGGCCTTCAGCCTGATATGTCCACAGCCTGCTGGCCTGGCTTACTGCACCCCGATTCCTAACAGCCTGCCTCCTAATTTCCTCTTCCTAACTCTATAGGCACCTTCCCTCCTAATTTTGGACAATCATTGGCATGACTTGGAAATTGCATTATATCTTTGAAAAGAGCTATTGTGGTTAGTCTTTTCTATGTTCCATATTTTTTTATTCCCTTCACTGTGCTTTATGGGCCAGAAATGTTGACACCATGCGGATTTAAACGCCAGGAATAAAAATTCCTCTTAGTCCCAGGAAAACGCGTTTGTGTAAGTCTTCTCGGGAAGCCTGGGGAGGCAGGGAGTGGAAGTGGACAAAAGTGGGTGATGAATGAGGTGAGCTGGCATCTTCTTTCCGTTCGCTGCTTATCTGCAGACTGTGGGCAAGTCCCCCAAGCCCTCGTGTTGTCCAGCCTCACAGGAGAGGGACAGAGTTGACTCGTTGGCCAATCAGATGTTGTCAGATCCTAACATTCTGCGATTTCAAGTAACAGTGACGGCTGGGCACTGACCCAGACACTGCGTGGGGACTGCGTGTCTGGGCTCTTTCGATGCGCCTGTCAGACCTGGCGCAGGGGCACTGCTACTCGCAGGGGATGACACTGAGGCCTGAGGGCTCAGCTGCAGGCCTGGGGAGGGGGGACAGGTTGTCTTTGACTGGGTCCTAGGAAACGCTTCCTTTTTTTCTGAAGAAGCAAGATAGACATTTCAGGACAGCGAGACAGAGATCGGCCCGAAAGGTTTCTTTCCTTTCTTCACTTGGTCTTAGGCCTGGGGCAGGCAGAATTGAGCTATGAAAAGTCTTTCTTCATGATCTGTGGTCAGCACTGGTCCATGCAAGGCCCCGCTCACTATCTTTATATCTTCCCCCTTTACTCCTCCTCTCACTCCCTTCCTCTCTCTGACTCACTATAGTGTATTCAGTCTACATCTGTGCCATCTGTCTTCCTGGTGTTTATTTACACATAGAGATCCTGGTGTTTATTTACACATAGAGATCCTTAAAACGTAATGGTTTTTTGCCCTGGCTGGTGTTTCCCTGTGGTTAGAGCATTTGTCTGTGCACCGGAGGGACAGTTTTTTTCGTTTGGTTTTATTTTTTAAATGTATTTTTATTGATTTCAGAGAGGAAGGGAGAGGGAGAGCTAGAAACATCAATGATAAGAGAGAATCATTGATTGGCTGCCTCCTGCACGCCCCCTTCTGGGGATTGAGTCTGCAACCTCGGCATGTGCCCTTGACTGGAATCGAACCAAGGACCCTTCAGTCCGCAAGCCAATGCTCTATCCACGGAGCCAAACCAGCCAGGGCTCAGAGTTTCGATTCCTGGTCAAGGGCATGTGCCTGGGTTGCGGGTTTGTTCCTTACCCCCCAGTCCAGGTGCATGCCTGTGGGAGGCAAGGGATGGAAGTGTCTCTTTCACATCGACATTTCTCTCTCTCCTCTCTCTGTCCCCCTCCACCCTCCCTTCCACTCTCTCTAAAAAAATCAATGGGAAAAACATATCCTCAGGTGAGGATTAAAATACATATATATATATATATATATATATATATATATATGTATATATATATATATATATATATATATATATATATATACATATATATATATATATATAATGTTATTTTGTATCAGTATTTTTGATTTACATAATGCTATCAAGCTTTGACTCTCATTCCCTGATTATTATTTTTTTACTCAACGCTTTGTGTTGAGGTCTGTCCATGTTGCTACGTGTAAATCTTGTCCATTATGTCTGGTGGTCACACAGAATTCCATGAATCATAGCACACATTTTGTTTGTCAGTTTCCCTGATCAATGGACATTTAGATTGCCTCCCAGTCCCTGCTCCCACAAACCACTGGGCACGAGCCTCCTCGAAGAGGTCTTAACACTCACTGTTTAGAGGATCCTCACAGGAGTAGGATGTTAGGGGTGCCGTGCCAATGCCTTCTTCATTTCAGGTGGCATGGCTAGGCTGCTGCCCAGGAAGGCTGCATCGCTTTGTGCTGCCCCAGGGGTGTATGAGGTGACTGCTCTCACATCCACACCAGCACTTGTTATTTCCGGCTTTCTCATGTTGGCCGATCTCTGTGTAGTAAGTGGGATATCATTCTTGCTCTCGTTTACATTCATCGGATTACTAGTGAGGGAGAGCATTCTTCATATAATTACTAGACATCTGGTTTTCCCTCATGTGATTCATCTGTTTATACCTTTGTCCATTTTTTTCTTACTGCATTTCTTAACGTGGCTGGTGTTTATAATGTGGTTTTCTAATTTGTCATATTATCTATAAAGGAGGGTTCTTCTCTCCATGTTCTCTCCTTTGAACTTCACCTTCAATGTTGACTTAATTGAATTGCAAGAGAATCTTAAAATTTAATTATTTGTGGGTTTTAGCTATTGTCCTTATTGTCTGCCACTTTTGTTAGCTTTTTCGGTTTTGCCTTAACTCTTTAAGAATTCTTACTTTCCTACATAAATTCTAGAATCTATTTTATGTTTTAAAAAATCCAGCTGGGATTTTGATTGTAATTGTATTGAATTTAGGGATTAATCAAGAGAAAAAATGAACTCTATAAGATATTAAAGCAAGCTGTTAATCTACGTGGTATTTAACGCTCCATTTATTTAGGTTTCCTGCTATGTGCTTTAATAGTTTTAAAGTTATTCACTATAAAAATCTTGTGTTTTCTTTGGTTAATGTCTGTATACTTTGTAGCTTTTGATGCTACTATGAATGGCATCTTATATCCTGTTGTATTATTCGCTGGGTAATTGCTTGCTTATAGTAGCACTGTTAAGCTTTATATCTTGTTTTTATATCTAACAAATTTGCTGAACTCCCTTTTAACCCTTTGTACACCGTAAGCGTCTATAGATGCAAGCGGAGAACCTTCCCCACACGCCACGCACGTCTATAGCCGCAAACCTCGCATATCAACTCTGGTCGCCCAATTTTAAAATCAGACTTGTTAGTGACATCTGTGAGTTTGTAGAGAAATTATGGTAACTTAAATTCGTCAATATTCCAGCGCATATGGAAGAAATTCCAATATCGATATATAGGGCTGCCACTCAGACACGCGAGAGATAAACACTGCGACACTTGAGATTTTTTTGTTCATTGTGACACTTGAGATCTGTTTGTGTTATCATGAATTTCACGACTAAAATGGTAAACATGGTGTGCATTCTTCATTATTTTTTTACAGATTTCATCTTTGGAGCGTCAAAAACATTTAGTGTTTTTGAGGCTTTTCGTGTCGACGGTTTTTTATTTCGCACTCGCTTTTGTTGATATTTCCATAGAATTGAAAATTATCATTATTTTATTATTGAATTTATCGTCATAATATATTGTGCAAATAAAATTCAGCCCCCATAAATGGCACCAGATGAAGAAATAATCGAACCAAGCACCTCACAAGAAGAAGCTGACACCCTTTATTCGACTCCAGAGTCAGATGATTTTTTAAATTAAATTCAAAATATGGTTGCGTGTGGGGATGGTTTCCGTTTTGGACGCGTGGCAGTTTACTGGTTTTCCTCTCTTTCCCCTGCATTTGACCATGGTAGTGTAACTGCAAAGAACAGCAATTTGATCTCCTTCCTTCCTGGTCTCGGTGCATTGACCAGGACTTCCTGTGCTGTCCCGAGGCAGCGGGCCAAGGCTTTCCTGTCTCCTTAGCTGCAACGGAATAAGGAACGAAATTTGAGGATTGTAGTAGATCATTGCTAGAAAGCCTTCGTTAGGTTAAAAATGTTTCCCTCTGTTCCTAGTTATCAAAGAGTTGATTTAAAAGACATAGATGTTGAATTTTATTTGATGCTTTTCAGGCATTTGTTGAGATAATCATGTAATTTTGCCCCTTTAGTCCATGAATGGGATAAAATATTTTAGTAGTTTTATATTTTCTTTTCTTAAACCATTTTTCTTGAATGGGCCCCCTTTGATCATGTTTTATGCCTTAAGTTTATTACTGAACTCTGATAGCTGATATTTTAATTATGATTTTCATGTTCGTATTCCTAAGTGAAATTCGTCTAGAGACAGTTTCATCTTCTTGACCTGGATTTTGTATTAAGACCGTACCAACCTCACAAAATGAGTTAGACTCTTTCCCTTTTATTTTTATTATTTCTGCCACAGTTTATGTAAGACAGGGTGATTCACCAGAAAACAGCCCTTCTCCCAGTTTCTTCACATGAATAAAGTGCTATCAGTTTTCAGAGCAGACGCCTCTCTCTCGTTTGTAGCCACGTTTGATTTCTGAGCAAATCATACTGGGGGTGCCTTCACAGTACTTCTCAATCCAGACACATCTCCCCATCGCCACTCCCACTCTCATCTCTGCAATGAGAAGCGTGTCTAGATGATGCCACAGTCCCCACCCGGTCTTGTTTTTGCCTCCTTGTAGCTCATTCGTAACACTAGCTGGCATCCACGTAAAGCATAAATCAGCTCACGTGATTGTTATAACTCCCTCCTAGTCACCCCATCGATGCGGTAGGATTCCCGCCTAAACTTACGGGCATGACTGATAGTCACAGTACTGGACAGATGGCATTGATGACAGTTTATTAGTCACGTATGCTTGCAGTCTGGGGGAGGAGTACATTGCAGGCCATGGGGGTTGCACTCAGGAACAGAGTATGCATCCAGGGTGGGGGGAGGCTGGCTTTATAGTATCAAGAGGATGTGGTGCCCCGTGGTTCCCACAGGGGGATGTGCTGGGTTGTTTGAATAATCGAGGGATATGCAGGGACTGCACCTCGACAATTTGATCGAAAGGCTGTTTGGCTAGGGGATCTTAAAAAGAGCCTGTGGGTAGTCATGTGAGGCCTTCCCCCAGATGTCAATGCAGAACATAATACTGGACCTTGATTTTTGGCCTCACACCTCCGGGTTTCTGATCAAAACTTTCCAATGGCCTTTACAAGGCCCCTGTGGTCTACAACTGGCTCCCTCTCTGTCCATATTTTCTATCCTCACCCTCCCCGCAAATACTCTCCTCCAGCCATAACAGCCTGTTTGTTCTTACTCAGACCCATCAGATGTGTTCTCACCTCAATGAATAAGAAGAGGCATTATTTTGCATGCTTTCAAACTTTGTATAAATGGTATTCTGCTCTATATTGCTTTTCTTTTTCATTATTACATATTTTTACCGATTGACTTAGAGAGGAAAAGGGAGGAGGGAGAGAGAGAGAGAGGAAAAGTGAATTTGTTGTTCCACTTATTGGTGCATTCATTGGTTGCTTCTTATATGTGCCCTGACCAGAGGTCGAACCCGCAACCTTGGTATATCAGAACAATGCTCTAACCAACTGGGCTACCCAGCTGGGGTTCTTCATTATTACATTTTTTAAATTCATCCAGATTGCTGCATGTATCCCAATGTCACTTATTTTACCTACTGTATTTATTCCATTCTATGAATGCAGCAACATATATTCATCATCTCTTATGGATACATGTTTAAGTTGTTTCCAAGTGTTTTCCATTACAGACAATGCTTCAATGAACAGCCTTGTCAGGGTCCTTGTGGACATGTGTGAGCTTTTTCTCTAAGGTACCTATGTGAGTATGAAAGTGTTGGTCAAAGGGCACTGAGGACTTCGGAGATTTGGTCCACAGAGGAGGGGTAGAGGGAGTCCTATGCAGTCTTCCACCTGCTGAACAGCACAGAAACTGCTGGGAGAGATGAGAGACCCCGAGATCCCAAAAGACACCGACATGAGTAAGCCCTGACGGTTGTCTCCATGCTTCGCTGGAGGAGCTTTCTCTCTGTGTGAGAGAAGTCATTGCTCCCGGATGCTGTCACTAAGGGCCACCCTCTGTGAAGCACATGTTGCCACTGTGTCACGATGCTCCCACTGGCAAGGGTGGCTGCTGTGACAAATGGTTAGGCTGGGGAGCGGGAGAGTCTTAACTCTTAGAGATGTTGGACTTTCTCCCTCAGCCATCCATGAGTCACTCTTTACCTACAGGGAAGAATAGAGAGACTTGGTCTTTGTCAATAATCCTCATTAAGCTGAGGAAAGAACAATTTCTCCCATGGGAATCCTTGGTAAGACTCAGATGCCTACAAACTATGAAAAAGAACTCAAAACAGATTGGCTCCTGAATTAGAGCCCAGCTTTCAGATTTCTGGTGAAGGGTGCGGCCCAGGAAAAATGGCTTTGTTAGCATATGTATCTACTCTTTCCAGTTCTTTTTTCTTTTTTTTTCCCCCGGGTTCTTTTTTTTTTTTTTTTTTTAAACCCTCACCTGAGGAGTGAGGATATTTTTTCTTTCTTTTTTTTTTTTAAATAAATCTTTATTCAGATTATTACAATTATTTCTCCTTTTTCCCCCCATAGCTCCCCTCCACCCATTTCCCACCCCACCTTCTGCCCTTACCTCCCCCCCACTGTCCTCATCCATAGGTGTATGGTTTTTGTCCAGTCTCTGCATGAACCCCCCATACCCTTTTCCCCCTGAGAATTATCAGTCCACTCCCTTTCTATGCCCCTGATTCTATTATATTCACCAGATTATTCTGTTCCTCAGGTTTTTAATTCACTTGATTTTTAGGTTTGCTTGTTGATAGATATGTATTTGTTGTTCATAATTTTTCTCTTTACTTTTTTCTTCTTCCTCTTCTTTAAGAATACCTTTCAGCATTTCATATAATACTGGTTTGGTGGTGATGAAATCCTTCAGCTTTTTCTTATCTGTGAAGCTCTTTATCTGCCCTTCAATTCTGAATGATAGCTTTGCTGGGTAGAGTAATCTTGGTTGTAGGTTCTTGCTATTCATCACATTGAAAATTTCTTGCCACTCCCGTCTGGCCTGCATAGTTTCTGTTGAGAAGTCAGCTGACAGTCGTATGGGTGCTCCCTTGTAGGTAATTAACTGTTTTTCTCTTGCTGCTTTTAATATTCTCTCTTTGTCTTTTGCTCTTGGCATTTTAATTATGATGTGTCTTGGTGTGGTCCTCTTTGGATTCCTTTTGTTTGGGGTTCTGTGTGCTTCCTGGACTTGTAAGTCTATTTCTTTCACCAGGTGGGGGAAGTTTTCTGTCATTATTTCTTCAAATAGGTTTTCAGTATCTTGCTCTCTCTCTTCTTCTGGCACCCCCATAATTCTGATGTTGGTACGCTTGAAGTTGTCCCAGAGTCTTCTTACATTATCTTCAACTTTTTGGATTTTTTTTTTGCTTTTTGCTTTTTCAGTTGAGTGTTTTTTGCTTCTTTGTATTTCAATTCTTTGACTTGATTTTTGTGTTCCTCTTGTCTGTTTTGGGGTCTCTGTATAATATTTTTTATTTCAGTCAGTGTATGTTTAATTTCTAGTTGGTCCTTTTTCATATCTTCGAGGGTCTCGTTATATTTATCGGCCTTTTCTAGGATATTCTTAAAAAGCCTTATAACCGTGGTTTTGAATTCTATATCCAGTCGTTTGTTTTCCTCCATTTCTTTCGTTTGTGATCTGATTCTTTGACGCCGCATTTTCACTGCTTCCCTGAGTTGGTAAGGTAGATTTGTGTGCTAGGTTTCCAATATGGCCCAGTGGGTCTGCCTCCCCAGTTAACCTGAGGTGGACACTCTTGGTGCACCCCTTTGTGGACTGTGTGTACAGCCTTGTTATAATTAAGTCTTTATTGTTGTTGGTATCACTGGGAAGAATTGACCTCCAGGCCAGTTGGCTGTAAGGATCAACTGTGTCTATGCTGGGAGAAGTTCGGTGCTGGAGACAGCCTTATAGGATTAGACTTGCCAAATTGCAATAGCCTCTGTGCTCAGCTTGGATGGGGTGGAGTCTCAGTCTTGGCTTCCTGTCAGCCTTGCCCTTGCACGCACGTGCGTGCCTTCAGACCTCTGCCTTCCCGGCTCCCGAGTCTCCGCCCGAGAGTCCAGACTCCCCCCACAAGAGCGTGGGTCCCCAGGGGCTCACCTGGAACTGGGGTTCACTGCAGTCAGAACTGGGGCTCAGTGCATTCAGGAGCCTCTGACTCCCTTCCACTAGGGAAAGCCTGTGGCAACCTCCGCAGCCTTTGTGCGCACTGGCATGCGCGCGCTTTCAGTCCTCCGCCTTCCCCGGCTCCCGAGTCTCCGCCCGAGTGTCCAGACTCCCCCCGTAAGAGCGTGGGTCCCCAGAGGCTCGCCCGGAACTGGGGTTCAGTGCAGTCAGAACTGAGGTTCAGTGCGGTCGGGGCTTCCTTCCCCCTTCCGCCAGAGAAAGTCAGCCAGGCTCTCAGCCGCCCTTTCTCTCTGCGCGCACAAAGACCCTTTGCCGTACCTCCAATTCTCTGTGAGCTTTTCTCTTTCCTTCTAGTTGTAGAATTTTCACTCAGCCAGCTTTCCTGTGGTTCTGGATGGTGTCCGTTCTGTCTTTTAGTTGTAGTTTTGAAATTGTTGTGCGAGGCAGCAGTTTAGGTGTTTACCTATGCCGCCATCTTGGTTTCTCTACTCTTTCCAGTTCTTGTGTGTGTGTGTCTATATCTCCTCTATCTCTGTCTCTAGCACTAGCTCTAGCTCTGTCTCTATCTCGCTCTAGCTCTCTCCTTCCTTCCCTCCCTTTCTTCCTTGGTCTTCACTTCCTTGGTCCCTTGTATGTGTTAGTATTTCAAGACTGTGTTTTGCCTCTGTGGTGTTCGTGTTTTGGCACCAAAGGAAGCCAGAGGAAATGTTTAATACTTGCAGTAACAGGACAGGGTCCAGAAGAAACCCATGCATACTGAGCCAGCCCCTACCCAGGAACGTGTCCTTTGGCTTGAATGTTTGAGCCATGTTCTTGGTACAACTCTCCTCAGTGCATGATGGAAGTGATGCTTCCCCTCCAGGGTGTTTTCATGGAGATCTCTTGGTCACAAGCACTTCCTAGAGGCCCAGACAGATGGCTATCATGGCCTAATTGGCTAACCATTTCTCATAAAATACCATGATGCATGTATACCTAATTTCCTCAGAAACAAGGGCCAAAAACAATGTGGAGTGAGGGGTAAAACAATTAACTGCAAGACAGAAAACTTGAGTTCTGACTCTGCCACTATCTAGCTGGTGACCTTGAGCCATTTACTTAACCCTTCGGGGCTTAGTTACCTCATTTAGAACATGAAGGCTTTGGGATAGCTGATCTGTGCACTCTAATTTTAAGCATCTACTTTAAGCACCTGTTGGAGGCTGTAATCTACTAAGCAACTACTAGATACATTCCAAGGTACATTTTAGGGTTTAAGTGTCTTGACGTTGGAAGGAATTACAAACTTTTTTGTATGCTCGAGGTCACTGGTGTTGTAATCATTTGAGGTCTTGAGTGATTTTACAGATGCCATGTGGCAAAGAGGTCACATGATTTCTCTGCTCCAAACTCATGCCTATTTTCTCATCTCAGCAGTTACCATGTAGTCGTACTTATGGGGACACACAATCATATCAGAGTCAGATCCGTTCTGTCTTACATGACCACTGTTTCTCAGCCCTTCCCCTGTGGCTCAGGGGGAGTGGTCCCAGGCCTACCATTCTGTTCCTGTTGGGACCATACACTCTAAGCTTAACAGTGAGAGGCATTGTTTCAATTAAATACTTTCCACTAAATAAGGTCTTTAGTCTACTTCTGTGGCTTCCCACGGGGCATTTTCCATGAAATTGGAAGGAACATTCTTTTAAAGAGGTTGGCAAAGGCTGGCATCTCCTATTACCCGTTGTGAGAACTTGCTTCATATAGATATGGCTCCATATTTTTGCCAGAGCAGCACATTCCTCATATCATTTCCTATCCAAAAAACGCCATCAGCCCTTATCGCTGACCCCCCTTTTAAAGGAAAACCTTTATTTTCTGGCCCTATCTTACCTCTTTATCACGATTTCCCATTGTTCTAGTTCGCACATTTTTTCTTTATTCTCCAATGAACACATTTCCACTCCCAGGAAATGGGGAGAGGACAAAACTTAATTGATTACCTACGCTGTGCTCATCACTGTCCTAGAGATTTTTACCTTTGTTATCTGATTGTATAGCTGAGGAAATGAAGGCTCAGAGAGGTTAGATACATTGCCCCACTCATAAGTGGAAATGCTATTGTTACTAAGGACTCTTTGACTTTGAACCCATGATCATTGTGGTGTAACGCCTGCCTCTAGTCTAGGGGCCCCACACCCCAGCGGGTTCATCAGATTCACTCTTGGCGGAGCGGCCAGTACCTGCTCCTCCAGCCCTTTCAATCACCTCTGTGAGCACCTATCTCCCTGAATTACATTTCTGGCTGACATAGCTATAGTGAATCTGGACTGATACACTCATTATTGAGGAATTTTTTTTTTAACTCTCTTTTTTGTTGTTTTTTTAAATATATTTTTATTGATTTCAGAGAGGAAGGGAGAGGAAGAGACAGAAACATCAGTGATGAGAGAGAATCATCATTTGGCTGCACACCCCTCACTGGGGATGGAGCCCAAAACCCAGGGCATGTGCCCTTGATCAGAACCAAACCCGGGACCCTTCAATCCATAGGCTGACACTCTATCCACTGAGCCAAACCAGCTAGGGCTTGGGGAATATTTTTACATAAGTATAAATACAAAATTATTTTACAGCTTAACCTTCTTTTAGCCCTGCCTTTTTATGGTATTCTTCACAGTTGAGGTCACTGAAGCCCAGAGAGGTAAAGAGAACTGCCCAACGTCACATAGCTAGTCGGGGACAAACTGTAAACCATATCTTTGCCCAGAAACAAGGAACCCAATGGCAGCATGGTAGTATTTTAGAGGTTTAGAAGTCTTTAATGGATCTCAATTCTGACTAACACTCACGAGCTCAATCTTCATTCTCTGGGCCTCAGTTTCTTCATCTGTAAAATAGGAATGATAGCCTTTTGCACCATTGTTGTGAATATTGGGAGATTTTACATGAAAATGCCTAGCAGAGCATCTGTCTCATAATATGGGCTCCATAAAGGAGAGCTCAGTGCATTGCTCTCTATTATGCACAATCAGCAAGGCCAAAGCTCCTCATCGGGGACCAGCAGGAAGTTGTCCAATGAAAACAATCATCCTTTAGCTCCCTCCTGCCTGACTCAACAAAGCAAAGCAGGTGTCCGCGGGCTACCACTAAAGAATACCATGTCTGAGCCCAACCATTGGCTTAGTTTTGCTCTCTCACTGCAGAGGAAAGAGTTTCTAATCAAGTAAGGAGTCCTAAGTTTTGCCCCACAGCACATATAGTGCAGAGTTGCAGGGAGTGAGGACATTACTTTTGTTCCCTCTTGCTAAAGAAATGCTCAGTGCACCCCAATTTTTAAAACCATGTCATTTGTCTTTAATCTCTTGTCTTAGAGCAGGGAAGGTGGGGACATAAAAAGCTCTGTTTTTCAAATACACAGGAGTTAATCATGATAGTGTTATTTTGCATTTTCAATTGACATTCAGCAGAATGCAAAAGGCGCTGTGACCTTTATAACCACATTAGAACTCTTTAATCTCTGATTTCTGGGGGTTAAAGATTCCTAGGCCCTCTCAGGTTCTGGGTCATGTGGAGCTGCAGGCATTTGTAAGGCACAGGTGTTCGGGTACTGAAATGCTCTCCTGCCTGTCGACTGACTTGAGGCAGCTGTGAGCTGTGTGTGAGGGGCGGAGCTTCCCAAAAAGGCATCTCTAGGAGGTGACTGGCTGCTGGACCCACAGGGAATGTGTGAGCAAGGACAGGACCCTGGACTGAAATTCATGTGTCTTTGAATCCACCATTGGTCGTGTAGTGTAGTACTCAGGTCTCACCAGAGAACAGAAAGTGTGTTCAAGGCAGTAATTGAAGAGTGTTGAAGAGGGGACTGGCCCTGGACAGTTTTTCTCAGTGGTTAGAGCATTGGCCCTCGAACTGAAGGGCCTTAGGTTCTATTTCTGGTCAAGGGCACATACCTGGTTTGCAGGAATGATCCTCAACCCAGGCCGGGTGCATGCAGAATTCAACCAATCAATGTGTCTCTCTCATATCAATGCTTCTCTCTCTCTCTCTCTCTCTCTCTCTCTCTCTCTCTCTCTCCCTCCCTCCCTCCCTCCTCCTTCCCCTCCACTCTCTTAAAAAATACCAATGGAAAAAATATCTTTAGGTAAGGATTAAAAAAAAAAAAAAAAAAAAAAAAGAGGGCCTGTGTGTAGAGATTGTATGGACCCAGGTGTGGAGTCAGGAGGGAGGGTGAGGCACCAAGGGCCTGACAGTGAGCGGCCATGACCACTCCTCGGCTTGAAGGTCAAGGGGAGAAGGTGTGGTTATCAGAACATAGTAGGAGCTGTGATGTGGGAGAGGGTCTGATAGGAGTGTGACCATCAGTAGGTGAACAGGCCACCACAGCCAGCAGAGAGGAGGTCAAAATACCCTGACTTCTTTCCCACCCTCTGGCCTCCTACCAGTGCCTCCCACAGGCCAGCTTCCCGGGTGCCAGGCAGAGTGAAGAGGGTGGCAATGGACTCGAAGGGGCAAGTGGAAAATGCCTCTGCGTGGCCAGTTTGTGAGTGCAGGGGGAGGTAAAACGTCCCTTCCCTCCGTTTTCCCTGCGTTATAGTGGCTCTACAGCTCAGTCACACCACTGATGGATACAAGTACCTATTACACTCTTGCCCCAGGTCATGTTAGAGGTGGCTGTTGGAAGGCTAAGCTCAGTTCTCTCAGGGAGCTGAATTCTCTGAGCTTGGAGGATGCTCAGCTTTTAAGCCATAGAATGATCCCCAAGGGTTCAAGTTCTCAGTGGTCCTCTGTGTATGCAGGAGCTTTAAGGGGCCCAGAAGTCACACTTTCGTGCCTTACTCAACATAGACACAAATTTTTTAAAAAGTCCCCTTTAGTATCGATAACGGTGACATTAGAAAGCAAGGTTCAGTAGGAAAGCCAATGGGTTCCTGAGATGGCTACGGAATACAACGTGCCGCCCAGGCGGGGGCAGGGCTGGGAAACTGCAGGCCGTGCCCACGGGGCTGGGTCTTTACTGCTAGGCCCTTGAGCAGATGAAAACACGTGCTCCATGCAATGGACAGACCCCAAAAGGGGAGAGGCAGGAGCTGAGGCACCGTCCTTCATTCCTTTTCCCCAACTCAAGGGACAAGTCTGTCCTCGTCCCTGTGGGGAAGAGTTCCAACAACTTTTAGAAAAGTATAAAAATAGACCGATCAGTGGGACTCCTGGTTAACCCATCCCTCTTTCCCTTCCTGAGAGCAGCCCCCGGGGGACATCTGTAAGGGAAGGGGCCCAGTGGTTTCCCAGCTTCCTGAGTCCTTACCTGACTTCCAGGTTCCCTCGCTGGACCTGTGGACACTGATTTGCACAACTTCTCAGGGAAACCAGGTCCTTGTTCCCCACCCCCACCCCGCTCCCGCCCCCGCTCCATGCACCTGCACTGAGAGGCAGGAGCAGGGTCCACCTCCGCTTCTGTCCTCCAGGTGGCAGAAGCAGCCTGGCCTGGCCCGCTCCTGGGCAGCCTCAGGCCAAGCCAAAGACAGCACTGTCCGAGCACACTGCTCGTGAGGTTCCCAGAAAAGCAAATCGCAGTCAAGGTCAGCAGTGGTGTTGGACTGTGGATAGCTCCCCTTTAGGGTTTGAAGGACAGAGATGAGGCCTTAGAACGTCCTTTTATCAAGGCTCAAAGCCCCCTGCCAGTCCCCTCTGAACTTTTGCTAACTGGGTGCATGCAAGCCCTGTCTACTCAGCTTCAGGAATTCTCCACCAGCCAAGTTCAAGTACCCAGGGTAGAAGGCTGCTCCAGTTGCTCTGGATGGAGAGCAAGTTGTTGCAAAGACCCTCATGCCCTGGTCCCACTGATTCTCTTCACCAATGTGTCCCCCTCCCCAAGGACCATGCTAAAGCTGGTGCCACCTAAAGCAGGAGACCTTTGCACATCCTCAGGGCAAGAGATTGTCAGAAACTAGAGCCATGTATGCAACTGCCTACTTGACAGATCTTCCTAGATCTCTCAAGGGAACTTTCCTCACCTCCATCCCTAGCCTGGTCCTTGCGCAGTGTTCCCTGTCTCTGTGAAGTCACCTGCCCAGACAGACATGCAAGCCAGACACCCAGGAGTCACGGCTGCTGGCTCAGCCCATGCCCAAGTCGTGGCCAGCTCATTCCCAGTCGGTCCCCTACTGACCCTCTGAGTGCCCTTCACTGCCATCCTGGTTGGAGCCAGCATCATCTCTATCCCTAACTGTGGTGCCTGCATCTCCTCTCGCCCTGTCCCAGGTTAGCCCCACACTGCAGCTAGGATGCTTTCTTCTTTCTTTTCAGAATGCAGCTCTCGTCACTGCACTTCTCCTCTGGAAAGCCTCTCAGCAGCCTCCTCTTGCTCCTGGGACAGAAATGAAGGTCCTGCGATGACCCACTGGACCTTGCTCTTGCCCTTGCCTCATCGCCACCCCCTTGTCCACCTCTATGCCCCTCCACCTCCCTCCACACGCCAGGCTCCTGGGCACCATTTCTCCTCCCATTAAAGGGCCGGACACACGTGCTTTCTCTGCTTGCGACACTCTGCTCCTGCAGGTTTGAGGCTCGGACACTTCCGTCCTCAGCTGGCAGTCCCTGCCTCGGGGCCCCCTCTGGCTTTCTGGAACACCGAAGCTCTCTTTTCATGAACCAATGCATCCATCCCTTTAGAGCACTTACCACATCACAATTTGGCACTGGTTGGTGGGTTGCTTTATTGATGTCTGTCTCCCCAACTGCAATGCATCCCCGTGTGTGCAGGGACCACCCCTACTTCTGCCCACAGTGGACTGCACCGCAGCGCCTGGAGTAGAGATTAGTGGGCTGTCTGTATTATTTGTTGAGTGAATGGCAAGGTCCTCAGATGCCCCCTGGAGCAGGGAGGGAGCACCGGGGACTGTTACTCCCACTCTGAGCTGTTCCCCGCCGGCTCCTCCTGGCTCCTCAGATGGTCCAGCTTCTACCCTCGCGGAGGCCTGTCCTTCCTTTCTGCTCTGAGCCCCACAGAGTGACACTGTCAGGGTGGCTTCCAGAGCCCGAAGGGCCATCACTGAGACTGCTCCGCAAGACCCCACCGACGTCCCCGGAGCCACGTCAGTGACTTAACTGCTTTAGGAACTTACCTGCCCTCAAGCTGCCAGTGTCAGCTTGACTGAACTTGCTAGGGCTTTCCTGGCCCTTCCTCTGTATCAGGCAGAGCACAGAAAGGAGGCCTGTCATATAAATAAGAAACTTGGCGCTCTCTCTCTCCCCCTCTCCCATTTTCCTTCTCTTCTGTCTCCTCCTAAACTCCTCAGCCAATGCCGCTTCTAAGACATTCTTCCCTCCCAGGAGAAATACAAACCAAACCTCTTCAGAGCTGGTTGTGAATAATCAGACCAGTATGACAGACCGAGTCCCACACCAGCGCTCCAAGCCCACACACCTGGAGCAACTGGAGCAGCCTTCTACCCTGGGTGGAAGGGAAGGGAAGGGAAGGGAAGGGAAGGGAAGGGAAGGGAAGGGAAGGGAAGGGAAGGGAAGGGAAGGGAAGGGAAGGGAAGGGAAGGGAAGGGAAGGGAAGGGAAGGGAAGGGAAGGGAAGGGAAGGGAAGGGAAGGGAAGGGAAGAGCTTGGCTGGTGGAGAATTCCTGAAGCTGAGTAGACAGGGCTTGCATGAACCCAGTTAGCAAACGTTCAGAGGGGACTGGTAGGGGGCTTTGAGCCTGGGGGACTTTCGTGATGCACACTGTTTTGTAGAAAAGTATCTGTGCCTTTCAGAAAACATAAATCTCTCATTGTGTGCATCCGTAGCGTGTGTGTGTGTGGGGGGGGGGCACGCACGCGCACATGTGTGTAGGGGACCTGGAGAGGGGTCAACCCCTATTTTCGTCAGGCGGCCTCTCACTTCTCCAGCTGCCTGAGGTCTCTGCCATGAGAACACACCTTGCAGACCTGCAACATCAGGGAGCGAACTTGAACCTGGCTGCTGTGATCTGAGAGCCATCTCCGGTTTGCCCGAAGATCGTACTTTCTTCAGGTTGGTCCCAGCTGATAACTGGACACAGCAGGGATGCCAAGGCTGGCTTGCTCCTGGGGGGAGGAGGGGCATGGGACTCCTCTGACCTCCTGACCATCTGGAAGAACCACTGTAGACTTCAGGGTGATCTAGGATGCACCCACCCAACCTTCCTTCCCTCTTTCCTCTATTCAGGTCAGACCTGCATTGCCCCTTCCAGCCACACCAACTCCTTACATGTGGTCTGTCACAGGCATCTCCCCTGTCAAATCCTTCATGTTCAATCCCACTTTATCATCTGCCTCTCAGAGGACCCAGGCTAATTCATCTTACCCATCTCCCAAAGAGCAGCATGTCAATAACAGCAAAGCTTTCCAACCATGCTTTTGAGATAAGAAGGCTGAAAAAAAAAAACATTAAAAACTACACATATACAGTGTGTAGACATATGGATGTGTTAGTAGTGTCGGATCTCAGTACTTGACTTCATGTGGAAAAGATTTCACAAGTCCAGGTGCTTTTAAGAGTACATTTATTAAAGCTGGAGACAGTGAAACAAAGGAAGGGCAAGATCATAGGGAGGGACTGAGCCTAGGTGTGGATGCCTTGGCCCTTTAGAAAGAAAGTCACAGAGGAAGAAGTGAGCCAGCTGGGCTGCGTGGACTCAGGAAACAAGTTAGTGAAGCAGAAGAAGGGCTCTTGGAGAAGGAAAACAAAGATACATGCCTTAGGAAAGAAGGAGGGGAAGGCATGGGCATGTTCTACAGAGAGAGAGAGAGAGAGAGAGAGAGAGAGAGAGAGAGAGAGAGAGAGAGAGAGAGAGAGAGAAAACACGTGTGCATACTGGGTCCTTGCCTTAAGGGTTTTCTAAAAGTGGTAATTTTAGAGGAAGTCTTGGGAGGATCTCAAGAGAATATTTATCAGCCTTCTAGGTATGCCCTTTTAGGGTCATGGTCGCTACTGATTGGTCGGCTCTAGGGTAAAGGGTCATTAGTCATTGCATCTGGTCCTGATGCCAGCCATGGAGTCACCTTGTCTGGTTTTGCTGCTTTCCTGAGCCTGGAGCTGAAGCACAACTAAGGCCTAGATGTTATCTCTAGTTTGACCAAAACTGTTTCTGTGGTCAACAGACCCAAGGCGTTGTTCCTAAGATTATTTGATGCTGAGCAGAACTTCATTGTCCTGATGACTTAATGCTTAAGAAAATGGCCATGCAAGGAAGAAGGGGGCAGGTGAGTCCTGGGGCTGGAGGAGAGCAGTCTGAATCAGCCATCTGTCTCAGTGTCCCCATTCCACTTGCCAAGGAATTTTCCTGGCTTCTTACTATCCTGCCTCACATGGACCACACACTATATGTATTTCTTACATAAATTAAAAGACGGCGTATTTCTTTAAATGTCCTTTAAAAGGCATGAAAGAGCTCAATCAGCTGGGATTCAGAGGCAGTCTTGCCGAATTTCTTCCCGACTTTGAAAACCATGTGACATGTCGAGTCCTTCAGTGGCCTCAGCAAGGTCAAACTGCTGTGCATAAAGGCCAGGCCACCTCAGCATTCAACCCAGGCTCTGAATACTCTTGGTCTTGTGAGACTTCCCCTTCATAGGGTCAGAAACCAAAATGAAATGTTTTGTATTTCAAACAGAAAGGAGGAAACTAGTGAGAGAAAGAACAAAGCATCAATTTGGCCGCGGGGATCGCCAAGGCTGTCCTGTGGGAGATGAAGGTGAAGTTCATGGCTCCGCCAACATCCTGGGACTAACCGATCCATTGGCAGAATGGTGTCATTTACATGTGTATGGTGTTCATTGTCATTTTAACTCATACATGTACTTATAAGCAACATCCTTTTAAATCTAGGAAATGATTGCTCTATGCTTCTAATCAGAAAAGTATTTATTATGAAAATAACTAGAGCACTTACTGAATACTTGAATATGTCTTAAGTAAGTCACATACAAATGCCCTTACATTTCATTTAATTTCCAACTTATGGGAGATGAAGTTATATAATAGGATAGGATTCTGCACACCAAAGACAATGTTATTCCCTATGGTTTATTTTCTAAATAGATTTATTTTTAATCATAAAATCAGTAACCAGATCAACTAATCATAAGGTTCTAAGGAGAGAACCACCTGGAACGCTTCTGGAATAACCAAGGCAAGTTTAAGAACTCACCCTGGTTCCACAGCTAGCAAAGCCAGAAGCAAGATTCAAACTCAAAAGTGTTCAACTCCAAAGATTTCTATTAGAATAGCAGCAGTGAGCTCTTAACAATAGAGTTAGATGTCTGAAAAACAAATAGCTGAGTGTATGATTAAGGAGAGAGTCAGACAATTCAATATGAGACATTACCATAGATTTCAACCTGAGTTCTGGTTCAGTTGTTAAATGACCTTGACAAACAGAGCTTTGTCTTGGGAGAAAATCACCTATTTTCTTAAACACACAAAAAGGGCTCATGGTATTGAAAAACACTGCCTTCTCTCAGAAGCAATAGGGGGAATTACCAAAAAAATATAATAACACATCAATATTGCATTCAATGTAATTGCTTCAACCAGTCTAACAACAGTTTAGCGTTCTTATGGGTGTGGGAAACATTATCGCGGCTGAATTATATTTTCCTCTCTTCCTCATGGCCCCAGCAATTCCAAGTTGCAAAATGAACTAGCTTTAAAAAAAAAAAAAATCCCTACTTCTTTGAAAATTGTTCACTCTTTTCCGCCTGTTTTCTCCCCGAGAAATATTTTTGAACAGTGTTTGCTACCCCTATTTATAGCTTTCCAGTTTTGGCAGGTATGGGAACATTTATAAGTGGTTTGGGGTTTTTTTTGTTGGTTTTTGTTTTTTTTTTTCTCTATCCAGTGTTGATTTCAGTGTCTTTAGCCACTAAAACAATTGGAAGCACTTTCAAGGAAGGTTGAAATCTGTTGATGACTGATAACATTGTGAAATCTAGATCATCACAATCAAGATTTCGGGGCATGGGGGTTCGGGTCAGTTAGACAATCTTACTCCTGCTGTGGTTTGAATAATTACCTTTATTTCTTTTTTGGTGACTGTTACTTTTTGTGTGTGTGACAGTAGAAAGAGCATCTCCTGCATATTTTCCCAGTTGTTGGTAACTCTGGGTTGGACTCTTAGTTTGACAGTGAGGTAAAAGAGCATGTGACACCCAGCCTGTGTTGCTCAGTGGTTAAGCATTGACCTATGAACCAGGAGGTCACAGTTCAATTCCTGGTTAGGGCACATGCCTCGGTTGCAGACTCCATTCCCAGTATGGGACATGCAGGAGGCAGCTGATCAATGATTCTCTCTCATCATTGATGTATCTCTCTCTCTCTCCCCCTTCTCTCTCTGAAATCAAATTTAAAAAAAGACATATTAAAAAAAAAAAAAAGAAAAGAAAGCATGTGGCCTGCAGGCCCTCCCTATCTGAGCTCTGGCCTGTAAGGGACCCTCCTTAGGAACCTATGTCTAACTTTTGGGTTTTAACCAAGTTTCACATGCTGACCAGAAGCAAACATTAGCGGTTCTTTTGTTTGGGAGAGATGCCTGGAATTTCTGGGTTTTGTTTCATAAATGACTGAACTAAATACATAGGAAAGCCAGTAGAATTATAGGCATCTTCCCCTCCCATTTGGCATATTTTTATGGGTGGTATGGTTGATTCTTGTTTTTCGTGTGCTTTTTTTTCTGGATTTTTCCACCCTTTGCCTCCCTATAATTTGTGGGCCTTGAAAAAGTCATGGTTTTCCCTGTAAATGTAGAGGGAGAACGAGTTTGGGGTCGGCTCACCCTTTCTTGTCGCCAGGCTCTTGTTGGCCACAGGGAGGGGGACCACAGGGCCCCAACACAAAGAGATGATTTCCAGCTTCACAAAAGTCAGAGAAAACGGCCCTTGTCTGAGATTCAGTGGCTCCCGCCCAGCCAGCCTCACTGGGGCCAGAAGCAGGGCGGGGTCAGCCCGCTGGTCATCGCCTCCAGGAGTAGGACCATCAGAGCTCATCAAGAGACTTAGGAGAGTTTGAGGCCCTTGAGTAGCTGCACCCCATTCACTGGGGATGGAGAGCACCTGACAGGCAAGCACTTTCCCAGTTCTACCCGAGTAAGGGACTTCATCCAAGGTTACTCAGTCAGGCTAGGTCAAGTCTAGAAATAGGTCTGAGGCAGCTCCATACCCACCATCCCCCCTCCTCCCCACTTCCCTCCACCCATCTTCTAATGTGCAGGTCAGTTCTTTCCTTTCCTCTTTGCTCATCACTGTGATGTATGTCTCTCTCCTCTTTTAAAAATGTTATCAGTACTTTAACAAAGTCTTTAAACCTCTTTTTATTATGAGAACTTCAAATATATACAAAGCTAAAAGAATGGTATGCTGAACCTCATATGCCATGACCCAATTAAACAATGGTCAAGTCTTGCCACAGTTGCCCCGTGTCACCCCCACCTCGGTCAGATCCCCACTTCCGTACGCATCTCTAAGCTTTGTAGATATTTTCATGTGTAGACATGCCATTTTCCCTCTCATGAAATTCCTTAATATCCTCTCCCCTAGCTTTCTATCTAAAAGTTCCCAGTTGTCCCAAAGAAGTCTGTTAGCAATGGACGTGATTGAGCAAGGAGCCCATGAAGGACCTCTCATTCTTGCCCTGTCATTGCATTGCATCTTGCATTGATCCCTCTCTTTTTCTTCCCAACACAATTTTGTTTTAAGGAGACAAGTCCACTGTCTAGATTGTTTTCCCACAATTACATGGATTATTTGAGGACTAAGCATTGGGACAGCCTCCCCCACCAGAACTCTTGCGGCAACCAATGAAGAGCATTAAGTATCCAGAAAGAAGATATTATTGATGTGTAGTCAATGGATAGCTAGTAATGGTATATCACAAACACTTAAGAATTTCTTTAGATGGTGACACAGGTTAGTAAGAAGGGTTGTCATGAAAACCACTTGCTGTCGTTGAGGTATAGCTCTTTTCCACAGATACAAATTAAAGTAGCAGGACAAGAGCGCAGTTTGGAGACAGTTGGTTGAAACTGGAAGGGAGTGCCCACCAATAAAAGCGTTGAGCTGCACTAGGAGAAATAGTACATTCATTGCACATTTTGCCCTCTGGGCCAGTTCCCTTATCCTGTTATCTACTTTTTCTATCAAAAAGCTGTTTTAAAAACAGCTTTATTGAGGCAACATACAATAAAGTGCACATATTTAAAGTGTACGATTTGTTGCATTTTGAGGTGTGACTATATTCATTAAACCAGCACCACAATTAATATAATGATCATATCATTCAACCCAAAGTTTCCAGATCCCACAGTGTAATTCCTCCCCACACTATCTCCCATCCCCACCCTGTGGCGATTCAGTGGGGACAGGATGTCTTTTTACTTAGAAAAGCTTATCTTTGCCAAGAAAGCAGTCTGATTTGCTTGGCCTCTACTCCTATCTTCTCCCTACTCCAGGCAACCACTGAGCTGACTACTGTCACTCTAGGTGAGTTTGTATTTTCCGGAAATTTATTTCAATGGAGTCATAGAGTATGTACTCTGGTCTGGCTTCTTTCATTGAGCATAATTATTTTGTGGTTTATTGGTGATGTACTACTGAGTATCAGTTATTTCCCCTCCTTTATTGTTGAGTAGTAAGTAATCCATTCTAGTCCTGATTAACCGTGGGAAGGATTTAGAAGGAGACCATTAAAGTTCTCTTGGGTCTTCAATGGCTTCAGTACTTCTGATGACACACTGGCTTTGGGACAAATGACATTTGATCCATAAACCTACTCCTGAGAGAATACATTCTTGCCCTGTCAGTACATTCTTGAACTTCTCTGACCCTAGTTCAGAATGATAGGGATCTGAAGTCAACGTCCTCTTCTGATTCTGTAATCACATGAGTATGTAGGTGGTGGTGCTGGACTTGGGTGGGGTGAGGGGGAAGAGTAACATCCATTTGATAAATCATAGTGACACCAAATTTATCTTTAAGGCAACACCGAAATCCCTTTACCCACCAATTCTATGAATGCTGCCGTAAACTACGGAATATTTGAAGGGTCCTGTTTCTTTAACTAGTATAATACAAATACCTATGCCTTTTCTAAAGATTGAAGCAATTATCATAGTGAGAATGACTTTCTTTCAATCATATGCAGAAGGTGTTGTTATTGTTCATGACTCATTATTACTTAAGATATGCTAAGTATTCTTCTAATGTGGTTTTTAAGCACAAGCTCAGAATGATGATCTGATGATTGTGAGACACATTGGTAGAGAACAGTTCCAGAAAGGAAAGGTGAACCAGCATGATCCTGGTGAGAAAAGAAAGAATGAGTAACACTGTTTTTTGTCTTGCTCCTCATCCAGATTATAGAATGAGAACCATGTCCCCACACTATCTCCCGTCCCCACCCTGTGGCGATTCAGTGGGGACAGGATGTCTTTTAACTTAGAAAAGCTTATCTTTGCCAAGAAAGCAGTTCTGATTTGCTTGGCACACACTGGCCTGGAGCAATTCAGCCTTCTTCCTTAAGGAGTCAAAAGGCGAGTGTGAGGAGGGTGTGGCAGGCGATCCAAGGTCACAACAGCCATTTCATTTCTTCCTAGAATAACATTTTCTTTGCTGGTTGCCAGCATGCTTATTTTTATGTAGATTTGACCTTGGTGGCAACCTTGAACAACTAAAATAGAATAAAAGAACTATAAGCTACTTCAAAAAGCTTGACCTTATAAAAAGTATATAAAAATGTAAGACAAAGGCAGGAAAACAAACCAGGCCGCAGCTTGGAGCCCAGAATCAGCGAGCTTCTTAGGTCTAGTTAAAACCCCAGCTTTGTGCATATCAGATTCCATCCTGTGCTTGATTATTTCTGCAGTGAGTGCCGCCTTCATCGATTGTGAGAGTGGAATGTTCACCAGCATTATGTTACGATCTGCCTCCAAATGGATCTTCGGAAAGAAATTTCCTGTAACTCCGAGGCAGAAATTATGCAGGGAACTGAAGGGGAAGAGACTGGACAGCTGAATTGCATCCAGACTTTTGCATCTGGGAAGGTGATGGAGTGTTTGCCCAGAGAGAACTCCGACTGGTCTTCCTAGAAAAGAGGGTCAGTTTCAGCTCATTATTATCGCATCCCCAGACACTGTACTGAATACTCCATAAAGCCACGCTGACGGGGTGGTGGTCCTGGAAGCGTGCTGTACAGCTGACGTAGAGGCCAGGGCCTCTGGGCTCACCTGGCTCCCTGGCCTTCTCTCTCCTTCATCCATCTGCCTCCTACGTGTTCTTGCCTACATCTCGCCTCCTCCATGCAGCCCCTCGCCCTCCTTCAGAGACTGTCTGAACTGACTGCCATCTGCACATGCTTTCTAACAGTCACTTAAGCGTCGGCTTTAAGTCACAGTCACACTACAAGTACGTCTTACACATGGCTGTCCCCCGAGGAGAGCTTGCATGCATCATGCAGAGAGGGAGAGCTGCATGCGTGCGCGCGTGGATGTGTGCGTGCGTATCCCACCCCATCACCCATTAGTGCTCTTAGTCAAAGATGCGGTTTGTCTAAATTAATACTATTTGGGTTGTGTAGACCAGAAACTTCAATTAAACTCAGCTTAAACAATAAAAGGAATTTATTGGCTTCATGTAACCAAAAACATCCCGTTGTTGGTTGGGTTTCGAGTGAGGTTCAATCCAGTGGCTTAAGGATGTCAAAACAGACCTGGTTTCTTCCGGAGTCTCTGCTTTGCTGTCCATGAAACTGGCTGTCTCCTGTGATCTTTTGGTGGCAGGATGACCGGGACAATGTGGGTGTCCTTGTTCACATCCCAAGGAGAGAGAGCATCTCTGTCCCAGCATTCCCAGCGGAAGTCCTGGGAACCGTTGCCTGGATTAACTTACGTCCGCACATTCACCCCTAATGACCCCCTGGATACACAAATTCGCTTCGGCCGGCTTCCCTGGGATGAAAGGGATCCCCGAACTGAAATTGGGGAGGTCAACTTAGTACATGGGAGCTTGGGAAGCGACCAACAAATGCTGTCACATTTCAACAGACTTTGTTTCTCAGCCTCCCACAATCTGCTCAGATTGAGTCTCATGTGGAAGGGATCTGCTCTCTGCCTTTTAGGTATTTTTATCCCGGAGAAAATAAAAGGAACCAATCAATCGCTTGGGCATCGTCTGGCCTCCGCTGAATCTGGCAGATTCTCATGTCGGCACATCACTAATAAAGTTCTCCAGGGACCACAGTTCCATTCTATACACTGCCCATCACTGCAGTTATATCTTCAAAAAAAAAAAAAAAAAAGTGCAAAGAGGCATGAAAGAAAGAAGGAAAGGAAAGAAGATAGGAGGGAGGGAGAGAAGACATGCACTTGAGCTTGAAGGCAAACACAGAAGCCCCCCTGGGTCTGGTTCCCTCAAACTGAGGACACTTCCTGGACCAGGTCTGCCAGAATGCATGTCAGCATTGCAAAATGAAGAGCCACCTTCATCGGCTGGACTTCTGTGCCATTGCTAGTTTGCTGCCAGGTGAGTAGCAGGTATTTTTGAGGGAGACTGGGCTCCTGAAGGAGACATTCGCCGCCAGTGTGAAGCTTGTTTTTTTTTCTTGGCCCCATTTAAAAACCCTGCAGAGGAGGGCCCCATGGATCCAGTTCCTGTGTCTCTATTCATGATGTGATCTGAGCTCACTCCCGCTGGCAGGACTAAGCTACTGGTCCATGGCAGGACTAACATGGATTTTCAGGTTGTGGGATTGACCAAGCAGAGCCTGGGTCTCGGACATCTGCCCACAGGAGCTAAGAAAGGGGGGGAAGGCGCCCAATGAAAGCGATCGTTCCTGCCCTGATTTTGCCATCTGAGAAAGTCAGTCTTCAGTTTGAACCCACGGTGGGAGAGGGTGGCAGGCAAGGGAAAAGATAAACCTCTTCAGAAGGAGAGTGTGTGGAAGCCTTTGGCACACACCAACTTCAGGCTTGTAAACAATAAATACTCTCCATTTGCACAACCCTGGTGTCTGAAAATACAGGGCGGGGCAAAGGAGGTTTACAGTTGTGAATACACAAAACACGGTTTATTCTTGTATTATTATTTACTCATTTTCCACACAAACAGCCATAAACCTTCTTTTGCTCCACCCTGCATAATTTACAAAACATCAAAGAAAGAACTAAAGGCGATGGAGTAAGGAAGGAATTCTTTCTTTTACAATAAGATATCTGCAGGGATCACTTAAATGACAGGCTCCCCTGAGCCTTGTAAGTTGGTTCAGCACTCCCCAAACTTTTCTGGAACCCATCTACTTCATAAAAGGAGGCAGACATAAGATTCAATGTTTAGCTACTTGTTGAGACTTGAGTAAAAATGTGGAGGACTGGCTTAATCTGCCTAGGAGAAGACTTCAGTGTAAAGAGAGCTGAAATGCATTTTTCTTTAGCGCCTGACTCAAATTACTGCATTGAAAGAGATCTGGGAGATAGGAGAAGTTCTTGCTTTGGGGAAGTCTGATGAAAGAGCTACAGACTTGACTGAAACAAAAGTGATGTTTGCAGACACCTCGTTCCATCTTCTCCCAAGACCTGTCTTGACAAGAAGAAGCTGCAATCTGGTCCCGCCATCCATACAGTGCAGGGAGGGGGTGCATCTGCCCATGTCAGGGCCCTCTGGCCCTGTCAGTCTTAGAGTCTGTGTGCCTGGGTCTGCCCAGCAAGTATGGAGACTGACACAATGCAGGCATTCAACCAGCCCGTTCTTCTTGCCAACTGTGCCTCCCGGGGAACTGATTGTCCCAGCACAAGGCGATTCCCACATTCCCAACATTGTTTGTAGCATTGGAGTGCCTGCTAACTACTTTCTTCACAGCAAAACACCTGTGAAAGGAGCACTCTACAACAGCAAAATTAGAAAAGTCATTTATATCTAATGTTTGGATAAGATAAGCTGGAGGTCATGGAGGTATGGCCGTTACTAAAACATTGTTTAAGAACAAGCCGTTGCTCTCTGGAGGACTCCAGCGCGGTCAAGGCTCCATGGTTAGTCCTGCTGTGTTTTAAATTCTTAAAGGAATGTTCATGGCTAGATGTGGACCTGTAATAGAGGCTGAATGTCAAGGGCAAGGTAGTTTTCACAGCTATGTTACGGTAGAAATAATATCCCCTGGATCCTTCCTATAAGATCAGGCTCAATTCTCGGTACCAAATGCTAGAGGGACCCACAGAGAACCTTGGAAAAGGCACAGAGGAGACCAGGAAATTTGATTCAATCTTATTGGAAAATAAGAAGGAAGCTGATATAAGTCTTGGAATTATTTAGCTTAGGGAAACATGAAGGTTGCTCTGAAGTTATGGTAGCTGGTGTTTCTTAGAAGGGAGAATGTGAATGTCAAGGAGTTTGCTGAACTGATAATTTATATTTAAAAAAAAAACTGTGCCTAAGAGTAGAAGAAAAACTCCATAAAGCTGCCTTCTCTCCATGGAACTCATGTTTCAAAAAATTCTGTAAATCAATTCTACTTACTATAGAATCATATATTCACTTTGGTTTTTCTAGGATACTCACAATTTATGCCTTTTGTCCAGTGCACTTATTAAGAGCTTCCCCTTTCAATCTCTAACTATCCCATTTGAAAAATAAGGTATATGGCTATCCTAATGAGAACCAGCATGGTTTGATTTTGTAAATATATATGGATCCCTCAGGCTATTTCTTTTTAAAAGTTGCTGAAAAGACTCAGACTCTGTTTTTTGGAAAATTGTTCTAGATAGATTATTTTTTTTTAGCCTGAAAATGTGTGATTCTGTGACCCTACTGGAATTATCTAGAACACCCATTATTCATGCCATGAGAGTGACATGGACAAGTACCCGCAGCCTGTTCAGCCTCATTTGGAACAGACAAGAATAACAGAGTACATACTTTAGTCAAGGGAGAGAAAACCTCCATCTACCAACAGTATGATGATTGCCAGAGGGAAAGGGTGGATAAATAGAAACCAAAGGAGACTTGACTTAGGATGGTGAACACACAATACAATATACCAGCAATTTTAAACAGGTGTGCTGTGGCACACTGGTATGACACAAGACTTTGTAAAACATGCAATGCCTGACTATTCAGTCAGGGGCATTGACCTCTTTTCCCTTAGAACACACACACACACACACACACACACACACACACACACACACATATATATATATGTATATCCTATATAATAAAGAGGTAATATGCAAATTGACCATCACACCCTCATACAAGATGGCTTCTCCATGTGGTCACAAGATGGCCACCATAAGATGGCCGGCAGGGGAGGGCAGTTGTGGGCAATCAGGCCAGCAGGGGAGGGCAGTTAGTATGTGTGTGTGTGTGTGTGTGTATGTATATATATATATATATATATATATATATATATATATATATATTTCCAACACAACAACAGCCTTCTGCTATGAATGAATCAAAATTATACCTATTTGCTCAGATTGGCCAAAAATATAATTTTTTTGTGTTACAGTATTTTAATTACTTTATGTGTTCCATGAGATGAAAAAGGTTGATAATCACTGCACTATACAGATGATGTAATACAGAATCATACACTTGAAACCTATATAATTTATTAACCAGTGTCACCCCAATAGATTTAATAAAAATGTTTAAAGAAGATAAGAATCTTAATCCCATCTTCTTGGTACTTACAATTTCATTGGGAGACAGACAGTAAACCCAAAAAGTGAATAGATCCATATTTTGAGGTGTAGTCACTAATATATTGTAAAATATTTTGAAAGAATGTAGGCCTGAACAGTAGAACCCAAGCCACTAGAAAGAGAAAGCAGAAGCGCCCATTCTCCAGTCCCGTCCTTGGGTTGAAGGTTGCGCCATGGGCTGCAAGATGCATGCTTCATCCCTCAATACAAATAAAATGATAACTGCTGGTGACACAAAGCAAGTGATTGTCATTGCTTCAGGCCATGCTGGGGAGTTGGGCTCCCCAAATGCGAGGGTGATAGCTGTGGTGCTTCCCTGAGCTCTCAGGGGGTGTGGCCAAGCAGCACTCAAAGGAAAGGCCATAGCTGCCCAAGGGTTCCATGCTTCCCAAAGGCCAGGGAGACACAAGTTTTGTTTCTGAGAAATTAGTGGTTTGGGGATTTGAGTTCATTATTTTCTTCTCCATTCTCACGCACTGGTTTCATCTTCAAGCCTCCTCCCCTTTGTGTTCCATTCCTTGGGTGTCAGTCAGAGGGAGCATTATTAGCTAAAAGAGGGCTTGGGTTTTATTTTTTGCTCTTGTTGTTTATAAGTCACAGAAGAATTTTAGAAGGGAAAATGGTCAAAAATAGAATTTTAAGAATTATACCATGACTATGGTCTTAACATGTTTCACAAATGAGCAACAGAATGAATGGCACAGTTGTTATATGTGTCCTAAAGAAAACCAGATGGAGCACTGTACCTGGGTTTTACAAGATAGTTGCAGGTGCATGGACGGTGCTTCAGAAAAACATATTGAATCCAATGGAACATTTAATGTGTTTGAGAAACAAGGGTTGCAGTGGATGGAGGGCCTCACCAGCACTTTGTTCTGGCTGCATTCCAAGAGTTGTTGTCACTAAAGTTGTTATCACCAATTCCAAGAGTTGTTGTCACTAAAGTTGTTATCACTCACCAATTCCAAGAGTTGTTGTCACTAAAGTTGTTATCACTAAACAATTCCAGGAGTTGTTGTCACTAAAGGTTAAAATGTATGAGGATGGTCCAACGGAATTGACTTCCATGGAAGTAAACTGATTCACACACCACAAGCTGAATCACTTGGTTTTTCAGGCGCATGGAGAGGAAGGGCCATCTCCCCTCGGCTAGGACACACTGCCAGCTAGTCGATGTACAGTTACTTCTTGTTTGAAAAGGAGTAAGAAAAGGACCAGAATCGAGAGCTAAAACTACAGAAACCACAGAGACAATTCCCACAAGGACGAAGAAGGCATGGCAGGTCCACTGGGTTGTCCAACATCACAGTCTGGCAGCATCAGGCTCTTCTTCCTGTGTCAGAGGAGTGGAGCTTGTCTCAACACAAGGATTCTTCCAGGTTCACCCGGTCGACCTCTCTCTCCCATTCCCCAACCATCCTACCTGTCTCCATGTCTTCAAGCCCAACAACACCTTCCCATCCATTCCAGCAGAGACTTTCTCTCCTGCCTCACAGGTAACAGACAAGACAAGCCTCAAGCTCATCACCTCTGCCTCAGCACCACCAATCTTCTCTGGGCTCTCCTTAGACAGTCGAAGAGCTGACTTTCCTCCAATGTCACCTCCACCCTGTGCTCAAGATCCATTTCTCCTCACGTCTTTAGGAATTTGCTCCTTTAACCACTATACTCTTTCCTACATCCTATGCTCACATAGGGATGTGCCCAATTCTCTCCAAATTTATTTTATTTTTTTAAGTATATTTTTATTGATTTCAGAGAGGAAGGGAGGGGGAGAGAGAGATAGAAACATCAATGATGAGAGAGAATCATTGATCAGCTGCCCTCCTGCACTGCCCCTACTGGGGATTGAGCCAGTAACCCAGACATGTGCCCTGACCAGGAATCAAACCGTGACCTCCTGGTTCATAGGTCGATGCTCAACCACTGAGCCACACTGGCTGGGCGATTCTCCCCATCTTTAGAAAATAAAATAAAATCCTTCAATTGTACATTCCTCTAACGAGGGACCTTAAGCACTTCAGGGCCAGGATTCTAGAAGAGGTGGCGTCTCCTCTTCCTCACTCCATTTCCTCCTTACCTGCAGTCCACCCACCCACAGACATGATTCTCCGTAAGGGCTCTGATGCCTTTCTGGTTGCTAATCTCGTGGACGTGCTTTCATCCTGGCCTTTCTTGACCTCTCTGTGGCATTGGCACTCTTGTGTCTTATTTCTTAAAGCACTCTCCTCCTCGTCCACAAAACCACTTGCTCTTGGATTTCCTTTGAATTCTTTGGCTTCCCCTCTCCGCCTTCCTCTTGGCTCTGTTTCCCTCATACATGTGGGAGTTCCCTGGGGATCTATTCTGATACATTCTTGTCCTTCTTCACTGTTCCCAGAGCGATTTTTTTTTAAGGCAAATAGAATCCTTTCACTCTCCTCAAGGCCTTTCAGAAGCTCTCAATTAACCTCAATAAATCCTGAGTCCTCTTGCCAAACCTCTCCTGATCAGACTCATGGTAGCTTCATCTCTTTCCTTTTCCCTACAAACTCTCTGAGCTCCAGTAAAATTAGCAATTAACTGAACAAACCATATTCTTTCTGGCTTCCATGTTTTAGAAAACATTGTTTCCTTTGCTCAGAGCACACTTTCTTCCCCCATCTTCACCTAACCAATTCTAAGATTTTCTCCCAACGCTCAGCACCCATTTTTATCATAGGGTTTATTATTTTGTATTGCTTTTTTTCATTAGAGTTTGAGTTTCTTAAGACAAGGACTCTTTTATTTACTTACTCTTTTAAGCTCTGTAGACTCCCTGCCTAACACAGGCCCTGCATGAGCAATACATTTGTTGAATGAATGAGTGAATAAATGAAAGACCTCATTCCTCTTGATTCCAAGTCCAGTAAACTAAGTTCCAGTCACATAGACTTTTCTATCAGACCTGAGTACAATGCTTCTAAACCAACTGCACATTCTCCGCAAAATAAATATCTTGGATATTGATTTTCTATCTTCAAAATAAATGTAGTTCCTGTTGAGAGTAATATGTTTGTTCTGGCCTTCCTGGTAGTCATGGAAATGAATTACAGCCTTGGGTAAAAGGGCATCCCTCAGTCAAGGGGATGTGGTGTGATCTGGTGGGTAAAGAGGGCGTCTTGGAGGCAATATTCTATTTATAATTGGCGTTGACTCCTCCAGGCCACTAAGGTGACAGGCAGTAAGGACTGATCCCTCCTCTCCTCTTTTCCAGTCCATCCCTGACATGATGCTAGCAGAAGGGATTTGCTCTTCTATTTCCAGTTGAGTTTTTTTCTAGGTTAGAAAAGCATTTGCTGAGAGATGGAGGCCAGAGAGAACTTTGCTAAGATTTTATTCTCATGGTTTCCTGTTTGGTTGCTACATCTGTGTAGTTCTTATGAGCTCATTAAAGGTTCGTGCTGTTTTCCTCACAAAATATTAATGTCTTTAAGAACAGGTACCAGCTATTTTTCTTTCTTTGTAGTGTCTCTCAAGTCAAGTTTAGCTATCTACTTTCAGAGTTTTTGGCTAACAGATCTTAATGGTTTATGAGTATAGTTACCAATCATAAACTTATATACCTTTCTTGAGTAAAAGTGGAAAATAATGATAAAACCACCATTTAATATTTAAATCTCCAATATGATGACATATAAGCTTCTCTATGGAACCCTAGAGAGTGTGAGAATACCTCAATCAGAAAAGATGCAATTTCATGGCACAAGCTTTACAGCATAATGATATGATTTTCCAACCTATTTCTAGGACAATAATGTTTTTAAATTGTGGCATAATCTGCTGCAGTAGATTACTGCAGTGATGGATTGCTTCATGTAAACATAGTTGTGTGTAGCAAGAAGAGAAATTATGGTCCACATATAGAATGAATTTCAACCACACCCACGTTCTGGATATGTGTAGCTCCTGAGTTAAGTAATAAAAAGACTGAGTATTTGATAGAAGGACCTTTGGTTCAAGACTTCTAGATCGATGAATTCTCTTTGTGGTGTCTAGTCTCCAAGACAACCCCCTTTGGTCTTTGCCTTCTGTTATTAATATTCTTGTGCAGTCTCCATATACAATGAATAGAGCCGGCATGCATACCCAATGGGATTTATAGACATGACAGCGTGCAACATTTGAGGTTGGCTTATAAAAGACATTGTGACTTCTGGATTACTCTGTTGGATTTTCACAGCAGCCCTATGGAAATGTTCATGTGACCAGCCATTTTGGCCTCTTGCCTCCATTGACTTGCTGGCAATATGCATGAGCCATCTTGAAAGTGGACTCTCCAGTTCCGGTCAAGTCTTAAGATGACTGCAGGCTCAGCCAACATCTTCACTGCAACCTTGTGAGAGACCATGAGCTAGGACCAACCAGTTAAGCTGCTCCTCAATTCCTAATCCATAGCAACTGTGAGATAATAAGTGCTTACTATTGTGTTAAGCCACTAAATTTTGGCTAATTTCTTACACTGCAATGAATGAAACTCAAATCTGAATTAGGACAAACCGATGGTCTAATGCTGTAGTGAATACTATGATCACTGCCTAGATTGCTTCTTCAGAACTAACATAACCATCAGCCAACAACACATAGCTATGTCCCTCACTAGAAATTGTTCTCAGCTGAAGTTACGTCTTATCCAAAATTATGTCCCCTGCCTGGGGCAGCCTGTGACCAATGAGTAACTGATGTGGAGATAAAAATATTTCGCAGTCTTGCTTTATTCTGTCCTTCTCCCCAGCCTTGCTTCCTTCACTTCCTTAAAGATGAATCTCCTGAATGTTCTCCAAAAGAAACCTTCTACATCCAACCCTGTCTCAGAGTCTGGTTTCCAGCGCACTCAGCCTAAAGCAATGGTGCCTGGATGGTCCTTGGAAGCAGAGTACATGGCAGATGGGCTGGTTAGCCTGGGAAGGGGACAAGGATACCTGGAGAGCAGGCCCTTGGATGGGCCTATGTGGGTGGCCACCACTAACCTATACTGCAGAAGAGGCATTAAATAGCCAAGTGACTCAGCTGGTAGATGTCAGGCAGCCTCTGTCCTCTCCAACCTGGTGCTTATATGATGGATTCTTGAACAGAGCAGCCATGATGGCAGAGATGATGGCTTATGCCTGGACCCAACAGCACACTCACAACAGCCAATGTACCAGTAGCTCACAGTGCTGCCAGCAACAGGGTCACACTGGCTCTCCAGTAACGCACCTTCACTCAGGACACCAGCAGTTGTTCGGTAGCAAATCAATTCCTTCAGTTTGGTCAGAGCAGCCTTAGCCCTTTACAGCACGTTGCCTGGAGGGTGCCACCTGCTTGAGTTGCTCCTGAGACGCCATTTCAGCGCCACCTTCAGTTTGCAGGTCCCGAGGCCTCTGTGCTTTGCTGACTCCCTTAAGTGAATAAACATAACCAAGGGGCACAGTGTGCACGATCCTACTTCCGGGTGCAGTCCTTTCCTACAAATACCTTTGCCACGTCCAGGCCCATTGACTTTAAAGAAAAGAGGGGACAGCGAGGGGGTCCTCCTCTCCGTTTCCCAGCCTTTGGGGCCTAAGCAAGGAGTGAGTTAGGATGGAGGAAGTTAGGTATCCAGATGCCCGACACTTGTTCAGGACAGAAGCATGTCCTCCTTCTTCTCGCTGTGAGAAGAAGCCATTGAAAGAACAAATTCAGGCCCAGCCAGCGTGGCTCAGTGGTTGAGCGTTGACCTTGGACCCAGGAGGTCACGGTTCGATTTCTGATCAGGGCACATGCCCAGGTTGTGGGCTTGATCCCCAGTAGGGCCCATGCAGGAGGCAGCCAATCTATGATTCTCTCTGATCATTGATGTTTCTCTCTCTCCCTCTCCCTTCCTCTCTGAAATCAATAAAATATATATTTAAAGTAAAAAAAAACAAACAAACAAACAAATTCAGCTGATGCGGGTAGATCCTGGCTCCACTGGGTGATGCTGAGCTGAGGTTCTCCCCACACGGGCCACGTGGCTGGACACAAAGTGGTGGGAACAGAGCCCCTGCGTTGTCCCCAGAGGACAAGGCATCTGGAATGTGAACTGGATGGGCAGGTCCTGGCTCCAGAGGGTCTTTCTTAGAGTAGAAAAAGGAAATGTTACTCAGAAGTGGGCGGGGCCCAGAGAAGTCCTGTGTGACCTAAGGAGGACCCGGAAGGAAACAGCCCAGCTGCCCCACAGGCTCTGGCTGCAGGACTCAATCTGCCCTCCCAGCCACGAACACTGGGATCCTTTCTATGGCTCTTTTAGGACCTGTTTGGATGGGGGGAGCAGAGTCAAAGAGTGCATTTCTGCTGCTATTCTTGCTCCTTTCCCCAGCCAACCCTCAGTCGCCAGCAGTTTTCAAACCATCGTTTAGCTGTGAATACCCGAGATTTTCTTCCTGGGCTGACCACAGTCGCCCGGTGGTCATGCCACTTTCTGGCAGAGCCGGGCAGAGGGCCAGCTGCCTCAGATCCACAGAGAGGAGGGGCGAGGAGAGACGCCTCCCCTTCACGGGCCAGAGGGGCTGTGGGTTTCAACCGCCTGGACACTCAGGGTAGAATCAAGCCGAACAAATTATAGGGAGTAATTTAGGGACAGCGTGGGGGTGGGGGTGGAGCCTGTGCCTCCATCCAGACCAGAGTTCTCAAAGGCCTTCATTTTGCGAAGGTGTCGCAGCCAAATTTTGGCTTTCTTTTGTAAAGGAACCTATGTATGGAAAATTCTGGAAATAAAAGACTAAGAAGAAGGAAACAAAGAGAAAGACAAATGGGTCTTTTCAATGCTAGCTCTCAAATGACCCTACAATTTCAGAGCCCGTGTCCCCTGGGGGTTTTCTGCCCCTGTTAGCAGTATTTTGGGCTCCCACATCTTCTTCCAAATGCCAGGATGAAACCTGGTCCTCTGGGAGGCGGGCAATGCAGAGAGACCACTCAGTGTCAGCCGCTGGCCAGTGGTCACTGAGCAGGGGGCAGCCTGTGCTGGGCGTTCACACGGCTCTTCTGCTTTGGTTTGAAAGCTACAACTTTCATATGTAAAGCATTAGAAGTAATCTTAGATCCATACATTAGCAAGGGTGGTGGATAAAGTTATAAGAAAAGAGGGATTTGACGTTAACATTCCCTCCCTCATTCCCTCCCTCCCTGCATCTCCCTCCCTCATTTCCTCCCTCATTCCCTCCCTTCCTGCATCTCCCTCCCTCATTCCCTCCCTCCCTGCATCTCCCTCCCTCATTCCCTCCCTCATTCCCTCCCTCCCTGCATCTCCCTCCCTCATTTCCTCCCTCATTCCCTCCCTTCCTGCATCTCCCTCCCTCATTCCCTCCCTTCCTGCATCTCCCTCCCTCATTCCCTCCCTCATTCCCTCCCTTCCTGCATCTCCCTCCCTCATTCCCTCCCTCCCTGCATCTCCCTCCCTCATTCCCTTCCTCCCTGCATCTCCCTCCCTTCTTCCCTCCCTCCCTCATTCCCTCCCTCCCTGCATCTCCCTCCCTCATTCCCTCCCTCCCTGCATCTCCCTCCCTCATTCCCTTCCTCCCTGCATCTCCCTCCCTCCTTCCCTCCCTCCCTCATTCCCTCCCTCCCTGCATCTCCCTCCCTCATTCCCTCCCTCCCTGCATCTCCCTCCCTCATTCGCTTCCTCCCTGCATCTCCCTCCCTCCTTCCCTCCCTCCCTCATTCCCTCCCTCCCTGCATCTCCCTCCCTCATTCCCTCCCTCCCTGCATCTCCCTCCCTCATTCCCTCCCTTCCTGCATCTCCCTCCCTCATTCCCTCCCTCCCTGCATCTCCCTCCCTCATTCCCTTCCTCCCTGCATCTCCCTCCCTCCTTCCCTCCCTCCCTCATTCCCTCCCTCCCTGCATCTCCCTCCCTCATTCCCTCCCTCCCTGCATCTCCCTCCCTCATTCCCTTCCTCCCTGCATCTCCCTCCCTCCTTCCCTCCCTCCCTCATTCCCTCCCTCCCTGCATCTCCCTCCCTCTTTCCCTCCCTCCCTGCATTTCCCTCCCTGTACTGAAATCTTTCCATCCTCGTTTAACCCCCATCTTCTTCACGTAGACCATTTCTGCACCCTCACCCCACGTTGATTTCCCTTCTGGAAGCTCTCCTTCTACTTGTAGTCAGCATCACCCAGCTAAGTGCTTAGTGGATTTCTGTTTATTTCAAGTGTGTGCCTTGTTGATCTTGACAAAGGATACGGCCCTTCAGGACCAGGATCCTGTCTTCCAGGGGGACGAGCCATCGCAGGAAACAGTGGAGCCACTTGGCAAACACTGACTCGATGGACTGAGAGTTCAGGGCCTTGTTTTTCTGGGAACATCCTTGTGCCAAGTGTCCCCTCTGGAGCCGCTTCCCATCCCCTGGCCATTCCACCAGCAGCTCCACAGCCCGCCGCACGCTCCCTATGGCTCTGCAGTACTCACTCCCTCCTCAGCCCGGTGGGTGAGAGTGTGAGCTCCCTGCAAAATGTTTTAGAAGACGGATGGCATTGTTCTTCCACGACAGAGAAGAGCTGCTGGCCTGCTTTTTGTACTTTATACATAAATCTTTGTCTAAGCCACGTTTGGAGACTGCACACTCAGCATGGGAAGGAGGGCAGGTCAGTTGGTGATCTTTTCAGCTACACACAGCAGTGTCAGCTTCCAAGTGGGGAAGAGCTGACCTTGGTTAATCAGTGTGTGATGCAAGACCTTCGCTCTGGCTCAGGTCTCTCCTGTCCTCTTTTTACCCTTTGAGTTTCTAAGATTTCTCCTCTCCCAGGGCGCCTGGAGGATAGGAAAGAGGAACAAAGAGAAGAAGACAGTTAACAAAGGCGCCTTTGTTAGTGGCCACACTGCTCTGCTTGGAGACTTGCTGGAGGGAAGGCTGAAGGTTATGCTCAGAACAAAAGTTTGGGGTTTGGGACCCCCTTGACACTTAGGGGATGTATGCCAGCCATGTCCCATGGCCCTGGAAATGACCAGAATGGTAGTCTGAAAACGAAGTGGGCCACATGCAGAATTTTAAATACATCATGAAGAACTTCACCCACTGCTTTAACTTTATTCCAAGATGTACTCATAATGACTACCATTTAATACATGGCCGTTAAGTGCCACTTTATGTAGGAGATTATCTGATCTGCAAACTACGGTTCCCAGTGAAAATAATCATATACAGATCGGGACACTGAGGCTCCGCGGAGTTAAGTAAGCGTCATCTGTTCAGCAGTTACTGAGTGTGAGCCTTCCCTGTGCCAGGACTTAGGACCGGAGCCAGGTGGGGCCTGGGGCGAGGGCGGATGCGGCTGGATTCCCAGCCAGCAAGCTTTCCATGGAAATGCGTTCCCCCTTCGGGAGGAATGTCTCCATCTTCTCTTCCATCCCCATTTCAGAAACATTCCCTTTGAATTCTGGAAGCTCTGTGAGTACAGGTGAAGACTCTTCACTACGTTCACCAAGTGGCAGTGACCATATTGGAATATGTCTGGCTTGTTTGTTGTTTTTAAAGCAGAGAGAGACAGGTTTTGGACTTCATTTCATGCTTCTTCACTTGGGAGCTGATCTGGGGAAGCACAGGAGAGCCTGCCAGGAGTTCCTAAGAGCAATATTTTGGCTGTAGAAGCCTCCTCAGTGGGATTATCAGAGTGGAAGGGATCGGGTGGTTTGCTTAAAGGGACTTAGTCTGACAGTTCAATTATCTTCTCCAATTGTCCTCTAGGTTCTGTCTCAGAGAAGCTATCCTGTTCCCCAAGCCACACCCCTTGGAGTCAACTTGGACTCCCCTCATATGGGCTTACCGAGGGAAGCCACCTGTCCAATGTGCCACTTCCCATCCACACTGCCATCCACAACTCAGACCATGGGTTTTCTTGCCTATTTTTCTGCAACTAATAAATTTCCATAGCTCTGGTTTTATTTCCCTCAATTCCATTTCCCACACAGCTGCCAGGGTAAATTTTCTGATATGTAAATATGTAATATGTAAATTAGATCCTGTTTCTTCCCAATGCACTTAGGATAAAGCCCAAACATTTTAGCAGAGCAAATAAGCTCCCTCATAATCTGGCCCAGCCCTGTTCAGTGTGATGTGAGTCACATGTACTATTTAAAATAGTCCAGGAGCCATATTTAAAAAGTAAAACAGGAGAAAATATTTTTTCATATCTCTTATTAAACTCAGTATATTCAAAATATTATTATTTCATGCAATCAGTATTTTAAAAATACCAAGGAGACACTTTTTCAGTCTTTTTCCTTGTAATTTATCTTCAAAATCTGAAACCAAATTTCTATCAGAAATCTTTGATCTGTACTTAGATTTCATAAAATTTATACTTGAAAGAGTCAGTTCACATGTCCAAGTTGTCCAAACATACTTACAATTATTCCAATAACTGAGTCAAGCTTTGGTTTAAATTAAAATGAATTAAAATTCGCCATAATCCCAAATTCAATTATGCTGTCACATTGGGCACACTTGAAGCACTTGGTAGCGACAGGTGCCTAGCGACCACCATATTGAACTACACAAATCTGAACCTGGTTAAATCCTCAGAAAGACCTCAAGGTCATCCTGCTAAGTAAGGTAAGTCAGACGGAGGAGGACAAATACCAAGTAATATCACGTACATGTGGAATCAGACACATAAAAAACGGAAGATTAGATGGCAGTTACTGGGGCCTTGGGGTGGGGGAATGAAGAGATGTTGCTTAATGGGCCAGACTTGCAACTCTACACGAACAAGTCTGGTAGTCGAATGCACAGCCCAGTGAACATTGGCAGCAGCATTGCGTCGTAATCACCAGACTCGCCAAGAGGGTAGATCTTCATTATCCCCACCACAAAAAAGAAATAATAATTATGCTACATGGTACAGCACTATCTTTACAATGGCAATCATAGTGCAATGTATAAATGTATCAAATCAACATGTTGTACACCTTACATTTATTTATACAATGCTATATGTCAAATATATTTCAATTTCTAAACAAAAAGGTAATAGCATTAACAATGCTGTATGTCAGGTGCTGGTCTAAGGGTTTTCGTATATTAATTTATTTTAAGTGGAGTTGTCATGGAACAACAATCCTATGTAGAACTATTATGTCTACAGCTAACGAAGGCAAAATTGCGACGCAGAGAGGTTAAGTAATTTGCCCCAATTCACACACCTAGAAAGTAGCAGAATTGAGGTTTGAACCCAGGTTGCCATGCCCTTGAACTTGTGCTCTTAACTGCAGCAATCTTGACTGCCTCTGATTCCTGGACTCTCAGAGCTTCCTCTGGGCTGTCACATCGGGTTCCCCCCTGTGCTTTAGTGATTCTCCCGTGGCCGGAGGCTCACTGGCTCCTTCAGGCTGGGAGGGTGCCATTTCCCACACTGCAGCGCTATTTTTCTGGTAATTGTTTGGTGCTTATCTATGTGGATTGTGGAATGTCAGGATTCATAACAAATTCCAGGGCAGAAAACATAGTTAATTAGATGTGCTTATCAGGGCTCCCCTCCCTCCCCCGCTTTAGAGATGTCCAAGCTGCTTTTAAGCCCGTACTGTCCCACCAACGAAAGCCTTCGATCAACCCTCGGGGTTACATAACTCGGTGTGAACTCTGGGCTCCAGCCTCAGAGATGGTGGTTCTCGGACTGCTGACAGGACCATTTCCTGTCCTTCCCGGCTAATGGAGAACAGCCCTTCCAGGAAACATGTGCTTTGTAAAATCTGACATGAAGAGCACACTAAGTCAGCCCGAGAATGGGGCGCAGTTAAGTGTGATTGAAAGTAGAAGATTAAAAATGTAACAAAAATATTACCACAGGAAATGAAAAAGCAGGAGAATTATGAGCAAGGTGGCTCTTACTGCTCTTTGACCTCAAGAAGTTACCTGGTAACGTGAGAAGGTAAAGGAATGCTGTTGCCATAAATCACTATTGAAATTCACATTAACAAAATGACATTTAAAAAATTAGATGGGAAGAGGCAATGCTAATTGGATTCAGGTGTAGTCACACTAATTGATATGCTTTTCACAGACGGAAGATGGGATTTATACAGCCATGCCACTGACATGTTAATGGTGAACAGCACCCAACGGTTTAGCGAAACCAGTAGAAATGAATCAGCTTCTTAATTTAACCCCAGAGGCATGAACCGAGAAAGATTATCTTCTAAGGTGCTAGCCAGAGTCTGGCCTTCACGTAGCTCCAGGCTCTAAACAAAATATGTGAGCATCTGCGGGCCTCAAACCGTGGGTGGATAGCCTATGACGGAAATCCTGAGGTAGCATGTGAGTTGTTTAGAGAAATAGTATATGGTTGGGGTGTGCAAAACAACTTCTCCACTTGCAGGGGAAAAAATGAACCCTTCCTTTCCTACTCCTCCGTACACACCAGGGTTTCTCCTTTACCCCTGTCCACTGCAGAGAAAGAAGAGAATAGATGAGTGGCCTGCCACTTCAGCAAGGCTGCTGGTATCCACTCACGATGCTTTTGCTGGGAGCCCAGACTTCTGCTTCCAGCCACGATGGAGCAACAAGTCAATGGAATAGACTAGAAAGTCTGAAGTGCATCCTCATATACACAAGCAAATGGTTTCTGACAAAGGAAAAAGGCAATTCACTGGAGGAAGGATAATCTTTTCAAAAAATGGTATTAAAAACAATTGAACTGTTGTAACCTATACCTCATACCAAATACCGACGGATCAGAGACATAAATAAAAAGCCAAAACAATAACTCTTCTCTAAGAAAACATAGGAGAAATTCTTCATAGGCTTGTTTAGGCATATTTCTTAGATACAACACCAAAACCACGATCGATAAAAGAAGAGATTGATACACTGGACTTCATCAAAATTAAGAACTTCTGTTCTTCAAAAGATACTGTTAAGAGAATGAAAAGATAAACCATAGATTGGGAGAAAAATATTTACAAAGCGTATATCTGATTTGTATCCAGAATACATAAAGAACTCTAAAGATTCAATGAAAATGGTTGCACAAATATACGCCCTGAGCAGTAGCGTGTTAGAGTTCCTGCTGCTCCACATTCTTGCTAATACTGGGACAGGAATACTTTGGATCACGTTGTAATTTCCGTGTTCATATCCCTAATCTTACCTAATAATAGACAAACATGTAAATTGACTATACCTCCACTACACCACCAGCCAATCAGGAGTGATATGCAAATTAACCCAACAAAGATAGCAGTTAATTTGCATACACAGGCACTGAGCGACAGGGGGCGGGATGCTTGCGTCATCGCCATGGCGATGATGCAGGCGTTCTGCCCCCCCTCACTCTCCCCACCCCCCCCACCCCCCTGGTCTCTCAGGGCCTCTGGGCAGTGTGGGAAGGCGGGGCAAGAGGAAAGAGGCGGCTCTGGGGTGGTGCCAGCAGCCAGGGAAAGGAAGGCCCATTCTAGCATGAATCTTCGTGCATCAGGCTTCTAGTTATTAATAAAATTAAGCAAACTTTCATAGGCTATGTAGTACTTGAATATCTTCTTTTGTAAAGAATTTTTTGCCCATTTTTGTTCTTAGTCTGCTTTTAAAAAAATAATATGTAGATATTTTTAAAAAATATTCCAGCTATAAGTTGCATACATGCATAGTAAATATCTTTTTCCAAATTGAAAATAAAGAGATTCAATAATAAGAAAACCACTGACCCAATTTTTGACAAGTGAGCAAAACATTTGAAAAGACACTTCACCAAAGAAGACATATGCATGACACATGAGCACATGAAAAGATGCTCAAGTTGTTTAGTCATTAGGGAAACACAAAGTGAAAATCTGATGAGATACCAGCACACTTCTTGGAGAGGCTGCCGTGAAAAAGACTGATGAGATCAAGCATTCTCCAAGATCTGAAGGAACAGGAACTGGGAATGCAAAATGGTACGACCACTCTGGGAAACAGCCTGGCAGTTGCCTTTTTTTTTTTTTTTAATGAATCTTATTTTTCCATTTAATTGAGATATAATGGACATACAACACTGTATAATTTTAATGTGTTGATTTGATAACTTATTGGGTTGATCCGATACATTTATATATTACAAAACGATTAACCATAGAGTTAGCTAGTACCTCCTTTGTGTCACATAACTACCATTTCTTGATTTCTATGATCTAGTCTCTTCCCAACTTTCAAATCTATAAACAGGCTTGTTAACTATAGTCACCATGTTGTATATTAGATTCCCAGAACTTATTTATCTTATAACTGGAAGTTGGTGCCTTTGACCAACATCACCCCATTTTCACCACCTCTGAGCCCCTTCCTATTATTCCCACCACCATTTTCCTCTGTCGAGCAATGGACTTGGTAAGCTTGCCTGCTCCTTGTAGTGGGTGAAAGAACAGATGCCAGTTTCTATCTCCGCCTTCTTCTCAGAAAAGGTCCCAGAACCACAGTCTGGTAAACTCTCCTCTCGGTGGAAGCTCCGAGGTTCATGTGTGTAGATCAAAGTCAGTACCAAACCCGTTTCACCAGTTTCTAGGACCACGGAGTTGGCACCGGTGCAGGACGGGCTCACTTCCAGTTCCTCATGTTGATGTGAGGCCATGTCTCCTTGGTGATGATCACGTCAGACCCACATGCACTTTAAAAATCACACATCTGCCATCTTGGTCCACCCATTACTCTCCATGCTAAAACAAGGCTAAGAGCACCTATGTGTGAAGTTCATATATAAGCATGTTGTCTATATGTTTGAAATCAAGTAAATAAAGGAATCTTTGTTTCTATAAAAGGAATTTTAACTATGCTTTATAGTGTGTGCAAATAAACCAGCATGAGTGACGATAGGACAGTTTGGAAACTACTAGAAAATGCTAGAAAATTCTAGTGCCTTAATAGATCTTTTTGGCCTCAGCTTGTAATGTGGGTGTCCACGGTGCTCAATATATCAATTCTCCCTTAGCCTGGTGTCCACTAAGGAGCAACATTAAATCTGTACTTGGTTGAGTTTGGTCTTGAATTTCAGGATTTCCTTTCATCTCTGTGGAAGAACTGCACCATTTGAGCCAAGGAGATATTTCTTGTCTCTGGTTTGGTTTGTTTGGATATTTTTGGCAGCGAACACTTGCGTTTGTTTGCATGTTTATAATGAGCCCTTTATTTCACCCTGTGTGAATTTGACCTTTCACTTTTAATATAAATAAGTTGCAAATAAAGCAGTAGTCATTTAACCCTATGCCAGCCAGAGCAGCTAAATACTAAAACCGGAAAGTCTGGAAGCTTTCGCTGGAATGACAACCTCTTTGCACTGGTTCAGAGCTGAATGGTTCAGGGAACTGGAAAAGGACCAGGGGGTTCGTTTCCTATTTACTGCCTCAATTGTGGTTCACAAGACTCATCAAGCCATTTTGACATCTTTGTTAATGAGCCTATGACACAGCCCACATGTTTCTGGTTCTGACCAATACTTGGGCAGTGACTTCTGGTCCCTTCAGGACACAAATGTACAACCTGTGCGTGTGTGTGTGCAAATAATCCCTGTAAGACCTGATTTCTCAGCTGTGAAGGGTCAATAATAATATTCCTCTCACAGAGTACTTCTGAAGGCGAAATGAATTGTGAATGTCTCTTGCCTGTGTCTGGAACATAGAACATGCCCAATAAATGTGAGAACCCTGCGCCGAAGTTCTCTTCTGTTCCCAGGGCTGACTTCGTGGGTAGGTGGCCTGTGGCGCCACATGGGGCCCCTGCTCCAAAGGGTCCCGGCTGTTGGGTTCATGCTCTGCTGCCATTATCTTGAAATTGTTAATACCTTTTTTTTTTTTTTAAAAAAAGGGGTTTACCTTTTTTTAAAATATATATATATTTTTTTTATTGATTTTTTACAGAGAGGAAGGGAGAGGGATAGAGTTAGAAATGTCAGATGAGAGAGAAACATCGATCAGCTGCCTCCTGCACACCCCCTACTGGGGATGTGCCCGCAACAAAGGTACATGCCCTTGACCGGAATCGAACCTGGGCCCTTCAGTCCGCAGGCCAACACTCCATCCACTGAGCCAAACCGGTTAGGGCTGTTAATACCTTTTGAACAGCAGTTCCACCATGCTTTCACTTTGCACTGGGCCCTGTGGATTACACAGCCGGTCTGCCTGTCCATTTTTACTCTTTCTACTCTTCTTCAAACGTTTTGGGTTCGGCGAACTGGATGAGCTCTTGATTGCCTGGTGGGTCCATTCTGTGGGCTACCCACAGGGTGTTCTCGTGACTAGAGTGATGCCCATGGCTCGTCCCCTTCCCAGCTTTGACCCAGGCCTTGCCCTTTCCCTGCACAGTGCTGTCACCAACCTTCTGGTTGGGGCACATGTGAATAGGTCAGGGGATAGCTTTGAACAGAAAGCTTTTCTGCAAAGAATATGTTTGCCCACAACTTCTAATTGACCCAGCACAGAGGTAACCTAATCTAAAGGCCCCGTCGGCCACCACATTGCCAGGGCATTGGTGGTTTCTGATGGCATGTTCTGTTCCTGAAGCTCCCCCACCAGGGGCAGAGCCCGGTGTTGTGGGGCCTGAACTTTAGGAATCTGGGGGCTCTCTAGAGAAAAAGAAGCACTAACCTACAAATACAAAATCCTACCCAGGGCCTTGTCGGGCCGTGCTGGTGAAGGAGCCTGCGCTTGCGTTTCCTTTGCCTCCAGGAAATCTGCCCTCTCCCTCCCTTTAAGGTCAAGGTGTACTCTGGCCCATTCATCCACAGCAGGTGCTTTATATGCACCAGTGACACGAACAGGTGTACGAGACCCTGAACGTAGCGCATTGTTCAGCTCCTGGGAAGGTTGCAGTGACTGGGAACAGGGCTCCCTCTTTTTAATTCCACAAGTGACTTAATCTGCTCCTACCCTTTGATGCCCTGCGGTTGTCAGAAGCGTGTTCAGCGCTGTCCCCACCCTGTACTCTTCCCCAAAATCCAGTAGCCTCCTTGACCCCTTCACACGGGTCTGTCTTCTCTTTCCCCCCCTCCTCACATCCGTCACAGTCCAAGGTAAACCTCACATCCAGCCATAGTTTTTTGCCTGCTCACTGCCACCAGCCCAGCCCACGTCTCCTCAATCTCCCAGATGGTCTCCCCATCACCACAAATGTTCCGCTCCCATACAGTCTCTGTGTAGCGCCCAGAGTAAATGTCTAAAACTTAGATTCTTGTCCTCCCCAATGTAATATCTTTCAACAACCTCTCATTGGGTTTTAAATAAATTCTCTATCTGATCCACAAAGCCGTGGCTGACCTCCCTCCAGACTCACCCCCGCTGCTTATCCCCTTTAATCACAGTGCCCAGTTCAGGTCCCCAGGCTCGCCACGCTCACTCCTGCCTCCCAGCCTTTGCCGTGCCGTGCCCCTGCCCTCACCTCTGCTCTTTGCATGATGGGCTCTTCTGTTCTTCAGGTCTCAGCGGAGATGCTGAGAAACATTTAAGAGTATAGGTCCACCCCTCCTGTTATCTCTGTGCCCTACTTGTTTCCTTTATGGGACTGAGCATTTCTGGAAATGACATACTGTTTTTGCTGTTTGCTCATCCACTTACCTATTCTTCCATTCATCTGCAGGCTCCGTAAGGTTAGAGACTGTGTCTGTTTTTTTCTCCCCAGTGTATAGTACACATGTGGATAGTGGCTGGAGGAAATAGGCACTAGATACATACTTGTTAAATGAATGAATGAATGAATGAATGAGCTACCCCTGAACAATGAACAGGCCTTATCGCTGTACATCTATCATGTGTGTCATAATTGAATTACTTCCCTGCTTGACTATGAACTACACAGGCAGGTTATAAATGATGTTTACGCTCTGTATTGCCAGCGTTTACCACAATGCTCGCGATGCACCTCTCCTACACAGCTCTCAATCAATGCACATTTAATTAAATTCGCTATCCAATTGTCGATGACAACCAGCTCTCAGGTTAGAAACAGTCTGTGGGACACGACAAAGGTGGTCATCTCAGCTGGAGGAGCAGGTGACAGGGGAGGGACTTCCATAATTACCCAAGAATAAGATAAACCCGTGCTATTTCCATAGTAGTAAGTTAGGTACATGAAAGAGACTTGAGACAGTGGATAACGCCATGCTACTCACTGGAGAGTTAACGCAGTGTATTACTGTAGTTTATAAGAATGGAGAAAAGTGACAGCTTTTCCCCAAACATATCAGTACTATTATCTGTGATACTCATTAGGTGAGGCACTAACTCATGCAATAGGTTCCCAATAAATGTTCACTGATGTAATGAAATACCAGTTGGCACATCTGGATGTTCTTATCTGATGTAACTGTATCTCTCCAATTTTATTGATAGTAAAACCATGGAGATATATTACTATTTCTTTCAAGTGTCCATAGCAAGGCCCCATACTCTTTTTGGTCAAGAGAGTACTCAGGACATTTTTGTTGATTGATCAATGGCATGTTTCCACAGTAAATGCCAAGGCAATAAACCAGGCACTTTGCTGTTATTTAGGGTTGCCCGACTGGTAATCTGCCTTCTTGCTAATTTGAACTTGAGAATAATTTCACATGTCACCTGGTGGCACCGTCATATTCCTGACACGGAAGCAGTCGGGAGCGGTGCAGTGACTTGCTAAAATAGTCCCATGGCATGAACTAGACATCCAATGTTTACTTCGTTATAGAATGCTGAGTGTGTGGCTTTGGAATAATAATAAAAAATAGAAATTAGATATGATTTACTTAAGTTACATATTATTTAATGAGATTCCTGAGCATTGAGAAGTATTTTTATTTTCATTTCCTTTTTTTTATTTATCTTTATTGTTGAAAGTATTACAGATGTCTTGTTTGTTTGTTTTTATCCCATTGACCCTCTCCACCCTCCACCCGCCCCTCCCAGGCCTTCTCCACTCTATTATCTGTGTCCAAGGGTTATGCATCTATGCATATAAGTTCCCTGGTTAATCACTCCCCTCCCACCCCTCACCTCCACCATCCTTCTGAGATTCAACAGTCTGTTTTATGCTTCTTTGTCTCTGGTTCTATTTTATTCATCAGTTTATTTTGTTCATTAAAGTCCACATATGAGTGAGATCATGTGATACCTGTCTTTCTCTGACAGGCTTATTCTTTTCAGTTTCATTAGGGAAAGCGGACTAATGACTGACTCCAAGGTTAATGCCAGATTAATTTGTATTATAAAGACTCCATTGTATTGAAACAGGGAGGAAATGTACAGAATTAGAGTGGTCATATATCATAGAGACAACGTTTGTGATTTATGGTGCTACCCCATTATTTTCATAAACCATGATTCCTCCTCTCAAAGCTTTAGTACAGGGTGACTTTATCTTCCTACAAGAAGATAAAAACATTGTTCCCCATGACTCATGAATAGCTAGCAGAGACTGCTTAATTATGAAGATAGCTTTTACCCTCATTTCCTGGTGTTGATAAATATTTAAAATTAGTGTAAGCCCCAGTTTGAGACATAGAAAGACTCTGAACAATGAATCTCAAAGAATCCAAATTTGCCCTGATGACCCAGGCTGACCACAGTTTTAAGACTTTCCTCCTCCCCTAGTGCTAACGGGTCCAGGTGTAACTTCCTACCGCTCTCTGGGCAGGTCTGCTCTGCGCATTCAACAGGCTGCCAGTCCTGCGGGCATTAGCTCTGGCTGCACAATGTTATTATCTGGCGGGGGGCGGGGGGGGGAGTGTTCTAAAAAATATCACCCAGAACCCACCCCAGACCAGTTTAATTTGAATTCCGAGCATGTGTTTTCTAAATATTCTAAGTCTTTGAAATGACGTGAATTTGATGTGCAGCCAGCGCTGAAAACCGCTGGTCTGAAATGGTTCTCTCCCCAGGTGGAGTCCCGTGTCCCAGCCCCAGCCCCGGGAGAAGAGGGACCCACGCCGGATGGAAAGGCTGGGTCCACAAGATCCTGAGCTGAGAAGCGAGGAAGAGAACAGCGGGCTCCAGGTATGGCCTTGGGGACACATTGTGTTTTGTTTTGTTTTTGTCTTTCTGCCAAAAGTACAAAAAGAGAATCAAGGGCTCACTGTCTCCCCGAGCAGGAGGCTCAGCCTGGGCTCTGCTGGCATTGAGGGCTGGAGACTCCTTTGTTCTGAGGGGCTGTCTGTCTAAGGTAGGATGTCCAGCCGCAGCCCTGGCCTCTACCCACTAGAGACCAACAGCTCTCCCCGCCTCAGATGTGACAACCAAAAACTGTCTCCACACATTGCTCTTCTGGGGGAGCAAGGTCACCCAGTTGACATGTCCTAGAGATAGCAGAAGCCCTGGTGGAGAGTTTGGTGGTGACAGGGATGGCGTGGCTGTTGTAAGTATTGGCAAAGGGAGGCAAGCATGCCTGTGTAGGTGAAGACACTGGAGGAAGTAGGCATTGGGGACAAGGTCATAGAAGCCATGGCTAAGAGTGGTCAGAGTGGCCGTGACTCCGAGCCAGTGCCGTGTGGCGGGCAGGAGAGACTCCACGGAGGCTGCAGATTATGGAGTGATGCGAGGCAGCCAGGAGGCGGGAGCAGCTGCAGACTGTTCAGGGAGAGGGCAGGTGTTGGTTAACCTTGACTGGGGCTGGGAGAGAGAGGAGGCATGGCGAAGGGTTCACAGGGGACTTGAATGCCACTCTTGAAGGACTACAATGTCCCAGTTGGATTGGACTGCTGAGGACGGCCAGTGAGAAGGAGCTCTGCTTGATAGGGTGGGACTCCTAGGGAGTAAGTGAATAGAAGGAAAGGAACAGACGCTGCTTTGAGATCTCCTCAAGGTGTACTAAGCACTACCATTAATGTCTCATTAGTCATAGGCATTGCACTGGGCCTTTAAAAGTCATATCTACCTACCTCACTCTCCCTCCTCAGAGAAAAGAGGAAAGGGGGTTAGAGAGGATGAGAGGGAGCCATTTTCACAGCCTAAGAGATTAGTCCTAACTTCACAATTTAAATCACGGCATTCTACCATTTACATTTGGAGGGGACCATCATTTCTTCTGTGCTTTTCTATGATATCCTCATACAGAAAGATCACGTCTACAAAGATTGTGTCTGCACTGATAAAGGGAGTTACGGCGTTGGTAAACAATGTGTAATACAATGCATATTTGTTTTATGTGTGCACTAAACTCTTTGAAACAATCAAAAAACAATTCAGGAATATTTCCCAGAGCTGTTTTACATAATTCACCAGGTTTAGCGAGCAAATGACTTTCTTTTTATAGAGAATCATACATTTTAAAGCAAAAAGTGATGTTAAAGGTTGTCTGGTCCATCAAATATCAATCTCAATAAAAACTATACACTATTAGAATGTTGTATTCAGCCGTTCTAACCTTAAATATGCATTTGGCTAAATACAAGGATGGTAAGTGGTGCCTAAGTTTCAAAAATTTTTTTAAAAATCCATTAGCTCTCTAGCGCCCCTTCTGACGTACTAGACTACCATTTTACCACTGGAGTGTGTCAATGGAAATGAACCAATTGCCCCTTGGAAAGTGTGTTTGGAGAACCTTACACCAAAGTTTAGTTGGTCGTGATCCAGGTCCCATATCATGTTGCAAGCAGGCTCCTTTTAGACCAGCTCAGTTGGTGCTTACTTTTTTTTAAGGCCATGGAAACTGAAGGTTGAAAAAGCAAACAGAAAAAAACACCACATTTCTTTTTAAGTTAGAGATAAGCAGCGAACCCCAGGAGCATGTTCCTAACAATAAGACCTCAGTAATAATACTGAATAGAAATTCAACCAAGTGCATCCGACAGAAGCCCAGGCAGGCATTCAGAGGAGCCCATGTGAGCTGCTGAGTCACGCCTGGGCCTCCTCTTCCTCACCTGTACATTGGCGTGTAAGCGAGGAAGCCTGTAACATGAGGAAAGCGCCCTCTCATTTGTATGTATTTAAAATGTTTATAAATGCAGAGATTATTTCTGAAAGAAACACCCACATGAGAAGCAGTGGTAGAGCGAATGCACAATAAACATGAAAATAAATAAAGCAGTCTCTGCATTTGTTTTTGAAATGTTGCCCAGGATTTGGGGAATGGAGAATGTGAAGATGTGAAGGAGAGAGAGGCTTGCTTTTTAATTGTAGTGTGTGAAACAAAGGGGTCATGTGCAAGTTTAACTTTTCTTTTCTTTTTAAATATATATTTTTATTGATTTCAGAGAAGAAGGGAGAGGGAGAGAGAGATAGAAACATCAATGATGAGAGAGAATCATTCATTGGCTGTCTCCAGGCCAGCCGGAGACACCTCCTGCCAGCGGACCAAGTTTAATTTTTCTAATAAAAGTACTAGCGAGTTTTAAACATATAGGTGGGAATCAACATGAATTACATGATTTAAGAGGCTTATGAGCCCAGCTGGCGTGGCTTAGTGGTTGAGCATCGACGTATGAACTAGGAGGTCCTGGTTCGATTCCCGGTCAGGGCACATGCCCGGGTTGTGGGCTCGATCCCCAGTGTGAGGCATGCAGGAGGCAGCTCATCCATGATTCTCTTTTATCATTGATGTTCCCATCTCTCTCTCCCTCTCCCTTCCTCTCTGAAATCAATAAAAATGTATTTTTTAAAAGAGGCTTATGAACTGCTTCCTGACCAGAGAGTCATGGAAGTACCTCTAATGCAAATACCCACCCTGAGAGAAAGTGTCACTGAATGAGGAAGGATGGGGTTTGGGAGTGAAACAGGCGTGAATTGGAGGCCTGGATCCATCCCCTAACTCAGTGCTGCACAGCATGGCACATGCCCGCCTCTGAGCCTGGTTTCTCTAAGAGCATGAAAATGATGCCCACTTTGTAGGTTGTCGGGGATGAAATTGGACAACAGAACTGACTCTTATTCCTACTTTTGCCCAGGAGGTTCTGGCACTGCTGATAATTTGCACTCTCTGGCCATGTTCCTTTGTATCATCTTGGATCTGCCCCAACCTAGAAACTAATATTGATCGATTGATTTTACAAACACATATAGCATTTGCTACATGCCAAGCACTCTTCTAAATCCCACCTGCATTGTAACTCATGTAGTCCTCATGAGAATCCTAGGAGGTAGGTACTATGATAATCACCCCTATTTTACAGATGAGAAAACTGAGGCATAAAGGGATCAGGTAATTTGCCCAAAGTCAAAGAGGCAGCAAGTGATGAAGCCAGGACTCCAGTCCAGACACTGGGCACAGTGCTCACCCTAAACCCCTGAAGGGCACTGCCCCTACGCAAAACTGGAAATATAGTTTGAGGTCTTTAAAACAATTGGCCTTCTTTGGGTCAATGTGCTGGATAGCCAAGTCAGAGATGCCCACAGGCCCCTTTCTCCCATCTGAGGATCTGGGAGTTAAACAGGAACTAATGAGTTCATTCCTTCTAAGCAGAAGTGAAGGAAGGGTCTGCTCCCCTCAGCCTCAGCCGTTGCAGAAAATGCCCCCCAGGGGTTTGACGTACCTGGAGTTCAGGCTCTGCCCCATCCCATCTGCCTCAATGCAAATAGGAAATATTAAATGATCCTTGTGTTTCCTGCATTCAATAAACATTGCTTTGGTGCCCTGTGTGCTTGGGGCTTGCAGTCTATGGGAGAACCCCTGCCTGCCTTCGGAAGCCTAAAGTGTTGTGACTGGAGACCACTAGGCCATACACAGGAAAATACCAACAATAGGATAGTAGATGCAAGGCAGTAAGTGCGCTGAGTTTAGGGATGTGATTCAGCCTGCCGCAGGCCAGTTCAAAGCTGAGTCTGACCACAGGAATGAATATGAGACAAGAACATCCTGGAAGACTTGACTTTCTTTAAACTCTCCTGATGATCACATCCAACCCTGAAGTTCAGTCTCTGGAAGTATTAGGGCACCAGAGTTTCCCTCTTGGGGATTAAATTGCTGACTATGCCTGGTCAGTGTGGCTCAGTGGTTGATCATCGATCCATGAACCAAGAGGTCACAGGTTCGATTCCCGGTCAGGGCATATGCCCAGGTTGTGGGCTTGATCCCCAGTTGGGAGCAAGCAGGAGGCAGCAAATCTTATGTTTCTCTCTCATCGACGTTTCTATCTCTCTATCCCTCTCCCTTCCTGTCTCTCTAAAATCAATAAAAACAAATTTTTAAAAAATTGCTGACTAATCTATTGGGAGGGATGGAGGTCACTTCCTCTAGAAATGCTGCGGCCCCTGAGCCTGGGCCCACCCTTCTCTGCTCCCTGGTCACCTGGGCACGTCTCCACCTTGGCCTCTGGCACATGTGTTGGAAGGTTCTGCTTAGGCTCTCCCACTGCCCTGGGTTTGGAGAGAAGGAGTTAAACTAGATCTTTCTGCTGAAAGACTTCACTGAGCTCCTGTGTATTGTCAACATGCCGCCTTCCTCAAACACATCTGACCACCAGTTCTTGTGTCAGGAAGACCTTGTATAAATTGTGGGGTGGGAACTCTGGAGAACAGAGTTTAGAAGCACTGTGTGAGCTGTAGGGAGAGACCCTGAGATGAGGCCCTGCCCTCCAGGAGCTCAGAGTTTACGGGAAAGATATAAACTTAAGCAAGGAGTTAGAATTCAGTCAACTAAGTGCTAGGTTACAGGTGTGTACAAGGGATGAGGAAGTGGAAAGATCTCGAAAATGTCAGAGAAGGCTTCAAAGAGATGATGAAACAAGAACTGAGTTTTCAAGGACAAGCTGGCCTCCATCAGCATAAAGGGAAAGGGCATTCCATTTAGGTTATTTCCATAGCTTGGCTATTGCAAATAACGCTGCAATGAACATAGGGATGCGTATCTATTTTTGAATTAGTATTTTGGATTTCTCTGGATAAATACCCAGAAGTGGGCTAGTGGGATCATATGATGGTTCTATTTTAATTTTTTGAGGAAACTCCATACTGTTCTCCACAGTGGCTGCACCAGTCTGCATTCCCACCAGCAGTGCATGAGGGTTCCCTTTTCTCCACATCCTCGCCAGCACTTGTTTGTTGATTTGTTGATGATAGCCATTCTGAGAGATGTGAGGTAATAGCTCATTGTGGTTTTGATTTGCATTTCTCTCATGATTAATATTTTAAGCATCATTTCATTTGTCCATTGGCCACCTGTAGGTCCTCTTTGAAGAAATGTCTATTCAAGTCTTCTGCTCATTTTTTAAAAATCAGATTATTTGGTTTTTTGGTGTTAACTTGTATGAGTTCTTTATGTTTTGACTTTAATCCCTATTGGATGTATATTGGTGAATATCTTCTTCCATTTCATTTTGTTGATGGTTTCCTTTGCTGTGCAATTTTTTTTTTAGTTTGATATGATCCCATGTGTTTCTTTTTTATTTTGTTTCTCTTGCCTGAGGGGACTTATCAAAAAATACTCCTGAAATTAATATATTATTGGAAGTCAATTGTAATTGAAAAAAAATATTTTTAAGAATTACCTTTAAAATCTCTAATAAGAAAATATTGTGGGGGAAAATATTGTGGTTAAGCAATGTTAAAAAGGCAAAAGAAATGAATGGGCATTCCATCTCGTGGGCAGCCATGCAAAGGCAGGGGGTCAGGAAAGCATGCTGTTTAGGAGATTGCCACCAGGTGTGGATGAAGCATGACGTACTACTTGGAAAATGACTGTAAATAAACCTAGAAGGAAGAGGTCGAGCCAGGAAGGAGATGTGTGTTAGGGATCGTGTCTAAATTCTATCTGGGGATAGGCAATGAGAAGTCATCAAGCCATGGAGTAAGATCATCAACTTCCCACTTTGAGAAGTATCGAGTGGCATGGGGGATGGATTGGGGGCTCGTAAAACTGGACACAAGTGACTGGTTAGGAAGCTGCTGAGATAGCCAGGTGAGAGATGATGGGGCATAACCAAGAAATTGGCAGGGGAGAAGGAAAAGTGTGACCAAATGAACAAATGGTCAAGAGGCAAGATTGACTTACAGATGGAGGAAGATGAGTCCAAGATGACTCCCCAGTTTCTGGCTTGGATGACCAGGTGGCTGTTTGTATCATTATCAGGAGAAAAAACAGGCAGAGGAACAGAGTCAGCTTGGAGGAGGATGGCTTCCGTTTGGGGCACGTTGATGCTCAGGTTTTTATGGAATCTATAGAAATGCAGATCTTGAGTTTAGGCTGGAGATGTATATTTGGGAGTTGTCAACCTAAAAATAGTATCTCAAGCCATGGGAGCGGATAAGACCACCCAGCAAAGTGAAAAAGGAAATGAAAAGAAGCCAGCCATATGTAGAACCCTAGACAACAAATGCCAGCTGAGCATGGAGGAAGCAATAGGGAGGGCCCAGTAGAGTGATACATCAAAGCCTCGTGGGCCTGTGGTCTGGAAATCAGTATTTACTGCTGTCCTGATTTTAGAGGGAGGGACTAACCCGGAGAAGAGCAGTGCCATGATCCGAACTCAGCATCCATGAGAGAAATCTTGAACCGACATCAGACCTGCCTGTACCTCGCATCTCGTCCTCTTCCTATTTCTAATCCAGTTCTTCAAGTTTGTGTTCTGGTTGACTGGCCCCCCTAATGTCAACCTTCCTACTGTGTTTCCTGCTCTGCCTCCATCCTGGTCCACTCTGTCCGACCAGTGATGGCTTCCAGCATCCAACAAAGTTGCTGGCAGCTTTTTTAAAAGGTGCATGCACTCAGCTCTTTCTCTCAATTCCAGAGGGCCAGCAGTGACCAGGCCCAAAACGATCAGGAAAGATAGAAGCCACCGCCGAGAGTATGGATGAGATTGTCAAGGAAAAGTTTCAAAAAGGAGAGGAGAGCCCTGGCTGGGTGGCTCAGTCCGTTGGTGCATTGTCCCATATATCAAAAGGTTGCAGGTTCAATTCCCGGTCAGAGCCTATACCTAAGTTGCAGGTTCGAACCCTGATGAGGGTGGGTACAGGAGGCAACTGATCCATGTTACTCTCTCACATCAATGGTTCTCTCTCTCCCCCCTTTCCCTTTCTCTCTCTCTCTAAAATTAATGAAAACATATCCTCAGGTGAAGATAAAAAAAAATGAAATCAAAACAAGAAAACACAGTGATATGAAAACCAGGGGAGGCAACTGGTAAGCGGAGGTGGGTAATCGCAGTGCTGAGTGCTGAATGCTGCAGAGTTTGCAGGAGACTGGAGAATAAGCCAATGGATCTGACAAGGCTGAAGTCAGACAATTTGCTAAAGAGACATTTCAGGCTCAGGATGACGCAGAACTCAAATCGTTAAAACTAAAGGGAATGGAGGCCAAAAGAAGGCTCTGTCCTAAAATTCAATGATGGAGAAAACAAGTTTAATTAATTTACTTAATACACTGAATTCTTAAGCATCTACTCTGTCTAAACACTAAGATGATAAATAACAATTTTTACGTGTCTAGAGCTGCCCCTAACACCAAGGAACCTGCAATAGAATTGAGAACGTAAGCTTCACATAAAAAGTGAAGTGAAAATACTAGACATCGTGGAATCGTTTGCCATTTCCCAGGCTCAGCCCTCTTCTCACTCTCATTTCATCCACATCCACAGCTCAAAGACCACCTGGGCCCAAGCCCTCTGGACTGACATGGCCCTGAGCTGTGCCTCAGGCCCACTCCACCCTCCAACCTTCAGTCCTGCTTCGCCTGCACACTGAGCTCTCCGTCTCCCAGAGTGTTCTTATCCCCCTCGGATTCTGTAACTGGGCTGGAGACTCCGTGGTGGCACCAGAACACAGAGTCAGATTTGCGGCCACTTTACCGAAACTGCTTCTCTTAGCTCGCAGACCTGGAGGCCGTGGTTTTCAAACTGTGTTTCCTGGAGACGTGGGCATGGCCACTGGTTTATCTTTTAGACAGGAGAACGGGAAAGTCTTAAATTTACAAAAGCCCATGTCCCCGACTCACTTTGTGTTTTCTGTGGCTCGTCTCTGAGATATGCGGTTTTAATGGGGAAAATAGACATTTTTTTTTGGCGGGGGGGAGGCCTAGCAATCTGAATTTGTGCCAATAACCTAATGTACATTCTTGATAACCTATAATTAAGTCACTGCCCGTTTCCTCCACAATCTGGTCTTGCATGACCTGTTACCTAAATGCTCACATTTCACAGAGGCCATAAACCATGACACAGCCCCCAGAGGGGGATTATCAGCACTGGCGCCAGGCCAGGCCCTTAGGTATGGTCTCAAGACCCCCAACACCTGGGGCTTTTTGCAAAGCCCGTGAAAGGCCCGGAAGTATAATCCATATTTGGGGGACCAAGACACCAAAAGGGGATAAAAGAGGGGCTTCCACCATATTGGTTTGCTCAGATTTTGGAGGTGACTCCTTTGAGACCGCCGGCGTAATAGAGCTGGGTAACTCCATTTCTCTAAGCGTCACTTGGGTTTCTTCGGGCTTCTCCAACAGTTCCACTGAAGTGCATAACTGGAGGAGGGTTCATTCTCTCTCCTGGCTGTAGGTTCGGTGAGGCTTAGGAACCAGAAAGGGGGCAAGCTGGTTGTCGGCAGAGCCAGCATTGCATGCCCTACCCCTGCTCCTGGAACCACTGCGTGGATCTACGTGCCTGGTGGCTGAGCGACCCTGGGGCTTCCGTGGGTCACAGGTGGAAAATGACTGTCCTGGGCATGGTATTAGCCATGGGAGTCCAGGCCTCTGGCATCCTTCTCGCCATACCTGTTGTTTATTTCCTCAGTCATCATCAGCCGCCTGCCTCAGCATCTTCCCCGCGCAGCGCAGGACAATTCGCTCGGGAGGAAATTAGATCAACGTCAGGAATTCCGACGCTGAGGGGAGAGCCAGGCTGCTACTCCATACTTGTGGGAAAGGACTCCTGACATGGGGATTCCCGTCCATCCATCCCTCCATGGAAAAAGCCCGGTCTTGTCCTCAGCAGGGCTTCCGTCCATCCATCCCTCCATGGAAAAAGCCCGGTCTTGTCCTCAGCAGGGCTTCCGTCCATCCATCCCTCCATGGAAAAAGCCCGGTCTTGTCCTCAGCAGGGTTAGAATGACAGCCACTGCCCAGGTCCCCCGCTCCATAGTCCAGTCCAGTCCAGTATCTGGCCAACTTAGCTTGTGTTCCAGCTACAGCCCGTGGTGTGTGGGGCCCCCATGGCCACGGGTCCTCCTGAATCCTGATACTCAGAAACTCTGTGACATGGTAGATACTTGTCTTACGTTCTGGGGTAATTTGTTATGCAACAACAGATAACTGATACGTTAAATTCCAAGATGAAATATTAAGCAATTGTTAAACTCGTGTTTTCAAAGCCTGTTTAATGGCACAACTGCATTCATATGAGATAGCATCAAGGGTAATAAAAATATTTTTAAAAAACATCAAGTAGAATTTTATGAACAGCATGATCCCAGCTTAAATTCATCTTTATAAATCTTGAAAGAAAACATACCCAAATATTGGCAGTAATGTTACACAGGATAAGGTAAGTGCACGTTTAATCCTTCTGCACTCTCCTGTTCCCCCCAGATGTTCTGTAATGAGCTTATATGCCTTTTATAATCAGAACCCAGAAAGGAATCATTAAATGTAACCTATAAATTTGTGCGAAGAAATTTCCATGAGATAAAAAGAAAGGAAGGAAGAAAAAAGAGAGAAAGAAAAGAAAGGAAGGAAGGAAGGAAGGAAGGAAGGAAGGAAGGAAGGAAGGAAGGAAGGAAGGAAGGAAGAAAAGAAGGAAGAAAGGAAGGAAGAAAGGAAGGAAGAAAAGAAGGAAGGAAGGAAGGAAGGAAAGGAAGGAAGGAAGGAAGGAAGGAAGGAAGGAAGGAAGGAAGGAAGGAAGAAGGAAGGAAGGAAAGAAGGAAGAAAGGAAGGAAGAAAAGGAAGAAAGGAAGGAAGAAAAGGAAGAAAGGAAGGAAAGAAGGAAAGGAAGGAAGGAAGGGAAAGAAAGAAAGAAAGAAAGAAAGAAAGAAAGAAAGAAAGAAAGAAAGAAAGAAAGAAAGAAAGAGAAAAGGAAGGAAGAAAGGAAGGAAGAAAGAAAGAGGGGTATTGCAGGGGGCTGTCCTGTGTACGGCAGGGTGCTGGGCGGCAGCCCTGGCCTCTGCCCCGGATGCAAGGAGCCCCTTCCTCCCCAGTTGTGACAGCTCCAATGTCTCTGGACATGGCCAGCATCCCGGAGAACCACGATGCCAGTGCTTTCGCTGCTGGTTCTTCTGCTCCTACAAAGTGATATTTGCAATTTTTTTTTAAATTTCTTTATTGATTAAGGTGTTACATGTGTGTCCTTCTTCCCCCATTACCCCCCTATCCCTCCCCCACACACACACACACACTCAATTACAGTGACTACGTTTCCAGCCCGGGAGAGCTGGCATCCCTGGGCCGGAGGGAGAGGAAGGGGAAGCCCTTGGCCCTGGCTTTGTAATCCTCTCCCCGACATACTGCTGCGTCTTCTCTTTATGCAGCGCTGAGCTCCCCAGGCAGACCTCCCGTCTGGAGTTGATAATCTCATTACAACTAATCCTGTTTACTGCCGTTCTCTTGGCAGGACAGTCTTGTCTGGACCAGGCTCTTTCCTTGCACCCACTGTTCTTGCTGCTCCATTGTTCGTGGGGACGGTGGCCTGGCCCTGTAAGCACTCATTGATAGGGCTTATCCTGTTTACCGGGAGTCTGTAGGAGGGCCTCACCAAATACTTCCATCCCTTCCTTCAATAAATGGCTCTCTTTGATCTGTGTGAGGCAAAATAATGTTTATCAGAAGCTGGGCTTCCTTTAGCTAATGATGGGCACATCCTGTCCCAGAAAGCTCCCCAAAATAACACTTTCTGAAGTTCAGAATATTTTCAGGTTTCTCTTTCTTTGTACACTTTTTTTTTTTTTTTTTTTTTTTTGGCAGGGTATCTCTTCAAGGCAAGTGAAGAAAGAGGCTGATTTTCATTTTTTGAGCTCAAGGTAATACAAGGCTGAATGGTTTTCTGCAGGTCACCCCCAAACAGGAGCAAAGGAACTGGACTGATGATAATATAAACAGTTGGACCCAGGACAATGTACCAGATTAGGGCTGGCCAGGTGAGATCCCTTTTCATATTGCCGTTCAAAACTCCCAAGTTATTTAATGAGGTGAACAAAAGGTCGCGGCGTTAGTCATCTGAGTAACAGGGTGGCAGAAGCCAGTTCAATCCTGTGGGTGAATGGTAAGTGGAATTTTACACTTCCTTGGCTTTTCACAACATTGCTGGGTGAGGAGAGATTCTCTGTCTACAGCCGTGGTTCTCAAAGTGTGGGCCCCGTGTTACAGCAACCTCTCAGGCCCCACGCCAGGTACTGAATTGGCTACTGCGGAGGTGGGGCCCGCAAGCTGTGTGCACAGGAGCCCTCCAGGTGGTTGGGGCGCGTGCTGGAGTTTGAGAACCCCAATCTACATCAATACCACCCCCCCAACTGCAGTGTCCATACAGAATCACTTAGGAAGCTGATTGAAAGGAAGGCAGACTCCCAGGCCCCATCCTAAAGGCACGGATCGTAGATCGCTTGGTCTAGGTGGGCTCCGGAAGTCTGTCTTGTCTTTTGTTTGTTTTATTGAAATCTCTTTAGCTGACAGTTGACAATAATATTATATCGGTTTCAGGTATGCAACACAGTGATTCTACATTTATACACCTTACCACGTGATACCTGTAAGTCTAGTAACCATCCGTCACCAGGCAAGGTTGTGATGAAATCATTGACTGCATTCCCGCTGCTGTACATTATATCTCTGTGACTCATTATTTTATAACTGGAAGTTTATACCTCTTGGTCGCCTTCACCTTTTCAACCCCCTCCCCACAGGCAACAATCAGTTTGTTCTTTGTTTCTGGTTTTTCTTGGGGGAGGGGTTGTTTGTTTGTTTTAAATATGATTTGATTGATTTTTTTTTTTTAAGCGGGAGAGAGGAAGGGAGAGGAAGAGAGATAGAGAAACATCAGGGAGAGAGAAAATGGATCGGCTATCTCCTGCACGACCACCACTGGGAATGGAGCCCACAAGGTATGTGCCCTGACCAGAAATCTAACCGGCAACCCTTCGGTGCCTGGGAGGATGCGCAACCAACTGAGCCACATCGGCCAAAGCTCTGTTTTGAGTCTGTTTCTGTTTTGTTTGTTCATTTATTTTGTTTCTTGAGATTCCACATGTAAATGAAATCATATGGTATTTGTCTTTCTCTGTCTGACTTATTTCACTTAGCATAATACCTTCTAGAGCCATCCATGTTGTCACAAATGCTAAGACATCACTTATTTTTATTGCTGAATAATATTCCATATATATATATATACATATATATATATATATATATATATACACACACAAACACACATATAGGTATATTGTGTGTGTGTGTATATATTATCTGTTCATTGATCATGGATACCTAGGTTGCTTCCATATCTTGACTATTACAAATAATGCTGAATGAACATAGGGGTGCATATGTCTCGTTGAATTAGTATTTACGTTTTCTTTGGATAGATGCCCAGAAGTGGCAATGCTGAGTCACGTGGTAGTTCTACTTTTAATTTTTTGAGGAACCTCTATACTTTTTCCATAGTGGCTGTGCCAATTTACAATCCCATCAACAGCATGTAAGGGTTGCCATATCTTCACATTGTCACCAACACTTGTTATTTATTGACTTTTTGATAGTAGCCATTGTGGTGTGAGGGGATATCTCATTGTGGTTTGGATTTACATTTCATATGTTGGCCATTTGTATATCCTCTCTGAAAAAATGTCTGTTTGGTCCTCTGCCCATTTTTCAATTGAACTGTTTGCTTTTTTGATTTTGAGTTGTATGAGTTCTTGATAGATTTTGGATATTAGCCCCTTATCAAATATATCATTTGGAAATATGTTCTCCCATTCAGTATATTGTCTTTTCATTTTGTTTCCTTCACTGTGCAAAACCTTTTTAGTTTAATATAGTCCCATTTGTTTATTTTTGCTTTTGTTGCCTTTGCCTGGGGAGACATAATTCAAAAAAAAATTGTTAAGACTGATGTCGAAGAATTTACTGATTTCAGTGACTCTCCAGCCTGTTGCTGGCACCCACAGAGATGGTCATTCTTTGTCCCCAGCCACATAAGGATGCCAGCGCCTACAGCCCCACAATAGTCATGGACGGGGCCCCAGTAGAGCCACAGTTGTGCAGTTTGTGCCCTGCACCAAGGTGCCCAAGGGAGGGAGGGGACAGGTGTGGGCTGAAACCCAGCTGGCTCTCTGCTCACCAAGAGCAGTGCCTGGCACTGTGCGGTGGGCACCCGGAGAAGGGCCCTGTTGTTTGCCCCTTTTATCGGACAGATATTTGTATTTAATTACATTAGATTATCCACTGAGACTAAATTAATGTTTTATTGTCATCTCATTGTTTAGGTGAAAATGGGGGCTTTAGAGCACTTGCAAATATTTTATGGGAAATAGTTAATTCATAGATGCTATTTCATAGAGCAGGTTCAGGTTTAATAGATTAACTGAGCAGAAAGTACGGGGAGTTCCCATATGCCCCTCCCCACGTCCTCCTGCCCTCTCCAGGCGCCCCCATTAGTCACACCGCAGAAGTGCGGTGGGTGTCTTACAGCTGCTGAGCCAATGTAGGTGCATGTTGTGAAGTCTGTGCTTTGGAGGAGGGTGCGCTCTCTGTGCTGTCCGTTCTGTAGGTTTTGACAAATACGTGATGACATGTATTCACCATTTCTGGATCATACGGAACAGTTTCACTGCTCTGAAAATCCCGTGTTTCACCTTTCACCCCTCCATCCCTTCTCTCCCCTCCCAGGCCCTGGAAACCACTGGTCTTTTCCTGTTTTACAGTTTTGCAGAAGGTACGCTTTTTTCTTCATACAAAGGATTATCTGCCAGCCAGAACCGCAGGATGTTTCTGCCCAGAGCCCCGTCATTTTTAACATTCAGCGAGTGCCTAGAGCAGCCATGGGCAAACTACGGCCCGCGGGCCGGATCCGGCCCGTTCGGCTGTTCTATCCGGCCCGCGGAGCCGAAAGAGCGGAGGGTTCTCTTGCTCTCCCCTCTGCTCCTTTACTTTGAATTTATATTAGTTCACACAAACACTCCATCCATGCTTTTGTTCCGGCCCTCCGGTCCAGTTTAAGAACCCATTGTGGCCCTCGAGTCAAAAAGTTTGCCCACCCCTGGCCTGGAGTCTAAGATCAAACCCAAATCAGGTTCTTTCTCTGGGTCACTCCGTGTAACCCATCTCCCTTGTTTCTGCTTGTCCTTCTACCCCCCTTCCTCGCAGTCATCCGCCCTTCTCTTCGATGTGTCTGTGTCTGCATTCTAAAGGACCATCCACAGGGATGAGGGTGCTGGCCGCCTGTGTGGGCCGCACAGCAGCCACTAGCGTCGTGGGGTCACTGAGCACTTGAAATGTGGCTGCTGTGATGGAGGAACTGAGTTTTCAAATTCCATGGCATTTGAACAATTTCCACTTCGCCCCATGCGGCCAGTGGCGATTGGATTGGACAGCACCGGTTTGAGCTCTTAGCCATGGCAGATCCTCCATCCCGATGGCATTCACAAACTCTCCCTGCACCTCCTGCCTGACATCCTTCCCTTCTTGAATCCGCCCTGACCCATTAGAAAGGGACGGAATCCCGTCAGACCCCGTGGCTGGGATACACAGCGCCCGTGTCTGTCACATTTATTGCCACCAGCTTTGCTCACATTTTCTCTTACACGTACCATGGAGACACCCTGTCACAGTTCCTTCGCTTATGAGGCTTCTCCACAGTCCTTTTCTAGACATTTTTGTGTCTTCCTCTGTGAAGTGTTTTCGGTTCCAAACTCTACTCCTGGAAAAAACAGTAGTTACATCACTGTTGGCAACGGCGCTAAGCCATTGTAGGGGGTTAACACGTGGCATTTTAGCTGCTCGTGGCAGGACACTCGAGGAATGGAAAAGGGAGAAGAGAGGAAACATTCACATCAGAAGGAATGAGGGGTGTCCGTCTAGGAGTCAGCGTGGAGTGAGTAAGGGGCTGTGGATGGCGGCTCTCAGGGGGATGGAGGTCCAAGCACATCTATGCCCCCGACAGGCCCATGACATTGGTCCTGTGACTCAGTCTCTCAGGGACCCAGCTTTCTCCTTCAGAAAACGCAGGGTTTGGGCCAGACACTCCAATTGAAGGCGGCTCTTACTAGTAGATTCCAATGCTCCTTGTGTCCAAAGCAGTCTGGGAATGACCGGGAACATTGAAAGGAACTTTAGTCACCCAGAAAATGTCAAACAATCTCATCCCCGCGGCCCCCTTCCCCAACCAGCAATGTTTGTGATGAACACATCAACTTTGCTTAGGACAAGACCCAAACAGTATTTTATGAACCAACAAAACCCAGTCCAGAGTGAGTCATTGGTCCTACCTACTGCAGTGGCTGACCCAACCACAAGAGTTTGTGAATAGCCTATAGGGTGTCCTCAAAACATCTGCACAAACCTTTTATTTCCAGTGCTTTGAACAGAAATAAACACAGTCATTAAGCAAACTCTACATCCCACCAAACAGACGGAAAGTTCGAGCAGAAGCATGGGCTCCCTGGCATGCCCATGTGAGTGGTCAGTTCGATGCCTGGCCTCTGTTATATAAGCAGCAGCAAATGTTCGCATGTAAAAATAGGGCGAGTTGGTGCTGGAGTGAGAACCATGTTTTGGAACTCTTAATGTGCGGATAATTGCCACTTAGGCTTCCAAGCTAAACGATTCACTAATGGCAGCTCGGATGCGACATGACACAGAGTGAAATCATTGATTCATGACTTGGGAGACTCTGAGTAGGCTGTCCGCAGCCAAGGGCCTAAATAGTTTTTCTCTCCCTCCTTAAACCTTGCTTCTGCTGCCCCGTGTGCAGAATGCACATGGAGGTACCGTGGCGATTAAATGAGACCAGGGCGTAGCGTTGCAAACTATTCCTTCAGCCCCCTTGGCCCCACTGCAGTTGTATATCTGTTTGCATCGTCACGTGACTACTGTCTCTCTTTCCTGTGTCTGAGTTTGCTCCTCTGTGAGGGAGGACAATGATGGAATCTACTTGACTGAATACTGGTGAAATTTAAGTGAGATAATACACACCAAGAGCTTAGGACAGTGTCTGGCACATAGCGAGGACCCCATAAACGTTAATGTGTTTTCAATGATGATGATGATGAGAGTTAATGTGTAATCAGCACTTCATAAATGACAGTTCATCTTTTATTATATACTATCGTTGTTGAGAGGGTATTTGCCCTTTTGAAGCATCCGTTATATGGAGGTCTTCAGTTCACTACACTGTAACACAGGGGTGGGGAACCTTATCTCTGCCAAGGGCCATTTGGATATTTATGACATCATTCACGGGCCATACAAAATGATCAGCTTAAACATTAGCCTGCTGTATTTGGTCAGATATTTAATTAATTCACCCCTAAGGCCTTGGCAGGGCCAGACCAAACGATTTCACAGGCCTTGTACAGCCCGCGCAGGCCGTTCCCCAGCCCCGTCAGGACCACTGCTCTCCCTTTCATTGCTGCGCGAGGCAGAGGAGTGTGTCAAAGGAGACACCAAAATGATGCACACAATGGCACCTGGGAGTCAGGCACGCTGGGTTCCAAGTCCAGCTGTAGAGTGACTTTGGGTAAAAGTGCACGCTGCCTTTTTGCACCCACTCTTTTTGCACACTGTTTTTGCACCCACTCTTTCCTCTGAATCTCAGTTTAAATCTGATCATTAGTGTCTCTGTCCACCCTCCTGCCACACACACACACACACACACACACACCAGTGTCAACAGCTACCACTTTGAATGGCCGCGTGTTGCCTTTGGGATAAAGCGCCCAACCTGGCCGCAGGATCTGGCCCCCTTTCCGTTCTCTCTCCCGGTTCTGTCCCTGTCCTCTCAGCTCCGGCCGCAGTGGCCTTGTTTTCGGCCCTCAGAAGGGCTGTTTGGCACTTTCTTGCCCCTGTCATGTTCAACAACATCGTGTCTCTTCTGCGTGGAATGGTTTTCCCTCCCAGCATCAGCATCGCCTCGCCAATTACGCGAATCACCACGAATGTCCAGGCTTAGACATTGCTCAGTAAGATCTGTCCTCCCACCTGCACCTCAGTCAGAGTCCCTGTGGTATGCTCCTTGGTTTCCTCTTTCTCTACACGCACTACACTGCGATGTCTGTCCCCCTTCAGCTCCATGGGTTACCTGTGCGTGTGGAGGGTGAGGCCGGGCGGGGTGGGGAGCATCAGGCCCACTCAGGTTATTACTGCGGTCCCGAGTCTAGCCCAGTGGTTGCTCATAATACGCACGGGCTGGATGCACGGAGGACTTAACATCAGGAGACTCATGGCGACCCCTAGATGTGAGAGGCTGAAGGAGATGATTTGTACAGAGTTCAGCACAACCCTTGCTCATGGCAAATGTCCACTCCATGGTGCCCACGGTCCTGGATCAGAGTGTCTGAGTGACGAATGTGTGTCATTTCTAAATTCTGTGGTGGACACTTCTCCAATGGGGAGTTCAAGGAAGATAGGCACGCTGCCTTTTTGTGCCCACTCTTTTGAATACTATTTGAGAGTTTTAGAGCAGGACAAGATGAAACACGTGCCAAACCCAAACTTGGAGCCAGGACAGAGCGGCTTTGGGGTGAGAGCTCTGGTGTACCTGTCTGTCTGCATGGGCCTCGGGCGCCAACGTCCACAGCCCAGGTCGTCAACCAGATGGTACCAGTTTGCAGAGCTGTTTTTCAAAAGAGCAATATGACCTCTGCCTATAGAAACCTATGTGTTGGCACTCAGAAAATGACTGTGGGAATAGCATATAAACATACAAGTTGCAAAAGGTCCTTATGGAATCTGCATGAATGTCAATAGCTGAGTCAGACCTGAGTAATAACAGGTGAACACTGTACCTGCAGCTGGAATTTGAAGATAGGGTTTTCATAATGGAGACGATATTATGTAAAATTTGGTGTGTAGAGTTGCATCTTCTTTTATTAAAAGACTAGAGGTCCGGTGCACGAAATTCGTGCACAGGAGGGTGTGTCCCTCAGCCCAACCTGCACCCTCTCCAATCTGGGACCCCTCGAGGGATGTCTGACTGCCCGTTTAGGCCCGATCCCTGTAGGATCGGGCCTAAACGAGCAGTCGGACATCCCTCTCACAATCCAGGACTGATGGCTCCCAACTGCTCACCTGCCTGCCTTCCTGATTGCCCCTAACCACTTCTGCCTGCCAGCTTGTCACCCCCTAACCACTCCCCTGCCAGCCTGATTGATGCCTAACTGCTACCCTGCCATCCTGTTTGCTCCTAACTGCCCTCCCCTGCAGGCCTGGTCACCCCAACTGCCCTCCCCTGCAGGCCTGGGTCCCCCCCAACTGCCCTTCCCTGCAGGCCCGGTCGCACCCAACTTCCCTCCTCTGCTGGCCTGCTCATCCCTAACTGCCCTCCCCTGCAGGCTTGATCACCCCCAACTGCCCTCCCTTGCAGGCCTGGTTCCCCCCTCCCCCAACTGCCCTCCTCTGCTGGCCTGATCACCCACAACTGCCCTCCCTTGCAGGCCTGGTCCCTCCCAACTGCCCTCCTCTGCTGGCCAGATCGCCCACAACTGCCCTCCCCTACAGGCCTGGTCACCCCTAACTGCCCTCCCCTGCAGGCCTGGGTCCCCCCAAACTGCCCTTCCCTGCAGGCCTGGTTGCCCCCAACTTCCCTCCTCTGCCGGCCTGGTCACCCCTAACTGCCCTTCCCTGCAGGCCTGGTTGCCCCCAACTTCCCTCCTCTGCCAGCCTGGTCACCCCTAACTGCCCTCCCCTGCAGGCTTGATTGCCCCAAACTGCCCTCCCTTGCAGGCCTGGTTCCCCCCACAACTGCCCTCCTCTGTCAGCCTGGTCACCCCTAACTGCCCTCCCCTGCAGGCTTGATCGCCCCCAAACTGCCCTTCCCTGCAGGCCTGGTTGCCCCCAACTTCCCTCCTCTGCCGGCCTGGTCACCCCTAACTGCCCTCCCCTGCTGGCCATCTTGTGGCGGCCATCTTGTGTCCACATGGGGGCAGCCATCTTTGACCACATGGGGGCAGCCATCTTGTGTGTTGGAGTGATGGTGAATTTGCATATTACTCTTTTATTAGATAGGATAGAGGCCTGGTACATGGGTGGGGTCCAGCTGGTTTGCCCTGAAGGGTGTCCCGGATCAGGGTGGGGGTTCCCTTGGGGTGTGGGGCAGCCAGGGCAAGGGGCCTGTGGTGGTTTGCAGGCTGGCCATGCCCCCCCCCCCCCGGTGACCCAAGCGGGGGCCCTGGTATCTGGGATTTATTTACCTTCTATAATTGAAACTTTGTAGCCTTGAGTGGAGGCCTAGGCTGTCCAGGGTGTGCAGAAAGCTTGGCTTCCTCCATTACTGGGGAAACCCAAGCCTCCTGCTCACTCTGTGGCCGCAGCCATCTTGGTTGGGTTAATTTGCATACTTGCTCCTGATTGACTGGTGGGCGTGGCTTGTGGGTGTAGCGGAGTGATGGCTAATTTGCATATTGCTCTTTTATTAGATAGGATTATGAACAAGGGTGAGACTTCTTTTACTTTCAACTGACCAGGTCTCTTACGTTACGAATTTAACATGGGCAGGATAAATGCTAACGACCCTTAGTGTTAGAAGAACCTTTATAATTCCAAGGAATGAAGTCATAATGTTGGTATGCGATGTATCAGGATTGATGTTACAAAACGGAAACTTGGATCCCATCTTCTAAGACTGGTCCAGAATTGCATGAGAAGGCGGGGTGGGTGGCTATGAAAGGATATTTGGAAAAGGGAAGGAGAACCCACTGGCTTCTACCTCTTCCAAACTAATTCCTCTACTACGAGTAGCCTGAGTCTGGCTTTCCCCTGGGCAGCCCTGACAGAGCTTCTATTAATAGACTCGGTGTATCAGTTCGGAATGTATTTGGCTGCAGGTAAAAGAGTGGTGTCTCTGTCTCCTTTTAACAGAAAATTAAAGCTTTATCGGAACTCTCAGGCAAACAGCTACTTGTGTTTTATTGGCTGCGAAAATGAACACTTAGTTGGGCAAGTGTTTAGTGAGGGAAAAGATGGAAGTGGATATTGGGTAAGCAATTAACAGTGACGCTCCACTTGGCCGAGGCTTCATGCTATACTGGTTGCTGATGGCATGTAGGGAAGGGTGTCAACTGACCTAGGTGGCCGGCCATGCTCTCCTGGTGGAGAGGGAGTAGACAAGAGAAGGTCTCACAGGCCCTTTATGGTGGATTCCAAATCCATGAGCGCTCAGCTAGCAAGGGAGCTCACTGGTCATATTTTACTATCAACTTATATTTTCAAAGTTATGGTGTAATTCTGAGCTGAATTGGATGCTTTGCTACACAGGAAATGAGTGACTAAGTGACCATTCACAATGGCTCAGAGGTGCCTCTGTGTGGCTGTGGGTCCCTGCCCTTTAGAAATAGCAGGGCCTTCCTGGTGTCCCGTGGGCACACAGCCTATTTGAAAAGTTGGACGGAGATCTGAAAATTCCCATCCCATTCCATCTGCCAAAGCCGCCACGGCGTTTCTTGTGACCCGCATGGGAAGCACATGGAGGTCATTGGACGTTGGGAGCCCTTCGATGCTCAAGTTGTGTTTCTCAAGCAAGGGCTCTGATAAACTCACCTCCAAACGTGACCCTGCAGGAGGCAGTCGCCATGCTTGTTCTGGCCCCATTCCTGGTGCAGTCCAGGGTTCTGGGAAGATTCGCTTGAATTACAACCTCTTTCTCCCCCTCCCACACTCACAATTTCTTACATAACATGTGTTACAGATACCAAAACGGAAAATCTCCTGCTTGAACTAATTAAATGGATGTAATTTGCATTTAGCTTCTTTTTCTTTTAGGAGAGCTGGCCAAATTAACATGTTGTCCTGTTATTACTGTTTTTTTAGAGCACACATAAATTCATTTTATTTCTTTCACTTTCATGTCTTAGTGAAACTTTCAGTTTTGTTTTCTGTAGCAAAGATAGCAATGAGACATTTGGTACCTTCTGCATTTTCTTTAGCTCTATGATATGTATAAAGACTATTTCTTTTTAAGACTGTATTTCTCTTAGTATACTTATACGTTCTCTGGAGAATTGGTTCATTTACAAATGTCATACATGGTGTTTATGTATGAAAGTTAACAGTCACATTAATTAACTCAAAACATATTGGTTAATACTAGAGACACTACATTCCCCATAAATCATGAAAATATTAGCTTGCATGAAAACAGCAGATCAAAAAGCATTTTTAATTGTTTCATGTTACCACAAAACGCGTAAGCCATATTTCTCCCTGCAGTTCAGCAGTGACTCAATCTAACAAACATTAATTGAACATCGTGAGTCTGTGCAAAGGCACTTGCTCTGCGTGTAGAGAGGAATTGGACATGGCAGTACCTGCTCTCAAAGGCTCTTATCCCATTAAGAGGAAACAGACACAAAAACAAATAATTATAATGCGATTTGATAAAACACAGTGATAACTTACAAAGGACAAGATTTCACTGTTCGAGGATGGTGAAGAGAGGGCATTGGGCAAGCTCAAGAAGAAAAGTGAAGCCTCATGAGGGAGGCTGAGAGTGAGAGGCTGAGAGTGGTGGGAGGGCATCTGGGCCTCTGAGACACCACGTAGGGGAGCAGTCACGTGCCGGTAAGAATGATGGCACCTGGCCTAAGACAGTGTCTGTGAGGGGATGACAGGGATGACTTTGCAACAGTTAGGGTTGAACTGAACACTCAGCACTTTGATGTAGTATCGTGTCAAGAGTCTACCAAAGGTGAAACTTACTGATGATTCATTAAGATGATTTTGCTGATATTGTCTTCTCAACAGGTAATCTGATTTGAGGCAAATGTTTTGACAAATACTATATGGGCATAATCTGTTTTCATTTGAGTATTACGTGTCTATAAATGCTCAAGGCTATATGCATAATCAGTATCTTTTCACGGCATTGATTCTTGGTACATAGCAACGGACTGAGAGCAAAATAAGAAAATGATCTTCGTATTTGGTAGGTGTGAAGAAAAAACCACGCTGGCTTTCCCATTGGTCTGAGAGCCTCCATTCTGCCTGCATGACGGAGTTGGTTGGCCACCTACCACGGTACACAGGCAGAAGCGCTTTCCCAACCATGGCTATGAAGTGGCGAAGCAGCAGACTGCCTCTTTTATTCATTTTGTTGGCATATTCTGAGTACCAGGATGCTTGGAACTGGGGATAGACAAGTCAAGAAATTGAGACAAAGGGAGGTGTAAATAGATACTGTTTTGTAGAAAGTGGGGCCAGAGACCTTAGAGCAGTGGTCTTAGGCGACCCTGCTAGCGGTTCTCAACCTGTGGGTCACTGTAGAGCCTAAGACCATCGGAAAACACAGATATTTACATTATTATTCATAACAGTAGCAAAATTACAGTTATGAAGTAGCAACGAAAATAATTTTATGGTTGGGGGTCACCACAATGTGAGGAACTGTATTAAAGGGTCGCGGCATTAGAAAGGCTGAGAACCACTGCCTTAGAGGATGAAGAGAAATGAGTTAACTCTGCCTGGTGCCAACAGAAACACTTCACAAAGGAGAGGATGACTTAGCTTTGCAGGTTTTGAAGAATGGGGACAAGGAGAGACATACGGTGGCATCTCAAATACAGGGAAATGGGAGGTGATCTCTTTATTTCTCATCATTTGCTCCATCTCCCTGGGAGAGGTTGATATTTATCTGCCCCAGTTAAGATCAGGCTTAGTCATGTGACTTGCTTTGGCCAAGAAAATGTGAGACATATTTTGTGCCACTTCTGAGGAATACCTTTCAGATTCATCATGACATTCCAGCATCACTCCTTTTCCTCTGCACATGAAAAAGCACCACTTTCAGAAAAAGGGCTTCTCAGAGTAAAGAAGACCTTGGAGTAGAGCTGCAGACAACACGTCCTGTAATAAGCAAGAAATCAGCCTGTGCTGTGAAACACCACTGAGACCTGGGGATGGTTGTTACAGCAGCAACTTAGGAAAGCTGACTCACACAGATGTAGTACATGCAAAGGTGCAGAATTGTCGATGGTTATGAGGTGTGTGAGGAATGGTGAGAAGTTTTGCACGGCTCAGAATGTAGAGTAAGTGTTTAGAGCCTCAGGAATCAGAAATGGAGATGGAATGGCAGCTTGGGAACAGATATTTGAAGGGACTTAAATGTCCTGCTAAGAAAGTTGAACTCACCGAAACCGGTTTGGCTCAGTGAATAGAGCGTCGGCCTGCGGACTGAAGAATCCCGGGTTCGATTCCGGTCAAGGGCATGTACCTTGGTTGTGGGCACATCCTCAGTGGGAGGTGTGCAGGAGGCAGCTGATCGATGTTTCTCTCTCATCGATGTTTCTAGCTCTCTATCCCTCTCCCTTCCTCTCTGTAAAGTATCAATAAAATATATTTAAAAAAAAAAAAGTTGAACTTTATTCTTTAAATGGTAGAAAGCCAGGAGGAGCAAAGGAGTGACGTGACAAGATTTGTTTCTTAGGAAGATGATTCGAATGGGAGTGGAAAGAGACTAGTGCTGGTGAAGAGTCATTATAGTCCTAGTAACTAACATTTATTGTGCTCTTTCTATTGGCCAGGCATTTTGTATATATTTATGGAAGTAATCCTCACAACCCCATTTGGCAGCTATTATAGTGATCCTTTTTTCATAGGAAACTGAGGCACAGATAGGTTAAGTAACGTGGTCACTCCACAGCTCTCTACGGGTTGTGATAGGGACGGTCCACAAGAGTCAGAATTCCATCCCAAGCCACCTGGGTGCCACAATCCAACTCTTCACCCCAACATCACGCTCTCAAAATCCAGGCAAATGGTAACCAGCATCTGAATGGAGGCAGCACATGAGATGGAGAAGGTCTCGAGTCTCATGTTTCTTGGACTGCACAGAATAGGAGCATGAGTTGGAGCTTAAGGGTGAGGGAGGGGCCAGGGATAATGTCCCACTTTATAACTCAGGAGGCTAAACAGGTGGTGCAACAATGAGTGGAAACACGAGCTTGGGGAGGAAAAGAAAGCGTTTGGGGAAATGTTAATTTTGAGGCAAATATGCAGTACCAGGTAGAGATGACCTGCTGGCAGTTAGAATATGGCCCCCGGGCTCAGGAGCCATGTGGCGTGGAGGCAGGTGCGGGTGGAGCAGAAGGCCAGGGAGCAGGTATAGAGAGCGAATCAAGAAGACAACTACCGGCAGGAATTAGAAGAGCCCTGTTGTTTAAGGATAGACAGAGAAGGAGGAGGCAGGGAGAGGCTGAGAAGCAGTGATAAAGGCAAGAAAGAGGTCAGAGAACAGAGGAAGGCGTTTCAAATAGGTGTTCCCCACCAGCATGACTTAAAACTGGAAATATCAGGAGGAGACCACAGCCACCTCTGCTTCTGGCATGTGCCAGCCACATAATGACTTTGAGAAACAAGAGCCTCCACGTGCAGAGTGACCTCACAGTGGAGGTCACCAGCATCCCAGTGAGGGGCAAGGTGCACTGGGTGGAGGGAGAGAAAATGACCTTCCCCATCACAACCCTTAGAGAGCTGAGTACTTTTCTGCTTACTTATAACTACAGAACTGCTATGAACTTTTAAAATGACAGGTTCCCATAAGTGGGGGGGGGGGGGGCGGGGGGGAAGTGCATTACCTCAATTTACAGGCATTGCCCAATTCCAAACATGGTAATGAGAAAGATTTAAAAGTAAAATCTTTTCTGGAACACTCCCATACCTGGAAAAACCAGCTTATTTAATTCACTTCTTATATGCTTTCCAGTGACACTATTACATTTCAACCGCCTGTAACTAGTTAGAATAATAGTAAGGATATTTGCATAGATTCTTCTAGTTTTTGATGACTTAGTAGAAAACCAGAATGTTTTTACATACAAATAGCTTGAAGCTACACAGAATTTATTGTGCAATACTCTACGAGGAATATTCCACATGCATGCTCTGTAGTAGGCGAAGAAGAAAATGCTATTTTGTCTACAGTACAAATAGCATCTGTGTCCAATGCACCTCAAATTGTTGAGGTATTTTGTGATGATGTTTGAAAAGGGTTCCATGGAAACAAAAAATGTATAACGAAAATCATAGAGCATTTTAAAAAAGTTTAAAACATGGAGTTAAACAATCCCAATATTTTTCCATTGCAGGATTTGCAAGAGTCTTTATGTACTGGTTTACCTTGTATAGCTGCAGAGATGACTAGAGTATGCAGCAGTTTTCAATCCTATGTGACCACAGAGTTCCCATTTTTTTTCAAGAACACATCAGCTCCTTAATCAAATGTCCTAGGTGGTAGAGTATATTTCTGTTCAAAGTATTTGCTGCCTCACCCTACACCATCCTTTTTCTATGGGATTATCCTTCCCTGCTCCAGTGAACACAGTGGTGGATGTGTGTCCTTCTTTGGCCAATGGCTTGTGGCGTGGGCACGGGCCACTTCTGAGTGGACACAGTTAGAGCTGCCTGTGGCCGCCTACCCCTCCTCCCCAGACCAGCTATGTTCCACATAGAAAGTGCTCCCACACCCAGAGATCTGGAGTGTCTCATAATGAAAATGTAAATGCATAGGAAATAAACCTTTAGAGTTGTATGCCACTAGAATTTGGATATTTGTTGCCGCAGCTAACTTGGCCTACACTGACTGCATCCTAAGCACTTCTAAATTCAATTTCCAATCTTATAAATGATGAGATGTTCTTAGAATTATTCTTTAGGTTCAGGCAGTAACACTTGAAGATGTACTAAAAATATATATAGGAAACAGGACTTAAAGGAATGGCACACCTTTGAAAATTACCTGATATTGGCCCAAACGAACATTTCCAGGCCCAGTTCCCAGAGATTCTGATTAAATGGGCCTGGAGGGGGTCCAAGGACTCTGAATGTTAAACCAGCCTCCCAAGACATTACCAATGCAGGTGCTCAGTCAGCTGTGCCTGGGACAGTATTTTGCTCTAAAGCTACTCATTGGGTTAACAATTATATGCTAACGTGTATTTAAATAAAAGCCATTCCAATTTAAGGAGGCACTGGAGAGACTCTTCTTTTGAGTTCCTAGAGGCATGTGTGAAATTAGTTTCATTGCATTTTAGTTTATATTCATTATATTTCATCCTATATAATAAAGAGCTAATATGCTAATTAGACCGAACAGCAGAACAACCGTCCGGACAACCTTCCAGATGAACCTAGGGCTGCAAGGGTCGGCCGGGGCTGCGAGGGCTGAGCCCCTTGCACAAATTTCATGCATCGTGCCTCTAGTTATAATATAGTGCAAAATAATGTATGCACAAAATGGCACTCTCATGTTTGAATACCTGTCTTATTTCAAAAAAGCCTGGCTCTAAGTGACCTTTGGCTCCTTAAAAAAGAAAAAAATCAATCTTCTCTAAAAAGATTAACTTCTGTTACCAATGAAGATCACGGATTTTTCAGTTGCAAATGACAGAAACCTCATTCAAACCTCCTTAGGCAAAAAATAAAACTAGCCTGGCTGTGTTGTTCAGTGGTTGAGCATTGGCCTATGAACCAAGAGGTCATGAATCAATTCCCGATCAGGGCACATGCCCAGGTTTCGGGCTCAATCCCCAGTGGGGGGCATGCAGGAGGCAGCCAATCAATGATTCTCTCTCATCCTTGATGTTTCTATCCCTCTCTCCCTCTCTGAAATCAATAAAAATATAGTAAAAATATAAAAATAAATATTGGTTTATTAGTTAGAGAATTAAAATGTCCATCGTTTTGGGAGAATGAAGTTTAGTTGCTGATTGAACGAGCAGGACATGTTAGAACTGGAGACCAACTCTGCCTTGGGAAGGCGTCACGAGTGGGGAGAGGGCAAGACCAGGACGGTGCGCAGGTTTCCTGGGGAGAAGAGGCAGCAGGCAAGGCAGGACCTGAAGAGTCTGGGGACTGTGATTTCCAACAGGGAAGTTTGACAGGCTGTTACCAGGCAGAGGTCCTGGCAGCAGGGTACGGAATGACTAGGGGTAGGGAGTAGGGAGGTAGACAGTAAGGGTGTTGGTCAACTATATTCATTTATAGCTGTGTTACAGAAAAACCAAAGAAGCAAGCAACACTTAGGGCAGTGGTTCTCAACCTTTCTAGTGCCGCGACCCTTTAATACAGTTCCTCATGTTTTGGTGACCCCCAACTATAAAGTTATTTTCGTTGCTACTTCATAACTGTAATTTTGCTACTGTTATGAATCGTAATGTAAATATCTGTGTTTTCCGATGGTCTTAGGCTCTACAGCAGCGTTGGAGAACCACTATCAGGGTCGCCTAAGGCCATCGGAAAACACAGATATTTACATTATTATTCATAACAGTAGCAAAATTACAGTTATGAAGTAGCAACGAAAATAATTTTATGGTTGGGGGTCACCACAACATGAGGAACTGTATTAAAGGGTCACGGCATTAGAAAGGTTGAGAACCACTGAAGAGATGGAGTTACACCTATTATTATTATTATTATTATTACACGTGGGCCCAGAGAAAAATGTCTCTCAAATTCTGGGCAAAAAACATGGAGGACGTTTCTCTATTTATATCTTTTTACCTTCTTTGTCTCTCAAATATGGGGTTTTTCTGGTCCCCTTTGCAAGTTCTTAAAGAGCCCTATGTGCTGGGACTTTGAGACCTCAATCAAAGGCTTGGCCTGGTGCCAGCACTGACAACTTCATCTGGGGAAGGTTTATGGCCTCTCTGGAATGGGAGCAGTCTTATTTTCCTTATCATTTAAGCAAGCAAGCATTTACAGAAGCCAAAATAACAGGGTTAAAATTTCAAACAGCAGTTTTTATATAAGATGGATGCTTCAGCTGGATCTAGATGCTCAAAGACAGCTTTGAAGTATGTCTCTCCATCTCTCAGCTCTGCTTTCTCCAGGTTAGCTTCCTTCTCAGGCAGCTCTCCCGTGAGGAGCAACATGGCAGCCACAAGTTGCTGCTCCCCAAACTGGGTTTCATTGGTCTGGCTTGGGAAGGCCAATCTTTGACCCAATTTCTATGGCCATTTTGGGCCATGTGCCCAGCTCTGGAGACAGGGATGACATCACAGCTACCTGAATCATAAACGTTCCCCCCAAAGAAATGAAGGCACTGTTCCCAGCAGCAAGGGGGCAATGAAGACTGGGCGGGGAAGGTGCAATCTTGCCACTGTGGACTTCATGCCATTTCTCCGACGGTATACCAGCAAGCTGACAGGGAAGGGAACTCACACACTGGATTTTCCCCCCAAAGGAGATTTTTTCCTAAACTGTGTGAAGCAAGCAATTTTAGTCCAAAGTGTTTGAAGTAAGCAAATAGTATCTCTTCCTTCCTGAGAAAATCTCAGAGAGGAATTCAATGTTCTAGATTTCAGGGAGGTCTAATTGCAGCCATAGGAACCTGTGCCCTCTACTGCAAGGTTGCCTGTTCATAAAACTTCTCTACCAGATATGTTGAATCTATGTACCTATTAACCTTGCTTTAAATTCACAATTATTTCGTTTGCATGGAAGCCATATTTTCTGGAGATGCATAAAGTTTAGTGAGCAAAATGCTGGCGTGGCAGCCCCCTGTCCCTTGAAGTCAATTACTAAAGGCTGGAATGAGAGCCATTTGCTACAAAGAGTTCTTTAAAGTATCGCAGAGAAAGGCAGTTCAGTCTTTATTAGGACGTCCATCAACTCACCTGTGATTTTGAACCAAGACGCTATACATCAAATGTCTGTATAAAAGCAGGTTTTAGATTCTGCAGTGCCTTTCTGCTTACCGCTCATAGTTTCACTTATTCATTGTCAGGGAACAGTTGTAGGGTAAGGACATTTACGAAGATGTTTCTCCATTGACCTGTATCTTTTACCTAAAGAAAGCTTCCTCTGTGTGTCCCCCTGGTACAAATACCTCCCTATCTTGAAATTTTGTTTGTGTAATGTGCTAGTATGAGGCCGCGTATACAGTGAGTATGTAATAAATGTCACTAACTGATGACTCAGCGCAGCCTCCGCATGTTCTGCATTGTGCCACCATTCGCTGAAGCACTGGGAGTCATTTCTGAGACAACTTGGAGTTTTGCCCAGATCTAGATATTTGGGTATTTTACCAGAAATTTGGGAAATTCCAAAAATGAGATCTTTAAAAAAAAAAAAAATGTGGCTTCTTTTTCTGATCAAAACATAGCAGCTGTGCTTATTTGTTAATGCTCAAAATATAAAGTGCAGCACAGCAATGAGGTGAGGCTTGTTTAGGAAGACTGTTAAACTCGTTGTTGTCAGCTTCGGCCTCGGATTTCAACACCTGACTGCAGAGGAACAGCTCCGATGTGCGTAATCCGTGTGTGACTTGTGTGATCATGCAGATGGAGCAGCTTCTTCTGCCCTCCCTCACTTCACCTTCCCTCCTCGGCGGGACTGATGGAGTCACGCGTGTCCTTGCTGTTTGCAGACCATTGTAGGAAGCACAGAGCCAGCCAGGAAGCCAGACTCCTGCCCCTGCAGCCGACTGACCATCGTGAGGGTGATAAGTGGCTGCCATCCCACGAAGCGTTCAGGAACTGAAAAGTTCAAGGGCATGGAGGGCCTATCGGTGTCAGCCCCTTCCTTTGGTAGCTTGTAGACAAACTGCTAGAAGTCAGAATGGAAAGAAAGAGGAGGGTGGAGAATGAGTTGCCTGGATCCCGTGGCCAGATGTCCAGAAACCAAATCATAATAATAGTCTTTGCAACTGGTGTCCTTGAATTCCTTGAGCGACTCATGAAATTCTTCTTCTAACTTCAGCTGTCTGTTTGTGTCATCATCACGGATCCCACGGACAGCTTGATAAGCGATCTCCAGTTTTATCTCAGACAAGCGCATTTGGCTCAATCAACGGTCTCGCTTTGGAAGCAATTGGGATTTTGTCTAGAAAGCTATTTCGAGCTAAACATTTTGTTTTCAGCGTGTTGCTTTACCAATTTTCACAAGGTTGTGCTTTGGATGGACCTGGATTTTGCTCACAGCCCACCCCGCAACAGGCACACAAGCAAACCGGAGGTAAAAATATTATGTGTTTGGTTTCCTGATCTTTTCTTATCACAGGCAACTAACTACTGTATCTACGTAAGTCCCTGCTGACTTGACTGCGAGGCCTGCCAATAGAACTGTCTCGTGTCATGTCAAGGCAGCGGAGTGATGACCGGCCCAGCTTCGAGTCCTCCTCCACGCGAGGCTCCGCGGCATGCTGACTTGGCGTTTACAGCTGTTTGCTTACAGAACCGTGTCAGGTTTCTATGGCTCCGAGTGCTGGCTCACATTACAGTCAAGTGGAAGCAAGAAAATGCAGGCCAGCCTTTCATGGAAAAAGAGGCTTGCCGCGATTTCAGGTTTCTCGGTAAATGAGCGGAGAAGAGGGAGATGCAATCTCCCTTGGCTTTTCCAAGATTTTGACAGAAAGAAGTTGTGGAGTTGGGGGTGTGGGTAGGTCATGTCAGAACTGGAGACCAGACCTGCCTGTGCCTCTGGGAAGGCAGTGGGTGGGGTGCTGCTGGTAGGAGGGGAGGGGTGAAGGCTGGGCACAGGCCCAGTAGGGGCTCAGCACCTGGAGTCCAGGGACAGGAAGGTGGCGATCCAGACAAGTAATCTGCACGAGGAAGGTTAGATATAGTGTGCGCAGGTGAATGGTCTGTCAGGTTAGGGCTAAGCCTGACGGGCAGTGGTGAGGAGGAGTGAGGTCGTCAGAATCAAGAGCACTAGTCAGCCAAGGTCATGGCACCCTCTGGGCTAAGGGATAGACCCTAATGTTGATTGGTGGGGTTTACAAGGAGAGCCTTACCTAAGACAGGAGCACAAGGGTTAAACCCTGAAGCCATCTGATTACAACAGTGACTTGGTCACGAAGAGCGAGGAAAAGGGAACCCCTATTCATCGATTGCCTCCCATATGCATGTCAGACTCTGCACGGACCATAGATTTTGTTCAACAAGTGTTAATTGAGCACCTACTATGGGCCAGGTGCTGCTCTAGGCCCAGGGGAAGAGCAGTGAAGAAAACAAAATCCTTGCCCCCTTGGATCTTACATTGTCCTAGGGCAGACAGACAATAAACAAAATAAATAAACTTTATTCTAGGTTAGAGGGTAATACGTGCTCTGGAGGACAACAAAGCAGGATAGAGCGATGAGGCGTGCGGAGGATTACAATTTGTAATGAAGTTGGGCAAAGCCTCCCTGAGAAGGTGACCTTTGGGCAAATCCTTGAAGGAGGTGATGCAGTGAGCCTTGCAGACCCTGGAGGAAGAAAGTTCCAGGCAGAGGAACTAGCAGTGCAGCAGCCAGGAGGTGCGAGTGTGCCTGGGGTAGCCCACGATCGGCCAAGACCAGAATGGCCGGATTCGTACGAGTGAGGGCAGAGCAGGAGATGAGCGAGGCACAGGCTACCGGTGCAGGCGAGGATCATGCAGGCCCTTCCAGGCCAGTGGGTCTCAACCGCGGTCAGTTTGCTTCCAGGGGACATTCGGCAATGTCCCTGGAGCATTTCTGGTTGTCAGAGGTGGGGGCTGTTTGTTCCAATTTAGACTTTAAAGATTCGAAGTGGACTTTCTACCCGCACAGGAGCTCCATCTGGGCCAGTGGGTGGCCAGCACATTGGACAGGGGCATTCGGTTTCAAACCGGTGTCTATTGATTGAACTAGTCAGAAACAAACAGATAGGGGGGTTGTTTTGTTAGACCTATTATTGAAGTAGAATACACATAAAGAACAGTGTACATGTCAGCAGGACACACTGATCGATTTTCACAAGTGAAGCACTGATACTGAACTAGCTCCCACATCGAGAAACAACATGGTCAGCCCCGCGCCACCTTCTCCAACCCAGCACTCTTCCGAGAGTAGCCACTATCCTGACTTTTCATACCACAGATTAGTTTTGCCAGTTTTCCAACTTCTTATACATGAGATCATATAGCATGTGCCTGGCCTCCTTCCCTCCATGTTGTTAGTGAGATTCATCCATATTGTGGGTAAAGTGCAGACCTTTCATTCTCATGGACACATAATGGCCCTTGTGTGAATGTAGAACAGCCGATCCAGTCCCCTGGACGGGCGTTGGCATGCTTCCAAGGGGTTATTGTGAGTAGTGCTATGAAGATCCCAGGGCATGCCTTCTGGAGAAGGGGTACCCCTCTAGGAGTGGGGTTGCAGGGTTGTAGACGAGAAAAGAAATCTTGATAAGATGAAATGTGGCGTAACTAGAGCGGTAAACAGTGGGTAGAGATATTGAAGCATAGTAACCTCCATCTTGTATAAAAACTGCTGTTTAAAACTCTCTGCTATTGTTAGATAGTCCCTAGTCCTGTAAGCTCTGTCATTATAAACTCTGTCACTTTAAACAGTCTGTTGTTCTGTAAAATGACTTTGTTTTTTAGTTTAAATAATAGAAAAAGATAAACTTAACTGCCTGACCTTGCAAGCTAGCCATCCAATGTGATAGATAATTCCCATATTCTTATGCCAAGTACAAACTCATTATGTATTCAAGGTTACAACTGTCTGTAACAATAACTCACACAAAGCCCTTTGTAATATCTGCAAACAAAGAGGCTCGAAAAGTATAAATACGAGACACTTCCTCTATTTCGGGGCTCAGAGATTTGGAAAAGACACCTCCCTCTGGACCAGGTGTGAATAAACGACTCCTAATTAATTGGATCATTAAAGCGTCTTGTACCTCATTTGATGATTTTCGATACAACAATATAATAGGGAAGGTTTGGACAGGCTCAAGAGTGAAGGAGAAAGTCCAGAGCTCAGGATAGAAATGGCTGGGATGGTGAGGAGGTGAAGTGCAGGTGAAGCCGAGGTGAGCGATGCTGTATGTAGACAGGTGTGCAGCTTGCCGAAAGCAGGGGCAGCTGTGTGGGCTCGTGAAGGGCTTGGGTGGGAGTCAAACAGCCTGTGTTTGAACCTTGCTGGGCCAGCTGTGACTGAGTGACGTGGAGGCCCAGTTCTGGCTTTCCAGCGCAGGCAACCCAGGTTATGGAGAAGTTTAAATCCATCCGTTCAACAGCCACTGATGGAATGCACACCCACGTGCAGGGCAAGAGGGAAGGGTCCTTGTCCTCACTGGCTTTACCAGGAAAAGACAGTGAGCAGTGATCATTTAATTACAATATGGGATGAAGGGATCTTCTCTGAGCCCAAGTAGACGGGAGCCAGGCCAAGAGTTGGGGGAGAAAAATTCCAGGCGGGTGAAATAGCATGAGAGAGACCTCAGGAGGGTGAGGAGCGCGGCGTGTGTGAGGAAAGGAGGCAGTGAGAGTGCAAACAGGAAGCAAAGGGAGAGCAGCAGGGAGAGGCGGTGGGAGGGGCAGGCAGGGCCTGTAAGTGATGGGCTTTGCCTTAATTGGTTTTGAAACATTTTAAACTGAAAGTAAGGAGAGAGCTGGGAGTGGAGCAGGAGTGGGGATAGAATTGGGTGAGTGCAGAAATATAGATTGATTTGTGAATTTGCGTTTCAGTATTCATCCATGAATTCATTTACATTTATGGGATGAGGGACCACCAAGGGATTCTAGTAATGTCCGAAATAATTTGGGTATCAATCACTATTGAATCAATGAATACATACATAGTGATTTATGGGGTTAACAGAACTTGAAAAAAAAAAATCTGTTTAAGATTCCCTCCCTTTGCTCTGATATTAACTTGGTTATTCAAGTAGATTTCCATTCTAGGAATATTTGTTGGGTTATTAGGCATCGACGTCCATTCTAAGCGGTATGTATTGTCTCATTTAATCCTCATCACAACCTAGGGAGGTAGGTTTTCTTTCAGTCTCCCTCCTAGTGATGGGGAAGTGGACACTGAGAGGCACATGGATCCACTGGCCCGAGATCATCCAGTTAGTAAGCATGGAGCCAGGCAGGGTTCACACTCAGGCAGTCTGATCCCGACCCACAGGCTCTCAACGACCACTCTTTGCAGCCTCCAAAAAGAGGTCACAAACAAGTCAACAAAAACACCTGCTTAGGTTGGTTGCTCCACTTCTCATTTTAAATTAATAAATTGGCATCGTGCTTGCACGTTAATCTGGTGAGTTGATTTGCATGACACTAAGAAGCCTGAGCTTCCAAACCTGCAAATCCAGTTGTGGATCAATGACTGGAGCTCAGGAAATCGGGAAGAGAAGAGACTGGGTAGGTACCGGGGGTCCAAGTCATGCAGGCCTTGTAGACTATGGAAGTGTTTCGGATTGCTTTCTTGGTGCCAAGGGCAGGGAATCTGGTTGGTTAGGAGGTGATTGCAATAGTCTGGGTGAGGAAGCTGGCACTTAGACTAAGGTCAGAGCAGTTAAAATGAGGTGCAATGAGAGATTCTAAGTAAAAGGCCTCACAAAATGCTTGGCCCAGAGTGGGCACGCTGTACAGAGTGGCTATTGTTAACAATGAGGGCAAGTTCATGCCAATCTACCAGGCCATGTTCATGGATGGGAAACTGCTTCTTTGGCATGGCCTTGAGAATGATTCTGAACCCCTTGCAAACCTGCATGGAGCGAGTGCGTGATGGATGAGAGATGTCTGCCATGAGCGCGGGACAAGCACACAAGCCACGGGGTGCCTCAGTCATGATTTTCAAGTAAAGACAAGGTTCTCAGAGAGATGGTTTTGAGTCATTTTTCTCAATATTAAAACATCCAAAATACTATCTACACTAATAAAAGAGAAACATGTAAGTTGACCGTACCTCCGCTACGCCCACGAGCCACGCCCACCAGCCAATCAGGAGAGAGTATGCAAATTAACCCAACCAAGATGGCTGCAGCCACGGAGTGAGCAGGAGGCTTGGGTTTCCCCAGCAATGGAGGAAGCCAAGCTTCCTGCCCTGGCCAGCCCTGGCCTCTGCTCAAGGCTACAAAGTTTCAATTATAGAAGATAAATAAATCCCAACAAAAATGGCGGCAGCCACGGAGCTGGAGAGAGCAGGAGGCTTGGGTTTCCCCCAGCAATGGAGGAAGCCAAACTTCCCACCTAGCCTGGCCTGCCCTGGCCTCTGCTCAAGGCTACAAAGTTTCAATTGTAGAAGATAAATAAATCACAGATACCAGGGCCTCCACTTGCATCACTGGGGGGTGTGGCCGGCCTACAAACCACCACAGGCCCCTCACCCAGGCCGCCCCATGCCCCAAGGGAACCCCCACCCTGATCCGGGACACCCTTCAGGGCAAACCAGCCGGACCCCACCGGTACACCAGGCCTCTATCCTATCTAATAAAAGAGTAATATGCAAATTGACCATCACTCCAACACACAAGATGGCTGCCCCCATGTGGACACAAGATGGCCGCCACAAGATGGCAGCAGGGGAGGGCAGTTGGGAGGGACCAGGCCTGCAAGAAAGGGCAGTTGGGGGCAATCAAGCCTGCAGGGGAGGGCAGTTAGGGGTGACCAGGCCGGCAGAGGAGGGAAGTTGGGGGTGACTGGGCCTGCAGGGAAGGGCAGTTGCGGGGGACCCAGGCCAGCAGGGGAGGGCAGTTAGGGGTGACCAGGCCTGCAGGGGAGGGCAGTTAGGGGCAACCAGGCCTGCAGGGGAGGGCAGTTAGGGGCAATCAGGCTGGCAGGGGAGCAGTTAGGCATCAATCAGGCTGGCAGGGGAGTGGTTAGGGGGTGATCAGGCTGGCAGGCAGAAGCAGTTAGGGGCAATCAGGAAGGCAGGCAGGCGATCAGTTGGGGGCCAGCAGTCCTGGATTGTGAGAGGGATGTCCGACTGCCCATTTAGGCCCGATCCTATCGGGACTAAATGGGCAGTCGGACATCCCTTGAGGGGTCCCATATTGGAGAAGGTGCAGGCTGGGCTGAGGGACACACACCCCCATGCAGGAATTTCATGCACTGGGCCTCTAGTATGATAAAAAAGGAAGGTAGGCTTAGACTATAAAATGATTTTTTTAATTAGAAAAAAGCAATACCTGATGGGTGGTGGGCTATAGAAATTTACTGAATTGAGCTTGGGTTTGGAGCTATTCGTGGACAATGCACTGTAAACAAAAGATTCAGCAGGCAAGATAGTTCGACTGAGACCAAATACTGATTCCCCTTGTGGAGACCCATAGTGCAGATTAGCATGTTGAACGTTCAGAAAAGCAAGCACACTAAAGAGTCTTCCAAAGTGATATGATCGTGGGAATTTTCCCATCTAATACTGATTAGCAGCTGGCAGAAACACAATAACATCTGCATTAATATTGTGTTATAACATGATGCTGTGCAACAAAATTTATAACGCCCTCTTCTTTTGGTTCTGCCTTAAAAAAAAATGTTTTCATTGATTTCAGCAAGAGAAAGGAAGAGGGAGAGAGAGATAGAAACATCAGTGATGAGAGAGAATCATTGATCAGCCACCTCTTACATGCCTCCTATTGGGGATTGAGACCGCATCCCGGGCATGTGCCCTGATGAGAAATTGAATTGTGGCCTCCTAGTTCATAGGCCAATGCTAAACCACTGAGTCATATCATTCGAGCTGATCCTGCCTTTTATAGACCTTAATCAGTGGGAGAAAGAGAGGGTGCAAGAGACAAGCATATAATATTTGTTTTTAGAAAACCATTCTCACTTAATGATAATTGGTTTTATATCTGGCAACTTTGCTCTGAATCTAATCACCGACTCTCGAGTGACGACGCTTCACCTTTGGCTAATGAAGACCAATTCAATTCCTAGCCTGAACCCATGTTCTGAAGTGGCTTGAACTTGGACTACCCAGCAGACACACAGATTCCACAGATGTGGGCCAATCGCAGAACACTAGGGCTTATTCATTTTAATATGATTTAAAATTCATTTCCAATGTTCAGTTCAGTGCTTGGTCCATGAAAGACTCTCCACAAATGACTTTCGGGTAAATGAGTGAAAACATAACTGAATGAATAATTACGGTCACTATTTGTCCTCACAGGAGAAGGTAATTATGAAACCAGTAGGTATTATGCCAAACCTAGGAGAAATTTTGAACAAAACAAGAAGTCTGAGAAATAAACAAAATGTCTTTGTTGTTGCTCTGTGCAGCTTTAGCAAGTTAGAGCTACTTTTGTTTGAATTATGCATACTGAAGAAAATAGGGCCTTTGGGAAAAAGCTGGGTAATGTGATTGAGTAACTTTGTCCTTTAATAAGTTGGATAAGTTAGTGTGCATTAGACAAGTCACATGATCTCCTTGTTTTCTTGTCTCCTGGACTAGGTGAACTTTCAGGTCAAAGGTGTCTGTGAAGTGATTCACTTTTCAATTCATTCCTAAATGTGATGCTTGGTGCTTGCTTTCTCTTTGCTGCATTAGAAATGTGCTTCATCTTCATCATCAAACCAGTCTTAGTTCAGATTGCAAAGGCCCCAGGAAAGCGAAGAATTCCAATGTTTTGCAAGAATACGCTCTCATTAAAGGAATGCGCGTAAGAGGAAAACAAGAGCTCTGTTACCAGATTTCCCTGCAGAAGAGATGTGTGAAATCCCCTTCACTGAGTATATGGATGTAGTCTTCTCTGCCACAGACTTGATGAGCATGGGTGAACAAAGGCCAGCGAGAGGATGGTGACATGGGCAGGTCCCTTGGCAATCTCTATAAGCCAACACTTATATGTGCTTATGAAGCCGTAGCCACTGCTCTAAATGCTCTACTTGTGCTTTTGCATTTCATACAATGGTAGGCCCGTGAAGTAGGTGTTATCCTTATTTTATAGATGAGCAAACTGAGGCATATCATGTTAAATCTGCCCATGTTTATGGACCTACTAAGTAGCGGAGCCAAATTTGAACCCAAGTAGTATGGATCTAGAAACCCTGCTCTCCGCCTCTCTGCTATACTGCCATCTCAGGAGACCATCAGGCAATTGATGAGAGTGAAAATAGACCAGTCACCCAACATTTACTGGGAGCCCATGATGCTAAATGCTGTTAGGGACTGTGGGGCGGGGGTTGAAATGCTGAGGACCTCATTGCTGCCCTTGCTCAGCTAACAAATAAGCAACTCACTCCAGGCAGAGTGAAACGTGTACTAGAACAGAGGTCCTGGGAAGAAGGAAGGTAAAATATGAGCTAGCCTCTAAGAATAGGACTTGGATAGATAGGATTTTGAAGGAAAGCATTTCAGGTTCAAGCAACAGCATGGATTTCAGGGTGTGCAGAGTAGGCACATCGGCCCAGATTGTGAGACATGCAGTGGGGAGATGTTTGGCTCTTAGAATGCTCTGAATGATATGCTAAGGAGTCTAAATCTGATTCTATAGGCAATAAGGAACAATTTGGCTTTCGTTTTGGAGCATGAGTCTGGAGATAGCATGGTGGAGTGTGGTCTAAACAGGAGGAAGGAGAAATTAAATCAGGGCAGTTTCAGAGACAAATGGAAAAACAGATGGTGTGGTGGATGTTGTAATATGGCACCCAGACCCTTTTCAAGAATAAAGGCCTCAGCCCAGCTGGCATGGCTCAGTAGTTGAGCATCGACCTATGAACCAGGAGGTCATAGTTTGATTCCTGGTTAGGGCACATGCCCGGGTTGTGGGCTCAATCCCCAAAAGGCAAGAGGCAGCTGATCAATGGTTCTCTCTCATCATTGATGTTGCTCTCTCTCTCTCTCTCCTTCTCCCTTCCTCTCTGAAATCAATAAAACAATATTTTTTAAAAAGGAATAAAAGCCTCACTAACCAAGTCACTGTGAATGCTGCCAACCGGGAGCCCTCAGCTGTGAAGCCCCTTTGCGCATGGTCATGCCCTCTTTCTGGAATGGTTAGCATCCAATGGCTGATTATTGTGGGTGATTTAAAGACTCCTACCTCTCACATAGCTCAGAACAGCTCTGAAGGATCATCACAGATTCAGAACTCCCTGCATGGCCATGAACTTCTTTCTCTGCCCAAGCCTGCTCTTTCTCTTCTCTTCAACAGGCTGTTATCCCAAGAGGACTCCCTAATAAACCTCCTCCATACTAATCTGTCTTAGAATCTGCATCCTGAGAAACTCAACTGTTTCCAATGGCTGTGTGGTGCACTGTAGACATAAAACCTGCAGTTGGGCATCTATGCGGGGATGTAGCAAGTGAAAGATAAGTGTAGTCCAAGATGCCAGACCCAGGTAACTAGGAGGATGATGGTCTGAGGTAGCCTGATTTCTACCCTGGACAACTGTACTAGGTTCCTCAGTGGCCCCCCTGGTTCTGTTCTTGACCCCTATAAGCTACTCTTCACACATAGGCTAGAGCAGTGGTCGGCAAACTCATTAGTCAACAGAGCCAAATATCAACAGTACAACGATTGAAATTTCTTTTGAGAGCCGAAAACCGACTTCTGCACATGGGCCACGAAGTTTCAATCGCACTGTACGTGCGCGCCCGCACGTGGCATTTTGTGGAAGAGCCACACTCAAGGGGCCAAAGAGCTGCATGTGGCTCGCGAGCCGCACTTTGCCGACCACTGGGCTAGAGGGATCACACAGAGAAGGAAATCAAAAGTCCTTATCATACCTGCAATGCTCCATCTAATCTGTAACCTGGCCCCGATACCTCTGCATGCTCCCCATACTCTTAAGTACCCTGGCCTCCTTTAAGCCATGTACCTGTGGTCCCAGATGATCCCAAGGCTCCATCTCTCACCTCATTTTGGCCTCTCTGCTCAAAAACTTCTCAGTGAGGTCTCTCCAACTACCCCATTTAGAAAAGCAACCCCTCTTATTTTCTATCCCTTAAGCCTTTTATTTTTTCCCAAAGCACTATTTCAGGTTGACATTGACATTATGTTATCTACTTATGTGTTCATGTGTTGTCTGTTTCTCTCTCTCCAATGAGTGCTCTATGATGATAAGAACTGTGTGTTTTTCACTGTCATATCCCTGGCCAGGAACATAATTATGCATAAGTTCATGAAAACTGGGGACATAGGAGGAGTGTATTTTCAGCAAAAAAATCTGAGTTTCATTTAGAGAATGTGAACTCTGAACAGCCATCTCAGGTTTCCAGGTAAAGATAAGGGAGAGGAAGTTCCGTGAAGTGTGCGGGGGAGAATGAGCTAGAACCACAGTTCCCAAATTCTCTGGGGGGTATGAGTCTCATAAGAGGCTCTTTGGGGAAAAAAAAAAAAAAAGAATAGCATGGTCATATTTATTCAGTGGAACAGAACCCAATTCAAACAGGTTTAATAAAAGAAAAATAAATAAATAAGCAAAGAAAGAACAATAGAGAGACAGGCAGATAAAGATAGAGATGACAGATAGAGAGATGGGAAGATAGGTAGGCAGACAGACAGACAGATAGATAGTGTATGCCTGCAGAGGGAGGAAGGAAGGGAAAGGGCTTCATTGGCTTATGCAACGGCAAAGTTCAGAGGTCAGGCTGGACTGCATCCAGAGACTCGATCAGCAATACCAGAACTTGGTCCTTCTTCATCCCTCAGCGTCGCTCTTCTCTTCGCTGAGGCAACTGCTTTCTGAGCCAGGCTCTTTCGAAATGGGTCACATGGCAAGTAGATCACCAGAACTCTTTCCAACTCCTTCTCTCAGCAACCCAGCTGAAGACATGACTCTTCCACAACAGTTCCAAAAATATTCAAGGAATTGGGCCTCAGGAGCTGCTGTTCTGAGTTGAATTATGTGCCCAAAGGGATAGAGGATCTGATTCACTTTGTCCGGGACATATCGGATATGCTGAGCTGAGCTGAGCTCCCAGGAACTGACTGTGTGTCTCTTCCCAATGCCACATTCCATGATTTCACCTTGGAAACGTGAAATTGGCCATGGCGGGAGTGTTTACACCATGGACATAGGCAAATGCTATAAACCAAAGCTATTTTTCTTAGAATTGGTTGTTAAATACTAACTGTGCCTCACTGGTCATATGACCATTCCTAGAGCCAGGAAATGGGGGACCAACCCACTAGAACTCAAGGACTAAGAATGGGGAGGGGTGGATCCCCAAGGGACAATTAGGATATTGTTACTGAAAGAATGAGTATTGGGCAATGTCCTCTACCCTGTATGTGTTATATTATCACATCACATCATATCACATTATATTATAGTTGAAGATCCACAATAAACTAACAGCTCTAAAATGGCCTAAAGTGGTTTGGGTTTATTTAACTCATTATCACCCAAACTTCTCTGATTAGGGAGCCCCTTTTTTTGCACAAAACTGGTTAACTTCCCAATGTCTTTGGAAACTAGTGAACCAGAATATAGAGACACAAGATAAGGGAACTAAGAAGAAAAATACTAGTATGTAGATGGATTGCTGTGTTAGTGGATGGGACAAAATGATTCTTTTATGTTCTCCTTTCCCTTGAATAGCAATTTAAAAATGCCTGAAAAGAAAAAAGTGTTGATTTTAAACCAACTGATATATCTGCATATTTTTATTTTTACTTTTAACCACTAGAAAGGTTTTTAAATCAAAGGAACAACACATTTCCTATATCTTTTAGGATGAGTATTACATGTTAATTTATATTACTTTCATGAGCTGTGATTAACATTGGGCCTTGAGAAATCAAAGTTAAGATTTTAAACATTTAGGTCTAAAACTTCCTGTCATGTGATGACAGGAACAAAAAGAAAAAAAAAAAAAGGAAGAAAGAAAGAGGAAAAGGAAAGCAAAAAGAAAAACAGAGAGCAATAGAAAACTATTTTTAGTTAATTAATAGGAATTTAATTTCAAAGCAGGAGTATTTTGGGCAACTCGGGCTAATAAAGCACATTCTGACCATGTTTTAAAAGGGTCTTAAAATGTAAACTTCATGAAGATAAAGTCTCTTTTGGTTTTGCTCCAAAAGTTTGTATGCTTATTCATGACCTCTCCCTCCTCCTTTTTGCCCTGCATTGCAAAATTAGTTAGGGTTGCATTTCTACCACTTGCGGAAATGGAATCTTCATCCATCAGTCTTCTTTGGTATCTGTTATACTGATCACTATATGGAATTCTAACATTTTTTGTTCTTTAACTGAAAATTTTTATTTTCTACGGATGGACAAATGTATTGAAAATCCAGGGCTCAGAAACTGAGTATAATTATGTGTGTAAAATAAAGATGTGTCATAAGGCATAAGCAAAAAGAACACTCTCTCTAAATCCAATGGAAGTGTCTGGGGGCGGTGCTCCTGGATGTTGGGGGTTTTAAACATAAAGATACTTTCATGTCGAAGGAAGCACTCACCCCACAAGGTAAATGACAGTGTTAAAATATGATTATGGGGTCTCAACGCAGAGCAGAGACGCTTGGGAACAATGGGGTGAGCCAGGCCCTACGGACACACGGTGCTTTACAGTGGCAGAACTCACACCACACCCAGAAGAAAGAGCATGTCACCTCTCACAACGAGTGAGAAAAGCTGAGACAGGGATGTGTAAGAGAGAGAGTTAGATTCAAGCCAACAAGGCAAAGTTGAGTTGCAAATCGGACTAAGGAGAGATCGAAGAGCAGGCCTTTGGGTTGGGAAGGGCTTTGCATAGCTCCTGGTCAAAACCCAACTTTATCAAAGCCCCAGCTTCCGTGGCAGCAAGTTGTAGGCAAGAGCCCAGGGATGCTCCTGAAACTGGAGGTGGCAGAAGGTTTAGTGCTGGCACTCAGAGTGGGACGCAGAGCCCAGGATTGGAAGTGCGGGGTTTGGAGCCAGACTGCGGTGGTTTGAATCACACTGTTGTCAGTGCCTTTGTGGTCTCCTTGGTAAATGGATGACAACCCTCCCTGCAACTCCCAGAGTCGCTGAGAGAACAGAATGAGTTGGTTCACAGCACCAGGCCCGCTGGGAGTACGCATCAGTGTCCATTGCTGTTACCTGCAACGAAGTGTTCCGAACCCTACTTCTAGCCGGTGTTTTCCAAATCATTAAAATGACGTTGGAATTAGACTGCTATGTTCGAGCTTTGAGCTTTGTTTTCTTCATCTCTTCATCTCTAAAGTAGGGCTAATACCTAGAACATTAAAAAACCGCCCAGCACTGAGATGATGTATGTTAGTAACCTGTTAGTACTAATCTCCTAGCCAGATGATCACACCAACAACCACCTCTTTCCTCCTTAAGACAAAAAATAAAAATGGGGCAAATTTAGATTAATTGGTGTAGTCCAAGTTCGGCCTACCGAGGTAGATACAAGGAGATCCTGTGAGCACCTGAGTTAGAATTGCAGGATACCTTGAGTTAGCTAGTGTTAAGGTTTCTGTCAGCTCTTGGAGCATACAATTCTGTGATTACACCAAATCGCCAGAAACCCAAGATTTCTTGGGCTTGTCTCAGAATGAATCTCAGACCGACCTGCAGACTTTCCCTTTGAGAGTGGTGTCCTCAGTTACCTCAAGTGCCAGCAGGGAAACCATCAACAGCCATGTCCCTGTGGACCAGAGCTGCCATAGTGATGGCCGCTTCCACTTTCCGATAGGAGATCTGGAGGCGTCCCAGGTTAGACACCGGAAGGAAACCCTGGGGACATCGCTGTTTTTGAAATTACTTAACTGACTCGCTATTTTCAGCTGCCCAGTGGGTTAGAGACCTTGAAGTAAGCCTGTTGGCAAATGCTTAACCACTGGAAGTTCTTCCCAGCCAAAAACTGGAAATGAAAACTCTCTTCCGGTTTTAGACTTTGGTGATGTTCAGACCAGGGAAGGCTGTGGGTTAAGTGCATCAGTTAGAATCATATATTCAAGGATTTAAGGAATTTGGGCCAATTTCGAACTACTCCACTATCTCTGGCTTGACCTCAGCTCAATGCCTTAATCTTTTGGCTTCTTCCTCCATCCTCTCAAGACGCCTCTGGCAACACAACTGAGTGCAGCAGCTGTAGGACTAAATTAAATAATGGGCTTTATATCGCCACTGAGGATGGAGTCAATTGCTCTTTTGTGGGATCCATTAGCTCAACGGAGAATATTAGCCCAGGATTCTGGGTCTATGATGGACTAAGAGGAATAGGGTAGCATCGATTCTAATGTCTTGCTTTGCCTCTAAATGACTCTAGACAGCAGGTGAATACAGGGGAAGAAAAAGCAAAAGTGGGGACAGAGGAGAGGGCTTGGGGAACCAAAAGAAGAGATGAAAGGCGAAGGGATGCAGGACCCTAAGAAAGGATGGGAGGAATGAGGGGAGATGCAGCAAAGAGAAGATGGGGATGGCAGGAAGAAAAACAAGAGCAGAATTTGAAATGAGGGATCCGATGAAGGATGAGGGGAGCATGATGAAGGGGACAGAGCAGAGGGGCAGGCAGGATTCTTACAGAAAGAGAGGGCTTGCCAGTTGTGTCCAGTCCTTTCAGGGGCTCACTCCACATCCCTGCCTCTCCCCGCCCCAACCCTTGGCTTCTGGCTCTGGGAGTTAGCTTTAACAGTGTGAGGCATTTACCTCTCAAAACTGTAAGAAGCCCTAACCGGTTTGGCTCAGTGGACAGAGCGTCGGCCTGCGGACTGAAGGGTCCCAGGTTCGATTCCGGTCAAGGGCATGTACCTTGGTTGCGGGCACATCCCCAGTGGGAGGTGTGCAGGAGGCAGCTGATAGATGTTTCTCTCTCATCGATGTTTCTAACTCTCTATCCCTTTCCCTTCCTCCCTGTAAAAAATCAATAAAATATATATTTTTTAAAAAGTATAAGAAAGTTAACAAGATTCTTTAGATGAGGGGTCTTAAGGACCCAAGGCATTAACTGTTAGTCTGTTGAAGGAAGGGCTATTACTCAGGGTTCCTAAGTCAAACAGTTAAGCGCAGCCATGTAGGACAGAACGTGATAGGCAAACAATGAGAGCAATAAAAGAGAACAAGATGGTTTTACGGGTTCTCATTGATGCCTGTGTACTCCCCAGTCCTCTAAGCTTTACCTACTAAGGCTAACAGTTTCTAATCCCCTCACAACCTCACCTAGCCCCAAAGCGAGCTCACACATCTGCTTTGGTCATTTTAGGAGTGGAAATAGAAAAATCATAATAATGATAAAAGCCGCAGCTAACGTTCACTGCCTACTTTATGTCAGGCTTATACACCACGCATTCTTCCAAAAGGGGATGGAGGTGGTTTACAATAAAAGACAAATTTTAAGAAGAGAGGAAAAACTATACCTACACGCCTCGGCTGAGGAAAACTAGAGCACATTTAACACTTACAGCAGTAAGTGCTTTTATAGACATTAACTCCTTGTTCTCCTCACCACCCTGTGAAATAGCTACTTTTAATAGCCCCTTTTTTATGGAGAAGGAAAACGGAAACCAAGATTTGACATTACCTCCTTGGCTTGCCTTCAAAGACCAGTATTAAGAGGAGGAGGAGGAGGAGGAGGAGGAGGAGGAGGAGGAAGAAGGAAGGAAGGAAGGAAGGAAGGAAGGAAGGAAGGAAGGAAGGAAGGAAGGAAGGAAGGAAAAGAAAAGAAAACTCTGTAGGAGCCTGGCTACTTACTTTCAACAAGACCAATTTCAAAGCTATTCACCAGAAAAAAAATAGATTAGCTCTGCCACCAAAAGATGCCCCAAACCGTCATTAGGCAGTGTCTCTCTTAATTTAGTTCTGAATATTCCTCATCCAAAGACCCTCATGACAAATTCCTCTCAGAACATAGCCAGGAAAGACGTTCTCCTAAGCAAACTGTGTGATTCCTTCCACTTGGCAATGAGAATTAGGAGAACCTTCATTTCCCCCATTTCACTTGGCTGTGAGGAAGCTTGGAACTAAGTTTTGTGCTCAAATGCTATTGTTAGTCTCAGTGAGTTTTTCTTGATTTCTATTTATTTTTTTAATATTTGTCTTTCATGGCAAACCACCTAAGTCTCTTTGGGAGAAAGCACAGTGTAAGTAAACAGAAGACAAAGTACAATTCTGTTGGGGCCATGCTAGGGACATGATAATTTACCAACATGGTTTACATAACACTCCTGAAATCTTTTTATCTGAAAAAAAGAGTACTCTAAACAGAATCCTGGGCAGATACTATTGTTCATGGTGTTTATTCAATTTTTCATGCCCCTCAAATAGCATTCCAAACCAAACCACTTTGGGTAAAGAACAGAACAGCTAGAGAAAATTAGCTGATTGCTCTCATATGTCTTCTTGTTACAGGGATCTAATTAAAGTTTTGAATCTTGTCCAAAACTGTGCTCTAAAATAAACCAATTGAAATCTACATTTATCAGCCAGGCTTAAAATGAAGAATAGTCTCACTCATTTCAACCATTCACTGGTAATGACTATGCTTCATTTGTAGATTTGCATTTGGTTCCAAAATTTCTTCCAGGAACAAAGCCATATCTTGTCCCACTGATGGATAAACACTCCATTACATGTTGTCACCCATCGGAGGAGCCTGTCAAGGGCCAAGATGTAATTTATTAACAAAGGCCCATCATCTCATGTTTGCTGCTTTGGTGAGTGGTCCATTCTTTCAAAGAACAAAGACTTTCATTTCCAGAACTTTCATTACAGGTGTGATTGCCTCTGCCTCAGACTACTTGATTTTAGTAATTTAGCAGCTTGACTATAGCGACTCCATTTTATTTCTTCACTCCATTCCTCAGAAACATTTAGTTTTTCTTTTAATTTTATTAAATTGACTGGGGTGACATTGGTTAGTACAATTATATATGCTTCACGTGTGCAGTTCTATAACATCATCTGTACGTTGCACTGTGTGTTCACCATCCAAAGTCAAAACTCTTTCCGTAACCATATATTTGACCCCCTTTCCCCTTTAATGCCTCCTACCCACCCCCCTTTCGTTCCGGCAACAAAGAAGACAAACACTCACAGGTACAGAGGACAGAGCGTTTGGTTTTGGTGTTCTAAACGTGCAACTGGATAGAGCTCATCGGGACGCTGGCATGGACCATGTGTTAGGGTGAAACATTTTCTTCTAGGTAGCCTACTTAGTAAGCAATGCCCTGGCAGGTGTATTCCTTTGCCCATTTTAGTTACATTATCAACAGGGAAAAGTTATTGCAGAAAATATGCTTCATTTTGCCAATTTAGAAATTGCTTTGTAATTTCATCCAATGGTCTCCACGAAACACGTTGGCCTGGATGCTGGTGCCTTAAATAAACAACAAGTGAAACACACAAGCTGGGCTCTTACTGAAGGTGTGGCTGCAGAGCCCTGGACGTCCAGCTGCATGCTGGCGTTCTCGCTGGCACGTTTCTGAACTTCGCCAAGTTAATTGTGCCGAAGAGAACATCATCAAACGCGTCCGGCACAGAGCGTAAACATCTTCACACCGGGTTCTGCGCCATCAAACGCTCTCCAGCTAATTTCATTTGGTGCATTACTCTGGAAGAAAATCGAGGCCAAGTGAAACTGCGGAAATGGGAACAATGCAGGGAGGAAAAATCTCACCCCATTAGGGGAGCCTTTTCTTCTCCGCACAAATAAGCCCACCACGCCTTGGAGGCAAGACTAGATGGCTCCAGGATATTCTTAGAATGCCCCCGCGGGTCCTGTCCAGTAGGCTGAGCGAGCCCTGCACCGGGAGGAGGAAGGTGGCCCCAGCCGCAGCGCCCCGGCCTTGGGGGTATTTTAGGTAACTCATAACATCGATGCAATCGCCCTCACCCCCGCCCCACGCGTGTATTTACAGAGGAAGCTAAAACAAGGCCCCGCGTTGTCTTCTCCGCCATGCACTGTGTGCAAAGCGCCTTCAAGCCTTTTGGAGAGCCCCTCTCCTTCCCGCAGGGCCTCCGCGCGTCCGGCCGGGCTTGCGTGAGGCTCTGCACCGGCTCGGCCGCTCCGGTCTCCCGGGCCCTCCCAGGACCTTCCGAGACTGGCCTGGGGCCCGAGATCAGCCTCGGGACCGAGAACCGGACTCTCCGCGGTGCCACCACTCGGGGCGCTGGGGTCCCGCCGGCTGCTCTCCGCCGAGTCCCAGGGGCGGCCTAGCGGGCGAGCCCGGAGCGCGCGGCCGCCGGGCGGAGGGGGGGAGGGTGGGGGCGTCACGGCGGGGGCGCGCGGGCAGCTTCCGGCGGGGGTGCGGGCGCGGGGCGGGGCGGGGGCGGGGCCGGGCAGCAGCGCCCCCAGCCGAGTGGCGTGCAGGCACCGCCCCCGCGCGCCGCAATCCCGGCCGGACCGTCTCCGTCGTGGCCGTGGCCGTGCCCGTTGCTCTGGCGGCGGCAGCGGCTCCGGGCGCGCAGAGGGCAGCGGGCGCCCCTCGCCCGTCGCCGTGTCCAGCAGCCCGCGCTGGGACCCGGAGGCAAGGCGGCGGCTGGCAGTGCCCGGCCCTCCTCCTCCTCCTCGTCGCCAGCCCCGGGCGACTGCGGACTCCGGGCAGCCCCCGCGGCGGCCGAGGCAGCCGAGCGGACGGCGGGGGATGGCGAGATAGCGGCGCGGGAGCGGCTGGTGGGTGCCGGGGCGGGTGGGCGCGGCGCGGGCAGGGGGAGCCCGGATCCGGAGCCAGTCCCGTGGGCGCATCGCCGGGTCGCCCCCGCGGCCCGGGCAGGGTGGTAGGGTGGCGGGCAGCGCTGGGCCGGCTCCGGTCTCGGGGTCTGGGGAGCATCGGAGCGGAGTGACCGGGTGGGGGAGGGGGAGCGCTCCGAGTCCGCCGCTGTCCGCGCGCCCTTGGCCATTCTCGGGTCTCGGAGGGCGCAGACTCCGCGGCTGCGAACTTATGCCCCACGAAGGGCAGTAAGTTCTGAGACCAGAGGCAACTTGGGGGATGGGAAGGAGATTGAATTCTTCTTGTTCTTTGATTTGCCTGTATCTTCATATGCTTATATCCCAAGGCGCTATACTGATGAAATCCAAAGTAAAAGTGTTGGCGAGGACAGTCAGGCTTCCTGACAAATGCCACTTCTGGTGTGTTGTCTCACAGGACAGAGCCGGCATCATGCGTTCTGCCCCACATCAGTGCTGCGAGTGTGCGTCTGGGCTTGAATAATGTGACTTTCTGGTCCTCACCTTCCGCGACCGTAAATACATGAGCTCTTTTATTTGCAGTTGGGTATCTTTGCGTTCCTTTCTGTATGGGTGTGTTTAATACAGTCAAATATTAATCTAATGTGTTACTCTTATGAGTGGTGTTTGTGGAGAAATGGTGGGTTTGTTGGTGGTTGTTTTTTGGGTTTTTTCTGCATTTCTTTTTATGTGTTCTTTTAAGATTACATTTAGCAGGAAAGTTTGTTAAAGTTTGCCTTCCTCTTTGTTCGTTTTCAGTTCCAGATTTATCTCTAAGTTTAAACAGTTGCTTGAAGTAAAATTAATGCGACATCATAGTACCGGTCAGGGCTATCCAAGTGATTTCTCACCTAAATGTAAAGCGAGCTCCCCTCCCCCACAAGTGGCAACTTTTAAAAGCCTGATTTTCTGCAAATGATGCTTGCCCCTCCCCGTACATGACTATTTTGCCTCAGATCTGAAATCGTAGTTCACTAAGGTCAGAGGATTCCTTCTCTAAGCCTGGCAGACCTCACTGTAGTGGGTTTTCACAAACAGGGGGCTGGCCCTTCACTTGTTTCATCCTTGGACTGGCTGTTTTATGGCCAGGTAGCAACCGTGTCGGTTTGGAGGTTTCGTTGGCTAGTTACATGCTCCATTTAAATATGAGGCATATTTTTTTAGGTGAACCCAGCAGCTCTCTCTCTTCCAAGAGTTGAATGGAGGCGTGTTTGCTTTGTAATAGGTGAGATCAGGAGCCTGCCTCTCTCATTAGCGGAGACCTGGGTTCTCTTCTGGGAATTAGGATCAGTGACACCGCCGTGGAAGAGCACAGACTTTTGTGACTTGGACTGCTTTTGCGTTTTGATGGCCATCCTGAATAATAAGTTGGCAATAATACAGACCATTCTAACATTTAAAATTACCCCATTAATCTGGGGGACAGGCAAGCTGTGCACGCTGTAGGGGGTTCAGCCGGTATAGAAAGGGACAAAAAGTATGTACCCCTCTCCCCATGCCCCACTGCACCCTGTTCCCCCCCGGGAAGCAGGGTCACTGGCTCCTGGCTTATCTCTTTGCAGATGTAGCCTGTGCTAGTCTGAACAGCTAGTGTGTGTCCTTTTTATTTGTCTTTCTCCTCTGCACCAGCTCCCTGACCTCCCCGTGGAGTACTAAATCTTGGCCGACTCTCTGTCAGTACCTAAGAGCGCTGTCTCACTCCCTAACAGCTGCCGAGTACTCCATTAAGGAGAAACCATAATTGATTTAACCTCTTCTTTATTGAGATATGTGTAGGTTGTTTCTGATATTTTGCTATGAAATGGTGAAACATTAGCTCTTGAGGTTTTTAAGTGGATTTCAATGATTTCCAGAGGCCCAAAGAAGTAATTTACTTCTTTGCAGTACATTCCAGGAAATAAACGCCCCTGTACTCCGATGCGCACCTTTTGATTTTATATAATTTCAAAGTGGTCCATGAGGACCTTTGGTGTCTTTGTGGCGAAATGATAATGGTCAGTAACTAAAGCCATATTCCTTGATTAACGCCTTAGCTCTTCCACACAAGGAGTAAAAGAACAGATAGACAGTTGTAAGACTAATCTGGAAGGAAAATTCTTCAGGGTTTAAAGATTTTTTTATTCTATCAAGCATGAGGATAGTTTGTGTTTTATAAAACTTGTTTGCCCCTGGGCGCTAAAATCCCTCCCTTCTGTAGATGATCACCTATATCTCATATTGGAATGTTGCTACAATAGGGTCACAGAGTGTACAGTTTGGTAGGAGGTTATGAATAAGTCTTAAAGGAGAGGATGCTTTTAGAAAATATTTGGCTCTTTTAAATAAAAAATTAAGGTCTCAGAGTGCTTTCAGAACAGAATCAATTGTGGAAGCAGTGCTAATGCTAGAAATTGAGCCTGATCCATGATAAAAGTTGAATATTAGCCAGTGGTGAGCTTTATATTTCCATTATGCTCATTTTTGAGAATGTTTTGAAGACCAGTGTAAGCAATAATGACCTTTCTTTGTTTTAACTGATCAAACAAACCTTTTAGCGTTTAAGGTGTAGTCTTTCCCCTTTATTATTTACTACCTGTCATGGTGGTACAACTCTGCTAATATTGTTTATATTAGCTCTTCTAAAGACATAGAAGGATTCCATTGGTTATACTGCTTCAGGCAGTGTTTTAGGGATTAAGAATAAAGCAATGCACAGGGCCAATATGCCCCACTATGAGTTCACACTTTGGGGCGGGGGGAGACAGATAAAAAGCAGCAGAGAAACTGTAAAGGAGATACTATCAAATAGTAATAAATACTGGAAAAGTAATAAAATAGGGTTGCTGTGGTAGAGGGGTGGTGGTGGTGGTGGTGGTGGTGGTGGTGGTGGTGGTGTGCTGTTGGTTTAGATTAAATGCCTCTACAAGGCTCTCTGAGGTGGAGAGAGTTGCGCCAAGAGTTGAAGGACAGGAAGAGGCCTTGTGTTTTGTGGGAGATCTGGAGGGAGAGCGGCTCAGGCAGCGGGAACAGCAAGTGCAAAGGCCCTGGGGCCCTGGAGCGGGGCTGAGGCTCAGGTGCCAGAGGACCCGAGGCAGCCTGTGTGGCTGGAGTTTATGGTGAAGGGGACGAGTGGCAGGCAGGAGAGAGCAGGCGCTGGGAACGGTGCCCTGTGTATTTGCATATGTCAAGGAATGTCCCCAGGACTGGAAGAGAGACCTTGGATGGCGGGGTTTCTCCGTAGGCACACATCTGCTGGCTCCTGGTCGCTTCCCAAGCACGGCAACAGCCTCGGTCACAATGGGCTGTGAATATTTGTTGAGATAATGAGTAATCAGTGAGTTTAAACAGTAATCTTGCCCCTTTGGTCAGAATGTTAGGTTTGGAAGTCTTTTTTTCTGCGCGTTTCACCTTGACTCTGGCCCTTGCCGTTACCAAGTCTGTTACGCTGTTAATGCAGCCTCTCAAATGATGGCCTTAAGTCCGTTGCATTTGATTGCTAGTCTCTGAAATTGAAGTATGAAGCCTTCAAAACATATCTAATTTTCTAGGGCATTATAATGGTTTTCTAAGTCGTTTGCTCAGAAGTTTCACCTTGATTTCGACGGGTTGGCCATTTGGTTAGGTGTAGAATTCTCAAAGGTGCCCTCTTTCTGAACTGCATGTTTTAGTCCTTTGGGGCGGATGACGGACCGATGAGCACATCTCTGTACTTTCTGCAGGTCCTTTTTTCCTCACAGGAAGAATGTGTGCATGGTCTATTTTAGGGAATATCAGGAACCGGGGTATTTCCTCTTCCCACTTCTAATCTGTTTGTCATTCTAAATATACGTTCCTTTATGTTAATTGGAAGCTTGGGAAATGAATGTTGTGCCAAGCAATTGTCATAGACCTCTCATAAGAACCCGTCGCCTGTCCCTGGACTGGGACTTTCGGGCTCCAGTTCAACATCAGGACCTTTGTGATGCGGCAGAACGAGGGTTTCTGATTTTTTTTTTATTTCCTATTCTACTTGGTTGATCCCAGAACCCAGTGAACTGTTTCCATGTAAGATCATATTGTCTTCCAACCCTCTCTCGTAAGCTCTTGCCAACACTATGTCAGGGGTGGATTCTGTGACTCCCAAATCTTAAGTGAATCGCCTTTGTCACTGTCCTTGAAGCCAAGGCCCTTCAGGCCAGCAGCAGAAGCCCATAGCATCTGCTGTATATTTAACTGGTTGTGACAAATGTAGAGACTTGGATGCTTGAATTTAAGGTACTTTCACGACTTCCTTTGTGAACTGTAGAGATGCAGGAATTGCACACACCTCCTCATCAGTCATGGTCATTGCTGCTGGTGTCGCTCACGTGAGCAGAGGCTGTGTTCTGTGTTGCCAGTTGAGGAAAAACTTCTGGTGGGTAAATTTTCCGTGTACCTTTGCACAGAGGTAAGAAACTCTTGGCTCTTACCCATTCGTCTGGTTTGTAGGGCAGGTACAGAATAAGCCTTGGAATCCTTCTATGTGCCTATGGTTGAGAATACGTATCTACACTATTAAGTGGCAGTATCCCAAACGACCACAAGGAGGCGATATTTCTTCCTGAAAGACTTTGTGTGTCTCTTCCCTAGAGGGGGCGCTGGATCCTGAGGCCCCCCCCCCCCCCCCCCCCCCCCCCCCCCGCCACCACCCGAGCTGTACCTTCCTCTCACTGATGGAAGAAGCACACTCCTCCCAGGAGACCCCAGACCAAGCACAGTTGAAGTGGAGGTGGCAGGAGCATCTGGTGGAAAATAACAAGTGGTGGCAGAAGTGGTGCTCCCAGTTCTAATATTAGAAATGCCAGGGGAGCAGTGAGCTGTAGACGTTCTGTGGACAGAGCTGGGTGTGTATTGAGGTCGGGGTAGGACTTCACACCAGGACTTCAGTGGGGCAGCCCCTGAGGGTGGGTGCCAGCGTGCCACCTAAAAGCTGGGTGCCCGCCATTCCTGTCCGCAGGCCTGGGGACCCACCGCCATACCAGTGAGGTCCTGTTTCACGTGTCATGCCTCAGTATTTATAGTGCAGTGTGAAAGGGGAGGAGGCAAGAGCATTCTGGAAATCTTTCCTGGGAAACAGTTAAAGTGGGAGCGTAAGTCTTCATCTCACCGGAACCTTCTCCCGTGTTTATGCCTTGAAGATACCTGCATCATCAACATCGTCCTGTCAATGCAAAATTGTTTATTTTGGAAAACCTGGTTCTGATTTCATGGGAGAACACTATAGAGCTTAACGTGCAAAGCTCTTGTGAGTCATAGGAACTTAAACCAAAGGATGTGTAGAATTGGAGAGCCCGAAGAGGCTTAGGATCATCTGGTCAACCTCTAAAGTTTACTGATAAACAAGACCCAGAGGAGTAGGCATTCGATATCTGTGGAACAAAGGGTTATCTAAAAGGATTTGAAGAACTTCAGGTTGCACCTTAGCTATAAAGCAGTATTTATAAAGTTTGGAGGGATATACAATTTCATGAGTTTCTTGTTAAGAAATAGAGGATGTTGCTATGAAAGCCCAAACTATTAAACCTCGTATGAGCCAGAAGGGCAAGTGAAGATGCTGTGCCTCACTCCCTGGCGTGGGGTCTTTCTGAGCCTGGGGTCTCTGGATCTCCTAGGAGTCATTCCTCTGAGTTCAGTCTGCCGGGACCCGATGCCACTGACGTTTTATTATGTTTTGTATCTGAAAACGTACGTACGTTAAAATCTAGCATTTTGTTGTCAAACTGTTTGCTGTTTTTCCAGAAGTGCTTTATGAATAGCTTCACTGTTTTTAAAACGTAGGGCCATATAGGGATTTGATTGTTTAAATACAAAGCCAGCCAGCCGGAGAGTTTTGGAAATTGCCACTTCCAAATGCTGCCGGTGGGTGTTTTAATTGTGACAGCTTTCCAGGAGGGAATTTTGTATTACTCATCGAAAGCCTCAAAAATGTGCCATGTCCCCTTAGTCAGGCATTTCCACCACCAGGAATTCAAGAAAAAAACAAGACAAAATAAAGCATGTGTACAGAGCGCAGTCTATAGCACTAGTCCTCGCCCACGCGGTGTGTGTGGACACGTATTCCTGTCAGTAGCTGTCTCCCCCCACCGTGAGTCTTCCCTTGGTGGGAAGTCTGCTAAATGGGGTGTCTTCACATCGGGAGGGGTGTGTTCTCTGGAAGTTTTGGGGGGGAACTCTCCTCTCCAGAATCTGGTGACCTCCACAAAAAGCGTACGCCAAAAAACCACCTCTAATTTGCAAAACTGACGTTCGTGGCTTTGCCTGCAATATTAAGATAATTATAAACTAGAAACAACTGAAATGCCCAACGATAGGGAGATTGATTGCACAAGTGATGGTATCCTATATAATAAAGATGTAACATGCACATGGTTGTTACACCGTGAAGCGTAACGACCAGATCACGGATCAGCAGGAGGGTGGGGCAGCGAGCTATAAGCGGGCGGCAGAGAGCTACAGGAGGGGGCAGGGCAGCAAGCTGTGAGGGGGGAGGGGGTGGAGGGAACTACAGGAGGGGGGGGCAGTGGGCGGAGAGCTACTGGAGGGCAGCGGCGAGCTCCTGGTGCACGGATTCCTGTGCCGGGCTACTAGTATCCATATAATGGAGAACCCTTTCTGCATTAACCTGAGGGAGGGCAGTGCTGATGGATGTGGAAGGTACTCAGAATTTGTAAACCCAAAAAAGAGATTGCAAAACAGTATGTGTAAGTTGATCTAAGGTTTTTGTTTTTGGAAGGTGAATGTGAGAAGAGAGCAAGCTGGGGTGTGTGTGTGTATGAGTATGAGAGAGTGAGGGGGGCGGGATGTGCCAGAAAGATTATATACCAAATGTTAGATGAGATTACCTTTGTGTATTGAAATTACAGATGACTATTCTTCTTTTTTTTTTTTTTTCCTGATTTCCAACATATAAAGCATGTTGGAAACGAGTTCATATCCCACTTCCCACCACTGGTTGTGTGAACTTGGGCAAGTTCTGTGTCCGTCTCCTTCTCTGTAAAATGGGAATGATAACATCCAGCTCACAGTGCCTGCAGGTGCCGGTGGGGAAATGTTACGTTACCAGTGGTCGGCAAACTCATTAGTCAACAGAGCTGAATATCAACAGGACAACAATAGAAATGTCTTTTGAGAGCCAATTTTTTTAAACTTAAGCTTCTTCTAATGCCACTTCTTCAAAATAGACTCGCCCAGGCCGTGGTATTTTGTGGAAGAGCCACACTCAAGGGGCCAAAGAGCCGCATGTGGCTCGCGAGCCGCAGTTTGCCGACCACTGCGTTAACGTCACCAACCTGATAGGATGATTGAGGCCAGTGTTATATATTCCTGTTAATACAGGGTTTCTAAGCTGGATAACTTTAAAAAAAAAATAGCTTACATCAAACTGTTGTGAAAAGCATTTCAGGACATTCCGAAAAAATATTCCATTGCTTCTGGCCACTGGGAAATATTTTGTTGACTTTTTATTTACTTTAAAAGTGAAATGCTTTCTGTTGCCAAGAAAGTGTATTTTGAATGGAAGGCAATTTTTTCTTTTACTGTTTTCTTCAATAATCCTCTACGATGAGTTCCTGAAGGTCAAGGGTCCGCTCTTTTATGGCGTTGTTAGAACGCAGGGATGCACTCACTCAGTCGCTAGCAGCGGCCTTTTTGTGCCAGGCAGTGGGCACGCTTCAGATGCCAGGACAGACGTGCCCCGGGATGGGGATGACACGGGAAGTGACCGGTACAGTTCAGGGCCGGGAGGTGCACACAGTCCACCTGTTATCACAGTTGACCCTCAGGTAGCCTCGTTTCGTCCCCTGCAATTTCAAAAGAGACCTTGTTGTCCTGTTACTTTTCCGTGAACACAAACATTCCTCCCGCTTATTCCACAAATTACACGAGGAGCAGATGAGGTGACTTCTCCCTGACACTCGCCGATGATTTAGTGACGACTTACGTTCTACACGCGTGAGAACATCCTGGGCTAATAGTCTTACAATTGCTGCTATATATCTTCTGAGAGGGCCTTGCCTTTTTGAGATTGCCTTTTATAAAATTACTGAGATGGGTCCCTACTAATAAATTTAGGGTGAGTGGAATTCATGGGTGTTCTGTTTGGGAAATTCCAGCACATAATCTTACTTTGCATGACAGCAATAAAGCTTTCAGTTTAAAATAATGTTCCTATCTGACATTAATTTCATCATTTGTTCTTTATGCAGGGACAGTTGTGTGTGTTTTTTCTTAGTTGGCAGCCGTTATAAATATTTTTTAAATATATTTTATTGATTTTTTTACAGAGAGGAAGGGAGAGGGATAGAGAGTTAGAAACATCGATGAGAGAGAAACATCGATCTGCTGCCTCCTGCACACCTCCTACTGGGGATGTGCCCGCAACCGAGGTACATGCCCCTGACTGGAATCGAACCTGGGACCCTTGAGTCCGCAGGCCGACGCTCTATCCACTGAGCCAAACCGGTTAGGGCCGTTGTAAATATTTTAATATGAAGTAAACCCTCAGTGGTCACGAAAGATGTCTTGGAACTCTCCTGACAAGCGCTGACCTTGGCTTTTATCCCCCTGGCGCAGCCTAATAAAGAAGCCGGTTCCACAGATGGTTTTTGTCTTGTACCTGTGCGGAGAGCATGGTGGGTTAGGTCACGTCACAGGTCGGAGCCACCGGCAGCGTCAGCATTTTATTCTTTCTTTATGTCCCATTTTGTTCTAGCCCCACCATTGCTTTCCAAGGCCCACGCTGCTCCCCCGTCCCCATGGGAACCAGCAGTGAGCCTTCTGGTTTTTGATTGGAGGGAGGGGGGGTGCACTTTTCATGGAGAGACACCCAATGCCTCTTTGGGAGGTGCCCTGAGTACGTAACTGCAAGGAGAGCAGCCACGTGGTGTTGACATGCAGACCAGTCTGCGGGCAGCACGGACCATCGGCAGCGCGCCCTTTCTCAGATGCCGGCTCCGGCAGTAGCAGAGCGCTCTGTTCGGGAACTTTGCAGCTCCCGTACCCGGAGGCCGCGCTGTGATTGCCGTGCTCACACATCCCCGGGCCGTGCTGCTGGGATCACAGGCTCAGGTGCTCCGGGGAGCCGCGGAGGTCCCCTGCGCAGGTTGCCGAGCCGAGCGAGTCTCCTCTGCCTTTTGTCCTTAGGCTCCTGGTAGAGACAGTAAGGATGATTTCACTTTCTTCCTAGTCCCACTACAAGACAGACAGCAGGGATACACTGGATGGGAATTGGCAGCAGGAATTTGTCTGTTTTGGGGACCAGTAAGGAAAGACAGTGGGAAGGAGAGATGCCAGCCGAGTTTTGAAGGCTGCGGTGGGGTTTGCTACGTGGACAGGGAAGAGTGGCGTGAGGAGGGCATCCGGGCAGAGGGGACAGCGTGTGCAGTGACATGGAGGACGGAGCCTGGCGGGTCTGGCGGGACCGGAGCACAGGGCAGTGGGCAGGTGTGGGACTGGGAAGTTAGGCGACACGAGACAGCAGGGAGCCTTGCCCATGCTGAGGTTGGCACCCTTTCTGTGGGCCCGGCACAGCCATGGAAAATTTCAGGCGTGAGCCTGACATTTCAGAAAGGTGACCCGAGGTTGTGCCGGGAGGACTGGGGCGTCCAGAGGCAGCGAGGCGCGCTGGTGCGGCCGGGAGGGGCCAGCCACGGCGGCCAGGCTGCTGGAAGTGTGTCCTTCCCACGTGGAGGGGGCGGCGGCCCGGTGCGCCTGCTTTTCCTAAAGCTTCTGAGGAAACGTCTGAAGAAGCCTCCGTGTGTTTAAAGCTCTCACACACAGATCTGCAGAGCCCTGCCCTTGCACACACATGCACGTGTTTACTGTGTGTGCCTCCTGGCTGAATGACCGGGGAGCCCCCCGTGTGGGCGGCCTGGGAATCAGGGAGCCGGTGAAGCCAGCAGACACAGGGGCTGCCTGAGCTGAAGCTGCTGGCCGGAGGGTAGGCGCCTGCCGTTGTGAGAGGGGTAATTTCCGGGAGCTGATGGGCAGCAGCGTGACGGGTTCTCATACCGCCGTGGCTACTGGACGTTGGCCGGGAGAGTAGACCCCACACAGAAAGGAAGGTAACGGGGAGGTGGCAGATGTGTTAATGAACTTGACTGCGGTAATCACTTCACAGTGTATATAGCAAGTCACCACGCTGTACACTTGAAACACATAAACCTTTTTGTCAGTTACACCCCAGTCAGGCTGCGGGAAAGTCGGGAGTTGGCTGCACCGGCGGGGGATGGGATGAGAACACTTAGAGTAAGATCCGTATTGGAGTGGGAATGTGTAATAATTTGGGCAGTAATAAAGGCAATCATAATAGCTTCTGCTTCATGACAGCACTGCCTGAATGTTGTGTTACCAACTTGGGAATTTTTCAGGCTAAAAATGCCTCCCCCAATTTTAATACCACTGGAGGGCAGGGTTTTCGACAGGCTTTGTGATGGAGTGAGGAGACGAGACACGCCCCTCTCGTTCTTATTTCGGCAGTTCCTCTGCCTTATGGGTCCACTTCGCTGAGCAGTCTTTTGTGTTTTTCCTGCGGGTTGCTGCTAAATCAGATCTGCTCCAGCCCGTGTGTGTTCATCCTCTGCCTGTTCCCGTTACCATCATCATCGTCTGAAATGGCCTGTGCTAAATTAATCTTACTGGATTAGGGTTAGTTCATGGGATGAATTCATCGGAATCCTCTTTATTTCATTCAATAGATTTGCTATTTTGCCCATTTTTTAAGCTATAGGTTTGGTTAATATGATACCTGTATCTTCATCCAATTCATTAGTCACAGTGTCAGGAACTCAGTCACATCTGCCTGCAGCCTTGTCCATGTGGACGGCATCCATTAATCAGCACCGTTGGTCACGTGGTGAAAGGAACCCCCTCTCCCCCCACTCTTTTTTCACATTCTGTATTTCTTCATCTTGCACGTAAATATGTTTCGGGCATTCAGTAAGATCTGTTCAAACCAAGACACCTCGTGCGTGTTTCTGACCCCTGCTTCCCCAGTGCAGTAGCTTCGTCCGATAAGGGGGTACGGTGGGGCTGGGCACCCCGCCCTAGGGCCCCTCTCCCGTGCGCCCTGTAATGGAATCCAGGATCCGTGTCCGGCTCACACGTCCCTGGTCTGTGGAATCTGCTTTCCTGACAGTGTTCCTTTCCTAAATAGCTTCGCCCGGTGCCAGTTATTTCAGGATCTGTTGTGTTTTTCATTCCGCCTTCCACCCTCATGTAGGAGGCTTAAGAAAACGTAAGTTTCAGGGGTTTTTTTTTTGGTGTGTTTTTCTTTTTGAGAGAGAAGCATTTGTATTCTAAAAGGATGCTGAGGATTTCTAGATTCGGGATTAAACAATACCATAGAGAAAGAGAAAGACTACTCAAGTTCTTTTGGAGAGGAGGGCGTTCAGATTCAAACCCCCAAAAGAGTGTTAAGAAAGCATTCAGGCACATTTATGTCAAAAATCTGTGTGCTGAAAGGAAAGTCTTCAAACAGTTTATATCTTCAGGTTATTTCAGCAGCAAGACCAGAAGTTTTTAACGCCAGTGCGTTTTGAAACAGGTTGTTAACTGGCGCCCTAAGAACTGTGTTTGGCCTGTGCGTGTGTTTTGTTTGGCCCGTGCAAGGTTTTTGAAAAAAAAAAAAAAAAAATGGAACTAGTTGCCAGCATTTACAAATAAGGAGATCTCACATTAAGAAACAACAACAAACCTGCATTTCTTGGAAAACCCTGAAGGTCGTGACGACACTGGACTCAGGCTCCTCCAGGAGGCGCCCCAGCAGTGAGCAGCTAACGCCCCCCCCCCCCACCCCTCCCCCTGGCATTTCCGCTGACCACCTTCCTCCGCCGCCGATGGGCTGGCCCTCCAGTAAGTGGGAGCTTGCACTTACCTGCTGCCATGAGAGCTAAGCAGTTAAAAGCATACTTAGAGTTGGAAGGAGAGCAGTAAGGTGGTGGCTGGCGGGTTTTCTTTGTCCCCCGAACTGCCGGGCCTTTGTCATGATGTGGTACATGGAGGTGCTTGGTAAAGCAGGTAGCATTTCCCCCAAGAACAGCATTAAGCCGGGGGTGCGGGGGTGATCGGCATTCCTGATCACATTCTCCATCTTCTAGTTCATAGAGGAGACAAACCAGGTGTGACAGCTAAGAATCAAGCAACTATCAGTTTTTTATGACGTTTAACGCAGGGAAAGTAGGCCCTGGGTCGTAGCTGTGTAATGTCAGAGCTGTTAGGGGATGTGTCTCAGGTCACATACCTGCCACTTAGTCATTGATGGGTTGGGGACTGGAGCCCAGGACTTCCACTCCGGCTCAGTGAGTTTTGCTCCGCATTTTCCAGTCTAGTGTCATGGTCTAGGGATGAGATTTATAGTCAGACCTGGATTGAAATCCAAGCTCTGCCCCTGACGCACCGAGTGTGCCCGCAAGCGAGTGTCACAACCCTGTCGGTGCTCCATTTCCCTTGTTATAAAAAGGGGAGAATAAACTGACCTCCTAAGGTTGTTACAGGATTAAACTTAATATTGCATTTAAAGAACGTAAAACCGTGCCTGCTCGTAATAAACATAAACAGTGCATGATATCTGAAAAATAATACTTAAGAACTTTATGGCAAACCAGTGCATTCAAAAACGTATCATTCAACTCTCTCTCTGGAATAGAAAGCGACAATTGGGTGTCATCAAAGTATTTGAAGTCCTTACCGAAGACTCCATTGGGGTGGATCTGCTCAAGCCACTAAATAAATGTAAAGCCCCCTTGGGTGCAAGATAGATCCTGCTCGTAGGGAGGTCATAACCGATGGGAAAAGAGGGTGGGAGGAAGGGAAAGAAGGCTCTCTGGAATGCCTGGTGTGATCTGGCAAAGGCCCACGTGGGAGTTAGATGAGGTGCAGCGGGAGGGAGCATTAAGAGAGCTTGTGGTGGCGGTCTGCCCCGGGAGAGGTCAGAGGAGAGCAGATGGTGGGGTCCAGGTTTGAGTTGGAGTTTGTCCCGCCTACAGTCTGGTGCAGCCTTCTGGCGTTTAGCTTGGAGTTTGAACCGATGAAGAGGGTTAAAAATAAAGGTGAGATCTAAAGCCGGGGCGTCATTGTGGAAGATGGATTGTCGAGGCCCTTGCTGGAAGCCAGGGGATGGATAAGTAGTGATTTGGTTGCCCTGAGCCAGAGCCCTGGAAGTGGAGATGGAGGTAGAGAGGAGGGGAAAGAATCAAGGCCTGTTTGGGGGGTAAATCTGGTGAGTAGGTGGAAGGGGTGAGGAAGGAGGAGGAATCAAGGGTGACTCTTGCTTGGTGCCATGAAGGGACCGGGGCGCACGAGAGCCTCTTTGCAAGGGAAAGTGAGTTTCATTTCGTGCATGTGGAGTCTTTGAGCAATCTCTGAAATATCCACGTGATACGGTAGTATCAAAATGTCATTCCCGAAGGACCGCATCTGAGTGGATTGGTGTGGATAGGCAAGAAATTGCCCACTAGACCAGCCTTGGGCAAACTACGGCCCGCGGGCCGGATCCGGCTGTTCTATCCGGTTCTCTTGCTCTCCCCTCCGCTCCTTTACTTTGAATTTATATTAGTTTACACAAACACTCCATCCATGCTTTTGTTCCGGCCCTCCGGTCCAGTTTAAGAACCCATTGTGGCCCTCGAGTCAAAAAGTTTGCCCACCCCTGCACTAGACGGTTCATCCGGAACCGGGAGGAGGCCAGTGCAGGGCACACAGGTTTGGAAGTCATTAGTCCGGAGTGATGCTTAAAGCCCTGAGAACAGATGATGCTGTGCAGTGAGCGACGGTGGGGTGGAGGTGCCAGGGGCCCACCAAGGGCTTGGCAAGGAGTGGCATCCTAGGTCCCACTCCGGTCGGTGCGGGGAGGAGTGGGTTGTTTAATGAACGGTGTTGGGATAAGCGGTAACCATTTGGTAGGGATGAGTCCCTGACTCATACTGTTTACCAAAATTAATTTCATATGGATTACAGCTCCTTAGGGTACTTGAAGACAGTATAGGTGACAATTTACATAATCTTGGCAGGAGAGGGAAATTTTGTTCAGAATCCATAAGGGACAAAATTGAGAAATCTGACTGCATGAAAGTCAAACAGACACCTCACTGGAAAGTGAGAAAGCAAACGGGGAACTAGATTTACAGTGTATATAATAGTTAATGTGCATCCTGGGATATTTCTTTCTTACCAAGCAGTGAGGAAGAGATTAATACCTAATGAAGAAAAAAACAGGCAAAAGAAAGAAAAAGCAGTTTACAACTAAAACATTGCAAATTACCAGTAACCATCAGAAAAGGGCATTTTGACCACACAATCCAGGAAATGCATTTATAGCCAAACAGTTGGAAAAGATTAACGTTTAAGAAAAAAGATATTCCTGCCCAGCCTGTGTGGCTCAGTCGGTGAGCATCCACCCAGGAACCAAGAGGTCATGGTTCGATTCCCGGTCAGGGCACCTGTCCAGCTTGCAAGCTGGATCCCCTGTAGGGGGTGTGCAGGAGGCAGCCAATCGATGTTCCTCTCTCATCGTTGATGTTTCTATCTTTCTCTCCCTTCCTCTCTCTCTGAAAATCAATAAAAACATATTTTTTTAAAAAAATATTCCTTGGTCTCGGTGAGATTGTGAGGAAGCAGATGCTGGGAGACGGAGCTGCTCCTGAATCTCTCTGAAGGTCAGCTTTGACCATGCTTTCTGCATCTTAAAGATCTTTTGGATGTTTTTGAACGAGAAGGAGTGTTCTTTAGGTTGTTCCTTTACTGTAGTAATAGGGTATTTCATCATTGTGATAGAGGGATACACACGTTCATTTGTGTGCTGGGCATTTACTAACATTGATGGGACGCTCCTGCCTGCCGGTCACTTTCTCCAGTGTGATAGATAGAGCTTCCGGTGGCCCCTGAGGGTGGGAAGGAGGGAGGGTGGGGGACATCCCCAGGGGAGTTTCTAAGATGCCCTGGTTTGAGGGGGAGCCCCAAGACCCGCGGCAGTGTGGAGCCTTGGGGGAGCTGCAGTGCTGGCCCTCTGTGGTGTGGAGGGAGGGGGATGGTGGCCAGGTGAAGGGCCTGGTCTGCCAGGCGGAGCAGGAGCTTGAGGTGCGGAGCAGTGGGAGCCTGGGATGCGCTGCCGTGATGCGCTCCTGCGTGTTGATGTGTGAGGCTGAGCATGAGCAGGCTCTCGGATGGACAGGGGAGCCCTCCCTGGGGTGAAGACTGCCGGAACGGGTGGAAGGATCCTGAGAAACACAAGTCTGGATGGCAGGGCAAAACGTTCCCGGGAACGCAGAAAACTGTGAAAACGGCAGGAGTGTTCTCTTTGAATTGCAGACCAAGAAATAACTGCGGCCCGTTTGGCAGAATCCACTAAGATGTGTTCTTTTCACAAAGCAGGAGCTAGGCTTCAGGTACCCTCCTGCAGGGAGTGCACGCTGAAGCATCGCCATGGAAACGGTGAGCCGCTGAGCTGTCCGGCTTGGACTCCCGCACCTCCTGGGTTCACAGGCCCTTAGTGTCTCCTTAACGTTTTCATGGTGCCCCCAGGTCCAAAGGAATACCCAACAGGTCCTTTTATGAAGTAGTTGGGTCCAGACAGCTTACTAAGTATTTATAACCTGACACAGTAGTAGCAGTTTAAAAAAATAATGCATATCCATTTAAGAGGGAAATATTTTTATTTCATTCGTCAACAGCCACATGTATGAACCTGTTAGGGTCTGCATAGCTTCCCAAAACTTTGGCACCAGACTGGACACCTCCACCCTCGTTTCCATTTCTTTCTCTTTTTTTTAATTTTTTTTATGTATTGATTTTAGAGAGAGGGGGTTGTGAGAGAGAGAGCAAGAGAGAGAGAGATTTGTCGTTCCACTTATTTATGCATTCATTGGTTGGTTCTTAGAAGTGCCCTGACCAGGGATTGAACCCACAACCTTGGTGTATTGGGATGACCCTATAACAGCCGTGGGCAAACTACGGCCCGCGGGCCGGATCCGGCCCGTTCGGCTGTTCTATCCGGCCCACGGAGCCAAAAGAGCGGAGGGTTCTCTTGCTCTCCCCTCTGCTCCTTTACTTTGAATTTATATTAGTTGACACAAACACTCCATCCATGCTTTTGTTCCGGCCCTCCGGTCCAGTTTAAGAACCCATTGTGGCCCTCGAGTCAAAAAGTTTGCCCACCCCTGCCCTATAACCATCTGAGCTCCCTGGCCTGGGCTCATTCCCATTCCTGCGTTGAGCTCTGGATGGCACTTGTGTTTTATCACAGCGACTCTCCCTTCACAACGACATGCCGTCACCGAAAGGCCGGCAGCATGGCCTCGGGTGGAACTGAGCTGTCTCGAGCTGAAGGTTTCCACAGTGTTGAACAGATATCACTTCCTTTGCTCTGAAAATGTAAAACATACCGTAATATCCAGTTCATTTGCTTCTGTGCCGGGGGCTCCTCGGCACAGGGTCCAGGAACCACAGCCCCGCCTTACGCTCCACGTGTCAGCAGTACTGGGTCAGCTGAAGCCCAGCAGTCCAAAGCCTAGAGCGTGGACGTGTATGCATGTGTGTCTTGCTATTCACGCATCCATCTGCCAGCTCAGCCTTTGCAGTGTGTGCTCAGTGCCAGGTGCTGGGGCTTGGACCCGGGGGCTGACGGGGAACAGTGAACGCCGCCCAGGGAGCTTGCAGGCTGTTGGGGGGATTACAGAAGCGGGAAGTGCTGCCTCCGGGCAGGGCCAGCCCACTGAGGGCAGGGAGCCGGGTAATACACGGTTTTGATTGTGCAGGCCTTGCAGTCTCTGTGGAAGCCACGCAGCCCTAAGCTGCAGTGGGAAGTAACCAGGGGCCTCGCACAAGCAACGGGCGTGGCTGTGTTCTAGTGACACTGTTTACAGAGGCGCAGGTGGATGAGCCTGGCTCCAGGCCCCAGTTTGTGGAGCCCCTGCAGTGGGGTGTAAAGTGTGCAAGCAGAGGAGGGGGCAGCTGGCCTCCTGGGGAATGCCAAACGCCTGGCACAGGTGTGGTGAGCTCTCCCACCTCCTACCTGGAGGTTCCCAGGTGAATTGAGGACGGTGGCAGAAAGGAGTGGAGAGGGGATTCTAATCAGAAGGCAACATCTGTGTGCATACGGACTCATGAAGGGATACCGCAGCCTGGGAATAGTGTTCGTTTTGATATGACCTGGAATGAGATTGGCGTGGGGAAGGAAGACACAGGACTACAGGGCTACGTCTCAGGGTGAAAACTCCAGTTTCATGGATCATTTCTCGTTTATTTTTTTGGTTAATCCTCCTCACCTGAGGATATCTTTCCATTGATTTTTAGAGACAGAGAGAGAAACATCGATGTGAGATAGACACATCAATTGGTTGCCTCCTGCACACGTCCCAACCAGGGCCAGGAATCGAGCCTGCAACCGAGGTATGTGCCCTTGACCGGAATCGAACCGGGGACCCTTCAGTCTGCAGGCCGACGCTCTATTCACTGAGCCACATCAGCTAGGGCTCACCTCTCATTTTTGTTTTCTGCCTCATTTTGGGGGTGGATCACGTCCTGTAGTAGCCTTTCCCGAGAATGGGTTCCTGGCCGGTGGCCACCACCTTCAGAGACTCACTGCCTGTGCAGTTCGGTGCCTGCCCTGCTTAGGCATTTGCATTGTTCGTCTGCTGATGCAGCAAGAGACGGCTATCCTAGTTTTGAAGATTAGCTCCTGGAATTCTATAAAAATGCGTTCTCCTCTCAGAGTAAGGCACGGGTGGGGAGAAAAGCAAATTCTGACAGCGTCGTGACCAGAAGGGAGCAGAGACAGGTTTCACGGGTCCTTTTCCTGGAAATACACCCGAAGGCTCTGTTCACGTGTTGATCAGCCTCAGCTAAGTCCGCTTGAAAGTTTTGCCCAGTAGAGAAACGAGGTCTATTACAAACATAGCATTGCATCACCTAAATCAGCAGTCGCCAACCCTTCGGACCTCACGGACCACCGGGGCGTGGTCCGCTGGCCTCCATGACTTGCTTGGAATGTTCTCCGTCAGTGGGATGACAAAGGAAGGCGGTCATCGTCATCCTGCCTGTTCTCAGTCACGTCGGGGTTGGCGACCTGCCTTTGATGCTTCTGTTCCCGAGTGCCCCCACCCTGATGCCCACTGACCTCCTCGGGGCGGCCTGGGCAGTCGCTCTTGCTGGCGCGGGCCTGTGCCAGGAGTGTGTCCACCTGCGTGTGGCCCAGCAGGCGTGCAAGGCTGCAGCCTCTCCCTTTGGGAAGTTTCCCCTGTGGCCTGAGCAGAGCCGGCCTCTGCTGCCCTGCCTGAGGCAGAGGCGGGAGGTTAAGCGATTTGCCCTCAGTCTCACCGCTAGTTAGTGATGGAGCCGGGGTGACATCTGAGTCCCCAGCACCTGGCTTGGGCGGGCCTCAGTGCCTCCACCCCCTGCCCTTGCCACTTCGTGGGACACCCCCCCCCTTTTTTTTTCTAGGATGACTGGGAACTTGTAGTGAGGGGCTGTCTCACCTCAAGGTCATGCTTAGCCAGCCAGTGAATACGATGTGTGGTTATTTTTGTCTCCTTCATTCAGTTATTCCCATACAGACGATGTAATTCTATTACATTAGCAACTTGCATTTTAGGCGTTCTGTGAGTACATTTTCATTCTGATCAGTCATTTTGATGATGCTGGAATTGACTAGAAAGTGGTTCATCCTGAGAATCGTTGAACACTGTCCCCACGTGTGGTCGGCCTCGTGTATGTTCCGGTTCTGATTGTTTAAGCAGTTTGGGACCCGTCCTTGGTTTTGGACAGCACTTAGCAGCAGCCATGCAGGGCCTTGCCATTTCTTCCGTTAAGGAGTGTTTTCTGGATTCTCCTATCAGGCTCTGGATTCTCCTATCAGGCTCTGAGTTCTGTTAGGCTCTGGATTCTCCTATCAGGCTATGGATTCTCCTGTCAGGCTCTGGATTCTCCTATCAGGCTCTGAGTTCTGTTGGGCTCTGGATTCTCCTATCGGGCTCTGGATTCTCCTGTCGGGCTCTGGATTCTCATATCGGGCTCTGGGTTCTCCTATCGGGCTCTGGATTCTCCTGTCAGGCTCTGAGTTCTATTGAGCTCTGGGTTCTCCTATCAGGCTCTGGATTCTCCTGTCAGGGTCTGAGTTCTATTGGGCTCTGGGTTCTCCTATCAGGCTCTGGATTCTCCTGTAAGACTCTGGATTCTCCTGCCAGGCTCTGGATTCTCCTGTCAGGCTCTGGGTTCTCCTGTCAGGCTCTGGGTTCTCCTGTCAGGCTCTGGATTCTCATATCAGGCTCTGGGTTCTCCTGTCAGGCTCTGGGTTCTCCTGTCAGGCTCTGGGTTCTCCTATCAGGCTCTGGGTTCTCCTATCAGGCTCTGGGTTCTCCTGTCAGGCTCTGGGTTCTCCTATCAGGCTCTGGATTCTCTTGCCAGGCTCTGGATTCTCATATCAGGCTCTGGGTTCTCCTATCAGGCTCTGGATTCTCCTATCAGGCTCTGGATTCTCCTATCGGGCTCTGGATTCTCCTATCAGGCTCTGGATTCTCCTATCAGGCTCTGGATTCTCCTGTCAGGCTCTGGTGATTTAGATGTTGGATTTCCCTTCCTTTATCAAGTCCCTGTATCTATCTCCTTTGACATTTTCTATTTTTGTCTTTTGTTTTGTTTCCTCTGAAAGATTTTTCAATGTTTTTATCTGTCTTTGAAAAAATTTTAATATTAAGCAATGTCTTCAACTTGTAAGAGCTATTTTTATTGCTGATTATTCCTTTTTCATTGGATCATTTTTTTTTAACTTTCTAAAGTCTCCCTGTGCAGAAGACAGTTTATTCTCTACATTTCTTTTTTATTGAATTTACTGAAGTGACACTGGTTTGCAAAACCACACAGGTTTCAAATGTACAACTCAGTAAAACATCACCTGCACAGTGCATTGTGCACCCATCGCCCCAGGCAAAGGCTCTGGTTTTTTTTTTTGTGTTTTTTTGTTTGTTTGTTTTGTTTTTGTTTTTGTTACTCCTCACCTGAGGATGTTTTTCCATTGATTTTTAGAGAGAGTGGAAAGAAGGGGGCGAGACTAAGAGAGAGAAACATTGATGAGAGAGAGAGAGACATCGAGTGGCTGCCTCTTGAACGCACCCAGACCAGGGCCAGGGATTGAGCCTGCCGCCGAGGTACACGCCCTTGTCCGGAATCAAACCTGGGACCCTCCAGTCCGTGGGCCAACACTCTGTCACTGAGTCACACAGGCTAGGGCAAGTCTCTTGTTTGGCTGGCTGGGCTATGTTTGCTGTGAGAATACTGTTCAGAGGTGGCTGTCTGTTGTCTTTTTCCTTTTAGTTTTTCCAGGTTCTCCCAATTTTCTCTGGGGGTAATTTTCCTTTTCCTTTTCATTGTTCAGTTTATCCTTAATTTCCCCTTAATGTCATCTGCTTTGCCTATACAGGGCGGGGCGAAAGTAGGCGGTGTATAGTTGTGAGGATGTGAAACAGTTTGTATCCTTGTATTGTTATTAATTAGTTATCATAGTGTGTATTTGTATTCGTCTTCTGTAAACCTGCCTTGCCCACCCCTGTATGTTTTGTGATCCTCGGTGGTCTGTGCCAATATAAAAATGAGGCGACATTAGGTCTAACAGGGAGTTTTCTGTACGTTGGAGGCCGTGTCGGCTGGCAGGCTTCATTCAATGAGAGTGGACGGGAATGTGTACCCTGGGGACTGCCACAGCGTCATGTGTGGGCGGCTTCCCTCCTGGGCGCCCGTGACTTCGTTAGCTGCTCCGGTTCCTCGATGGTTCTTGGTGTCTGTAGGGAGGAGGCCTCTGTGGTGTGGGGAGCGGGAGCACATCGGAGTGCACTTCTGTGAACAGACCTTCACGTCCTTTCATTTCAGCCCCAGACGTCACTGCCTCCTCCTTCATGCACCCCGAGAGGGTTCACATAGCACCCACCTCCCCCTTCTTAGGGGGTCTCCCTGTACCTCCCACAATACACAGAAGGCACTTAGAGGACCTATTTATTATCTGCTTGGCACTCTTCCAAGTGCATTTTAGGGATGTACTCATTTAATCGTCACAGCAGGCTTATGGGGAAAATGCTGTGATCAGCCCCACTTCACAGATGAGGAAGCAGCCTAGAGCGGGCGAGATCACACAGTGGATGGCAAAGCCGAGGTTCAGCCTGCATCTGTTGGTTTGTGTGTGTTTTTTAAATTTCTTTTTTATTTTTTCTCTGTGTTGTAAGCAGCACACTGTCCTGCCTGTAGTGTGTCGGTGAGACCTCCATCCCTGGAATGGAGCCTGAACCTCACCACCTGTTGCCCCCTCCACTCTTAGAACCCTGGCCCTTGCCTCTGACATGCTCAGCTGGACTTTGGTTCCCCTGCCTCTGCTCCCCGCCACCCCCCAGAGTCTGTCCTCCACTCAGCAGCTGGAGGAATATTCTCCAAGTGCATCTCAGATCGGGGTCTCTTCTGATGAAAGCACTCTGGTGACTTCTCCTCTCAACCCCGTTAAACCCCATACCCTTCCCTTGGCCGTGACCAGCCCACGTCCCTTTGCGTCTCCCTGCTCTGGGCCCCTCTTCCTGGGAAGCTTGTCCTTGTCTGAGGGACTTCGTACTTGCTGCTGCTCTGTCCCCTGATATTGTCATGGCACCGACGCATCCGTCAGATCTCACTCACGCTCACGCACACACTGACTTACTCTAGTTCTCGAAGAGCGTATCAGGAGGGTAAAGCTCTTACTGGTTTAGGTGTGTGTCTTTCCGAACTAGAGTCTGAGGTCCTTGCGGGCAGGGACCTAGTCCCTGGCCCTCGGGCTGCTGCCCTGGCCCCTCGCTGCCGCCCACCAGGCCCCTCCCTGCCACCCACCAGGTCAGTCACCGTTTGTAAGCGTGTTGTGTTTACGTGTCATTATCAGTATTTTTATCACATCTGCAAACCCCCTGTCTTTTCCCATTTCTTAAACTATTTAAATGTATACGAAATAGAAACTTTATACCACAGTGTCAAAGGAACACTGATATTATTGTCATAAACAAGTGCCTATAAAGGTGAATATAAACGAATTAATTTGAAATGTCATTCCATGGATCACTTAACATTGTCTGTCAGAGCTTCAGTTTCACGCCTGCTGCTCTCTACTCTGGTAGCATTACAGTGGAGAGCAGCGTGCTCGGTCGTAATCTCGAACTTGAAGCCCGTCGTTTGAAAAGTGACCCTCTAATGGATCTGCAGCAACAGCTGTGTCCGATCGCTAATGTCTCCTAAAGCTCAGGGAGCGGAGCCCCGCGTCCCCAGGGATTAGCGGGCAGGGTTTCAGTCGTTGTCCGTTGTCCGTGCCAGCGTGCCCCTGCACGGCACGAGGCCTGCGTGGGGAGGGCCTGAGCGCCCTTTGACATTCTCCTCCTCCTCTAGGACTGACCACGCTGGACGGAGGATGGACATTGCCTCGTGTTTAGGACGACCGACCCGGATGGCGGCCAGCGAAGGGATGAGGGTGACTTCAAATCTCCGGTGGTTCCTATGCACATTCATTCTTCTGTATTTAATGGATCCAGTCAACAGCCAGAGAAAGAGTAAGTGCCTTAGCGTCACAGGGAACGAACTGACGGCCGTGGGGTCCTGTGTCTTCATGGAAACCTTTAGGGCAGCCGTGGGCAAACTACGGCCCGCGGGCCGGATCCGGCCCGTTCGGCTGTTCTATCCGGCCCGTGGAGCCGAAAGAGCGGAGGGTTCTCTTGCTCTCCCCTCCGCTCCTTTACTTTGAATTTATATTAGTTCACACAAACACTCCATCCATGCTTTTGTTCTGGCCCTCCGGTCCAGTTTAAGAACCCATTGTGGCCCTCAAGTCAAAAAGTTTGCCCACCCCTGCTTTAGGGTTTGCTGGGTGGTTAAAATCCATCTCTTGGTCATCTTTTTTTTCTGCATACGTTTGGTGTCTTTTTAAAAGGCCCTTAAAGATAAATCTAAGAATTCTCTCCCCATTTTAAAAGCTCGGGTATAATTTACATTCAGTAAAATTCACCCGTTGGGGATCAAGTTCTGTGAATTTTGACAAATGCATACAGTTAGGTGGCCACCAGCACAAGATGCAGAACCGTCTCTCCAGAACTTTCCCAGGCTCCTCTGGGTCAGCCGCTCCCATCCCACCTCCCGCCACACTGACCGGTTTCTGTCTCTCCAACGCCTTTCAGAATGTCCTGTAAATGAAATTGAATACTGTGTCTCTCTTTAAGATGTTACTTGTTGTCATTTTATTTCACTGCATTAAGAATGTTTGTTTAGATGTCACCTAATTTATTTCTATAAAACATTATCCTTAGTCCTGATGTTCTTTCCATTTCCCCAAGATCACGATTAAATAACTTTATTATAATCACTGATACTTTCCAATGTGAGCGCTTATAATGTTTTTGTTTTCTTTTATACAAACACATTATGATTTAGTGCTGTCGTAAATATCATGCCAGCTCTATGTGAAAACTAGAGAAAAAGGCTTTTTTTCATAGACATTTATATAGAGCAGGGTTTTTTTTTTTCAGCTGGTGTACCGCAAGAATTTTTAAAACGTGACTATTTAGTCAGGGCCACTGACCTCTTTTCCCTTAGATTGTCAACTAAGAAAATGACAGCAGTCAACACACTGGTCATAAAGTGTGAATTAATTGATACCTATTTTTTTGTCGTATTGGTGACAAATACATTTTTTGGTGTGCTCCAGAATCTTAGTAGTTTATGTGTGCCGTGAGAAGAACATGGCTGATGTAGAGAGTCTGAGATAGAATACCTCTTTTATACTTTCATTGCTTTTCCCTCTCCCTCCCCCCCCGCATTCCTCTTTTCCCGTTCATCCTTTCTCTGTCCCTCCTTTTGTGCCCTCCTTTCTTCGCATTTTCCTCTTAGAAGGACATTTTCCCATTGCACAGTGCTGACATGTTCCGTGACGTAATGTTGTTTTATAGGCGCAGTGAGTGCTGTTAGATTGTGATCTTCCGGACGGTTGCATTGCGGTTGTTTAGGCCCACGTGAACTATATATTTCTCAGATACGTGTGTGAGCTCATTACCGTATAAGTTTAATACGCTGCATAAAAATCTGAAGGTTGGTTATGGGATTTCTATGTAGGTGGTAGTCTGGTAGCCAGCAGTGAGGCAGGAGTGCCTGGGAGTGTCTAGAGCCCTGTTTGTGGGAAAGACGTAGCTTTTACCTAGAGTTATATATATATATATATTTTCTTTTTAGCAAACGAGGCTCTTGGAGATAAAAATTCTCCTAGGCCCCCTCTGGGTCCCACCACAGAGTCCACACAGGCACGCCCTCTATTTATCTTCATTGCCTGGAAGTGGAATTTGTGATGGAAGCCTACCCCCTGAGTGGTTAGCGGTTGGCCCACTTTCATCAGGTTACTCTGGAGCTTTTTAAAGCCAGAGCTACAAAAAGAAATGTAAAACCAGCCCCTTCCTGGGCCTGCGGGCTCATCTCCACACGAAGAGCGTGGGCCCTCTGTAGACACATATGCTTGTACTTACTGAATACAGTTGAACTTGCTTTTCACATGCAGTGCCATCATTAAGCACGGTATGTGTGTGTGTGTGTGTGTGTGTGTTCTCCAGGCGCTCCTCGGGACGTGAAGTGTGTAACCAGCGACTTACAAGCGTGGGACTGTTCCTGGAGAGCGCCCTCGGGAGCAGGCCACGGCGCTCTTTACGATGTTTGCATCAGAAACAGGTAATGGGAATACTTTGATTCATTGACAGCTGCCGCCTAAAAGCAAAGGTTCTTTCTCGTCCATCTTGGAGCATAAAGATCTTGTTCTGTGCATTTTATGAAGGAAATTTGAAATCTGAGCCCTCTCTTTCCTACAATTGCTGACTCTTTCCTCAGTCGGGATGGAAAGAAGCCTCTCTCCTGGCCAGAACTTCGATTCTCTGATCGTATGAACAAGGAGTAGGTGGCACACCTGAGCTGTGGGTGGGTTCTGATCTCTCCGGGGAAGGTTCGCTGGTCTGTCCCAGGCCAGCGTCTGCCTGTATCGGTGAGGCCAGTGGTTCCCAACATGGGGCACACGTTCCACAGGGGGGCAATTTGATTTTTAAGGGGGGGCGATTAGAGAATGAGTGATTAACAGTGAATTTTTTGCATTTGTTACGGTTTTAGGGGCCTCTTATACAGTATATAAGTATATATCGTGACATATTTATGCATTTCAGGTCTTTATTATATGTTTTGAAACTTAATTTTCTATTTTTTCATATCACTTCATATTATTTTTTTAAACAATTTCTGAGTGATTTCGTCCTCAGTACTTCAACTCTCCTTTCGTTCTTTTATTTTTCTCTCCCGTGGATGCCATGTTCTTCGGAAGCTTGTTTAGACCACGTTAATAGCCTTTTAGGCTTCCTCCACATGAAGAGGAGTTCACTTTTTGAATAATAAGAACTTTATGTCACTGGGGCAGTGGTCGGCAAACTCGTTAGTCCACAGAGCCAAAATATCAACAGTACAACGATTGAAATTTCTTTTGAGAGCCAAATTTTTTAAACTTAAACTTCTTCGAACGCCACTTCTTCAAAATAGACTCGCCCAGGCCGCGGTATATTGTGGAAGAGCCACACTCAAGGGGCCAAAAAGCCGCATGTGGCTCGCGAGCCGCAGTTTGCCGACCACCTCACTGGGGCATCAGGATTTTAGAGATGCTTAGGTGGGGCATGGCCAAAAAAAAGGTTGGGAACCACTGAGTTGGGCTGGAGTTTGGCCTGTGCCTAACAGATAATGTCAGGAACGGTGGCTTAACAGCCGGGCCTTCGCGCTCGTGTACAAGGTCTCGAGTGCGAGTTCAGGGCTGACCAGCTGGTTGTGGCCACGAGAGCCCCGGATTCCTCTGTCCCTGCTGCTCCGCCATCCCCGGCATGTGGTCACGTGGTTCAGGATGAGGCCTGAGGAGTGGCTGTCCTGTCTGCCTTCCGGGAAGCGGGAGGAAAAGAGGGAGGAAAAGAGGATGCTCTTCCTTAAGGACACTTCCGAGAAGCGCCACACACACCTGTGCTATGTGCCATGGGCAGAACCCGGGCAGATGGCTAAGCCAACTGGCACAGAGCTGGGCCATGCTTTCTCCCAGATTAACATGGTTCATGTTAATAAGGAAAAAGGGGAAGTAAACCTTCTGTCACACCACCTGACCCTCTCAGGTAAGCTGGCCGTGGGCTAGACGCTCCGAAGGCCGGGGTTGAGGCCTTTGGGCTGCCCGCAAGCCAGAACATGCTCCTCCCCCTTCCCATCCCATCCCATCCCATCCCATCCCATCCCGTCCCATGGGATTGTCTAAATCGGGGGGTGGGGAACCTTTTTCCAGACAAGGGCTATTTAGATATTTATAACACTGTTTGTGGGCCATGCAAAATTATCAAATTAAAAATTAGCATGCAATATTTGGTCAAACATTTAGCTAACTCATCCCTATTGCCTTGGCAGGGCCAGACCCAGTGGTTTCCTGGGACTCATATGGCCCTTGGGCAGGGGGTTCCCCATTCCTGGTCTCTGATTCCGGAGGATCCCATTGAGCAGCTCCAAGTCCCAGTTGGCTGATGGGCGGTCCATGTGAATGGATGTAAATGTGTCTTTAAATACTAGTACACTCAGGTTTTTTCCTCATTTGGTGGGCACTGGTGGAGTGTTGTCCTAAGAACCGGGGTCATTTATCCGTTTGGATGAGTTTGGTTGTGGTGCAAAAACAACCCTCCATCCTCAGGCCTTTCCTTTCTGCTGCGAAAATGAAGGATGCTTTGGCGCTTGTGTCCTGTGCTTTCTTGGGCCCGCTGCTATCTCTGCCAAGCCTCTTCCTCAGGCCCAGGCCCAGGGCTGTGGTGACCCGGAAGCAGGGAGCACAGCTGGAGGGCTGCCCACTTCCTCCCGGAAGTGGAAGTGATCATGTGACTTCACTCAGCTTTCTCTGCAACTGAAGTCACATCTCCAGGCCCCGCTTCGAGGGGTGGGAGTGCAGTCCCACTGCGAGTGCGGGAGGGGAACCCTCAAAAGTGTGAAGAGCCCCACAGGCCACAGGGGGAGGGAGGCAGCGCCGCCCCAAGGGGTTTGCAGCGGACAGACCCTGACGGGATGCTGGCGGCCACTCCACAGACGCTGCTCGGAGGAAGCGAGGCCGGAGAGGGAACACCGTTTCTCACAGAAAGGGACACAGGCCGCTCCGGGTGGGAGGAAGGTTGGGCTCAGTGCGGGAACAGATGACATCCGCAGGATTCAGAGAATTGGGTGGTTTTGATGCCGGAGAGGCGAGTCCCCAGGGGGCACTCCAGCCCGCGCCCAGCGGGTTCTTGGCTCCGCACAGGAAAGAGTTCAAGACCCGAGCCAGCCCGAGTCATTGCGGGAGGGCTCACTCGGGGAGCCGGGAGGCTGGGGTCTCCTCCCAGCAGGGCCCTCTCCTGACCCGTGAGGCAGGGAGGCCCGTCTCCACAGGTGGAGCTGGCATTGTTTGTTCTTTCTATGGGAAATAGCTGGGATGGGGAGGCAGAGTGGAAAAAACGCATTGGGATTAACTTTAACCTTTACAAGGTATATTTTGTGTTTTGTTTTTCTTTTCCGGTATGAGTAAACGTTTGTGGTATGAGCAAGCTATTGATAGCAATCTTATCTCATGACTGCTTAGCCAAGTTTTGTATCTGGTGGCAGGTAGCAGGGTAGCAGGGTAGCGGGTAGCAGGGTAGCGGGTAGCAGGTAACAGGGTAGCAGGGTAGCAGGTAGGGTAGCAGATAGCAGGGTAGGGTACCAGGGTAGGGTAGCAGGTACCAGGATAGGGTAGCAGGGTAGCAGGTAGGATAGCAGGGTAGCAGGTAGGGTACCAGGGTAGCAGGTAGCAGGTACCAGGGTAGGGTACCAGGGTAGGGTAGCAGGTAGCAGGGTAGGGTAGCAGGGTAGCAGGTAGGGTAGCAGGTAGCAGGGTAGCGGGTAGCAGGGTAGGGTAGCAGGGTAGCAGGTAGGGTAGCAGGGTAGCAGGTAGGGTACCAGGGTAGGGTAGCAGGTAGCAGGGTAGGGTAGCAGGCAGCAGGGTAGGGTAGCAGGTACCAGGGTAGGGTACCAGGGTAGGGTAGCAGGCAGCAGGGTAGGGTAGCAGGCAGCAGGGTAGGGTAGCAGGTAGCAGGGTAGGGTAGCAGGCAGCAGGGTAGGGTAGCAGATACCAGGGTAGGGTACCAGGGTAGGGTACCAGGGTAGGGTAGCAGGGTAGCAGGGTAGGGTAGCAGGTAGCAGGGTAGGGTAGCAGGTACCAGGGTAGGGTACCAGGGTAGGGTAGCAGGTAGCAGGGTAGGGTAGCAGGGTAGCAGGTAGGGTAGCAGGGTAGCAGGTAGGGTAGCAGGTAGCAGGGTAGCGGGTAGCAGGGTAGGGTAGCAGGGTAGCAGGTAGGGTAGCAGGGTACCAGGATAGGGTAGCGGGTAGCAGGGTAGGGTAGCAGGGTAGCGGGTAGCAGGCAGCAGGGTAGCGGGTAGCAGGCGCTGAGTCACATGGCTTCACTTGGGTGTGTTTCTTTAGTTCCCGCCCTTCCCTTGCTAGCTGTGTGTTGGTGGCACCAAAAGAAGCCTTGCCATGAGCTGGGAGGAGCGAGCCCCGCGTTTGACGTCCTCAGCCCTGAGGGAATAATGTGAACAGGCCCCTGTTAGGTGCTGGGGTGCAGGCAGGGGTGTGGGAGCCCCCAAGAGTCCCTTTGCTCGAGTTAAATTTTTATGGGAAGTTAGAAATGCTTGTGAATGACGGTGGAAGAAAGGGAACGTGTTTGGTAAAGATACAAAGGGCCATGGAGCCCCAGAGGAGGCCGTCACTTCTGTCCGAGAGAGCGTGGGTGGGAAGTAGAAGCATTTTGAAGGCAGTTGCCCAGAAAGTTTGTTTTTAGGGTGACAAGCAGCCAGGGTCCTTTCTGAGGTCAGTGTCGGGTAGAAGAGAGGGGTGTTTAGGGAGGTGGGTGTGTGCAGTGGAAGGTCAGGCTGGGGAGGGAACGTGGGCCGGGTTTGAAGAGCATGCTGCAGTCCTGGTTCTGGAAGAAATCATCCATGCTCCCTCAACTTTCTGCTACAATCCGGTGATTTTTCTTCCACCCATATCGATGCACTTGCCATTATACTCTCTCTCAGCATTCTTAAAATGCAGTACAACCTGTCGTGTTTTTGTGTACAAAAAAGCATACAATATTGTCCAGTGCATTTTTTGTTAATCACGTTTTAATGGAACTTGTTCTGTTAGTTTTATCTGCTGATTAAAATTTGTTTTCTTATATTGCAGGTCCCGTTCTTGTTACCAGTTGGGGAAAACAAGTACTAAAATCCCAACCCTTTCACCTGGGCATTATGAAATAACAATAAGCCCTCTACATGATTTTGGGAGTTCTATAAGCAGATTCACACTGGATGAAAAAAATGTGTGTAAGTATTTGAAAAGAATGTGAATTTGGGAAATAACTCGGATTTCCCAGTTGTTACCTAAATATAAACTGCATCCTGTTCCATTGAATGGAGGGGAGGTACCATAATTACTTTAAATGGTTGGTTGTTAACATGGAGAGTTTTATTTCCAGTTTTTCAATATTATAACCAATGCTTTAATGAACGTCTTTTGCACGTATAAGTTTCTGACTTTGTGTGGTGATTTCCATAGGCTGAGGGCCTAGACTTGGGAACGCGGTGTTAAAGGAAATCCCACTTTTTATGGCTTTTCATATCCATGGCCAGTTGTTCTCCAGAAATTCTGAATCTCTTTGTAGTCCCCAAAACGTCGTCTTAGAGAGTGCCTGTCTCCCACCTCCTGGCCAGGACCGGGCATTGTCCATCCTAGTTTTCCATTTCAGTCTGACGGCCCCAGATGTCAGCTCCGCTGTTTCTGCATTTCTGTGATGGTTATTTTTTTAATTATCAGTCATTTATATTTTTTTGAACGACTTCTATCCTTCGTAAAATTTCTCATGCTGAAATTATTATGGTTGTTACTTCTGTCATATTTGTTACAAATACTTCTCCAAGTTTAAAATTTTAACTTTTGTGGTGTTTTTCATACCACGGGTTTTCGTCTTTATGTAAATAGGATTTCTTGCTATTTCTCTTGATGAGTTTTCGGTTTTGTTTTCATACCTGATTTAAATCTTTCATGCATGTGGAATTGCTTTGTCGTATTGCATGAGGAACCTCAGTTTTTTTCCAGGTTTTTAAAAATCCCCCAGGACTCGGTCTGAGAGCGCGTTTGTGCTGTCTGATTCTGCAGTAGGTGCTCGAAGGTCCTGTCTGGGAAGCTGCTTGAGGGTGACAGTGTCAGGAAGGATGAGGACGGCACATCAGGGGAGAGTCTGGCTGACTTATTTGATTGATAGCTCATGCTCATTGTTTTTGCATATCGGGTAATCTCGTGATAGCATTTTTAATAATGGCTTGGTTGTGATTCGAATGTTAGATAATAGTATCCCAATACCAAGTATTACTACTACCACTACTGCTAAGAGGGTACTGGTAAGAAATTGAAAGGCGCTCTAGCCAGTTTGGCTCAGTGGATAGAGCATCGGCCTATGGACTAAAGGGTCCTGGTTCGATTCCGGTCAAGGGCATGTACTTAGGTTGCAGGCTTGATTCCTGGCCCTGGTACAGGTTCATGCAGGAGGCAACCAATCAATGTATCTCTCTCACATCGATGTTTCTCTCTCTCTCTCTGTCTCTCCCCCTCCCTTCCACTCTCTCTAAAAATCAATGGAAAAATATCCTCAGGTGATGATTAACAAAACAAAAAAAGAAAGAAAGAAAAGAAATTGAAAGGCAGATGAGATGAACAGGAGAGAGGGAGGTGGATGCATCAGCAGGTCCCTGGGCAGGGGAAGCTGTGGGATGAGAGGTGCCGAGCGCTGGAGGAAGCAGGGTTCTTTGGCCATTTGCCACTAAATAAAAGCAAGCGAAATCAGGTTTTCCCCAGATCTTAAGATGCTTTTAAAAGTGTACATATCAAAGGAGAACAAGATGTCTAACATATGTATGCATATACATGTAATAACTTTAAATTGGCAAGGGCTAGGCACAATGCTAAGTCCTTTTCAGAATTTTAATGTCTAGGTTCCTTGTAATAGCCTAGTCATTTGAATCCATCTGAGGCAGAATAAATACCGTGGAGCCTACGAAGGAACTGGGAAGGCTCCCAACCTCGGATGTCCCGAGGCAAAAAGAACAGGGAGGTTTGGGAGAAAAATGCTCTAGCTTTAAAAAATAAACAAACAAGAATGATGGAATTTCTTTCTTAGCTGAAAGTTTCTAGTTTCTAGAAAGCTAGAAATTGTTCTCAAGTATCTATTTGCAAGTATCATGGGAGCTCAGGGACCTTCCCGTGCATACCATAGAGAAAGAAGTGAAGGAGAGAGAGAGAGAGAGAAAGAGAGAGAGAGAGAGAGAGAGAGAGAGAGAGAGAGAGAGAGAGAGAGATCCTTTCATTTATAATTGCTGCCTGCAGCTTGAAATACTGGGTATGACTTGTGCTTTGAAGAGTCGCCCACTGCTATTTAGGTAAAATGTAAATTGTGTGGACTTTTCAGGGAGGAAAGCACTTGAATGGATGAATGGTGCCTTAGTAAAATATGCCCGTGTTTCGTAATTTTAAAATCACTACCTCTTGCTATCTCGAAGTGTTTGAAAGAACCGCCCTGCTGGAAGCCTCTGCACCGTGTGGTCACGCTGGCACGCTCTCCCGCTCTCGGCACTAAAACGCTTCTTTCTCCCCCTTCGCCCCTTTTCCAGAAGCAGAGCCCCTGGAGCAGCTCTCCTGAGCAGCAGGCCCCACGGTCCTTAGATAGCCGAGTGCTGTCGACGTTACTGTCGGCAGGTGCTGTCTCTTGCGCAGCCCCAAACGTTGCACCTAGACCCCCGTGGGCACTGTGGCCAGCAGATGGAGGTTAAATTTAGTGTGGACTTCGTTTTAAGTTCCAAGATGAATTTATGATACGGGTTTGCTCTGCTGTTTTTGTTACTTAACGCATTCGGCCACCCCCTTGCCGGGACTTCACGGGCCCTCGAGCTTCGTGGGGCAGCCACTAGGATGGTCTGAGGCCTGGGAAGGTGCGTCTGTGTGTTTCTTTGAGCTTCCCCACCCCTTATTGTCATTGAGGAGGGAGCATGCAGGAAAGAACCCTGGGTTTCTGGCCCCTCAGACCAGAAAGCCTGCATTTCGTAGAACGGGACAGGCCCATTCAGACCCTGTGTGTTTTCCACTGATCCACAAAATACTCAGGAATTTCCTCGTCCCTTATAGAGAGGGGGACCTGAAGATTTAGAAGGTTCCCTACTTTCCTCTCTCTACCTTTTGTAATACAGCCCCTGAGGTCTCCCCACCCCCACCCCCCAACTTCTTCCTTGATGTAGAGGGGCCCTCACCAGTGTTACTGGTCTTCTCTGTCTTCTGTGAGCTCTGTTTTGTTTGCCTGGATGGCAACCCATTTCTTTCGGTCTCAGTGGCCCTGGATTTTCCCTGGTTTCCTTCTGCTTCCGTGCCCTTCCCTGCAGGGTCTCTGGTCTCTTGCAGGTGGAACTGTCTGTCCATGGCCCCCCAGGCAAGCTTTGGCTGTTCTGCGTCTGTGCGTGCACATCCATCTCTCCAGCTCCGCTCAGCAAGGTCCTCTCGAGTCGGGATCCACCGTCTCCCTCTGCTGCTCTGCTGTCTGCACACCCCTCCGTTACACCTCTTCTTCCCTGGAGCTTGGGTCTCCCCCAGCAATCTCCTGCATCGCTTCACAATGGTCCCTCCTTCCTTCAGCCTTCCCTGCTTTTCTGGGCTAGAAACTTGGGGAGATCGCAGGCATTTGCCTTTCTCGTTATACCAACCCTGCATTTCTTTGATCCAGTCATTTCTTTGACATGCCCACCAGATTGTGCCCTGGCTTTTCCATGTATGTGTCATGATCCAAGCCTCATGGCTCTCAGCAGGCTCTTACTTGGTCCCCTTGTCCCTTTCTCGGCCCCCTGCCCTTCTGACCTAGCCTTCCTGAAGGACTTGGGGATCTGCCCGGGGACCCATTGGCCGCCTCCCTCTTGGCCTTTATTATGGTCTTGCTGCTACTTATTGATACCTATAACGAGGACCAGCCCATGGCATCCTCCTGTGAGCGACTCCCCCAGCGTAGGGGGCTCTGACACTGGGAGGTGAGAGGGAAGGCTGCAGAGAGAGCTCCCAGAGCAAGCTTTCCATCCTTTTCCATCATTTTCCTAGGCCTGACCTACAGCCGCACAGAAGTTCCTTTACTTCTCTCTGAGGTGACCTGCTTGTAGGTCTCCGACCAGGTGACACCAGCGTGTGGTGGTAACCCAGCTGCTGTTACAAGAGACATTAGGGATTTGAAACAGCCGGCTGATACAGAATTTCCTCACGTTTGGCCGACGAATCACTGGTAGCTGCTCATACAAATAAATACGTATATTCTCTTTTTTTCAGGAATAGGGTTAAGAGTTTGCATCTCATTCTTGGGTACTTATCTTTTCATCAGGAAGGAGTAGAGTTTAAGATGAGTTGACTAATCCAAGTACAATATGAAAGATCATTACTTATTTTCCTAAGTGTTACCTCCTGTTTCCTTTTTTAAGCCCTCATTCCAGACCCTCCGGAGATCCTGCGTTTGTCTGCCAATTTCTCAACTTCTGCGTTACACCTGGAGTGGAGTGACAAGGGCTCTGCTTTCCCCCATCACGCAAACGTCATTTGGGAAATTAAAGTCCTACGTAAAGAGAACATGGAACTCGTAAAATTAGTAAGTCTGAACCGAGTAGATTTTTTTCCTATGGCATTAAAGAAGCTGGATGCTTTTTAAAATGGCTTTTAAGGTGGCATCGGTGAACCTTTGGATTATTAGGGAAGTAGATCAGATGTCCTTTCGGGGTTCATTAAAAACTAATCACTCATGCCCGGCCGGTGTGGTTCAGGGGTTGAGCATCAGCCCATGAGCCAAGAGGTTGCTAGTTTGATTCCTGGTCAGGGCACATGCCCAGACTGTAAGCTCAGTCCCCCAGTAGGGGACATGCAGGAGGCAGCCGATCGATGCTTCTCTCATTGATGTTTCTCTCTCTTCCTTACCCTCCCTCCCTCTCTCTATAAAAATCAATTTAGAAAAACCCCCACTAATCACTCAATGATTAAAATTATGTGCAGCCTTTATAAAAAGGAAGTTAAGGGAGGAACAATCCATGATTTTACCACTTGGGCACAGTAAACATTGTCTTCGTGTATTCCAGTCTAGCCTGTTTTATATGCATGTTTTTACATAAATAAAATAGAAGTGTACATATAATTTAGTCTATTATTTTATCTTTGTCTAATATTATAAACGTAAAAAGAAAGGTTTTGAAGCATATTTAGCCATAATAATTATTGAGAAATTTTGTATAAATCTGTAAGTTTAAATATATCTTAATCTGATTCTTATATTTAGTGCTAATGCTTTTTCCTCTTATTTTTTTTTAAATCCAATTTTAATGGGTTTCCTTATGATCTGTCTTTAGTTTGCTCTTAATCTAAGGCAGTGGTTCTCAACCTTTCTAATGCCGCGACCCTTTAATACAGTTCCTCATGTTGTGGTGACCCCCAACCATAAAATTATTTTCGTTGCTACTTCATAACTGTCATTTTGCTACTGTTAATGAATTGTAATGTAAATATCTGTGTTTTCCGATGGTCTTAGGCTCTACAGCACACACGACCCACAGGTTGAGAACCGCTAGCAGGGTCGCCTAAGACCATCGGAAAACACAGATAATTCTAAGGGATAGTGAGAAATAGTAGTGAAAAGTTTTGACAGCTGGTACCGTGGTAATTCCCCCTTCTGTCCTTTTACTCTTCTTCCTTAGTGGGTTTGAAATATGCTACTATTTCTTTGCCTAAGTACATAGATGAAATAGTAAAGATAAATAGGATATTCTATTTAATAGTTACCTTATTTTTCCTTTTTGACAATCCAAGTATTACATTCCTGAAACTATAGCAGCCGCTGTTGTTAGCATGTATCTCACTCCTCCAGAGCTCCCGACACTGTTGTAAAAGTTCTGTACATGTTAATTCTTTGCTCCGCACAGCAGGCCCATGTGAGAGGCACTGCTAGCATCAGCCCCATTTCACAGATGAAGAGACAGAGTCCCGGAGAGACACTAAGTGGTGGGACCAGGACTCAAACCCAGGCAGTCTGGTGCCAGAGTCTGCTCGGCCACTGTAATTATTGTACATAACAAGAATATAATTTTTCATCTGTGATGCCCTCCCTTCCTCTTCACCTATCCATGCTGAACCTAGGTTTCCAGACTCATGTACAATCCTACTCCTTATTTTAAAGCCCATCCTACTTGCCTCGGCCTAAGATGTTCTTTCTTTTCTTGAATTTTAATGGCAGTTCTTGCCTGTCAGTGTAATTTACAGCTAAATGTGACATAGCTCTACCCTGTTGTCTCCAAGTTATTATTTAAAATTATACTGAGCAGCTTTTTATTATGGCTTAAGATTTTGTGGGTTCCTACTTTGTGGGTTCCTACTTCGCGGCTTAGGGTAACTTCTCGAAACCCCCCTTTTCTCATCTGTAAAGCGGTGCTAATATTTGCTCTAGTTAATGATATGGTATTTATAAAGCTGCTAAACAATTATTAGCTGTCATTACTTCCTTTGTGGGTAGATTTTTTAAAAAAACTAATGTAGGGATGCTAGAATAATAGGGAATCTCTTTGAAGTATGAGTGAAGTCAAACATGAATGAACAGAAATATTATTCTAAGGTTACATGACTCATTCATAACAAGACTGCAAAGGCAAGGTAGTAATTCTCTACTTTTGAGAGTACATGTGGTCTTTGAAGAAAAATCTTTGTATGGGAGACACAGCAAGAGGTAAGAAAATAGAGATCGAACAAGTTCATTTTAAAAAGTGAAATATAAGAGGGTAAATGAGCCAGGTCCATAAAAGTGACATTTTTATTTATAATTATGCATTATTAATATCAGAATTCGTTAGAATTGCTTATTAGTCATTTTGTGACAGGTTATAATGCAATTATTTTATAATACTTTAAAGATCAAGAACACTGTATATTGATGTTCAGCTTATAAGTATGTTTAGAGTGTTTTCGTTTATAAGTTGCCAGTTTCTGCCCACCAGCTCCCGTACAGCCGCGGAAGCCAGGCGTAGCACAGGCCAGGGTATGAACGACACCCATAGGTCATGCGGAACTTTTGCTATTCCCATTGCTCTCTTCCTTTTTTTTTTCCGGTTGTGAGCAATGTTTTATTACCTCTGAACAATGAAAGATGAAATTTAGTCCCCTGTCACCTCACATACTTGTGTGCTTGCTTTCATGCCCCTATGCCCTCCCTCCCTCCCCCCCCCCTCTGTCTCTCTCTCTCTCTCTCTCTCTCTCTCTCTCTCTCTCTCTCTATATATATATATATATATATATATATATATATATATATATATATCTCACACACACAGAGTTTCTATCTTTTCTCAGTATTGTTTGGTTATAATTTTTGGTAGACCAGTATTTATTTTTTTTGTATTATAATTATATAAACACTATTTACAACTCACCAAGTAGTAGATACTATTCTTTTTTTTTAGTATAATTTCTTATATTGTCTTTAGTTTCATTTATCATTTATCTACTTCATTAACTCAGTCCTAAGTTCTCTCCAGAATGTGTAAATCCCCTGTTAAAATGCTCAAGCCTACTAGTATTCTGGCAGTTATATATTTGTGAATAAATCTCCCTGAGGATCTTCTAAGTTTGCAGATTCAAACCTAGGTGTACCCATCACCCATTCAAGACAGAACTCAAGTGTCTTTCGGCACATTTGTTAGGAAGCTGTGGTCCAAGGGTCTCCAAGATCGGCCAGTGGATTCCTTTTACCTTTTCCTTTTATTATTATTATTTTTAAAAAATCTTTACCCAAGGATATTTTTGCAATGGTTTTTAGAGAGATGGAAGTGAGGCGGGGGGGAAACAGAGAGAAATACCGGTGTGAGAGAAGCACATAGGTTGGGGTTGCCTCCTGCATCCGCCCCGACCGGGGCCCAGGCGGGGAGGAGCCTGCGCAGGGGAATAGAGTGTGGCGTTGGTGTTCATTTGCAGGAGACCTACAACACCACCCTGAACGGGAGGGACACAGTCCACCACTGGAGCTGGGCCTCGGACCTGCCCTTGGAGTGTGCCCCTCACTCCGTGGGCCTGCGGCGCTACATCGACGACGCACACTTCTCTGGCCGCAAAGAGTGGAGCGACTGGAGCCCCCTGCAGAAGGTTTCTGGTGAGCTTCTGGTTAAAGAGCGTTCCTTTCCCATGCCTGGGATTGCCCTGGTTTCAGGGGAAGATGCAGTTGAAGCTTTCAGCTCTCGGACCCCCATGCGTCTGCATGAGGGTCACCTGGGGATCTCCCAGGCCCCCCATCCCAGTGTGTTTTCATTCAGGAAGTCTGAGATAGGCTTCAGGACTCTGTATTTTTAAAGAACTTTCTGTGTGATTGGCAAATGATCCAGGTTTGAAAATCACTGTGGTAGATATTGAAGACCATGTAGGTGGTAATGAGATCAAGTCTGTATTAAAAAAAAAAAAAAAAAAAAAAAGGCTCCCCATTTCTCATCCACAGAGCAGACCCCACTGGGTGACAGTTTTTGCAGAGACATGGGAATCGGCAAATATGCCCCAAATCACCAGCACACTGAATAAGACTCCTATGCAGGTAGAGTGCTGGCCATTCAGGAGGCGCCCAGCAAATTATTGGCAATAAAACGACGTTCTTAAAAAGACTGCTCCTCATCGTAGATTCTTCACCTTAGTGACAGTCTGGAGAAATGGATCCGAGGAAGGAAGGACTGGAGCAGGTGGATAAATAAGGAGAATCTCATTGCAGTTTAGGACAATGAAGGCGCAACTAGATCCCCGGGGTTAGAAAGGACGAGGGGGAAGGGATGCAAACACTGAGGAGACAGGAGAATCGGGGACGGTGCGTTTGGTCAGGGAGCAGTAGAGCCAAAGATGACTGTTAGTTTGGGCAGCTGGGTAGCTGGCGCTGCTGTCCACTGAGACAGAAAAGAGATGGACACATCAGGTGGGAAAGATCCACTTCACTTTTCAACATTGAGCTCGAGGGACGTCGGAAGTGTCTGGAAAGCAGTGTCTCCTAGGCAGCTGGACATACAGGTTCGCCACCCATGTGGTTGGTTGGAGCTGGAGATAACGTATTTGAAAATCAGTAGCATATATGTGATGTGGAAAACGCTTCCATCCCGGAGGTTCCCGTAGCTCAGGGAAAGGGGACCAAGGACCCAGCCCTTTGAAGCTTTATATATAAGGGGAGGATGGAAGAGAGAGACCAGCAAAGCATACAGCCGCCAGGAGGAGACAGCCAGGGAACCCAAGAGCGAAGGGTGTTTCGAGAAGGAGGACGTTGGGCAGCCACCAGATGCTGTGGACGTCGAAAAGGAAGATTGCTCAGAAGTAGCCAGTGACGGAGCACTTTGGCCAGCCGGCCACTCCCGTGCGGAATGGTTGGTGTAGAGCCACCTTGCTGCCTGGGAAAGAGTAAGTAGGTAGAACGGAGACTAGAAGTAATTTAAAAGAGTGGCTGTTCAGGAGAATAAAAACCAAAGGCGTGGCTTTCAGCTGCATAGCGTTGGGATTAGAGGAGAAGCGCTGTTTAGGAGGTGGAGTACTCCAGCGTATCTTCAGGCTGATGGAAAGTAGGAAGCCTGCCCTAAATACATAGATCAACTCACAGGAAGGGAATTAATGACTGACTTGTGCTTGGTGTTGACTTTTCACATGTGGATATACTAGTAAACCCATTTATCGAACTTTTAGAACTTCTTGGACATGAACCTAGGCCCTTAGACATTGACCTACGATCGCCACCATTCGCCACCATCGCTCTACCATCTATATATATATATATAAAGCCTAAGTGACTGTTTGACCATTTGACCATTCAGCTGGTGGCTATGATGTGCACTGACCATCAGGGGGCAGACGCTCAACACACAGGCATGGAAACATGGAACAGACTGATGAATCTCAGAGGGAATGGGGTTGGGGAGGGCGGGAAAAGATTAACCAAAGATCTTATATGCACACTAGAGGCCTGGTGCACGGATTCGTGCACTGTTGGGGCCCCTCGGCTTGGCCTGCGCCCTCTCGCAATCCGGGACTCCTAGGGGGATGTTGGACTGCCGGTTTCTGCCCGATCCCCGCAGACCAGGCTGAGGGATCCCACCGGTGCATGTATCCGTGCATCGGGCCTCTAGTATGTAGATAAAACCATGCATACTATATTTCTTGTATGGGCCTTGCTCCTTTGTAACCTGGAGGACATCCCTTATCTTCAGGCAACCGTTATTATAAAGCTGCCAAAGTATGTTTTGTTTGCACTGGTTTACGTTATGGTGAAAGACTTCTAAAGTCTTTGTAATTCCTTTTGATCTTTCTAGGGTCTACTGGTATTCAGAATAAAGTTTTTCCTCAAGACAAAGTGGTGCCTGTGGGCTCAGATATAACATTCTGTTTTGTGACTCAAGAAGAAGTGTCATCAGCACAGATCAGCTATGCAAAGTATCCCCTTATTCATCTCGATGGGGAAAATGTGGCGATCAAGGTCCATAACATTTCTGTTTCTATAAGTAGTGGAACAAATGTGGTTTTCATGACAAACAAAGACATGTATGGAACAGTTATTTTTGCAGGATGTAAGTATAAAATGTATATTCTTAAAACTGTTTTTATTAATCAGTTTTTACCCTTTGAGAGCCTTAATGCTTTTTTTTGAGGGGGGGGGGGGCGCTGATTGTATTTCTTGTTTATTTTTTTATTCTTTGATATAAATGATATAAAAGGCAGAACTTTTACTTGTTTACAGGTGAGATCTAAGCTTGTTTTCTACATACGTGTATCTATATATCTTGTAGGTTTTGTAATAAGAATTTTATTTTAAATGCTCAGTTAACAGGTTCACTGAGTCAAGAGAAGTTAGTATATAATATTTCTGAATCCTTTGTTTAAGAATTATGTCATATAAGTTAATTTCCCACCTTATTATAGCATACCTTTTGAAAATAAGCACCCGAATTAAAGGAGTTGTAATGATTTTACGCAAAATCTTTCAATAGCATGGTATTTGTTTCTCCCACTTTAAGAAGAGCATATTTGAGAAGAGGGCAGTTGGAGACACGGGTGAGAAGACGTCCTCCCTCTTGTGTTGTGTGTCCTGTGTCCCAGAGTGCAGGGGCACCTCTCTATTCGTGTGCTCACTCCTGCAGATCTAAACTCCAAGGCAATCCAGAAGTCGCTGTGGGGTTGCCAGATCTATATGGGTTGTGTTGAATGTACACAGATAAGATTGTTATGAGTTCTCGGTCTGCTCCCCTGCAGTCACTCTGGGCTGGTGCAGAGATAGCTCTGTCTCCTGCAGCGATTCTGCTCCCCCACCCCCCGCCCCGCATTCTCCATTCAAAGGCTCTGTGTGTGGTCTAAGGGTCTCCTGAAATGAAGTCTGTGAATGTAGTGAGTGGGTTTCGATTGCTTTGTGATTTTCGAAATTCATGCACTGGTAGGGTCCTGATCAGGCCAGCGATCAGGGCTGCTCTGTGGAGCAATTGGCAGGGTGATTGGGGGAACCCCACAGGCACCCGCCTTGGCTGGCCTGGGTCCTATGGGCTGGGGGCAACTCTTGCGTTGAGTGTCTGCCCCCTGGTGGTCAGTCTGCATCATAGTGACGGTTGTTCCACTGTTTGGTCGACTTGCAAATTAGGCTTTTATTATATAGGATAGATTTCACAGAGGAAGGGGAGGGAAAGAGAGAATCATTGATAGGCTGCTTCCTGCACACCCCACACTGGTGATCGAGCCTGCAATCCAGGCATGTGTCTTGATTGGGAATCGAACCTTGACCTCCTGGATCATAGGTCAGTGCTCAACCACTGAGCCGCACCCGCCAGGCTCTTAGGCTTTTTTCTGATTCTCGGCTGTGCTCCAGGTCAGCGGCCCTCCGTCTCTGTCTCACTTCCACAGAAACTTAGGGTGAGTTACCTTCAGTTGCTGACCCACTTCCAAGGGAAGAACCAGGATTAGGTGCACTTCTCAGCTTGTCGGCCGTAACCTTACTCTCTTTTGGCCTCCCCAGTAATGCACTGGAATTCAAGTGAGGGTGAGGTTATGTTCAAATTTAAGTTTCAGAAAATTAGATTTTCTTTCCTGATGGTATTTTGGGCCATGACGTGCAGTCTCAGTTGAGAAGCAGTGATATACAGAGGGAAGCTAGCTGCCCAGTAGCTGATACCAAAAGTGAGATACCCACTTACAAGCAGGAGAGAAAAAAATTAAAACTTAAAGGATGAGAATATCCACAGGTGTTCTTATTTCAGTGTTCTAATCTTTTATCCGAGTTCTAGAACAGACCCGTTTTTTTCCTAACTTAACCTTCACATGTAACATCTGTCGGTGGAAATATCACTCCCTATTTGTGAACTCAGAAGGGGGCTCTTTAGAAACTTAGCACCAGGGCAGTTTATGGTGTGAGGAAGGGATCGAGTTTTGTTTGTTTTCTTTCCCCTGTGGGGATCCTGTTAACCCACAATTTATTGAAAAGACTGGAAAGAATTTTAGAATCAGCTTGTCAGCGTCCCCCTCTCCACACACATTCGTAATAAAAACCGGCCAATATTTTGATTTGGATTACATTAAATCTATCAATTTAGGAAACTTTTCTTTCTTACGGTATTGAGTCATTCAAACCAAGACCATGGTACAGCCCTCCGTTTAGTTAGGTCTTCTTTAACTTATCTTAGTGGTAAGAGGTCTTGTATATCTTTCAGTAAATTTACTTCTATGTTTATGCCAATCGAAAATGGTGGTTTTTTTTCTTCTCAAGTTTATTCTTGTAATTGAAAATAAATTTATCATTTCACAGACAGGAAAATTGTTATTTACCAATACGTGTCAGTGTTCACGTATGAGCTAATTTAGTCATAAGCAAAACAGATCTTCTGTGAACATTATTTGTTCAATAATCATTCAAATGAGTCATTTTTATCACTGGAGCTACTTCAGCATTAAATATTGACCCAAGTGTTAATCTTTAATCACACTTAAGATGTTTTAAAGTAATACACTGTGACATAGGATTGGAGCATGTAAATATTTACATCCCATGTCAAATTTAATACGTTCTCATTTGAAAATATTTTCATAAAAATGGCTTTGATTTTTAAATTGTTATGTGCTGGTACATAGAAATACAACTGATTTATACCTAGCTTGCCTAGCTTCAGTTGATTCTTTTGTAAGTTAATTTCTTTGAAAGGAAAAGAAAAGCCATACATTAACTTGTAAATACTGCCCTCTCATATTTTTTCTCTTTCTCACTTGGCTTCCACTTCTTTCTACTTTGCGCCTGTTATTTGGACTTGAAGTATTTCAACTTAATATATCTGCCAAATACTAAAATAATAAGTGTTTAAAATATACTAAAAAAAATTGCTGTCATTTTAATAAAGTGACTGAAAGTTTGGCCTTAGATTTAAAACAATTTTCAAACCAAATATGTCAGTATTAGTTTCATTATCAAATTATTAGACTTTGATATAAATACTCATTACTCCTCCTGGTATTACCTAAAACATCACTGTAGGACATTATTCTTATCTCTGGAGCAGGTACATGAAATTTGCTAAGTCTTGGTTGATAAACTAAGAACTATTTTAAACATTTAGTTGTTTAAAAATAAGATTATTTTACCTAATTTTTCAACAAGTAGATAATTGTTTTTTTAAAAACTTACCTTCAGTGGCAGATAGTTTGGATAAAGTTTTGGGACACCCTATGTTTTCGGTTAAACATCACAGAAATATCAATTTCTATAACATTATCAGACTGCAGAATTTTCCCTTATCACTTTAAAAGTCTCAGACACACTCAACAAAACACCTTCTTCTTTTTTCTGGTCCTTCCTGAACAGAGCCAGAGAGAATAGTTTCCATAAAGAATGAAAATGACAGAAGAGCAGTATTCACTTTCAGTATAGGGAGATGCAGAATTTTACTGAGAGTTACTTTGTAAATAATAGTCCTTGGGACTTATTTAAGAACTTGAAACTTGTAACATGACTTACGTTGACGTTTAATATGACTTCATACTTCTTTTCAAGCCATATATATGGTGATCAGTAATAATATGTTTAACCTGTAGATTTTTCTGACTTAACTTATTAGACACACCTTCCTTTGAGAGGTTTTATAGACTCAAATAGTATTTAAGGGGGGAAAATGATAGTCGCTCTCTTCAAGTTGCTATTGGGGGATTTTCAAATGAGTTAATAGTCACTCTTTAGTATAATTTAATCTGTCATTTCTTTTTTTAAAATATATTTTTATTGATTTTTTACAGAGAGGAAGGGAGAGGGATAGAGAGTTAGAAACATCGATGAGAGAGAAACATTGATCAGCTGCCTCCTGCACAACTCCTACTGGGGATGTGCCCGCAACCAAGGTACATGTCCTTGACCGGAATCAAACCTGGGACCCTTCAGTCCACAGGCCAACGCTCTATCCACTGAGCCAAACCGGTCAGGGCTAATCTGTCATTTCTTATGTAATATGAACTCCGAACAAACATGCTATGGAAAGAACAGTAATTCCTGCATTATTCAAAAAGTAAAATATAAACAGTACATTATCTCATTTTAAAGAAATGGTATAAAATATAATTAACATATATGACACAGAACATTTTCAGGGAGCATATATGTAAAAATAAGTACTTTTTTTTTTCTTTTTCCTTTTAGATCCACCTGATATTCCTCAAAAGCTGAACTGTGAGACTTATGATTTAAAGGAGATTATCTGTACGTGGGACCCAGGAAGGCCAACGGCTCTGGTGGGCCCTCGCAGTACAAGTTACACTTTGTTTGAAAGGTACGCGTCACCAGGAAAAGACGCCAGACTTGAGCAGCACCGAGTCCGTTAGATGAGAAGGATGTCACGTGCTACAGCGAAATGCTCTCCTTTATAGTATGAGCAGGATAGAAAACCAGAGACGTAGCGTCAGATGGGATACACTGCAGCTCAGTGCGTGCAGGCTGAAGGAAGAAGCCTCAAAGATGAGCAAAGACTGTTTCTCGGTCGCGGGCTTACGGCTGATTCTTTTCTCCTGTTTACTGTATCATACACACTTTCTTCTCTGCGGATGTAGTACATCTGTAATTAGAAATACAAATACTTTGAAGACATTAATTATTAGAAATTTACCTATTCATTTTTTTTTCCCCGCACCGTTTATCTCTTGCCATTTTGATATTTTTTTTAAAAAAAAATTTTTTTATGGATTGATTTTAGAGAATGGGGGGTGGAGAAAGAGAGAAATGTTGATTTTTTTTATTGTTCCACTTATTGATGCATTCATTGGTTGATCTTGTATGTGCCCTGACTGGAGATTGAACCAGCAACCTTGGGGTATCGGGGTGATGCTTCAACCAACTGAGCCACCCAGCCAGGTCTTGATATAATTTTAATATTTCTTATTCCTCTCTTCATTTTCAGTTTTTCTGGAGAATCTGTTAAATTTAAAAGAGTTGAAGCGCCCATAAATGAAAGCTATCAGTTATTCTTTCAAGTGCTTCCAAACCAAGAAATATATAATTTTACTTTGAATGCTCTCAATCCTCTGGGTCAATCAGAATCAACGATTTTCATCAACGTGACTGAGAAAGGTAAGCTGCTACACAAGCCAGAGTCTTATAATAACTTTAGAAGTGGCAAAATGTCTTGAGATTAATGAAAAGTCCGTCTAGGGATTACTTTTTACTGATTATTTTCTGCATAATTACTTAGTATTTATCTCGTAAATGTCATTTTAAAAGCTTTAAAATGTGTAATTTCAAGTTTCACCGTTTTATTGAATCCAGGTAAAATTTTGAATGTCATTTCATTTGCATAGAAACTGTCAGTGGCTTTATCTAATAGTTTTTGATTTCTGAAAAAAATAAAAATTTTCCCAATTTTTAAAGATTTTTTTTGTTTTGAAATAATGGTAGGTGGTTGCAAAAAATAATAAATTAGAGCCCTGTGACCCCTTCACCTGGCTTTCCCTGGTGGTAATACCTGATGTTACTGTAGTACTGTGGTCGGCAAATTGCGGCTCGTGAGCCACATGCGGCTCTTTGGCCTCTTCAGTGTGGCTCTTCCACAAAACACCACGGCCTGGGCGAGTCTATTTTGAAGAAGTGGCGTTAGAAGAAGTTTAAGTTTAAAAAAATTGGCTCTCAAAAGAAATTTCAATCGTCGTCCTGTTGATATTTGGCTCTGTTGACTAATGTGTTTGCCGACCGCTGCTGTAGTACCATATCCAAACGAGGCAACTGACCTTGGAACAATACTGCGAACCACACTACCGCCCTTGCCCAGGCCCAGTTTTCACCAGTTTTTATATGCATTCCATTTTGTGTGTGTGTGTGTGTGTGTGTGTGTGTGTGTGTGTGTAAATGTATGTGTGTAGGTCCATGTGATCGGATTTATGTTTAGATTCACGGAACCGACACATTCAAGACTGCTGTCACCACGAAGGCACTTCCTCATGCTGTCCCTTTAACATGGCCCCCATCCCACACACACACTTTCACAGCATTAGGAAGGTTGAGAACCACTGACTCTACTCTTGTTCATTTTCTTTCTTTTGGTTTGTCATCCCCCCAAGTACGTCAGGGGTTCCTCGCAGATAGAGACTGTGCTCTGACCGCCTTTTAGCATTCCTGACTCCAGTTCAGGAACCCGCGCGAGGTCAGTTCTTTAAAAATGTTGGCACGTTGTCGGCACTGAAGCGAGGTTTGCGTTATTTCACAAACACTGAGCAGAATATTGTTGTTCAGCGCTAACAATACCTCCATTGGTCTTTATTTCCCTTGATGCTCATTTGTCATGTTAGAAAAGAGCTGTTAAAGTAATGAATCTTTAAAAATTATATTTACAGTTTCCCCCCACACTCCTACTTCAGTCAGAGTGAAGGATATTAACTCAACCGCTGTCACACTTTCCTGGCACTTACCAGGCAGCTTTGCAAAGATTAAGCTGTTATGTCAAGTTGAAATTAACAAAGCTAATTCAGTACGGGAATTGGTGAGTAAGACTCCCCTGCAAACTCCCTTAGAGGTTATTATTGATAAAATACTCAGTTTTCAAAAATAACCAAGTGCATTTATGTGCATCAGCTCTGATTATTGGTTACGGAGATTTACCAAGAACCACGATACTACGAATGAATGTAATGACAGCATTGTATGTGGCCCTTGGAAACAACTATAATACTGGCTGCTACGGAGCATACGTTTGACTTCTCCTCAGATTGTTTCCGGGTCTAGTTGTAGCACCTGGCGTGTAGCTGGTGCTCAACAAATCTGTGAATTAGCGAGTGGCTTCTGCTGTAACCTTGAGCATCAGATAATGGACTAATTGGCAAGCGGAGAGAAGATGTGATTTTAAAACCGCTAAGTGCAGCTGCAGGAGCAAGTTATAATTGGTTATTATAAGTCAAAACATGACTTCTTAATACATTTTAAATACTGAGGTTGACTTTTATACGGCACCATCTTGTAATTGGTGGTGCGTCCAAAATAAATGATACCATACTTAAAAGTTCATTTGGAAACTTACTAATGGTTTCTAGACTGTCTTCCGTTGCACTGCAAGCTGTAACTCTGAAAGCACCTTTGGAGTACGTAACCAGGAGATCCCCGGCCTCCCCGGGGTGTGCAAATCCTCAGATTTGTCTTGGATGGCTTCCTTTTAATTTTATTTCGTTCAAATATTTGTTGAATAGTCTGCACATTGAGCACCAGACTAGCGGTGCTAAGTGCCACATTGAAAAACAGGGCTAAGCTGAAGCCTGCTTCCAGAAGCTTCCAAACACCGCCTGAATGACACCTGCAACCCTCAAGGTCACCTTAGAGCGCCCAAGGATGTTAAGGTTTACTGCATCATCACCAGCTGTCGATTTGCCAAACTTATATGCTCCTCTCTGCGTAATTTAACCGGCCATTATTCATTAGATTCAATATTAGGATAAAAGACACCTCCGTTTTGTTTATTGCTATTGCAGAGCTTAATTTCACTGATTTGGCATTTATCTACGAATTACAATATGATAGGGGATGATCTTAGAGAGGCAAACTTACGTGGCAGTTCGGTCAATTGGTTACAAATTTGGGAGGCTTATTTTTAAAAAGCGTGTATATATGTATGTATGTATTCATACACACGTGATATTTCATGTGCACATATTGTTTGTTTTCTAATAGCGGAATGTCACAATCAAAGGAGTAGACAATTCAAATTACCTCATCGCTGTGGACAAGTTAAGTCCGTACACTGTGTATGCTTTTCGGATTCGTTGTTCTAGTGAAACTTTCTGGAAATGGAGCAAATGGAGCAGTGAAAAACAATATTTAACCACAGAAGCCAGTAAGTGAACAGAATGATTTATGGTTAATTATTACTATGGATCTTGACATGCTACAACTGTCTTTAGAGAAAAATGTCACCAAAGTGACTGAAAACAGGAGAGTGGGTAGACAAATTGTGTACTTCCATAATTCCTGCTGGTAAAACATTACACAGACATTTTGAATGATGGTCTTGAAGGTTTCCTGATGCTATGGGAAATGCTGGGCATGTGCCGCGTGCAAGGACGAGGCTACGCTCCCTGTAAGTCATGTCTGTGTTAAAGTGATGGGTAGGAGACCACGCTTGGAACCGTGGGGATATCGTGGCGAGGTTTTCCTCACACGCTTTCCTCCTCTTCATGATGTAGGTTGCCTTTCTTAGTAAAAACAAGTGTTAATGGAGGGAATTTGTTGGAATTTTTATTTCTGACCTAGGCCTGAGAAATGGCTGGGGCTAAGGTCTCAGACTTTAGTTCCCACAGTTACACCTGGATAGAGCAAAATAGCTATGCAGTCAGGTAACTGGTTTTCTGACTACAGTCCCCAAAGACAGAATAAGATTCAACCCCTGAACCCCAGTTGCCGGCTTTAGAACAGAAAATAGAAATAGGTGTGGTTTTCAGGAATCATTCATCAAAAGACAGCACATTCTTTATTTGCATTATATGATAGAGGGACTATAAAACTCCTCCTCCCAAATTGAACAAACAGTAAAACAAAAAGTGATGGTTGTTCATCGGATGTTGTGTCTCCACATGAAGACCGAGAGAGGAGAGGGGCTTTGCAGGGCGTGTAAGAATTACTTGCATCGTCAGAAATGAATCCTGTGCATGAGTCCAGAGAATCCATTGCTATGTGACCAGTTACCCACAACTCTGTGCTTTAACGCAGCAAACATTTGCTGTCTCACAGTGAGTGTCCCGGTCAGAGACTCAGGAGCAGCTTCGCTGAGAACCTCTCCTGAGTCCACGCACACTGTGGGGGCGGCCTCGGGCTTGATTGGGGCCAGAGGGTCTGCTTCCAGGCCGTTCTCTCCCAGGGCTGCGGGCAGGAGCCTCCGTTCCTCCCACAGGGCTGCTGGTGTCCTCCGAGCATGGCAGCCGGCTGCCCTGGACTTAGTGATCGCAGAGAGAACAAGGCCGCCTCCACAACCTCCTGATGGCCTGGCCTCAGAAGGGACAGACCCTCACGCCTGCCGTTCCCTGTGGGTCACACAAGCCACCCCTGATGCGGTGTGGGAGGGACCCACAGGGGCAGGAACAGCCCCCACAGGCGCTTTGCCTTCCGTTGATGAGCTGTTGCAGGAGAAAGGGAAGGAGCATTTTGTTTATGCTTCATTGAGGTGAAGCCATTCATCACGTGACAAATCCCTGTTGCGTACCCACCATGTGTCAGGAATTGTTCTGGTCTCCAGGGACAGCAGCAATAGAACAGCAATCTCTGCCCATGGAATGTAGAGGATAGAGGATTTGAAATCATTATTTTTATTATATATTAGTATGCCGGGTGGTAGTGAGTGCCACAGAGAAAAAGGAAACCTAGGAAGGGGGCCGGGGAATGAAGACGGGGTCGGGGGGGCGGGGAGTGGCACTCTTAAATAGGGTGGCTGGGCAGGACCTCGGGAACAGGGTGACCCTGGGTGAGTGAGCCAGCCGGGTGGTTTCTCAGGGGAAGGGCGTTTGGGCAGAGGAAGGGAGGGGAGAAGGTCAGGGAGCCCGGGCAGACGTCCTCCGCAGGTCTGAGGAGCAGCCAGGAAGCCAGTGTGTGGCCACGGCCCACAGAGGGGGACTCTACCCAGCACTTACAGCCTTGAGGGGGGCTGTTACCATGCTAAGGGGCTGGGTGTTTTGCAGGCGTTGAGAGCGTTTCCTTCTTCATTTTCTAAGTGGAAGCCACTGAGTGCTTCCCATTCTTTTTTTTTTTTTTTAATTTCTTCATTGATTAAGTTATTACATACGTGTCCTCATCTCCCCATTAGCCTCCCCCTGACCCCCCCCCCCCCCACTCATGCCCTCACCCCCCTGTTGTCTGTGTCCATTGGTTAGGCCTATATGCATGCATACAAATCCTTTGGTTGATCTCTCCCCCTTACCCCCACCCTCCCCTACCTTCCTTCTGAGCAGGGGTCCTCAAACTTTTTAAACGGGGGCCAGTTCACTGTCCCTCAGACCATTGGAGGGCCGGACTATAGTTTAAAAAAAAACAAAAAACTATGAACAAATTCCTATGCGCACTGCGGGCCCGGGTCGAGTCGGCTGCTAAGCAGGACAGGCAGCGGCACCCGGCGGGCCGGATCAATGTCCTCGGCGGGCCGCATGTGGCCCGCAGGCCGTAGTTTGAGGACCCCTGCTTCTGAGGTTTGACGGTCTGATCGATGTTTCTCTGTCTCTGGCTCTGTTTTTGTTCATCAGTTTGTGTTGTTCATTGTATTCCACAAATGAGGGAGATCATGTGGTATTTACCTTTCTCTGCCTGGCTTATCTCTTACTGAGAATTCCAGAAGCCCAGAAACAAATTGCAAGCACCGCCATCTCAGTCACTGACATCCACTGACGTAGTAGCAAACGCACGTACTAACTTTTCCCTTCCTCTCCCAGTTCCTTCAAAGGGACCGGACACCTGGAGAGAGTGGCGCTCTGACGGGAAGAATTTAATAATATATTGGAAGGTAACTATCTCATGTGTCCTTGAATACTTATGTGACTTGGTTATGGTAAGCCACCTGACTTACAGGGTCCTGGGGCATCGGGGAGCCAGGGTTCCTCAGACCCGCAGAACTGCTGAGAATGTATCCAGGCCCCCCGATTCCTCCTCGCTGCTGCACCCCTGCCACTTTAGTGAGGGCCTCAGACCTCAGCGTTCTGTGCTGTGACTTTACGAGGCCCGAGGGTTTCATGGATTCAGTCCCTCTCACTTCAGTCAGAAACAAAGCCAGACGCGACAAGGTAGAGTCCTGACTATTTGTGGTGCCTTTTTTTTTTTTCTTTGATGAGTAGGAAACCCATTTTTAAAATAGATTTTATATGTAATTTGTCTCCCTTAAATAAATGATACCATAATAATGACAGTTAAACTGGTTTTGTAAAATTTCAGATAAAATTCGAATTGCATTGTATTTTACTGTTTTCCCCTTCTAGTGGAACGAACATTTCTGTCGCTATAGTTTTTATCTGATTTATGAACATTAAAAACACAAACAGTTGTTTTCTACGTCAGATTTCATAGTCAGATTCCTTTAAATAGTGAATTTTGTTGTGGAACGGAAAACAAGATTATTTTTGCAAAACTTTGACATCACTACGGCTTTGAGGGGTGAGGCCTGAGCGTAGAAGTCCCGTTGCTTGGAGGTCATCTGGATGGGACTTGCGTCCCCTTAGCCACCTGCGGCGGCCTGTCAGGTCTCACTGTAATGGTAGCGTTTGCCCACGTTGCTCCAGTGTGGGGAAGTTCGGAATATTGTTCAAGCTAGATGACTGTTTAACCGAGGATTAAAAATGTTGAAGTGATTCAGACTAACTGCAGCCACGAGGTTAATGGTTCTGCCATATTTGGGTAGAAATTACGTTGTTTGGGACATGTTGAGGTTTCTAAACATGTGTCACTGGGATGTCCGAGGCGAGCCGAGTGGGCGGTGGTTTGAAGTAAGGCTCTGAGCTCAAGGGGAGCTGGGAGCTGGAGACAAAGCCTGGTGGCATGCGGGGGGCAGGGGGTAGAAAAATAACACAGCAGTTAATAAACAACAGTCAAGAATTAAACTCGGTTGCCCAGCCCCGTGTAAGCGGGATCCCTGGGAAGGTATGCAGGTGGGAAGGGGTGGGGTGGGACCCGGGGAGGTGGCAGCGTATACAGCCCAGCAAAGCAGGCGGGGCCAGCGGAGGAGACGGAAGGCCCGAGGGCTACGTGGCCAGGAGAAAACAATGCACAATTTCTGTAATGAGCATGTACCCCCTTAAAATGAGAAAACATTTAAAAAGCTATGATGCCATACTGGTTAATGTTTTGCTTTTATATAGAGCAGTGCTTCTTGGAACTTTGTGGTTGGCTTCTGAAAAATGTGAGGTTAAATAGTTTTTTTAAATATCTACACTAATAAGAGAAAGATGCAAATTGACCGTACCTTCGCAAAACCCACCAGCCAATCAGGAGTGAGTGTGCAAATTAACCCAACAAAGATGGGTTAATTTGCATATGCAGGCGCTGAGCGGCCGAGGGTGGTCTGCACCGCCCCAGCTGCTCCGAGCCTCTGGGCAGCGTGGGAAGGCGGAAAGGCGGCTCCAGGCCGGAGCGAAGGCGGTGCCAGCAGCCAGGGGAAGGAAGGGCCATTCTTTTTTTTTTTTTTTTTAATATATTTTATTGATTTTTTACAGAGAGGAAGGAAGAGGGACAGAGAGTTAGAAACATCGATGAGAGAGAAACATCGATCAGCTGCCTCCTGCACACCTCCTACTGGGGATGTGCCCACAACCAAGTCACGTGCCCTTGACCGGAATCGAACCCGGGACCTTTCAGTCTGCAGGCTGACGCTCTATCCACTGAGCCAAACCGGTTTTGGCGGAAGGCCCTTTCTTGCACGAATCTTCGTGCATCGGGCCTCTAGTATTTTTATTGATTTCAGAGAGGAAGGGAGAGGGAGAGAGAGAAACATCAGTGATGACAGAGAATCATCGATCGGCTGCCTCCTGCATGCGCCCTACTGGGGGTTGAGCCCACAGCCCAGACATGTGCCCTGACCAGGAATTGAATTGTGACCTCCTGGTTCATAGGTCCACACTCAACCCCTGAGCCACACTGGCCGGGCTAAATATTGTTTTTCATGTCCTCCGTTTTTACAGTTGTGTGTGTTCATACTGCTCACAGCACCCGTCCTTCTCCTTCAGTCTCACCTTCCTGGTTTGCCCAGGTCTCCGTGGATTTTACACCGTTTGTGATAGCATCATCTTTTCTGACGTTATCTTGTCGTGACAGTGTAGTGTTCAGGTTGGGCCCGATGGTCAGTTTTGCAGGGCTTTGTCATAAATTATTTTCCGTTTTTCGTAGCCTTTACCCATGAATGAAGCTAATGGGAAAATACTCTTCTATAACGTATCCTGTTCGTCAGAGGAGAAAACACAGTCCCTCTCTGAGATCCCTGATCCTCAGCACAAGGCAGAAATACAACTGGACAAGCATGACTACATCATCAGTGTGGTGGCAAAAAACTCGGTGGGCTCATCGCCGCCTTCCAGAATAGCCAGCATGGAGATTCCAAACAGTGAGTGCGCGGGGAACTGGAGTGAAGTTTTTGGAAGGGGTGGCTTGCTCTCGTCCCGCTGCTGGTATACAAGGAGGAACAGACAGGAACACTGCTCACTGAGACCCCGGTCATGAGTCTCACCTTGACGCATCTGCGGATGGACAGAGAACTCGGGTGCCTGTTACTCTAACACATCACGTGGGAGGGTGACACTTGTGGGTGTTACTCTAGGAAGAATGCTGTAACAGTTTATTCAGATACCGTTTTTATCTACCTCCCCAACACCACGGGAGTTGATTCTATGTCAGCTAGGCTGTTTCCTGTCAGGCAGGAAAAGATAATCAGTGTAAATATGTTTTTATTGTTTTCAGAGAGAGAGGAAGGGAGAGGGAGAGATAGAACCATCGATGAGAAACATCAGTCGGCTGCCTCCTGCATGCCCCCAACTGGGGACTGTGCCTGAGACCCGGACATGTGCCGCGGCCAGGAGTCGAACCCTCTTGGTGCATGGGCTAAAGCTCAACCACTGAACTACACCAGCCAAGCAGAAGATACTCAGTTTAAATGGCAGCTTTGTTGATAAGACGTTCTTTTAATAGGAACCCCTTATTGATAAGTTCTTCTTAAAGTCTAAGTCAGACCTTCAGTATAAACTAATAAAAAAAGTTGGTGTAATTTTTAAATTACTTAATGCCTTCCTTTAAGTTTTAGGGGTTAGCAGTGAGTGGGCCATTCCTCCTTAGCCACCTTGACAGCTGCCTGAGTGGGGAGTTCACATACCACGTCACCTCCGCTTCGGATCAGCTCCTCTTCTGAGTTACCCCACCCCCTGCTGTTCTGCCCCAGTATGGGGCATCTTTCTCTGACCACCCACTCCTAAAGGAAGACAGATTGGTCCAGACAGAGCCCTCTAAGTATCTTTTCCCTTCTGGCTCGAGGCAGTCTTATCACTAGTTACCGAACTGGTTCTGTGTTTGAGTGGATTGCCAGGGAATCAGAAGGAGGGAAAGGGGAGCAAAGCACGTTTCAGAAACACAAAACACACCCCAGGCCCAGTGTCAGCGCACACCTGGCTCCACACCCCCCAGGCCCAGTGTCAGCGCACACCTGGCTGTCCTCACCCCCCAGGCCCAGTGTCAGCACACATCTGGCTGTCCTCACCCCCCAGCCCCAGTGTCAGCACACACCTGGCTGTCCACACCCCCCAGGCCCAGTGTCAGTGCACACCTGGCTGTCCTCACCCCCCAGGCCCAGTGTCAGTGCACACCTGGCTGTCCACACCCCCCAGGCCCAGTGTCAGCGCACACTTGGCTCCACACCCCCAGCCCCAGTGTCAGCGCACACCTGGCTGTCCACACCTGGCTGTCCTCACCCCCCAGGCCCAGTGTCAGCGCACACCTGGCTGTCCTCACCCCCCAGGCCCAGTGTCAGCGCACACCTGGCTGTCCTCACCCCCCAGGCCCAGTGTCAGTGCACACCTGGCTGTCCACACGCCCCAGCCCCAGTGTCAGTGCACACCTGGCTGTCCACACCCCCCAGGCCCAGTGTCAGTGCACACCTGGCTGTCCACACCCCCCAGGCCCAGTGTCAGCGCACACCTGGCTGTCCACACCCCCCAGCCCCAGTGTCAGCGCACACCTGGCTGTCCACATCCCCCAGGCCCAGTGTCAGTGCACACCTGGCTCCACACCCCCAGCCCCAGTGTCAGCGCACACCTGGCTGTCCACACCTGGCTTTCCACACCCCCCAGCCCCAGTGTCAGTGCACACCTGGCTGTCCACACCCCCCAGGCCCAGTGTCAGCGCACACCTAGCTGTCCACACCCCCAGCCCCAGTGTCAGCGCACACCTGGCTGTCCACACCTGGCTGTCCTCACCCCCCAGGCCCAGTGTCAGCGCACACCTGGCTGTCCTCACCCCCCAGGCCCAGTGTCAGCGCACACCTGGCTGTCCACACCCCCAGCCCCAGTGTCAGCGCACACCTGGCTGTCCACACCTGGCTGTCCTCACCCCCCAGGCCCAGTGTCAGCGCACACCTGGCTGTCCTCACCCCCCAGGCCCAGTGTCAGCGCACACCTGGCTGTCCACACCTCGCTGTCCACACCCGCCCTTGCCCCAGAGAGGGTGGCAGCAGAAAAAAAGAGAAAGAAAGAGAGAGAGGGGGAGAGAGAGATGTGTGAACAGCCCTGGAGAGAGAGAGAGAGAGAGAGAGAGAGAGAGAGAGAGAGAGAGAGAGAGAGAGAGATGTGTGAACAACCCCGAAGCAGATGACCACTGACTTAGGTATCTCATTGCTCTCAATGATGGGAAGCAGCTGGGTTATCTTCTAACGCGAGAACGATGTTGTTGCCTTTTCCATGTGTCTCCAGAGGACAGTGACCTGCAGAGCTCACAGCACCTGGCCCTCCGCTCTTGCTCCTGACCTCCGAAGCAGCCTTTGTCCCGGAGGGTCCCCGAGCGGCAGGCCTGCGGGCAGCACAGGCTGACATTGGGGGCCTTTAATCTCACTGAGCCAACGCTGTTAATGCCCAAAGTCCTCTTTATTCTGAGCCATATTGTTGTCTGTGTTCTGTAGTGGTTGCTTCATGAATGAAAATCTTGATCAAAAAATCTTTGGCTTTTTACTAAACCCTTAAGCATACGTCAGTTACAGAAATGACAGCCATCCCTCAGTACGTGTGGGGATTGGTTCCAGGAAACCCGCGGATGCTCACGGTTCTCATAGAGAATGGCTAGAACAGTGCGTGCAGGTGGCCTTCGCATCCTCGGGTTCCCAGCCGCTGATGCAGATGACTGCCTTCATGGGTCAATTCAAAGAGAGCTATGGGACTAAGACCAGGAGCTCTTAACGCTGTGACCTAAAATTGAAGTTCTCCATAGGCTGTGATGGATACTCAATAGTGCTGTTTTGTCCTGAGGAGATAAAAGATTAAGCTATTCATATCAATGGTTGGTGATGTGGGAAAGTAAATACATTTTCCAAACTTAGAAAAAGAAAGTACTGTCTTCACCCTTGATTGAATCAGCAGACACAGAGGGCCGACTGTATTTCTTTCTCCTGTTACTGTGGACAAAATGTCCCTCTCCCTCTTGGCCACGCTGTCCTAACCCACGCTAGTTTCTCACCCCCCACCTCGGGCCTCCCTTACCACCCAGGCCCAGGTCCGACACAGCCTCACGCAGGCCCCCTTCCCACCAGCCTCTGCACCTCACCCTTCCATCTTCCACAGGCCCTGTTTCGGTTTCTGCCCCTCTGTGCCCACACCGGCCATCCCATCCCATCCCATCCCATCCCACAGCTGTTCATCCCAAACTATTGCAGCAGATTCCTCCTCTCCCTGCCGAGAGCCCCTGCAGTCCATGCAGGGGGAGGGGGGAGTCTTCCAGGAACGAAGAGACAGGCTGGTGCTGCCACACCTGCCTCCTGCTACTGCGCTCCCTCTCTGGCTGTGTGTGCTCTGGCCGGACTGGGGTTGCAGGCTCAGCCCCCACTGCCACAGAGCTCGCACCCACAGGGGTGACAAGAGGAGGACGCAGCCTGGACTGTCCACTCACGCCCCGCCCCGTCCGGCCTGCCGTCCCCTCCGGTGCCGTCACTATTCCCTCTGCCCGGGCCTTCCCGACCCTGGCCCTCTATCTTCGTGTCCTGGCCCCACTACCCGCCCCCGATCCTCCTGCTTTTTCATTCCTTTGTTTCAGCTGCTGAGTTCATCTGTGTGCACAGGTGATTGCCATAGTTACAACAAAAACAGCAGAGCCCCACTCCCACACTTCCTAAAGGTTTACCTAGCTGGAGCCCTATTCTGAAATTTCTCTGCAGTGAATTGAGTTTTCTAACTCTTGCCCATTTTCATGAGGTCTGCCTTATGTCATTATTTGTAACGTCAGCAAAACGCCCTCCTTTCTCGTTGAAGATGATCTCAAAGTAGAGCAGACAGTCGGGATGGGGAACAGGATCCTCCTCACGTGGAACTACGACCCCAACATGACCTGCGACTACGTCATTAAGTGGTGCAACGCGTCTCAGCCGCAGCCCTGCCTCATGGACTGGAAGAAGGTCCCCGCCGACAGCACCGAGGCCGTGATCGAGTCGGGTGCGTGCTCCGAGGGCTCCCCGGGGGCAGGGTCGGGGAGCAGCCCTCGGGGGCGGCTGGTGTGGTGCAGGGACCGGTCTCCCTCCCCGCTGGGCAGGCTGTGGGCTGGTCAGCTTTTCTGGAAGGTGCTTTGGGGCATGTGTGTGTGAAAGGGTTCACATCCCTCGATCTAGGAATTACTTGTCTAGGAGTTTATTCTAAGAGATAGAGAGCAGCACAGATTCACAGCTGAGAATGCTCAGCACAGCACTATCTATCGTCGTCAGCGTTGAACACGGCGAGTAGGAGAATGAGCCGGTCCTGGCACTTGTATGAAATGGAGAGTGAAGCAGCCCTGAAGCGTGTGTGGAAGGTTTAACAACATGGGAGATGCTCACGGAGGAGGCTATACAGAACTATGAGTGGGGCCGCATGCAGTGGTACTGCCTGTGTTTGCCCAGGGCCCCGGTACCAGGGTCAGGCAGACGCTGAGTACGAAGGCCCTGCACCCACATGACTACTTTGCCTGATGTCCATCAAGAGCACTCGGTGTGGCAGCAGGCACAGTGGGCGGGGCCGGCTCCCTGATGGCTAACCGCCTCTGGTGAGCTGCCCTTGAGGCCCTGCGGCCTGGATTAGCCCCAGGGGCACGTGGGAACCTGCAGGCTGCGCCAGCCTTGCCCTTGGGAATGAGTACCCTCTTTCCACCCACACTGTTCCTTCCGAGCAGCTGACCAGTGTTGTGTCTCTACCCCTGGGGCCCGGATCCCGCAGCCGGGGGTGGAGCCGTCCTTCCCCCACGGCTGGCCCTCCCCTGCTCGTGTGGTTCGAGAGCAAGGAGCGCTGGCTGTTCCCCCACGTTCCCCCTATCACTGTCAGACGGTGGGATTGAGACTCCTTTGTTAGATGACCATGTGTGGGGTCTGGTCATGTTCAGGGTCTGCTTGGAAGGCAGCCAAACGGTTTCCGGTGCAGAATTGGCCAGGGCAGGGATGGTGGCCCCCTGTTATCCTTTCTCCCTGCACCTCCCAGCTGGCTGCACCCACCCCTTTGCTGGGCCTCCCCTCGCGTTTCCCCCACAGGCAGCTCCTGAGCCTGTCACACTGGTGTCGTGTGCTCTCCTCCATCGTCCTCACCTGGGCCTGGTGGGAGGGACGGGGGTGGTGACGTGGAGAGGCACCCCCTTAGATGCCGTCTCTGGATGGAAGTCGAAGCGGACACCTGTGGGGTGAGGAGGAGGGCCTTCCAGCCGCGAGGCAGAGGAGCCAAGGCCCCACTGGGTGCAGAGAAGTTAGGTCACTTGCCCAAGGTCACCCAACGCGGAGTCAGTCTGCCTTTGCCTGGTTTTAAGGAACAAAATCAAAGCCTTGATGACCATTTTCCCCTCTTCAAGGTGATGGGTTATAATGCTGAAGTGTTCATTACAGGAAACGTGAATTTAATGTGTTTTGACAGTTTCCACTCTGAACATTCCCCAGTTTGGGAAATATGGACGTATAACGTTTGTAATAAGAAAGCGTGTGTTGGAAATTTGCTTTGGCCGTTTCAGAGGGAGCTGCTCTAAGTTTGATATTTCTAAAACAGATATTCATAGCCGTTGTGTCCCTCCTGTAGATCAGTTTCGCCCCGGCGTGCGGTACCATTTCTTCCTGTACGGGTGCAGAAACCACGGCTATCAGCTGCTGCGCTCTGTGATTGGATATGTAGAAGAACTGGGTAAGTTACATGGGTACGTTTTCTTAGAGGTCAAAATAACATGAATTGACAACAGTTGGATTCTGAAAGTAGATTAAATTGGGATGTTGAGTTCAAGGAAGGAAGAATAATGTGTGTGATACATTTAAAATTATTTAGGATTCCTTATTCTTACTTCATTTAATGTTTGTATTTCACAAATTTATTGTCACTGAAAAAAAATCGTATTTCAAAAATACTTAATTTGTAGTTAACACAAATTTAAACACCTGGTAACTTATGCCAGACCATCAATAAAGAGGGGAAATACAAATGGAATCTGTTTGAATAGCCGCTTAGAGACTTTGTGTAGGTTGCTGCCCTAGATTGCAACTTCTGTCTTTGCGTGTTTGGTTGCTAGCTTCACAGCCCAAGTGTGTGTAGTAATATCCGCGCACGTCTGTGATTAAATAGGAAATAAGTTTTTCATTTGAAGTGTAGCTCTTCTTTAAGAAATGTATTTTTATTGATTTCAGAGAGGAAGAGAGAGGGAGAGAGAAACATCAGTGGGGAGAGAGAACCATTGATCAGCTGCCTCCTGCACGCCCCCTACTGGGGATTGAGCCCTCAACTTAGGCATGTGCCCTTGACAGGAATCCACCCCGGGACCCTCAGGCTGACATTCTATCCACTGAACCAAGTCGGCTAGGGCAATGGTCGGCAAACCGCGGCTCGCGAGCCACATGCAGCTCTTTGGCCCCTTGCGTGTGGCTCTTCCACAAAATACCACGGCCTGGGCGAGTCTATTTTGAAGAAGTGGCGTTAGAAGAAGTTTAAGTTTAAAAAATTTGGCTCTCCAAAGAAATGTCAATCGTTGACCTGTTGATATTTGGCTCCGTTGACTAAGGAGTTTGCCGACCACTGGGCTCGAGGGCAAGCTTAGCTCTTTCTGAGGCTGGAAGCTCATTAACCGTTGATGTCTTACTCTGCGTTGTGAGCTCTCCCTCAGCTGCTGGCCGTTTCCCTTTTCCAGCTCCAACCGTTGCCCCAAATTTCACCGTGGAGGACACGTCGGCAGACTCGATCCTCGTGAAGTGGGAAGATATACCCGTGCAGGAGCTCAGAGGCTTTCTACGAGGCTACGTGTTTTACTTTGAAAAAGGAGAGAGAGACACCTCGAAGATGCGGGGTTTGGAATCGGGTAAGTGAATCGCTCAGGTGACAGCAGTGCTTCCCAGAAGCTCTTCATTCACTACAAGTAAAGGAGGAAGCGCTGCTCCTTGCTTTAATGCCGGTTTCCAAAACTCTGAAAAACGGGCAAGTGAAAATGCACTCATGTTATGAATGTGAGAATCTTAAGGTCGGAGCTACATTTTAAGTGAAGTGTGCAGTCTTTCAGAAATTATTCAAGTTATTTATTCTGAAGCCTTGGACTCCAAGCCCCATCTCTTACAAGTCTGGCATGATCCATACCATAACAGCTGTGGGCAAACTACGGCCCGCGGGCCGGATCCGGCCCGTTCGGCTGTTCTATCCGGCCCGCGGAGCCGAAAGAGCGGAGGGTTCTCTTGCTCTCCCCTCCGCTCCTTTACTTTGAATTTATATTAGTTCACACAAACACTCCATCCATGCTTTTGTTCCGGCCCTCCGGTCCAGTTTAAGAACCCATTGTGGCCCGCGAGTCAAAAAGTTTGCCCACCCCTGCCATAGCATCTTATGAAGGTTATTTAAAACAAACAAACAAACAAAAAACACCAGTCTTCCTGAACTTGTAATAATGGAGGAGGAAAACTCAGGAACCAAAAGAATAGCTTCGGAGCCGCCTTTGTTTTCTGACAAACAGCCACCCTCACAGCCACGGCCAAAATGAACTGAGAAACTTCACTGCCTCGACGGGGGACGAGTGTATCCATTAGATGTTAAAAATACAGCCAAGCCCTGACACCTGTAAGTGCATGCCCAAAGAATTTAGAGAACTCGGAGCTCCCAGATTTGCGGCTACAGAAATACCGATGTAGGCTTCTGGCTTTTCCCTACGATGTATTTCTGTGGGAGTCAGATGTTCCTTATTCGCAGCCACATTACTCAAGCGTGTCATCGGATCAGTTGGAGGGCGTTCATTTCCCTAAGGACCGCTCCCCGGAAAGAAGCCACTTTAATTATTCAGTGCTGGTCTGACAGGTAGAGAAGGGCATTTCCGCGTGGAAACGCCGACCGGCCTGTGCTAAGTCCCTTCCCCAGAGCAGCTGCGTTAACTGCGCCTCCCAGTCACCGAGCCTGCATTTCCTGAGCCTTCGGAGTGGCCTGTGAAGGAGGGAACCCCTACATGCCAAATTCCACGGACATCAGAGTCTGGTGTAATTGTCCTCAAATGCTCAGAGATTTTACACTTGAGCCAGTTAAAATTCTAGCAGCTAGACCTCCAGTGCGACATGGTGGGTTGGTTAGTAAAATTACAGTAAGACAGAAAAAAAAAAAAAAAAAAAACAAGAATGCATAAAGCCACAGAGACAAGAGAACTAGAGAGGTGGGAGTGCGCCAGGAAAGAGGATTTGGACACTGGGGGGCTGTTGGGAGGGAGTGGTGGGATCCAGGGGGCAGTCAGCGTCACTGAGAAATCATTGGATTCATCCAGAGGGGTCAGGATCAGAGCGAATGTCAGGATGGATCTGGGCTGGACATTGCGGGGTGATGGAAAGTCTGCGTGAGGAGCAGTTAGAACCCAAGCCCTCGCCAGCTTCATGTGGCTGATATGAATGCCTCTGCCCTGCCTGACGACAAGAGGGGTGTTTTTTTGGAGAAACTGAACCAAGAGCCTCCAGATGGGATGGGATGGGATGGGATGGGACGGGATGGGACGGGACGGGATGGGACCGGGGGGGCGGGGGGAGGAGACACCTTAGGAACGGCACGACCTTCCCCCCTCCTCCTCCCCACCCAGCTAACAGGACGTCTCGGGCCTGTGTTCTCAGGCCCGGGATTAGAGGCGCTGCCTTCGGGAAAGGTAAATGGCTCCTGGTGGAGGACATACAGAGGCTGACAGTTGAGGGTCGTCCCAGGGGAAAGCCTGCTCGTTCCCGACCAGGAGGAAGTGGGCCCACCGACCAGGGAACCCACCCACGCGCAATGGGCCTTCGTGGGCCTTTTAGTGGCTCTGGAACGGGGGTCGCCGCCAGGGGTAACCGGGCGGCTGAGAAAGCTCCTTGCATGGAAGACAGGAACCGGAAGAAATCGGGGGGAACGGGCTCCCTGTGGGGAAGCAGTATTTAAAGCAGAGCAAAGCTGTCTTTGGGCCGCTGAGAGCTGCTGTGTGTATTAGAAAGAACTGACACACTAACGGAAACCTCAGAAGCCAGGTCAGAACTCCCTCCGAACTCAGCTGGCCCCAGACTCTCAACAACGCACCAGATTCTAGAGCAGGGGTGGGCCAACTTTTTGACTCGAGGGCCACAATGGGTTCTTAAACTGGACCGGAGGGCCGGAACAAAAGCATGGATGGAGTGTTTGTGTGAACGAATATAAATTCAAAGTAAAGGAGCGGAGGGGAGAGCAAGAGAACCGGATAGAACAGCCGGATCCGGCCCGCGGGCCGTAGTTTGCCCAAGGCTGTTCTAGAAGGTATCACAGCTGTGTCTTCAAAATGCTGAGTGAAAATTATTTTCAGCCTGAAATTCTGTACTCGGCCGTCTACCTACCAGTATGCGAGCAGAACGGAGACATTTTTAGACGTGCAGGCCTGCACACGCTTCCTTCCCGCACGCACCCTCTCTCAGGAAGCCGCTACACCAGTGTACCCGTGAAAACGTCGTGGGGCGGGGGGTCCAGTCCAGGGCAGAGGCTCTGGGAGGAGTGGCCTGGGGAGGGGCGGGGGGCAGCAGACCGGAGGGGGGCGGGTGGCCAGCAGAGGGTTGGGGAAGGGCCATGATCCTGGGTCTTGGTTGTGTTGGACCACGTAGAAAGTTGTATTGACTATTCGTTGGAGGATGTAGGAAGAATCAGGAATTGGTACAGCAAGCAAATAAGGGTAAAAAGCAGTTATAACAACAGAAAAGCAGGTCAGGAGACATCATACCAAAATTCGTCTTAGCACTCTTCCATATTTATATGCTCACAATGGTGCAGACACCAGCTGTGCCAAAGGTGTTGGTGTTTCTGGATGAATGATGTGGGGTTGGGGGCAGAGGGGTAGGGGTGAGAGCGAGCGAAGCGTCTGCCTGTGGGACATGGGTAGATAATTCCGAAATTTAAAGATCAAGCACTGCCCATCGACGTTTGTTTTGAAATTGTTGGACCACAACTTTCTGCGTGGTCCCACACAACCAAATAGCCAAGGAAACAACATGATTGTAAAGTGGGTGTAGGTGGGGGGTGGGGGGCAGGACCTGGCAGGGAACTGCTGCTTTTTGGTTCTTAGCTCTATAATACGATTTAATTTTTTTTAAACTAGTGTCTTGTGTTGCTTCGGGTGAAATTTAAAAAATAATAGTTTAAACAATTCTTTTTCTTTTTTCCTTTTATTTTTACTATGGACACTGTTACAGATGTCCCCGTTTTTCCCCCTTTGCCCGCCCCCTCCCTCTGGCCACCACCACACCGTTGTCTGTGTCTGTGGGTTATGTATGCATCTGTGTGTGCTGGCGAAGCCCTCTCAACAATTCTCTACTTTTGGGGATGACTGAGGGGCTGCCTCACTGGTGTCTCATTGGAAAGCGCCTGTTTCGGGGTGGTTTGGAGTCTTCTCCGCTGATGTGCACTCTCGCTGCCTCTGGCCCAGCCGTGGGCAAACTACGGCCCGCGGGCTGGATCCGGCCCGTTCGGCTGTTCTATCCGGCCTGCGGAGCCGAAAGAGCGGAGGGTTCTCTTGCTCTCCCCTCCGCTCCTATACTTTGAATTTATATTAGTTCACACAAACACTCCATCCATGCTTTTGTTCCGGCCCTCCAGTCCAGTTTAAGAACCCATTGTGGCCCTCCAGTCAAAAAGTTTGCCCACCCCTGCTCTGGCCTCAACGCACAGGCAGGCCCGACGGAGTGACCGCTGCCCCGCCTCGGGGGGGCTTGCTCGTGGTTTTTCATGCTCTTCGCAGCAGAGGGAGAAGCGACTTGTCGTCACTGCCTCCCACGGGCCCGGCGTTACTCCGGGCAGCCAGCGTGTGCGAGAACTTCCCACGGCCTCGCCAGATAAGGCCCGATACTCTGTTTCCTGGTTGGAGACGCTCAGGTTCAGGGCATTTCAATAAAAGTCCAGCTCACGTGGCCACCCGGCGGCAGAGGTGGAGCGTGGCCGTGGCGCTGGCTGGCTCCCCGGTCCCGGGCCTGCAGATGGGCAGCCGCTGGACTCCCCTCCCGGGGACGCGGGGGTGACAGCTACGGTAACCGCGCGTGTAAAATGCATAGAGGTAGTCACAGTCCTCTTCACTTTCAAAACAGGTCGTTCCGACGTGAAAGTTAAGAACATCACTGACATCTCCCAGAAGACACTGCGGATCGCCGACCTTCAAGGCAAAACCAGTTACCACCTGGTCCTGCGGGCCTACACGAACGGCGGCCTGGGCCCCGAGAAGGGCATGTTCGTGGTGACCAAGGAGAACTGTGAGTTTAATGGGCCGTGGAGATGCTTCCCACACTCGGAGGCGCCGTGTTTCCAGCGGCTTGTGTTTAGGTTAGGGGTCCTCTTTCCTAAGGTTCCCATCCGATCGCACGTTTCCAGTGGGTACACGGCAGGGGTAAAAGGCCCTGAGAGGACTTTGCATTTATTCTCGTGAGTTACTTTGGCGATCACACGCTCGCTTACGTAAATGACTGCGAGCTTGTGCTTCTCAGCTCGGGGCTGGGGGGGGGGGCCGCATTTTGCCTCCTTGGGGACGCCTGGCAATGTCTGCTGGCACTCCGGAGAGCGAGGGGTAAGGACCCTAGAGATGCTGCTGAACTTCCTACCATGTACGCAGCTGCCTTCCCCCGCAGTGTCAATAGGGCCGAGATTGAGAAACCCTGCTCGGAAGCCTTTAAGTGCGAGGGTAGGAACTGCTGACGTACTCGAAGGTTATACTTGAATAGTTTCAGTGTTCCTGGAGCAGGCGGGACTTCTTTCTTCTCCGCTACCAACTTAAATATTTTCTAATATAAATGTATTCCATACTCCATCCTGGAAGTGGGGGGTTTTAATATTTGCAACATTCTCTTTCCAGCCGTGGGGTTAATCATCGCCATTCTCATCCCCGTGGCCGTGGCGGTCATTGTCGGGTTGGTGACCAGCGTCCTTTGTTACCGGAAACGAGAATGGTAATGGGACCTGCGTTTACTTGTGCTCATTTGTTTAGTTTATGTTTAACAAATAAGTACATTTTTTTCAGTTGAAGCTAGTTAGTAAAAAGAAATACTTGTTTTAGTAAGGATTAATGTTGGATCGAATGTTGGGGCAAGAGTTTAGCATATTATTTAAAGGTTTAAAAATTAAAAAAGTAAAAGTACAAATGTTTCCCCTGCTGTATTTCCTAATAATTTAAAGGAATAGTATTTGTACTCAAAAGAAATCTTTGCACGCTTAACTATGACAGTAGCTTTACGCAAGATTAAATGTAGCTTAATGATTAAGATCTCACTTGTCTAGTGAGCTATTTAGAAAATCTGGTCATTTATTCGTTTAGTCAACAGACATGGATGTCTCCTCCCACGTGAGGATGGAAATGGTGGTAAACTAAGTCAATGTGTAGACTTAAGAGTGTAGGGGGCGCTGGGCATTAAACCCATAACCCTCCAGCAGATTCACGCCCACAGAGGGCGGGTACGGCAGGGTGGTGGGCACCCTGAGAACAGCAGGAGGACCCGTCACTGCAGGTGGTTGCCAAGGCGCCCTATGGAGTTCCATCTGGCAGAGTCCCAAAGGATGCTCCAGGCAGAGAAAATGACTTCTCTGAGGAATTGGAAAGATGTTGACCATCTGGAGAAAGTGAGAAGCACTATGTGTCTGGATGAATGGCAATAGGAGAAGTGAGGCGAGGCGAGACAGAGCGCCTGGTGGTCAGCTGGCAAGGTCTGCCGTGGGCTGGGCTAGGACAAACGGTGGTGTTCATGCATCGACCGTCCTCACTGGCCTTAAAAATACCCCCATTTGTGACAAAAGCAAGAATTCCTTCTAGCAATCCTGGCTTCTAAATCAAAATAGTAATGATTGATATCTGTAGAATGCCCTGCCCTACCTTCGTAATAACCACATTCTCATGACCAGAAATCACTTCATAATACTGATTTCAGTATTAAAAAAAAAAAAAAAAAAAAGCTGAAGTAAGGAGAGGGTTTGACTTTGATGCTAGAGCATTTCAGATTTGCATTAACAGTTTTTTCCTGCGGGAATGTTGAATGAGAAAGCCCCTTGAATAGCTGTAAGTGGGGTATGGCACTGAGTCTTTCTTTTGTCTGTGTTTAGTTTCTGCTCAAGACGAACAGCCTCTCTCTCTCTCACAGTCCAGAGCCTTCTCTCTCTCAGTCTCGCAGTCCGAGCCCTTAGGAGCGGGAGAGGCTGCGTGATGCAGGTCGTGCAGTTGCGGCACAGACACTTGCTTTACGTGAGCGAGGCCTGCGCTTTGCTTCTGGCCTGCTAGCACGGTCACGTTTTAATTCTGTGCTTTCCGTTTTCATAAGAGACATGAGCTATTGTAGCTCTGGAAATAAAAGTAGGGGTTTATGTATTAAAAGGGGAGCCTCTCAGTGCATCGTGCGGGAAGTTCTAGTGATCACACTAAAAATGATCCCACTTTTTTAAAAAATGTATTTTTTATTGCTTTCAGAGAGGAAGGGAGAGGGAGAGAGAGATAGAAACATCAATGATGAGAGACAATCATTGATCGGCTGGCTGCCTCCTGCACCCACAACCCAAGCATGTGCCCTTGACCGGAATCGAACCCAGGACCCTCCAGTCCACAGGCCGATGCTCTATCCACGGAGCCAAACCAGCCAGGGCTGATCCCACATTTTTATCTCATGTCCGTTACACTATTCTTATGAAATGTCAGAGTAATCCTCATGATGTATTAACTATTGGTTGTCTAATCGCTAACCTTATAATTATTAAATGTACTTAATTCTTTATTTAAAGGATAAAAGAAACCTTCTACCCTGATATTCCTAATCCTGAAAACTGTAAAGCGTTACAGTTTCAGAAAGCTGTCTGTGAGGTAATCCTGTGTTTTTTTCTACAATTATCTTTGAAGTACTGGCTTTTGGTGTTTTTAGTCTTTTGTGAAAATTTTTAACGTGTAAATGTCAACCTAAGTCAAAGAGATGGAAAAAAATAAAGGGCTGTACCATCTGCTGAATTTCTACGATTATTAACTTTAAATCATTGGTGTCATACGCTTTCCCACTGCTGTTAATCCCAAGAATAATATTGATGTGGAGGGACAAAATTAGCTGTGCTCTCGTAGGCACTGTAGAACGCAGAGACGGATGTTTACAAGCAGATGTGAAAAAATAGATGCAATAATGTGGCTTTCCGTGGGAGCTTTGGTGCTTGCCTTAATCTCTGCCTTAAAATTGATTTCCAGGGAAGCAGTGCCATGAAAACATTGGAGATGAACCCCTGTACTCCAAATAACATCGAGGTTCTGGAAACTCGAACAGCAGTCCCTAAAATAGAGGATACAGAAATCATTTCTCCCGTGGCCGAGCGTCCCCCGGACGGCTCCGAGGCAGAGCCCGAAAACCACGTGGCCGTGTCCTACTGTCCCCCCGTCATCGAGGAAGAAATACCGAACCCAGGAGCGGAGGACGCCGGGGGGACTTCCCAAGTCGTGTACATCGATGTCCAGTCCATGTATCAGCCGCAGGCCAAGCCGGAGGCGGAGCAGGACGCGGACCCGGGGCCGGGGGGCGGCTACAAGCCCCAGATGCACCTCCCTGTGACCTGTGCCGGGGACGAGGCCGCCGCAGAAGGGGACTTGGAGAAAACGGCGGGTTACAGGCCTCAGGCCAATGTGAACGCCTGGACCTTGGTGTCCCCGGACTCCCCCCGGTCCACGGACAGCAACAGCGACGTCGTGTCCTTCGGGAGCCCGTGCTCCATCAACTCCCGACAGTTCCTGATCCCCCCGAAGGACGAAGACTCCCCACGATCCAATGGAGGAGGGTGGTCCTTCACAAACTTCTTCCAGAACAAACCGAACGATTAACATGTCCCTTCCGTCCGCCATCTCAATAAGCTCTCCTGGCCGGTGCTGCCGCGTGGGCCCGAGCACCCCGGGGGGTCCTGTGAAGTGTTGCCAGCGAGGTGGGCGCCACCACGTGTGTCACACGGCTGTGTCCGCTGCTTTCCGCGTAGTCTACACGGCAGAGTCACGCCGAGACTCAGCCCACGCAGCTCAAGGTCTGGAGCTGGTTGTGATTTGAGCCAAAGAATTCTCCCTTTCTCTCCCTTCCGGAAGTATTTCAAGCCGAATGCTGCCCCGGCCCATACGTGCAAAACTAATCCCCCGGCAACCGTCCCCCGTCCTGTCGTTCCTGGTTTTCTCATACGGACACTTGGCGGAATTGCAAGCAGGTCTGCAGGCAAGGGGAACGTCAAAGCCACAGGGGGCGTGGGCCTGCCTGCCCTTGACTCCATCCTGGATGAAACCCAAGCACAGATCTGAACACCTTCAACGCTTCTCCTCCTCCCGCCACAGCATTTACAGGTTAATGTCATTGTTTAACGTAGCGACAGCTGGGTGGCGTTTGGTGTGATCCGTGTGCGGATCGCTGTGCCTGCTGTATAAAGGGTGTCCGTCCGTCACACAGTTTTCTCAGGGGTACAAACTTGGAACAGGAGCACGACACTGAGCAGCCCGCGTCGGCATCGTCTTTCCTGCCTCTGGAGGGGTTCTCAAAGCTCTCCGTTACCTTTCTGACTGCCCTGCTGGCTTCCCGTGCCGCACGTGATTGCCTGGTATTTAAAACTTAAATTCCCAAGACTAGAGATCGAAGTTGCTGTTGTTGTTGTTTGAATTTGGGTTACTTTTTGTTCCACGGTGTCAGTTGCATAAATACACGCGCGGATTCAGCATCACCCCTACACACGCGATTCCGGTGGCTTCCCACGTGAGACGGCTACGACGAGGGTCCAGCGGCGTTCGCTCTCTGTGCGGCTGTGACGGCTCCAGCTTCTCCCGGGTGACCAGGCCGCGGCTGGGACACCTCGGCGCCCATGTTCCTTCTGATCGCGCCTCTGAGCCGCGCCTCTCTCTTACGTCATCATCAGTCCAGACTGTTCGATCCAGTCCTCCACTTTTAAAAAGATCAACTGAAAAGATCACGCTTCTCACAGGGACAGTTACTCAAGGGCTCTTTAAGGTGAAATGTCACAGGATCCACGTGAGTCGATGGGCACCCCTGTGTTACAGCTGCCCAGAGTCAGGTGTCCCCCGGCAGCCTCTGCCCGCCCTCGGGGTTCACAGGTGATGTCTGGATTGGACGTGGTTCTCAGAAAAGCAGATGGAAAACTACAAAGTGTATCTTATTTTTGTTCCTGCCCTCAGGTGGTCTATGTATTTTGTCTTTTGATACTTAAAGAGTACTTCAAATTTTGAAATACCTTAAGTCAAGGTATGCCTGTTTTGTTTTGGGGTTGTTTTTTTTTTCTCATCAGAGGTTCTGTAATGTATCTGTACATAATGGATCAGTTTGGGATTTTTCTAGCGTATAATGTATCTTTATCAAAACCATGTTGTGGACAAAAGCCACAGGGTGGCAAAGGGCAAGATCTGTGCAGGTGCTCCGAGTATGAATCCTGATGTTAACTGCTGGAATTCAGCTGAGTCCCTGAGCTTCCACGGTATGTGGACATGTGGAACGAAATAGAATTCTGTACATACACTAGAATATTTAAACTATGTAATAGTTCATAGAGGTTTTCATCAATGAGACAGGTTATCAAATTAGAGCATCCCTAACAGAGTTTGCCCGCTCGGACTCCTGCCCTTAACGTTCACCTGACACACTCAGACCTGGGGCTCCCCTTCCTCCCCCCCCCCCCCCGCAAAGCTCATCATCACAATACTCTTTGTCCCCAACAGGATCCTGCCTCATCCCCCAAGAAACCCATAGGTCCTTCCCTTTATCTCTGTAAGTTTGATCAGTGTTGTCTAAGGCGGGATTTTTTGCTCTACACTAAACCGTGATCATGGGAAGAGATCAGAGATTGTGTGAGCTCTGTCATCGATCCTGATGTATTTCACCTGTGACCGTCTGCCCTTCTAACTAATGATCCGTTTGTCTGGCTAAGGGTGACTAGCCCTGGGGCTCCCGAATCCTTTCCCTCTGTCCACGAGCTGTGTCCCACTGTGTTGTTGAAGAATGCTGCCTACAGAACACACGTTCACGTCTCTCCCAGCCGAGTTCAAGTCCAGCTTCCCTCATGGGGAAGGGAGACCCTGGTGGTCATTGGGATGGGTTTTCTCTTGTGAGTGGCCCCCTTAAGTAAACACTACTCGATATAAAAGCACTCTTAGGAGACTTAGTTAGGTTTTTAACATTAGATGGACCTTTTTTTTTTTAACATGAGTATCGCATGGAGTAGACCCATGTATAACTGAAGTCTTAAGTGTGTTGAGCCTGCCTGTAGAAGCCTGGGTTTGAGACTGTGGTCCTGAGAACCTGGATCATTGAGTTGAGTGTCTGTGTGCTCAGGTGACAGAGGTGCTGTGTGCCTGCAGCTTAGACCCGGAAGCAGCCATTCATGGAAAAGTTCAAGGGCAGAAGTGTCAGCCTCACTCTCCATACCAGCATTGATTTCCTGGCTCATGGATCTGAGGATTTCATGGAGAACATGTAGTCCTAAACATTTGCTGTGGCAAAAGCCCCACTTGTAAAACTTCATGCAACTTGTATTCTTGCAGAAAATTAGGCCTATAATTTCTTAATTTGTCTTCATATCATTCATATTAAAGAACATTACTGCCCTTTCTGTATTTGAGTAATTAGATATAGTTCAGTAAAGGAGACTAAGGAATATTTCTTTCCAAAAGGAATTTGAAATCAATTTTATGGTACTTTGAAATTAAAGTACTCCCTACCATGTCATTACACAGAAAATGCCATCAGAATTTTCTACTGCTCAGGCACATGATCTGAGAAGACTTTTTGCTTGTTTATTTAAAGTAATTTTTGCTGTTTTCTGTTAAAAAATCTGTGTCTTTTATGAAATCTTTTATCCTGCAAGTGTAAAATTGGGCATCTCACGAGTAACATGTGGGCTCATTAGCTAACTTCAAAGACGAGGCACATCCGGAAGCTTAGTGAAGAATTTCTCACTGACCGAGTCCCGTCCCAGACTGTGCGGTTCCCGGAGTTCTCCTGAAGGGCTGTGTTATGTCAAGGTGTAACGTGTAGATCTGAGACTATTGGCTTGAAGACCCAGTGCTTTAGACGTGGCTCCGCCGTGTGACAACTTGGGAAAGACTCAGGCAAACGTATCACCAGAGAGCGCATTCCCCCCTCACTTTAAGTGTTCCCAGTCCTTTGTCCTTGGTGGGTATGCGACGTGGGACGTGTTTGTACCCACCAGCACGTGTTCCAGCAAACCAACAATGCATTGACGTGCAGCTTCGTTGACGAAGTAAGCACTCATTCTCTTGACAAACTATTTCTTTGCAGCATTTATTTTAAACCGGTATTTTCTGCTGAAACAAAAGTTTCATGGTACCGTGCCCATCTTTTTAAAGAACATTTTTTCACGCAAGGATTTGCGTCCACCCTTACTGAAAATGCATCTTTTAGGCATGACCTTCGAATATCATTGGAAAGTACTTGGTTTGATGTTGGTCTGCTTCTATCTTCGTGGATTACGTGCCCAGGGGATTATCAGTGCCAGTGTGAGGGTTAAGAACAACAATCCACGTGTCAGGCTTGATGGTGTGTGGTAAGATTTTAGGGGCTGTGGTTTGATCGAGAACACATCCAAATCCACTGAATGATGATACTGAGTTAGGACAGGATTCTGTTCCGTTTAACCTTAAGTAGTGCTTCTTTCTCCCTGTATTAAGAATGTTAATATCTTGGATTATAAGTGTCCTGGTTATACAGAGTTTACCTATGCAAGACAAATTCTAACTGTGCAACACTTTAATGAAAATTAAAAGTAGTGTTTTAAGAAGGAAACCTTCTGAATGTTTTTATGTGCAAGTGCCTAGCTGAAGAACCATAGAAACAAAAAAGTTTAAAAACTCTTGAGTAACTATAACTGATGGAATATTAACCAATTACAAAGCAGTCATAACTTACATTACTTTTTGGTTGCTATAACTCAATACCGTAAAAACTAAGAGATGTGAATGGGGAAATTAATACTTAATTGAGAGGGGAATTGATTTTATTACATTTGTATATTTATCTCCTAAGATTGCCTTTGCAGTAGCCAATCAGAACTTTTAAAAATAAAAATAACAACATAGACCTTATGCTGCTGCACTTAAGCAAAAAATACTTTGTACACCTGATTGAATTGCTCACTTAAAATTACTGCATTCCTTATATACATTTATTTTTTTCTCCTTATGTTATTTCCATCACCATTTATCCCCCATATACCCTCTTTGACCTCCGTTATATACATTTAAAATGTACTTCTCTTTATAATTACTCCATCTTAAATGGTTAACTTTCAGTTTCTGAACTCATTATTTTTCCTAAGCATTCCAGGGGTGTATTATAAAAAAACACACAAAAGATTTCTGTGTGGTAATACAATATTTTGTTAAAATGTGAACAAGTTAGTGTTTAGGTTTGACATTAGTGTTGTGACATTTGCAACTGATCATAGAAAACAATACTGAATAATGATTTTCATAAATTTTTTTAAATAGTCTGCCCCCAGTTTAATTCCAAATACTCTTCTCCATTACTTATGATATATCCTCCTATTTAGTTTTTTTTCCTACATAATGTTTAGGAAAAGTGTGGACACATTATGAATAAAAGGCAACACACAAAAAGAAATCTTATTCCGTTTATTGTTGATGCCTAAGATTTGTTTTTATCCCATTATTTCCACCCATAAAGGACATGGCCTTTAAAAAAACAAACAAAAAAGCTCAATTTAGAATTGCTTGAAAAGATTGGCCTGGATAGAGAGAGATCCCAAATTTGAGATGGTACCATAGGAATGTTGTTATTTTTATTCTCTTTCATTAGCTGGCCATAAGTTCTGAAAGTGCTAGGAAATCACCATTTCTACTTTCAAAATTGCATTATAGTGAATTACTGTTTACAAAATACACATACTGTGAACAGATATAAGTTTTTGTTTTTTATAAGGTTCTTTGTAGAATGAGTGTTTTTTCAAAAGGGATGTATGTTAAATATCTTCGTGTTTTTTTTAAATAAATACTAGCAACTGTTTACTAATTTTCGTTCAGTCAGGTGTGTGCAAATGTAGCTGAAAGAGAGGGAGAGGCTGCAGATCTAAACCTGTTCCCTTCTTCATTTCTTGAAATGTTACCACTACGGACCTTTTGTTTCTTTTTTTCTTTTTTTACCTGAATGATCAGTCATGATGTTCTGTATCTAAGATCATGCTTAGTCATATAAGGAGAAACATTTACATACATATACAGGAAGCAAACTGCAGGTTGTAGGACATTTGTGCAGCTCGCTCGAACTTGCAAAATTCTGAGTTTAATGTGGGATAAAACAACTCCACTTACAAAGGTAACAAGTATTTTCTGCCTTGTGAAAATTTGGAGATTATGTAGCGTCAGGATGGAAAATTTGGTCATTTTATATTATTGTATAATTTCAGAATTTAGTTTCCATATGTTTTGGAGAACATGGTTATAGCAAGAACATAGAATATAAGTAACCTATTACTAAGAGACCTTAAATGTAAAACTAGTACGCTTGGCTGTTAACTCTTAAAGATGTTACTTATGTCTGTTTTTAAAACATGCATGTATTTAACAATTTTATCATAGTATTGTCATGGAAAAAATAAATATATTTTCTTACAACTTACACTGACAGATGTGGGCTTTTTTATTTTCTTCCTGTGTTAAGCACTTAGGAAAAGTGGATTCTGTTTTAACACTTTTGGTTCCATCCCTTAAGAATTATAGTGGTTACAAAATAGTCACACCGGACAATCACTAAATGGCTATGCCATTGATATAACCCCCTTTGTATGCTTCATTAAATCTATATTCTATTTACCAGGAAAGCTAGCATAACAATAATCAAATAGTGGATATCTGACATTGTCAAATAAATCCCGGTCCTTAAAATACTGTTTTTAATTTCCTATGAAGATAAACATCAACATTTCTGGAGATTCTAGGAATACATAAAACTTTTATTGCAAGTTGTTGAATTTGGAAATATAGTCATTGACTCAGCAAAACCTCAGTAATTTTAAAGTATGAATTGATCTTAAGTAGAACTTTATAGGGAAGAAATTTATTCCTACATAGCCTGCGCTTACCTAGAGCAGGGGTGGGGAACGTCAGGCCCATGGCCGTATAAGGACAGAGAAATAGTTGGTCTGGACCTGCCAAGGCCTTAGGGGTAAGTTAACTAAATGTTTGACCAAATACAGCAGGCTAACTTTTAAGTTAATTTTGTATGGTCTTCGAATGGTGTTATAAATATCCAAATAGCCCTTGGCAGAAAAAAGGTTCCCCACCCCTGACCTAGAGGAACAACTGAACTGAATGGGCTTGGATTAACCGGAGGCACCTGTAGACCACGTCTGAGTTAACTGTGACAGGTGTTAGTAGTTAAGTACCGGGGCCCCCAGTAAATAACTTGTTTTCCAGGTGGTGAATCCTTGAGTCAAAACAGGTTTCACCATTGACCCCAGAAACTTTGGAAAGGTCAGAAAGAGAGGAATGATGTAATAATTTGGGGAAAGAAAAGAGCGCTCTGAATAATCTTTTTTTTAATGTACAGTATTCTATATCACGCTAAAATGTTAGCTTACAAACCCAAGTTCTTTACAAAAGAGCTGTATGAGAATTCACTTCCCCCTGGAGTGACTAACAGTGAAACTGAATTAAAAGCATTTATTCCGTCTGCGAGAACTAGAGAAGTTGAAGTAACCAGAGATGTCTTGAACTGATTTGGGATTAAACTGGAGCTGGTTTTATCCCAGAGTGATTAGTCTCACATTAAAGAGACAAGAAAAGCTTTGGGCGAGGATTCTGATGATCGAAACGGTTAAGCGGCGATCACATTAGCAGTGAGTGCTCTGAGCTGCTCGTTCCTGTCTGCCTCCCAACCTTCCAAAGGTGAGAAAGACTTTCAAGTCTCAGCTGAGTTGTCATCTCCCCGCCAGGCCCCCGCCAGCTCCATCCATCGCTGCCGCCGCACGTCTTCCAATGTCTTCATCTAGATCCGTAGTCAGCAAACTGCGGCTCGCGAGCCACATGCGGCTCTTTGGCCCCTTGAGTGTGGTTCGTCCACAAAATACCACGGCCTGGGCGAGTCTATTTTGAAGAAGTGGCGTTAGAAGGAGTTTAAGTTTAAAAAATTTGGCTCTCAAAAGAAATTTCAATCGTTGTCCTGTTGATATTTGGCTCTGTTGACTAATGAGTTTGCCGACCACTGGTCTGGACAAGTTGTCAGAGGCAGGAACTGGGGCTTATGTTCCTGTCCTGGAGGCGCTTGCACAACCTCCACCCCTTCTCCTGGGCTGCCGGGTGAGCCAGGAAGCCTGGCAGAAGCCGTGTTAACCAATGGGCCCTCCTAGTCCCAGATCACCCATGCAGGCAGCCCTCACCCTTCAGACGTGGGCCCGGGGTCCGATTTCCTCCACGACCGTTCGGCCCTGTCCGTTCCCGGGGTGGCTGATGCAGGTTCCAGGCCCAGGGCAGCTGCCGCCCCACCTGAGCTGCTCAGAAGGCTGGGGGCCAGCGTCACCCCTTACTCCCCGGGTGATCTTAGGGAAGCTACTCCACCTCTCCTCCTCAGCTCTGAACCTAATGTTCCAAAGTTCGGAGGGTTCCAGGCGGTGTAAGTATTGCTCCCCGCAGAACAGCAGAGGTGCCTCTACCCCCTGAGAAACCTCAGCAACACCTGGCTCTCCGACCAGCACCTTGCAGGTGTAAACGCCTCCAAACCAGTTCAGACACACCTTGGGTTCCATGTCAGTTATCCGGAAGTCCTGCTGGACGAACTGCGGGGCCTGACCCCACGGGTGACGGCGATGCTCTCACCTGTCCTCACTTCCGTGCCCGGGTCTCAGCTGCTGGACCAGCGAAGCTTTTCCCAGTGCCCAGGGCCCCGGTCCTGGTCCTTTGCCCTCCCAGCTCCCGCACCCCTCCGCAGCCCTGAGCACAGTCTAAGCAGGCATCCTCAAACTCTGGCCCGCGGGCCACATGCGGCCCGCCAAGGGCATTTATCCGGCCCGCTGGGTACCGCTGCCTGTCCTGCTTAGCAGCCGACTCGTCCCGGGCCCGCAGTGCGCATAGGAATTTGTTCATAGTTTTTTTTTTTAAACTATAGTCCGGCCCTCCAACGGTCTGAGGGACAGTGAACTGGCCCCCTGTTTAAAAAGTTTGAGGACCCCTGGAACGCTTTATCAATAACAGAACTGAGCAACGTCCCAGTCACCCCGCAGCCAGAGCAGAGCATGGTGTCTGCTGCGTCACAGTGCTTGATAATAGTCTTTCAATAACTGCCTTGAACACAGAAGTGGCTTCATGCGTTTATTAGAAATGTGTTATTTTACATTTCTAATGGGGCGATCCTGTGGAGTAGCCTCCAGCTGTGGAAAGACAGGGTCCCCTCAAACTTGCAGGCTCCCTGCGGTGGCGTGGCCAAGGCAACTCCTCCCAGGTCTGGGCCATGAAGCTTTGTCCAGGGGGCGCTCAAGTGGGTGGCAAATGCAGCTCCCCTTTGTTCCAGGGAAATCTGCCTTCATCCTCTTATCTCCATGACAACCAGGCTGATAGGGGATTGATGGGCTTTTATCTGCAGTGCCAACAGGTTAGGCCACCCTCCTCCGCACCTCCTCCTTGTTTTAAAGTGTCTTTCGTTCTCCTGGGTACGGTTCTCTGTATCCTTCCAAGCGATGGTTTGCATGACCAAGTGACCCATTCCTTCCCCACCTGTCTTCCCTGGGTAGCCACCCGCTTCTCTGGGAGCCGACCCCTGCCCGATCTCGGCCTCCACGTTGGGTAGGTGAGCCCTGTGCATCCCCAGATGGCCCTCCTCCCTCAGGGAGCACACATCCCTCTCTGTATCCCAGACTTCCTCTCTCAGGCCGGAGGGCCCCGCCTGTGGTCCCAGGCTCCTCCAGTGGCCAGCCTTACCATGAAGGAGGCAGCACCCCTGCTCCCAGCCCCCACCCAGGGCCGCGATTGGCCTGGCCGGGTCACGTGCCCGCTCCAGTCACGTGGCCGGGCAGAGGTGCTCGCCAAAGGCCGCTTTCACCAGCGCCTGGTGTTAGAGCCGAGAGAGGACCCGTCCTCCAAAGATGAGCGGCGACCTTCCGAGGGGACGGAACAGGGGAGTCACTGCAGGCTCGCTGAAGAACAAGAAAACAGGTACAAGGAAAAAGAAAAAAATCACCCATCTCCTCCCGCAGCAGGAGACTCTTTGCACGTTTTACTTTCTACCCTTGCAGACCCTGTCCTGCGTGAAGGAGTGGGTGGTCACGTGCACGTGCTCTGGGTGTACTAACGGATGTAATTAACGCCGGCAGCAGGCCTGGTAACCCCGCAGCGCACCCCTCTCCTGGGCTCTGCCGGTCTCTTTGCTCTGCCTTCGGCCCGTTTCCTCGCAGGCTCCCTGCAGCTAAGCCCCTGGCCTGCTGCCGGTTGCTTTTGTTTCTAAGTGAGTGCATCGTAGGAGCGAAGTTCTTGAGCTTCCCTGGCCTTCCTGGGCAGAGCTGTTCCCTCTAAGTCATCTGTTAGCCACGTGCGAGCTGCAGCCCCGAGCGCTGGGCTGTCCAAGGAGGCCGTGCCCTGGGAGGGGGGCGGCCAGGGCCGGAGGGGAGGCCGTGCCGCCTGTTCGGAGATGTCTGGGCCTTTGGAAAGCATTTGGATCTTGAACGAGTCAGAGAGACGAAGATAGACAAACAGAGACACAGCGTCCCGCTCACGTCTTTCCAGGAAAAGACGAGTCCTCCTGGAAGCCGGGCACTTTCTAGGACAAAGATGTCTCGGCAAGGCCGGCAGGACGAGGAGGAGAGGCAGTGTGCTCCCTGCAGCCTGCCCTGCTCCTCCGGGTCTTGGCGGGGCCAGGGCTAGGCACGGCCCGGGGGAACTCACCGCTGCTTGGAAACAGCTTGCCACAGCGCCCCGGAGCGCTGGAGGTTATTCATGGTGGGGAAGGCCAAGGAGAGAGGGGCAAAGACTTCAAACCGAGACCTCATGGCCTGTGGGGGAACCCTGACCCCCACTCTGATGGAGTGGCTCTGGTCTGTGCTCTCAGCTCTGTTCAGCCCCCGGTCCTTGCCGTAGGAGAACTTTGGAAGGAGGCAGAGGCGGAGCTGTGGTGAGGCACTGGCCTGTGCCCAAGCCCCCTCACCCACTGGACTACACTGCCTGACAGCGGGCCGGGGGAGCCCCAGGACGCCCTGAGCCATGCTGGCCCTCGGCAGGCTGCATCCGAAGGTGGGGGTAACGGGCACTAAAGCTCCCGTGAAGCGTCGTGGTGGTGGTGGTGGTGGTCGTGTCCAGGGGATGGGACCACGCAAGCCACCCCGGGCTTTCTGGCCAGCCTCTGTCCTCTCGAGTCACACCGGCCCTGCCCATGGGCTCCGGCCCTCGTCTAAGGAGGGCTGTGGCAAAGAGCATTCTTTGGACATGAGGTGGCAGCGCAGTTGCTCACAGGCCGATCCCAGAGCCGCTGGATCAGTTATTCTGCGGTCTGAGTGCCGCCGCCTGCCTGGCCACCACCTGTCCCCAAGACCCTCGCCGCAGCCTCAGGGTGGCGTGGTGGAGGCAGGGCTGCGTCTTTCCCTTCGTGTTCGGCGAGGGTATTGGCGGGGACGCAGGGGAGTGGCCCAGCCATCGGGGCAAGACCTGTGGGTGGGCCCCAGCACCCACGCCCCTCACTGCGGACTGGGGTTCCGAACCTGCTGGCGGCCCTCTGCTCCCTGGGCTCCTGGGGGGCAGCGCTGGGGGGCTTCGTCCTGGAGGACCTCTTCCGCCTTTGGTAAGCTCACCACACACCCCGCTCAGCCCAGGGCCTGGGGTGCCACAGGGCCACCTGCCCCCACCCCTCCACCTTCCAGGGCAGCTCCTGTGTGTTCCTGGCCAGGGCCGGGGCTTAGAGCCAGGACGGGAACGGGCCGCAGCTGCTGCTTTGTCCAAGCCCCTGACCTTGGGCCTTTGCCTGAATTTCGTCCCCAGGGCTGGGCCGGCCAGGCCGCCCGGGGTCCCTCCCCGGAGCAGCCCCCTGGGCCCAGGGCTCGCTGTGGAGCCTGAGAGAGGCCGCGAGCCCCTCCTGCTCCCCATGCTTCCTCCTCTGGGAACTCCCAGTGCTAAAAACAAGCTTTCTGAGAACCATAGTTTTCTAGGTTAAAGGTGAAAAATGCAGCGTTTCCTCCAAGTGGAGATCTGGCTGCCAGCTCCGGGCACTTTCCCGAGCTCCTTCCTCCCACTCAGGGAGGGCCGGGCCGAGGGTGGGGCGGACGTCGGAAGGAAGCGCTGGTCACTGGGCCAGGGCTGCTGGAGGGAGAGCAGGGCCTGTTTGTGTTGGAGCAGCCGGGGCTGGAACAGGACGGGCTCCGGAAATGAGAGGCGAGCGAGGGGGCGGAGAGCAGGCGGCTCCCAGTGGTGCCTGGCAGGCCGGTCATCACTGCCTCCCAGCTTCTGGGGCAGCAGCGAGGGGACGAGGGAGACCCGCAGTGCCTCCCGAGAGAATCCCGGGACCGGGCTTAGAAGAAATGTGGGGTTGTGGCCGTCCGTTTTACTAAAAAAAGCAAGAATAGTCCTTCCCCTGGCCCCACCCTCCAGCCATCCTTGCTCAGAACACAAGGGGAATTCTCCCAGGTCCTGCCGGTGGGACAGAGGTTTCCAGGAACCCATGCTTCACGCGTGCCTTCCTGGGCAGGGCACGGACTGTGTGAACTGAGAGCTCCCTGTGCTCCTTAAGCTTCTCTAGGGCCAGGAGCCCAGCCAGCTTCTCCAACACGTGCCCCCCCAGAGCCGACACCCAGAAGCCCAGCACAGATCCCACCCTCCTCCTCAGAATCACCACAGTGCTGGTGGCAGAGGACAGGTGGGCAGGTGGAAGAATGAGAACAGGGAGGCAGCAGAGGAGGTAGGGCGGGAATAAACGCTGTCCCATTGGATGGGCCTGGCTGGGTCAATCATTGAGAACTTCACAGACCCCATCCCCCACCAAGGGTCCCCACAGAAGGAGTACTGCACCCCTTCTCCCAACAGCACATGATTGTATCACCCTCCCTGTACCCATGCCCTTTGCCAGGTGATGGTGTATGGTGGAGTCTGTATTTTCATCTCTTAAATCTATGAACTTTTAACTCGTAGGATGTGGCAGTTCCAGACCTCTGCTGTGCAGGACCTTACACTTTCCCTCTAGTGCCCTTACCCTCCCCCATCGTCATGCGAAGGGCATGTCGGGCTCCCACAGGTCCCAGGAGGAGCATGAGAGCCACATAGAGCTGACTCGAGTCACCTCGCCGTCTCAGGCAAGGCCATCCTAAATTAGCCAACTGCTACGCAGGGACCAAGTCCAGCCGAGCCCAGAAGCGCCTAGTCGAGCCAGCCAAGATCAGCAGAGCTACCAAGGTGAACTCTCAAGGCATGGAAGCGATAAACCCGTATCCTGGTATGCCACTGGGGTTTGTGTTTGTTTGCCATGTGGCATTATTGTAGATACAGATAGCAGATGCACTTAGAAAACTGGGGACCCACACACCCAGGTCAGCCCGTCTCAGCTCTCCCGCCTCTGAACCTGGGTCTAATCCCTCAGCTTCAGGACCAAGTTTTTACCCTCACAACCACCTCTGCTATAAACTCATCCCGCATCTCCTGGGTTCTGTTCACCGAGAGGGTCACAGAACCTTCCTCCTGGCTTGGGATGTTCTGTCTCTTACCCTGTTCTCCTGCCCGGAGCCTCCCATGTGACCAGCTGCTCTTGGGTCCCCGTCCCTGCAGCCCTCTCACCAGCAGGATCTCTACTGCCCTAAATCCATCATGGTGTCTGTCACCCCTTCCCTTTCAGCCCCTCCTGCATCCCACCCGAGTCTGTGCTTCAGGATTCTCATCTGCTTCAACACCTCCGCCCCCAGCCCGCATCCCTGGGTCACTGCATTCTTCCCTGGATGATACTTGCGCGGAATAATAGCTCATCTACAACACAGCTCTTCTGGCCTCAGCTCAGCGGGATGTTTTGCTAAAATCACGATGATATTTTTGGCTGGAGGCAACTGATTCAAAATGTGCTATGAAAGCAACTCTTACATCTTGGGAAGCACTGGCCCGAGCTGCCTTCAAGGAAAAGGTATGAGGGGAGGGCATATGGGAGGTCGTAAAACCCACTTGCTACCATACCACGTGGCTTTTCTCCAAACTGCACACGCAAGGAGACATGTGTAGGAGAGGTTGAATTATTGTTATTGTTGTTGTTACCATTATCCCTCTGGGAGGGAGGGAGGATCCTGGTCATCAAAGGAGCCCAAAGACAGGAGGCAGAGGTTGAAGCACAAGAGGAGTGTCTCCGGTTTATTTATTCATTTTATAGAATTCTGAATGTGCCTCAGCTGGGCTCTGCACAGAGCTCTGAGTCTTCGCTGAATGAACGCTGCACAAACAAGGGTGAGTCATGACTGGGACTAAACTTAGGCTCTTGTGTGCGTTGGATCATATTTCCCTGCTCGTTGGGGGCAGCGTGCATCTCACCTTTCCCTTTGCGAGTCATGTCATGGGAATCTGCCAGCCAGCCAGCTGTCTCCATCGTCACGTGTGTGAATGGCAAAGGGACAGCCGATGGCTCAGAAGGAAGCATTCCTGATTTCCCCCTCCTCCCCCGCTCCAGTACAGCCTTAGGGACACTAATTGTCTTAGCACCCATTTCTGGATGGGCCTGTGCAGGGTTCAGACACCTGCACAAATGAATGAATGACTAAGTGAATGAGCTCTACCCTTCTTCATCGCCTTGATTCAAGTTTATTATAGACATTCCCCTCTTAAAACAAAAATGACAGTGACCCCTCCTAGGGAACACAAGTACCTTTTAATCTGCTTATTTTGGAAGCTTCAGATCCATTTCCTTGAGCCGTCACCATTTACCAAAAGAGAATGGTCAGCTCCCCAAGAGACTGCCCACCCCCAGTTACCTACCCCACTGATGCCATGAAGGGCCCCAACAAGTCTCCTTTGGGAGAAAATTTTTAGGAACTGTGCAAAGAATTCAGGGTCGTCCACCCAAAGTTGCAAAATTATACTGTGTGGACTATCTGCTGCTATAAAAATATACACATACAAAAGGACAGCTACAAAATCGGGGTGCCCATTTTCTTAGATTAGCATTATAAAAAGTAGGGATTTCTCATTAAGTGGGGGGCAGCATTATGATTCTACGTTTAGTCTCTTCTCATTTTCATGGAATAGTCAGAGCACATTGAACCAGCCAGCGGGGAGTGGAAGGGGTTAATCCTGATACTTCATGGGCCAAGGTGAGAAATCCCAGGTTCAAGGTCACACAGTCATTCTGCTGTCAGTAAGTGTCATGAGTCAGGGAAGGAGAGGAATATTTTAATACTGCCCTCTGGGTCTCTCTCTCTTTTCTTAGTTCACTGCACTATGAATCACAACACAGTCATTGACTACAGCAGACAGGCTCCGGAATTTGCCTTCATGTGTGATCTCTGATGGCCATTGCACAGTCAACAGACAACATTCAATGCGTCCCACACAGAGGATTCCGTGGGGTGTGGCCCGCATGCAGCGTCAGCAGGAAAGGCCACACAGGGACTCCTTTGTTGGGTCCAGACTCTCATCCTGGATGAGAGGAAACACACCTGGCCCCCATGCCTCTGTGAATGGCACAGGGTCTCGGGGCCCCCAGGATTCTCAGGATTGAAGGCTCCGTCCCTTGGGCAAGGCCAGCTGGTGTTACTTGGCTCCACAAGTGTTGATGTTCTTCCCATCCACAGCGTCCTCCACGAGGGAAACGTGGTAATCGGTGGACAGGGTGAAATGAGAGATGCAGCCCACGAGGCCTCGCCGGTAGTGCCTATTAGTGTGCAGAGCGATTTCCTTCATTCCACCTGCCGGGGAGCCAGAAGGAGATGGGTTGAGCCCACAGGGAACCATGTTTCCTTAGCGTCCTCGAGTGTCTGCTGACCAAGGTGTCCCTGGGCTGACAGGATACATGAGGACTGTGGGTCCCTCGAACGGCTCAGTGTATCACATCTACTTTAGAATTATCCTTGAAGGAACAGGTTGACTTGGTCAATTTGATACACAATCAGAGGCTATAAATACCTACATCGTGTGTGATTTCTGACCCAGTTGGCCACTTCAAACCAAATCTGGTAAATTTGAAATGTTGTATAATATCAACAAAATGTAGTGTGTAGTTAGAGGTGCTGTCATCTTAAACTGAAAGAAATTCACGGATGTTGAGTGCTTTCAATTAAGTGCATGTTTAGAAAGTATATGGATGGAGACATCTTTGCATACTTACGGGTGCGCGCTAGCGGGTTCTAAGCTATTTACAGAAATACCACTCATTCTGATTCTGAAAGGGGCCAGGAAAACAGATCCTCCTTCCTCGGAGGGAATTCTCGGGGCTATATTTAGCAGATTCCTGTTCTATAACAAGAAAAGCGTGGTTTTCCTGGTGGGTCCATCCAAAGCACAAAGGCCTCTAAGTGCTTCCTGCCCCCTCAGCATGAGTCAGAAGTTCAGAAAAGGGAGAATGGACTATCTGGAGAGCTTCCTATTTCCAAGCATTTGGCTGGTCCAGGGAAGCACACGCCTCGGAGGAGCCCCAGCACGGCCAGTCGAGGAATAACATGAAAAGGGCATAACTTAGATCTGGTCTAAGGTCACTTACCCACGTACAGAGCTCCATTGATGTTGAGCTGCCTCATCATGCCAGGCGATTTGCCTGTTCTGGCCCCGTAGTCATCCACAGTTATCTTTCCCGATTGACCGTCCCTGGAAAAAAACACCACCATTTCGGGAGTTTCGTTCAATTGTTCAATTCATTTCAATGAAAATGTAGGAAAGCACCTGCTCTGCACCAGGCACTATGCTAAATGATAGAGCTGTAAAGATTTAAAAAAAAGAAGACAAAACAAAAAAAAACCACATTCCTGGCTCCCAGGAGTTTCAGTTCTACTGAGGAAGACAAAACAATCACATTACAAATGACATCTCAGTGTCACTGCGTGACGTTGGAAGACCACCAGCATGCTGTGGGGTGACAGGAGGCTGTGGGGTGACAGGAGGCGGAGAGAGGGTCAGGGAAAGCTTCCCCCAGGGAGTCTGCCTGAGATGAGTTTCGAAGGCTGCGGAGGTCAAGAGCAGGAGGAAGCTGATGCCGACAGGAAGTCACTATGAAGAGAGAGAGAGACGACAAGGGGTTGATGTAGCCTGAGTACTGAGAATTCTGGAGGTGGGAGCCGAGTGGAGAGAGAGAGGAAGCCAGAGCGGAGGGTGCAGGGCACATGGCGCTTCATGAGAATGTATCCTGCAGGTGAGAGGGAACCAGAGAAGAGTTATCACGTGGTGAGTTTGTATGTTATTCCAAGCACAATGGGAAACCGTGAAGAAGATTTCATAGGTGGAGGATTACTCTAGGGAAGAACAAAGAATGGCTTGGAAGTTTTGGAAGGACCCAAAGAATCACCCGAAAGTGACTCCGAGGACAGTGGAGTGGAAGTGCGCATCTGTGGAAGGGCTTTGCAGGTTTCCCAAACCATCCTGCCCCGCGCTTCTTCAAAAAGCCATCTGCGTCCGTAGCTCTTGGGGGGGATACCGACCCAGGCCGCACTTCTTTATTGGTCTTTTAATGTTCCTTTCCTACAGCAAACAGTTCTTGTTTCGTGTGGAAATAACCTCTTTTATCTCTCTGATGATGTTAATATTTATATCATTTGTTCAACAACTCGAGTTGGGCTTCATCAAGATCACTATCGCCAGGACTTCCTATGCTACGTGGGCAGCTGACGGGCACAGATCTGCCTGTGTCCTCACACACCCTCTAGGGCAGGGGTCCTCAAACTACGGCCCGCGGGCCACATGTGGCCCGCCAAGGACATTTATCCGGCCCGCCGGGTGCCGCTGCCTGTCCTGCTTAGCAGCCGACTCGTCCCGGGCCCGCAGTGCGCATAGGAATTTGTTCACAGTTTTGTTTTTAAACTATAGTCTGGCCCTTCAACGGTCTGAGGGACAGTGAACTGGCCCCCTGTTTAAAAAGTTTGAGGACCCCTGCTCTAGGGCAAGCATGTCAAATTTGGGGCCTGCAGGCCGCATGCCTCATTTGTTTGGCCCGTGCTAAAGTTTGACATGCTTGGTCTAGGGCAGTGGTCAGCAAACTGCGGCTCTTGAGTCACATTGCCGCTCTGTTGACTAATGAGTTTGCCGACCACTGGGATAGGGGCTTAATCACAAGGAACAACAACAGCCTGTAATTATTGGAATCGAGAGTCTAGGTCAGTGATTGGCAAACTCATTAGTCAACAGTTTGCTGACCACTGGTAGGGTATCAAAGGCAGGCACAGTGGACAGGAGAGTGGGGTCCAGCAAGGCTACTCCCACTCCAGCCTATGTGTGCGCAGAGTAAGAAACTGACCTTGGTAGTCCCATGTTTCCCAAGCCTCACCTTTGACCTCACCCACTAACCTCCCCAGAAAGGGTTATGGTAAATTCTCAGGGAACCCAAATAAAAACCTCTGTTCAGCTCATCTCCTGGAACCTGCAGGTCACGTGGCAAGACTGAGGTTTCTCACACTGCTCAGTTTGGGCCTGCTATTTGACTTCTCAGTATATTGTTAGGAATATGGACATAGGTAGCAAGGCCATCATTTTAAGGGAGTGATGCACCCAGGGTGAATCAGAAGTCAGGGTAGCGACTTCTATGAGGGGCAGGATGCACAGAGCTTTTGAGGTTCGGGTAAAGTGATGTCAGAGAAGAAGGGGGCAATTGCCTACATAATGAGATGTGGAGCATTCCTCTGAGTCCCCATGTCCCCACATCTCATCCCACTAGTGATACCCGGATCTCACTAAATAGGGAGGCCCTCTTCCAGGTAGCCATCAAAAAGTTATTTCTCCAGCCCTGGCCAGTGTGGTTCAGTGGATAGAGTGTCGGCCAGAACACCCAAGGTTCACGGGTTTGATTAGGGCCAAAGGCACGTACCTGGGTTGCAGGTTCAATCCCTGGTCACCAGTTGAGGCCATGCGGAGAGGCAACCAACCCACGTGTCTCTCTTACATCGATGTTTCTCTCTCTCTGTCTGTCTCTTCCTCCCCCCTTCCCTCCTTCCCACTCTAAAAACTAATGGGAAAAAATATTTTCAGGTGAGGAGTAACGTATCTAACTAAATAAATAAATAATTTCTCCAGAAAGTCGCTGGTGAGTGAAGCTTTGGGAGTTCGCCGTCAATGGAGGGCACAGGTGGGAGTTGGTAGCAATGCCCTGGATGAGGAGCGCAGGAGGCCAGACAGGGTTGGGGAAGAGGACCTGGGACTAAAGGGACTTGGAGAGCACGTCCCACCGCTGCTGGGCTCTGCCCTGTCCTGCGCCGAGGGAGGTACTCACCGAACAGCCTTGACCCGGTGCCACCGGCCATCGCTGAAGGAGCCGTTCACCAGGATGGAGGCCACACCACTGCCCAGGTTATAGCTAGGGCATTGGAGAGAACAAGACAGAACAGTCACACACTGACGCCCAGGCAGACACTCACTCACATGGACCTCGTGGCAAAAGGTCTATGAACTCAGAATGCTGTTTCTTCCACGCGAAACAAAACCATGTTATCAACCAGGTTTCCACGCTAGGCCAGGAACAATCAAAGTATGGTTTTTACTGTGGCAAAATAGACATAAAACCTACCGCCTTAACCACTTTTGTGTGTGCAGGTCGGTGGTGCTAAATATGCTCACCTTGTTGTACAAGCATTCTCCAGAACTCTCCTTATTTTGCAGAGCTCAAACTCTGCACCCCTTGTACAGCAACTCTTCATTCCCCCTCCCTCCCTCCCTCCCTGGCAACCACCATGCCCCTGTTCGCCTTGGGTGTTGGACCGCTTCTGGGTACCTCCTGTAAGTAGAATCGTACATGATTTGTCTGTCACTGGCTTATTTCACTTGGAATAATGTCCTTAAGGCCGATGATCTTTAGGCCCATGGTCAGAAGCATCCATGTAACAATAGGAACAAGAAAGGCTTTATCATTTGTAATGTGTTCTACTCGCTGGAAGAGTGTCCCCCCCAAATTCTCGTCCACTCAGAACCTCAGATTGCGACCTTAATTAGAAACAGGGTCTTTGCAGAAGCCGTTAGTTAAAATGAAGTCATATTGGATTAGGACAGCCCTAAATCCTGTCGGACTGGTGTCCTCATGAGAAAGGGAAATTTGGACCCAGACAGACACACAGGGAAGAATGCCCTGCGGAGATGAAGACAGAGGTTGGAGTGACGTAGCTATGAGCCAAGGACTGCCGGCTGTGACAGCCTAGAGAGGTTCAGACCACACTGCTCCTCAGCGCCCCCCGAAGAAACAACCCTGCCCACACCTGCACGTGAGGCTTTGTTAATTCTCACCTGAGGATATTTCCCCAGAACCGGGACAGAATAAACTCCTGTTGCTTTAAGCCACCCAATTTGTGACAATTTGTTATGGCAGCTCTTGGAAACCAACACATGTGTTTTCACTTTTTACAAAGCAAAACAAAGAGCCCCAAAGAGATGAAAGGAATTTGCCTAAAATCCCTTTGAACTTGGGATTTTATCGGTCCCTCCTCCCCCGCTGTTTACTCTGATACCTGGTCCACTCACAAGCTCTGGTTTCTATTTCAGCTTCCAGATGCCCCGCTACCCTGAGGGTATCAAAAGACACACACAGCCTGTTTACCAGAGAGAAACAGCCCGCTCGGTCCAGTGTTCATTCGATTATTCTAATTCGATTGGTGAGCGACTGACTGGCCTGGGTAGGCCCTGGGGCCGTGCCCAGCCCTCCCCCGGTCATCCTGCTTGGGGAGGACAAGTCTCTCCTGTCCTTCACTGGCCAAGGAGGGGGAAGGCGAGGCCCTGGCTTCAGCCCTGGGCTCCTGCGCGCACTCAGCCTGAGAAAAAAGCCAGAACAGGCAGTGCCCGGCTTTCCCCAGGGAAAGCGCTCCGGGTCCTTTCGTCAAGAACGAGGCTCAAAGGAGTCCCTGCGCCTGACGTTTAACCCAGAATGGAACTCGGTGACCTGACACCCTGCGAGAGGAGGCTGCGACCCGCCCCTGAAAGCACGACTGTTTTCCCAGCAAGTTTCCCACTCTCACGCGAAGCAGCCTTGGGGGAGGGGGGGGGGGTTTCAGATTTCATTACTCAGCGGCCAAGGCCGGCAGACCCATAGGCGCGGGGACCCACAGGTCAGACCCACCTGCCCGGATTCCCACTCCTGCCAAGGACGAGCTCCTGCCCGTGGGCGATGGGCTTCATCTCTCTGAGCCTGTGGTCCCTCATCGGAGAAGTGGGGGTGATTAATCCTACCTGCTGAAGGGCCGTAGGGAACATTCAGTAAGACAACATATGAAGGAGCACAGCACAGAGTAGCAGAGCAGAAACCACACGAATGATCCCGCCACCCCAGGTATGTGCTGGGTTAATGCAGCTCGCAGACGCTGGGCAGCAGACCCCCGGGAACTGGCGGCAGGAGGAAGTTGCCACCGAGAGTTAAACTCGCCGGGCCTCTCCCGGGAGAGCAGTCCTGCGTGAGCGCAAACCACAGGCTGTAAATGTGTAACCAGAAGGGTCAGGAGCGCCCAGAGCAGAGGTGACCCGGGGAAAGCTGCAGGACGCTGGACTGGAACGGGGTTGGAATCCAGGGAGTGGGAACCTTCGCAGTTGTGTTTGGACAAAGGCGGGGCTTCCCTCCTGTTTGGCAGCCTGTGGGCACGCCTGTCCATGCAGAACCAGGCTGTGCTCCGTCCCCTGAGTCTGGCAAATGGGTTCCAGCATCAGCCCACACAGGGCTTCCACGCGCAGCTGGGGTCTCCAGGGCCTGGATCTCCAACCCACCCCACTCCTCTGATTTAGACCTTCTAACAACCTTCTGCTCCCCAGACACCCGGCATCTCTCTTTCCTTTGTCTTTCATATATGTAAAAGCCTAATATGCTAATTGTCCCTCCAACCATTCAAACAGTCACTATGACGCGCACTAACCACCAGGGGGCAGACGCTTTGACCGGTAGGTTAGTTTGCGGATGGGATCTGGCCAATTGGGACTGGGCGAGATGGGCTGTACATGCCCTGGAGTCCCTCCCCGGCCCCGATCATGCACCAGTGGGGTCCCTCGGCCTGGCCTGCACCTTCTTGCAATCCGGGACCCCTCAGGAGATATCGGAGAGCCGGTTTCAGCCTGATCCCCGCAGGCCAGGCTGAGGGACCCCACCGGTGCACAAATCTGTGCACCAGGCCTCTAGTGTAGAAATAAATGACCAAGACTAGTGGTTCTCTTTGCTGCACAGGAAGCCTTGTTGGGTGTGAAAAATGTTCTGTATCTTGTTCTGTGTGTGTGTGTGTGTGTGTGTGTGGCGGGGGGGACAGGAGGACTCCACAGGTGTTTACATATTTAAAATGTATCAAACTGCACACCTAACATTTGTGCACTTCATGTAAATTTTAACTCAATTTTTTTGAAAAAAGGAAAAATGTAAGAATGAGTGAACAAATGAGCAAAAAATGCCTGTCCGGTTTTGCCAGCAAGGTCTTGTGGATCTGGTCAGCATGACTGGTTTCCTGATGCGGGTTTTCCTAATCATTGCGATGGAAATGCCCCCAGGGGAGGCCTCTGGGAAACCATCCGGCCGCCTGCCTGTGGCCACATTCTACTTAGCGGGGCCCTTTACACTGCAGCACAGGGCACCTCGCCAAGGTCAGGTCGCTTCCCTTCTCTGCTGCCTGAAAATGCTACCAAGGTCCCATGGGAAACGAGCGGGGAGACAGTCAGGTCCGGGATCCTCACAGAACCTGCTCCCCGGGTCTTATGGCCCACAGGCAATCACGAACCCAAACGACACAAAACCGGACGGAAAACCGCACTCAGCTGCGCCCTCTGAGTCCTCTTCCTCTACGTGACCTGGCGCAGAAGCCTCAGGTGGTTTCTCTCGGAGGGCCACTGCTCTCCCTCGTTCTCTGCCAGAAGGGCTTTTAGCAAAAGGAGCAGCATTTCGGTGAAGAAATAAAGTCAAAGTTGAGAATATATTTTACCGTCTTACGTTTTCTATTGTTTGCTTTGGACCTGGGTCAAACACCAGAACCTCAAACACGGTTTTTCTACCCAAAACACCAGTCCCCTCTCTAAGCTCCCCCGATGGAAGCTGCTCTGAGGCGGGGCCTGGGTCTTATTAAAAACAAGAATAATCATAGCTCCATTTTGTGAAGCAGCTCCCTACCATGCTAATTTCCTTGTGTTATCCATCCAAGGTAGGGGCTTCTAGAACATAAAAGGGAAATGCGTTCGATAATCATCATCTCTAATTATTAGCTATGCCAGGCCCTTCACGGAGCCCTTTGTGAGAATGAACTAATTCAGCCCTCACCACCAGCCCTTTCCTTCTCACAGGGAGGTCCGGCCACTCGCAGGAGGTCACGTGGCCCTGGGAACCAGCCTGTCTGGCTCTGAAGCTCATGCCTTTGACCAACTCAGACCCGTTTCCCAGGGCGTGGTCCCAGATTGTTTCCTGTCAGAGTGGCGCCCACAGAGACCTGCTCCATCCGAGTCTGCGGGCTGGGCCCAGGAACCCGCCTCTGAAACAAGCTCCCTGCTTTCAAACCACTGGCCTGCGGTCTAGCCCGCTCCGTGCCAGCCTCCCGCAGGGCATCACCCATCTGTATTGGAAGTACCTGCTGGATGCAGGCGACAGCGGAGCAGCAGCTGTGGGCCCAGGCCCAGGGGCAGACCGGGGAGGGGCTGAGCTGTGTCCTGTGCATAGAACACAACCAGAGCTCCGGTCTTCAAAGAAAACCAGGGGCCAATTTTCAGAAACCTAAGAAAGACGCAGTAACGTAGGAAATAGTTCCGGATGGAGTGGAGTTGTTGGAAGGGTGCCCACGGGGTGTGGGGGGCTGGCCAGGGCCCGTGGGGGGGCTGGCCAGGGCCTGTGGGGGGGGCTGGCCAGGGCCCGTGGAAGTGGTGAGGTGACCCCGAGCAGATGAGTCTCCCTGTCCTGCTGGGGCGGGCAGTGAATAGGTTTAGTTGGCGGTTTAGGGGGGAAGTTGGCCTCCCACCCACAGCTGAGCTACTGTTTCAATTCCCTTTTCTGGGCACAATCAAGAACTTGAGGCCTTGGTGAGGTTAACCACAGGAAAACCACAAGAAAATGGCTGCGCGGCAGCCAGCCTGAAACTGGGGTGTGAAAAGCTTGGCGTTTGACCTTGGGGCCAGGGGGAAAGGGCGCGGAGATGGTGGAACTGCTCCCATCGGCCAACCTCTAGACTTCAGCCACAGGGGTCTCTCCAAAGTCCCCCGCAGTCCCAGGATCGCGTCACTGAGCACGCCCTGCTATTTCGGGGCCAGTGCGAGGTTGGCCAAGTGACATTGCCTCCCAAGATGCTTTTTAGTCAGAGGGGAAAGACTGCCATGACCCTACTCCGGCTCTCAGGGAGGCCAGCGCCTGCCCACAGAAGCCCAGAACCAAGTCTCATCCTCTCGGTTGTTCAGTTACCTTCGTCTATTCTAATTCTAATGATTTAGTGGCACTTGTGCTAGGCCCCGGTTGGGGAGGGGAGGAGAGGGAGGTTAAAGGGAAGCCGGATAAGCTCCTGCCCTATGGAGCAGATGGTGGTCTAGAGACCTTGCAGGGTGTTAAACCTGAGTGAGCACCGGCTCACCTAGAGCCGTGGTCGGCAAACTGCGGCTCGCGAGCCACATGCGGCTCTTTGGCCCCTTGAGTGTGGCTCTTCCACAAAATACCACGGCCTGGGCGAGTCTATTTTGAAGAAGTGGCGTTAGAAGAAGTTTAAGTTTAAAAAATGTGGCTCTCAAAAGACATTTCAATCGTTGACCTGTTGATATTTGGCTCTGTGGACGAATGAGTTTGCCGACCACTGGCCTAGAGAAATGGTGGAAACAGCACAGGCCCCTCTCCTAGAGCTTTTCTGCTCTGGGGTGGGCCTGGGAGTTTGCATTTCTAAGACGGTCCCAGGTGACGATGCTGCTGCTGGTCCAGGGACCAGACTTCAAGACCCAGTGGTCTAGACCCAGGGGTGGGGGACCCCATTCTCTGCCAAGGGCCATTTGGATATTTATAGCATCATTCACGGGCCATACAAAATTATGAACTTAAAAATTAGCCTGCTGTATTTGGTCAATCATTTAATTAACCCACCCCTAATGGCTTGGCAGGGCCAGAACAAATGATTTCACCAATTTACCCGGCCCACGGGCCGAATGTTCCCCACCCTGGTAGAGGATGCGTTTTCCTAATTGTTACACAAGCCAGTCTGGGCCCAGTGGGAACCCAGCCATGCCCCCCCTCCCCTCTCCCCCTTCCCATCTTCCCCCCCCTACCCCATGCTGGTGGGGAGAAGTGGTCAGGACCCTTTAGCTGTTTCCTAGCTTCCCAAGTGAAAAACTTGAGCGCTGTCTAAATTCACTGAAAAGGGCTAAGGACTCCAGGGACTTCCTTACCAGTATCACCCAGAAAGCTTTTACAAAAAGCCAAAGGTGGGGTTGATCTGTTGAGATATAAATCTGTGCTTTGCTCTTCTTGGTAGTGGGAGCTTGGAAAGCACGCTTTCTCCTCCCCAAGGCTGCACAGCTAACAGGGAGCATGGTCAGAACTGAACGCCAGGTCCCGACTCTGGGTCTTCAACGCTGCGAGCCGGAGCCCTGAGCCGGGTACTCGGGGCCACACTCAGCTGCACCAAGCCCTCTATTCGGGGCCACACTCAGCTGCTGCACCAAGTCCGCTATTCGGGGCCACACTCAGCTGCACCAAGTCCGCTATTCGGGGCCACACTCAGCTGCACCAAGCCCTCTATTCGGGGCCACACTCAGCTGCACCAAGTCCTCTATTCGGGGCCACACTGAGCTGCACCAAGCCCTCTATTCGGGGCCACACTCAGCTGCACCAAGCCCTCTATTCGGGGCCACACTGAGCTGCACCAAGCCCTCTATTTGGGGCCACACTCAGCTGCACCAAGTCCTCTATTCGGGGCCACACTCAGCTGCACCAAGCCCTCTACTCAGGGCACACTCAGCTGCTGCACCAAGCCCTCTATTTGGGGCCACACTCAGCTGCACCAAGTCCTCTATTCGGGGCCACACTCAGCTGCTGTACCAAGCCCTCTATTTGGGGCCACACTCAGCTGCACCAAGCCCTCTATTTGGGGCCACACTCAGCTGCTGTACCAAGCCCTCTATTCGGGGCCACACTCAGCTGCTGTACCAAGCCCTCTATTCGGGGCCACACTCAGCTGCTGTACCAAGCCCTCTATTTGGGGCCACACTCAGCTGCTGTACCAAGCCCTCTATTCGGGGCCACACTCAGCTGCACCAAGCCCTCTATTTGGGGCCACACTCAGCTGCTGTACCAAGCCCTCTATTTGGGGCCACACTCAGCTGCACCAAGTCCTCTATTTGGGGCCACACTCAGCTGCACCAAGCCCTCTATTCGGGGCCACACTGAGCTGCACCAAGCCCTCTATTCGGGCCACACTCAGCTGCACCAAGTCCTCTATTCGGGGCCACACTCAGCTGCACCAAGCCCTCTATTCGGGGCCACACTCAGCTGCACCAAGTCCTCTACTCAGGGTCACACTCAGCTGCACCAAGCCCTCTATTCGGGGCCACACTCAGCTTCACCAAGTCCTCTACTCAGGGTCACACTCAGCTGCTGTACCAAGCCCTCTATTCGGGGCCACACTCAGCTGCACCAAGCCCTCTATTCAGGCCACACTCAGCTGCACCAAGCCCTCTACTCAGGGTCACACTCAGCTGCACCAAGTCCCCATTTGCAAGTGGGGAGCACACGGCAGAAACACAGTACAAAAGGGGTCACAAACTGTTCTGTAAGAACCAGATAATAAACATTTTAGGCTTTGCCACACAGTCCCTATTAAAACTACTCAAGTGTGCCGGCTGGCATAGCTCAGTGGTAAGGTGATCACGGTTCCATTCCCAATCAGGGCACATGCCCAGGTTGTGGGCTCCATCCCCAGGAGGGGGCGTGCAGGAGGCAGCCTATCAATGATTCTCATCGCTGATGTTTCCATCTCTCTCTCCTCTCCCTTTCTCTCTGAAATAAAAAATATATATTTAAAAAATAAATAAATAAAACTACTCAAGTGTGCCCCTGTAGCACGAAAGCAGTCATAAACGAATGAGTATGGCAGCGTTCCAATAAAACTTCATTGACAAAAACGCGTGGTGGGCCAGACCTGGCCTCAGGCTGTGGACGGCTGGCTGCCTGCTGCTCTGGAAGGAGGACACCGGAAGGAAAGGCAGGGGCCTCGGCCCAGCCTGGAGCTTCAGGCGCCGGTCATTCCAGCAGACGGGGCTCGGTTCACTCTGCCTCCCTTTCTGGCATGACCTGAGAGGTGTCGCCGAAGGCAGCGGGGAGGGCTTACCTGAACACCAGGGCTCCGTCCCGAAGGCCCAAGGAAATGAAGTCGCTGTTGGACCTCTGGCTGTCTCCCCGCCACATCAACAGGCCCTCTTTGGCAGTCGTCTTAAACCTCATGAACACATTTGATCTTGATCCGGACACCCTGGAGGAAACGCACAACCATTGCCCCCATTTAACTCTTGTCCACAGCATCCGTTTCTGAGGTTCGTCCGCCGGCCTCGAGAAGCCCGGGGCGAGGATAAGCCTGCATCTCTGAGAACAGGTGTCACCGCAGTCTCCGTCCCAGGTGCGGTGCGAACCCCGAGAGAGCACGTGACGAGCCACAGATTAACCAGGCTCTCGCCAACTCCAAGATCCCAGGCTGCGCCCCATTCTACACCCGTCCTCCCTCTTCCCTGTCCTGCCACAGACGGGTCCTGGGGAAAGTGCTCCCCATTCCCCAACTGAAAGTGGGTTTTGTAATTTCCAAGAGCCCCAAGTTGGCAGCTTCTTGGGACTACGATGGTGGTTGTGGACGGCCTGCTCTGGTGGTGACCGTCCTTGAGGGCAGAGGGGTGAGTGGGCAGGAGGCAGAAAGACAGATGAGAGGTGTTGTGGCGAAGGCAGGGCGGAAGGGGACTGGAGGCTGAGAGGAGAGGAGACTTTGGCGGGTCCCGGCCCTGCAGCCATGGCTGGGAATAGGATCACAGGCTTTTGAGCTCTTATCAATTCCTGGGACTAGGCTCCTTCAGAAATCGTCTCTCTAAAGCAAGCATGTCAAACTCACAGCCCGCGGGCCACATGCCTTGTTTATTTGGCCCATGTTAGCCTTTGAGTTTGACATGGTTGCTCTAAAGTGACCAGTCTTTCGCAGGGAGAAAAGCAAGTATGAGGTCCTAAAGTAAAAGGTAGTAAGAGTAACGGCGATTTAATATTGCGACTAACGTGGCACCATAGGAAAAGTCTCTAGTCTCCCGTCACTTGCACCAACCCCTGTCTGCCCCCAAACCTGGAGCTGTGGATGCACTTAGTAGTGAACAGGAGGGGACTTCTGTCTAGCTTTCCGAGCAAGGCCGAGACAGCAGACCGCGGCTGCCTTCCCACGCGGGGCCTCAGAGCGGAGAGGGAGGAGCAGGCCACGTGGTGACTTCCCACCAGGCCAGGTGCAGAGCCCCCCGCTCTGGCCCATTCCTGAGAGGCCTGCTCTCCCCAGTCTCCTGTTTCAGGCTCCTGCCTTGCCCCCTTGCCTTGGATATGCTGACTGGTGGCAGCTGAGCATGCTGGTTCCCTTTCTCGTGCAGGGAGTGGTTTAGGGATGGGCACGTGACCCGCTGTTATCCAATGAGACAGAGGAAATGTAGCAGGAAGATTCTAGGAAAGATTCCTTTCTTTTAAAAAGCGTCACATGAGAAAAAAAAGGTTTTTTTTCAGTTCCACTGGAGATTGGCCTGATTTATGTCTATCTTTTAACCAGGAAGGGAGTAACCCCTGGAGAATGCACTGAGAATAATAAGGCCAAAGGACAGCGGAGACGTGCGTCTTTGACGATCCAGCTGATGCTCTGAATTAGTCACACCAGGATCCAGTCTAAGTCCGGATTGCTTGTTACGTGGGATAATAAACACCCTTTAGTTTAAGCCATTTTGAGCTGAGTTTTCTGTACTTGCAGCCAAAGGCATCTAACCAAAACAGACCTGAACTTGACTGTTGCCTTCGGCCTCACGCACATGCATGTGTTCATGCACATACATACATGTGCACAAGGGCCACCGAGTGCCTCCTGTTCCCACCAAGCCGCCCAGTGCCACTTGCTAAGCATCCAGGGGGCTGACGACCTGGGGCCCTTCACACCGTCCCTGCTTTCTGGGGACTGAACGCCCTTCCATCTTTGGAGAAAAGGGCTGAAGAAAGAAGAGGGTGTCTCCTGGTGGAAATCCATCTTGCCGAAGGCCCCACCAAGACCACCTACATGAACCCAAGTGGGACTAGAGAAATGAAGCAATGGCTGCTGTCTGGTGTGGGTCCAGTTACCAGGGAAATGCTCTACCAATGCCCCAGGAAAATGTCTCCCAACTTTGTTCCTTGAAAAGCCACCAACCTCCACCCTACACACTGGGTGCTTTTAGCTTAAAGCTCTGCCTAAGTCTGTTAAGAAGCAGTCAACCTGAAGAGGAAGGAAAATTCTAGGATGGTGCTGGCAGTGTTGTGGGGGATGGCAGACTCGAAACTACAGAGAATGAGGGGAGGGAGAGAAAAAGAAGAGGCAACATGAAAGGACCAAAGACGAGCTTCCCCAGGTCGAGGACTTGCCAAGGGCCAGCCTTCCCATGGTTATGTAAGAGGCTATTCCACACCAGGAGCTTGGGGTGGGGGTGCGGGGGAGGGAGTGATAATGGAGCCTCAGTCACCAGGGCCTACCAGCCAGGCTGGTGACTTGGGCACCTCCGTGTGCCTTGTCCACATGAAGAGTGCTGAGGAGCCCCCACTGAGCTGGCCGGCTGCGGAGGACAGGGACCTTTGCTGCTGAAGATGGGAAGTAGGACATGGACTTGACACTGTTGGTGGAGCTGCGGGAGCATCAGGACCTCCGCTGCAGCTCACGGAAAAGCGTCAGGCCCTGGCCGAGAGCAGCATGAAGCCGGTGTGGCTCACTGGTTGAGCATCAACCTATGAACCAGGAGGTCACCTTTCAATTCCCAGTCCCGGCACCTGCCCAGGTTGCGGGCTCGATCCCCAATGGGGGGCATGCAGGAGGCAGCTGATCAATGATTCTCTCTCATTCATTCTCTCTCTCTCTCTCTCTCTCTCTCTCTCTCTCTCTCTCTCTCTCTCTCTCTTCCTCTCTGAAATCGATTGCCCTGACTGGGGAATCACTCATACCCCTGAAAACCCAAGGCCAGGCAACCTCCTCCATAGGCTTTGGGTTGTTTGAAAGGCTGTCTCTTCAAGTTTTTTGTTTTGTTCTAGTTTCTATGTTTATGATGTGTGGTTGTTTTCCCCTGAGGCCATGGCTCAACTGCCTTCTTTGAGAATTATCTTCTGGCTCATAAAATAAGGAAAAGCCTTGGGAAAACTATTACGGAATCTACCCCCGGAGAGATAAGGTGCCCGATGCCCGTTGAAACGTGTTACCTCTTGAGGATGTCTGGGTTGTCGTAGGTCAGGTAGCTGCGGCCGATGAATTGCGGAATCTCGATGGTTTCTGTGATGGCTGAGGCAGAAGAGAAAACGGAAGTTACATTGGCCGTGGCTCTCCTGACCCAGCACTCAGCCACGGGCAGGGACACACACAGAGGCAAGAAGGCCAGCTCCTGGGATCAGGACAGTTAACAGCTGGTCAGCTCCTTCCTCTCGGCCAGGTTTGGAGCTGCCTGGCCTGAAGGCCTGGGGTTGGCACCTCCCTGTTGTCCCCTCCCCCGGGCTGGCCAGCACCGTGAATGCCCTCAGCACTACTGAGAAGGGCTTGCTACATGCTGAAACTTGAACCCTGCCCAGTTACTGTAAGCCTAAGAGCCGGTCTCGGGCCATGTGGGGAGCAGCTGGGGGCAACCCTAGATGTTCTCCAAGGGAGGCAGAGGAAATAACCCCCCAACAAGCCCACCGGAATTTCCCTATTTGAGGCCAATATGCCCCAAAACCCTTTCAGCCATGACCGCAGGAGATTGGCCTACTATGAGCCACGAGGCCCTGACTTGTTTTTACAAATCCCCTCTGGTGTCACACTTCCTAAGCTCTTCACCACAATGTCATGAAGCAGCAGGGAGACTGGAGAAAGGGGAGGGCTGGTTACTCCCATTCTTAGAAGAGGAAACGAGGCACAGAAGTCATCGAGGATCTGCCTGAGGTTAGACGGCTAAGAGCAACAGGGCAGGAACCAGACTGATCCCCGTGTTCCCGGTTCTGCTCCTCAGCCCACCCTTCACTCTCCAGGACCTCAGCAGCCTGGCTCCTTCCTCTCAGCTTGCCTTCCCCTTGTTTTCCTGAGAAATCTTCCTTCTCCACACAGTCAGCACAAGAACAGGTTATGTGGTTGTGTTTGGTGTCAAAGATTAGGGATAATTTAGGGGATGCCAGCCAAAGAGATCACGGCCATCTCTCTTTCCTCTTTAGAAAAACACAGAAGTGACAGTCGCAAGAATTAAGGTAGAATGAATCTAATTTTCAAACAAATGTGCAAAACAAGAAGAATAAGCCTGCTTACAAAACACGTTAGAGTCCCACAAAATATGTGGTTGGTGCAAAACAGACACTGAACTAAGGATTCTACACCCAGGAGAACATATCTCATTACTGGACGCTACGAACAACCAGGAGAGTTTAAACGTAACTTCTAAACACTTTTTATTTTTTTATATATATTTGTATGGATTTCAGCGAGGAAGGGAGAGGGAGAGAGAGAAAGAAACATCAATGATGAGAGAGAATCACTGATCGGCTGCTTCCTGCACGCCCCACACTGGGGATCGAGCCTGTAACCTGGGCACGTGCCCTGTCCGGGAATCGAACTGTGACCTCCTGGTTCATATGTTGATTCTCAAACACTGAGCCACGCTGGCCGGGCTAAATTTTTTTTTTTTTTTTTAAAGAGAGAGGTAACAGCCAACTCCAAAACCCAATGGCATTGGGCCCCCAAGAATAAGTTCCTATGTTGACAGGTCACCTATCGCATGTTCCTCAAAATCTTTTCATTAAAAGTAAAAATTTTTAAAAGAAAGAAACAAGAAAAGCAAAGGAAGAGAAATCAAAGCTTTAAAAGTCATTTCTGAGAAACTGCTCTCTGAAGCAACGCAGCCCTGGGTGGAGCCTGCGGGCCCAGAGGACCTATTAGGGCCAGACACAGAGAGGCAAGTCTCATCTGTTAAACTCTGGGCCGCACCACCAGCCTCCCCACCTTCTGGTTAAAGTGGGAGGAGGAGGGGCAGGAAAGGCAGGAAAGCAGAGAGAGAGGGAGAGTGGGATGCAAAATGAAAAGACCCTGAGGAGCGGGGGAAGAAGGGGCAAGCTAGAGTGAGGAGAGGAGAAAGAAAATGCCGAGAGAGAAGGAGGGGAGGCAGGAATAGAAAGGGCGCCAGCGGACAGGCAGCCCCAGGGCAGGGAAAGGAGAGGGGAACGGAAAAGGCAGGGTGCAGAGAGAACAGACCAGAGGGCAGACATGGAGGGAGGGCCAGGGGAGAAACAAGAGCAAGAAACTGCAGGAGAAGCCCTAGCCGGTGTGGCTCAGTGGATAGAGCATCGACCTGCGAACTGAAGGGTCCTGAGATCAATTCCGGGCAAGGGCACATGCTCAGGTTGTGGACTCCATCCCCAGTAGGGACATGCAGGAGGCAGCCAATCGATGATTCTCTCTCATCATTGATGTTTCTCTCTCTCTCCCTCTTCCTTCCTCTCTGAAATTAATAAAAATATATTTTTAAAAAAGAAAGAAAGAAACGGCAGGACGTACCGGGAGTTGAGAACAGAGGAGAAGAGAGGATAGCCAGGCAGAAGGAGGAGTCTCCCCGGGCCTGCCCATGACCAACATGCCCCTCTGGGTTTGCTTCAACCTCCGGTGGGAGGTGCAGGCAGGGCCTGTCCTTGCTTATTAGCCATGGACGTGGGCCTGTGGCCGCTAGCTAGGGCTCCCCTGGACTCCTTGACATGGTCAGGACATGCTTGTCACATGTCTGCTCTGCACACGGAGCCTCTCAGGGGTCTGTTGAACCCCGTCCAGCTGCCTGTGAAGGCCCCGCTCAGGAGCTCAGCGCATCGTGAGGCCCAGCGGGGACTCAAGTGCATGCTCAGGGCGGCTCTTCTGGGGACAGGATTCCCGCCACCCTCCAGGGATGTCCAGGTCCCTCGCCGCTCACCCGGGTACCCCTGTGTGTGGTGGCCTGCACCGTGCCCGAGTTGGCCAAGCCTGCCTGGCACCGGCCCGGCGCGCTCCCAGTCTCTCGTAGGACTCACTGTACTTACTGTTGAGGCAGTGGTTCCCACACTCTGCCGCGTGCCAGCATGAAACAGAACAGGGAGAGTCAGACTCTCACGGGCATGTAAAACCCCCCTCTCTCGTGCAGATCATCGGGAACCAGCGAGTTTCCCCCCGACGCCCCGCAGAGGGCCCCGCTCGCCTCCAGCCCCAGCTTCCTGTGGGGGTGAGGTGGAGTGGCGGTGGACCAAGAAGACGTGAATGGAAGGTTGCCTGACACCTCTGAGGCTCCCCGACCTTGAACCGACAGTCCTCGTTGAGGCTAAACCTGGAGAAACAGCTCCCGCTAAAGAGTTACTTACCTTGTCAATCAGTGATTATTACTTTTCTTGGCTCTGGGCTGCGTGTGAAAAAGCAATGATAAGCCAGCCAGCTGCCTCTTTTCTCTCCAGAGTGGAAAATCTCAGCCTCGTTCCCACCCTTGCCCACCCCCCTCTGCAAGTCTCCAGAGCTCTGGTCATCGGCGGTGCATAAAGGGCAGGGGAACCGTCCAGAAGTGACACCACTGAGTACAAAACAGTGACAACACACTCGCGCTAGTCAGTGTAGATTCGTAAGTGTGCGTTCTGTCCTCACACGCGGGGGCTGGAGGCGACCATCTGGCCCTCGGGCCCTTCATGGTGTGTTTAAATCAGACGTCCTCAAACTACGGCCGCGGGCCACATGCGGCCCACCCAGGACATGGATCCGGCCCGCCGGGTGCCGCTGCCTGTCCTGCTTAGCAGCCGACTCGTCCCGGGCCCACAGTGCGCATAGGAATTTGTTCATAGTTTTTTTTTTAAACTATAGTCCGGCCCTCCAACCGTCTGAGGGACAGTGAACTGGCCCCCTGTTTACAAAGTCTGAGGACCCCTGGTTTAAATATTGCAAACATGGTTACATTTAACCTGACCCTTTACGTCTATGTTGTCACACTGCCTTTTCCCTGTGGCGAAGCCTTGCTGAGGCATCCGTTGACATGTGTTTCTGTCACTTCCTCACATTTATACCGAGAAGCCTGTGCTGTCTGAGGACACATGAAAATGCTCCGCCCCGGTGGACGGCAGCCTCCAGGCCAAGCACACTGTCCACCGGGACCTGCAATTCCCCGCAGACTAGAAAGAGTGAAGGGAGGGCCGGCTCCTTCGTGCAGTCCCAGGAGGAGCTGGGGTGTTGCCATGCAGCCTTCCCCACAGCCAGGGCTCCGCTCGGCACCTCCCTGACATAGGGCCGTCCCGCCCGAGGACGCACGTGTCGCACCGGGCAGCTCCCCATCCGGGCTGGGGCAGCTCCAGGAAGCAGACTCTGTGGCCACAAATAAACAGACAAACAAAAACCTGCTCTACACTACAGGCCAACGTCTGGGCTGAACAGCAGCAGTGCTTCATCGCTTCATCACCAACCACCCTAAGGAAAGGAAGGCCCGGTGGCTGGCATGCTTTCTTCATTTGTGTTTCCACATACTGCGCTTTCGTAAAGCACGGCCTGTACTTACTGGCACTGTTTCATACACTGGGACCAAAGAAGATTAATCCAAATCAGACCCAACAATACGGCGCGGGAGCTACTAAAGGCGACATAAAATGTCCCAAGTGTTGCGTAGATCAGGCCAGATCCTGTGTGTTAGGACCTTGCATCCATGAAGAGCGCATGCCTGAAGCCCAGGCGTGGCCTCAGTGGCTATGGGTGTCAGCAGGCAGCGGGCATCAGCTCACCTGCGACAGAGAAATAGCCCCATCTAGTGGCCAGCAGGGTCCTACACCGCCTGAGCCCAAACTTCTCAGCAATGAGGGGACAGGGAGGGAGGGGGACCAGGCCCCTATGCCTTCCCCAAGCAGCCTGTGTGCTATTGGTTGGGAGAACCCCCAGGACAAAACAGCTGCATCCTATACCCGTGTCTCGAACACTCAGAGCACAACAAAGGCTCTGAGAAGTCCTGCAGGAGAGAGAGCTGTTTAACCATGTTTCCCCAAACGTCTTTGACCACAGAACGCCCCCTCCCATGTTGTGCATGGGAATGTACGTGTGTCTGTCTCTCTGTGTGAAAAACAGCCATTAATATTCCTTTTTTTTTTTTTTTGCCATTAATATTCTTTAGAACTTAAGTTCTTGCATGCACTCTGGGAAAGGCGGCTCTGACTTCTCGGTAACTTGAATGGCTCTAAGAGCGGTGAGGAGCTGGAACATCCGATGGCACATTTGGATGAGTAGAAAGAAGAAATCTCTAAGGAAGGGGAGCATTTGCTTTGGAGGAGGGAGGCCTGGCTGACACCCCTCTGGTGAGATGAGAAGCGGGCGCTCAGGATTAGGGTGCTGAGGGTTGAGGTGGAGGAAGGCACCTAAGAGGGAGAGCCCCGAGATGAAGGTGAGGCGATCACCAGAGTCAAGCCTGATGATTTTCTTAGGACCTGAAATCGTGGCTGTGAGTCCGAGAGCCGGTGGGTTCCCGAGGCTGGGAAGAGCGGCCCCAATTCGGCAGCTGCTGCCTCGGGGAGCCGGGAGTGCCCTGGGGGCCCCTGGGGCTCAGAGGACCTCCAGGCCCACCTTGCTCAGGGTCAGGCCCTCCTGCTCCTGACCCTGACCTCTCAGGGACCAACGGGGATCCCGAGACCTCCATAATGGTCAGGGGGCCTAGCGCCTCCCTAGGATTTTTCTGAGTTTTGGGTCCTAGACCCCTGTCTCCCGGCCAGGTCCCAAGTGGATTCACCTGCCTGCCCTCACACACCCTGCACTGCCTAGAGAAACCCAACTCTCGGAGGGGCCCCACACCACACTCCTGATGGAGAAGGCCCCACACCACATTCCTGATGGAGAAGGGGCCCACACCACATTCCTGATGGAGAAGGGGCCCACACCACATTCCTGATGGAGAAGGGGCCCACACCACATTCCTGATGGAGAAGGCCCCACACCACATTCCTGATGGAGAAGGCCCCACACCACATTCCTGATGGAGAAGGCCCCACACCACATTCCTGATGGAGAAGGGGCCCCACACCACATTCCTGATGGAGAAGGGGCCCCACACCACACTCCTGATGGAGAAGGGGCCCCACACCACATTCCTGATGGAGAAGGGGCCCACACACATTCCTGATGGAGAAGGGGCCCCACACCACATTCCTGATGGAGAAGGGGCCCCACACCACATTCCTGATGGAGAAGGGGCCCACACCACATTCCTGATGGAGAAGGGGCCCCACACCACACTCCTGATGGAGAGGGCCCCACACCACATTCCTGATGGAGAAGGGGCCCCACACCATATTTCTGATGGAGAAGGGGCCCCTGGGTGTGGACTGAACAGGCCTGGTGCTGGAGACTCACCCCACGCTGCTCAGTGTACAAGGACGGGCTAACCCCGCGGGGAACACCAGGGCCTTGCTTTTGAAGCATGACCTGGTCCTCAGCTGGGGAAAACCCGAATCTTTACATCAATGAGGCTATGAACCACCTTGCTGGATTAGGCAGGGTTTTCTCTGCCCATCAAGACGGCTTCCAACTATTCCTGTCTTTCAAGCTAAGAATGCACCCAAACTTTTAGAATGTTCTTTTGCATCTCTGCAGAACAGTTAGAGTGGCCCACTTCCCAGTGTTGGCATCCTGACCTGGGACTAGACCAGCCTTGGGCAAACTACGGCCCGCGGGCCGGATCCGGCTGTTCTATCCGGTTTTCTTGCTCTCCCCTCCGCTCTTTTACTTTGAATTTATATTAGTTCACACAAACACTCCATCCATGCTTTTGTTCCGGCCCTCCGGTCCAGTTTAAGAACCCATTGTGGCCCTGGAGTCAAAAAGTTTGCCCACCCCTGGACTAGATGCTTTCCCCAGGATGACAGCCATCTGTGCGCCGCTGTGTGCCCGCGGGGGCCTGGGAGACGTGTTCTGAGCGGCACTAGGCTGCACCCAGAGCCCCATTAATCCTCGGAAGCCGCATGCATAACGGGGAGAGGAAGCTGTATGCAGGCCGGGCCTTCCCTATGTGAATCCCTACCCCCCCACCCCCACCCCCCAGCACTGGCAGCGGCAGCCACGGTGCCAGAGGGCCATCTTTTTCTCAAAGCACAAGGGGGTAACGATGCGACAGGGGAGCAGCTGATGGCTCCAGCCCAGTGAGCTGCAGAAAGAGGCCCAAATGCCCCCCAGGTCCCCTGCCACTGTCCCCTCCTGGGACCTTGCCAGGTAGCCCAGACCCTCCCCGGAGATCTGTCCCTTCATTCTGGTACAATGTGTTTCTCGTTGAACCTGAACCCACGGTTACAAAGCTATACACCTGAGCTTTTCATACCTTCCCGGTTGATGTTCTGTAGCAGGAAGCGAAGGTTAGCAAGCTCACACATGACCCTGTCCTTCCTCGAATTCCCGAAGCTGCTGACTGCTCACGGAAGCCTGGCCTTCGCGCACTGAGCGATAGCGTTGGTGTTTAAGGCAGGAGCGAGCTTGCCCTGCCTGTGCCTGAGCGGAGGCCCCGAGATTCACACACTGACCCGTGAAAGCCAAACGCAGTTTTCTGAGCGAACCGGCCACTCTGCAACTGCATCTCGCCAGGTACACACTGTTAGTGAAGCAGGGACTCCCTTGTTGGGATTCTCCTCAGGCTCCTTCACAAATGGGTCGAGGACCAACCATGGGCAAACTACGGCCCGCGGGCCGGATCCGGCTGTTCTATCCGGTTCTCTTGCTCTCCCCTCCGCTCCTTTACTTTGAATTTATATTAGTTCACACAAACACTCCATCCATGCTTTTGTTCCGGCCCTCCGGTCCAGTTTAAGAACCCATTGTGGCCCTCGAGTCAAAAAGTTTGCCCACCCCTGGCTAGGACTCTTCCGTGGGGGTGATTCTAGGGTGCGCTATGTTAATGCACCCATTTCACACGATTTGCCGTGCAGGTTTCAACACTCATTTAAGTGTAACACTACCGAATCTTCCATCCGGCCACTTGGCATCTTTCCTACTTTCCAAGACTCCTGCAAACAACTCCCATCCTCCCGTACCCCGAAATATCTGCCCCCATTTCCCGTTTCCCTCTAGGCCCTATATCCGATGGAAATGAGGAACCTGGAAACACACAAGGAAGACAGCACACGCCTGCACTTGGGCTGGTGCCCGATGTCCTCCGGGCCTGTCCACCTTTTGAAAAACTAGTTCCTAAACAGGTGAGGCCATCCTGACCCCTGATGAAGAAGCTCTCCATGGCCCCAGGTGATGCCCGTATGAGGGCAGGCCACCTCTGACGCCAGGCCCCGGTACCGCGCCCTGCTCCAGCTCTGGGACAGGGCAGGCTCGAAGCCGAGCACTCATAAATAAAAATTTTATTTTCCTCACTGATAGCAATAATGGCTGGGGCTGGTTGAGTACCCACCCGGCATTCTTCCAAGGAACATGCATCGTTTCATTGATCCCGCACACACTCTGCATTAAGTACTATTGCTATTTTTATTCTCACTTCACCACGAGGAAACTGAGGCACAGGGGAAACGTAGGTGGCAGGGAACACAGCACTCTACAGAAGGTTATTGATACTTTCCAAGTTCAATTTGTACTTTTCTGTATTTGGTAAGATTCTTCATAACATTCACAGGTGGGGTCAAAATATTGAGGCAAAACATTTACCAGCCTATCAGGATGGGCTCTGGGGTTGCCTCAGATGAGGGGTTCCTGGAAGCCCCCCTATATTATGGGCTAACCTTTTGGATGCTGGGCCGTGAGGGGATTTTCAGGGAAGGGGCCAGGGCAGTTGGGTGGGGAAGCTGTTTACCTCCTGTTACAGGAGGATCTCAGCATTTGAATCGTTAAATAAGTATAGCAGTTTATATGGGATTAGCCACCTACTATGTCACTGAAATCGCTGATGAAAATAACCGGGGTGGCAGGCCTGGTGTCACCAGCAGTCCCCTCCCAGCCCCAGCCTGGCCCCATCCCTGCCCCAGCCCGGCCCCATCCCAGCCCCATCCCCGCCCCAGCCCGGCCCCATCCCCGCCCCAGCCCGGCCCCAGCCCAGCCCCATCCCCACCCCAGCCCGGCCCCAGCCTGGCCCCATCCCCGCCCCAGCCCCGGTACCTTGCTGGCAGTGCAGGCCCTCGAAGCCCAGGGGGCAGTCACACTCGTAGCCCTCCTCCCGGGGCCGGCAGCTGCCGCCGTGGGCACAGGGGCCCGCCACGCACGGGTGGGCTGCGTTGTCCACGTTCACGCCGCGGGTGAAGTCGTGCCTCACATGGATGGCGCGGTCGTTCAGGGTGATCTGGGAGAGAAAGCGTAGACAGTCAGGGGCTTGGGAAACGTCTCGGCGGTGTGTAAAGTGTCCCTCGGCCACCGACCCAGACCACGCGCAGGGAGAGCTCCGGGAAGAGGAGACAAGGGCGGGTAGCTGCCTTCGTAGTCCTAAGTGACACGACGCAGGAACCGACATGATGGCCGGGGCGCGTGGGGGCTGTGCCTGTGGTCTGGAAGGCCTGGTGGCTCAGAGCTCAAAGAGAAGACCCAGTCCCTATGAAGGGGGCGGGCGGGGGGTTGTCCCCACCCGGCTGCCTCTCAGAATCTAGGGGGACTTAGGAAATAATTAACACCCAGGTCCACCCAGATATCTGAGTGAGAATCTCTGAGGCTGCGATCAGTCATCAGTATCCTTTCAAGGCTTCCCAGGTGGTCCTGAGATGCAGCTGAGGCTGAGATAGGGAAGAATCCAGAACAAAGAACCCACACGGAGTGAAGGCTCAGGTGAGGGTGGAGGAGTGGCTTCTTGCTGGACTGCTCTGTTGCCTGACTAATGTCCTGGTGTACTGCCTCAGGCTCCATCAATGGGGCTCCACCCGCTCTTTTTTATAATTTTTTTTAATCCTTACCCAAGGAGATGTGTTATTGATTTTTAGAAAGAGACGAAGGGAGAGAAAGAGAAAAGAACATCGATATGAGGATGTGAGAGGGAAACATCAATTGGTTGCCTCCTGCATGCACCTGACCAGGGATCAAAACCATAATCTAGGTATGCACTCTGATCAGGAATCGAACCTGCAACCTTTGGGTGTACAGGACGATGCTCCAACCAACTGAACCAACCAGCCAGGGTCCCCCAGCTCTTGCTGTCCTTTTTCCCTGACACTCTTGAATTCCCTTCCCCTCTACAGCCCCTTCCTCATCATTAAAGAAATAAAAGAGAAACTCAGCTCATATTCTCACCACTGCTGGGCATGCTCACTGGGGCCAGAGCGCTCCAGGCCCCACCCCCTTTTCCCTGCAGGGGGCTCTGGAGAAAGAGGAATTCTAGGAATAGCTTACTGGGCTCCCACCTCAAATACATACACCCATTGTTTCCAGCCCTTGACTCAGACTGTGTATCTACCCAAGCTGTTGGTGTTCCATGTGGGGAAGGCTTTGCAGAACTCAGGGAGAGAAAGTACCCCAGGAGACCCCGCCCTGCAGGGGGTCCTAAGCAGTTAGCAATGGCACTTCCTGCCCCTAATCCCTGTTTCCACAGGCTGGCCTGGTCCTTGGACAGTGTCAGGGGAGGTGGGAACAAACTTTTCCTCGGTCCTGAATCTCAGAAGCTGCTGGAGAGCAGCCAGAATCTCTCCATAACCGTCCATGTCCCTTTTCATGCTGAGTGAAGGGCTGTGAAACTCACCGTAGCTGAGACAAGCCATTCACCGCACCATTCACCGCACAAGTCACAGCAGGATACGGCACAGCCAAGGCTTTGGCCAGGACCTGGGAGGGGAGGGTGGCCTTTCCCAGAGTGGACAGGAAAGGGCTGTGTGTGCTGTGCCAGGGAGGGGGCCTGAGAGGGTGGGGAGGGGGTGAACCCTCTTAGCGCCTCAGCTTGCTTCCCAAGTGAGAATTTCAAACACAACATTAAACAAGGCCAAACCCACTTATGGGGGTAAGAGGGGGAACAATGGTCTGAATTGAGGTGTCATTGTCACCACCATTTGCAACAAAGGGTAACACATAGGAGTCAGCAAATAGTGCCTGGACCCCACACTGGGACACCCAGAAAGACTGAGCCCAGGGGCCCTTCCCAGCTCCCAGGAGCAAATCCTGGTAGCACCTTCCTTCCCTGGGCTCCCCCACCTCAGGTTTGAAAGGGTCAATGGCCCACCTTCCACCCCTGGTGGCCGAAGGAAAACTGGATGTCGCTAACATCCAGGAACCCAACTTGCTTCTCTTCAAGTCCCTTTCCCCCAGGGTTTGGGGGCCTGGAGACCTGGCTGGTGAGTCGCCCTGCATGTCTGCTGCAGACAGAACGCCCTCTTCTCCTACCTGAGAGTCATGGCAGGGCAGCCCCGGGGAAGGAGGAAGAGATGAATACGAGTGGGGTCCGTGTCCCGTGTCTGTCGCTAGCTGAGCGGTTTCCTCCTGCACCTTCTGTGGAAGGACTCTAATCTATGCTCTGGAGAACTGGGCTACATGATTAAAGAACTGGGCTACGTGACTGATGAACCATTGCTAAAGTGGGGGGCGGGGAGAGGCAACAAGAGTTGGTTCTTGCCTTCAGCAAACTGCCAAGTGAGCTACAGAGAAGCGTAGAGCCAAGAGTTGCTACTAGATCAGGGGTGGGCAAACTTTTTGACTCAAGGGCCACAATGGGTTCTTAAACTGGATCGGAGGGCCGGAACAAAAGCATGGATAGAGTGTTTGTGTGAACTAATATAAATTCAAAGTAAAGGAGCGGAGGGGAGAGCAAGAGAACCAGATAAAACAGCCGGATCCGGCCCGCAGGCCGTAGTTTGCCCACGGCTGTACTAGATCCATTCACCTCCTTCCCTTTCGTGGAAGTTTTGGAAGCAACCTGATGCCAGTCCCAGGATATGTTTGTGGATTGGCTGTAAAAATGCATCTTCGTCAAGTTGTGCTCATGCTATGTCTGCTGGGCATAGACCCAGGAGCGGACTGAGACTATGTAAGACATGGGGTTGGAAAGCTTGCTGTGAACATTCACAAATGAAATCTTAAACATGTCAAAACTCTCTCCAAATGTCTTCGGATACAGCGGGTTGTGCATTGGTCACAATTCTCAATCCCACGCCTGGAGTCAAGGTCACACAACAACAGAGCAAGCGAGCCGTACCTTCTGGATGCTTCCGCTGAATGGCCTGAGGGTGCCCGACTTGTTCTTCACCTCGTCGTAACTGGGGACTCCGCCAATAAAAATGTCCGTGTTGCAATTGATCTGCGTGAAGCCGCCCTGCCAACAGGTAAAACACAAAACACGGCGTAACGTCGAGAAAAGATGGTCAAGACGAGCACATGCGCCCTCGGGTCCCCGAAGACCCATCAGGACAATCTGTCTTCATGTTGGCCGGACGCTCACATTGCTTTACGTTGCTCCTCACCACCTCTTTGAATGTTTGTAGATTTCATAGCCTCTCTGGGACTCAGGTTCACCATCTACCAAAGGGGAACCGCAGTATCTACCTCGCAGATGTGTCACAGCAAAGGGGTAGATGCTCAGCCAGCAGGACCCCACCCCGGCAGGGAGCCGGCCTCCAACCTGTCCATCTCATGTGGGGCACGTAGCCTGCGGTCGTCAGTGAAACGGAAGCAAAAGAGACAGGGACCACTTCTGGGCAGGAGCTTTCGGAGCCTGGGAGTGGCTCGCCCGGCCTCGTCCCAACCCCCGGGGCCTCCAGTCTGGGTCTCAGCGGAAGCTGCCGCTGGCCATGCACGGACATGAGCGTGAGTGGGAAGTGGGCCCTGTGATGAGCTGCTGGTACCCGGGGCTGCGTGTGACGGACTGGGCACAGTCTCGCCCCTCCAGGCACTGAGAGGGATGCACACTCCTCACTCGGCATGCCGGCTATTGGTATATTCAGGCGCCACAGCTATGCCTTCATCAGATTTGAATTGTCTCTGTCTATAATCTTCAGGCAGTGTAGGATTCTTCTAATTCCCAAGGAGGTTCGGGACACCCCCCTTCCTCTGCTGTCCCCGAGGTGGTTCCCAGACACGTGTGTCTTTTCTCCTCTCTTCCTCCACCAAACACCTCTGCCCCCACCCAGAGTCTCTTTCCCTTCCTTTTCTTTTTTCTACTGACCCAGTTTCTCACCAGAACACCCACATTCACCATTGCCCTCTTTAAATCTTGCCATGCACAAAATAAAGTCTTGGTATTTAGAATACTTGCAAACATTGTTTTAGGCACCTGTCCATTTTTGGGATGGGCAGAATCCTAGTAGGTTATAGCTTAAAGCAACTCTCTCCTATCTCTTCTTTAAAAGTGTCGTTTTCCTTCGGACATATCCTTGGAAATGAGATCAAGTTGTAAACTTGAGTAGAAATTCTGCGCCCTTGAGGCCATGAAAGTACAATATAAATACTACTGATAAGCTAAACGGTGCTGACCCTATGCCAGGGACTGCTGTGTGTGACATATACCATTATTCTAATTCGCACAGCTCCATGAGGTAGGCACTATTCTTACCCCCATTACAGAGATGAGAAAACACACACTCAGAGGCTGAGTTCACATTATTGGTAAGTAACGGGAGCCAGATTTTGAGCCCCGCAGTCTGGTTTCAGAGCCTACTGTATTACACGCCCACAGGAACAAAGCGGGCGGCGGGCAATGTGTTAGGTGCTGCCCTTGTATTAGCTCACTGAGTCCGTGCAGCTGCCCTGGGAGGCGTCTACTGCGATGGTCCGCACTCACAGCTGAAGAAGGGAACAGTTAAGTAACTTGCCAGGTGGGGGGCTCGGGTTTAGCCCAGGCAGCCTGGCCCTGGCGTCCATGCAAAAGCCCCCACACACCATCGGGTGCACAGGTGAGTCCTTACCTCCGCCATGCCCTCCACCACCTTCTGCTTATCCACCTGTAAGATGCCGTTCTTCGCTGTGCGAGATACACGCAGCTCGTGCCAGCGGCCGAGGGCGAGGGGGTCTTCACTCCTGCGGAAGGAGGGAGACTGAGCGTGGGTTAGCATCCCCGTGTTACGAATGCTGCCCATCGATCCGGCTCCGATGACACGGATGCCAACCTCAGCACCTCACTCTGCTCAGCAAAAAGAAAACCATCTTTCCCACTTAGTGGACACAGCAGTGTTTGCCCCGTTTATCAAACGGCTGCACGGTGGGAACATTGCATTCATTCTCTTATTTATTCCTTACGCAGGCCTGAAACGGGGGTGGGATGAGGCTTGTTTTCTAGATGAGGGGTGGCAGGAGGGTAAAAGGTGACCATTGTTGCACACAAGCTTTGAAGAAGAAGAGTTATACGGGCTGTGGAGTAAAACAGATTCCTTGGTGTACTGATGTCTCGCAGTATCCACTGAAATACATAGAAAATAAAATGGATGGATGGATGAATGGATGAATGGAAAAAAGGAAAGAAAGGAGAGAGGGAGGGAGGGAGGAAGGGGGGGAGGGAGGGAGGGAGAGAAGGAGGGAGGGAGGGAGGGAGGGAGGGAGGGAAGGAGGAAGGAGGAAGGGAGAGAAGGAGGGAGGGAGGAAGGGGGGAGGGAGGGAGGGAGGAAGGGGGGAGGGAGGGAGGGAGGAAGGCTAGATGTGGGATAAAAGCCAATATAACAAAGCACTAACTGTGGATGAATGGAGGTGGGTATGATGTTCACTGTACTCTCCTATCAACTTCTATGTTAGAAAGTTTTCATAATAAATCGCTGGGGCAAGGACAGGTTGCGTGTTCTCTGAGACTGTGAAAAGGATTAAAAGTAGTTTAAAAATTCAGTTTTAAATTCAAGGTGGAAGCACTTGAAGTTTAAATGATGCTGGCCTGAGTCTGGCACATCACCTTTTGCAGTGAGGTGTACAAGGAATGCATCCATTGCGTCTGTATGTCTAGCGCCGCGGCTCCTGGCCTCCGCTGCAGCTCGTTACTCGGGGGTCCCGGGTGATCGCTGGGAAACCATCAGGAATACCAATGCGCCCCGTTACGGGAAGGTCGTCACCCCTTACTTGATCTTTTTGCTCTGGCAAATGCTTTTGTGATTTGTCCTTTGCAATTAGGATTTAATCACCTTGGCTGAATCAATAGGCAATGAGAACCCAGCGGCACTTCCAACTGGCCCGTGTCCACACTGGGGAACGGCGCCTCGGTCCTGCTCTACCCCTCAGAGGCCGTTGCCTGCGGATACACCGCTCGCTCAGCCCGGCTGTATCGATCACGGCCGTCGCCGGCTCCTTACAACTGCCACCATTTTTGAATCTAGCTCATAATGAATTGGATCACCCCACCCTTTTCCTCAAGTTAAAACGCGGAGGCCCATTCAGAGCAGGAAGTCTTTGGAATGGGTTGTAACATAAATATCTCCCAAAGGGGTGTCCGAAACCCCATCTGTGACCACAGTGGTCCGTTTGCCTGGGAGCCCCTGCTTCATCACCACAGATCCTCAAGGATTCTGTTTCTAGGCACCTTTCCTGACAGGCAGGAAAATAATAACTTATTATTATTATTATTATTATTATTTGAACATATTTTTATTGATTTCAGAGAGGAAGGGGGAGGGAGAGAGAGAGAAACATTAATGATGAGTGAGTATCATTGACCAGCTGCCTCCTGCATGCCCCCTCCTGGGGTTAGAGCCTGCAACCTGAGCATGTGCTCTGACCAGGAATGGAACTGTGACCTCCTGGTTCATAGGTCAACGCACAATCACTGAGCCATGCCGGTCAGGCAAAATTATTATTTTTTAATTTAAGAACTACTCTTGTCAAAAGTAGGCACAGAATTAGGAAGAGAAAAGCTGGCCTCCTGAAGTCCCATGAATCTGTGACCCGCCCCCACAGCTTAGCTGAGGTGCAGGGAGCAGCCTGTCCAGGGGGGGGCGCTGATGAGCCACAACCCTCCCTGGCTCCTGCCAGTCATTCCTTATCCAGGACGAAGCCACTTGATAGCACAAGGTGATGATGCGCAAGGAATCTTCCTTTCTCAACTTGACAAATAGTTCTTAGCGAACACTGAGACTGGTTGCATAATCACGTGTAAACGGAATCAATTAAATACCCCCCAAAGTTATCTTGAGACACCAGGTGTGTTTGCGGAACCAGGGGTACAAGCATGTCTGTCCGTCCCCCCCCGGTGGGAGGTGTCACTGATGGGCAGGGGTTCAGCCATAAGGGCAGAAACAAACTGGCCTTTGGAAGAATTATGGAAATCCAATGCAGTGATTTCCCATCAGCCGTGAAATATGACCGGCAATTCGGGGCCTCGCATGGCTGTAACATCTCACCCACATGCTCTCTCTGTAAAAATGACAGCCCAGCAAGACGAGTGGATCGACCATGACCTGCAATCACCTTCAGAACAACAGCAAGCTCACTGATTTCCTGCTGCGGGGCCGCCGGAGGCAGGGCGTCCCCGTGAGCCGCAGCAGAGAACAGGTGAACACACATGGGAATGAGAAGCATGCCTCCCTCCGGCTTGGAGGTGAAACTACCAGGGGAGGAACACAGTTAAGAAGAGCGAAACGCAAACAAGAAAACCGTCTGCCCCTCCCGGGACTCACAGAGATACGGACGCTGCACTGAGCCATCGATCTGAGTGAATTCACACCACAAACCAGGTAGCTGAGGGAAAGTTCTGACAACTCAGAACCAATCCCACAGACACCAGCCAGCCCTCGAGGCATCGATTTGCCGCCGGGCGTGCTATTGGGCCTCCTCGAGCACACTGGTCAGAGGGGGGCTTTGCACCTGCTAGGGACTCTGTCAGAGCACGGGGAGCGGTGAAAGACTCACTCAAGCGTACGTCACCACTGGAGAAACGGCGAAGAGGACGGTTAAAATGCAAAGTGAGGTCACCAAGGACATTACTGGTCATTCAATGTATGTTAATAGTTTTAACAAATATCTTGTCATTGATTTTTAGGGAGAGAGGAAGTGGGGGGGGGGGAGAGGGAGGGAGAGAGAGAAACATCAATGTGAGAGCACATCATCAATTGGATGCTTCCTGCACGCCCCCTACCAGGGAATTGAGCCCGCAACCTGGATATGTGTCCTGACTGGGAATCGAACTGGCAGCCTTTTGGTACATGGGATGATGCTCAACCAACTGAACCACACCGGCCGGGGCTCTGTCAGTACTATTTTACTGGTCATCATTTATTTGCTAAGCACCCACCAAGTGACGCTCGAGGCAAGGTGCTGGTTCATTACAACTCATCCCATCTCTGCTGAGAGCACAGTGTGACCCCGCGTGGAGGGGAAGGCGGTCACCCCCACCTGAAGCAAGCCCGTGTTCCTTAGCTTCAAGCAGAGACTCGGCACCTATTGGGCAGTCATTGAAGGAAAGGGAGCCTTGCAGCAGGCCAGCACGAGCGACAGGAAGCCTGTGCTCTGCATTAGTCAGGAAAGGTTTCGGGAAGGATAACTGCAGGGAAGACCGGGAGGTCACACGCCATTGAATGACATTCACCTTTTCCCAACGGGGCTGCAGCCTGGCTTTTCGGGGGACGGGGAGCCCCTAAAGCTCTCAGCCCTCACCTGAGCACAGCAGTCCCGGAGCCACAGTCAAAGCGGAACTCCACGTGGCCCCCCGCCAGGTTGATGGACAGGAAGTCTCTGCTGCCCGTGTCGTGGCTGTACAGAAGGACGCCGTCGCCCGAGTCCGGCCGGAAGGTGATCTCAAACTCCATGAAGGACAGGTACCGCCGGGGCTCCAGGGGCCAGGGCATGGCAGCGTAGGACCTCAGGGACTCTCTGAACTGAGGAACGGTCAGGGTGAAAGCTGAAGAGGTAAGCATGTGGTTAGAAACCCCTCCGTGGCAGAACTAGCCATGTTCTTTTCCCCTGGGCCAGCCGTGGGCAAACTACGGTCCACGGGCCAGATCCGGCTGTTCTATCCGGTTCTCTTGCTCTCCCCTCCGCTCCTTTACTTTGAATTTATAGTAGTTCACACAAACACTCCATCCATGCTTTTGTTCCGGCACTCCGGTCCAGTTTAAGAACCCATTGTGGCCCTCGAGTCAAAAAGTCTGCCCACCCCTGCGGCCTGGGCACTGCCCTGCGGTGAGGTGGGTGGGCTCCCTGAACTCTGGCCAGTGGCATGAGGCTGGGAGCACTACACCTATGCAGGTGGGGCCCCTAGAACTTGACTCCATCCTCCCTGTGTTCCCTCTGCCCTGCCCCCGCTGGCTGGACGCAGGAATCAGAGGACTGTGTCCCTGAATGACTGCGTGGAGCAGAGGCCAGCCCACCACCGCCAGCACCTCCATGCTCTGCAGTCATGTGAACTGTGAGCAGGGATCGGCCTGTATTACGTTAGGCTACGGAGATACGAGACGGCATGGAACAGCCTCGCTTACCCCAACTCCTATGCTCTCTTCTAGGTGGCATGAGGTTTTAAAAAATGTATTTTTATTGATTTCAGAGAAGGGAGAGGGAGACAGAGATAGAAACATCAATGATGAGAGAGAATCATTGATCGGCTGCCTCCTGGATGCCCCACACCGGGGATTGAGCCTGCAACCTGGGCATGTGCCCTGACTAGGAATTGAACTGTGACCTTCTGGTTCATAGGTCGATGCTCAACCTCTGAGCCATGCTAGTCAGGTAGTGACATGGGATTTTACATTGTACAGTGTTACAAAAACTTTCTCCAGTCTGGCATCTTAAGTCCAAATCTGAATCGCTGGTGGAAAAGTTAAAACACATTTAATTCTGTGTGGTTTTCCAAAATCTTTAAAAATTTTCCATTATTATATACTAGAGCCCAGCCTGCACCCTCTCCAATCTGGTACCCCTTGGGGGATGTCCAACTGCCAGTTTATCAGGCCTAAACTGGCAGTTGGACATCCCTCTCACAATCCTGAACCGCTGGCTCCTAATCGTTCACCTGCCTGCCTGCCTGGTCACCCCTAACTGCACCCTCTCCTGGCCTGGTCACCCCATGCAGCCTGCTTATTCAGTCGTTTGGTCGTCCCTCACTAACCCCCCTGCTGGCCTGGTCGTAGGCAGCCATCTTGTGAGGGTGTGAGGGTCAATTTGCATATTACCTCTTTATTATATAGGATGTGTATTTGTGTGTGCATGTGTTTCCATGTATGTATACATATGTATGTATGTAATTGATTATATATATTTTTATATAATCAATATAAGTGTTATTGAGAGGTGGGATAATTCAGCAGAGCAGTGCAAAGAAAATGAAACAAGATCACTCTCGTCCCCTTGCATGGTTGATGTTTCTGGGCGTGTCTTCCCAACCTTCCCTCCGAAACGCTCAGATATTCTAAGCAGCATGAGATGACAATACTTCGAAATGAGCCTGATACAGGCCACACAAATATAAGCTCTTCAAAGTTATTTGAGGGCCAAGAAGAGGCCCCCAAACCTGACCCAGGAACATCTTAAAATGAAGGTTTGGTTTGACACTGATACTTTAAGACACTCCACCTTAAAGAAAAGAAAAAAGGTTCTCCCAACCATCCCCGGAAAGCAATGTGAATCCCATAAACACAGATGGGCTTTGCTCAAAGTACACCGATGAAAATTCACAGCCCCATCGATTAACAAGCAGATAGAAACTGCCATCAACTTGCTTCTTTCTCACCATCCTCGCAGTGTCGCCCTTTAAATCCCAGGGGACAGAGGCAGATGTAGTTGTCAGCTCTGACGGCCGTACAGGTGCCACCATGGATGCACGAGGTCTCGTCACAGATCCCGCTGCTGCACTCGCCTAGACACAGAACAGGATCACACAGCCGCCTCGTGGCCAGCCAGCCCAAGGTCACGGAGCCGGCCACGCCCACGGCTCAGGGCTCTGCACAGACACAGTTGGGTTCCCACTCCTGTTGATTCCCACCTCCTGCCACTGCACACCAGCCTTCAGCGGGAGTGGCACCTACGCTTCCTTTGCACTGGATTCTCGCTGTTCTTTCTGAACAGCCACAGAGACTTTAAAACGTGGCGGACACAGGAAATCACATACTAGATCTGGGGGCAACTGTAGGACCGCTGTCGGGATGGCTGAGTTGTTTTTGCTCTCATTCCTCCCTCTGTTGTTCCCACGCGAGTGTGACTCACTCCCCGCAATGTGAACAGTGTGTGTGTTGACAGTGTCCTAAGTTGTGTGGCCCCAGTTACCTAAAGCACTGCCTCCTGCTGGTTGAACATTGCGGCAACCAAGCTCAGCACTGAAGGAGCTCAGCAGCCACGTCTAAGCTTATGAACTGGCCTCAGTCTGGAGCAGCGAGGGGCAGGGAGGGCTCCGTGAGGCCTCAGCATGTGACTTCAGGATCCCTGTTTCTACCGGAAAGTTATGATCTTATGAGGGAGAGAAAGTGGTCGCGACGCGAGTAAAGGTGTTCACAGGTTCAACATCAGATGGGCTGGTTAGTTTTCTTCACCCAACACATCAGGGAGGCCCGTGGGGGGTGCAGTTGGTCATTTTCAAGTGCATGTCACCAGAAGACGCGAACACGAACTGACTGCAACTCACCCCCACACCCGCCCACACCAAAAAGGCACGCACAGGAGTACCCCTGCCCACTAGGTACCCACTTACCCACATCGGCCCCCCCGAGGGCTCGCCCCAGGGGCCAGGGCCGCATGTCCACTCTCACCCCGTTCACCCTGAGCGACTGCACGCAGCCTTGAAAGCCTCGGTCCGTTCCTGTGGCTCTGACCAACCAGTAAGTACTGGGAGCCCCACCAAGATAAAGAGGCGTCCGGAAGGTGATTTTGCTGTACTGGCCCTTCAAGAAAGAGGAAAACCGTGATTCAAGAACCAACATCCAAAGCCAGAAACGCAACTGATTTTAATGAGGGACACGCTCAGGATGTAGCTTACAACCCGTCCGTATTTGGCTTTCAGACACTGCCCTTCAGCAAACTTAAACCCGGGGTCACGCAGGAAACTCGGTGAGCTTCTCGGGGGGCTGTTTCGAGAAAGGAGGATTTCGGAGAGCTTCGAAAGGAGGGGAGGGAAGCCCGAGCCAAGAGCAACTCAGCGGGCCGTGCACCAGGCTGGGCATCCAAAAACAACGTTCTCCTGCCAGTCCTGACACCGCTGTGCTGTGGACCTTGGAGGGGTCACAGGACTGCTCTGTGTTCCAAAGGTGGTCACAGTGTGTGTGTGCACGTGGGCTAAGGTTTACCCTTTCTCTGTCCTGCTCACCTTTACACTACATCCTGCAGGAAGCACGGGGCCAGGCGAGGGATTAGCAAGCAGATTTTGTTGCAAAATATTTTGAAATTTGCTCAGGGATAGAACGTTTTGGTTGTTGTTGTTTTTTTTTTTTTAAGTGTTATTACAGTTAGGTGGAGACATTGCCAGTTTTACAGCAAACCGCAACCTGGATCACAGCTTGTGAGGTTATAAAACACAGACCTGAACGTTAGGTGGTCACTCATTTCTGCGATTATGGAAATATCTCGTTCATGTGGATGAACGGCTACAGAGAAGGGGTTTGGGAGAAGGCATGCCTCCAGACTCATAAAATGCCCAGAAGTTAAGCCACTGAAATGTCATCTTTGTCCTTTATACTTTGGTTACAAAAAAGCAGAAGATGCAGACATGGCTTTATCTCTGCTAATGAACAGATAAGACTCCTTGGTAAACAGTGCACTGACGATGAGCTGGCAGGCTGAAGTGCGTGCAGGGAAGGGTAAGGATTAATTGTTTGCCAGCCACCGACATACGGGTCTGTCACAGGGGTTGGGTGCCCTGTTGGCTTATTTCATCCACATCCTCCGGATTCGCTCCTTCTGGATCCCATATCCACCCTCTGGCCCCTTCCCTGACCCAGGACCACGGCAGGGGCCTGAGAGCTCCATCCCTTTCTCCTTGGCGGCTGGGTCCCTGGAGGCCCCATTCACGACACCCCAGGCGACAGTCTTCGAGCCTGGCCTTTACCTGCTCTGACGAAGGCTGCCGTCAGGCCCCTGGAGCCTGCTTTGCCTGCTTATGCAGAGAACTGGGATTGCCCCAGAGTTTGCATTCCCCCGGCACAGCCCTTAACAGTTTCTAATGAGTGCAGAAGTACGAAAATCCAACTCGCTGGCTTTGGGCTGGAGTCACTCGGAGGTGTCAGGTATACTCAAGCTCCCCTGTGGGGTCAGGCTGCAGCCTCGCCCTGAAGAGGTCCGCCTGAGAGCTCACCTGTGCCTATTTCCGCCCTTCCCCATCCATCTCTCCCTCCCTTACAGGTTCCTATGGCAACACTTTGTGAATGCAACATTTGCACAAGACTCCTTTTCTGGCCTGTGGCTGAGGAACTCTAGCTTAAGACAGAGTCATTTTCTCCCTAAGGCCGTTTATTAAACATTCCACATCTGTGGTCCTGCTCATATATCTTGCTTAGCACGTCCTGGGAGTAGAGAGACAAACGTTGCCCTGAGTATCCATACAATTATATGCTTCTTGCAATTAATTCTCACAGTCATTAAAATCACAGACTCTTAGGATTAGAAATAATATGGAAACTCATATAACCCAAGCTCCCGTTGACTGCTGGATTCCTTGAACATCCCTACCAAAGGTTCTGAGAAGTTTCTTTCGGAACATCCCCACGGACAGGGAGCCATCTCCTGAGAAAGTGATGTGGTAAAGCTAAAACTGGCTCTCTGTGGCTCACCCATTCAGCGTCAGCCTTGGGATCACAGAGTACGTTCTTCTTCCTCAACACTCACCCTTTGACTCTGATGAAAAGCTACCCTCCACACCTTCATCTTCTCTTCTCCACACTAAACAACCCTCCTTCAATTAATCACTCCAGGGATTTCAACTCATCTTCCTGTTTCATTGACTGCTTGTTGAACATGCTCCGGTTTTTCTATAAACCTCTGAGAGTGTGGTCACAGATCTGAACACAATCAAACGGTCCAAGTGATCAGTCACCATTACATATAGTCACCAGAACAAAATAGAATTATCACCTCCCTTTTTCCAGATGGTATGCCTCTATTAATGTAACCTATCATTTCATTAGCTTGTTGTTACTACATGGTTCTGTTTATTAACCTTCATAGAACTTCCTTGCTTTAAATCTTACACCACTTTCAGAGGTGTTGCTTCTATGATAGCTTCTTCATCCTTTTTTCATGTTAGTATTTTGGACCCAAGTTCAAAGCTTCTTTATTCCCATCAAACTTAATTTTAATCATATGGGCCTATTGTTCTGGCATTGATGTGACTCTGTAGTTCATTTATTCTGTCCTTTCCTTCCTTAGAAACGTATGCATAAGTGATCTCACTGGATCCACAGTCATTATCTTGAATTTCTGTTCCTTTGGAACCATCAGGGTCCACATTACCGGGGATCAGCAAGGCATGGCCCTTCATATAACATGTCTCGCCGGCACAGAGGAGCGAAGAGCCCAGGCAGAGAGGAAGCTCTCCACATACACACAAAGGCCTTCTTGCTACATTTTCCCTCAGAGAATATGGACAGCTGACTGATTATAATTATAGGTTCGGTTCCTTGGCGGGTTGCTAACCCAAACTGTTTATTCCAAACACAGTTCTAAAATTGCCAAACTGTTTATTCCAAACACAGTTCTAAAATTGACAAATATGTGAATACCTGGGCGATTTGCTGAGTAGCCCAACGGGTAAATTATTTCACCACTTCCTATAATCATGGTCCCCAAAAAAGGTAGGTGAATGGACGGTTCCTGCAGATGGAACCAAGTGAACCTCTTGGAACTATTTTCTAAAGCCGCAGGATTGCAACACCCGTCTCAGAAGCCAGCTTCGCATCTGGCACTGACAGTGGCTCTCCCTCTGCCCCGGGCTTTCCTGTCCTTGTGGAGAAAGAACCTGTCCCTGGGCGCCCACCGCGATGATGCCTGCAGATTCCGCTCTCCTGGGTGGACGGGGGATGGACGTGGGCCCTGACAGCGCCCCCTCGCGGTGGCAAGATCCCACAGGAGCACGCCAGAGCTCCGCTCCATGAACAACGGCCCGTGTGGAGTGCGAGTCCTGCCAAGTGTGCTTCCGCTCCGCTCTGTGGTGGGCCCTCAAGGTGCCTCTGGTGGGTGCCAGGTGGGCGGGCGGGGCGTGCGGGGACTCACCTGGGACTGGCCCGTCACCGGCGTGTTGTTGTTTAGCTGCAGCAGCCCGTCCAGCCCATCTCTGTAGAGTGTGACCGTGTGCCAGGCCCCTAGTTTGATTTTGGTCTCACTTACGATGACGGCAACCCCAGTTCCACAGTTGAACCTGCGGAGGAGGAAAAGGAAAGATCCTTTGATCAATCAGCTCGTTGTGTGTTCAGATGCCACGGACATCCTCTCAGGCTGACGGCCTCTCTGAGAGCCAGTGCACTCAGAATTAGGTTTACAAGAGCCAGGGGCAGTTTAAATGTGTGCACGGAAGAGCCAGAACAGCCTTGGGCAAACTACGGCCCGCGGGCTGGATCCGGCTGTTCTATCCGGTTCTCTTGCTCTCCCCTCCGCTCCTTTACTTTGAATTTATATTAGTTCACACAAACACTCCATCCATGCTTTTGTTCCGGCCCTCCGGTCCAGTTTAAGAACCCATTGTGGCCCTCGAGTCAAAAAGTTTGCCCACCCCTGAGCTAGAACCTGTTCTCTGGGACAACGTAGGTCTAGTTGTCTGGTTCTCTTCAATCTGCCCACATGTGGGAGCTCAAGAAACACGTGCTGTTGAATGAATGAATGGTTGGCAGGTACCTGATTCTGCAAAGCTCACCTATGGCCCTGATGCTCCAGTATTAGTAAACTGGCCCACGTTCACCTTATGCACACTCTTCCCTATCTACAAAAACCCATTCTGGCCCAGCCTGCAGGGCTCAGTGGTTGAGTATTGACCTGTGAACCAGGAGGTCATGATTCGAATCCAGGTCAGGGCCCATGCCCAGGTTGTGGGCTCGGCCTCCAGTGTAGAGGATGCGGAGTCAGCTGGTCGATGATTCTCTCTCATCATTGATGTTTCTATCTCTCTCTCCCTCTCCCTTCCTCTCTGAAATCAATAAAAACATTAAAAAAAACATTCTGCATTTACTTTTTTCACACTATAAAAATGGAAATATAACGTAAGACGGTATTAAAATGTCTGCGGGCTTTCGGCAGAGTTACCTGAATTGGAGTGAGCGCTGGATGAGGGCCAGGGCCATGAAGTCGCCCCTCTCGTGTTCGCTCTCCCCACAGTAGAGCAGCAAGCCGTCCTCCGCCTCTGCCTGTCGGACAAAGAAAAGCCACAGGGACAATGAGCATGGCCCGGTCCATAACGCGCCACCTGGCCACACGCATGAGCATGAACCCGGAGCATGCTCCTCGGCGGGCCTACCAAAGGACAAGCACGTGGCGCCCAGTGAACCCCAGGTACCTAGTCCCAGCGCCCCGAGGGCAGTGGTACACACTGTGTGAGGCATGCCAAGGAGGCGATAAAGGGGAGGCCGCCTCGTGGTCCACCTGCTCTTTGCTTGTTCTCTGGACCCAGCAGGGCTGTTCTCTAACTGGACACAACGGAAGTGTCCTCATGTTTGCCCTGTGTAGCTCATGTAATGACTTATACAGGGAAGAAGGGGCTTATCTTATGCCCAACCGGCATGGCTCTGTGGTTGCGCATCAACCTATGAACCAGGAGGTCGTGGTTTGATTCCCGGTCAGGGCACATGCCCGGGTTGCAGGCCCGATCCCCAGTGTGGGGCGTGCAGAGCCTCAGGAAACCCACGGCAGAGACCAGGGCCACGGGGAGGCTGCTCTCGGCTCATCAATTCTGTTCTCTCCAGCAGCAGCCTGTGGTTTTCCTTTATTTTGTTTTTTACTTCCCTCCCTCAGAGGCGTGCAAATTTGCTTCTTCTCCCCTTCTGCCAGGAGCACAGGACAGTGAAAACAGCCCATCTGACAGCCTGGTTTGCTTTTCACCAGTGGTGGCTCTCCTGGAGTGCGACCCATCATCTTCTGGACGCTCAACATCGTGACCAGGCCCTGGCCGGGTAGCTGTTGGCTGGAGCGTCGTCCTGATGCACAAGGGTTGCAGGTTCGATCCCGGATCAGGCACACATGGGAATCAACCAGTGGGTGCATGAACGAGTGGAACAACCAATCGATGGTTCTCTCTCTCCCCCTCTCCCTTCCTCTCTTTCTAAAGTCAATTAAAAACAACAACAACAACACCACATTGTGACCATGACCTCAAAGGGGACTTGTTTCCAGATCTCCAGACATCTTCCTGCCGTCTGAGATACATAGAACCACTCTAAGCTGAAGTGGCGACTGGATTCTATCTGCAGTTGGTTCAGAGTGGAGGGCATCTACTGGCCTCACTCTATGCGAGGGACGCACATTTCAGCTTTTATTTGTTCTGCTCCAGCCTCAGCAACGAGGGCAGACATCTGGGCTCCCTTTAAAAGCGGTTTGGGGATGAGAATGCATTATGCCTTCTGACGTCCTGGCCAGGGAGGAGTCCCTGTTATGAGCATCATGGCCGGGACCCAAACCTTCTCTCTGGGCACCCTCAGGCCAGTCAACCTGCACAGTTCAATAACACACAGCACCCACCCCCTCACTGGCGCCCTTGAAGGTGTGAACGAGCCCGTCATCCCTGCTGCCCTGGGAACGGGTTTCAGGGCAGGCTCTGTGTCATATTGACCTTTGCTACTTCCCTCCCAGCCCCTCTCCCCTCTCCTCCTCCCCGCTGTGATAGGATGTCCAGTGGACACTCATCAAACAAGGAATCCTTCTTACCCTGAATTCCAGAGTGATTTGAAATGCCTGATGGGAGTTCTTCAGAGGGTCAAAGGTTACATAGGAGTGGCCGAAGAACTGAGGGTACTGTATAGCAACATCTGAAAAGAGGAGAAGACAACATGGAAACAGGTCATTTCCCTCTTCTTCTTCAAATGCAAAAATCAACACGCGCCGCTGCGGGCGGGTCCCTGAGTGAAACCTCTCATCGGCTCAACCTCGTTCACTCTCTTCTTTTCTCTACTTGTCACACCTACAGTCCTCGTGGTTGGGGACTCTGAGCTCCTGGAGTTCTCAGGGAGAACCTGGGCCTTTGAGACTGTCACCGCTTCCCCACACAGAAACGGTGGCGGTGGGATCACCATCACCGACGCCTGCTTGCGAGCGGTGCGTCTGTGATGTGTGTGGGCACCATTAAGCCCTTTCCCGATTTGCATGCACATATCCCGGCGGCACTTGCTTCAGTAGAGCTGTGATTAAAGGAAAGCCCACTCCCCCCAGGTGCCACCGGGATGCTTTATTCATTGCACCAAAGGTATTACCCATTTGGCACACTCAGCAGGAGGGCTGCTCTCTAACTGGACACAACAGAAGTGTCCTCATGTTTGCCCTGTGTAGCTCATGTAATGACGTATGCAGGGAAGAAGGGGCTTATCTTATGCCCAACCGGCGTGGCTCAGTGGTTGCGCATCGACCTAGGAACCAGGAGGTCGTGGTTTGATTCCCGGTCAGGGCACATGCCTGGGTTGCAGGCCCGATCCCCAGTGTGGGGCGTGCAAGAGGCAGCCGATCAATGATTCGATCTCATCATTGATGTTTCTATCTCTCTCTCCCTCTCCCTTCCTCTCTGAAATCAATGAAGATGTATTTTTAAAAAAGAAGAGGATAGAGCGTCGGCCTGTGGACTGAAGGGTCCCGGGTTCGATTGCGGTCAAGGGCATGTACCTTGGTTGCGGGCACATCCCCAGTGGGAGGTGTGCAGGAGGCAGCTGATCGATGTTTCTCTCTCATCAATGTTTCTAGCTCTCTATCCCTCTCCCTTCCTCTCTGTAAAATATCAATAAAATATATAATAAAATAAAATAAAATAAAAAATAAAAAAAGAAGAGGCTTATCTTAGACAAAGGGTTAGAAGAAACCAGAGGTGGACAGCGAACTCGCCCCCTGGCGTCCAGTGGGGCCAACCCACCGCCGTGTCCTTGCCCCACCGAGGGCCTACCTTCCGAGCAGCTCTCACCACCTCTGCCCAGGCTGCAGTGGCACCGTGAGCGCCCCCAGGTGTAGTCATTGGCACAAAAGCTGTCCGCGGGGCAGAGAGTTTCATCGCACGGCATGTCAAAGAGCCTGGGCGCCGCAGGCATGCCGTTCCTCCCTTCTCTCTTCAGCGGAGTGGGCTGGGGAGCCACCGCAGCCCCAGGGAGAGAGGCTGGAGTAGGGGGGACCAGCCTCGCAACGGTCTTTGGGTTTGATCTTGGCACAAACTTGGATTCGACCAACACTTTCTTATTCCCTTCTTCGGTAGCAGGAAGTGGTTTCACCTGCAGCCAGGAAAGGATTGAGACAGAGCACCAGTAATTAGACGGCCTTATTATGGTGGATGGCGAACACTTGAGAACATGGTCACTTCTGATACCCCGGGATGTAGGCGGGGCAGACGGTCCCGACCCCAGTTTATGGCTAAAGAACTTGAGGCTCAACGACTTTTGGTACCTCGCTTTGTATTAGTCAGAAAATGAGCAGTAAAGCTGATATTATATGGCTGTTTATTCTTCTTCTTATTACAATATCACGAAGATGGAATTGTCAAGGACCTGCTCATTTGCTTATAATACCTAACTGTGTAAGATTTGACTTGGTGGGAAATCTCAGTATGGTTTGGCCAGATTGGAAGTCGGCAGGCAGGGCTGCCCACAGAACATCAGCACGGTTGGCCTTTAGTTATTACTCATTTATGATCACCGGGAGCCTAATAGTCAGCGGGAATAGATGCATTCAAGGCAAACGAGCCCATTTAAGTCAGTTTTACGTAAAATGCTTACAGCCCATTGGCCAAATTACCTAGTTCAGCAAGAAAACAAAAACACCTGGGTTTTAACAGCAGAGATTTTTGTTACCTCCTCGAAGGAAATATCCAAATCTAAGTCGTCTTCAAATCCGTCGTCATCCTCGCTGACTCCCGTGTTCATTAGGTAATGGGGTCCATAGCGGCCACTTCCCTCCTCCTCGGGGCCTTCCCAGAGAAAAGAAGCATACTACTGTCAACACACCCTCCACCCCTCGTCCACCCTCATTCAGTCGCACACAGCTGCGCCGAAGACACTGGGATGTAGTGGGCACTCAAAGAAGTCAACACTGAAGACGAAGGATCATGACCCAAAAATACAAAACAGGGTTCATCTCATAAGTAATCAAGAAAGTGCCAATTAGACCCCGAAAGAGCTGCCATTTTATGCCGACAAGACTGGCAAAAAGGTAAAAGCTGAGCAACAAAAAACATCACCAAGGATGGGATCAATGGGGACTTGTATTCACGGATGTTGGATGTGTACAGCCACTCTGCCAAACACTTGGAAATATGTAATAGAGTAGAAAATATTGATTCCTTTGGACCCAGCAATCTTACCCTAACTTACAAAACCTGGAAACACCAGGAGATGTGCAAAACTTGTTCATAGCATTAGAATTTGTAACAGAAAACAAGATCTCAAATTTGTTATTTATAATATCTCTCAAGAGAGAATGGATAATGAATTATGGTGCATCTACGGAGCAGAATACTATGGAGCAGGGGAAATGAAGGAATGGGCATTTAGTAATGCATCAGCATGGCTTCATCTCACATCATTTCATGTTAAAAAAGTAAGTTGCAAAAAAAACCTCACAAAACACATCCAGTGTAATGCCATTTAAATAAAAGTCAACAGCAAGCAAAACTTAATGTATTATGTAAGAATACATATATATGTAGTTTACATGATTAAGACAGTGATAGAAAATACCTGTGGAAGGTTAGGAGAAGGACGTGCAGGAGGCATTCCAGGGCCTTCAAGAATACTCTCTAATATTCTATTCATTAAGACAGGTGTTGGGTACATGTGAGTGTTCATATTATGTTTATGTGTTTTTCTTAAAAAGTCCCTGACCTAAGTTGCAGGCTCAGTCCCTAGTGTGGGGCGTGTGGGAGGCAGCCAAACATTGAGTGATTCTCTCTCATTATTGATGTTTCTATCGCTCTCTCCCTTTCCCTTCCTCTGTGAAATATATATATATATATTAGTATATAAATGTATTTTACTGTGCCAAGAGTTTTTCAGACATTGTTTCTGTTAATCTCCAAATCCTCTGAAATTGGCATTATTACTCCCATTTTACCACGTGGGGATTTAAACTCAGAAAGATGAAAGAACTTGCTTAGAGCATAGAGATGGTAGATGGCAAAGCTAGAATCTATCCTTGGAATCTCTTTGATTACATCGTGCCTCTTATAATCTGACTTGGAATTGTGTCTTCAGCTTCCCCCCCCCCACCCCCACTTCAAAAACCTTAACACACAAGCTGGTCTACCAGTTGACTCCTGAATAAAGACTTTGCTCGACGCTCTTCTCCACAATGCCCTCCTGCTCCCTTTTCTACCTCCTTCTGCATAGCCTCCCATTCCTCCAGCTACACACATTCTGTGGAGACACGGGGCATCATCCAAAGATCCAAACCAAGTGATAGTTTAAGAAGGAAACATCGGACTCTTTTGGAGAAGAAATGGTGACTCCACAAAACATGGAGCTGCCAAGACCTGTAGGACACGCCTCCACGTCCTCCTGGGTGGGGCTGTCCACACACGCACATTTGCCCCTGAGTGTAAGCTCACACTCAGCTCCCATATCTTGATGAAATCAATAGACGATTAAGATGGTAGTCACACCTTCTGAACTCCTGGCCTCAGAATGTTGCCCTGGTGTTTCCCAACTTGGCTGTGAACCCCTTGAGGGCAGAATTGTTATTCCTTCCCACCCTCCATTTAACTAACACACCATGCAGTCACCAACGACCAAGGTCTCCACCGGCACAGGAGACACTCCTGCGATGCTCCACACTACGGTGGACTCTGTCTGTCCGTCCTGGCCCGGTGGGACATGCATGGAGAGGAAGCCTTCCACGGTGAGACTTTGCCCCCAAATCCAAGGACATTCCTTCAAAACTGCCACCGTTCCCATCCCTTCCTCCTACTCAGTCTAGAAGCTTAGAATTGAAAGAGACATGAGATACCTCCCAGTTACAACTTCTCATGTCAGTGTGAACTGAGGCCACAGAAGGAGACGTGGCTTCCTGCCCCCTAACCCAGTGGTCGGCAAACTCATTAGTCAACAGAGCCAAATATCAACAGTACAGCGACTGAAATTTCTTTTGAGAGCCACATTTTTTAAACTTAAACTTCTTCTAACGCCACTTCTTCAAAACAGACTCGCCCAGGCAAGTGGAAGAGCACACTCAAGGGGGCAAAAAGCCACATGTGGCTCAAGAGCCGCAGTTTGCCGACCACTGCCCTAACCCATCCTAGTAAGGCCATCTTGAAGGAAAGTCCTTTAAGAAAAGGACCTCGACGTGTGGCTGCAGGTACCAAATGGCACCATGATGAGAATGGAAATGGCTCCAGATTCTGCTCGTCTTGACAAGTAAAATAAGGCATCTATGACTCACTGGATAAAAACTGCTCTGTTTCCGCACTGTATATAGCAAACATATCTCCTGGAAACCGGAAGTTCCTTCTCAGTTTGGGGACAGAAAGACTGTGAGATAAGAGGGTAGGAAGGAATATGGAATTACCAAGACTCAGAGTCCAAGAAATTTTGACTTTTGCAGCAAGACCTTAGCCATCAGCCATCACTAGTCCATTTTACAGAGGAGAAAACTGATGCTCAGGGAGTCCATGGGACTTGCCCAGAGAGGCAGCTCATTGGTGGCAGAGCTGATCTGGAATTCTGGACCCCCGGTGCCGTCCTCAAGTGCTCTTCGCAGCATCTCAAACTCCGCATTGCACACACTAACCCAGGCTAACAGTCATGTTCCGTTTTTGATAGGAAGGAAATGCACACAGGGAAGGCCAGACGCAGCGTGACTGGGAGACGCCGGGAACCCAGATCGCTGCTGCTGGGTCCTGCCGGGCCCGCTGCCTCAGATCTCAGACCCAGCGCCGACCTGAAGCTTTTACTCATGCTATTTCTAAGTGAAGACAGAACGCGCAGGCCAAGCCAGCGATAAGAATTCTCCCAGTAGCCTGGGGCCATTATAATTAAAGTGCATAACTTATCTCTTTCGACTTGGCACTTTGTTAATTAGGAAAAGAGAACATTAAAAGGAAGGCATTTATTTAGAACCAGAACAGTCAAACCACTAACTGAATGCAAAACAAGTTCAAGGGTACTGCACTATAAGAAAAACTAATACACAAAATGCAAATTTCTATTCATAAATTAAGGATGGCTTTTATTCTACAAAACCTGTGTTTGTTTGTATAAAGGCATCTCAACCATTTCAAGTGGCTCCAAACTAATTCTATAGGGCTCCCAGAGTCTGTGCCCTATCGCCACCTGCTGGGTTACTTGTGAACTGCTGCCATCTGGGGGTGCCTCTTCCTGCTTGCTCCTGAGGAGCATTTGTGGGTCATTTCCTAAAGCAGCCGTTGCCAACCTTTCGGACCTCACAGACCACCAGTGGTCCACGGACCACCAGCTGGCGACCACTGCTCCAAAGGTTTCCTTATGTAGCTGATCCTCAGAATCCGTTGGGCTCTGGAGTCCCTTATGACTGTGTGATCCAGACTACTTATGGGGCGAACTTTCCACTGGGCCAGAATGGGCATGCATTCACATTTTTAAAAGCGGTGGACACTAGGGTTAGAGTTAGATGGCCACCCATCTTGTTCCGTGACAGGTCTCTGCTCTCCACGCAGGTGGAATGAGAAGCTGGAACCACCAAAACGTCCAATATGAGACCTGAGTTTAAACAATGGGTAGTTTCATCCTCAGAGCAGGTGGGTTTTTCCTTTGGGGAAAAAAAAAAAAAAAAAAAAAAAAACTCTCAAAAGTGTGCTTAACCGTGGATAGTACTTATCAAAATACTGAAGGTTAGACTAGCAGGTAAGAGACGTGGGTGTCAAATGCCACCCATATTGCCAATGGCTGTGCACAATAGTCTCCATCAATAAAACTAGAGAGCCGTACCATCCTGCTCCGTGGAGAGAGCGAAAGGGGAAAGAAGAACCTGGACAAGTCAAAGGATAAACCAGGACACTGCCGAGTGGCTCTGCTTTGTGTTAAATAGTGAAACGAGCTAAATGTCCATCGATAAAGAATTAGTAAATAAATGGGGTAGAGCTTTATAATGGAATGCACCATGGTTATTAAAATTAATGTGGCAGGTCTGTATTTACTTATATTCAGAGATGTATATAGCATTGTGTTATAGAAAAAAGCACACATGTACTCTGACCTCATCATTAGATTAAAAACGATTCTGGAAGATTATATGCCAAATTGTGAGTAGCAGTTATGTTGGGATGCTGAGATCAGACATAGTTTTTATTTTTTGCACTTTTTTTATGTTGTTTGTATTTTTTTTCTAATAGTAAGTATGGTTGCCCAGCCGGGTTTAGCTCAGCAGTTGAGCATCGACCCGGGAACCAAGAGGTCACCAGTTCGATTCCCAGTCAGGGCATATGCCCAGGTTGCGGGCTCAATCCCCAGTGGGGGTTGTGCAGGAGGCAGACAATCAATGGTTCTCTCTCATCATTGATGTTTCTATCTCTCTCTCCCTCTCCCTTCCTCTCTTAAATCAATATATATATATATATATATATATATATATATATATATATATATATTTTTTTTTTTTTTTTTTTAAAGTATGGTTTACCTTTTCTATTTAGAGACCACAAGGAAGCTATTTCTGCTTTGGGATTATTAAAACGGCTAACTTCATTGGCCTCCCCACTCTTGCCCCTGCCCCTCTAGCGTCCTGCCTTCACATACCAATGAGAGCGAATTTGCTGAAACCTGATCAAGCGCCACCCTCTACCCCTCCACCCACCTTCCAGTCTTCCCATCTCTCTTTGAGCAAAAGCAAAGTCCAGTGGCCTCCTGTGGTCTCCCAGGTCCTAATCAGCCACCACCAACTATGACCTCATCTCCTTCCACTCTTCTCCCTCGGATCTACCAATCCGGCTCACAGACCTCCTTTCCCTCCCTGAACAAGGAACGCCCCGGGATGTGCCTGCATCAGGACCTCGGCATCTGCCTGCAAAGCTCTTCCTACAAAGGGTGGCTGGCTGGCTGGCCAGATAGGTAGGTAGGTAGATAATTGATCCAGGATATATCCAGAGAGGTCACCCCGTTCTTCTGGCTCAAATGCCACCTTCTCAGGAGGCTCTCTCTGACTGCCCGTCACCTTCCCTGTTTGGTTTTCCCCCTCTGCCATGCTACCTGCATTTTTAGATTTATTTGTTCTCTGTCTGTCTGTCTGACTAGAAGGTGAGCTCTGTGAGGTCCGGGGTTCCTTTTGTCTGTCTTGTTCACGGCTGAATTCTCAGCACCTGAAACAGTGCCTGGCACACAGTAGGCACTAAATATTAATTTGGAAGAATCCATGGACACGGTGTAAAATAACGTGGGGGACTGATTCTTTAGAAAATGGGACTCCCCCTCACAAGGTAATGGCAGCCTGGGTTCCTGCCCAGGACCTGTCCCTGGGTGACCCTGAGAAGGCTGCCGGGTCACGCAGGCCTGCTTCCTCCCGAGCTGACTGAGGCAGTCCTTCCCAGCTCTGAGTTCACAAACCCTCAGTCAACAGCAGTCGACTGTGAGGTCTCATGATGCCCTGTGTTCATTGCAATATGTAAACAGACAAAGATGAATGAGATAAGGTCTGTGCCTAAGTCTGTAAGAGTGAAAGACCAAAAAATGATTCATGGCTTTGGAATTCACATAAAAGGCACCATTCTCTTACTATATGAGATGATACTGTTCCTTCTATGGTGGACTCCTTCCCAATGCCCCCAGAGCCACCCTGCCCTTCTCCACTCCGTCCTGGGCCCCAGGAGCCGGACCTATCTGGCTCCCGCTGTGTTCTGCACATCAGGAAGCCCCCGCAGGAGAGTGGAGGAGGGAGGAAAATGAGTCAGAGCAACCTCCATCCTAAGAGGTTGTCACGGGACACGTGTCCGAAGGTCGCAGCCCTTGCCCGTTGGCCCTCCCTGTCTGTCTCCAGAAGCTGGCAATTGCTTCCCCTTGATTTCCTTGCATCTGTCAGAACTTGTGCAAATAGTCCCTCCGCTAAACTCATTTCAAATGACCCAACTGCACGTGCCTCTCTTCCCTGCCAGGAGCCTGGTGACACCTGAGATCATTAGAAAAGCTGTCTTTTCTCCCAGGGTTGTCTCTGACTTGCACATGTTTGTACCTATTTGTTCCACGTTTGGCTGCATAATTGGATGAGATCCAGCCGACTTGGCCAGCAGGCCTGTGTCCCTCCTGTACGTCTCTCACTGTGTCCTCCCCTATGTCTGTCTCTGTGTCCCCCCCACCCCCCACCCCGTACGTCTCTCGCTGTGTTGGGCTGATTTCCTATAACTTCACTGAGCTACCCCATGATCGTGGCCCATCAGAGAACCTAAGTGATTCAGGAGCTGAGATGGGAAGACACCATCCGAATGGAGAATTGTGTAAAAGCAAGAAGGGCCCCAGCGGAAAGGGCAGTACAGATTAACCATGGAATGAGGAGTCCAAGAGAAAGAGAACAAAATGGGTAACAAGAAAACAGAGGGAAAGAAAGGGAAAATCGTTAACGCTTGTGTTAACTCACTCCAGCATATTAATGTGTGCAAATCCATTGAGACGGGAGGAGTGAAGAGGCGGCTGCTGACCGTGGCTGATTGATGGACAGAGACTGCGGCTGACCCGGAGCACCGCGAGCGCCTTTCGTTTGGGAAATTATATTTGCTTCTCATTTGCCTAATCGCTCTCCCCTAACTAGCCAGAGCGGGTAAAATCTCGGCGTACCGGTTCTGAGTAACTGTATGGTGATGGAAGACGACAAAGGCCTCCAAGGAGCGTCACAGGTAGCAGCGTTTAAACAGCAAAGTGAATCATTTCCTTCAGAACCAATAAAGCTGTGGGAACAGGCTGTCACCCAGATTTACACGCAGGGAGGCTGCAGCACGTGCAGCACCGAGGACTGTGCGGGCGCCGGGATGCAAAGTCAGACCCCAAGTTATGTCTGCGTCGAGCTGCACACTTAGAATGCAGACTGCCTCGGCGCTGAGTAAAACAAACGACTTGTTCTTCCTCCGTCTCCTCGCTCGTCTCGCCTTCCGAAGATTTACAAATCCATAAGCTCACCAATTTATGGGCCTACTTATTCCAAGCTCCCGGAGCAATGCCGGGGAAGCAAGCCCTCCCTCCGCGCCTCTCTCGGCCGCAAGAGCAGCACAGACCTGCCTGAAAGCAGTTGGCACACAGGCCCTCCGGGTCCGATACTTATGTCAGAACATGCGTGTGAACGTTGAACTGCAGGGATCCCTTTCCAGGCGACAATTTCATTCATATGCACAAACTGATTCCTTCCAAGTTTGGCAAAATTGCTACCCATAAGAGGATTCCCCACATTTCCTGGAGACTCTCCTGAGCTCAGCCAACTACGTCCCCGAGGCCAAATCGGACTGCCACCTGCTTTGTACTGTTGAAAGGTCACGGCCCAAGATGCAGCCGCTCCTGCCGGGCGCCACCCCAGCAAACGCACACTCAGGGTCCCTGCAGATGTTCCCCTGGACCAGAGCCACCGGCTGTGTGCCAGGCAATCCGCCAACACCAAGCCAACTCAGCGCTGCACGATTTCCCCCTTCCTTAGCCACTTCCTGCTTCTCCCTCTCTTGTTCTTTATCCTGTAAGCTTCCTGCTTCTGCCCAGCTTCCAGTTCTAGGGACCTTTGAGAATGGAGACTGCCTGCTCCAGGCAGTGTGGGATAAACTTGGCTTTCATCACCTAAACTAGAGGCCTGGGTGCACAAAATTCTTGCACTTGCGGGGGGTGGGGGGTGTCCCCATGGGGAGCGGGCCTAAGCCATCAGTCGGACATCCTTAGTGCTGAAGTGGAGGCAGGGCTTCTGGCTGAGCGGCACCCCCCCTGTGGGAGCACACTGACCACCAGGGGGCAGCTTCTGCATTGAGAATCTGCCCCCTGGTGGTCAGTGCATGTGATAGCGACTGGTCGTTCCGGCATTCTGTCTATTTGCATATTAGCCTTTTATTATATAGGATTGTCTTCTTTAATCATTTTAACAATGCAGGAGTCAAAAATATAGTTTTTACATTTTTAAATGGTTGAAAAACAGGTTTAAAAATATAAAATCTTTTGTGGCACATGAAAACCATATGAAATACACATTTTAGTGTCCACTGATAAAGTTTTGTTGGATCATGGGCACACACATTATTTATCGTCTGTGGCTGCTTCCATGCAGAGATGCCTGAAAATCCCCACAGTCACTATTGAGGGTCAGAAAAACGTGCTGACCCTCATCCAAGTGAATGGCTCTTAGTGGGGAGGTTAACAATAAAAAGTAAACTCACACATAAAAACAGGGGCACAGCACTAACTCTGGGGGTTTTCTCCCCGCCCCGCCCCCCTTTTGGCTGATCCAGGATGTGCTGCATAATGAGTTATAAAATTCTATTGTGCTTTGCAGTTTGATTCTCTGATGTCTTTTAAATCTGCAGCCTTCTTTTTTTCTTTTTAAGAAACAATATGTTTTTATTGATTTCAGAGAGAGGAAGAGGGAGGGAGAGAGAGATAGAAACATCAATGATGAAAGAGAATCATCGATCAGCTGCCTCCTTCACGCCCCCTACTGGGGATTGAGCCCCAAACCCAGGCATGTGCCCTGATCTGGAATCGAACCATGACCTCCTGGTTCATAGGTAGACACTCAACCACTGAGCCACACTTGTCTGGCCAAATGTGCAGCCTTCTGAAACCAACCAACTAAAACCCAGTCCCTCTCTGATGGCTTCCTACCCACCCTAGTGCCTGCCACCACCTTCTGTCCCCACTTCCTCCTCCTCTGCTCACTGCTGCAGCCAATTCAGGGGCACTGCTACTCAACAGAAGCTCTCACTCGTCACAGGAGAAAGGACATCTACTTTGTGGCTACTTGGTGGCAACATCTACCCAGGAACCCAAGCAAACTGCACTGGTCTCTGGGGAGATGTTAAGGCAATTACAGACAAGGGCCCAAATCTCAGAGCAAAACTGGGTAAATGCCAGATTCACACATGGACACATGTGGGACAAAGGGTATAAACAGACATACAAACCAGCAACAGCCGAAGAGCGATGTCTGAGTAAGGAAGGTAGAGAGAAGAAAAGAGGGATAAGGGTGGGGGTGAGGATGGGGTGGGGGGACGTTGTGGAATCAGGGATAGTGTAGAAATTTGATTGCTTTGAGCCAGGCTGGGCTTGTCTCAGCTTGGTAGAAGAAGAAGTTTCTGAAACTGTTGAAGAAATTGGATTGCAGGGAGAATACAGCAAAAACCAAACAAATCAAACATCTCTCCCACCTCCCTATGTAATCTCTGTGGTTCTGAGACCATAATCAGACCTATTAGGATGGGAGGAGAAATTTAGTGTAGAAATGATAACGTTTATTCTAATGATCAAGAAATAGCACAGAAGCAAAACAAGGCCTTGGTTAGAAAGTGTCTCTTCCTCATTTACACTCTGGATCGCTGGATCTCTCTCAGCCACCTCTTTACCATCTTCATTGCCTTGGACTTAGTCCTCAAGGATTTGCTTTCTCCCATCCTTCCTTCTTTCCTCCCTCCCTCCTTTACTGTATTTACTTTGTTCTTATTGGTGTCACTTGACAATTCTTGGAGTTCGACTTTGCTTACAAACTTAGCCACTGGGGCAGCCCAAAGGTTTCTAGACCAACTTTCTCCTCCCATCTCCTCTGAATTCCCCAGCTAGTAGCAGTAGAAAGTTATCCGGCCCCCAAAGGAGTCCCTGTGTTAAGTCACATTCAGCCATTCACGTACTCAATCAATATTTATTGAGCTCCTGCTTTGTACAGGGTGTTGGGAACACAGCCTTGAACAAGGCATTCATTCCAACTCCAGTTGGAGCTTATACGGGAGGGTCGATACAGATAATAGTTTCAGGCAGTGAAAGGGCTACGGAGAAAATCAAGCAGGAAATGGGACCGGGGTAACAGTGAGAGGGAAGCCTGCCTGAGGGATGGTCATGGGAGGATCTGGGGAGAGAGAGTTCCAGCAGAGAAAACAGGTGCACACGCCCCCAGGTGGGGAAGAGAAAAGTGACTTCTGATAGGAAGAAAAGAACACCTTCTACTGGGCACTGCCCTGAGGGCACCAATTTCCCTTCTCTCTGCCTGCATCCTGAGCATAGAGCACGAGAAGTAAGTGGCTTAGGGCGCAGGATGAGATAACCTCCCGGGAAAGGTTGTTATGATCCTAAAGCTGGTCACACATGTGAGTTGTTTTTCATTTCATTTCATGTGTCTATGGTAAAAAGAAAACACTTTCTGACATCTGCCGTGTCTATTATTTATAGTTCACATTTGTATTACTTGTTCCATCCTTCTTGGCTCCCAGAGAATAAGTGACTGCCTGGCAGGGCAAATGTCCTACCAAGCCACGCGTGGACCCGTGGCGGTGAGGTTCCACAGGGCCCCCTGTTCTGATGGGCTAATCTTTAAAAGCAATCACGGGGATAAAAGAATGCCATGAAACTCTGAGGCAAATTATAATGTTGTTGGTATTTCTTAAAAAATCGAGCAGGATAGGGTGAGGGACCGGACCGTGACCTTGGCCTTTGAGTTTCCTAACAGAATGGGTGCTGGGTGGACAGTCTCCAGTACAAGGATGGACATAAACACAGGTAGCATCATTATCAGTCAAGGTCAGTGAAATGCTCCATTTCTCCTTTGAAGACACGGACACTAAAACATCTTAGGATCTTCGTCCGTTGTACAGTAACTTTGTGGAGCTAAGATGTGGATTCTGGGTATGCCTAGCAACACTCCAGTGAAGCCTTCAAAACCCTCCTCCCTGAGCGCTAATGGAGGAAGACGCTGGCCCTGGCCTTCGGGAACTACGGACACAAAAGCAACTGAGGTCTACCAGTGTTCCCACTGAGCAACTAAGCTGCTAATAGGGTGTGGCATTAATAGGTCCCGGGGAAGTCAATGCTTGTCAGGTAGGGAGGGGAAGTGTTATTTTTTCTTTGAAAGGAGGTGGGTGTAGGCTAAAATAGGCAAGAGCAGTCGTGATTGGCCGTGTCCAGGGTGGGATCTAAGGTTGCCATTGGGCACTCTGCCTCAGTAGCCAACTTGAACATTCTGTACCGAAGTTCACTGTTCAGGGAGCAAAGGGGACATCACAGCAAGAAAATGGCGAGGTAAGAAGGACCCTGAGTGGGGAGGAAGAGGAGCAGTGAGTGGGAAAGCCCAACAGCTGGAAATACTGTTCTCACAAATTCCTTCAAGGCCACGTTCAAACGATTTACCACTGGTTGGACTTGGGTCTAACCCAGTGGTCGGCAAACTCATTAGTCAACAGAGCCAAATATCAACAGTACAACGATTGAAATTTCTTTTGAGAGCCAAATTTTTTAAACTTAAACTTCTTCTAACGCCACTTCTTCAAAATAGACTCGCCCAGGCCGTGGTATTTTGTGCAAGAGCCACACTCAAGGGGCCAAAGAGCCACATGTGGCTCGCGAGCCACAGTTTGCCGACCACTGGTCTAACCAATCAGAAGGGCTGCTGGCTGCAGCGTCCCAGGGCTGTACGGATGCATACTGGGTAAATTTAAGGCTGGTATGTAAGGACAGTGTACCTCACAAGGTTTTTAAAAATATTTTTAACATTCATTTTAAAGAGAGAGAGAAGAAAGGGGAGAGAGAATCATCAATGTGAGAGAAACAATCAATCGTTTGCCTCCTGCACGCCCCCTACTTGGCATCTAGCCCACAACCCTGGCATGTACTCTGACCAGGAATCAAACCAGCAACTCTTTGGTGCACAGGACATCACCCAACCAACTGAGCCACACTAGCCAGGGCTACCTCCAAGTTCTCAATGAAAAAAAAAAAGTCTTATAGGTTTGTCCTGTGCTGTCAGAACTTCCTCAGTCCATTTTGTTTAATTGTTGACCTTACCATCCTCATGCTATTGGCATTAGAAGACTAAGAACCACCTTTAATTTGAATCTCACTCAGGGAAGTGGCTTTGCAGGCAACCAAACCTGAGTTCAAATCCTGCCTTTGTAATTTTTATTCTTGGCAAAATACACAACTCTTCAAAAACGCCATTTGTAAAAACCTATGGAAAGGGACACCGTTTCTCCAATGCAAGGTTGTTTGTGAGGGTTAGTACGGGGTTTGCCGGGGAACACGCTCGGTGTGGTGTCTGGCTCACAGGGGATTCACAGCGGTAGCTCTGATATCCAGAACCCATTGTGATCCAAATAAGTGCTCCTTGGTAATTAGGTGATTTTACATATTGGAAAATGGGTTTTGGAAACAAAATTACAGTCTAAACTAAAAGCAAATAAGCAGTGTGAATGTGCCGGAACACAGGGGTCTCTAAAACATTGGAAGTGAGCATGAGAAAAAAACATGACTGAAATACGAATTACAGCACATTCTTAGTATCCATGATTAGGCCATCTAACAGATTCTATTTCTGTTATCCTGATTTGAGTAACTGTATATATATAAAAACCATTAAATTATATTTATTTAAGACTATGTCATGATTGAGAGTTTTCACTGAGTCAGCCACCTCCCCTGCACAAAATTACTTTGAAATGATAACATTTTACTTAGCACAGGAGACCAATTGTAATGAGACGTTACATATCTGTTGGGGTGATGAACACACAATACAATACACAGATGATATATTGTAGAATTGTCCACCAGAAACCTGTATAATTTTAACCAGCGTCACCCCAATAAATTCAATAAAAAACCACTACATATCTGTAAACTACTTTCACATACCTTATCCTACTTAATCCACAAAACTGGGACCCACCAAGGGGGCAATGATTATCAGGAACTCCAAGACCAGACCCATGCTTCAGTTTAAAAAGAGAAAGATCGAGGGATGCCCCAACCCACGTCCCCTCCCCGGACTCCGATGTCCACACCCACATCCTTCTCCTGTCATGCCTCTGTGGGGAAGGAGACACTAGGGATGGAAGGAAGAAAGTGAGTGTGGGTCAGCTCGCAGAGTGGGGTGAGCACACAGTGGGACTGCCCAGGCTCCTGTTACCCCAATTTTGGGTCATGCAGCACAAAGTTTAACCAAAGACTAGAGCACAGATCTCAGCCAGCGGGAGTGGAAGGAGGCCCTCCTTGGGTTTGAAATAGAATAGTTCACATTCCTAGGAAGAAGGTGTTTCGTTCCTGGACATACGCCTGCGGAGTTTTAGCTCCTAAACTCGAAAGAAGAAGAGGAGTCTGACAGTTATTGGGTGATCAGAGTTATTGTGTATGTAGGGGTGTGCGTCTTCATCACATCTCCATATCCCCCAACAGTTCATTGTGAAGGAAGAAGCCTGACACCCACGGTTAGGCTGAGGGCTGCTCTCAGAAGAGCCCACATTCCTAGGACTTGGTGACTCTCCACCCCTGATGAAAGCTAGCTGTGTGGGTGTCCTGTGAGGAGAGGGGAGGAGTTTATTCAGATGCACTAACCAATAGAAATAGGGCTCCGCACCGGCCAATGGAAAGCCAAAGGACAGTGTGGGGCAGGCTGCCTTCCTGGGATAGGGGACTCAGGGCGACAGCAGGACTCTTCAGACAGAAACTTGGCAAAAGAATTTATTGGCAAAACTGAAAAGATGACAGTCTTCCAAGTTTCAGTTCTGAGACGTCCCGGCTACACAGGGTTCCAGCTTTAGGTACATGTGCCCCCCGCTTTCAAAAGACAACGATTTCTAAGCAGAGATTGGCAAGGAGGTCTAAGTAACTGAGGTGGTTCCTGAATCCATCATGGGGGAGTTCCTTAAACTATGGACTGTAATAAGAGTTTAATCTGACATTTTGAAAAAATGCCCAGCAGATCTGCCAACCACCCAGCTCCCCCAGCCCCAGAGAGACAGGAACTTCTGCCATCAGCCCCCCCCCCCCCCCCAAGTGTCAGCACACCAGTGACTCCTTTGATTCTCCCTGACCATCCTCCGAGGGACTGGCTTACCTGGGCGCCCTTGATTTGCAAGCGAACACTAGCCCCGAAGCATCTGGGAGCATTATTTTAGATCCTGTGATTTTAAAATGAACCCATTATCTCAAAGGATAAAGAGTGTGCAGAGGCCGTGGTATGTGCTCTGTTCCTGCGGTCCTGAAAGAAAACTAACCTCACGCTCCCCAAGGATGGTGCAAAAATAAATCCTCCTCTGACCTCGTGTCCATAGAAACAGCCCGTGTCCCTGCTGGAAGGGCTTCCAAAGGGCTGGGAAAAGGCCAAGAGAGGGCCGGCCCTGGCTGCCCTCCCGCAGGGCACTTAGGGGGTCCTCAGGAGGCGACCTCAGCCCTGCGGCTGCGTGCGTCCTGCCCAGGGGCCCGGTACTCACGGGAGGTCCGGATGGTGTGGCTGGGCGGGCTGCGTGGGCTGCGGCCGTGGGGATTCATGGCTCTCACGGCAAACTGGTAGTGGGTGTCCGGATCGAGGCCCCTGATAACCATGGAGTCCATCTGGATCCGCTCTTGGATGAAGGTCCAACTGTTGTCGAAATCTGGCCTTGATTGAGGAAAGAACGAGATAAACAAGAAGCGCGGTCAGGCGCACAGGAAAGGGGCGCTGCGGCCATGCACGCCAATGGCATTGAACTCTGCATTGAACTCTGCAAGCAAGGCTTGTGAAAACGAGGGGACCGGCCCTATCTGAAAGCCATCTTGATTTTCAATCCTAGGTCGTCGTTTTCAAGTGCCTGCCAGTAAAAGCAGGCAGATCCTTTTCGGGGCTAGTTTTTAAACACCGAGTAAGGGCCAGTCGCCTGCTCCTCGCAGGACCTTGGCTGTGCACGAAGATCCCCCACGGGAGTTCTTTTCCAGGGCTCCGTCCTGCAGATGTTTCATAGACCAGCTTCCCCTGACAGCCCCATTCCCGGAGGTCAGGGGAGCACAGATTCCGTGGGCTCACAGTCTGTTCACAAAATAAACAAATAAAAGTTTTATGGGGTGACTAATTTGTAGGAATCGCCATGGGAAAACCCAGGCAGATTCTGTCCGTGGCCATTCTTCCTACTCTGAGTAAAACTGTAGAACTGCTCCCACATGCAGGGAGAACGCAGACCCTCACTCAGAGCTGCCACCAGGGAGGCAGCACACCGAGGGTGACAGTACAACTCAACCGGGACAGCGCCGCTCAAATCCTGCCTTTCACGTCTGTAAGTCTCTGTTTCCTCATCTGTAAACTGGGGGGAATAGTTCTTCTCTAAGGGGGCTGTAGCACAGATGAAATAAAATCTGTATCCTCAGCAGGGTGCCTGGCGTCGCATCGTTAACTCTCAGCATGTGTTAGCCATTATCTAAGGGACTTGCACACATCACCGGGGTAGCAGGAAACCCTGGCCACCTGCTTACTCTAGGCCTGGGTGCATCTGGCTGGTCGGCACTTGAAATGGGGCTAGAATGTATTGTGAGGGTAAAACGTACACTGGATTTTTAAATGAAAAGAATGTACAATATCTCATTGATTACATTCTGAAATGTATTTGGGATGTACTGGGTTAAAATATGTTATTAAAATGAATTTCACGTATTTCTTTTTTTTTTTTTTTTTAATATATATTTTATTGATATTTCTACAGAGAGGAAGGGAGAGGGATAGAGAGTTAGAAACATCGATGAGAGAGAAACATCGATCAGCTGCCTCCTGCACACCCCCTACTGGTGATGTGCCCGCAACCCAGGTACATGCCCTTGACCGGAATCGAACCTGGGACCCTTCAGTCCGCAGGCCGACGCTCTATCCACTGAGCCAAACCGGTTTCGGCTCACGTATTTCTTATTACCTTTACTAGAGACCCAGTGCACAAATTTGTGCACGGGTGGGGTCCTGTCAGTCCGCCCTGATGGAGGCTGATCGGGCCAGCGGGCTGGGGGAGGGGCTACAGGAGGTTGGCCAGCCGGCCCCACCCCCAATCAGGGTAGGGGGCCGATCATGGGCGGGGTCGGTTGGGAGGAGGGGCTGCGGGAGGTTGGCCAGCTGGCCCCGCCCGCATCAGGCCGGTTGGCCAGCCGCAGTGCATGTCATAGCGACCAGTGGTTCTGGTTGCTCGGCTTTTATATACATAGATAATACCACTATTAGAAAACTTCAACCTCCATACCGCTCACATTGCATTTCTACCGCACTGTGCTGCTGCTCTCTGTGGACTTCCCAGCTGGTGGGAGAACAGAGCATTCTGGGTAATAAGAACTGCGAGGTGACACTTGGGAAGGACTGTGAGTGACAGGAGGACAGTGAGGGTGGCCTAGCTGGAGTGGAGATTCTGTGTTAATAGCTAATAATAGTCACCATTTATCAAGTTCTTAGGAAGTACAGTATTCCCCCCCTTATCTACCGGGATACATGCCAAGGCCCCCAGTGGGTACCTGAAACCATAGATGGTACTGAACCCCAGCTATACTATGTTTTCTCCTCTATGTACATACCTATGATAAAGCTTAATTTATAAATTAGGCACATTTTAACAAGAATAACGAATAATAAAATAGAACAATTGTAACAACATACGTGTAATAAAACTTATGTAAATGTGGTTTCTTTCTCTCAAATTGTCTTGTTGTACTCACCTTCTCATTGAAAGGAAACACTTTACGGCTTCACTTTGGCACATCCAAATTGCCAGCAACGCTGCTCTCGCTCGTTGGAGACATCAGTAAGTAAAATAAGGCTAACTCAACCACAAGCACTGTGATGCCATGCCGGCCGATCTGCCCTTCTCACCCGTCTCAACAGTGGATCTGATAGCCACACCGGCTCCTAAATGACTAGCCGGCAGGAAGCATAGAGAGCCTGCGGACACTGGACAAAGGGATGAATAACGTCCCCAGTGGAACGGAGTGGGACAGTGGGCGATTTCATCACGCTGGTCAGAACAATGTGCAATTTTAAAATGTATGAACTGTCTCGTTCTGAAATCTTCAGTGTAATATTCTTGGGACATGGTTGACCACAGGTAACTGAAACCGCGGAGAGGGAAACCATGAGTAAGGGGACACTACCGGACCAAGCATGGTTCCAACTCAATTCATGTATTTCCCCCAAACTACCCTATGCAGCAGGTAATAACATTAAACGCCCTCCCCCATTCTACAGGGGAAACGAAGGCATTAACAGGTACGTCACTTGCCAGAGGTCACAGCGGATGAACGGTGAGGCCAACTTGGGTTGATGGGGAAAAGTTAGACTAAGAAGACCCTTGATATTGGATGAAAACCTGGGGGGACAGTGGCTGGGGGGTAGCCTCCACCCTTTAGCTTGCTGCCTGGTCCCCTCTCTGGTGCTCTATTGTTAAACACCTCTGCTCACAGGTGTTTAGAAGAAGGCAGGAAGCAAAATAGACCGATGTTTATCCTTTATGAACTTACTGGGCATGGAAATACTCATTTTGCTGGAAGAGATGCTCAGATGATACATAGATTTCTCTAACAAGGTGAAATGGAGTCCTTAAGCCCAAAAAAAGATGTCTCCTCAGGCTCACAGAACCGAGTGGCTTGTGGGGCTGGATCACACAGAAATCCACGGTGGGAGTAGCAGAGGTCACGCGGCATGCCCACTGGAGGAAGCAGGGCCGGTTTCTCTTTCTTGAACCCCTCTCCCTAAAGACAGACTTCTCGTGTAAACTAACTTTGTCATCCAAGAGCAAACCTCAGAGAGTGGAAGGAAACGCATTTACAAACTAAAATTAATAAAATCACAGAGGAAAGCCACAGGGCATGCCCTAAAAGTAAGGTCAGAAAGATGCAGTCTTTCTCTCCTCTTAGTCCCTGCCAAGCTTCCCTGTGGCATTTCCAGAGGAACTGACCTGGAACTGTTCTCGGATGCCACTGTTCACCCGACTATCTGCCACAATCGTCCTGTAAAAATTACACCCCCTCCCCGGAAGGGCGATTACTTTGTATTCGTTCATTTAATGCAGGAAAGAAAGCTATGTTTTCAGCAAATAAGAGATTAAAATCATTAACCTTTCATTTCATTATATAGAGTGAGAGGACAGCTCATGCAGACTGAATACCAGTTCAAAACCTTTACCATCTGGCCTCTGCTTTTCATGGGCTTTGCGTTTAAATGCTGTGAGGCTCTCAAGGTGCAGCAGTGCAAAGGGGAGGTTGAGAAAGGGACAACTAGACAAAACTATTGTTTTAGATCTCCCTCCAATGACAGCTTCCTTTTTCAATTAAAGGAAATTATTTTATTCAATTACTCAGTTGCCAGTCAAATCACCATAGCAACTTTGCCTGCCAATGTCCCCAACAATGAAAAGGCTAGAGAGAGAGAAGCAGACTAAGAAGGCGCTGCCATCTCAGGTAAAGATGGGCAGCCACCAGCAGACGGGCACTGGGAGCACTTTTCCAAAGGGTGGGCGAGGGTTGGGTCAGGTCCTGCATCTCCAGGGATCAGCGGAGCACCTCTGCAAGGTGGCTGGGCAGAGGAGTTCGGGGGCACAAGCAAGGTGCCGGCAGTGGCTACTCAAATCCCAGTCAGCTGGTTCAAGTGATCAAGACTCACTCACTGGTACAATGGGGTGGGAAGAAGCATGACCCCTGGCAAGGTAGCATCCAACCTGGTTATCAGCATCTTAGAGATCACTTCGCCCAAGTGCCTGAAGGCTCTCAGAAACTGCATGTGAGCTCTTATGTGTCAACACCATTTTATTTTTCTTAGTAAAGGGTCCTCAGCTTTTATCAGATTCTCAACAGCTTTAAGAGCCACTTGTCTAGTCGAGGCTCACATTTGACCCATATGGACACTGAAGAAAATAATTTATCCAAAGTCGCACAATCAGTAGGTGGTATATTTTTCTGTCTCATTCCTTTTCTTTCTTTTGGCATTTTAAACACCTCTCCCATGGCCAAGCTCATCCTTAGTGGACAACTGTTTTTCTTGGTACCATCAAATCCAGCAGGCAGCTGCCAGGGGCTAGTCCAGGGGTTGGCAAACTTTTTGACTCGAGGGCCACAATGGGTTCTTAAACTGGACCGGAGGGCCGGAACAAAAGCATGGATGGAGTGTTTGTGTGAACTAATATAAATTCAAAGTAAAGGAGCAGAGGGGAGAGCAAGAGAACACTCCGCTCTTTCGGCTCCGCGGGCCGGATAGAACAGCCGAACGGGCCTGTTTGCCCACGGCTGGGCTAGTCAATTGGCAAGTGAGTAATGATTATCAACTGGGCTACCATCACAGAAGATACATTTTGGAGGCTCAAGGAACTACAAACATAGTTCTTAGGGAGTTTACAATCTAATTGGGAGATAATACATCTAAGGATCAGTAGGAAGCCAGTGCAAAATAACATATTTCAAGAGCTTTATTTGAATGGGTCAATGTGAACGAAAATCCTGGGGAAAGTCTATGAGGACCAGGAAGAACTTAAGTTAGGCTTGGGATGTATTTGAGTTTGGATTAACTGAAAAGGAAGAGAGCATCTTTGGGTGGAGGAGAACAGAGCAACATCAGCGCTGTGTACAATGTGCACATGGAAGATACTCCACAGTACATGTTTGGATGGATGTAGGCACATCGTAGGTGTCAAACAAAGGGTGGTTGAGCTGAACTGAAACATCTTTAGAATTTCACCTTAGGAATAACAAGATGATGCCCTAAACCAGGGGGTAGCACTTCAGCCAGCTGCCAGGTTGGGTAAGTAATGTGTTAGGGGAACACAACCTTGCTTGTTTGTTTAGTTGCCTATGGCTGCTCTCCTGCTACAATGGCAGAGCTAAATAGTGGAGACAGAGATCATCTAACTGGCAAAGCATAAAATATTTGCTATCTGACCCTTGAGAAAGAGTTGTACAACCCTTGGCCCGAAACATCAATCTTTATTTATTTTTTAAATACATTTTTATTGATTTCAGAGAGGAAGGAAGAGAGAGATAGAAACATCAATTATGAGAGGGAATCACTGATTGGCTGCCTACTGCACACTCCACAATGGGGATGGAGCCCCCAATCCAGGCATATGCCCTGACCGGGAATCGAACCGTGACCTCCTGTTTCATAGGTTGATGCTCAACCACTGAGCCACGCCAGCTGGGCACCGAAACAGCAATCTTAAACTTGTCTGTGCTGCTTTGATAGTCTGAGGAAGCATCTGACCTCTCTCAGAATATTTTTTATGTATTTTTATTAATTTCAGAGAAATAGGAAGGTAAAGAGAGAGAGAGAGATAGAAACATCAGTGATGAGAGAAATCACTGATCCGCTGCCTCCTGAACGACCCCTACTGGGGATCAAGCCCTGACCAGGAATCGAACTGTGACCTCCTGATTCCTAGGTGGATGCTCTACCACTGAGCCACATTGGCCAGGCTCAGAATATTTTTAATGAATAAAATGACATATATAGGATCACCAAGAAAATCAATCATATTGAAAACAATGACAAAAACAAAAAATTATGTTATACTAATAGATGTACTTCTTTATTAATACATTAAATAACAATACCTTGCAATAGATTTAATTACTACAATAATTTTAAAGTAGTGATGAGCATGACTAGTATTTGGGGATGTGTGCAACATGTAATGGGATAAGAAAACATCTAGAATTCTAATGCTGACAAAGTCTCAGGAATTATTAATACCACTGTTGCTTGTTGCCTATGTTCATATTTTCTTAAAAAGCACACTAGATTTGGTGAAACTACAGATGTAATTTTTGTCCAACCAAAGTCCAGGGACCCTATGAATTCTATCCATGGACCTCCTGAGAATCTGCAGAGTGCAGGCCAGCACCCTGTTCTAGAAGAGACATGATCCCCAAGATCACCCAGGGTGACACAGCAGAGGTGAGCGAGAACCTCACGCTTTAAAGAGCCTCCTCTCTCTGTCACTGTCACGAGATCTGCTCGGCACGGAAATGAATTGCAGAGGAAAGTCCAGAACCACTAAGTAGTCACAGGTTTAAAAATGTATCATTTGACCTTCAGCTTTCAGCCTTCTCTCTTTATTTACAAACTAGCGGCCTGGTGCATGAAATTCGTGCACATTAAAAGGGGATTAATTAGAGAAAATAATTTAATATTGCAACTTGCCCTTTCTCTATAATAGAAGTGTCAGAGATGAAAGAAAATTAGTAAAATGTGTATGAAAACCTTCCTCCTGTCAGAGTCTGGGGCGTACCATGGGACCCAGGGTCAAGTTCCCGCCCACACACATGTGCCTCAAAATCGCATGAGACCCAGACCCGGCCGCCCTCCCCCCCTCCCCCCATTGGGCTAGATCCAGACCCGGCCAGTCCCACCCTTGTCAAAGCCCTGCTGGACAGGGGGCATAGCCTCAGGTCCCCTGGCCTGGCACCAGGATGGGGGGCGTGGCCTGAGGTCCCCCAGCCCAGACCAGGGCAGGGGCGTGCCTTGAGGTCCCCCGTCAAGACCCTCTGGTTGGGGGGCATGGCCTGAGGTCCCCCATCAAGCCATGCCAGGCGGGGGGCACAGCCTCAGGTCCCCCAGCCCAGAACCAGGAGGTGGCGCAGCCTCAGGTCCCCCATCAAGCCCCACCGGCAGGGGGGCGCAGCGTCAGGTCCCCCATCAAGCCCCGCTGGGCGGGGAGCGCAGCCTGAGTTCCCCCGACCCAACACTGGGGGTGCACCTTGAGGTCCCCTGTCAAGCCCCGCTGGGTGGGGAGCATGGCCTGAGGTCCCCTGTCAAGCCCCGCTGTGTGGGGGGCATGGTCTGAGGTCCCCTACCAAGCCCAGCCAGGCAGGGGGGCACAGCCTCAGGTCCCCTGGCCCAGTGCTGGGGTGGGGGGCGCGGCCTGAGGTACCCCATTAAGCCCTGCCAGGCAGGGGGTGCGGTCTGAGGTCCCCCGGCCTGGTGCTGGGATGCGGGGGCGTGGCCTGAAGTCTCCTGTCAAGCCCCACCTGGTCGGGGGCGCGGCCTGAGTTCCCCCGACCCAGCACTGGGGGTGCACCTTGAGGTCCCCTGTCAAGCCCCGCTGGGTGGGGTGCATGGCCTGAGGTCCCCTGTCAAGCTCAGCCAGGCAGGGGGCACAGCCTCAGGTCCCCTGGCCTGGTGCTGGGGTGGGGGGCGTGGCCTGAAGTCCCCTGTCAAGCCCCACCTGCTGGGGGGGTGCAGCCTGGGATCCCCTGGCCTGGTGCTGGGGTGGGGGGAGCAGCCTGAGGTCCCCTAGCCCAGCACCAGGATGGGAAGCACACCTTGAGGTCCCCTGTCAAGCCCCGCCGGGCGGGGAGCATGGCCTCAGGTCCCCTGGCCTGGCACTGGGGTGGGGGGCACGGCCTGAGGTCCCCCAGCCTGATGCCAGGGCAGGGGGCGCAGCCTGAGGTCCCCTGTCAAGCCCCATGGGGGTGGGGGAGGGTGTAGCCTCAAGTCCCTGCTGATTGCTCATTAAGGCTCCTTATGGGAACTTGGCCTCAGCTGTGGGTGCAGCCATCTTTGTGACGGAGTGATGGTCAATTAGCATATTCCCTCCTTATTAGATAGGACTGGTTCAACCCAACCCAATGACAAGCAGACAAATAGAGTGGAGAAGGAAACTCAGCTGGCATTTCGTCCCAGGCCAGCAAGAGCACACTTCCACTCCCAGCTCCCACAGGGCTCCGTGCTACACAAGAGCTCAGTTTACGTCGCCAGCCACAGTCTGACCAGGGATGACATCAGAGGTGCTCGTGGTGGGAGGGGCTGGAGCTTTTGGGGGTCGATGTGTAGGAAGGACAGTTGTTGAGATTCTGCAAAGCACTCAGAATCGCCCTCCCACCCGAGCCCCAGAGGGTGACCTTGACAGACCAGGAAGGAACTCTGGGGCCGGGCACCAGTCTGCAAGGTGCTCCTGAGACTTTCAACTTGGAAACTAAAGGTAAGAAAAAGGAATTCTTTGTGAAGGCTCGGCTGACATCGAGCAAGCCCATTCTCACTTATTTCTAAGGTTATTCCTGGCGGTCAGAAGGCTCAGAGTTAAAAAGCATAACTTCTTACAAAGAAATTGGATTTTCCTCCATTCTCCCCCAAATTAACTAATGGTGAAAAAACAGTTATTTAAATTGTAAGGTCTATAGTTTTAGGGGCAGGAAAACACACCAGACTACATCACCGCTAAGTATTACAGCCATTTGCCCAATTATTGATATACATTCTAGTAAAACGCTGTGAAAAAAGCTGACAGTTCACTCACATACTATAGAGCAGGCGTCCTCAAACTATGGCCCGCGGGCCACATGCGGCCCACCGAGGACATTTATCCAGCCCGCCAGGTGCCGCTGCCTGTCCTGCTTAGCAGCCGACGCGTCCTGGGCCCGCAGTGCGCATAGGAATTTGTTCATAGTGGTTTTTTTTAAACTATAGTCCGGCCCTCCAAAGGTCTGAGGGACAGTGAACTGGCCCCCTGTTTAAAAAGTTTGAGGACCCCTGCTAGAGAGTTCCGCAAGCTGGCATTCAAGATGAAATAAACCCAGAGCGGGACTTTCAGTCAGGCTGGTGCACTTAGGTGTTCTCTGAAGCTTCACCACATCCTGATATTCTTTTCGTGATAAGAAAACAAAAGCAATAAACAATATTGTGTGGGAGGGGGGTTAGAGGTGGGTGCACAGACACATGTGGGGGTTTTGTCTGGCTTTGATTTCTGCAGTGGGGGACGCAGGATGTCGGTTTCTGTCTTGGCCTCTGAGATTAGCGGTAAAGGATTCATGGAACCCCCTGTGGCCAGTGTGGACATACATCTCCATTTCCACGTGGTTCAGGGTAAGAAAAAGAACCAACACAAACTAAATCCCCCGGGAGCTACTCTGCTAATTCCTTGCAGACAACCTTCCATCTGTACAACCTTCCTCGGTCTCTGCTGTCATCATCCCCATGGACAGCGGAGGGAAGTGTGGTGCAGAGAGGTTAGGGGCTTGAGCAGGTTCCAGTGAGTTCTGGGCACTCTCCCGGCCCCTGCCTGACACGTGGTATGTTTACTACACGCCAGGTGCTGTATTCCACAGAAGGGAGGGAGTCACTGCCCACATGTCATGGTGAGGAAGACGGACCTGAACAAGTAATTCACTGCAAGTGTGATGAGTGTCCAAGTAAATGCTGTAGGTGTACCTAACCTAGCCTGAAGAAGGGGCAGAAGCTCAGGGAAGGCTCCCTGGAGGAAGTGATCATTACACAAGCGTCCTGAAGGATGAACAAGAGCTGGGTAGGCAAAGAGGTGGTAGAGCAATCCTGGCAGAGAAGAGCAAGCAGAAAGATTTCTAGCCAAGAAAGTACATGGCTCTATAGAGAAGCAGAACAGATCGATCACAGAACCCATCAACAGGAAGAATGTGCATAGAGGAGACACTTACTATGTGCCAGGTGCTGTTCTGTGCAATTCATGTGCATCAACTCACTGACTCTCACAACTAGATGAGGTGCAAATTGTTATCCCCATTCATCTGTCTGAGGCACAAAGAAGGGGCACAAATAATCCACTTAAGAGCACATGGTTTAACAGTGGTGGGGGCAAGGCTTGGACCAGGGAGCCTAGGTCCAGAGCCTGTACATAAGCCACCAGTGTACACTGCCTCGCCTTTGTCATGAGGATGGAAAGTCAGAGTCACCAGGTTTCAGAGGTCAAATGGCCCAGCCTTAGGGTATATGTAAGGAAGCTGAGGATTGGAATCAAGCCACTGGTCCCAAGGATTGGAGCCAGCTCAGATCTTGTCTTCTGATCCCACATTTGGACAAACTTAAAGCTGAGAGATGAAACCAATAATTGGACTGTAAGTTTTCATCCTGAATAAGAAACTTCTTTTAACTCTCTTAGGCTGTGACCTCAACCATAACTCAAATCACATCATCCCTTAAAAACACTCAAGGAAAATCCAGAATCTGTCCAGCTTCTATTTGAGTCCCCAATGGGATCTTCATTTCAGCAACAGCCTATGCAGGGTCACTTTCTGTGAGGAACTAAGTTCATTTGCTACTTGTACATTAACAAAAAGTGTAGGATGGAAAGACAGACAACTTTTGAAAAAAAATGTCAATTTGTGAATAATTTTCAAAACCCACCCAGGTGGGCATGACCTTGAGATTCTCAAGTGAACATCAGCTTAGAAGCAGCCCTGTGTGAAGATGAATTTCCCAAGTCTCATGATGGGAGGCGTCTGCAAGGGATGGGGGGAATTATTTAGGCAGAAAAGTGTGAAAGGGAAAAGAAAGAAACCCTTTTCCTTCCCATTGGTTGGTGTAACTGTCTCGGGCTGAGATTTAGAGATCCGCATTTCTTGACCCTGTGCCCCTAAAATATACACAGAAATATTGTGAACTTTCCCACATGCACACCAGAAAAGTCAGGGGTAGACTTTTTTATTGAAGACAGCTACTGAAAATTTTAATCTACCCTTTCAGCAATTGACATAGCAAAACTCTGAAGCAATTTTAACAAATCAGGTCATACTACAGAAAAACTACAGGTAAGTTCAATGAAAACTATTTTTCACCTTTAACCAGTCAATGATAGCATACTAGTATGTGAAGTATGTCCCATTGGGAACATCATGGGTGAGGAATATTTTTCCAGGACTTGGTTTCCATTGCCACCATAACATATATTTTTTGCTTATGAGAAAGACACTTACCCTGGGGAAATTCTTAGGCAGAGAGAGGAAAGTTTCTCAGACATTTATAGCCAAAATATTTCAAAACATAGGTAGCTATATTTATGCTTGGTTCTTATTTTAACAAACGCTAAGCATTACTGCCCACAAATAAATTTTCAGTATCACTTTAGAAATGTTCTCTTTCATCATGAATGCACGATTTTTCTGTTTTAAGAAAGCAGGTAGAATTTTTGAAAACATTGCAAAATAGGTTACAGCCTGTAGCCTTACTTAGAATTTGCCTCTTCAAATCTTTTCTATATTGATTAAAAATTTAAAATCTACTGTTAGCAAGGAGGATAATGAACAACCTCAGGTCAACTGTAGGGGAAAACAGAAGCTGGATAAGGAACAAAAATGTGCTTGGTTGTTAAGTCCAGGGCTCTGGAGAGCATCATCCTATCTAATAAAGAGGGAATATGCTAATTGACCATCACTCCATCACAAAGATGGCTGCACCCACAGCTGAAGCCAAGTTCCCATAAGGAGCCTTAACGGGGAATCAGCAGGAACCTCAGGCTACACCCTACCCCGCCCCCGTAGGGCTTGACAGGGGACCTCAGGCCGCATTCCCCACCCAGCAGGACTTGACATGGGACCTCAGACGGCACCCCCCACCCTGGCATCAGGCTGGGGGACCTCAGGCCATGCCCCCCACCCAGCAGGGCTTGACAGGGGATCTCAGGCCATGTCCCCCACCTGGCAGGGCTGGACGGGGGACCTCAAGGCACGCCCCCTACCCCAGTCTGGGCTGGGAGACCTCAGGCTATGCCCCCCGTCCTGGCGCCGGGCCAGGGGACCTGAGGCTACATCCCCTGCCCGGCGGGGCTTGACAAGGGTGGGACTGGCCAGGTCTGGATCTAGCCCAATGGGGGCGGGGGCCGACTGGGTCTGGGTCTCATGCGATTTTGAGGCACATGTAGGTGGGCGGGAACTTGACTCTGGGTCCCATGGTGTGCCCCAGACTCTGACAGGAGGAAGGTTTTCATATACATTTTACTAATTTTCTTTCATCTCTGACACTTCTATTATAGAGAAAGGGCAAATAGCAATATTAAATTATTTCCTCTAATTAATTCCCTTTTAATGTGCACAGATTTCGTGCACCAGGTCACTAGTGAATACATAATGTCTACCTGAAACATCACCAAACTAGCCAGTGAGCAGTCAGTTCCCCATATCCGGGTCTAGTGTAATTTCTCAGGTTAATCTTTTATTAGCCAGTTAAGTATTTTCAAAGATTTTTAAAGACTATTTCCTAGCAATGCCTTTGACACCATTATCCTCATTTCATAAATAAGAAGAGCAACTGATGTATAAGTACCTACCAAGATAAAGAAAGAACTGGAACCTAATTCCAAGGACAGAACCTAGATGGAAACTTCACATTAAGATGGTTGAAATCTGAGTATAACCTCTGGCCATAAACTGATTTAGACAATTTCTTAGCCTTGGCCTGCCTCTTGGATATAACAAGAAACTTTGGGCTCCCAGGGAGACCCGTCACAGGTGTTTCTACTCGCAGGAGGTTATCCGTATCCAGGCAAAAGACTTCAATATTAAACATTAAACAGACCTCTCTGGGGAAAACAGAATGATTGAGGACCCCCAGAGCTGTTCAGGCTAATTGCAATTCGTGCTAGAGCACAAGAAAGCTCTCCCTAAACACATATCCTCAGGCCTCACCTGTAATGGGAGAGACTCGGAGATGTTTACAAATGAATGGGGGGATTTATCTTGCAGCCAAACAGTAAATGCCACAACCAGCTGTGAAAGCTTTCTCTCTGGTCCAACAGCAAACAAGCAGCTGAGCTGAGGCTCCCCATGCCCTTGGCCAGCAGGGCTGGGGGCAGGCGGGCTGCGTTCACACTTCCTTCCCTCTCAGAAGGTGGATCAGAGGAGAAGAGATGTGAGTTGTGTAGAAAGAGCATGGGGCTGGACATCAGGGGACTTCAGTTTCCATTTTAATTCTGTCCCCGTCTAGTCGTTTTGTCTCGGCTAAGCAACTTCAGCAACTGAGTCTCAATTTCTTTCTTTGTAAAAGGAAAATAATGGTGGGAAGGAAACAAAACATTGCTTGTCTACTGTGTATAAACACTGTGTGAAATCTATGCACAGCAGCCCTGCAAGGAGGGTCACATGAACTTGACATTACAGATGAGGAAATGGAGGGGGCTGAGATAAGGTCATGTGACCAGCCACATATTCTGGAAGAGATAATAGAGACAGAATTCCTAGTACAGGCCCGGAATCAGGAGCTGGCTTCCCCATTCTACCATGCTCCATTTGGAACTCCAAGATGTCCAGTAATACTAAATTTGAAGCTAGCTTTCCAGGGCATTCTTAAAGTATATTTTTCAAGCTAAACAGAAAAAAACATATATGTAACAGTTTGTTATGATGGTGAATAATTATAAAATATTTATACATAAGAATTTGGGACCTAAACCCCTCAAATGTTAGAGACAATTCTGAATGTTAAAATGCATCTTTGCTGGAGAGAAATGATAATTATTAAATGTAGGTACAGGACAGCCACATATACCTGGCACTCTTCTAGGTTTTTAATGTTGACAAATTCTTCCTCATCTGTGATTTCCTTTGATTCTCCTAACCACACTTCACCATGTTTTGCAGCTAAGGATACTGTCCTCAATGCCTGGGGGCACATGTCAACTCCCGGGTCCCCCCACTTCTGATTTCAGCGGCAGCTGTGGCACAGAGAGCTTCCTGTGATCTCAGACTCTCCTCCTGGCACAGCCCGAGTCCAACCTCAAGCACCTGCTGTGCTCCTATCACAGCTCCTTCCCTCCCAGGAGCTGTCCTTGATCCACAGCCAGCAGGGCCTACAAGGTGAGAACCATGCCCCTGGGGAAACCCTGGGCAGCAGAGGAGGAGGCAGGTGGAGAGTAGAGGCCCCTGTCGTTTTGATAGGGACATTTCGGAGGAAGAACTCTGACACTCCAGAGGGATCTCAGCAACATCAAGTTCCATGGAAGCAGCTTGAGTCACACATGGTGATGTACCCTCCTTTCTTCTCTCACTTTCCTCATGTCTCATTCTTACTTCTAAACAAAATAAAAAAATAAACACCTGTGCAAACAAAATAAATGACTTGCACCCAAGTCCCAGTCTCAGGCTTTGCTTTGGGGGGACCCCAAACTATGAGAGGCATGGAGGGTCTCAGCAGAGGAAGTGACAGGCACAGGGCCACCTGCCCCAATTCTTCTGGTTCTTAATCCAGTGAATTTTTCATATCTCTACACACAAGGCTACAAGCTGTAATTTCTACCTTCTACCAAGATGCCGGACTTAAAACAAGTTTAAAAAATGCACCTTTCAGTGCAAACTGAGTACTAAATGATAACCATCATTTTTGCCAGGGGGTTACACAGATCATCTACCTTTAAAAAACTTGGCTTTTTCACCCCAAATTTTGAAGTATTACATTTTGCTTTGCTGGTAAATTAGAAATGTTAAGTTTTTGTACATAAGAAAGCTGAAGTTTTAGGACTTTCCTATGTTATACTTTTAACTATTATTGAAACCAGAATTAGAATCTTTTCTACTCCAGGCTTTGTCCACCAAATCTACTCAACAGCAGAATTGTAGATTACCCTTAAGGAAGAGCATTGGCCTGGAGTTTTAATCAGAGGCAACTTTTTTTGTTTAATGTTCTTCCCTTTTCCATTAGTTGCTCCACAATTTCCACCCTCTTGAGCTCTCAGTCATGTACTCCAGGTCTGAATGACTCACCATTCCTCACGTCCAGAGCTCTGAATATGTCATGTGCTGACCACTTAGTGTGGGCTCCTCCCTGGCCACACTGATTGGCTCAGAGGACAGAGAGGAAGCCAAGCCCGGCCACTTAGAGTGAACACGGGGACTTTGAGGGCCCTCTTCCAGCAGGAAGCTACACAAGCCGGCTGCACGTCTTCAGTGCCTGGTGGCCACCTGGCCACCTACAGGAAGGGCCTTCCTGAACTGAGGCCAGCGAAGGGGCGGGCGTGGCACAGAAAGGGATGGAGACAGACTGTCGAGGTCACACGATCTGTCCTCCCTGAATTCAGACTTGCCACTGAACTTTACAGTCCCAGGAGCCCAGACATCACTGCCTCATCTTCCTTCAAGCTCCTGCCACGTGGAACTCAACAAACCAGCCAGAAACAAGCTCTGTACTCTGCATTGAAGAGACTCGGCGCAGAACTTCTCTGGACAAATAAGTATTTCCCACCGTAGAGGTGTTCTCTCTTTTCCGTGTCAGCACGGAAAAGGAACGGGTCTGATTCTGAGCGGAGGAGCTGGGGATTAAGAAATAAAAGAAAGAAAGAGACCAGATAGAAAGATAGAAACAAAGCTGGGAGCCAGGTGGGACGCCATCCTCTCTGATGGAGAGGCAGGGACCCCGAGCCCAGGCAGCACATTTATTTTATACTCCCCAATACCAGGGGGTTTCACCAGAATTTAGGATCAAAGGAGCTTATTTGCATTCTTGAGCATTCCTGGTGCTTGACTGGATTTACATATCAAAGCCCGCTCCCGGGCACCTGGACAAAGGTAAAAAGTCAGTACTGATAATACCCCCGACCTCTTGGGGAGGGCGTAACCGAGACGGGGCTCTGCCAGTCGCCTGGGGCTCAGCTACCAACAATTTAAAGAAATGCCCATGTGCCTTCCCAGGCGGCCCTCTACATCCCGCGACCAAGGAATAAGCTGGAAGTCAAGGACCAGAGCGGAGCTACTCAAATCTTGGCAGAATCCTCTGTCCCTGCTTCAGAGAGCCCGGGAACGAGGTAGTGAGCAAGACCCTTCGTGATCGTGCAGCAGCCAGCCCCAGGCAAGCCCCTCACCTCTCATGCAGAGTGCACTGACTCCACACACCTCATTTCAACAGCTCGGCGCTTCAACTCACATCCCAACTGCAACTGGGATCCAGAGGATGGACCTAGATGGGAATTCCTTCGGCTCATTTTGTTCTTTTGCTCAGAATTACCTAGCAGCATTGAGAAGCCCTGTTTCACATTTTACACTCTTAGAAAGCTTCTAGCCACCCTTGTTCCCTCGGAGAAGCGGAATAAAAAGGGCTGGAGAGGTGATGAGAACAAAGAAAACTGAAACTACACCAAGAAACTTGCCCAAGGCAATACGGATACAATGAACTGTACTTGGTTTTAAAGGTCTTATTCCTTCTCCTTCCAGAAAAGTCACCATCAAGTATTTATATCAAAGACAATGTTTCAAAGGCAGGGAGGCAGGTTCCCAGCCTGAAATGCAGGCAGACTTGTCTCTAATTGTGGAAGGGAAATGGGGAAGAGGTCAGGTGAGTGGGATCAGGTTTACCAGATGGCCCACCACTGAAGAGGAGGGGACAGGTGCTGGCCCAGGCCTCCATACCTCTGTCATCTGTTACACACACATGCTGTGATCCCATGCTCCCTCCAGTCTTCTAGCATGCTTAGAATACCTGAGGTCACTACCTTTGGCTTCTGGGTGTGACATACAAACTCACCTGATGAATTCCACAGAATAGTACTGAATAGGGGAGCTTCCTTCACTCTCTCCAGGTTTCCAAGATAGGGCCACCTCGGACTCGGAAACCACAGTGACGTGCGGCTGCTGGGGTGCTGCCGGAGGCAGGCAGGAATCTAGGCAAGACAGCAGGCAACTAGTTGGTTTAGGATCTTTGCTGCGGGAGAGGCTTAATATATATAGAAACAACAGGTCTGCTTCCTACTGCCTAAACCTCTCTATTCAGAGCAGCCTGAAAATCCACACCACACAAACATAAAAATAAACACAACTGGGTTCACTATGTAAGGCTGGAATCAGTAAGAACTGGTCTCCCCGTCTTCCCCCAGCCCCCCTGGCTGGAAATCTAACTAAACTATCATCCAGACCATTGACTTTGGGATACACCAGTGGTTGGCAAACTCATTAGTCAACAGAGCGGCAAATCGCGGCTCGCGAGCCGCATGTGGCTCACGAGCTGCAGTTTGCCGACCACTGGATACACAATGGAGTGTAACCTTTAAAACCTCAAATCATACTCCAGCCTTCTAACAGCCTTTCATCTGTTTGCATGTTGGGATTGATATTTACCTACAAGGAAAATAAATGCTCAGCCACTTTCTGTGTGTGTGTGTGTGTGTGTGTGTGTGTGTGTGTGTGTGTGTGTGTGTTCTCCCGATGATAATCAGAATACATACCAGTGGAAGGACATTTGGGAAATGCCCTCATGTGTAAAGACATAGGCATCACCCATGATCCTCTTGCCCAAAGCTAACTGCTGCTGCCATTTTCATACCCAGACTTTCATATCACTCAGCCTTCCTTTATACCCCTGCCTCTGCCAGAAACATTTTTCCTGCTTTCTCTTCCCAGCGAAATAGGCAGTTTTCAAAATTTGGGGCAAATACATGATTCTTCCTGAAACCCTCCCTGAGCCTGGAGGTGGAGGACGTGCTCTCTCCTGAGTGCTCCTAGGCCACTGCACAGACCTCGGATACACTGGGGCTGCTCGCTTACTGCTTGCTTCTCGCTCGACAGAAGCTCCCTGTGAGTAATGCCCTGTGATCAAAGCATCTTTGGCCCCAGTGCCTCCTCTGTGAGCCTTTGTTGGGTCCCCTTTGCCTATAAATCTCTCTTCCCATGTCTCTTCCTCACTTTCTTAATTTAATTCCCACTTACTGTCATCTCCACTTAGAAATCAGCTCAGGGAATTCCTACCTCCCCCCTCCATTGGGTCTCCCTTTGTATGTTCTTACAGCACTGCAGGTAGCATTTATCACTATCTGTGACTACACATTAATTAGATGGAGTCTTAACCCATCCCCTCTATGTTCCAAGAAGGCAGGAGCTGTTCTGTTCACCACTAAATTCCCAGAGCCTAGTACAGTGCCTGGTACATAGTAGGTCCTTGTTGATATATACTGAATGAAGGAATGAATGAAAAGCACCCATCAGTTTCCTATTATTAATTAACTGAATCCATTTTACCTTGGGGCAAGGTGGTAACATGCTGAGGAGAGCTAAACCACCCTTTGCCTGTCAGGGTGGAGGCTGCTACGCTCACTTGATATTCAGTGCCTGGTTTCAAATCTCCGATCACTTCCTCCTGTCAATGACCAAACAGGAAAAGTGTCAAACCAGACAACTTCCATGAAGGCTGCATCTTGAGACCCCTGTGAAATTTTGCTTGGGACAGAGGTTGTTTTGCTTTCTTTGAGATTGGCCAAGTTTTCAAATTTGTAAAGAGGAAAACACCATGATGTATTTCCCAAGACTAGAGCATCACCCTTTATAGGAATCTATACAATAAGTGACTAAGGGTGGGGAGTGCGTATCATGTGGAGACTCTGGACAAAGGGATGATTCATGACCTGGGCTAGACTAGCCTGATGGTGAGAGATTTCATCACGCTACTCAGAACGCATGCAACTTAAACCAGGTATTATTTATTTCTGGAATTTTCCATTTAATATTTTCAGACCTCAATTGACCGTAGGTAATGAAACTGCAGAAAGCAAAACCTGGGATAAGGGAGGACTGCTGTCGTCTTGCTTGGATAAGTTCATCTTCTGCTCCCTTAGCTTCCAGCACCTGCCTTCCCCAATCTGCATCTCCAGCTCAGACCTGCCTCTAGAGTCCAGCCATGGGCCTGTGACTGCCTCCTGAACATCTCCACCCAACAACTACCTAGCAACTCAAATTCAACATAACCAAAGCTCAACTAATTCTTTCTCCTCCTCCCACCCAAAACAAAAAACAACCACCTTATTATACCTCTTGTGCTCTCTCTCATTGTCCAAACCTCCCTGTTCGTCCGTCCTCCCTCACCGCCACTCACTAGGTACCAGTACTCTTTCAGATCACTTGACTCTAGTAATGCCATTTTGTCCTCACAGGCATTTCAGTCCAAGTCCTCGCAATTTTGACAATTACGAGGCCACCAGTACTGCCTGCACCTCCAACGCAGACTCTACACTGTTAGAGTTATCCTCCTGAACCCCTAATCTGACCATGTCACTTCCCACTTTAAAACCCCTTAGGAGAGCATATGTGTGTCCCCTATTCATCCCTCCAGCATCATCTCATGTCACCTCCCTTCCCTGCATTCCACCTTCCCGTCAGCCTTAAGGACTTGGCAGGGCTCAGATTTATGCCAGTCAATCGCTTGCCTCTGGGCCTTTGAACCTGCCGCTCCCTCTCCATGAAATGCCCTTTCCCCCAGTCTTGCCTGGCTCAGCCCCACTCATCCCTCATGACTCAGTTCAGCCGAGACATTACCTCATTTCTTTGACCCCCAGCCTCCAGTCTGGTTAGGCAACCCTTCCTCTACGCCTCTGTGCTCCCTGGTGTCCCTGGTGTACCTCAGTCTTAACACCACTCACCTGACATTGTAACTGTCTATTTGTCACCTTCTCTGCACCCACCTGAGGGCAGGGAGCAAGTCCTTATTCCTCTGGCATCCCAGAGCTTAGCATAGTGTTATCAGACATGTAGCAAATGCCCACGAAATGCTTTTTGATGAACAAATGCATAAAGTAGTGAATGAGAAAAACAAATTAAACCAAGATGTCCAAGGTAATCCAATGAGCTCAAAGAGAGACTGCCCTCTCCACCTGGATTCCCAGCATCAATACCTGTGCTCCAGGCCCTGGAGCTAGTGAGGAACTCCAGACACAGGGCTGACTCCCTCCTACCCACCTCCCTCCAGCCACCTGCACACGCCTCTCAGATGCTCCCTTCTTCCACTTTCTCTGAATCCAAGCCGCCTGGAGAGTGTCTACCTCCACTCCCCCACTCCCTAGCCCCACTTTATCCTATATGCAGCTGCACAAGGGGTCTTTGCTGAACATATGGACCTGCTTTCACAGCCCCTCCTGCTCTAGTTCCCTGCATCTGGGCACCTAATTCCACCATCTGCCCCCTGGTTTCAGGTCAAGTTGGGTTCAGAGACTGGACGTAGGTGGACAGCAGACTCAGTTCTCCTTCTCTCCCAAGTGCCACACCAGGCTTTTCCCATGGAAGCAGAGACGCATTTCCAAGCCCACTTGATGCTTTCACAGGCTTTTGCTGTAGGATCCCTTTCCGTGAATTCACTGTGTTGCACGAAGCGTGGGGGCGTAATGCAGTTTCACAGGTTACTACAGACATTAGCTATGAGCCAACACAAATCCAGCTCCCATCAAGTGTTGTTTCTCTGTCCCAGAAACACAGACAGCCTGGTTTAATTCCTCTCCCGGCCTGGGAGGTAGGTATCACTCTGAATTTCATTTGTGGAAGATTAAAGGGAATCCCTGAAAAGTTAGCGATTTGTTCAAGGACATGAATGGCGAGGTGGGCATTTGAAGCCTACTTTGTTTGACTCCAAGGCCCAAGCTCTAATTCTATACTATGTGGATGAAAAATATTAGATAATATTTAAACCTACAAAACATACTTATCATAAACACTGAAGACCAGATGATTATTATTTTATCTATACATATAGAAGTTTTATGTACTAGAAATTTCAGAGTTATCACAGAAAATCAGAACTCACACGTTGGACCCTGATTTCAGACCTCACTTTCCCCCCTCTCACTTTCTCCTACTGCTGGAAACCCAGGCCATTTGTTTCCAGAAATGATGCTAGATGTTTTGTTCACTGGCCCAGACATGGAGTTACTGGACTATGAGGGCAGCCAGTTCACATGGCTGAGAGGAGGCATGAAGTGAGAGCCGTGGACAAGAAGCCAGGAGACCCAGGTTCCGAGCCAAGTAGCTGTGCCACTTAACTTCTCTGGGCCAAAGTTCCAACACTGAAACGCTAGGATTCCCCTTCAGTAACCTTCATTGGTAGCTTTAAAGTCAGGGCTGGGTCTCAGTTGCCCTGGTGCAAGTTGGGAATATCTAGCATCATGAGATGGAAGGCACCAGAAAAACAGAAGAGTACTCTCTTCCTGACATCCTTCTTCCAATGGTCCAGACCAGGGCTGTGTGGGCCAGGGTGGAGGGAGGGGCGAGGGGCGGGGGTGGGTTCCCATTCCCTGGTGGCCACAGAAAGTTAGAGTGTCGTCCAGGGTCTGGCAGGAAGGGCAGCACTGGCTTTGGGTCAGGATCAATCTTTCTCATGTGGGTCTGTCCTATGTGTTACAAGAGCCAGCATCCCTGAAGCTTGTCCACTAAAATGCTCACACAATATGCCCCACAAGGGACAAAGGAACCCTGACTTGGGGACCATTACCCATCAATCCCTTCATTTTATGGTCAAAGGGACATTCAGAGGGATCCAGTGACCTTGCCCAAAGTCACCCTTGCTGCGGTGACAGAGCTGGGACTAGATGCAAGTCTCCTGGTTAAGTTTTCTCTCTCTAACCTTGGGTAGCACCCAAATAGAATTACTGTCCTCCTTTAAAATTCCGTGCAATGTTATAATGTGCATAATATATCAGTGGAGTGGCACATGTATAAATAATAAATACATAAATATACATATATTGGTACACGCTCAAATATTTGTTTACTGATGGTATGCATGATAAAAAGTGTGGAGCCTGCCAGTTTAAACATCCTTTTCTATTTCTAACTCTAAGAAATGGCCAGAGCCGAAACCGGTTTGGCTCAGTGGATAGAGCGTCGGCCTGCGGACTGAAGGGTCCCGGGTTCGATTCCGGTCAAGGGCATGTACCTTGGTTGCGGGCACATCCTCAGTGGGAGGTGTGCAGGAGGCGGCTGATCGATGTTTCTCTCTCATCGATGTTTCTAACTCTCTATCCCTCTCCCTTCCTTTCTGTGAAATATCAATAAAATATATTTAAAAAAAAAAAAAAAAAAAGAAATGGCCAGATTGCCCTGATTTGCTTTATTCTTTATTTTTGCAGGATGAAACTGTAGGTTGCTCTCCTACAAAAAAGGTAAGTGTCAAATGCTAACCAAATCAGAAGTCTCTACATCGGCAGATTATCAAAGAATGCATGGGAATTCCACATTATCAGCCAGGTAATTCTAGTCATTTCACCACTTGCCAACCCAGTCTTTTGTTTATCATTCAATCCAAAGAAAATCAATCACCCAGTTTTAGGGACCGGTCCTGTCTCACGGAGGTCTCAAATGGTTAGAGGAAGTAAGAAAGGGGGGAGAGAAAGGAGTGGGGGAAAATCACCCACACAAAGGCTCTCCCACTAGTTTAAAAATTTCCTTTCCTTTTTAAGCTTCTTCACCGAGCTTTGGAACGGAGCTTAAATGACTGCAACCTTTAACGATGCTCCCCTGCACTTAGGAGGATGGAATTTGCCTGGGATGCTGGGTGGTCCTGCTCCTGCGGGAACTAAGCATCTTCTCTGGGTCTCGGTCAGTGAGAGGCAGATGCGGGAAAATCAGCATTCTGATCAAAAGGGTCCCCTGGATCCCGGGTTGGGGCAAGGGTTTAACTTTTCTCACGCATACTTACAAAGACCGCCGGAGGCTCAGGCTGCCCCTGCGAAGGAGAGGAAACAAAAGCACATGAGAAGGAAGGAAGGCCTGCGGGGTGAAATGAACACGCAGAGCCGTGGTCCCCCACCACGCCAGCCTCGGGCAGCTGCCCACACCGATTCTGCGGACCCTCACTCAGTGCCTCCTCGGGCAGGTATGCGGCTGAGGGCTCTCTGATCAGGACCTTGTCCAATGCTCATGGCAGCCCTATGATACGATACAGGGCGGAGGTTCCCAATCTCCCTCTGTTCACGTCACCTTGAGCATCTCGGAGATACTTGCACAGCAGCTCTACTCCAAAGCAGTGCCTAGCAGTTCCATTTCTTCAGGGGGTCAGTCATGTTACGCCCAAACGACTTGGCAGTACTAGCTCACACGGATGGAGCTGTTTCCTTTGAAAAGTTCAGATAAGCCGCAGCCCCCTGGGGGTTGGCTGCAGAGCCCCCGCAGCACCCTGGCACGCAGCCTGCCGTCAGAGACACACTATCTATGGAAGGATGCTATGGGAAACCCTGTATGTCGGTGAGGGAACTGAGACGGGTCAGGGGACCCACTGGTTGGATGTAATACAGGATCTGAACGTGAGTCCTCTGAATCCAGAGCCCACTCTGCCCTCCTGCCTCACTGCCCTCACGTCTAGTCCGTATTTCCACGCGTGCGCGATCCCCTGGCTCAAACCATCCTGTCCAGCTGAATGCCCCTCCCTCCTGCCTTTCCAGAAAGTGGCGGGCAGGCCTCAGTGCTCAGCCTCCAATTTGACCTCTTGTTCCTACAGGGATCCCTCCCGCTTCAGAACCTCAGTCGGTCTGCTAAGTGGCATGTTAGTGGCATCTGGCCTCCTGCTGCTCTCTATTGTTTAGTCAGCTGACTGGGGTTTCCCCAATAAGACCGACAGCTGCCCAAGAACAGGGCTCTGTTATCTCTGCTGGGCATCCAGCCGCAACCCTGAAAGTTACTGAAATCCGCAAGGTTGTCAAATGCTACCACCTGATAACACACTCTAACCGAGAGGATGTAGTTACCATAAAGGCAATGGCCACCAGGCATGTAGCTGACATGGCTGCTTTTACATGTGACCAAAGACTTACAGAGACACAATTTTACTTGGCACTCACAACAGTGCAATTATTATATCCTTTTTACGGGAGAAAGGTGAGGTGTAGACAGGATAAGTGACTTTGGCCAAAGTTACCCAACCTGTAAGTATAGGAAGGAGGCCTGTACCCCGGGGTGCTGTCCCTCCTGGCCTCTGTTTTATGTGTCCACCGCGGTGGCCGTCCCAGACACGCCGTGTAATGTGGAGTGCACAAGCCGAGGGGTCCGAGTGTCCAGCCCAGGTTCACAGATGGGGCAGGATCTTGATTTCAGAGGCACTATCCAGACTCTGAAACACCTGTCACCCTCCCTGCCTAGACAGTGCCGGCCACACCCACTGCAGGACCGGACGCTGGGGCTGAGACACTGCCTGGAACACTGCCGCCCTCGATGGGTCACAGGCTTGTTGGAAGTTCCAGGGCTACTGCCTAGGGGAGACCGAACCTCAGGTAATAGTTTCCTAGGTGAGGCCACCCCTTCCTCCCCTGTTAGGGTGGAGGGAACCACAGAGCGTGGGGCTGAGGGCTGCTGAGGCGAATGAGGAACAGTCTGAGCAAAAGTCTGAGATAAAAGCACATCATGCAAAGGGCACGCGAGCTGAAACTGTGCAGGACTTCCTTCGGAGTCACGAGGGCTCTGGTGACAGTAGCCAGAGCAGGGCCCTGGAGTGCGGGGTCTACAGGCGGCTCTGTTGCTTGGCAGGTATGACTTGGGGAAAGTCATTCGTCTCCGAGTCTCGGCATCCATCAGTAAAATGAGGTCATCGGATGGTGGCGAAGATGAAATGGAAGCACAAATGGAGAGCAGGGGGGATGGAGCCTGGCAGGTAACAGATGCGCAGTAAGGGATAGCTACTTATCACCCAGGACAAATAGGTTTCCGTGCGCGCCCGCAGGCAGGGATCCCGGGGAGTGACCCACAGGGCCACAGTATTCTGGGCAGCCCCCACGAACTCCTTGCAGGGATGGGGAAGGCTCTAGTCTGGCGGACAATTGCAGAATGGGGAAGGAGGAGGAAGACAGTGAGGGAGAAGCAAAGAGAAGAGGCCTAAGGCAGAGACATTCACCCAGACGGACCGGGACAGGAAACAGAAAAGGAAAGGATGGAGAGCCAGCAACTGGTTAGTGGAAGGACAGGCTGGAGGAGGAAAACAGGCAGGATGGACCCTTTGAGTGTACACGGCAAATGACATCATTTTCTTCTGCACTGTGTCGCCAGGCAGGGGGTGAGACACAGCTGTGTCATATTTACGGATAAAGCTTTATTGAGATTTCACAAAAATCAGAGTTGAACTTTTGGAAGAAAGGAAGGGAAAACAGCTGTAAGGCAGATGTCTTCTCGTGTGATAAACGGGGTGGGTTGAGTCCAGGATGCGAGGGCTGACGTCCGAACTCTTTCTTCGTGTGGCTGCCTTTGGAGGTGCAGACACACGTCTACACGAAAGGCACCCACACATTCGCGAGGACCACACGACATTGTTACTGTCTCTACACATACAGCAGCACCCCGCCCCCTCCCATCAGAAACCCTCCTGAGTATCTGGGAAATGCCAACCCCGGGTGTGCCAGGCGGGCCGCCGGGATGGGGTACTCACGGTGGCGGAGTCCTGGCCCAGCTGCACGCTGCGGTTCCGCTGCCGCAGGGGTTCATCGGCGCCGACCACAGAGTAAGAGACCTGGGAAGGTGCAGACAGTGGGTGAGGGCAGCGCAGGGCTTCCCCACCGGATCTGGGTCTGGGTTCTAGGGGCACTCACATCCCAGTGGGCTTTGGGGTGCCCTGCCTCACCTCACACACACTACAAGGCAACTGACATCACACACAGGGCCAGGGTCACCTCGGAAGCCTGCAGCGGCCAGAGGCAGGCTCTCGTCAGTGAGGTGGGATGGACTGGCTGGAACCAGTTCCTGTTCCTCACAACCACGCTCTCAGGTAACCTTGCATTTTCCCACCCTGGATACAACCTGAGTCGGGAGACACATTTCTCTACTCTAAGAAGACAATAGGACAGGGGCGTTGATGAATGGCTACCCTCCCTTGTTGAAATGGGAATGCGGGCCCAGTGCAGCCAGCTCTCCCGATTGCCCCCAGAGAGCTGAGAACTCCAAATATTTCTCTGAAATCTTTTGACTCCTAAAAGGTGACTCATTTTAAAAAGTACTGTTCAAAATAAACACCTTGGGGGCTCCAGCCAGTCCGATCTGCAACCTGTGGAAGGCAGGAACGCATTCTCTCTTCCCTCCTCCACTTGGCCGGCCCACCCCTTCCCCCTGGTTCAGATGTTACGTTACTTTGTACAAATGGACAACATGCCACAGTGACTCCCTGGTATTCCCCATGTTCCTGCTACTTGACTGCAGGCAACTGGGTACAGGAACCGTGTCTTCTACTTATTTTAATTTTTCCGTTCCCTGAGCAGAGGAAGGACAGGGTAGATCCTAACTGACCTTCCGGGCACTTACAAATGACCTTGAACAGGAAACATTTCCTCTGGCTTCAGGAGGGAAAAGGGGGCCGTGATCGAGATGCGCGGCTGATGGGAGGAGGTCATACCAGGAGGAGCAAAGATGATAAGGAGCACCCGGTTATCCCAACGCACCCACCAGAACCCCGTGCCCAGGTACTCACGGTGTACCCAACGATGGGGTGCCTGGGATGCCCTGGCATCTTCCACTGGATGCTGAAAGCCGTACAGTTCAATGCGTCCAGCACGACATGCAGAGGAGGCCCCACCTTGCCTGTTTTGTTTTTGCCAAAACAAAAGAGACTGTGTTAGAGGTCCATGAACCCTGGGGACTTGCACAGGACGGAAGAGAGGGCACCTAGAGGTGGAGAGCCGGCAGTGCAGCCGTGTCTCAGGTATGGCGTCACTGCTGTCCCCTCCCAACCTGGCATTGAAAGGGAAATCAGCCCAGCTCTTGCCCCTCAGTCGCTTTTGTAACTGCTAATACCTTAGGGACAAGCAGCGGGACATTCAAATGTTCTCACTTGACTCTAGGACAGCCGTGGGCAAACTACGGCTCACGGGCCGGATCCGGCTGTTCTATGTGGTTCTCTTGCTCTCCCCTCCGCTCCTTTACTTTGAATTTATATTAGTTCACACAAACACTCCATCCATGCTTTTGTTCCGGCCCTCCGGTCCAGTTTAAGAACCCATTGTGGCCCTCAAGTCAAAAAGTTTTCCCACCCCTGCTCTAGGAGCTTGGAATGTATTTAAGCAAGATAATAAATTTTTTTTAACTCAGTAGCATACAAATGTTTTATACATGAAGTATATAGACATATCTTTATATAGCCAGTATATTCCCATTGCAGAATGTTTCAAAATATGGTTAAGTGTAAAATGGGGGTTAGAAAATATCAAGTGTTTTACTATACATTTACCTTAAGTAATTTTATACTTACACATAATACATGGAATGTCCATAAAAACAATACATGCAGATTGCCAAAATTTAGAAAATACAGAAATAATAATAATTTCACCATTCAGAAATGAGTCTCGTTAATAATTTAGTAGAGTATACCTCCTTTTAGTCACCTGCAATTTTTAAAATATTTATGTATGCATATTGCTTTTATTCTATTTATTGCTGGATTTATTATACACACTAAATATATAATACTACAAGATTCGTGCACTTGGGGGGAATCTCTCAGCTCAGTCTGCACCCTCTCGCAGTCTGGGAGCCCTCAGGGGATGTCTGACTGACAGCTTAGGCCTGCTCTGCTCCCCATAGGGAGTGGGCCTAAGCCTTCAGTCGGACATCCTTAACACTGCTGTGCTTGCAAGCCTTGAGCCTGGCTTCTGGCTGAGCGGCATTCCCCCTGTGAGAGCGCACTGACCGCTAGGGGCAGCTCCAGCATTGAGCATCTTCCCCCTGGTGGTCAGTGCACGTCATAGCAACCAGTTGTTCCGCTGTTCAGTCGATTTGTATATTAGCGTTTTATTATGTAGGATATATTTCCAGTTTTAAACCCTGGCTCCTTAGGACAGTTCTGATTCTAAATGATGTCACACAACTTTGTCCCCTTGGGTTCTTCGTAGTGGGAGCTAGAGGATTATTGCCACAGGGCTAAGGGACATGAGGTGAATGGCCTAGCCAGGTCTCACAACATCCAGGGGAGGAGTGAGGGGCACATGACCAGAATCCTGGCTTCATGTCTTCATGAAGATTATAACCTCGAGCTGGTGGGGAAGCCCAGTGCTCTGAGATGCTGCCTTCACATAGACTTGCTCCTCTGTCCCCACATACCAACTGGAAGACTATTTCTTTTTTCCCAAAATAACTAATATTTATATGATGCTTTATTTATTATTATTATTTTGATTTTCAGATCATTTTAGAAGCAATAAAATTGGAGAAATATTTGGAAACCATATATCTGTTAAGGGATTATTACCCAAAATGTAAAAGGAACTCCGACAACTCAACAGCAAAGTACTAATAATCCAATTTAAAAATGGGCAAAGGATCTGAATAGACATTTTTCTAAAGAAAACATACAAATAGCCAACAGGCACATGAAAAGATGCTCAACATCACTAATTAATCATCAGGAAAATGCAAATCAAAAACCACAACGACTCACACCTGTTAGAATCTATAATAATAAAAGTGTAATATGCTAATTAGACTGGACGTCCTTCCGGATGTCCTTCCAGATGAAGCCGGGGCTGCGAGGGAAGCCTGGGTCCAGGTGCCTTCCAGGGGCTGGAGGGAAGCCCAGATCCCAGGTGCCAGAGGGAAGCCGGTGACGGCAGCTGGGGGAAGGAAGGCCTATTCTTGCATGAATTTTGTGCATCGGGCCTCTAGTGGTTATTATAAAAAAGACGAGATAACTGTGACAAGGATGTAGAATAGATAACCCTTGTGCACTGATGCAAGATGGTATCCATGGGACAAAAGGCAGAGACAAGATAGAGATGTTCTTCCTTTTTCCACTCCTTAAGGTTGGTGTTCTGGGTGATTCTGCCCAACCTCCTCTTCTCAGTTCCCACTATGCCCTCTACTTGGGTGCTCTCATCCCTGCCAGTCGCTACCACATATATGCTGGTGGCTCCCCAGTCAATTTCTGCAGCCCAGCCTTCCCATTCAGAGGGGCAGGCCTATGTACCCAACTGCCAAGTGGACCCAGATGTCACCTGGGCCCTCAAAGTCAACCCATCAAAACTGAATTCATCATCTTTCTCTTCAACCTGAGCTTTTCCAGTAATCGGTGTCCTGATAAACAACATCACCATCCACCATGGCTTCCAGAAACCTCACTGTCAATATCAAACATCACAGGATACCCATCCTCTCCTATTCATTCAGAATCCTCTTCAACCCGGTGCCTGGAGCAACACTACCACTGTTCAGAGCTGTGTGCACAGTGGAACCTGTTGGCCATTGGTCAAGACTTCCCTGCTGGTTTCTCCAACCTTTCTGGATCCTAAGAGATAGTTCCCTTCCTGCAGCCTCTACAGCCTGCACACCCTCTGGAGAATATGTGTTAGTAAAGCAAATGAAACCTTTTTTCTTGCAAAGTGGTTGAATGCAACACTAAGGCTGTTGGGGCCCAAGGACCGGTGGCTTTCACACTTGTGAGTAGGAAGGGTACATGAATGGCCCTCTGGTTGGAAGGAAGCACAGAGGCCTAGTCTGAAGGCACATTTGCTTAGGGAGCACTGCATTTTTCTCCTGGTGTATTGGTTTGAAATGTCCTTGAGGGTAGGGCACGTCTCCAGCTGGGGGCGCTCTGAAGCTGTATTTGCAGACCAAGCATACTGCTTATACACAGATGGTACAATTATTGGCCTATTTATAAAACAGGGTAGGCTAAAGGCAAGAGTAAGACAGAAAGTGCCTCCTGCCCAACACCCTCCTTACCCCCCGACCCCCCAAGATAAAGTCCAGGCAGGGAAGGGTAGAGGACCAGAAGGCCAGAGACACCAGCGGGCAAGTCTTGCCAACATGGCTTGATGTCAGCTTAAGAGACATCTTTGTGGTCCTAATGGGGTGAGCCAAAGTATTTCCCCAAATCTTTTCCAGCTACCCGAATGAAAGATGAGAGTGAAACTAACTCTTCTCACATCTCTACAATTTCTGAGCCTCCAGGAGAAAAGTCTAATCTTTGGACAAGCCAAGGCCCAGCTGCATTTTCCAAAAAGTGTGAATGAAGCAAAAAAGTTTTGATAATGGTTATAGCATTGAGGTCTTCTGGGATACCAGTGCTTCCTCAATACTAAAAAAATCATAGTAGACCACTGACATGTGGACTGAACAAGGTTTAAGCAGTTAGATGCAGAACAACACTCATATTTAACCAACAATGGCTGCAATGACAGAGAAGTATATTACACACTAGAAGGCTAGTTTTAAAGAGTTGTAGCCTTTAAAACCAGTATGATGCATTTACACAATATGTCCCGGAGCTGTGTTCTCGTAAGCTAAAGCTATACTTCTTAAGAGATAGAGAAAGACAGTGTTTCTTTGCCAAGAGGGAGCTGTATTCCTGGGCTCTCTTCTTCAGAGGGCTTTCAAAACTGTATTAGGGTTTTATACCAGAAAACTCTGAATAATTAGGCCAGTTTCTATGGTAATTGTATTTCATAAAATACTTCAACTTCCTGAGCAAAATTCATCTCTGATTCAATTAGTTTTGTGATCCAATTCATAAAAACACTTCAAAATGCAAATAAAAATATCATCTGTGACAGAAATACATTGCTAGCTTTTTAGTTATTTGATTTTCACGGAATGAACCAAGTTATATTCACTGATGCGCTGGAAAGTGCCCAGACTAACTAAAAATAGTCAGGAAATTCTGAATAGGAAAAAAAACCCCACCTTATTTCCATCTTTTTGAAGTTTGCTCCAACCATTATTACTAAAGTAGCACTATGAATATGTAACCACAGATCTGCCACTAGGGCTAATTCCAAGGTGATGCCTTCAAGGCAGGAGTAAAAATGTGATTTTAAGACACAGGCCAGTGTTTGTTCCAATTACTCGGGGATTCCAGAAATTCTCAGACACTGAGGAGCAGCACGAAGTGTTTTCCAGAGCCCTGCCAGCTCCATTTGGGGGGTCAGGGGGTAGCGTTCACATCACAATTGTGTTTCCCTTTGAAATCTACCACGCCAGTGTATAATTCTAGAGTGTAATTCCAGAGAGTGGTCCACCATTCCACAGTATAATTCCAGAGTAATCCACCAACACTCCAGAGTATAATTCCAGAGAGTAATCCACCAACACTCCAGAGTATAATTCCAGAGTGATCCACCAACACTCCAGAGTATAATTCCAGAGTAATCCACCAACACTCCAGAGTATAATTCCAGAGAGTAATCCACCAACACTCCAGAGTATAATTCCAGAGTGATCCACCAACACTCCAGAGTATAATTCCAGAGTGATCCACCAACACTCCAGAGTATAATTCCAGAGTGATCCACCAACACTCCAGAGTATAACTGCAGAATGTAACCCACCACTTCAGGCTAACCACTCCCCATGGCCGGAGTGTGGCATCCCAGACCAAGAGGACATTCCTGCTGAGAATCCTGGACCCACCCCCCTCACTACCCTGAATACCCAAGACTCCAGATTCCCTACCCAGAGAGCCCTGAGCCCATTTCCTGGACTTCCCTGGGTCTGTCCTTCTGAGCGTGACCATGCTGCTGGAGCGTGTACCCTCAGGGGCAGGGGTGGCCAATGGATTGCAGTTTGCCAGGATGGGTGATAGACAGAGCTTGCAGGCTGAGGTGTCCACATCCACACCCAGGAGCACCCTTCAGCGAAGGGCAGACCAAGAGATGCACCAGGCCAGGGCTCAGGGACCAGTAGTCTTCACGTCGCCTCTTTTCAAGTGGAAGTTCAAGGAGTCTGAGAAATCCAAATTTGAACGAGGTCTTCCAGATAATGATGAAAATACATTTGTCAGGATAGAAGGAGAGAAAATATCACATCTCACAGTTTGTTAGCTTATTGAATCAATTGTGAGTTTCTACACAAATGATTATGTGGGTGTCCTTTTGAACTCCCCACCTACCTCTCTCTGAGCCCCACTGTGAGTCCCATTTTCCCAAGTGATCTCATTCAGTTCCACAGCATCAGCATCCACAGACACCAATAAAATGTACCTTTTCAAGTAGTTCCATGTGGATGTCTAGCTGGTCTTCTCAGCCTTGATGGCTCACACACCCCAAACTCCAAACGTCCCAGATGGAAACCATCATCCTCAGTCTCCGAATCTCTCCCCTCCCATATTCCCTGTGATCCAAAACCTGGGAACATCTTTAATTCCCCTCTCTCTCTTATGTCCTAATGCAGCTCTCCATGCTGTCCAATAGTCCAGAGAATGTGACCACAATGAGGGTCCTTGTGTGGAAAGAGAATCACTATGAGAACACCACAGTGATCATTGCTGCAGACAAAATCCATGGGACAATAAAAACCCCAGTGGGGGAAGCTTTCATACAGAGAATATTTGCATAGCCTCAAAGCATTTCATCAAAAATATTTACTAATTATTGTGGTGATTTTAACACATGTCCACAAATTATTTTCTTTTCTTCCTCTAGGATAGCGATTTTCAACCGGTGTGCCACAAGAATTTTTAAAATATGCAATACCTGACTATTTTGTCAGGGACACTGACCTCTTTTCCCTTAGACTGTCAAATAAAAAAAAAATGACAACACAACAATAGCTGTCCAGTGTGAATGAATCAAAATTATACTTTTTTTTGTCAGAGTGGCAAGAAATATACCATGTTTTGGTGTGCCACAGAATTTTAGTAATTATGTGTGCCATGAGATGAAAAAGGTTGAAAATCGCTGCCCTAGGAGATGGCACGTAACTTCCCCCACTTGAGTGTGGGCTGGATTTAGTGATTCACTTCTAATAAATCGAGTATGCAAGGGAGAAATGGTAGCGTTAGTGGAGAAACCTGCCATCCACCCCTTTCACCAATGATCAAGGTTGACATCACCAATGGAGAGCCACGTTGATATTGTTCATGATGAGACAGGAAGGACACTTCACCTGTCTGGTGTCCCTGCCGCAGTCTAATCGTTAGAAAATATTCGACAAATTCAAATTGAATGACACACTACAAAATAATTAACCAATACTCTTCACAAGTGCCGAGGACATGAAAGACAAAGACGGACAATCTGCCGCAGACCGAGACTAAGGAGATAGGACCCAAAAAATGCAACGTGCTTCCCTGGATTAGATATTAAAATAGAAGAAGACACATTTGTAGACAGACTGATAAGATTTGAGGGAGGACTGTCCTTTAGTTCAGCGGTCGCCAACCGGGGATCCGCGGACCACTGGTGGTCCATGAGGCCCGAAAGGCTGGCGACCGCTGCTCTAGTTAATGGCATGTACCAATATTAACCCCGTGGTTTGTATGAGTATATCCTGGCAATGCAGGATGCTAACATGAGGGGAAGCTGAGTTATGGAAATTCTATGCGATTGCTACAACTCTTCTATCAATCTGAAATTAATCTCACAATAAAACCACTGAAGAAAAAATGTAGTTTTTTCATCAGAATCCAGCAGGAGAGCCTTGTTCTCTCAGGTAGGGCTCCTCTGACAGGGCAAGGCTGCCTCCTGCCTGGAACGCACCTGTCCCCAGCCTGAAAGTCAACCACAGAGAGCCGATGGCATCCCTCACTGCCGCTTGCAGCAGCTGAGCAGCCACTGTAACTCCCTGCCGAGGGCAGCTCTCGCTCTTTCTTGTCCTCTCTGGGCTGGGTTTCTCTTGTTTCCTCCTGCCAACCCTGCCCCGCGCCCCCCCCCCCCCCCACACACACACACACTGTAGGTAGCAGATCTGGGCGTGGTGCCCAGGCTACACCTGACTTAGGAGCAGCGTCCCCCTTCCCTTGTGCTGGGCCGGAATCTGGCCTCTGCAATTTGCAGGATGGCAGCAAGAAGCATTTTGCCAAACCTTCGCCTGCGGCTCCTTCCTGGCAAAGCATTGAGTTAGTGGCACACGAAGCTTCATGGTCAAGAAGCTGCGTAAGCTTGTTTTAAACCACCAAAGGCTTAAGGTTTCTTATCCTTCAGGGAACAGAGATAAACAGTCATTTAAAAAATGACTAAAGCAACCACCGCCATTTCTCAAAATGCTGGAAACTTTGAGAACAGTAGGCTCATAGTTTTGGCATATGGATTGGCTAAGGATGATAATGGTTGCAATTTATTGACCATCATCTCAAAGCCTGGCGGTCTTCAGCATTTTACAGAGTCCATTCCATCAGCCCCAGGACCATAGGATCTGTTTGGGCAAATAAGAAAGAGATTCCTCTCCCTGCCACCTGCAGGGCCCCCCCCCCCCCCGCCCCCCGCCCCCCCCCCCCCCCCCCCGCCGCAGACCCCCAGGCCAGGAGAGGCTTGGCGAAAGGATGGAATTCCCACCCAGGTGGTTGTATTCTCACTCACTCATGTGATCCTTGGCCACATTCCTGATATCTGTAACTCTTGGTTACACATAACTGGCCCACCATTGTGTAAGTTACTTTTTTTTTTTAATCCTCACCCGAGGATATTTTTCCATTGATTTTTAGAATGGAAGAGAGAGGGAAAGACAGAGAGAAACATCGATGTGAGAGAAACACATCGATTGGATGCCTCCTGCATGTGCCCCAACCAGGGCCCGGGCTGGGGAAGAGCCTGCAACCAAGGTATGTGCCCTTGACTGGAATCGAACCCGGGACCCTTTGGTCCGCAGGCTGACACTCTATCCACTGAGCCAAACTGGCGAGGGCTGTAAGTTACTGCTTTTAATGCTTTCAACAGATCTGCAAGGTAGGTGACATCATACCCACTTAAATGAGGAGACTGAGGGAAGACAATTATTAACATGTTCAATTCAATAGAAAATGGAATAGCCAGGATTTCATCCCAGCAGTAGAAATTCCACCCAAAATAGATATTTTCAATCACTTCCAGGATCATATGACGGAAGAACCGTTGGAACTGCGGTGGGTGGGAACAGATTTGCTCCGCGAGACAGGAAATTGCGGCAAAAGTCATATCAACTGCATATCCCTTTATTCTGCCCTGGGACCAAGACTGCAAGTCTTGCCTTGCCCTCCACCCTTTCTTAGTAGCATCTTAAATGGTAACATAAGAAAATGGGGAAATTTTATTTTCCCTGATTTAGGATTGGGGGGAAACTGACCTGGCAAGGCTACTCCCCAGAAGAGAAATAGCAGGAGCCGCTGAATTGGACCTTAGGTCTCAAGGAGGCTCAGGGGTTAGTGAGGAGCAAGTAATGGGAACGTGGGCTTTGGAAGCAGCAGAATGTAATGGAATTAAGCCTGCAAGATGGAGAGAATGGATGACTAATATTCAATAAAAATGGCCAAACTTACAAAATGTGGAAATGGAGAAGAACAACAGTGAACACTTACTGACTGCTCATTATATGTCAGGGATTGTTCTAGAGGCTTTGGATGGATGGATTCACCAATCCTCACGACGACTCTGTAAGGTAGGTACTAATATTGTCCTGTTTCAGGGGTGAGAACTCTGGGAAGGAGCGGGGGGAAGGAGCTATTCCAAGGTGATGGAGACCGACCATGAACTGAGGACAACCCCAAAGCCTTGGGGAACAGGGCAGAGAACTTCGTGCCAAATGTAATCGACCAGCTAGGAACGAGGGAACCCCAGAGACATCTGGGCTAACCTAGTAATAAAGACAAAGAAAAATAACTACTTTTATTTCTGTGCTTAAGCACTTGACACATATCTTCTCATCCAATCTCCGCAAAGAACCCCATTTTACAGAGGAGTAAACTGAGGCGGAGAGAGAGCCAATAGGTTGCCCCTACCGCATACCTCGTAAGTGGAGCTAGGAATCCAGGGCGGCTGGACTCCAGGAACCAAGCCTTGTGATCATTCGACTTTCCCATCCCCCCTCTTGGTGAGGACACCAAAATCCTTCTCCCCCTCTGATGCTTCTCGTCCCTGGTCACCTGTGCAGGTCTGTTCAGTCAGGAGATGAGGTCTTAGGATTAAGTAACAAAGCACAGTGGAAGCACCTCGCACGCAGGCTTGGAAAATATAAACTGTACATAACACATATTCTCAGATGAAGGAAGGCAGGCCCAGGGTGGCGTTAGAGCCTGTGAAGGGACAGAAATAGCAGCAACACTGACCATGACTACAGGACTTATGATCTCAATGAGGAAAAAAGATAGACATAGTGGAAACAATAAAATATGAAGTTGTCGACTGCCCAGCACAGCAAAGCATGTCCTCGGTAACAGAGAAGAGGGGCTGGCGTCGCTAAGGACTATAAAATCTAAGTTAGAAAATCAATGCCCAGTAAGTGAGATTTGAGATATGCAAAGTCACCTTAAAGAGATGGGGTGCTAAGACTTGACTGAAGTACCGGGCCAGCAATCATGGCGGAGTCCTGGCCGGGGTTCATGTCCGTCAGCCCATGCTCATGTCAGACCAACAGTGACATATTCTGACACTTGCTCTCAGTCAGGGCAGGCTAGGTCATGTCGCTGTAATAAATGACCCCCAAACAGAGAGGCTTACAATAATAAGGATTAATTTGTCATTCATTCTGCAAAACTGCTGAGGCTCCAACTCTCCTCCATGCTGCCCACTGCGGGGCTCAGGCTAATGGAGCCTGGGCACCGTGTACTGGTTCTTCAAGCTTCTTCCCAGCAGGGACACATGTCATTACCACTCACCTTCATGGAGCAGAGCAGGTCACATGGCCCCACCTGAGCTCAAGATGCCAATATCATAGATGAACATTATCAACCCGTCAAGGTGTGAGAAAAGATGCTATTCCTTGGTGGGGGGCGGGGAGGGGGAGATGGGGATTCATGTGGAACACAGAGAAAGCAGAGGCAGAGGCAAAGGATAGGGGTACCCACCTAAGCTCTGTCCAGGGGAGCTAACGCCTGGGAGGCCTTTTACATCACCGAGTATCTCCTTTCCACAAATACCCATCACGCTGTGACACGTTCAGGTCCCAAGGATAGGCAAGGAAAAGAAGACTATTAGGCATTTGTAAGTATCTATTGCCCATATCCTCACAGTCACATAATTTTTCTGGCTTTGCTGGGCCTCTCTCTTGAAATAGTGGACTTAAAATGTCCTTTAACTATAATTAAAACACCATGGTATTGGCATAGGAATGAAGAGGCAGATCAATAGGAAAGAACAGATAGCCCTAGAATGTATAAAAAAAAACTTAATTTATGATTAGAGAGGTATCTGGGATCAATGGGGAATGGAAGAACTATTCCACAGATGACAGAACAGTTGGTTAGCAAATCAGAAGAGAAAATCAATTTCAAGCCTTAATTCATACCACACACCAATATAACTTAACTCCGGATGGATTAAAGAATTAGAGGAATTTACATTTATGAACCATAAAACAAAAAGACTCTCCCCCTTTCACTCCAATCACCCCAGATGTTTACTTTTAAGTTTTTGTTAATAGAACAAATCATACTCAAAATAAACAGGTTACCCAACAAATTAAAAACAAAACATTTCTTCCTGTCAAAACAACAACAGAAGATAAAATATAACCTGGGGACAAATATTTACACACAGGGAAAAAATGGTGTCATTTAAAGTATAAAGAACTCATACAAAATTCAACAGGAACAGTTTACAGTTTATAGAGAAAAATGGACAAAGGGCATGCACAGACTAGAAAGGATAGGTTTAAAATCCGCATGCAGAAAAATCCTCAAAACACATGAATATTAAAGTACAACTTACTGCAACCCGCAGGGCCATTGCTTATCTATAAATTGAAATAAGGTTTTAAAAAATGATAAAACCCACTTCTACAAAGGATGTGTTTTTAAATATTTTGATTGTAGTTTTACTTGATATAACTCTTTTGGAAAGTAATTGGGTAACGTATGAAGACTCTTAAATATATACTACTATGACCTAATACTTGTACTTCTCACAATGTATTCTAAGGAAATAATCTCAGATATGGGAGAAAAAGTCTTATGCACAAGCATGTTCATCTCAATATACCGAAAAGTTAAAAACAACATGAGCCCTGGCCAGTATGGCTCGGTTGGTTGGAGCATCATTCCATGCCCAAGTTGCGGGTTCGATCCCTGGTGTGGGGTGAGGAGGAGGGCATACATCATTTTGTATGCAGCATTCTCTCACCTCTCTCTCTCTCTCTCTCTCTCTCTACCTCTCTCTCTCTCTAAAAAAAAATCAATAAAGACAAACAAACATGAATTCAGGCAAGAATGTTTAAGTGAATTATAGTAATTATATGTAATCAATGGCCTATCATTAAAATTATTAAAATGATGTTTACAAAGAGCTTATAATAACATGGAGAGAGGCTTCTGTTAGGATGTTATGGGAACAAGGCAGCCTACAAAATGCATGTACATACAATACAAAATTATACCGAGCAAAACCCCGAAAAAAAATCAGCAAAAGTTTATTGAATGTGGCTCAAAATGATTAATTTTTCTTTCTACTTTCCCAGATGTTTAAATTTTCTATAAAGTGCCAAAACCGGTTTGGCTCAGTGGATAGAGCGTCAGCCTGCGGACTGAAAGGTCCCAGGTTCGATTCCGGTCGGGGGCACGTGACTTGGTTGCGGGCACATCCCCAGTATGAGGTGTGCAAGAGGCAGCTGATCGATGTTTCTCTCTCATCGATGTTTCTAACTCTCTATCCCTCTCCCTTCCTCTCTGTAAAAAATCAATAAAATACATTTTAAAAAATGTGTCTACTGAGACTGAAGAACTAAATTTAAAAAAATAATAATAATAAAAATAAATAAATAAAGGCGGAATAACATCTAACACATCTAGCTGCCAGGTGTGCTCTGTCTAAGCCCATATATCATCCTGTCACTAGGTGTTATTATTATCCCTACTTTACAGATAAGAATCTGAGGCACAGAGAGATAGAGCGACTTTTCCAAAACCACACACAGCTGGTGAGTCTGTGATGGAGCCAAAATGTAAACCAAGACAGACAGGCTCCAAAGCCTGTGCTTGTAACTACAGTGATGATGACATTTAACTCTTGCAACAACCCATGGAGACCATTTGACAGATGAGAACACTGAGGCTTTGAGAATGGTAACTGACTGTAGTTACAGGACTAGCAAGAAAGGAGCTAGTCTGTGAACTCGGGCATGCCAAGTCTGCCCTCCACCCCTTCCTAACCACTGGGCAAACTGCCTGGCTCACCAGTACATACAGTTCCCAGACTTGCTTCCTTTTCCTTCTACGGCCCCCTTTTCCTTAGTTAAGAAAGTATGCATTGAACGTCCACGTCAGCCCTTCCTTCTGTTTCTCCTCTTTTTTGGCTTTCCTTCCTCAGCATCTGCAATTCTAGGCTTGCTAACTGCTCCAAGTTCACGATTTGATAAGGAGCTTAGTGAGAAGGGAGTGCAAATGCATTGCAATGTTTTGTAGATGTCTTTATTTCCGTTCTTGCTTCCATTAAAACAGAAAAAAATTCAAAACAAAACAAAACAAAACACACAGATGGATGCTGCATACAAAATGACATTAGTGACAAACCCCTGGTTCCAAGTAGGGGAGAGAAAGGCAAGGGGCCAGGTGGGGTGGGGGGCAGTAGGAAGTAAGCTGACCCACATCTGGCCACCTCTGGAAGGTGCCTCCCTATCAGCGTTCTGGCACAGAATGACACCTGAGATGGTCACTCTGTGGTAGTTTTCACACGTGAACAGCTCTTGGAGAGAAGGAAAGAGTTTATCGGCCAAACTGGGTTTAAAGGGGGCACGTCAGATAAAATGCCTATGAGATCGAAATCTTAAGTCAATGTCACGACATTTTCAACCTTGCGCTTTGTTTGAACACTGTCTGCAAATTCAGGCCAAAAGGGTAGATGATAATGGCCTTAAATTTATGTAACACATTCGGAAAAATTTGACATTTTAATGCAAGGCATTAGGAAAAAATTATTTTTCTCTTTTTAGTGGTTAATTTATAACATTCCAACAAAGAAATGCCTAGAGAAGGGGGAAAAGTATGAAGAAGGGGATGGGAGTGTGCAACATCCTCGCATGAAAATAAAGAATAATTATAACAGACGTTTTGAGCCCTTACGTTTCACTGGGGTCTGAGCGATTCAACTCAGTACAGAATACGTGTAACTCGTTTACTCTTCACAATGCTCACAGGCAGGAGGTGTTATTGTCATTCCCATTTCACAGATGAGGACATTGTGGCACACACTGTACAGCTAGCAAGTGACAGCAGGAGTTGGGCTCTGCTGAATGGCCCCAGAGGCCACAGCTCTTGGCCACTCTGCACTCGGCAGAGAGCAACCTCAGAGCCAAACAGACTTAGCGAAATGGCAAGATTACACTGTTCAGAGCCTTGGAGGAAGAAGAGCTCGAGAAGCGCATAGCAGGTCTCCCAGGTCTGCTAAAACACTTGGAATGAGCTCTTGTTCCAGGGAAGATGTCCCCGCTAGTGTCCAGGCCTGTGGTCCTCACACATGTGGCACCCTCGAGGCCCTAACAGTACCGGCTCCTGCGAACTCCTCATTGTGGCTCACTGAGCCATTCCCTGTCAGGCTGACAGTGCAGTTTGGGGCTGTGTTGTGGGGTGCGGAGGCATTTGGTGTTACTGTGTAGTGTCGGGGATCTCATTCATTAAAGCGAAAGGCAGGTTGGACTTGACCTGCCCCTGCAAAGAACTGGATTTACTATCTGATAGTGGACAGTGTGTCTGTCCCCTTTGCCTGTTGTATCAGAGGAGCGAGAGGGATGAGGCAAGTGCAACCAGGGATCGAGGCAGAGAGAAAGGCCTTCCCACAACATCAGCGGCAACCTTGGCTTGTGCGCTGTGGCACCAACACTGCGCATGGATATCCATAGGGCGGCAGGGCTCCACTGGAACAGACCAGCCCAAGGTGACTTTTCTCACGGGTCTGAGAAATAATGCAAACTCAGCCGCGGAACTTCAGTGCATATGTAAGCAGAATAAATAGAGTTACGTGAAAGAAAAAATGAATATAAATTACAGAATAGCGACAATAGCAGCAATGCAATTCCAAGAGATGGCCCCGAATATGGAGCTTTAAAAGCCAGCATTGGGGACTGGCCATGGCTTCCCTGTGAGCTTAGCGGCCAGGCCACCAACCACCAAGACTTCAGCCTAAACTAGGTAGCCATCAGGCCTCAAATGGGTTTTCTGCTGGGTCCCCTGTCTCAGAAAAGATATTCCCAACAGACTTCATGTTGAACTTAGATTTGTAGATTGACTAATAATTTGGTGGCCCTTCAAAATGATACTGTCTTTTTAAAATATGGTGGTGACTCAAAAAAGATTTCTGTTCACTAGGCTTAGACTTGTACAAACCAAATAATTTCATAGGTTTCTTTCTACTTCCGTTCTAGGGATGCCACGATGAACTAGCCAACACCAAAGGTCTCTGCAAGTCCGACTGTTCTGATTACTGCTGTCTGCCGACAACCAGGACAGCCGTGCCCACCCAGTGTCTGGTGGGTGAGTGCTGCCTCTGCTGGGGTCCCCCCTCCCCGTTCTTCCTGTGTAGAATGCCCGTTATTTGGACATTTAATGTCCCAGAATGGGCATTACTTTTCTTATCTTTTCTTTCCTTTTTGCCTTCTCTTTGCTCTACTTTCCAAAAGCTTTCTCCAACTTTCTTATTAATCCTTGTAATGAGTTTTTAATTTCTGGTATCGTATTAGCAAAATCCCAGAACTCTTATTTTTTTTATTCCCCCTCCCCCCCCCCACACACACACACATGCCCTGGTTAGTATTTCCTTTTATATACTATCCTGCTCATCTCTCATGGTTGCAATGGTGGCAATATCTTATCTCTAAGGATCTGAGTGAGTACTTTTTTGATGTGTTTCTTTTACTAGTACATAGTTTTCCTTCTCATAGACCCCATGTCTTCCAAGTGAGCCTTTCTGTGGTATAATTTTGGTTTCTATCGTTCACGTTAGACATCCTTCAGATGCCTGAGAAGCTGTGATTATCTGCTCACATTTAGATACTGAGGAATAAAAAGCTCATTGTAAACTTGTGGGTGTTAGTGGGGCTCCCTGACTGTGAACTTTACTGTCGCTGTTGGGACAGTTTTTAATGCCGATATTGTTAAGTCATTCCTCTTAGGCTGGTCAAATCCCAGAGAGGGGTCCTCCAATATCTGACCTGAAAGGGGGAGTCTGTCTGCCAACAACATGGGAGATGAGTAAGGAAGGCTGGAGGGCTCGGCATCCTGTGTACACATTTTCCGTGTGGTGCCCACATCGCTGCGCGCTGCCCGGGGAACCGTGAAGAAGGATGATCAATACATAGGCTTCAGCTTTAGCTGTATCGCCTGGCAATTCAGCTCTGGCCCAGGCTTGCATGGCTCACTCAGCAAAACTTAGAAGCCCTGCAGATACCTGGATCCATCTCCCTACAGGGAATTTCAGGGGCTCTTTTGTTAACAAGAATTCCCTTGAGGGTTTTATCTCATCCACCCCATCCCAAAGTATCTTTATCAAAATGTATCTTCGAATCATAAAGAACTCTCTCTGAGGAGTATTCTGGTAACTGCAATCGCCTTCATCTTATATTTCCAGAGAAACTTTTACTTCCCTGGGATATCTTAGTACTCCTTAGGCGACTGCTCAGCTGCCTCCCCCCTTAATTCCTCACTGATTGAGGACTAAGAGAATGCCACAGTTGACTAGAGAAATGTTTTTATCTTTGGGAAATCCTTTAAAAATCTCCTAGAAATGTTCTGGATAAATCCCAGGGACAATGGGGTGTGTTTTCTGCAATTACACAACCTGCAAGTGCTTTTCTTCCCTCCTCTGTAAAATGGGAATGACAACCCTGCCTGATCTTTCTTTACGAGCAGCTGTACACACCAAGTCAGATGACACCTGAGCCCTGGAGTCTAGAATGAGCTCGCAGTTGAAACTGGTGCTATTAGGGCATGAGGACAGCTAGAGAGTAGCAAGAGCAGAGATTACTCATGAACTCCTCATTTCAAGCATGTACAACCTGTTCAGAAAATCACCCTGGAGCTAGATAACTAAGGCTTTGTCTCTTACCAGGTTTTAGGGAAGCTTTAGAAAAATCTATATTGTCCATATTATAGTTATTTGGACATGGAGATAAAAGGCTTGCTTTTCAGGTTCCCTTTTTTTTTATTCTCAGACACTTAAAAACAAGTTTCTTAAAGAAATAGAGTCCGAAATGTCAAGAGTCTGAAGAAGTGCCTCTAAACCAGTCGTGGGCAAACTACAGCCCGCGGGCCGGATCCGGCCCGTTCAGCTGTTCTATCCTGCCTGCAGAGCCGAAAGAGCAGAGGGTTCTCTTGCTCTCCCCTCCGCTCCTTTACTTTGAATTTATATTAGTTCACACAAACACTCCATCCATGCTTTTGTTCCGGCCCTCCGGTCCAGTTTAAGAACCCATTGTGGCCCTCGAGTCAAAAAGTTTGCCCACCCCTGCTCTAAACTGTTAGGGAAAAACAAACCTAAGATGGAAATAAAATTATTTTATATTTTAGAAGGGTGCAGGGAACTAATTTACTGGCTTCTTTTTTAGGTCTATCAACATTTACATTTATTTTTTCATTGCATTTTTATAACATTTACATTTATTTTTTCATTGCATTTTTATAACAACCCTCTAAGGTGGTCATTATTACAGTTCTCATGATGTAGATAAGAAAATGGAGGCTCCGAGACTTGCCCAAGTTCACACAGCATTGCCCAAGACACACTGGAATTTGAACGTCAACTAGCCTGACTCTCAGGTCTATGCCAAGTCCATCACTATCATCTAAAGATTCCCCGTCTATGTTATGAGGTCCATATGTCTAGTTGAGGCTGGTCTCTTTCTATCACAGGATTAAACCGACCTCTTGGGCTGTCAGAAAAGAGGAAGATTGATGCCTACTACAGAGCAGGCACCGGACAACTTACCTGGTACAAGATGCTGGGTTGATCTAGACATGGCTGATAACCAGTTCTCCCCAGAGTCACAGAATTTAAGATGTGTCGATCTCAATTATCTATCTCTCTTTTCCTTCCCATGTCATTTTTATCTTGTTCCACTCTACCTCTTCCAACCCCCACCTGACACAGCAGCAACATTTTATTGGGTTTTCTATGTGACCCCTAGCACAGGAAGATGTCATAACACTATTAAAAGGATCTGAGCTATTCATCATTTCAACCTACTGTTATTTTCCCATCTTAGAAAAAATTCTCCTGCTTCTCCTTTTCCTGGAAAATACCACCCGTTTCTTTTCTCCCCTCTGCAGCAACACTCCCCCAAAGAGCCATCAAAATTCACTGTCTCCTCTCTCCCCATTTTCCCTTAACCCATATCTGGGGCAGGTTTTTAGCCTCACCCTGTCCCTGAAATGTCTTTCTCTAAGTCACCAATGCTCTCTGCTAAATCCAGCGCAGGTTCTCTGCCCCCCCCTCTCCGCCCCCGCCACCCCGTCACTTGATCTATCAGTAGCATTCGCCAGTTGCCCTTTGTCCTCCTGCCACCCTGTCTTCACTTTGCTTCCAGCACACCATGTTCCCCTGGGGGCTTCCTGGGTTTACCTCACTCCCTCTCAGAACCTTCCATTTGTTCCTCCTTTGCTTTGACTTCTTAATGTTTTAGTACTTACACTCCCTCCACTGCCGGTCTCATCCACCTTTGGCTTTAAATACCAGCAATTTGTCCACGACCTCTCTTCTGGACTCCAGACTCATATTCAGTTGCTTTCCTGACACCTGGGTGTCTCGCAAGCATCTCAAATGTAACACATCACAAACTCCTGCTCCTCCCACCACCATCAAACCTGCTTCAGCCCCAGTCTCCCTCATCTGAATTGACAGGAAGTCCTCCTTCTAGCTGCCCAGGCTAAAAATCATGGCATTATTGTTGCCTCCTCCCTTTTACTCACATCCCACATCCATGTATCAGGAAATCCTGTTGGCCTTATCTTTGAAATGTAGCCCCAACTCAAGCCCTTCCCACCACCTCCACTGCTACACCCTGGACTGAGTCACTGCCTTCTCTCTCTCCTGGATTACAGAAATGACCACCCCATTGGTTTCCTGTTTCTATTTTTAACTTCCAATAGTCCAGTCTCAACACAGCAGCCACAGTGTGCCGGAAGCCAATTCCAGCAAGTCATAATTGTAAGAGTTTCATCAAAAGGTTGATGGAACTTGGGGTCTCAACAAGGGCTGAGTCACATATGTTATCACCTGTTGGGAATGGCTAAAGGCATTTCCCCAAACCTGAAAAGGATACATAAAATGATTGCTTGCTGCCAGACAGCTCAGGGCATCTTAAACTACATGTTATTGCCTCCTCCTGGCCAAACACCTGAACAGCCGGAAGTAATTCCCCAATCTGACAATGGATTCTGTACCTAACCCTACCCTTTGATGTGTATATCTCCACCTTGCCTTAGGACAAATTGTGATAATAAAAAGCAAGGGGTCCTGAGACAAGGAGAACTTAGTGCCTTTAGCTAAGTCTCATCTGACTCCCCAAGATGCCTTTCAAAATTATGTTTCGTCTCTGGACTCTCATTTAATTTACGCATAGTGCCTTCTCCAGGTTTCTGAACCCTTCTAGATGCCGGATCAAGACCACTGGCATTAACAGTGTTACTTTAAAAGAATATTCAAGCCTTGGCTGGTGCTGCTCAGTGATTAGAGCTTTGGGTTCGATTCCTAGTCAAAGGTTACATACCTGGGTTGCAAGTTCCATCCCTGGCCCTGTGTCCTTCCCTAACAGCTCCTCTGTTACCTATCTTGTCAAGCTTAGACATGTTTTCTGCCTGAGTCTTCCTTAGCCCTCAAAGTCTTCAGTTTTCTAGACACCACTCTCCCCAGGCCACTGTCTATGCTCCATGTGGATGATGTGGATTTGGGCTGAATGGTGCTGGATCCTGGCTGAAAGGCACTGGGAAGATATTGTCCTTGGACCCTGATGGGGAGCAGCTGGGAGTACCCAGAAATAGCTCTGAATCTTTGCTGGGAGGTTTTCAGAGCCCAGAAATAATGGAAGCACCTCCTGCTGCCCTTTGGATAGTGAGCCCAGGAACAACACGCTTAGTCCTTTGGTGCTAATCACACTTACTACTGAAAGGCTCCTACTGCCTTTTCTCCTGAGAAGGTGACTTTAGAGATCAGGTCATTACTACAGAGTCAGGACAGGCTCAGAGAGGCCAGCAAACTTGGTTAGGACAGAATCGTTCTGAAATTCCATTTCTGATTTGATTTCTTGTTCATCAGCCTACTCTATAGAAAAAGTCCATAATCCACAGGGCAGCATCAGAAGAAAGAAAATATCCAAACGACAGTTTAATGCTAAACAGAATTGTGTAATTTAAAATTCATTGCCATGAGATTAGAATTTTTAAAATTCCAGGGCTTTCTATATTTCTTGGTAGGTAAATAATAGATGATCATGGTCTTTATTTGATAAAATGGTGACCCTATGATACAATAAAATCCCTTAACTACTAGAATTTAAACTATACCTTTATTTTGCTAAACTTTTTATTTTCAAATAATTTCATGCTTACAAAAAATTTGCAAAATAGAATTCCTGTATAACTTTCCCAAACTTCCCCCAATATCAACACCTTGCATAACCTTAGCACAATGATAAAATCTACAAAAATAACATTCTTCAATACTATTAAGTAAACTATAGTACTTATTCCAATTTTACCACAAATATCCAATTTTTCCACAAATATCCTTATTCTATTTTAGAATCCAATTCAGGATCCCATATTGCATTAAATTGTTATGTCTTCTTAATATCCTCCAATCTACAATAATTCCTAAATCTTTCCTTATCTCTCATGACTTTAACACTTTTAAAAAGTACTGGTCAATTACTTTGTAGACTATCCCTCCATTTGGCTGTTTTCTTTTTTTTTAAATATATTTTATTGATTTTTTTACAGAGAGGAAGAGAGAGGGATAGAGAGTTAGAAACATCGATGAGAGAGAAACATCGATCAGCTGCCTCCTGCACACCTCCCACTGGGGATGTGCCCACAACCAAGGTACATGCCCTTGACCAGAATCGAACCTGGGACCTTTCAGTCCGCAGGCCGACGCTCTATCCACTGAGCCAAACCGATTAGGGCTGTTTTCATGATTAGATCAAGATTACACATTTTGGGCAAGAATACCACAGAAGTGATGCGTCTCTCTGAGGGATATAGAATGTCAATATGTCTTATTACTGGTGAGGTTAACCTTGGTCACGTGGATGAGGTAGTGTCTGCCAACTTTTTCTACTGTAAAGTTAAAATTTTTGGCTTTGTCATTAACAAATATCCTTCAGTGAGAACATAACATGTTACTATGAATTATCTTGCTTCTCCTCAAACTTTCACCCACTAATTTTAGCATCCCTTGATGGATCTTGCCTGTATTAGTTATTATCGCAGCATTTGACTAATGGTGATTTTCTATTTCCTTTAATCCTTTGACATTTATTCATGGTAATTCTTCTGCAAGGAAGAGGCCATTCTCCTTCAGTTAGAGGCAGCTGACGACACTGGGAGGCTGCTCAGTCCAGATGAAAGGGAATGCACGTCAGCGTTAAACTGACTTTTGTTAATCCAGACTATTCAGCTTACCAGGGCACATATTCAGTAAGTCAGTTCTTCCATCATCATCATCTTCTTCATCATCATTATCATTATTATCATCAAAAATGGACACTTGCCTCCTATAGAACAATTCTTTAGCTCGGTTTAAAACAGTTAAAACACTAAGAGCTAAGGGACTGTCTTTCCATCTTTCTGCCTGGGCTTCTCCCATAGAGACTGGATGGAGGCCACTCTTCTTTCTATCCTACCCTCTCAATACCTTATGGACACTTTTTCACCGACACAGCATTTCAAAAGCATTGCATGGCCAGTAGTGCTGGGTGTAACCAAAAGTCAACTGTTAACCCCCCTCAAAGTGTCATGGGGCTTGCTTGGGATGGTATATTGCAGTCTAAATAGCTCTAGCCCTGAATCTATAGCGAGTATTCCTCTACATTTCAGGACAGCTACTTGTACTACCTGCCCTGGGACACTTGCCTTCGCAAAGAAGATAATATAGAGCCATGGCCTTTCAACCCACCTCAATAGAAAAGGGCGGGTTGCTTAGCAGTGGAATAGATTCTGCTTTCATGGGCATTTTTCTGCTGGAAACAGGGAAGGTGGTTTTTCTAGTTGCCTGATAACCATCGCCATAATCTTACTTATTGTGTGGGTGTGTTTGGGGTATGGATGAAGGTCTATCTCAGTTGTAAAGTTCAAAGAAGGATTCCCCTCTCAGTTCCAGCCTAAATTAAAAAAAGAAAAAAAAATCAGTCAAATTTCTATTTGTGATTATTTTCTAACCTTTTCCATTTGGTGAAAAACTGGGACTCTTCTAATATGCACCTAGAAAAAGAAAAGAGATAGCTTATTTGGGCATCCTCCATTAGGCAGTTTATCCATCTACATCTCTTTCATCAGTCAGACTTCAACATTTTCAATGTATTGTGTTAAAACACCCATTTATTCAAAGATCTGACATGGGCTTCTCTCTGTCTTGATTACTGTTACAAACATTCTTTCCTTTCTGAGCCAAAACTGATGAAATGTCAATTAAAAAAAACACCCAGGTCACTACAACGCTCCATGAACTTCACTTTGTAGTCAGCTGAGCAGACACACTGGCCAGTGATTCCTGGAGTCAGCTGTGGTTCTTGGTCACGGCATGCTGCCACCAGCGTGCGCTTTATCACAGCAACTCGTTACTAAGCATCCCTGAAGTTCCAAGCTGAAGGCTGGTTTGTTTTTTAAAACAAACCATGATAGATATACTTTCTGGAAAGGGAGAGCAATGGTCTGATTATAGCTAGATGCAAGGCAAGCTGGTAGCACCTACAGCCTCTCATCTTTTTTCATAGTGGGAAAGATTCTGGATGGAAGCATCATCCTGTGACCATCATCCTCTCTGTGTCACTTCAGGATGGCCTGTGGAGAGGGGCACTGGCTCTATGCTTATGCTGGGGAGTTGCGCCACATATATGTTTTTCACTCAGAGGAACTGAGCTTATGCATTTGGGGTCGATTAAATCATTGACCAAAAATACTTAACCTGTCCACCCCATATGGAAGGAGTATACTTCTCAGCCCCTTTGACATTGGGCTCGGCCATAGGATTTGGTTTTAAGGTAAGCAGGGAAAGTGATGATAGATGATAAAGATAAAAAAGATAAAGACAAAGATAAAAGATAAAGATATGCCCTGGCCGATTTTGCTCCGTGGTTAGAGCATCAGCCTTTGGACAGTAGGGTCATGGGTTTGATTCCTGGTTAAGGACACGTACCTAGCCCTCATCTGAGCTCATAAGGGAGGCAACCAACCGATATTTCTCTCTCCTCACATCAATGTTTCTCTCTCTCTCTCCCTTCCACTCTCTAAAAAATCAATGGGAAAAATATCCTTGGGTGAGGATTAAAAAAAAAAGATAAAGATAGATAAAGATAAAGATGTAGGTGTCGATGTATATATACTAGATATAGCTATCCTTCCTCATCTCTTGTCTTTAAGCTTAGCAATAATACTGGCATTGACCAATGAGATGTTAGCTGTTAGCAGAGATGAAGCAATAAGGGGCGTAACATGTTCCCGTGCACCTGGCCTTGCCTCCTGTGTCATTTCCATGACAGTCCCTGCGGCCTGGGTCCCAGAAAAGACATATATGGAGCAGTCCTGAACTTGAACAAGGAGTCAAGCCCAGAAGAACCTGCACCTTGAACAGCACTGCCCAGCTGAGTCCAGCCTGGATAATCTGACCCAGCCAACCGGCAGAAACACAAGTGAGAATAAATGAGAGCTCTTATAAGCCATCGAGTGTGGGAGTGGTTTGCCAACAACAAGAGTAATAAGGAAAAGAGAAAGAAATGTCAACATAAAGGGTGCTTAATGACTGAGCACCTAGAGTGAATGTGACATGGGAGTGTTGAATCTACTTCTTCCTAATAGATCTCAATGCCCAGGGTGACTGTCAACCCCACAGAGTGTGATTTCAGTGTTTAAACAGAAATCCTTTACCTACAAATAGTTCCCTGATGAGTCACATGTGTAGACATCAAAGCATAGACACTATGCTCTATGCCTAATCTATATATATAAAAGCCTAAGCAACCAAACGACTGGTCGACTAGTTGCTATGACATGCACTGACCACCAGGGAGCAGACGCTCAATGCAGGAGCTGACCCCTGGTGGTCAGTGTGCTCCCACAGCCAACCTCCTGCGCCAGCCAACCTCCTGCAGCCAGCCAACCTCCCGCAGTCCCTCCCACAGCTGGCCAGCCCCTGCCTCCCCTGATCAGCCCCGATGGCTGCCCAGGCCGAGGGGCCCCACCTGTGCACGAATTCGTGCACCAGGCCTCTAGTAATCTACACTAATAAAAGAGAAACATGCAAATTAACCATCACTCTGCTACACCCACAAGCCACACCCACCAGCCAATCAGGAGCAAGTATGCAAATTAACCCAACCAAGATGGTTTCCCCAGCGATGGAGGAAGCCAAGCTTTCCGCCCGCTCTGGCCGGCCCTGGCTTTCACTCAAGGCTACAAAGTTTCAATTATAGAAGATAAATAAATCCCAACAAAAATGGCTACAGCCACGGAGCAAGCAGGAGGCTTGGCTCTGCTCAAGGCTACAAAGTTTCAATTATAGAAGATAAATAAATCCCAGATCCCAGGGCCTCAGCTTGGGTTGCTGGGGAGCGTGGCCGGCCTACAAACCACCACAGGCCCCTTGCCCAGGCCACCCCATGCAGGGAACCCCCACCCTGATCCAGGACACCCTTTAGGGCAAACCAGCCGGCCCCAACCCATGCACCAGGCCTCTATCCTATCTAATAAAATAGTAATATGCAAACGACCATCACTCCAACACACAAGATGGCTGCCCCCATGTGGTCAAAGATCCTGCCCCCATGTGGACACAAGATGGCTGCCACAAGATGGCCAGCAGGGGAGGGTAGTTGGGAGGGACCAGGCCTGCAAGTGAGGGCAGTTGGGGGCAATCAAGCCTGCAGGGGAGGGCAGTTAGGCATGACCAGGCCGGCAGAGGAAGGAAGTTGGGGGCGACCAGGCCTGCAGGTGAGGGCAGTTAGGGGGGACTCAGGCCTGCAGGGGAGAGCAGTTGGGGGGGACCAGGCCTGCAGGGGAGGGCAGTTAGGGGTGACCAGGTCTGCAGGGGAGAGCAGTTGGGGGGGACCAGGCCTGCAGGGGAGGGCAGTTAGGGGTGACCAGGCCTGCAGGAGAGGGCAGTTAGGCATCAATCAGGCTGTCAGGGGAGTGGTTAGTGGGTGATCAGGCTGCCAGGCAGAAGAGGTTAGGGGCAATCAGGAAGGCAGGCAGGCAAGCAATTGGGAGCCAGCAGTTCTGGATTGTGAGAGGGATGTTCGACTACCCGTTTAGGCCTGATCCTACCAGGATCAGGCCTAAATGGGCAGTTGGACATCCCTCGAGGGGTCCCAGATTGGAGAGGGTGAAGGCTGGACTGAGGGACACATACCCCTGTGCACAAATTTCGTGCAACGGGCCTCTAGTAACAATAATAATAAAGACTTCAACAATAATGTTGCCTCCTTGTGCAATGTGGACATATGGCATTGATCTTAGGAAATAACCCCGTAAAGCCTACAATGCTACTGTTTCTATTTTGAGGAGCTGCATATGAAGACACCTGAGGGGAATGGTAAAAAGCAACTGCTAAGGACAAATACGTTTTCTGTGTGGCTAACAGTTCCCAATGGAAGTGTTTCAGGAATTGAGGAAGACCTTAAAGGAGAAATTCTTGGCAGCCAAGTCTCCATACAGTGTCAGTATAATTATAACGCTGATCACTAAAAACAACAACACAATTCCAATTCATGAATGCATACGACTGAATTTAATCCTTACTGTAATTCTGTGGGAAGTAAGCATTGCTATCCTTATTTAATTTATTTTGCAAGCAAGGAAACAGAAGTTCAGAGAGGTTGAAGGTCTTGCTTAGGGTCACACAGCTGACTCACACCAAGGTCTTCGCATTCAACCCCCATGTTCTTCCCACCACAGCACACACGAGGACAGCGGCCTACAGCCCAGATTGGAAAGCCAAGGAAGGGTCTTCAGAGTTTGAAATCTGGGGCCAATTAAAAGGTTAAAAATAAAAGGCCTTATTAGACTAGAAGTTCTCAGTCAATAACAGTCCAAACTTGTCTGAGTGAAAATGAAAAACATGTGAAATCAGAGGCTCAAGGCGAAAATAAAAGCGGCAACCAAAAAACAAACAGAAAACAGCAAAGCAGATTTACAATGGAGCCGCTTAGTAGGAGGGCAACTCGGCTGCATGTTCCGCAGGGAGGGGCATAGAGAGCAGGAACTAATTATGTTTTTAACAGTTGTTAATGGTTCTCCATAGAAATATCACTGTCTCACCAGGTATAAGAATAATAAATGGTTATATGACTTACTACAGCATTATGTTCTTTCCTCCTAACAATGACACAGAATTTGACTCCTGCAGAAAGTTCTCCTTGATTAATCACTGCCCACCCTCCCAGTCCGGGCCAATGCCTTACACATGTATATACAAAACTCACATAATAGCAACATGTATTTCATGTATCTTTGCAAAGTATACTTACATGTGTACATGTGTGTACTATCCTCTTAGTACATCTGGGATCTTTATGTGGTTTTTATTCAGGATAATTATTAATTCATTGACTGGGTTAGTGTAGAATAGCAAATGGGGCACATGAGTGATGTATAAATGGGATGGATTTCAGAGGCTGAAAGGCAGAAACAAACTTTAGGTTGCCTATACTTGCAAGAGACTCACAACCAGGCAGCTGATTTTGTCAATGTTTTCCTTGTAGACTCTCTATTTAAACAGTGGAGACAAACATGAAATACCACAAAGCTATTCTTTTTTTTTTTTTTTTTAAAGAGAAACTTGTTTATTAGAGCAAAGTTTTATAATTTTATAATTGACTTCAACAAACCCACACTTAGAAAAGATTTAACTGCTCTTGAAGATAAATTTAACAGAAATGAACAAGTCTCTTCCAGGGATCAGAAGTGAATTGCTAATGAATTTATTGGGGTGACACTGGTTAATAAATTATATAGCTTTCAGGTGTACAGATCTATAATACATGATCTGTACACTGTATTGAGTTCACCACCCCACGTGAAGTCTCCTTCCATCACCATCTATTCCCCCTTTACCCTCTTCAGCCTCTCCCCACCCCCTTTCCCTCTGGTAATCACCATATTATTGTCCGTGTCTATGAGTGTTCTTTACTTAAATCCTTCACCTTTTTTACACACACCCTAACCGCCCTCCTGTCTGAAAGATGTCAGTCTGTTCTCTGTATCTATGAGTCTGTTTCTATTTTGTCAGTTTATTTTGTTCATTAGATTCCACATCTAAGTGAGATCATATGGTACTTGTCTTTCTCTGACTGGCTTGTTTCACTAGCATAAAAATGCTCTCCTGGTCCATCCACGGCTGCCATTCTTCCAATAAACTCTTAGTCATATAAGAACTAAGGGGCAGTCAATGAAATCAAAAGACAACTCATTTAAAACAGATAAAAGAAATGCTTTCTTCCCCATCCACTACGTCACTGACGTAGGAATTTGCTGCGCAGGATATTGTTAAGGCAAGTAATTTGATAGGGGGTTTTTTTTGTTTGTTTTTTCAGAAAGGATTTGACTAATAATATAATCTGTTTCTGCACTCATGGGGAGAAAAAGACCAGAAGGATCACCTGTCTTTGCTTAGGATGAATGAGCACCTGTGGCCCGCAATGCTGAAGGAGCGGTTGGGGGGACCCTGTTAGATAACCTCATGGGGTAAGAAAAGCAACGCCCCCATTCTGCTGTTCTTTCTTAGTATGGACTCGGCATGCACTGACGGCCATTCTTCAGGAACATGACTGTCCCTTCGAAAGCGAGGCAGAGCCACTGAATTTCATCTTCAGTCCACACCACTCTTCCCAGCTACTGGGAGTGCAACTCAGGCAAAAGGACTTCGTTGGGAACCAAACAAAGCCAAAGGTTTCTGTCCCCTCCTGGTCATTAGCAATCCTTGGCACATAGTCTGGGGTGTCACCTTAAGGTTAATTGCATTCTCCTGGTCATGTCATCCGAATGGGGCAAACCCATCCTGATTCCACTTGCATTTCTAGTGGAAACAATGGCTGGTACACAGCTCCCAGGCCAGACACGTGGAGGGGACCACTGCGCACGGTAGGAAGCCACCCTGCCTTCATCAGTCAGCTCCTCTCCTGTCCCTACTCAAGGACGGAAGGTACAAGTGGCAACACAGATACCAGAAGTCGGGCAGTAGAGAAGCTGATGGGGACACAGCAACATAAAAACAGGAAAACCACCTCTTCTGAAATCCAGACTTCAGTGCGGCCCTTGCAAGGTCAGCCGGCAAGGCCTGCAAGTGATACAAACATGCGTATGGACATGCGTGCACCTACACAGTTATGTTTACCTGTCTATTTCACCACCATTAGAAGAAACTGAATAAAAAATGGTCCATGCCCTCCAGAAACCTACATTCTAACCCAGAGAAAGACCCAAACATGCATCCTTGCCCGGCGGGCCAGGACAGCGGGGTAACTGACCACTGTGGGGTTTAGTCACAAGAGGCAGCGTTTCTGATAAGCAAAGAAGGCTTCGTGGAGAAGGCGATGTTTGAACTGAGCACAGAACCCAGACAGAAGTTAAATAAGAGGCACCGAGCGAAGAAAACTCCCGGCAGAAGGAATGGCACGAACAAAGGGATGGATTAAAAGGGGACAGGATGGATCGGAGAGGGGTCAGTGATGCATTCTGGCTGGAGCACAGACCTGTGTTCATTGTGAGTAAGCAGTAAGCTGTCCGTGTAGACAGACAGTGGGTTTGGGAAGTAGAGTGTTTGGGTTTAAGTCTTATTCACTGTATCCTTGGGCAAGTAACTTCACCTCTCTGTAGCAGACACTGCCAATGCTCATAGCCCGTCAGGTCATCAGCACTGTTCTAGAAAACTGACGGCTTGTACCCCTTTGCCGAAGGGGCTCCTACAGCTGACAGTGTGTGCTTGGCTTGTTGGCAGGGCAGGGCAGGGCAAAAGCAGTTGGTAGTTCTAACATCTCAAGAGCAACCCTCAATAAGACATTCAGAAGTTGGCAGAAAGCTAGCCCAGTCCCTTGGCCTGAAGTGTAGAGCTCTGCTGTATACAATCTCTCAGATGGTCCGCAGCTGGACTGAGCGCCCTCACTGCCCACAATGGTAGCCCATGCATTATCACATTATTCACACTCTTCTCTCGCTGTTTTCACAAGCCCCTTTCCTCATTGCCCTTCCTGGCACCCGAGTCCTTGCTACAGGGTCTGATTTTGGAGGAACCCAAACCAGGACATTCTTTAATCCTCAGTTTCTTCATCTGTCAAATGGAGATAATAATGCCTACCTTGAATAATTGTTGTAAGATATAGGTAAGATAATGAATATAAAGGACCTAGCAGAGTATCTGGCATAGTAAGTGCTTGATAAATATTGGCTAGTCAATAAATGTGAGAGACCCTTGAAATCTAGGGTGTGTGATACTATGAGTGGGGTACTGCGGAAAGGTTTTAAATAAAGGAGTGCTTTGAAGAGACTACCAATGGCGTCCCTTGGAGGATTCTGATTTTCTTGGTAGAATCATGGCCTTCATTGTAGGATTCTTGCCTTCAGTGTCAGATAAAATAGTGAAGCCCCATAAACTCCCCAATATCCATTTCTCTATTTATTCCAAGCGCACAAGAGAATTTCTCATTCCTGCCACGTGACTAGTTCTGGCATATGATTGTGAGTGAAAATCAATGTGTCACTTCTGGTACAGAATATTATTTGTCAATGTCAGATCCTCCAGGCCCTCTAGCCCCTGCCATCAGGAACCGATGAAATTCTAAATAGTAGAGCTTAGGTCACGGAGTGAAGATGCTATGGATATCAGCCTCCTATAATCTATGATGATTATAAACTACAAGTAAATTTTGTCTTAAGCCACTGAGATTCTCTAATTGTTTCTTACTGCAGCATAACCTGGCTTACCCTGACTAATACAGGTGGAAAGAGGCAGAGAGACTGAAGGCAGGTTAGTTAGGAGTCTAGTGCAGGCAAAACGGAACATGAAAGTGGGAAAGAGAGAATGCCAGGGAAGAAGAATCAGCAAATGAAAGAGAAGAGGAAAGGAATTAAACATGACTCCAGCGATCCAAGCTTGGAAACTAGAAGGATGATGGTAGAAGAAAAAAGCATCTGAGAAGAACAGTGGGTCTCAGAAAGGCTGGTTTGTTCTGAGACATGAGTTTGAAGAGGTTCTACCCCACACCACCAAAAGAAGCCCTCCTATCCTCTGCCCACATAGGGATCACAATCCCTGACCACCAGACATTGTTATGGATCCAACTATAGGACATATGGAGGATGGCTCGCACTCAGCCCTGCCTTCTAACCCAGGGAACTTCCTGCCGCTCACAATTGCCCCAACATTGAAGAAGTAACACCTCTGGTCTACACAGCCAGAGGAGGGGTCACTCAACAATGTGGTTACTTTAATATTGTCTAGAAAAATGAAATATGTAACTTTTAAGGAAAATAAAGTGAATAACTGTCATCTTTTTCCTTCTTGTAATCTGAGAGTGTCTTACCAGAAGAAATATTAGCATTTAGGTCATCCTAAGTTTCATTACGTAACTGAAAAAAAAAATCACTTTACTTCAAGAACTAATAGGTGCCCTATATTTTCTCAACTTGTGGATCAAAGTCTCAGAAACTCAAAACCCCACTCTCATACCTTAAATAGGGATTCTTTGATAACGTTTTATGAAATTATTTAATTTTTCTAGGTAAAGTACAATTGTGAAATGAGAGACTTCTATTTGACCAGAAGCTGAGAATAATAATGTGCATAATAGATAATATCGAAGTGAAGTTCCTTTCTTCTTCAGTAATATCTTTTTTTTCCATTTTCCAGTTTTAAAAAATGACCATATTTCTTTCACAACCCCAGAAGTTACAGCTATTTTACTGATCATATTAAAAGTGCTAGATGTCAAGAAAATTGGGTGATACAATAAAACAGTCTCATCATATACGTAGGCCCTTTTTAACAGTTACTATTAAAATCTGCAGACCATCTCCAGGGGTGGGCAAACTTTTTGACTCGAGGGCCACAATGGGTTCTTAAACTGGACCGGAGGGCCGGAACAAAAGCATGGATGGAGTGTTTGTGTGAACTAATATAAATTCAAAGTAAAGGAGCGGAGGGGAGAGCAAGAGAACCGGATAGAACAGCCGGATCCGGCCCGCGGGCCGTAGTTTGCCCACGGCTGATCTAACCTGTGCCCTGAATTTTCAGTTATATAAAAATACATTAATAAAGACCTCTCTTAAGAAGCTGTACCGAAAAAACAGTTCATAGTGTAACTTTCAGCTTTATAATTAGTGCTGTAATCTGTAATCAGATGATTTAAATCTAATATAGTTAAATTAGAAACTAAGTAATTTCTGTTTCCAACAGGAATCATTATGTCTTTGGAATTTTGCAAAGCGCTAATGGGTTTTAGAAAAATTATTATATTTCTTATTCACTTTATTCCCAGCAGTTGGTGCAATACCTGGCATATGGTACTTGCTAACTAAACAAGTGCTGAAGGAATAAATGGATCTGTAATCATAAATAAGTGATTAGCAAAAAGCACATTCATTTGTCACTGCTCCCACTCAGGGCATGAGGGATATTCACTTCCGTGTCTCAGCTCAGACCACGGGTCCATTTATTTCTGATGGGTTGGTTGTCTATTCTGACTGGACGGTGTCTTTGCCTTACAGGCCATTAAACAGAAGTGTGCTGCCTCTGGACAATGATAAAATGCAGCAACTACTCCTGTAAGAGTCAGGAGGCCCAGGGTCTGGTGCTGCCAATCCTGTGAGTGAGCCTGCTTGTATGTGCAAAGATCTTTGTTCCACCTACTGCGGACTGCGCTGTGCCGGGCACATCGCAAGCAATGAAGGACTTCACTCATAAAACTCCAAAAGGGAAACGATTCATCCCCATGTTGCACATGATAAAAGATTGAGGGTCAGAAAGGTGAAGGAACGTGGCCAAGGTCACAAATCCAGGAGGCAGGACTGCAAAACAGCTCTATCTGACTCCCAAGCCTATCACCAGTAGCCAGATAAGAGTTCTGCAAACTCTGCCCTAACCGGTTTGGCTCAGCGGATAGAGCATCGGCATACGGACTCAAGGGTCCCAGGTTCGATTCCGGTCAAGGGCATGTACCTTGGTTGCGGGCACATCCCCAGTGGGGAGTGTGCAGGAGGCAGCTGATCGATGTTTCTCTCTCATCGATGTTTCTAACTCTCTATCCCTCTCCCTTCCTCTCTGTAAAAAATCAATAAAATATATTTAAAAAAAAAAAAGAGTTCTGCAAACTCTGATGCACCATGCAAATAGGAGCTACTCAGAGACATCTCTTATCTGAAGGCAGCTCAACACATCAGCAGGGTCCTGACTTTCCAAGAGCTCTTCAGCAGGCTCTTGAACTGGAGTTCAACCCCTCCTTGGTCTGTTTGGATCAGACTTGACTGTTTGAGCATGTTCACACATGATTATCATGTCATAGGCACAACTCACTATTCAGGAGTGATGTCTGCTCACCGTCTTATAATCTGTATAAAGTACAGGGAATGGTGCTGGGGCACGAGATCCTGCCCTTGGGTGGTCAGCCCAGCGATAAGGCTTCCTAATGGCAATGTTATGTCCATATAGCTAAGTCTGCTGGAGCTTACGGTGCATGGCTGAGGATTAAAGAGGCGTTGCCAGCTCTTACTGAGGGCTTCTCATGCCCTGGTGGGACCTCACTGGCTGGATGTCTACCATGGCCACCAAGGTGTCTTCCTTGAGGAGCCGGGTGATTTGAGGAGCTGTGCTCACCTTCCATCCCCAGGCTATCTCGCGATCACTGTGCTGAGAAACTATCCCTTGTGCTTATTGGAGTGAACTGTACAATGGAAAAGATTTCAATGTCAGAGGGCTCACTTGGGTCAAGTCTCTAACCCACTCTTGGTGGGCAACCTCAGCCCAGAAAGGCAGAAAGACGTGGTCAAGAAGAACAGCTCCAGCCCCTGGTTCAAATCCCAGCACAGCCACTTAACTTCTTCCGGCCTCAGTGTCTTTATCCGCACAATGGCGATGGGGTCAGATGTACCCCACGTGGACGTGAAGAGAAAGAGAAGTGTTTCGTTTCTAAGCAACTTGAAATAATATTTGGCATGTAAAGCTATCTGAATGTTGAAGCTTTATAGAAATTCTGAAATGGTAAATCACTACGTTTTTTACCTACGTGTCATTTCAGAAGATACAGCTTTTATGGACAATTGGAAGGTTACTCAGTGAAAAGAATTTCATTGCTTTGAACACCACCAAGGCCAACCTTAGTTGACAATTTCACCAGCGTTTAGTAGGAGCTTGTGTACTGTGAAGAAATCACCTGTGCAAAATACGAGTGTGAACAAGAGGGCAAGACCTGTTTTAACGAAGCAAAACCAAACTTTTCAGAGCACTCTGAGCAAAGGAAGGTTGACCTTTTTACGTCCTGAATGAATCACCAGCCTCGGGTCCCTCCGTGGAGCGAATGGATGCTGAAGGCTGCCAGGGCCTGGGAAGGCTAGCGGCTGGCAGCGATCCACTCCCTCACCCCCCTCCCCCCTCCCCCCGCCCCAGCTGAGTGTCGTGCTTATCAAGAGTCGGTTGTATTGTTCCATGATGCTATTTTAATCACATGACCTTTCATTTTATAAATAAAATACAAATAGAGTAAGAAAAGTTGTTTCTGTAAAAGCTAGGTTTACTGCTTTGCAATAACTCAGCAAAGGAATCCCTGAACAACAATTACTGCAACTCTGAAAGTCTGAAAAATCTAGCCGCTTTCTGTACTCACACAATGCCCTGGTGCTTGAGTTTATGCTTGAAGGATGACCAAGAATTCCAATCAGTGGGCCCATATTAAAAAGGAAAAGAGCTTCGTCCCTACATCCAAACATTGTCAAATAAATCTTGCAACTGCTATCTCTTCACTAAAAGAAAATGTATATATATTTAAATACTGGGTTCCAGCAATCTTTGACCGTCAGCCTGTTTTGTAAATAAAGTTTTATTGAAACACAGTGATGCACATTTATTTCCATATTGCCTATGACTACTTCTGTAGGGCTGAGTAGCTGCAATACAGACCCAATAAATAAAAATACAAGTACAATATTTGCTATCTGGCCCTTAACAGAAGAAGTTCACTAACCTCGGCTCTAAAGGATCAATTCTTCACAAGGCAGTGCTTTATGAGGTATGACTGTAACTGTGCTTTTTAAAACTGTTCGGGAACGTCGCCATAGTAAATTAATTCCTCAAGGTTATCCCTAACAATGAGAGGCAAGCCAAGTGATTAACTAAGCCACTGATACTGTCTTATGACACAAATTTCCCCTCAACTTCCCCTTCAAGAGTGCCTCCTGGAAGGATGCATTGAAGAGCACGCTGCGGAGATGCTCCAGATGGGCATTCTGATCCTGTACAATGTACTCTTTTCTCAGCCTTGACACCCTGTCTGTCACCCGCGGATGTGGGGCTGGGAAGACGCGGCTTCTCACAGACCCTGCAGGCTGGAGCTAATCAGGAGGTGCGAGAAGGCAGCCTGGGCCACCTTTCACAGGTCATTTGTTTCTCCAGGCACCGCACTGCCTCAGGAAAGTGGCTGGGGGTTCATTACCTCTAAACATACAAGCAAGACCAAACGCCAAGGAAAAGTAGATGGTCAATGAAAAAATAAGTCTTGACCTATCCCATGGTCACAGAGGCGGTGGGTCTAGCAGACAGAGCACTAGGCCAGGGGTCAGAAGACTTGTTGGGTCTTAGTGCTGAATCTGTCACTCACTATCAGGGGTCCTCAGACTTTTTAAACAGGGGCCAGTTCACTGTCCCTCAGACCGTGGGAGGGCCGGACTATAGTTTAAAAAAAAAAACCTATGAACAAATTCCTATGCGCACTGCGGGCCCGGGACGAGTCGGCTGCTAAGCAGGACAGGCAGCGGCACCCGGCGGGCCGGATAAATGTCCTCAGCGGGCCGCATGTGGCCCGCGGGCCGTAGCTTGAGGACGCCTGCACTAGATGCACGACCTTAGGCAAGTAACTTACCTTCACTAGGCCACACGGGGTCAGACAGCTATCCCTAAGGTCCCTTCCGGTGCTAAGATTCTAGGGCTCCGTGATGCCAGCCTTGGGAGTCTGTGCTGTCACTACCTGTGCCTGCCATGTAGCACGTACTATATGAATGTTAGCTATGTTATTGTGCTGTAAATGCATGATTCTTGCCTTTAAATGGAAATGCGGACTCATCCTCATTGTAACAATCAACCATTTAAAAGCAAATTCTAAATAACAGAGCATAACCATAAGCGATGAAGACTGGAATTTCCGCTGGCCGCCTCAATGAGCACAAATGAGTCAAGTTGGTGGGATTTTTTGTTTGTTGTTGATTCTTAGATTTAAAACCCAAGCGATAACCCTTCCTATATACCTCTAACTGGATAAATGGTTCCATCAATAGGCTATATTTTGAACTGCAATGTAGATAGGTCGCGTCCCCCCCCCCACGCCACCCCCCCCCCCCGCCCCCGCCGCGACCCCATCCCACTAAAAATTTTGATTCAGGTTGGGACTGTAAACTGGAATTCAGGGTTTGGACTATCCAAATATCCGCTGCCTTCTTCCCATAACATATATAAATGCTTTGGGGGAAAGGGGTTGTCTACTGTGGATGAAAAGGGGTCACATATTAAACCTGACAAGTTCAGGGGAGGCCTGTGTGGTGACCTTGCAAACTCAGAGACCTAAAGTAACCACAAAGGATGGTCTGAAATTAATACTTTTTAACTAAAAGCAGTTATGGTAGGTAGTCAAGTCCTAGGCCGGCATATAAAAGTCAAAAGTCAATCTTTACCCTAATTGAGCCTGTCTATTGTCTTTTCACAACTACGCTAATGTATGATAACATATCTTTGGAATGTCAAAATAATGTTCCTTTTTCTGGATCCCTCAAAGCACAGGCACCACTCTGGGGAGACCACAAATCCCCTCATTGTTATTGAGTTAATTGTTGACTGGTAACTACCCTGCACCCACCTAAGTCAAAGAAGTATGTGTCTATCATTTCACTTTTTACCCCATCCCAGAGGTTTCCTCGCTTTGCTTTCTCCCACCTCCCTAACTATCACCCATGGATTCCATGTAACCCACCTAGGTCTCCTCTTTTGATTGTAATGTGTAAAACAATATGCAAAAGTGCCATGCTTTGGAGCAGTGGTCGGCAAATTGCGGCTCGCGAGCCACATGCGGCTCTTTGGCCCCTTGAGTGTGGCTCTTCCACAAAATACCACAGCCTGGGCGAGTCTATTTTGAAGAAGTGGCGTTAGAAGAAGTTTAAGTTTAAAAAATGTGGCTCTCCAAAGAAATTTCAATCGTTGTACTGTTGATATTTTGGCTCTGTTGACTAATGAGTTTGCCGACCACTGCTCTGGAGCATCATCTCAATGCATTGAGATTTTCCTTCCCAGCAACTGTCGACTGTTTGGCTCAAATAAACTCACCAAAATTCTCCATAGGTTTGAATGTTTCTTACGTTGACACTATCAAAATGGTAAATGGTATTCAGTCTTGAGTTCCCAAATAAAGTTAGTCAATCTGGATGTAGGAGAACTGTTAGTACCCGCCATAATCCCTCAGGCCTCACCTCGGAGCTGGCCAGCCCACTTCCAGCTACCAATCTGGTTAACTTTCTATCCAAGAGATTTCTCCGAAGACACAGAAGCCCACTGGCAGCCAGCACGCAGGCTGGACGTGTGTGGAAGTAACAGCACCCTCGCCGCAGCCTTCTTCCAGGGACGGAACAAATGGATGTAAATACCCAAGCCTCACCCTCTGGCAGGATAACTCTCAGCCATGAGTTCTATATCACTTTCTAGAGTTTCTCCTCTGAGTTTAAACTCCAATCACCCACAGTGTAACTCGCTTGATGAGAAAACCATGGACTCCCTGTCTCACTTCGCCACTCCCCTGTATTTTGTTTTTGTGTTGTTTTGTTTTACATCTCAAACTATTTTCATTCAAATCTTTGTCCTATGGTTGGTTAATGGGGAATCCAAACAAAAACAATGGGTATAACCTAATTAATTCTTTTAAGTTTGCGTAATAAGCATTTTCAACTCTACTCATGAGTAAAATATCAGGTACAAGGTATTTATAGCCAAGAAATAAGAAGAGAGTCTAAAAAAAGTCAAGAGCATCAAAAGCAGCAACAAACCTAAGATGTGGGAGAAAGTCAAAACTTGCTGGGGTCTTTCCTTCAGATCAAACTCACCAGAGTCATAAGAGGTTAGTTTGACTTTCTCAAGAGATAAAAAATTACCTTCCCTTCAGTACATATGTATTCCAGAAACCTCTAGGCTCCCAGAATTTCCTTTTGTTTTGTTTTGTTTTTTGTTTTGGGGGAGGTTTTTTTGTTTATCCTCACCCAAGGATATTTTTCCATTGATTTTTAGAGTGGAAGGGAGGTGGAGAGACAGAGAGAGAAACATTGATGTGTGAGGAAAACATTGATAGGTTGCCTCCCTCACAACCGGAGCCAAGGATCAATCCTGCAACCAAGAAACGTGCCCTTGACTGGAATCAAACCCATGACCCTTTAGTCCGAGGGCCAACACTGCAACCACTGAGCCAAACTGATTCGGGCCAGAATTTCTATTACCTGCAATTATTTCTCAGCTCCACACAGCAGTGGCAGGTTAGCTTCAATGGGCTCCTATCCAAGAAGCCTGCAGATTTGTGCCCAGAGGTCACGCTCAGTCTCAAAAGGTCCAGGTTTCTATTGCTCTTGTAGACGATCCATGAATGTACAGCAGGCATCCTGAAGCTAAATCAGACCTGACCTTCAGAGAGTTCTGGGTGCAAGCTAAACACAAATCAAACCCTATGGCTATGCCTAAGGAGGAAAGTAGCAGAAATACTGCATATATTAGAAAGCATTGGTACCAAAGGTATCAATTAGGGTCCCAGCAGAGAGAAGAACTTAATTAAAAAAGAGTTTAATTAAAAGGCTAGTCACAGAGGTGTGAGAGGCTTTAAGGACCAACCAGGAATATTGATGCACCCAGAAGCCAGCACCAATGAGACACTGCCAATACCGCCAGGGCAGGAAGTGAAGTAGAGAAAATACTGTATGGAGTCCGCAGAGTTGGAAGCCATGAAGGTCTGGGAGATGTGGTTTTAGTACCAGAGTGCCGGGGTTCTTGTTCCAGCATTAAGAAAGGTTCAGCAATCTGGAGAAAGGCTGTGTGTAGATTAAATAAGAGTCCAAAGATGAAAGATAATTTTTAAAAGCATTGGGGGTCAGAGGAGCTTCAGCTAAAGGAGCTAAAGTTTCTCCTTGTCTCAGGACCCTTACTTTTTATTAACACAATTTGTCGTAAGGCAAGATGGAGATAATACACTTCAAAGGGTAGGGTACAGAAGCATTGTCAGATTGGGGAATAGCCTACAGCTATTCAGGTGTTTGGCCAACAGGAGGCAATAACATGTAGATTAAGAGGCCCTGAGCTGTCTGGCAGCAAACACTCATTCTATTCAGGTTTGGGGGAAGTGCCTTTCAGCCATTCCAACAGATGATTACATATGTGACTCAGCTCTTGTTGAGTCCCCAAGTTCCATCAACCTTTTGATGAAACTCTTGTAATTATGACATGCTGGAACTGGCTTCCAGCACCAGAGGAGGGAGGAATCCAGAAGAAACACAACAGGTTTTCTTCCCACTCTCCTCCGACCTCCTTCTCATGCCGCCCCTGCCCCTGGGTGGAACAGAAAGAACAGAGCAGTTTGAGTGGCGCAGCCGCCAGCCCCAAGAGCACGGAGCAGGGTAGGGGGAGCAGAGAGTGGAGTGAGAAGCAGGACAGCTACACAGGACCCATCAATGTGTGGGTGCAGAGCAGGCCATGGGGGAACCCCACTCTTGACATGTCAGACTTTGCAGTCATTTCGCTTGTTTTCTTAATACTTAGCTCATCTTTTCCATCACTTTCTTAGGGAAAATAATCAAACACCAAGAAAAGTGAAAGGGCTTTGGAGTGAACATGTGTAAACTCACCACGTGGATTCTACCATCAATGCTACTGTACCTGCTTCACCACCTACATACCCAGCACTCTATCCCTCTCTCCACCCACCAGCGAATCTTACTTCTGATGTATTTCAAAGTCAAGTTCAGAGAGCAGTATACCCTCCCCTAAATACTTCGTCATCATATCCTTTACTTAGCTTTTTTATTTGCTATTACAATGCAACTCCTTTTCAACTCTTTATCCACATATACGCAATAGAGCTGAGTATATGCCAAGAGCTAAATATATGTAATTGGTGAATGGGTCAATCAATTTGTTGCTTCAATTGGGCCGCCCAGGAGCATTCGTTTTATCAGGCATGTTGGTCCTTTCAATGGCAAAGACTGCAGAAACCTTTGCAAATACTAGCTTTTGGCAGCTTTGCCTTCCAGGGATTACAGAATTGATCTTTGTCTGCAAGCCAGGGTCAACACAAGAACACCGAAGAGGAATGCTGAAGGCCCTGAGGACTGTTTCCTCCTGACCTCACAGCCAGATCTCATCACGAGAGATGGACTGCCTTCATCCCCTCCTGCATCCCGACCTTCTCAGTCACCACCAATGCCATTCCCACGCAAGGCCCAGGTTCCTTTCTTTGGATCTAAAGACAGATGGGGAGGGAGAGGAATTGAACATTAGACTGTTTTACCTCCTCACTCCTCCCATATTTTGATGTATGAGTAGTAAGGGTATTGCCTTTGCTTCTTAACCTCCAAGACATGATAAAAAGCAGGTCTGAAGCAGCCCCACATGTTACTTTAAGCTCTACCTGTTCTCCGGGTATCGAAAATGACATATTTCAGAGTGTAGACTCAATCAGACGCTCCTTAAAAACCCACAATTCCAATAGCCTCTGGCAGCCCAGAGGTAGGATTGAAATTACATACTGATGCAGACAGACTCCTGGGCCCTTTCCTTCTCTAAATCACACTGCAGTGCGGGTTTTCAAATGTCTGCTCAGGTTAAGTAAAAATGTTCACACATGGAAATGACCCGTTTTCTGAATTGTACTGGAGGAAGGAAATGAATTTGGGAGCTGGGAGCAGGATCAAATCATTCGCACGATGTTCAAACATATTTTCCCCAAACGAGGCCATCATTTTCCATTCCATAGCTGTCTGGGAAAGGCTGGCAGCATGGGAGACACTCCACCAGGTGATGGAGGGGACACCGAAGTGAAGACATCATCGTACTTTCCTTGACAAAGTTACAAATCTAATATCTGGGTCAGATACACTGATAGCATGACACAGGCAGAACGGGAGAAGACAGGAACGGCTGCTGGCTGGGAGAGGGCATGAAGGTTTCACAGAGCAGGGGATAATGGCGCCATGCTTGGAAGGGTCATTGCATCTGAGGGGAGGAGGGATGGGCGAAGAGTAGGTCCATGGAACAGCAAATGATCTCACTAGGCTGGATGGGATACAGGTGTATCCAGTGAGAAGACAGGAAAAGTAAGTTGGGGCCATATGTAACAGACCTCAGATGCTCAGCTTTAGCGTTTGGAAGGCAACAGAAAGCCAGAAAAGAATTTTAAACACAAGAGTGATGAGAACTGCATTTGGGAAGACCATTCTGGCAGAGAATGGTTGACTCAAAATGGGGGGAGAGTAGACATCATAGAAGTAGCATCTTTTACATGCATTCTCGTAATGTCACAGTAGAGAAGGTAGCTATGGGAAATTACTGTTATTCGAACTGCTAATAGCCTCTTTTGGGGAAAGGAGCCATACAGCTGATACTTGAAAATCTGTATCTACCACAGTGGCTACATAAAAACATGTGACCTTAAGTCTTCCTTCTTGGTTGTGTACAAAGTCCAAAGCAAATGTTGGCTATTTTTATTAAACTCTAAGCTGACTCCAGGTCTTTCATCAATGACATGAATGTTATGACTGATCTAGACACTAAGAGTCTTCTATAATAATGTAAAATTAAGGAAATTAAATTCTTTTCAATTCCATTTTCATAGGAGCCTAAGTAAGCTCAGTTATACATTTGTGTCAATGCTGTCAGTATGTGAGGTTGTACCAAACATGACAAGCTATCAGCTCTCCAATCACATAGGCTCTATAAACCTTAATGTCCTACCTGATATGGACGGGCTCTGAAGCGCCCATTGTGACCAAATGTTTCAGTACTTTCCTAGGAGCATTTCCGTCATCACGTCATCTCATTTATTTATTACGTAAAACCCTTGTGGCAGCTATTGTGAGCCTTACCTTTCAGGTGAGAGATCAAAGGTATGAAGAGACCAAGTACTCTATCAGAGGTCAGACAGCCATAAATTTCAAATTTAAACCTAGGCCTGTTTATAGGATTCTTGTTACCATTCCTGCAAGCTGAAGGGATGTGTGTTACATGTATAAGTTGTCGTTAAAATCCATCAATTACTTTAAAATAACTATCAAAAGAATGCTTCCTTGTTCAACCTAATGGTTTACTTATTTACACCAATTGGGAACTCCTAGAACCTCACAGAGATGTTTAAGAAACTCACGGAAAGCCCTGAGACTTGAATGATGCCACATTGAAGTTCCAGTAAATACGTTTGCCGCTAACGAAGATGGCTAAATGGTGGCGTGGCGAACGAAAAGCTTCAGGCTGAGTCATCTGGGTGGTCGTCTATAGAAGACCCCTGGGGAACTCTAGCACTCTCCTTCAGGGACCACAGCTGTTTCTCAACTGCTAACAGCAAAAGCCCCTCAGGCAACATGTATTTGCAAAATGCACGAACCTGCCAGGACTCGGAGTGAAAGCAGTACCAGTTCATTCTAAACAGCGCCCATGGTACGCAGGGACCCTGCCAGGAAAGGGTGGCGCGCCTTGTTGGCAAGGTCCCTGCCGGTCCCTCCGGGCTGCAGGGCTAGACTCAGCACTCTGCAGTGACCATGCTCCGCCCCATCAGCTGCAGGAGCACCTCTGGATTGATGGGAAGCCACAGGGCCGGGATTAAATGACCTGGGTTCATGTCCTGGCTATGCCTGCTTCCTCTTTGCTAAATCATCCACTCCAGACTTCCTAGTGGGGCAAGGGTTACAGGACATCAATTCTCTGAAAGTGCTTGGAAAAGGGCAGTGGCTCCGCTAAAAGTATCCGTTTATTTTCGCTGGGGTAAGTCCACATCATCTTCATCCCCATCAAAGTAGGCTGTGGTATCTCAAAAAATATTTTTCATATTTTCAGATGCATCTCTCACTGACTAAATCATTCTGCCAGGAATATTCTCTTTTATTATGGGGCACAAATAGAAAGAGCTTCTAGAAAAACTGTGTGTGTGGTGGGGGGAGCGGGTTCTGGTTGTTGCTGTGCCTTAGGAATGTTTTCTGCTGGCCTGGCCAGTGTGCTTAGCTGGGTGGGCATTGTCGCCGGTTGGATTCCCAGTCGGGGCACATGCCTGGGTTTCAGGCTCCATCCCCAGAGTGGGGCGTGCAGGAGGCAGCCGATCCATGATTCTCTCTCATCCTTGATCTTTCTCTCCCTCTCCTTTCGTCTCTGAAATCCATAAAAATATATTTTTTTAAAAAATTCCAATGGTAGGACCAGCAAACCAGCTAGCAGGACCAGCAAATAAGCCTGCCATTTGTTAGGCAAGGGATACACAGGCCTGTGTGGAGTGCAGCTCCTGCTGGCCTGTGCATTCTTACCCTGTAAACATTGAAGGGAATGTATAACCTTCCCAGCTAATCCCACATTTCACCAATGAAAACATTATGTCTACCATGATTTGTGCTAATTGACAAACGCTCTGGCTTGGATTTTTGATAACATCCCTTCAAGTATTTCCCCAGCCACCTTTGAGAGTGGACTTCATTACAAAGTTCTCCAAACAGGAGCTAACCAGCCCCGGAGGGTGGGTTCCTGGCTAGCATGTAGGAGAAGCTAGAAGCATTTAGCCACCGGTACCACACACTCACCCACCGAGAGATTAAAATAGATGTAAAATCTTACGCTGGAGCTAGTTTGTCTCCTGGATTACTGCAAGCATTAATTAAGCACCCTTAGGGTAGAGATTAAAGTAATTCACACAGTGACTGTTAAAATAAATCACAAACAATAGAACAGGCATCTAATTCACAGCCGTCATCCAATTTACTTATGTCTCTGCTCACCATAAGCATTACGAGCAAAGGATCATGGGACCTATTCCTAAGTGTAAGATTAGATCAATAAAATTAGCCATCTGTCCAAGGAAGGTTTTAAACTCAGGTTGTCTTTAAGTATTATGTTTCCAACTGTCCAGATGTTACAGAAAAGTACCTGCTGCTACAACTCCTTCTGCACAATGTAAACCATTAACGGGCTAATATAAACGTATGGCACCAAGAAAAATAAATAGCATTAGCATTGCCTTAAATCTGATTCAAGATTTTGGATGCCCTGTCAGCAAACACCAGTGTTAAGATTTAAATTGCTCGGATCTGCAGAGTCAGACGAAGACAGAATCTGCCAGTGTCTTCAGGGGAGTACAGAACGAAGAGAATGGAAATGAGATCAAAGCTTTAGAAAGTGTGTCCTTGCTTGTTCCAGTTGGCTAAGGTAATAATAATTACTATGATTGTTGTTAGATAAAAATATCCTATCTTTTTGTACCACCTTAGCTTTCAAAGCACTAATCTGCTTTATTTCCTTTGATTCTGAAAATAAGCTGGTGGGGTTTTCTGGGGTAAGTGGGGGATTTTTTTCAAAGCTGAGAAAATGCAAGAATCATTCATAGAAAAAGGAAGAGCCACTGGGTCTTTATCTTTCTACATCACAGGTAGAGGCTCAGGAATTACTCCTATTGACAGATTAATGAGCAAACATGGACCATTTCTTAGCTTTCTAGCTCTGTTGACATTTTCACCAATCCTCAGTCACACCTCAGCCTGGGTAATTCTCTCCCCTACCACCACCACCACCACACCCTGCAAAACTTGCCCAAGACAATTACTAGGCAGAAATCATCCATCACCCTTGGGGTTACTGGTTCTCAAAGAAATCCATTCAAGCAAGACCACACACTTGGCAGCCGCATTTTCCAAATGAAAAATCAAGGCACGCGGTTGACCAAAGAGTCCTTCTGATTTGTCAATGAATTTATCTGAAAATTTTTACAACTCAGTACAAATTAAATCACATGCAAGCAATCACACATTAACATGTATGGAAAAGGATAAAAGTGCATGACTTCCTAAGTGCCTGTGTTTATCAATCACTATGCCTGAAACATAGTCTTTCAGTTAACCTAGTCATTCAGGTTTTTTCCCGTTTACAGTAGATTAAACAATCCCTGTTTCATAAATATTGCCTTCAAGCTTCAGGCTTCTACCCCTTTTTAATGCCTTGGTACATGTACTGCCCCATTTAATCTTCCTTTGGACTTTAAATGGTGGGTTCTTTCGTTATCCTGTTTTTACAGATGAGGAAACTGAGGCTTACAGAGCTCATACAGCTTGCTCTCTGTCACCAAGTCACCAATAAAAAAAACGTCAGAACTTGAACCCAAATTTGCCGAACCTCAGAGTCAGTGCTCTCTCCCAAGCCTTCCTGCTCAGCCAGCAGAAACCAGCCATGGAGGCAGGGAGACAAGCTGGGGGGTGGAGTGGGCCTGAGCGAAGTGGGGAGGAGCGGCTGGTTAGATGCAGCTCGGCGTGGCTTTTCCTTAATGCTGCTGCAGGGTTTCCCTCTTTTGTGCAGCCATCTCTCCATGACAGGCAGGGGAAGCCAGGTGAGTAGGAGGACGGTCTGCTCGGAAGAGATATCCCTCAGGAGACCACTGGAGTCCCACATCCAACCTTCAGAACACCCGCAAAGAGTCTAAGCACGAGGCTGCCTGGTTACAGTACCGGTGCATGTTGTTGCTGGCAACCCACCTGGTGTGGATGAACAAAGTGGAGACTGTCGGTGGTGTGCAGAGTGCCTGGGGTAGAGGCACTGAGGAAGGGAGGCAGTGGGAGGAGCCCAAACTCTACTTTGTCAAGTCTCAAGGTGTGGACTTCAACCTACATGCAACAAGTCACCTGAGGTTCCTGTCAAAAAGGCAGGTGCCTGGGACGCACTTCAAGAATTCTTACCCACATGGAATTACTTGCTGGGGTCAGAGGCCTGAGACCTTCTGAGGTCAGAGACCTGCTCTGAACCAGCTTAGGAAGGTGCGCCCTCTGCTGGCAGCACTTTGATTTCACTTTCACCTGAGTGTCTATCCCTCTCCCCCATACCTCATTCCTCCGCCACCTCATTCCTCCGCCCATGTCCCCATCCCATGAGATCAGGGGTTCTTCAAGGTGGCAATGGCTTCCAGCTCATTTCATAAGGGTGGGGCCACACTCTGGTGTCCTTCTTCAAAACAGAGGTCCCCAACCAATGGAATCAAAGATGGGTCTGGGGGTTTCCCCTACAACTGCCCTGTGGGCTCTGTAGTATCTCCTCCTCCTTTTCCCTTTTCTATCCCTAAAACAGCAGGTGCACTTCCGATCCCTGCAGCATGACATGACGCGACGGAGACAAGTGGCAGGGGTCTTGGCCAGCTCCAAAGACCTGTTGCAACAAGACATTACGTCATTCATTTAGTCGATTGGGAGAGACGACAGTCCTGCTTGCCGAGTGGGTGAGGCAGGAGAATACAGAATATCACAGGGTAACCCTGTGTGAGCCGAGGCCCTATCTCAGCCTCAGATGCTCGAGTCCCTGTCTTCCAGAAATCTAGTTCTGACTCACCAGACCGCATTGGAGCTGTAGTAACCCGGGAACAGATGGACAATCGGTCCCCAGAGAATTCTAAGGCTATGAGAGCCCTGGCTCAGGGTAAGAAACAAAGACAAAAACACCACTCAGTTCTTTCCTGGCCAAGTCACTCTTGCGTGAGAAAGAATTCTGAGAAAGAAGTACTGCCTCATGTTTTACTACATTTACCCCTGACCTTGGCTTCTCTGACCCTTGACCTCTTAGAAAACCAAAGTGGGTAGAGGAGGGAGGAAGAGAGAGGGTGAGAGAGAGAGAGAGAGAGAGAGAGAGAGAGAGAGAGAGAGATGACTGGGCTTCTTTATAGGGATTAGATATGATGAAGGGCAGGAGGGCTGATGGAATGAAGCGTAAAAGAAAGATACTTCCGCTGTGGTCCTGGACTGAGTAGCCAGGTGCTGGGATGTACACACCGGAACACCTCGGAGATGCACAGGTTCGGTTCCCTCAGTAAAGCGAATATTGCAATAAAGCAAATCACAGTGCATATAAAAGTTATGTTTACACTGTACTGTAGTCTATTAGGTGTGCAGTAGTAGCATTATATCTATCAAAAAGTGCACATATCTTAATTTTTAAAAGTTGCTAACCATCGTCTGAGTTTCCAGTTAGTTGTAATCTTTTGGCTGGTGGAGGATCTTGCCTTCAGTTTGAAAAAAAAACACACACAATATCTGTGCAGCGCAATAAAACGAGGGGGAGCATGGTTGGTTGGGAAGGGAGAAGGAGGGACATTCAGAAGAGACGAGCCCCTCAGGCCCTGTGCTTTGTGCTTTGTGCTTTGGGAAGGGGATACTCTTATCCAATCTTACGGATAGAGAAATACAACGGGAAGTACAAAGGTAAAGATTAGAAACCTGCGTCTCCCTGATGATGACTGTGGAGTCCCAGGTCCTCCGGGGAAAACCTCACATTCTGAACCCTAACCTGACCTTGTCCTACTGACCCTGGGACGTCAGGCAAACCGGAAAGGAGGAAGGAGGGCCGGACCCTCCTGCGGTCCTCCAGCCCAGAGAGTTCATCAACACCGAGAGGTACCAATCCGCCTTTGGGAGCTGGTGTGGCTGGGTGCATGCTGGTCCAGCAGGTACGTCTGGCCTTCCCTTCCCCTCCTCCTGCCCCGCATCGTAAGGCTCACCTGCACTTCTCCGTGAGACTCAACGTAAGGGAGAAGTGCCAGAGATCACTCAAGAGGGCCTGGGATGATTTCAAGTTCAGCATCTGTTAACCTGCACAGTCCCTTACCCACCCTCAGCCCAGCTGTAAAATAAGGGCTTTGCATGTCCTTCCAGGTCTATGATTCTAATCTGTAATCTGAAAAGGAATGAAGGACATCCAATAAATGGCATTTCCAAGTCATGGGGGTATGACGGAGTGCTGGCGATCTTCAGAGGCCCCTTTTCTACCTCCAGGTACCCCAGTGGGCTCTCTAGCCCCACCCAAGCCTCACCCCCACCCCCCCACCCCACCCCCCGCCCAGGAGTTCAACGAGAGAAAGCAAGGTTACAGCCTAATTCCTGTGGATGAGGTCAGTAGACAGTAGCTTTCAGAACTCCCTAGTGGTATCTTTCACATTCTGTTATCTTTGGAGGCCTGGGTGCAATCCCAGGTACAAATGTTCATCAGCATTCAACAGGCTCCCCCCACAGAGCAGCAGGGGTAACCCCCTGCCGGGCTCTGTCTCTTGGAGGGCCCCTCCCCAGCCAAGAGGCAGACCCTCCATGCCAGGCTGCACACTCTGCCCAGGAGCTGCTAAGGACTGTTTCTGGTCCCAAACATCAGAGCCTGAATTCCCACACCCCCACGTACTAGTTGTGACCTTGGAAGAGATATTGAATGCCTCCAAGCCACAATTTCATCTTCAGCTAAACAGGGGTAATAACGGTACCACCTCACAGAGCTGTTGGGTTGATCAAATACATCTCAATGTGTGTCAAGTTCTTAGAACAGTATAGCAAGCACTTAATTAGGTATTATTATTTAATTTGACTTAACTTAAAAACTGTCATTTCTTGTTTTTCTCAGAAAAATGCAGAGGTTCCTTTATTAATGTTCAATTACAGAATTTGAACTGTCTTGGGGTGTCTCGAGAGAAGGTGCCTACGTTGGACCCAAATTAGACTCATAACTGAAGCTGCTACTTGGTTTTTTGTCACCAGATGTAGGTCGGATGGGGAACTTTCAGGTTGATTCTGAATACAAGACTTCTCCAGCAAAGCTAGACGTGTCAAAAGTAGATTTCAGTGTGAGGTGACAGACGGGGCCACCAAATAAAACAGCGCGCCACCTACATGGTGGCTACACTGCCTTCAAAGTACTGCCCACAACCCAATTTCTACTGGGGAAACAAGGCACAAAGACTTTCCATATGGATCCTCCCAGGACTTGCTGGTGTCTGGGGAAGATTATAAATTAGCTGGTTGCTGTTCACATCAGAGCCAAACGGGGCACATTCCGTTTTTAATCTGGACCAATTTTCCGGATCAAAAACTGGTCTTTCCGGGGGATGTAAATGAGCCCAGGAGGAATTTTTTTTTCCCCCCTGAATTTTATAAAGTAGCTGTCATTTTAATCGGAGCAGCTTTCCAACCTGACAGCCAGTGTCTGGATAAAATTATAAAGTAATGAAACATTTGTCTAAGCTGAGCATAGTCCAAACGCTCCTATTACCTCAAATTTGATGTATTTACTGGTAAGACGCTAACATGTTTAACAGGTGGAGTTTCCAATACCCAAACCCCATCTAGGCTTCAGATAAAACCGAAGAGGCATCTTCATGGCATGAACAGCAGAATGAGGCTCTGACTGAACCAGGTAGGAAATATTTCTAGGAGAGGAACTCCAAAAAAATACAAAAGGAAACATGATGGATCATATGAGCAGTGTTATACAGCAGGGTTTTGTAAAATGCTTTGTTTTAAAAATCTGCTTCAAGGCTTGAAATCCTTAAAAGAACATTGCATATACTGTTGATGGTTAAGAACTACAGATAGAACTACTATGCATTATTCAAAACTGTGAGTAGATGGTTTTATGTGAATAAATAAACCCAGAGAATGTAATTGGTCACGATGTGGTTACTTTAAGGAGGAAAGTTAGAAAGTGGCCCTTCTCTGAAATCCTGGTAGATGTATGCATGTGTGCATGTAAGAAAAGAAACTAACATAACATTACCTTGGATGGCTGCTATTATCCTCAGGATGAATTGAACAGTGGAAACAGGGAAATAGAATAGCTCATATTTTAAGTATGCTGCGAAATATGCTAATGTTCTCCATTCCAAGGCAGGTAGCAAGGTGATAACAGATACAGTCTGAAGAGCTAGGGTGCCTCCCAGAGCTGAACAGCAACAAGTCATATTGCCAAAAGGAGAGATCCTTGAACTGCGAACATATTTAAGCAGCCATATGGGAATCCGCCAAGGTTATTTCCTCTGCCCTCTGATGAGTTTCCCCTGGTTTGTCTCTTAGAAAAACACTATTTGTGAAGACGAACTGCACTTTCTGCAAAGTTTTGCAGGCTGCATTCAAATAAAGTTATATTGTTTTCCATTGTTCATAAGGCTTAATTAATCCCATAAGACAACCTTGCTTACAAAGTAAACTAAGAAAAAAAAAACAAAACAGATTTTCCAGAATTCTAAATACAGTGCCAACAAAGAAAAATAAAAACCGTTATGAGGGGCAAACAATGGTTAGAACTTCATTGCTTAGAATGTTTGACTTGGAATAATCTCACAACACAGGCCAAATCAAAGTAAACAAAATACTTTTTACCAGTGAAACCAAAAGAAATGCAAGTTATTATATTTCGAGTTCTCTCCAATTCCTTCTCATCGTCCACAACCCTGACATCTGGGTTGAAAGCTCAGAGCAAAGGCAGGAGTTCAAAACAAGATGAAATTCTGAGAGAGCATCCTCAGTCAGAGTGGAAGAGAATCCTGACATTAGAGGCCACATCCCTACACAGCGCGTGGGCTGCGCAGGGGGGACTCCAGGCAAACCTTCAGACACTTCACAGGAAATGGCTGGGCTCTGGACAATATGAATTCAATAAGATGTTTGGAGACACAGGAGGAGCTGTCTGCCTCTGCACAGTTGCAATCCTCCGTAATTGAGACAGCATGATCGCTACCCCCGCTCTCAGGTCTCTGGGATCAAATGCTGAGCCTTCCACCTCTACAGTGCCTGCATAATAGATCATTCTTTTAACAAACAAATATCCCTGGAACACCCCCCACCCCCCACCCCCCGGCCTCGGGCTGGGGGCGGGGGTGGGGAGGGCGGCTCAAGTCTTTTCTCAGCCCTGGGCAGCGATGAACCCAGTTAAACTGGCGCTGGTGAGGGGAGAGAGAGGCGGCGCGCGGACCGCTTAGCGTCCTCGCCAGGGACCGGGACCGGGACCAGGACCTGGGCGCTCCCGGCGTGGCGCCCCACCAGCGCGCAGAGCGTGTTACCTGCTTTTCGGCGAGCTTCCCCAAGCAACACGGAGCCGGATCGGAGGCTGGAAGCCAGGAGCAAGAGCCGGAACAAGATGCCTCGGATTAAATCCATTTCACCGCGGGCTCCTGCAAAGTTTCACCAAGTCCCGGGCGCACAGAAAAAGGGCTTCTCCTGGGGGGACGAGTAGGACGCCGGCCCCGCGGACCCCCTGGCGGGGTTGAGGAGGTGAGGGGCTGAGGGAGCTAGACCAGCAACCACCAGGAGTCCAAGGAGGCAGGACCGCAGCCGGAGGTCGGCGTGCGGGAGTGAAGCCAGTTGCCAGCAGCAGGGCTGGGGGGGGGGGGGGGGGCGGCGAGGAGGCGGGGGCTGCGAAGGAGGCCCGCAGGGAGGGACCAGCTGGCTGCGGAGGGAGGGAGGCTGGACCCGCCCGGGGATGTAATTACAATCGGGTGGAAGTGAGAGGGGCGGGCCCTGAGACAATTGACTGTTCGCCTACCTCTGGGGAAGACGGCCCGCCCATCACCCCCTCTAATGACCCCCGGCTCAGCCCTTCCCGGCTGGTGACCTAGGTGAGGGACGAGGTAGGGCAACTTCAGCCACTAGAGATGCTGGGCGGGAGATCAGTGACTGCAAGTCCCGGACCCTCGGCCGCGGTCCTCAGCCTGAAATGTTGCTGCACCTCCCCCTCCCCTGGTTGTGCCCCCCTCCAGCCGCTTCGCTCTCGGTGGCTTCCACCCGCCTGGGGACTTGCCCAACACCTCCCCAAGGGAGCTCTGGTCGGTCCAGCGCCCTAGGGGGAGTGAGAGGGGGAGGAGAGGGTCTGTGGTTTGCAGGTGGGTGAGGGAAAGAGGAAGAGGGGGCGGGGCCGGCCGGTCTGGGCGCTAAGAAGATAAATGGGACTTAAGACGCCGCAGATGGAGAGCTGATGCCCCATCACCCAGACGCCACCTCCGGGTGGAGATTAAGGCAGGCCCGGAGTTGGGGAGCGGGGTCCCCTGGCATCAGAGGAAGGCAACTGGAGACCCTTCAGGGGCGGAGATGAAACTCCAGGTTAAGCCCGACGCTGGGGAGAGAGACGCGAGCTTAGCCCCCTGGAGGGCGGAGAAGACCTGGCTGGGAGCTGGGCGCGGGGTCCTGGTGCCTGACACTGGATCGGAGTTCCTGGGCCGGTTTCCTGGCCCGTGGAGACACCTTCGCCTCCGGAGTTGCTGCCCAAGGGCTTAGCAAAATGCGCCTTTTGCCAGGTTTCCCTGCGAGAGGAGAGACCCTGGCCTGTAAGTCGCCGGACACACTGGCGCGCTGAGCTCCAGGCCAGAAGAGAAAGCAGGTGCAATAAATAAACCAGGAGGGAAACGCAGCTTACCAGTGCTGGGAGAGATGGAAGGCCCTGGGAAGGCCCCGCAGAGGAAGACTGTGGTCGCTGCCCCGAGGACCAGGCGCTGAGGCTGAGGCCCTTCCTTCAGCCGCGGTCTGGGAGAACCAGAGGCCACACCTGCTGACCGATATGTATCTCCCCCCATGAAGTTTCCCGGGGCCGAAAGGTCTGTCAAGAGCCGATCTTGTTTGTCAGCAAAGCTGAGGATATATCCCCTGAGGGTGGCGTTCTCCGATGTGCAGCTGCCCATAAATAAATGCCAGGGCCACTCCAACTGGAGTAGTGGGAAGTCTTAGCGGGACACCAGAGCTTGTCCCTTACACGGATCTGGACTAGGAAAGTCAGGAGGGACTGTGCTTGTCACTTCATGGCCATAACAAAGCCCGCCTGGGAGCCTGGCAGGGTGACTGCCCCAGGGCGCTGTCTCAAAAGCAGGGGTCACAGATCTTAAGGATGATCACCGCCCCTAGAAGTCCCCGAGGCCCTGCGTCCGTACCCACAGGGACCTGCGTTCAGCATCCTTGCCGGTCAGGGGCCTGGACTTCAACTCCAGCCCCGATGTTGTTGGCAGCTCTTCCCATGAGAAGGCATTTTCTTATATCTGACCTCAGGTGGCACCCACAACCAGTCAGGTGCTACCCTGCTGGTTCTGCTCCTTCCCACTTCAACGTCATTCTCCCTGATGTGGAAATTGGAAGTAATAATAACCATTAGCACGATGGCCAGCATTTATCTAACAGACCCTCTGAATTGCTCACTAATCCCAATAACAGTTACCCCACACAGGTATCCAGGTATCGTTAGTAGCATTCTCCCATTTGACAGACGAAGAAACTGAAGTCCTGAAAGTTAAACAACTTGCCCAAAGTCCTGTACTCCCAAAGGACAGACTGTGGGTTGAACCCACGCAGGGTGGTTCCAGAGCCCAGGGTGTGGGACAGGTGCGGGGAGAGCTGACACAGGGGGGACTGAGAAACAGGGCCTGTGGGCCCTGCTTGTTGTAGATCTCGGTAAAATATAGGGCCTGGATAAAACCATCAGTGAATTCCAGATTTTGCTCTCTCTTCACATATGATAAAATAGCACTGTCTAAGCCAAGTCACTTTTGCTCGGAATATGCTTTTTGAGAGACCTGTACAAATTGTCCATTGCACATTTTGCAGGCCTGAGCTGCAGCCTGGCCCACGTCCTCCTCCTTTGTCCGCACCACCTCCTCAGACTTGGCCCTGGGCCTCCCTTCCATCTTCGGTGGATGGCCCTGGGCGATGTGGAAACTGGCCTGCTTTCTTCAGAGGCCCCTCTTGTTTCCTCCTTGCGGGATTCCCTCCCATCCGATCGCATGGTTATATTTTCCTTGTGAGGCCTCCAGAGCTCTGGGTCTTCAGGCCTTCGAGTTAAGAACCTGCTTCTTGAGATCTGCTTGTGCCAAATCTAGGGCACACGTTCCACTGAACTTGTTCCTTTCCTTTGCCAGTCAAACCGCACCCCCCAAGGTTCCCTCTTCCAGTTTGTCAGCCAGCTTATGGCCCTTGGAAACACGATGAAAGACAAACAGAACAAACAGAATGCTTGCCTTTCACACGCTTCCTGCCTCTGGGGGGAAGAGAGCTAAAGAGGGCAAAGAGGCTTTGAATGTTTCATTTTTAAAAATCTGTTCAGATTCACTGGAGGTCTAAACTCAATTAACAAGGTCACCAGCAGAAGACTGACCTGCCTGCTTTGCTCAATATCATGAAAGAAGACTCTGACCCTTGCCCCCTGGAATGGATTTGGAGGCTGTTAGAAGAAAGTGAAGGCAAACTTACCAATTACAAAATGTTTAGAAAGTCCCTAAACGAGAGAAAAAGACAGCAGCAAAGAAATTAGCGTTAGATTTAATTTCGTTTTTGAATAGGTTATAGGTACAGATAAAATTTGAAATGTGCATCAGGCAGTGTGCATGGTGAAAATTAAGTTTCCTTTCACCCCTTCCTCTCCCAGAAGCAATCACTGTTATCAGTTTTTTATGTGTCTTTCTTTAGATATTCTAGGAACAAATGTGTACACATATATTTTACACAAGCAGGAGCATCTCGTACAAGCTTTGGAACCTGAAGATCCTTCCACATAAGCAAATACCGATCTGCCTCCCTCGTCCTAACTGCTGAATAATATTCTATTGTATAATGTACAGCAATTTGTCCTTTCTTCTATTTGTCCTTTCCATTTCTACTGTTACAGACAACACTGTAGTGAATGCTCTTGAATATACAACAGTGTGCGCATGTTATAATAGACTGTAGGGTGCCTTTCTAGAGTAGCCATTGCTCAGCCAAAAGGATGCATGCCTTTTCAATTTGATAATTTGGCCAAATCCTCCCAAGGAGAGTGTATGGATTTACATTGCCTTGAGCAATAAATGAGTATGACCATTTCCACAAACTCTCGTCAACATAGTGTCTTATCAAACTAGAACTTTGTTCCATACATGTAGATGACATGTTTTAATCAACATAGAACAAGTAAAGTACACAAATAATAAATGCACTGAACGATGCCTTATAGCAAAGAGCACACTTTACAACTACCATCACCCCCAGTCATCCCTCCTCATGCTCCCTCTCTAGATGTATATATTTTTGAGGAAGTATCAAGAGAGTTCAAACTTCCCATACACTTTCAATTAAAACACACAAATAAAAATAGATCAGCCAAACATGTAAGCTCTCCCCACCCCTGAAATGAAGCAAGCGTTAATTGAGATTTGATCCCATTCCATAGAAGGCTCTGTGCTTCCCAGAAAGACTAATAGGAAAGAAAACCCAACGGTGTCTTCTGCACTCAGAAGACTACAATTTTGTGGAAAGAAGACAGCTGCACAACCAACTGCTCCACAAAGCAGACCAAAGAAGCACTAGATAACAGTGCAAGTATCATGCTGTTGTGTCCAGAGAGGAAGACCCTATATTACAAGTGACAACCTATGTAATAATACATTGAAATATAGCCATTAGCCTCACAACTGTATAAATTAGGCTTATGTACATAATAGGACTCCCCAGGGGCAGAACTGGAGTGACCAGGGTAAATTAGCTGGTATTCCCAAATCTGTCCTTCCTTCTGCATACATTCCTAGCAGCACTGGTTAAAAGTGACTGGGAATTATAGTTAAGTTGGGCAACCTGATGATTCTCCAGCCTTTCATTTTAATGTAGACTTTTTAATAAATAAGGTGAATAAATCCTAAGTGTATAACTCAATGGGTTGTCACAAAGGAAATAAACCCGTGAGATAAGCCTCCAGATCATGAACCAGAACAATGCCTGGTTCTAAGAGCTTCTTCATTCCTCCCCCGATCGTAACCTACCCCACAACCAAATGGGAACGCATTTTCCTGATTGCTAACATCTGCATTAGTTTTGCCTGCTTTGACCTTTATGTCAATGGAATCCAGTAGTTTACTCCAGTTCTATAATCATTTATGTCTAGCCTCTTTTACACAATGTTATGTTTCAGATGTTCATTCAAGCTGTGTGGTTATCTCTCGTTGCTGTATACTATTCCATTGTGTACATGTATTTTTACTTGTTTTCATTCTCCTGCTGATGGACCTTTGGGTGTTTTCTAGTTTGGAGCTACAACCAAAAATGCTTATATGATCATTCTGGTATGTGTCTTTGGTAAGCACAGTAAGCATTTCTGTTGTGATAACTGTGAGAGAATTACTGGGTTATACGGTAGGCATATGTTTAGATTTGGAAGATATGGTCAAACAGTTTTCCAAAGTAGCTCTACCAATTTACACTCCCACTGGCAGCTCCAGGAGGTCCACAGTCTCACCAGCATTGATATTGTCTTTTTCATTTTAGTCATTTGATGAATGTGCAGCAATATCGCATCGTTTTCATTTGTGTTTCTTTGATAACTAATGAAGTCAAGAACTTTTTCACTTGTCCATTGGCCATTATATATCCTATTTTGTGAAGTGCCTGTTCATGCCTTTTGCCCATTTTTCTATCAGATTATCTATTTCTTATTGGTTTGTGAAAGTTCTTTATATATTCTGGATACAAGTGACAGTATTTTTGTTGGTGGTGGGTATTTATTTTGAAAACATTTTTTGTTAACCAGTGTTACCCCCAATAAATTCAATAAAAAGGAAGAAAAAAATATTTTTCACCCTCTGTCTTGTGTGTTAACTTTCTTAATGATGACTTTCATTGAATAACAACTGTAGTTTTAATGTAGTACAGTTGGTCAAGTTTTTTTCAAGCATTTTTTATATCTTGTTCAAAAAACTTTATTTACTCCAAGGTCACAAAGATATTAGTTGGTATGTTGTTGTTTTTCTAAAAGAGTTATCAGTTCCTTTCCATATTTTGATCAGCAGTAGATGTCTGTATATGATATGGATGTGGTCACAGCCTTTTCAATGGCCTCTCCCTCCTGAGATAGAGACAGGCAGCTGCATCTCCAAGGGAGGAGAAGTGGTTTCCAGGATGCTCTGGACCATGTCTTTTCCTCTGCGAGCACCAGCCCAGCTGATGTTCGGGGCTAACGCTCTGGCCGCCCTCCTCACCTGGTGTAAGCATGTACACAGCCACCCTGCACTCTGTGTTTGGGGCAGAAACAAAGCCCTTCTGCTCCAAAATCTCTCACTTACTGTTCTCTCTGTTTTCCTGAAATTCCTAAGATTTGAAATACTGCCATGGGTTGAAAGTATGACTTGTTTAGGACTTATCCCCCTTCTGTCCCAAAATGCACTGGCGAGACATGGAAGAGAGATGTTTTAAGAACTTTTATCTAAGTGACCCCTCTTGAAATGAGAATATTCTTCCTGCAAAGGAAAAAAGGCCTGTTGACACAGAGGTGAAGACTAACATATTCGCTAATGAAGCTGTCACCTAGCACATCAGCACCAGGGTCTACAGCAGGTAGAACATGAGTGTAATATGCTTTGGGAGGGAAAATCGTGGTGCACGGGGGTCAGAATGTGGGGTATGGACCGCTTGCAACAGCAACACCTGGAATTAATAATCATCTCCTTCACTAGGGGAGAAGCTGGGAAAATACATCAGGGACAGAAGGGAGCATGACCCTGCTACCTAAAAATAATGGGCGCAGCCGTGGGCAAACTACGGCCCGCGGGCCAGATCCGGCTGTTCTATCCAGTTCTCTTGCTCTCCCCTCCGCTCCTTTACTTTGAATTTATTTTAGTTCACACAAACACTCCATCCATGCTTTTGTTCCGGCCCTCCGGTCCAGTTTAAGAACCCATTGTGGCCCTCGAGTCAAAAAGTTTGCCCTCCCCTGGCTTAGAGTTTCATGCGCCAAAATGGATCAAAATGGACAAAGCAAGATGCAGAATGGAGTGCAGGTGATGACTGAGTATGGGAAGGGGGTTGGAGGGTCTGGCATAGATGGGGGGAAATAGCATTGTGTTCTCTTTGACTGCTTCTATTTTACTCCTGGGAATGTCTTTATTTGCGTTAAAAAGTAGGACTGCATTTTAAAAGACTACAGGGCAGTCCAGGTGGAGTGACAGGAGGGATGATAGGGACTGAGAAACCCAACGAAGAGATCCGGGTGCCACACGTCTTAGGAGAAGGAGGGAATGAAGAGTCTGGGTCAGGGACTGCCAAGGGGAGGGGGCACGAGAGGCAGAGTCACCATGATGTGACTCAGGCCAGTGCTGCCAGATTGAATGCACAAGAAAGAGAGCCAGAGGCTACCTCCTCCTGCTGGTGCAGGCGACCCTGCAGCGGGTTGGAGATGTCAGGGATCTCCTGGGTGTGGGATCTCCAGCTCCAGGGACCACATACAACTAGGTGCCAAAGCCCCACAGTGGCCACACACCGTGGCTCAGCCTCCTAAAGGCACCTCTCAGAGAGCCAGCCCGCAATTCCAAGAGCAGGGCTTGTTTGTGACACGTGATGATGTCAGGAGCATCTAGGTGGGCTAGGGGTCAAGGGCGCTGCACTCTCACTCCAGCCCTGTCACTCATGGTCAGTGGGACTCTGGTGATTCCATCACCTCTTTAGACCTGAATTTTCTCTCCTATCAAAGGAGAGTGTTGGCTAAGACGAGTCTCAGCTCACAATCTCAGCTTCTCCAGAAGAGCCTCTATGCTTTCCCCAGGCCAAAGGCCACTGCTTAAAAATAAAGGGAGTCGTGTAAAAGTTCTATTCTCAGAAAAATACTTTTCAGTTGGAAAGCAACAGTCTCTTGCAAATTAAAAAACAAAAAAGAAAACAGTAAAAATGCAACATTTAAACACACACACACACACACATACACATACACACACATACACAAACATACACACACACACACACACATACACACACACACAGGCACTGCATACCCCACAGGACAGTCCTTGCCTCTGAGAAGCTGGAGGCAGAGGACTCACAGTTCCCAGTCCACCCAGACAGGAAATGGGGAGGTGTGAAGGGCGGGGCGGGAGACAGCGTTGGGAGGTGGTGTAGGAAGCAGAGGAATGCTGGCTCAGTGTCTGGGTTATTTAGTGACTTACAAACAAATGCAGATTTTCGGATGCCAAGAGAAAACCTGTGGAAAGAAGCGAAAGGCCAGTTTTTCCATCTGAGTTTGATTATATTTTTATTTGTGTGTTTCTAAGGGAGGAGGTGAGGAGGGGGCGGGGCGTGGAAGATTTGGAGGTGTGGTCTGATGGCCAGGTGTCCCTAAGCCAGTGGTTCCCAACCTTCCTAAGGCCGTGGCCCTTTAATCCAGTTCCCCATGTTGTGGTGACCCCCAACCATGAAATTATTTTCGTTGCTACTTCATAACTGTAATTTTGCTACTGTTATGAATCGTAATGTAAATATCTGTGTTTTCCGATGGTCTTAGGCTCTACAGCAGCGGTTCTCAACCTGTGGGTCGTGACCCTTTTGGGAATCGAACGACCCTTTCACAGGGGTCACCTAAGACGATCGGAAAACACAAATATTTACATTACGATTCATAACAGTAGCAAAATTACAGTTATGAAGTAGCAACGAAAATGATTTTATGGTTGGGGGTCACCACAACACGGGGAACTGTATTAAAGGGTCGAGGCATTAGGAAGGTGGAGAACCACTGCTGAGCGGAGGGGTAGCTCCAGGGGGTAGGGAGTAGCTTTAGGAGCAGTGTGCTTGGTTTGTACTGTGGACGAAAGGAGGTCCAGCCTCAGACCAGCTTACGAGCTGTTATCTAAGCCAGAGTGACCATCGCTGGGAAGCAAAATCTCAAGGAATGGAGAAAGTGCTCTGGAGAACGGCAGTTCTGCAGCTGTTTCTGCACATGACGATCAAAGGAGGAGGTTAGGGAGGGGTACATGAAATTCAAAAATGGGAGATTAAGGGGGTGGGAGAAGTGAAGCAGGGAAATCTGTGAGATTAGATAAAGAGCAAAATGGAGAGACACTTCTTTTCCATTGGCGGGTGCAGGCGAGTGAACATCTAAGCACGTGGAGCTGGCATGCTGGCAACAAGGTGGCGATGAGGGTCTGTGGCAGTATTTTAAAGGGTCTGGAAGAGGAATTACTCTGACATTTCAAAGGGATGTCATCTAGGATGCAAAAAGACAAGAGACAGGCTCACATACGGTAAAGACTGACCTTTGTCAAGGAAGCCACAGGCCGAGGACACGCCTACCCATCACGACCTGCTTTTCATTAGGAATTTTAATGGTCAGACCATCCTAGGCAGTTACTTTCGGTCTCTGAGTGTGTAGGGCCCGCCATGCAGGCCTCCCCAGAGCCTGTCAGGGTTGGCGTGTGGCCCCTTTTCTGTCCACAGTGCCCAGCCCGGGGGAGACGGAGTGTAGAGGAGAGGTGTAGGCAGGAGCAGTTGTCTGCATGTCAGGATGGTAGTGCTGATGGGAGGAAGAGGAACGGGGTAGCTTCCAAGGAAGTGCCTTATCCAAAAAGCAGGAGGGGATAATCGAGATTCATGTTTTAATTATTTTTTTAATATATTTTATTGATTTTTTTTTACAGAGAGGAAGGGAGAGGGATAGAGAGTTAGAAACATCGATGAGAAACATCGACCAGCTGCCTCCTGCACACCCCCTACCAGGGGTATGCCTGCAGCCAAGGTACATGCCCTTGACCGGAATCAAACCCGGGACCTCTCAGTCCGCAGGCCAACGCTCTATCCACTGAGCCAAACCAGTCAGGGCCGGGATTCATGTTTTTAAGTTAACTGACAACACGAAGAAAGATCAACGGTGAAGGACGAGGGACGAAATCAGCCTCGACTCCCTCCCTGTTGGATGGGACGTCACGCCTACTTTGAAGGCTGTGCCCCCAGCTGGGATAACCCAGGGCACCGTGCACACCACCTGACCTGGGCTCTATCTTGCTCCATCTCTCCCCGGGTATCACGGAGACAGCCACGGGCCCTCCTGCGCTACAATGCAGAAGCCCTAGTGGAGTGTGTCTAGGCTGGCACAGAGGACGTGGGGACAACGATGAAGCTTCGATCCAGACACTTTCCACATGACCTGGGAATAATGGGAAATCGAGGCTTGTGTTTTGGAACAAGGAGAGATCTCTCCCAAAAGGTAATGGTGTACTGAGGCAGGGGCTGTCCCGGGAAGGAATAATGGCTGCCGTGCCATCAAAAGAAAGGAACGCCGAAACCGGTTTGGCTCAGTGGATAGAGCGTCGGCCTGCGGACTGAAGGGTCCCAGGTTCGATTCCGGTCAAGGGCATGTAACATGGTTGCGGGCACATCCCCAGTGGGAGGTGTGCAGGAGGCAGCTGATCGATGTTTCTCTCTCATCGATGTTTCTAGCTCTCTATCCCTCATCCTTCCTCTCTGTAAAATATCAATAAAATATATTAAAAAAAAAAAGAAAGGAACACAACCAGGGTATACCTACACGGGTGGGGCACCAGCTAGGCCTCGCAGCTGCTGGGAGCATTCGCCCATTCATAGTTTCCTTCAGCTGCAGTGCCTCCTAATTGATCCAGTGTGCATGTTTTTCATCCCCTTTCTTCTCCTCGGGTTGTTACTCATCGCATGTCCCTGGGTGAGTCACATTGCCGCCCTGGCATCGGTTTCACGGGCTGAACTGCATGAAGCCAAGATCCTACCCAGCTTGGACATTCTTGCATCCAGGCTGGGGCACGGCAGCCCCAGGCACAACCCCCTTAATCCTGTCCAGACCCAAACTTATCCCAGAGAAATGCCACCATGGCTCTGGTGTCTGAGCAGAAGGAATAGACCAAAGAGATTCCTGAACCCAGATAATGGGAAACCCAAGAAGCAGACACAGATGTTGACTTGCACTAAGTAGGCTGTCCGGAAATTATTCATTTGGCGAACAGACAGGGATGGTTTTAATTGCTCTTCGGTCCCAAGCTCTATTATTATCATGAGTTTAATTAGGGAAAAAACGACAACACACAATTGAAGCTACCCCCTTTCACTGGGGTGAACAGCAGATTGGACCAATACAGTGGCTTTACTTTGTATGCATCAGTAAGTGTGTTATGTATATGTGCGCCCCCATGTATCCCACCCATGCCGGGGTACACCTGGGCTTCCCAAACAGTGAAGAACTGTGGAGGGGAATCGGGACAAAGAAGAAACCCAGAAGTCAAGGGAATAAATTGGGAGTGGAGAAAGGAAGTGGAACAGACAGAGAACAGAAGGGACATTCTAGCTCGTATTCCAAAAAGTCCACAGGACTAGCTGACAAGTTCGATAGCACAGTTTCAAATTTTAACTATTAAGCATTTTAATGACAAGTCAAGCAGATAAACAAGATTGCCAGTTCAAATTGGTCGCCCTCACCAGTGTATCCTTCTGAAGAAATCAGAATTTATGTAAAAAAAAAAATGGAAAATGATTTATTTTTTCATGATTTAAAACATTTTTTAGGTAAGTAGTCCCTTCAAAGTGACTTTTCCAAATATTTTCCTTAAGAATAGAATAGACACTTAAGCTAAAGTATTACCTTTAATTTTAATATCATGTATTCAGATATAAAGATAAAGCATTATTGAAGTAAAAATGTAACCCAGTAAAGAAAGTAGAAAATACATATATACACATATATATATTCCTAAATTAAGATTTCATTAAAATTTTTAATACATATATTATATTAGTGGAAAAAAACAATTATACTTAGAAAAAATTATTATTCTTAAAATATCCTCCTTCTTTTCTCATGTTTTCTTAGGAAGCCAAACTGCATGTTCCCTAATGGAGAACAGAAATAATCTAAAGTTCTCTGTTCCTTCCTAGGTACCCAAAACATATCCTCTCTTCCTATAATACATGCTTAGTCTAAAGAGTAAACTTTAATAGCAAGTTATTGCTAAGATAACCTATTAGGATGTTTAAGGAACTGAGAATCAACTTTTTAAATCCATAACGCACCTATGTCAGATTCATGATTAAACAAGCACTCTTGTATATTTGTCTAGATTTAAAGGGCTAGGAGATCAGGGAATGGTGGGGAGAAAGGGGTATGAATGTATTTTATCCTCAAATACCCAAATAAATTAGCCTATAAGTATTTAGTTTGCAAAAAAATATGTAGAAAGAAGAATCTGTACGTTGCAAATTTTCTCAATTTTATTTTCATATGTGAATGATATTCATTCAAATCTAAAGTGAGAGCTTCCAAACTTACATATTAATAAGGATTTGTTTTATGTTATATTTTAATAATAGTAAATTAATATGACTATGGGTAGTAATTTGATTGTCTTTTAGAAATAACAAACTTTTACTTGATTACATATTTAGTCTGTTCAGAATTACTGTTAACATAATTTATATATTTCTAAACAATAATGATTCTAATGCAGCACTATCTAAATATGACTAGATCATTCAAAAGCTAATAGAACATCAACAAAATTATTTCCCCCTAAATATTTGCAAAAGAAAAAAGTTCAGACTTCAGTTTCTTAAACAGTCATGCCACAGACAAAAGGGCTTATTACTCAAGAGGATTATTGAGTGGAGAAAAACTACTCTCCGCTTTTGAAGCCAGCAGGGTTATGACATTAGCAAAATTTCTCGTGGACCACTCAGGCCAAGGACTAGACTGGGAACCCCATGCTCAGCTGATGGGGCCCACCGGCCTGGCAGCCACAGAGCTTCTTACCTCTCCACACCTCTCTTTCCCTGCAGGACCACGAGGGCAGGAGCAAGAGGATGGGCCAAAACCTCAAGTGGGCTGGCCAAAGGGGAACTCCTGGATCTTGGCCTGGCCCCGCCCCTTCCTGATCAAGGCAGCTTAGCTGACCAAGAACAGGTCAACAGCAGCCCTGAAGTCTACCCCTCAGCAACCTGTCTTCATTTCCTGCACTTCCATTTTGTGCGAACTGCCAAGCCAACTAGTGTATAATATCAAAGAGTTTGCAATAAATTATTTGGATTAAAAAATGAACCATATTTCAAAGCACAGTGTAAATGAGGGATACCTGTTTCTGAGGGGATATTTGCATTTTCACAGAAAATCAGAGCAAGGGAGAAAGTAAATAGCCTAAGATACAGATGGATGGCTCTTGACTAGTGGTTCATAACTTGGCTGCACATTAGAATCTCATGGGGAGCTTTATAAAATACCGATGCCTCAGAGCTTATAAAATACCAATGCCAGCCCCTCTCCTGAGATCTGATTTAGTTAGCCAAGGGTGAGTTCTCAGCATTGGGATTTGTAAAAGCTCCCCAAGTGACTTTAATGGGCAAAGTTGGCAACTCCTGCTCTCCAGTGAGAGAGCCTAGGCCAGCCGTGGGCAAACTACGGCCCGCGGGCCGAATCCAGCCCGTTCGGCTGTTCTATCTGGCCCGCGGAGCTGAAAGACCGTACACTTTTATGTAATGATGTTTACTTTGAATTTATATTAGTTCACACAAACACTCCATCCATGCTTTTGTTCCGGCCCTCCGGTCCATTTTAAGAACCCATTGTGGCCCTCGAGTCAAAAAGTTTGCCCACCCCTGGTTAGGCTGAAGCTGGAAGGGGAAAGCTGATGAGCACGTGGGGGTTGTCAGGAGGAAGACACTGTAGATAGGATCTATCCATCAGAAGAGGGGCTGGTCTGGGGCAGCACTTCACAAATGTTAATGTGCACGCTCACCTCTTGGGATCTTGTTAAAATGAAGATTCTGATTCAGTAGGTCTGTACGGCTCCTGAGATTCTGTGCTTCTAACATTTCCCGGATCATGTCTGTGCTGCAGATCCAAAGGCCACATTTGAGTGGTAAGGGTCTAGGTGACCTTGAAGAACCTTCTGATCCTAAGATTCTATTATTGTCTGAATTGAGAACATCACGGCTTGAGGAGAGATTTTTCCAGGGAGGGAGCCCGAGGGCTTGAACCACAGGGTGCTATTTGCCTAATCTTGGCATAATGGTGAACAAACTTGCCAAGAAGCATAACTCCTTTGACCTACAGTTGGAGAAGTCAGGTTGAAACCCAGTGGAGAAGCAAATGTGCTAAGAAAATGATTCAGAGCTCAAAGGGAACAAAGGAGCCGGCTCAGATACTTTGCTGAGTAGACCTGGTATAAGCTTGGAAATCTAGGCACAAGGGTAAAGTATGAAAAAAGTAGGAACGAGAAGTAGATGTATGATATTTAAGTATAGCAAGTGATTTCCAACAGTTTATATTTTACATTTTAAAAGTTACGAAACTTTATTTGGACAAAAACACTAAAGATAAATCTAGTAAATGAATATAAAGAAAAAACAGACTAGCTTTAACAATCAGCAGTTGCCAGAGACTGTGGGGGGGAGGGCTTGTCTACAAGGGGAATGGTATCTGCTGGGGGTGATGATAGCACTGTTCTGTCTCTTGACTGTGGTTACCCAATTGTATGTGTTTGCCAACGTTTTTTAGAACTGTATACTCCATGTAAATTTTACCTCAATAAAAGTGAATTTTAAAAATTGCATATTATGTCTTTTCTATTTTTTCTATTTTCAAATGTGTTCTCTCTGTAATTCCTTAACCTTTGTTTACAGCTGATATAACCTTCACCTTTGTTTAGTCAGGCACAATGCTAAGTGTTTACAATTATGTTTAACCATTTCAAATCACCATTTTCATAGATTAAAAGATGATCAAATAGCTATTTCATGTGATTGAATCTAATATTTACCACAACCCTTTGAGGTAGATACTATCATTATCTTCATTTGAGGTGTAAAATGAGGCTAAGGAGGGTCAAGTAATTTTCTACAAAACCCAGTGAGGAGGAAGCCAGTTTCAAATACATATGTATACTAGTGGCGCAGTGCACGAATTTGTGCACACTGAAAGGAAATAAATTAGAAGACATATTTTAATATCGTTATTTTCCCTTTCTCTATAATAGGGAAGCATCAACCAAATTCATGATCGACAATGACAGATGGAAACACATGCGTGCGATTGGTGACAGCAAGAGCTTTATATGTATCGCACTTGTGTGAGTCAACTTAGCCTTTCATATATATAGAATAAACTTGCTTCATTAGACCTGCTTTCTGATTTAGCTAAACTTTTTCCAGCCCAGTGAAGCACCCCAACTTCTCTTTCAGGTAATTGTCAGCAACACAGCAGTAAATATCAACATGAAGCAGATTATTATTGTAGATCACACAGGGAGAACAAAGGGTCAAATATTTAACTGTAGCAGTGTTTGACTATATTCTGTGCAGTGAGAAAACCTTTCAAGGTCCACCATTTCTTACTTCTTTTCAGTCTGGCCAAGTTTCTAAGCTTTCTAAATCTCCATTTTCTGGCTAATGAAAAGAAAATAGGATTCCACGGAATCTCCTATCTACCTACTCCAGGACTTCTGTGAGGATCAATGAGATGAGGCACGGGAAAACGCTTCACAGACATTTGGTTAAGCTGTGAAATGTTTGCACCTGGCTATAAAGCAAGTCATGTTCCTGGGCTGGAGAAACTCCAAGGAGGCTAGTCGCTAGGGAGAGAAAGCTGGGTGTTGCTATGTGATGTCATCATCCGGTGCCCACAGCGACCCTTTCCGGGCTGGGCTGGGCTGTGGGCCACATTTTGTGCCATGGGGTCTCGGCAGTGTCAGCTGCGATTTGGTGGGGTGTCACTCTGGGGTGGTGGCAGGGCCTGTGTCCCACTTGGGGGAAGGTGAGTGTTGCTTTGTTGGCGCCAGGTCTGGGTGCCATTTATTGTTAAATGGCCTGTCACTAGGGAGAGGAAGCTGGGCGTTGCTATGTGATGTCATTACCCAGTGCCCAGAGCAACCCTTTCCAGGCTGGGCTGGGCTATGGACTGCATTTTGTGCCATGGGGTCTCCGCAGTGTAGGCTGTGATTTGGTGGGCTGTCACTCCAGGGTGGTGGCAGGGCCTGTGTCCCACTTGGGGGGAAGGTGAGTGTTGCTTTGTCGGTGCCAGGTCCACAGCGCTGATTCTCTGTAAATGGCCAGTGCGCGTCACGGCAGCTCCTGTGTTGAGTGTCTGCCCCCTGGTGGTCAGTGCGCATAATAGCAACTGGTCGGATGGTCGGACACTTAGCATATTAGCCTTTTATATATAGACTAGAAGCCTGATGCACGAAATTCGTGCAAGAGTAGGCCTTCCCTCCCCCAGCTGCCAGTACTGGCTTCCCTCTGGCACCCAGGACCCGCACTTCCCTCGAAGCCCCGGCTTTGGCTGAAAGGACATCCAGTCTAATTAGCATATTAAGCTTTTATTATTATAGATATGGATGATTAACAGAGAAAAGTGGCAAAACACAGAGATTCTAAGAAGAAGAAAAAGGACCCACCTACACTACTATCATCACCCAAAGTGATAGGATTTTAGTGTATTATCATTTTCAATTTTCTAAGCATTCAATAAAAATTATTCTGATGCTTTTTCCCTAATAATTGAAGAAGAGAGATACAGACATTGAATAAATCCAGTGGAGCTAAAAATGAAGATTTTTGTCTTGTTTCAACTAGCCAGGCATTTTGATAATTGAGAAACAGTTTAATGCTATTTTATGCACTAACCGTTTTAATTTTTCCCACCCATCTTCTCTCTTCACTTTCTCTCCCCTAGCACTGGAGTCAACTTCACATATTTAAGATGGCTCTTGATAATTATCCCAAATTTCCAATGCAATGCAACACTCAAAAAGGGCCTAAGAATACCGGTGCCCATGTAAATAATTATGGCATTAATTTATCTCCAGGGTTCTCTTATCTTCTCCCTCCTGTGAATCATTGATAGCTTTTGGCTTCAGATGGATTCCATGTGTCAGATACAGAGAAAGTGCATTGTAGAGTTAATTCCAGCTGCCAGAGAAGCTCAATAAGCCTCCAAGAAGCTTTTGAAAAATCAAAAAACTCTTTAAAAAGGTCTTTAAAAGTAGTTTTTCATGTTTGGCCCAACAGAGTCATAATGGTTCTTTAAAGACAGCGGGAGTGCGAGCCAATCAATACACTATTAAGACACTGACCGCACGAAGATAAGATTACATGGCGAAGAAATTGTGAAACCTTTAACTTTTCCATTTTCAGCAAGAAGAATGGAGAGAGGTGGCCTTTTAAAATTTATTTTTATCTGAACAGCCTTAGGTAATACAATTTTTTCGTTTTACATCAAGGAGTTCACCTTCAGTCCACACACAACCAGGAGATCAAGTTAACTTTACATCTCTTTTGTAACAGGGCTTTCTCCCCAAGCCTGCCCAGCCTTCCGGTTCGGGTGGAAAAGCCCAGCTGCTTACCTGGGAAAGACCCCTTCCAATGACTGCCCTTATTCCATCATTAGAAATAGTTGACCAGATTAACTCTCAAAGTAATTTGGCTGCACTTATTGACTTGAGCTCTGAAACACTTTCTAAACAGAAGTCAGTGGTCTATGAGAGATTTTTTTAAGGCCAGAAGTCTTGCTATGAGTCATTTGTATTCCACCTCTAATTTCATAGACAATATAATGAAGATCGATCAGAGAGGTTAACCGACTTAGGACCACACAGATAAATACTTAATACTGGTTTGAAAATCACCCTAAAACTCGGTCCTTTAAAATAGACCAGTGACTTCCTACTCTACCTACACCTTAAGTCATTTCCAGGAGCTTTAAAAATCCTGATGCCCAAGCTGCATCTCAAATTAACTAAATTAGAATCCCTGGAGTGGAACCCAGGCGTCAATGTTTTTAAACTTTCAGAGAGCTCGCAATGTCCACTCTCCAAGTGAGCAGAACCATTGGGCAGAGCCTCTTGCTACTGTGAAAGTTCACTTTTGAAGAGTCAATATGGTACCATTACCAGAAGCATTTGATGTGCATGACTTTGCACATGCTCCAGACCAAAAATTTTGTCCTTCCAACCTTGAATGGCAGGTGGATGTTATTAATAACAGTTTACAAATGCTTTCAGTTCTCTGTCGTCCAGGTTCTAGGTAGGATTGAGTGGGGCATGTGACCAGTGCAGGTCAATGAGTTGTGAGAAAACATTACTTTGGGCTGGAGCCTTTTTGCTGGCTCACACCCTCCCGAAGCTCCATTCTCTCTGTCACAGTGGTCAGCCATGCTCCACAGAGTGGTCATTCTGTAATCCTGGGTCCCGGAGCGAAGTCAACACTTGCAATGGATATGTGGCATGGATGAAAAATAGACCTTGGCTATTTTAAGGCGCTGAGATTTTGAGGTTCTGCGTTACTGTGATTCCCTATGTAATCCTCAGATTAGTGTTATGTGAAAAGTAAATTATCTTTAAAAGAAAAATAAGTCTTCTCCCCCAAAATCAGAATTCAAGATTTCACTGGGTATTTCCCCCCTTTTTCTATTGAGGCTAGATGATAAATATTTAATCTTGAACTCAAACTTTTGAAAGTCCTGTCTTGTTCCCAACATTTACACTGCTATATCCATGCATCATCAAAAGTCAGCTAGAAGAATCACATAGAAGATTCCCAGATGTCCAGAAATGGGGAGCTATCTTTAAGTGATTTGTGTCCGCTCAAAGCACACACACGGGACTTCTCCTAACATACTGCTGTTTTAACATCTACCAATGGACTCACACTTGAACTCATTTTTGTCTCTGCACTATTGAGTTGTTGCTTTAAAGTTGTTAAAAGTCTCCAATGGGGGCACCCATTTAATAGTAGAATCCATACAATTATGACTTGTGATCCAAATCAAACCAGGGGTCTGAAAGAGAGGACCTCGAACTTCCTTCTTGAACTCATATCTTAATATTCTTATTCCTGAATATAATATCTACCCCATTTTCCTCTTCCCCAGAAGTTATGGTAATGACAGAGGCCCATTGGAGCCCATGTATATAAAGGGACTGCCTTGGAGGAAAAACTCTCCTGTCTCCAACTCAGAACCTGCAGATGGGAGAAGCAAATGCAGCTGCACCAATTAGGGGCTTAAATACAACCAAGATGATACCATGGGGTGGAGAGGAATAAATTATGAGAAACTGATGGTTAGAGTCATGGGGAAAAGTGCCTGAGAAAAGGCTTAGGAGACAACACACCAGTTCTAATAACCCCAGCCCCATCTATCAATAATAAATAAACTTCCCATGCAGTCAAACACAGCTGAGAGAACAACCCAGCATTGTAAGGGTGAAGTGGGGTGAACTCGTTGACCTCATAATGAGCTTCTTCTTCATCTAGCATGTATGAGTCTAGGTCTAGCACTGGAGCCCTGTTCCACCACGTTATAGTCACAGACTTCTTAGTCAGGGTGGCCTTTCAAAGCCTTCTTTGACTCTGTAGGGTCTCAATTTATGTAGTTGATGAAACATTCATTTTCAAGCATTTACCTTCATTCCTTTGATTCCCCTAGGAAATTTCTCCCCACCCCTAGTAACCAATCCTGAAACTCAATGGTGGCTCTACAATTTCAAGAATAAAAAATAGGAAGAAAGAAGGGAAAGATAGCTTGCAAAATAGTCAAGAAGTTTCTGAGAATATTATTTTTTTTCTGAAGAGGAATATTTTTCTATTGGCTAAAGTTAAAATCTGTCAAGTTTGCTCCAAAAACATGATTGATGAGCTGTTGTTACTGGGAAGCTACCATGGTGTAGAGGAGAGACTCAGATCTGGGAAATGAAAGGCTTCAAATTCAAGTCTCACTCGATCACTCCCCAGTTCTGCAACTGTGACACAATGAGGTATACTTTCAGAACGTAGGTTTTTCATTTTGTAAAATGGGATAATAACAAACCTGTTCTATCTTAGCTATTGCATTGGGGTCCAATTAGTTAACATACTATTCAAACTCTGGGCTTAACATTGTTATTGATTTGAGAGTGTCTGAAGGTTTAATCATAATCATTACCAAAAATGGAGTTTGAGAAGCAATAAAGGAAAGTATTATGATGACTGCAATTTACCTTTAGAATTTCAAAATTGACAATGTTCTGTAAATGTGTGTTAGTTTTCATAAATACTCGGATGCTGTGATTGCTCTAGCAGGACACGCACATTGCAGGGGTGTCATCTAGGACTCAATAAGGAGGCCACATGCCAGAGACAGCTGCTGTCAGCACGACAGCTATCTTTGTCTCTGATCCACACCAGAGGTTTCGCTAATTAGCAATATGAATATTAACAATGGATTTTCATTGCTGAAAATAGTTGTGTGGATTGGCTAATGCAGCGGTCAGAAGACTTTCTATAAAGCATCAGATGGTAAATTATTTTTGGCTTTGCAGGCAAATGATCCCCGTCACAATCATTCAGCTCTGTCACGGCAGCTCGCAATCAGCCAGAGATGATACATGGCTAAATTGGCATGGCTGTCTTCCAATAAAGCTTTATTTAAAAAATAGGCACAGACCAGATTTGTGCTTGAGCACTCTAGTTTGCCAACCGCTAGGCTAGAACAGTGTAGAAGCACCCACTATCCTTGAATGGACAGGGTTTAAGAACATAAATCTCCGCACACATTAAAATGGTTCCCAAGGTTGAATTCCAAAATAGTCCTACATTCACTGCAAACTCTAAGCTGGCTTGGAGGATTCTGGTTACCTGATGGCAACTACAAGGTTAACCAAAGCTGCCTCTAAGATGTTATGGCATTTGCTCCAAATATTCCGTTTAAACGGAGTAATTGGAACATCTAAATGGGCAAAGCCTGGAGTCACTGAGTTGTGTGCTTTTATGACCTCTTGTCAATAATGTCTGAGTGGAAGCTGTAGGGAGCAGTTATAGGGTTAAGCCTTGGACTGACCTGCTGGCAAAGCCACAAACAAGTCCCAGCTTAGAGGGCACAGCCCTCTTAGCATAATTAAGCTTGACCTTATGATGCTCCCTAGATCCTTCCTGGGTAGCTAATGGGCTGTGGGAGGTGCAGCAAGTGCTGCCAAAACAAGTGGAACTCACAAGAATATTGTAACTATGGTGACCACTACCTTGTTTACCTCTGACTATAAAATAAAGGCTCAGCTTGCAGTCTGGATCTGTTCTGTGGTCTCAGCCAGGCACAGAAGATCCACCTAGACCCAGCTTATTCTCTTTGTCTGTCTTTTCTTCATCCTTCGCCAGCCCTCCCTCAGGCTTGCCAAACCCTTGGCTGTGCTGGCGCGGCACAGGAAGCAGAACTTCTCTCTCTTGCTTTTATTTCCTGCAGAGTGATGGTGGGCTTGGAGGTGGGTGGAGCTCACCTACCCCTGACGACTGGACATCCACCCAGCGCGGATAAAAGAGCCTGAGGACTCTATGCTGCCAAGTTGGGCTGGGCCAGTTCACAACAAAATTAGAAAACAGACAGAAGGGAGAAAGAGTATCACCATCAGTTAAGGGAAGAAGAGCTGATTCTGGACTCTAGAGAGAGGGAAGAGGCAAGCAAAAAAAGCTCTGCTCCACGAAGTCCCAGCCACCCAGAACCCTGCCCTGGGAGTCAAAGATGACATTATTTCCGCATGTCTTGGTGGCTGGAGAGACCACCCCTGGGTTCAATAGTCCTTTCAACTCCCATGGAGGACAGTTCTTTGACTTGGGGCAGCAAATACTTTTACAAAGCTTGTTATTGTTGGCACATTTGCTGCTTCCAATCATGGCAGGCGCTTGGAAAGATCGCCTCCTTTCCAACTGCCTGCACCAGGCAGAATTTCCAACACCCTTTTATAGGGACTGTAAGGATTAAGAAAAACAGGTATCTGAGGCCTGGCCCTTGGTAAACACTCCATAAATGTCAGGTGTTTATTATCATGTCCCAAGTGGTATAATGCCACTCTGTCTCACAGGGATCCTGGGGGTTTGGGGTGGAGTTTTTTTTTGTGTGTGTGTTGTTGTTTTTAAATTCTGTTCTTCCTCTTATGCTTTTATTCACACAATTCTACAATTTTAGGGAAAAGAACATGCTGGATCATCCAACCCAATTTCCTCATTTCATTTTGAAAACCTGATCCTTGATCAGAGAGAAAGTTTGAGGAATTGTTCTTTATCCATATATTTCCATATGGAGATATAAAACACATTGATACTTAAAGCAGGTTTTAGAATTCCGTGGCCAACAGCAGGGACTTAAATGCATTGTTAATCTATTCCAACCAAAACACAGGTCAAAAAATCATTTAAAAATACAAGAAAATAAAATGCAGTAACTTTGTCAACAGTTCAAGTCACTGTAATAGACACACTTCAAATAAAAATCTTTCTTTTCCTCCTCTAGGGTGTGGGGAGTCCATGACTTCATGAAATAATTTCTGAAAGCACTCTGAAAAGTTCATTCATTCATTGATTCAATCAACAAATTTTCATAAAATACCTACATGGGTAGGTTTTCCTCCTAATGATTAGGACTAATAAATAAATGTATAACTCCCTGAACTATACCTCCGACTGCAACCAGCCTCTCCCTTTGCATCTCCAGCTCACTCCTCAGTTGTGTAGAGATGACCTGAGCTTCATTCATTCGTTGAGTACTCATTGGGCACTGATTCAGCCACAGTTCTGAGCACAGGGATCGGAACAGCAAACAAGGCAGACACAGTCCAGCTCCTAAGGAGCTGATGATCTGGAGAACTTTCTAAAGTTAATATTCTTTGGTGCCTAACCATGTTGAAACCTAAAGGCATTCAGATTCCATTCACTGTTAAAGTCACACTGTTTACCAGGCATGTTCACATGCAGCCTCTCTTTATCCCTCACAACGACCTTGGGAAGTAAGCACTGCTATCTTGATTGTTCTGAGGTCACACAGTGTTGGAAGCTGCCTATTGTCTTCACTAGCAGAAAGAGGTGGACAAGGAACCCGGAAGGCTGGTCAACCTTGAGGCTCTGGCAAGGGTCAGAGCCATGCACCCACTGTCTAGATGAGACAAAGGGAGCTGAAGCAACTTCCACCTTTTAGTCTTATGTAAATCCTTGCTGATGGGCCATCATCGAGCTGTTATTGGAATTGCCTGCCTAAGGGCTATGGGTGTACCCCAGACCAGAATAAAAAGGATGGCAAGGCCAGAGCAAAGCATAGTCCTCTCTTGGAAGGGCTTCCGCCTGGCCCCCAATTCCCAAATTAATATTTTCTTGTCTAGTCTCTTTCATTTGTGTGTGGCCTCCTCCAGAGCCTGAACCCTGAACCCAAGCCCTGAACCCCACGCGGGACATGGGGGGAACACTCGCAACTGGCAGCCCAACGTGGGGCACTCGCAACACAGCTCTAGGAAGAGGTGGAGCCAGAATTCCAACCTGGATCTTCTAACCTGGACCCAGCATCAGTGTTCCTTCTCTCTCCTCTCCTCTCTCCCTTCTCCGTACCCCATTCTTTCCACAATCGCACAACCATCTTTTCCAGGTAGTCACCCTTCCTAACCCAGGCATTTCTTGTTATCTTTAGCCAGGCTGGCCTTAATTCTAAATGGCATTGGTCTACTCCTCTCACTCCCCTCACCTCCACCACCACAAGCTCTAAACATCTCTTCATCTTGCAAATTGTTTCTGCTCACCAGCATTAGGTCTAGGCTGCTGTGTCTACTTAGCCCTTCAGCAAGGCCAGGAGAGGCAAAACATTGCTCGCCCCTTGCATCATGGGGCTTCTTTAGGAGAATTTCTCTCTACTAGATGGCATTTAAAGACATAATTATGTAATCACTAGTGTCCTGGTGCACAGCTTCGTGCACATTGAAAGGAAATTAATTAGAAGAAATATTTTAATATTGCTATTCGTGTCTTGCTAATGAAAAGAAAATAGGATTCTACCGAGTCTCCTATCTACCTACTCCAGGACTTCTGTGAGGATCAAATGAGAGGAGGCATGGGAAAGCACTTCACAAACAGTTGGTTAAACTGTAAAATGTTTGCACCTGGCTATAAAGCAAGTCAAGTTCCTGGGCTGAAGAAACTCCAAGGGGGCTAGTCCCTAGGGAGAGGAAGCTGGGCATTGCTACTTGACGTGATGTCGTTACCCAGCATCCACAGCCACAGTTTCTGGGCTGGGCTGGGCTGTGGGCTGCATTTTGCACCATGGGTCTTGGCAGCATTGGCTGCGATTTGGTGGAGTGTTGCTCTGGGTGGTGGCGGGGCCTGTGTCCCACTTGGGTGAAGCCGAGTGTTGCTTTGTGGGTGCCAGGTCCACGGTGCCATTTATTTTTAAATGGCCAATGCATGTCATGGCAGCTCTGCGTTGAGCGTCTGCCCCCTGGTGGTCAGTGCACAACATAGCTACCATTTAGACAGACTGATGGACACTTAGCTTTGTATATAGATATAGATATAGATATAGATATAGATATAGATATAGATATAGATATAGATAGATAGATAGTCCTTTACAGTAGCTCTCAGATTTAAAATGCTCCAATTTTCTGCTCCTTGGTATTTGATTAACAGGCACTCTCACATGTGCAAAGTGGCATTATTATTGGGCAAATATGCTATTTGCAATATTGTAATAGCAAAAGATCAGAAACCACTAAATGCCCATTAATAGAGACTGTTTCAACAGAGCATGGTGTATATGTAAAATGGAAAACTGTACCAAAAAGGAAGTTCTTCAGATATTGTCATGGAAAGTTCTAGATGATATCATTACATTATAAAAAGAAAAGTTACAAAGAGTTTTTATAGTATACTGTCATATTTGCATGGAAAAATGAATGTACACATGCCTTACATAAATATGCACAGAATACTTTTGAAAAGATCTATAGGAAAAGGGTAATAATGATCATTTTCAGAGCAGGAAACTGGGTTACTACGGTAAAAGGCGAGGGAGAGGGAGGGCTTGCTTTGTCCCCAGATGATTTTTTATGCTTTTTGATATTGTATACATTATACTATCTACTCAGACAACAAGTTAAATTATCCTATATAATAAAAGGCTAATATACAAATTGTCCCCTCACGAGTTTGACCAACTAGGAGTTTAACCACTTGCTATGACGTGCACTGACCACCAGGGGGAGGCACGGAACGAAGGAAGGCCCTGGCTGGCAGCCAGCAGCTGGGGGAAGGAAGGCCTGATCGGCCCTGATTGTTGGCTAGGCCTAGGGACCCTACTCATACACAAATTTCATGCACTGAGCCTCTAGTTTAAAAATAAGATGCCCACAAAAGATGTGGGCAGCTCAGGAACAAAGACAATTTCAGCGTGTTAGATGCCTCCCTGCAGCTGCAGTGTTGGGAATGTTGTTACAGTATTTCGTTTCCCCGCATGCTTACGTAAAAGGCTAAAGGTCCCGCAACAATGAGGCATTAGCTGCTGACAAGTAGATTGAGGTTAAAAACGAATTGCACATGTTACAGATGTGATCTGGGTTTGAATGTCTATAATCATCAACCTCATTGGGCGCAGAATCCCACTGCTCTCCAATAACATACAAGTGAGTCCTCAGAACATCGTTAGGAGCCCATTAAAGTAGAACTGTAGACATTTTTCCTGTGAAGCAAATCAGGAAAGGAACAGGAAAGGAAGTCATTTCCAGCTAAACTTATAATGAGAAGCACATGCTTGGCCACGGTAATCACCATCGCCTAACTCATTTAACCACCAAATTTGGTGACTACATCAGAATTTTTTCTTGTTGTTTTAAAACCAACTTAAAAAACAAACATGGATTTTTCAGATGTCATGGCTTCTGCACTGAAAGAAACGTGAATTGGAAGGAAAAGGACAGAGGGCCATTGCGAGGCCGCGGCTCACTGGGTGAGGTCTGCCAGTGAAAACAGCTGCTGTCTTTTCCACGACTGTGGAGTGGGCAGAGGTGACTCCGTGCCAGCTTTATAAAGCCCTCCCCAGCTCCACGGTGCCCTCCTCCAGCTGAACGTGGAGCAGCCATAGGACTCTCTCTAAGGATGCGGGAGTGAGGTGCTTCCTTCCGCTGAGCCTAGGGCGCCTCGCTGGGGATCACACGGATGAAAGCCCAGCAGCTGGAGGCCGGCAGGCGGACAAGCAAACCAGGATTCGGAATGTCACCTCCAACATGAATGCCAGCTTCTCCTCCCTTCCTTCCCATGGCAATGCGTGGGTCATAGACTGCTGGAACAAGCCATTCAAGTCGGTTTATTTCCCGCTCATATCACAGCTTAAAGTGAATTGATGGGGGAGCGGGAGAGGGAGGAGAGGAAGGGGAGGGGTCTGCTCTGAGCAGTCATGTCACCCCACACCCAGGACCCTTCTATCTCGTGGTCTCACCGCTCCACCCCAAGGCAGGGACTCAGATGATTTTGTGTTAGGGACCCACTTGGCTGTCTGGTGAAGCTTAAGAACCGTTGCCAGAGTAGTATATAAAAAATATTATTTTAAAATGCATAAAATGAATTACTTCAGATTGCAAAACCAGTAATACTGAAATACAGATATCAAAATACTTAAGAAATGGTGATATATGCACTTCCTGTTCCAATAAGCACTACCACGGAGTCACCGTGGAGAGGACCACACAGCATTCCGTGACCTCACCGATAACTACATTTCATAATGTGACATGAAAATACCCATCATGCCTATTGGCTACAATGTCAGGGATACTGTTAATTAATTCTACTGTAGTTGGTTGCTTTCATTCAAAATTTAAGAAAATACTAAATTTCAGTTAGCTAGAGAAAATAAAAATGAATTATTTTCCCTCATTTAACTTCTCAGATTCTCTGAATTCCATCCACAGACCTCTTTGCGGGCGGGGGAGGGGGGGAGGGCAGTTTAAACCCCTCGTCTGACTCCAGCAGGCGATGACAAAGGGAGTCAGGAGGACTGTAAACATCACTCTGCCTTCCTCCCATTCATCTCAGACTCCTGGTCACACCTACCTGCAGGGCGGCTGGGCCGCGCAGGCCAGTGGTGAGCCCAGGGGGAGGGCCAGCCCTAGCCGGGGTGGGGGGGTGGGGAGAGGGAAGGGTGGGGAGGATTAGGCCTCTGCCATGGGAGACTTCTGGGTTCAAGAGGGCGGGCCACAGTCCTGACATCGTGCTTAGCATACACTTCAGGAAAGCAAACACTTCTCTATCCACAACAAGCCTCTTTTCTAGATACTTTGATTTTAAGGGAAATGATTCTATACCAATGAACTTTAAAAAAAAAGAGTTTAGCCCAAATTCAGTGTTTAGATGCCAGGGAACCGTGTTTTCGAATCTGAGCCCCAGGACACAGATGCAGCCTCTCCATCGAGTCTCATCCGGGGCTGCCCTCGGCCCTCCCCATGCTGTGAGGTCTCCCCTTGGCAAGACCTGATGCCAAAGAAGTAACACAGAGGGTCACGGACCAGTGCACCAGGGTGCTGACCGTGAAAGGTTCCCTTCTCATCGGCACAGTGAGGAAGCGTGTGCTGAGGTCATTGCCACCGACACTCTGAATGCTCAGTCGGTCCCCGCAGGCTGAGTCTTGGCAGAGCGTGATTCTGCTCCCAGGAGAACCTGGGGACACAGCAGGGCCGGGCCCTGGAGAACGGAGTCCCCATTCAGCCCACATCAAAACGCCAGGGCTTCATCCGCAGCAAGCATGGTTCCTTTCCAAGCAGACAGACCTGTGTCCTGTCCCGTCTGAGCCCCACAGTCCTCCCGTTTGTTTCTGTCTTTCCAAAGGTGTGCCTTGCCCATAACCCAGCCAATCACAATGAGAAGAATGAACAGGGAGTAAGGCGGTGATGGAGCCCATGGAGATGCATGGTATGGGCGGGTTCACTGGGGCCGGCTCCCCGCTCCACCCCAGCCGAGGGCCGAGCTCTCACCTCCTGTGAGGAAGGTGAGAGAGTGGCCTCCGAAGAACCATTCTGGTCCCAGACTGAGAAGAAAGGCCAAAGATTTGGACATGTGTGTGGTGGCTGCTGACACCCTGGATCTCAGCAAGCACTCATGCTCTGTGCCCGCTCTTCTGAGAGGAGACTGGCATCCGCCCCGACACATGGCTTCTGCTGGGGAGTGAGCGACCACAGGCTCCCCACGCCGGCTTGGGCGATGGCTGTTTACTCCCCTGCAGTCATGTGCAGAGGAAGACAAGAGTGGTGAGCTCTCATTTTTTTTTCACTGACTCTTGTGGGAGTTCACAAACCAGTTTATTTAGCATTCAAGATGGCAAAACAAACAAATGCCAGTGAAATCTAGAGTTCATTTAATTATATAGCTACTAGAGGCCCAGTGCACAAATTCATGCACAGGTGGGGTCCACCCCAATGGGGGCCAATCGGGCCTAAGCAGGCAGCAGGGGGGAGGGGCCACAGGAGGTTAGTCGCCACCCCGCCCCTAATGGGGGGGCCTATTGGGAGTGGGGCTGGCCAGGGGGAGGGGTCACCAGCAGTTGGCTGGCCAGCCTCACCCCCAATCAGGGCCTGCTGGGGGGAGGGGCTGCGGGAGGTTGTGGGGGGGGCCAATTGGGGCCCCCATCGGGCTGGTTGGCCGCCACAGTGCAAGTCATAGCGACTGGTCATTCTGGTCATTCTGGTTGTTTCGCCATTCAGGTTGCTTGGCTTTTGTATATACTGATTTAGTGTATAAATCTATTTTACACATATTACAGATTTCACTTCATAATTACACTATTGCCAGTTACTGAACTCACAGCCTAAAAATCATTCCACCGACACTGTTAAATAAACTGTACTGGAAATCTTTTCTTAATTGTGCTTCAAATAAGTGATGTTTGCAGGTCGCCCCATTTTCCATGCTTTCACTAGAAAGCAGGCAGACATGTTCTAAGCATGCATGAGGCACACACAATGAGCACACACAGAATGTGCTGCGCCAAACACAGATCTGATGGTCCTAGACTTCATGGAGTGAAGGTCAAGGTCAAATACCTGTGCCTGTGTTTGGGGCCCTGAGAGTTGGAGGATACACAATGCCTGGCTGTGTGTCCACTGAACTGGCTGCTCAGGAACCAGCCTGAAGCAATCAACTCTCAAGTAGTCAAGGCCTGATTGGTCAGCTTTTGAGTTATCCGAAACCTTCACACCCTTTTTTCCCCTTATTAGGATTGCCCTAAGAAGGTGATATTGTAGTCTGCAATTTTACCTCTTCACAAAAGCTTTGGTGGGGCAGCTATTGGAAACTATTGGGGGTGGAGGAGAGAGAGAGAGAGAGAACTGTTAGCTATTTATTGTGATTATTCTCATTGAAATTGATTCATCCTTACAGCTAGTAATCAAATGTGTCCCATATGTGTCAAACAATTCCCAGTCCTGAAAGCACTTTCTAACTTCATCTCTTCTCCCTCTCCTCGCCCCACTTCCTTCCAAATTCAATGTGTCTTTTCCATTACAAAGTACGTATGCTCACATGCACTCTCTGATCTGATCTTCGCAAGAAGGCCAGGATTTCCTGACTTCCTGCTGAGGAAGCTGAGCACCAGAGAGGGTAAGGAACCTGACCAAGGCTACACAGCCCATCGCGAGCAGAGATGACATCCAAACGCAGGCTTTGTGACTCCGAGCTGCCACCTGAAGTAGCATGTTCCTCAGTGTCAGCTGCTGGCTGAGGGGCGGGGCCAGGTGGGGTTTAAGCTCAGTGATGACTTTAAGCTTATTCTCATCGCACAGCACTCACATCAGCAGAGATTTTGGAAACGATTCAGGGATGTAGAACTGAGACCAAAAAGCAAATGCAGAGGGTGAGGGTGTTGTTTCCTTGGGCTTGAGTGAGGCGGAAATCAACACAGGGAACACGTGCTCTGTGGACCTGAGGAAATCCTGCTGTTAAAGACCCCTGTGCCTTGACCTGTGCGGGTTTCGAGGGCCACCTTATTTCTGACCTTTCAAATCTGCAGACTTTACAGCTACTTCTTTTATGAAATCATGGGCTTTGTAAAATAGCTACAAGACGCAATGAGAACAATGAAATGGGATAATACCAAGTACCTAACACTGTGCTGGGGCATAGACGCTCAGTATGGTGGCTGCTACTGTTGCCAGTAATATTGTTGTTAGATTGACTCTGCTCTTCTCCTAATTATGAAATAGCCAACTATATTTCTTTACCTTGCCTCTGATAGATCACACAGAAATGCTCTATCTGAAATTTTATACCTTATTATTAAAGGTAAGTGCAGTGACATGATAACTAAGCCAACTTTCACAAACAGCCCATTTTGATGTACAATACGTGATAATCACATGTCTTAAACATGCCAACTAGAGTTGCCAATAAAATGTGTTATTAGAAAGGCGTTATTACATGGCCAGCTAGAGTCAATAAACTATGACAATAAGTTATGCCAAATAGTATATTTTTTATCCTCCCTCATTTCTCTCTCCCTTCCCCTCCCCCTTCTCCTGGTCTCTCTTCCCTCACCCCCAGGAAGATGGTTCACAGTGTCACAAGTACCTGGGAAGATAAAACAGACTGGCACCTGTGAGTGGTAATCAGATTTGTGCACAGTGATTGGTTGATGTTTTGTTTCTCAATCCTGCCATTGTGTGATGATCGCTGTCCCCACTGGGATTTGAGAATGCAAAGCCACTCCCCAAATCTTCCCCAGGCCTGAACTTCCTCCTCTGGGGATTGGCAGTGGGAACTTCTTCTCTTTTCCCAGAACTCTCTTTAAAAAGGAAAACAGTCCTGGGAAAGGTGACATTCACGCCCTTAGGACTTGGTACAGAGAAGTGTACTTAATGCTTTCTTCTTTTTATCTGAGTTAGCAAAGTACTCGGATCAAAAAGGAGGAGGTGGGAGAAATGGTGAAGGATGTGGGAGATGGAGGATTTCTAAAGATAAAGCATTCTTTACCTCCCCTTTTGCCCAGGGTCAATTTTGGCTCTGAGATTAACTCTGCAAAGCAAACACCTTCCCGTAAGGCCAAATTGAACCCCTGATCCTCCCTGGAGACCTGCTGACTTTAATAAACAGGTTTTCCATAAGGATTATCAAGTAAATAAACAAGTGGGTTTGGAGCAAGTGACTCAAGCTGAACTCTCTCATCTTCCCACAGGAGATGGACCAGCTGCAGCCTCTGCACACGCAGTCTGTCCCCAGTCCCTTCGGTCACAGAGACGCTTTCTCTGTTCCTGTGAAGGCCAAGCCTCCACTTGTGTGCTGATCTCTCCGCCCCCTTCTCAAGGACTTCGTTTCTGTACTTATTTCTTTCCTCCCCACCTTTCCTTTTCTTCCACCCATTTATCCTCATCCACACACAGACATGCTAGCCTCTCCTGCTTCCCTCTGCCAGTGATGTCTTCTCAGTCTCCTTTCCAGCTGCCCCTTCTGTAGCGGTTCTCCAGGCAGGGACTGTCCAGGACTTTGCCTGTACTCCCCTCATTTTCCTCGCTGCCCTGATCTCATCTAGCTCCATGGCTTCAAATAGCATCAATAGGCGGGTGACACTCCCATTTACATTTTTCAGCCTTCACCTCTTTCCTCCCTTCTTTGGACTTGATATATCTGAATGGATGGCTGGTGGATCTCAAAAGGGAACTATTGGTTTCTGCATCTCCCCAGCCCAAAGTCATTCCTCCCTCCATCTCGGTAAAGGGCTCTGTTCTCCAACCAGGTCATCATTAAGTCAAAAAGCTAAGAGAACTCTTTTCTCACCACCCTCCCTGATTAATCCACTGGGAGAGCCTGTCAAATCTCCCTCCAAATCACATCCCAAATCCATTCACTTAGCTTTATTTCCCACTGTTACACCTTTGTCTACACCATCATAATTTTTTTCCTGAAATAACCTCCTATAGGACTCCCAGATTCTATATTTCTCTACACAACCCATTCTTCATGAACCTGTCAAAATTATCTTTTAAGAATGTAAATAATGGTATAACTTTCCTTTTCTTAAAACGTTCCAACAGCTTCCCATTGCACTTAGAATAAAATAAAAACTCCTGGGGGGTGGGAGTCAATCGGGAAAAAAGGAGACATATGTAAAACTTTAGATAATAAATTTAAAAAAATCAAAACTTCTTATTATGATAACCAGGTCTTCCATGAAAAATCTCTAAAGGGATATAAATGGAAAACTCCTAAGCTCAGTGGCCAGTTACATATAATAAGAGATTGTCCCAATGCTGACAGAGCAAAAATTCCCCATCCCTTAACCCAAACATTACACCAAGGTGACACAGCCTCCTTAATAGCAGAATAACTGCCTCATGATAATTGGGCTTCCTCTCAATATGGAGGCTGGGTTCCAAGTGTAACTGAGAGGTGGGAGCATCGGGAACAATGCATTCTTCTTATGTCCTAGCCTTGGAAGTCACAAAGTAATAATTTCTATCAAAATGTGTGGATCAGAGCAGTCACAAACTCTACCCAGATTCAAGGTGGGAGAACATATAGAGCCCACCTCTCAGTGTTAGCAGTGTCAGGCCCATTATAAGAAGAATATGTGGAATGGGATATGTAGATGAGTGTGACTATCTTTGGGAAAGATAATCTGCCCCTTGTGTGGCCATGGTTATGATTTTATACTGTGAAGCCAAGTTTTCTTTTAGTAGAATTGTTCTTGGTTCATACACAGGAAGAAAGTAAATAGCTTTATATTCTATAGCATTCCACAAAGATTTGTAGGTATTCTGCCTACCAAACAAGTCTGAGAACCATTGGCCCTGTCCAACTGTTTCATTTTGTAATTGATGGACCAAAGGACTAAAGAGATGATTGTGATTTGTTTCAAGAAAATCTATCGCCAATCTCATTCTCACTTTGCTTGATTCTAGAGAGAGTAGAATTAGAGACTGATTCTAAAGGATGCAAGAGTTAGAGTTGGGATGATTGGGCACGTAGTTGGGCGCTGCTGACTTGTGAGATGGACTTTGAGGAAGTTTGGGGCACTTAGTTTTCCCTCGATGTGGATTCTGAAGAGTTCTGCCTGGTGGTGGGAAGTGGAGGGGGTACAGGATAAGCAGAAGGGGTCCGTGACTGGAAGGGGATGCGGCAAGGTATTGTTCTCAAAGTACCGCTGGTGGGCCAACTGGGAGAAAATTGGAATCAACTAGAGTGTTTGTCACAAGGCAGGTTCCTAGGTCCCATGCCTTTTGAGTCAGAATCCCTGGGAATGGGGCCCAGGAATCTACAACTTAACAGACTTTCAGTGGGTTCTTATGTTACAGAACTGAAAGAATTGGCCCACGGGCTCTAGGAGAGCCAAATACTAAACATGAGAATTGCAGTGGAGAAAGATTGGCTGTTTTATTATGAATGGTGCCATCCGGGAGAGTGGGAAGCTAATGCTCAAAAGCCTGGACTCCTTGATAGCCTGTATGATACAGATTCTAGGGAAATGTCACAAGACACTATGTGGGTCAGGGGTTCAGGGTCATGCTGGGAGCTGATTGGTCAGAAGTGAGGTAAGGTTAATGAATCATTTCTTCAGGTCTTGAGGACTGCTCTGGCTTCTCTCTGTCTGGTCTCATGGGAAAGTAGCCAGAGGGTGGGTCCACTTTAGGGCTCAGGAACTGAAACATAAGTTAGGCCAAGATGTTATCTTTAGCCTGCCAGAGGTCCAGACCATGTGACCATTAGTCAGGCCTGGGCTACTTACTGTCTTCTCCTGCTTTGGAGGTTGCTAATTATTCTGGGGAAAGGCTAGTTCTCTCTGATAGAGAGAGATGGAGACAGAGAAACAAAACAGAGATACACACACACAGAGGGAGAGATTTCTAGAGCTAGGATTTCAAACTGAATTTAATCAAAGTCATAAAGACCCTCAATTTCACTTGTGCACTCCATTATTTGAGAATTACTGAGACAGATGATGAAACTAACTTTGGTTTATAAAATTGAGCCTGGCTTATAAGTTTAAAGCCAGCAAAAGGGTCCCAAATATTTGTGTGTCACCTGGACACAGCTCATCAAATAAAGTAGATACTCGAGCAAAGAAGGAGAATTGAAGATTTAAGTTTTCCTCAAAATAAAAATGCAGTTTGGGGGTAAGTGACAAATTAAATCTCAAAGATTTCAATCTTTATCCTTCAGATACGATTCAGCTATATTTCACAATCCACTGTCATTGTCGTTTTCAATAAATAAATGTCTTAAAAAGAAGGCTATAGGTTGACTTCAAGACATCCCTCTACTGCTTCACTTGGTAAGAGAGAAAAACACATCGCTTTCTGGGACACTGGGCTGATTTGAGCTTCAAGAGTCAGGAAACATACATTTCCATGGAAGCCTAAGGATGAAAAGCCGGAACACTGTATGGGGGGGCACTTGATATGATCCCATTATGCCTAGTCTCACAGCCCATCCATGGTTTCCATTAATATCTTCCCTGCCTTGTCTCTGAAATTCTTCATAATCAATAGCTTATTGTTAAGAACTCTCTTCTCTAGCCTCAGGCCATTTTCAACAGACAGCTCCATGTTCCTCTGCCGCCACCCAAGATTCATTTCTTCTTCCTGACACTAAAGAATGAACTTCCTGATGGCATGCAACCATCTCAGGCATGTTAAGACTCTCTGGCCACGTCAACGGATTGACTCCTTGGGTCTTCTTGTCTAATAAGACACCCTCACCTATCTAATGGACACCCTAAAATGTCACAGATACTCCCACAGAGCTTTGCCCAAGGCAGCTTGCAATCTCCATGGCAACAGCCATCCATCTGCTTAACTTTCCTAGATAAGACAGTTTTCTTTCCCTGGGGAGTACTGATGATGGGTCCTATATGCTTTGCATTCTTATTCTAAGTTCCCTCCTCCCTTCCTCCTCCTCCTCCTCCTCCTCCTCCTCCCCCTCCTCCTCCTCCTCCTCCTCCTCCTCCTCCTCCTCCTCTTCCCCCTCCTCCTCCTCCTCCTCTTCCTCTTCCTCTTCCTCTTCCTCTTCCTCTTCCTCCTTCTCCTTCTCCTTCTCCTTCTCCTTCTCCTTCTCCTTCTCCTTCTCCTTCTCCTTCTCCTTCTCCTTCTCCTTCTCCTTCTCCTTCTCCTTCTTCTTCTTCTTCTTCTTCTTCTTCAATAAAAAGGTGTTCTTTAACTTTGTTTCTTGAAACAAACTGTTGCTCTTTCTTTGGATTTCTCTGCCTTCCTCTCCAGCCCGCCCCCTTGTCTGCTCCCTGCCCTCCCCACCCCCATTGGTGGGCTGCTCACTGGAGGGCTCTTAAACAACTTTAACACAGTCCACTTTGTTTGCTGCATATCTGAGTTTCTGGCCTTCTGAGAGGAGGCATTGTGCTAGGAGGCAGAACCATTTGGTTGGAGAATTGTTTAGACTGTGGCAAGTAGAACAGTTAAATAGGATGTTTCAATGGAATTAAACTTCAAGGGGAAAAGAAGGCATCATTAATACACAAAATAGGAAAAAAAGGAAAAAGTTGGCATGGGTAGGGCATTTAGGTCACACTAAAACAAGAGTCAACTCAGATCTTCATCTCTGCTTTACCAAGTTGGAATTTTCGCTTTGAAATGGAATCCAACGGGTGAACATTTCAGTATGTAAAGAGGTAGAATTGGGGGTGGGGATTGTTCATGAGCATAAATCATAGCTTTCATATCAGTGCTTCTTAAAACCCACTGTCTTCATTTTTTCATCACTCTTCTTCATTTTCCCCCCATCATGTGGGATTAACCAGCAAAATGGAATTTATTTTTCCAATGCTCTCTATTCAGTGTACAGAGACTGGAAGTCTATGTCTGTTAGGGTTTATGTCAGGATGGCACACAAATTCTGATCTGCAATGAGGCACATGCTAGTGGAAGAGTGAACTCAAACCCTTGCTGGACACAGAGCATCGCAATACATCCTCGGCTGGGAACCATGACCAGGGTTCTATGCTTGACTCTGCCACTGGCTGGGTGATCATCAGCGAGCCTAGGTATCCCTTTTCTCATCTCTGAGTAAGTTGAATGAACTGAAGTTTCCTTTCAGCTCCAAATTTACAAGTTACCACCATTCTAGACCCAATATTTCCTTTTACATTTACAAGTTACCACCATTCTAGACCTACTATTTCCTCTTACATCTTTGAGGGACACTAGGCAAGGTCTTCCTACCTCGGGGTGCTACAGGAGATCACTTTCCAGGGTTATTAGAACAAAACAAGAATGTTGTATTCATTTCATGTTCACTTGCTGTGGGAAGGCCTGTACTCTTCATGCTCAGAACGTGTCCATGTGGAGACAGTAGAGTACATGCCCAGTTCTCATTGTATAGGAATCTTTCCCTAAACATACCGTACTCCTGTAAGTAACACGGTTACAGAATCACAGAAACAGGGGAAAAAGGATTGAGGAAAATGCAAGGAAGAAAAGACGTGAAATGAGGATTTTAGAGAATTACGTGGGCTGAAAATCCCACCTGCCCATGGCTTCACACACGACAGGACTTCTTTTTGCTGTTGGATATCTTATGAGTTCATAGAATGCAGGCAAAATCTTACTCATTTGAAAGTCCACATTTTCAAATGGATATACAGGATGTTCCTGATAGATCCTCCCTTCCCCCAACTGGTGGGCGGAGTATGACATAACCTGCGTCTGCTGCCGGGACATTCCTGAGACATTGAACCACCAATCAGCGCGTGCTGAGTGCCCTGGGTCCCACCCCTTCCCATTCCTCCCTGGGCCCCACCCCTTCCTGTTCCTCCCCTCAAAAGGCGTGTTCACCTCTGCACGTGTTGCTGTTCTCTCTCCCAGAGAGACAGCCTGGCTGGATCCTCCTCCTCCTCTAATCCTGGTTTTTCTATCTTAGTGTGGAATACACTTCCTCTTTTAACATGCCTTGGTCTCCAACTCCCGTTTCCTGTGCCTCGAACCTTACAGTTCCAAAGTTTATAAGCTCAGAAACCTGAACTGTACTTTTCCGTTCAGCTAATAATTACAAAGGGCCTGGCTATACCATGCACAGATGTTCACATGACATGCTATGACAAACTCTTGGAAATAAGAAGCTCACAAGGTCCTATGGGCCAGATGCCAGAAATATCTCCCTCCCTCAGACACAAATCTGAATGTAGATGACTACATCCCATGCCATGGCTGCCCCTCATGCATTCTCAGTGTTATCGAAAATCAGTGTAAGTTAATTACATTATAATTACTGTATCATTATATGTATGTATAATTATTGTCATTATTATAAGTCAATGTAAATAATTAATAATTAATAATTAATGATGTGTACTTATGTTTCTACCTCTTTTTCTAACACACGTTACTTTTGTCAAACACTAGCTTTTGCCTTCTCTGATTATGAAAGCCATATATTCTCAAAGTAAAAAATGTAAAGACAGCAAATCACATTGGAAGAAACAACATCATTTAGCCCGCAAAGCCTTCTCGTCCCTCTAAATCCCTGAAATGTGTTAACCACACGTACTGTCATGCATTGGGGCACCTAGAAATATAGCATCCTGAGTCTGGGGACTCTTCCCAGGAGGGTCCCTTCCCCTCTGGCTCTGCCCAACATGGGACAGAGCCCCTGCACTTTCAAAGCCCCTCACCCCATTCTGCCCTAGAGCCTCCTTTGTCTCCTGTACCCAACAGCAGTTCAAGGTCACACTCCATCTCCTCTGCGCCACTCAACTTCTCCAGAGACTCCACCCCCTTGCCTCAATCCCAGAGAGTTAGCCCTGGCAACCTGCCCATGCCTGATGACAGTGTGTCAGCCTCCAGAGCGCCTGGGAGGTGAGATGCTCATGAGAGGTGAGAGTCAGAGAAGGTGACCACTTTGTGCCAGTCCCGGGAGCACGCTCACACCGCATTCTCTATGACAGTGCTGCACAGCCTGACTGAGGTGGTGGTCCCAGGAGCTGCGCCACACGGTGGCCTAGTGGCCAGCATTCTAGGAGTCCCGGGGCTGCACAGGGCAGGTGTTCAGCAAACGTTTGCCATTATTGTTGGGGATCAGGGCAGTGACTCACACAGCCATGTGTCTCATCTACTGCTTAAACACCACAGCTTCCACGTGGCTGCCATTTGGCTTTGACTTTACTGGTCACACAAAAGGCCACCTACACCTTAGAATGACCCCCAGCTCATCTTAAAACAGGCACTCGCTGCCCATTCTAGAATGACGCAGAAAACTCTGACTTGTGAAATAATTCCACTCAATGCCCAAGGGCAGTGCAAGTTAGCCAGTGTGAGCCAGCAGGTGCCCTGCGCTCTAGGCTGAACACGCCATCTGAGAGCATTCTGATTAACAGTGGGAGGGGAAAAGGTAAACAGCTTACAGAGACCTCACATTGTGCCTACAATTCAATAATCTCTGCACTCTCCCCAACCACTTCCTTTCACTTAAAAAAAAAATTTTTTTATTGATTTCAGAGAGGAAGGAGAGGGAGAGAGAGATAGAAACATCAATGATGAGAGAGAATCATTGATCAGCTGCCTCCTGCACACCCCACAATGGGGATCAAGCCCACAACCTGGGCATGTGCCCTGACTGGGAATTGAACCGTGACCTCCTGGTTCATAGGTTGACGCTCAACCACTGAGACACACCTTCTTAAACTTTCTTTCCCTTTCTTAAACTTAAAAAGCATGCCAACCCTGGGTCTGACTGGCATTTAAAATCATACTAATGTGACTGAGGCATTGGTATTTATTTGTGATTATTAGTAGCTTAATGTGCCACCTGCCCTTCCAAAAGCCACAGCCTGCTGGTGTCTGCACGCCCACACATTCTAATAGGAGCTGAAGTGCCTTACCCGAAGGAATGCGCAGTGATAGGATTGGTAAGTGGTCACAGGAGCAGATGTTTGGGGATAAGGTTGCCTAAAACTATAACTGAAATAACAATGGGCAAACTGGATTTTTACCATCTTCATTCAAAAAGGACCTTGTTTCTCTCCTGTCCTTTCCCCTGCCCCTTCACTTCTGCACACCACTGGCTGACATCTCCCCATGACAAAGGCTGTCTGGCCTGGCCGGCATGGCTCAGTAGTTTGTAAATATTTCTCTTTTCTGAGTCCAGCGCAGCTAGAGAGCGGTCTGGTTCCTGAGTAGGGGCTGCTGGGGATTGAGAAAATGAAAGAGACAGACACAGAGATGGAAGGAAAAAGCTGGGGCCAGGTGGGACCACTGTCCTCTGATGGAGAGACAGGGACCAAGAGCCAATACAGAGTGTTCATTTTATACAGCAAAAACCAGGAAGTTTTACTAAAGGTCAAGACAAAGGAGACAGGGGGTAGGGGAGGCTGGGGGAAAGTCAATGGGGAAAAAAAAAAGGAGATATATGTACTACTATGTGTAATACTTTAAACAATAAAAAAAAGATTAAAAAAAAAAGAAAAAAAGACAAAGGAGATTATGCGAATTCTTGGGTGGGCCCGAGTGATATTCATTCCTGGTGCTTGGCTGGATTTAAATAACAAAACCCACCCCCTGGCACCTGGGCTGAAGGTCAAGCTGACAACACTCTTGCCTCTGGCAAAGCGTGTTTCCAGGATGTGGCTTTGCCAACCCCACTGTATTCAGCTGACAATAATTAAAGAAATGCTGCCCTAACTGGTTTGGCTCAGTGGATAGAGCGTCAGCCTGTGGATTGAAGGGTCTCAGGTTCGATTCCGGTCAAGGGCATGTACCTTGGTTGCGGGCACATCGCCAGTACGGGGTGTGCAGGAGGCAGCTGATCGATGTTTCTCTCTCATTGATGTTTCTAACTCTACATCCCTCTCCCTTCCTCTCTGTAAAAAAATCAATAAAATATATTTAAAAAAAAGAAAGAAAGAAAGAAAGAAAGAAAGAAAGAAAGAAAGAAAAAGAAAGAAAGAAAGAAATGCTCATGTGCCTTCCCAGGTGCTCTCTACAGTAGTTGAGCTTCAACCTATGAACCACGAGGTCACAGTTCGATTCTCAGTCAGGGCACCTGCCTGGGTTGTGAGCTCCATCCCCAGTGTGGGGTGTGCAGGGGGCAGCCGATCAATGATTCTCTCTCATCATTGATGTTTCTATCTCTCTCTTCCTCTCCCTTCCTCTCTGAAATCAATAAAAATGTATTTTTTTTTTTTTAAAAGACAGTGTTGAAGATCCCACCCCTGAGGAGGAAGGAATTTTATTCTTGAAATCTAAAATTTGACCTGGAGAGAATCTTTTTTTTTTTTTTTTTAATATATTTTATTGATTTTTTACAGAGAGGAAGGAAGAGGGATAGAGAGTTAGAAACATCGATCAGCTGCCTCATGCACACCTCCTACTGGGGATGTGCCCACAACCAAGTTACATGCCCTTGACCGGAATCGAACCCGGGACCTTTCAGTCCGCAGGCCGAGGCTCTATCCACTGAGCCAAACCGGTTTTGGCGACCTGGAGAGAATCTTAATGGCTGTGTGCTAGGCTAGCTGATGCTTCAATAACAAACAGCCCCAAAACTCAGTGGCGTCAAAAACAAACAAATCAAAAAGAGGGGTATCGAATACTTATGCTCCAGGAGGGTCTACACTGTCCACACCCTGCCACCAGATGACAGAACATGCGCTTCCTGGAACATTCACGGTTGCCATGGTAGAGGGCAACTCGAGGAAAGAGGCCGAGGGGATGTGTGCGCAGACTAGTGGAGTGTGATCAGAAGTTGCACGTGCACTTCCTCTAACACTTCATTCACCAGACAACTCCAAGGCCACACTGACTCCCAGGTGGGTGGGAAGCACAGATCTCCCTGGTGTCACAGAGTCAGGGTATTTATGAAAAGCCCAGGTAATTCACCGAGAGCATCAAACACGATCATTGTGCAGTAAAATGCAAAGAACAGAACCTGGCGTTTAGCAAGAGCTATTACTTTTACTATCACTGTCATTATCGTCACACATGAGGAAACAGATCCAGGAACACGGAGCGATGAGCTGTGACCGCACCACTAATGAGGAACAGAACAGAGATGAGGACCCACGTTCACTGAATCCAAGGCTGGAGTTCTTTTCTCTCCACTCACCTGAAGGCCCAGACAAGCGGCGAGGAAACAGCTCCTGGACCAGCACTCTCAACCCCACGACCAGGAGTTTGCTTGTTTTCATGTCGGGTTGCCTTCAAGAACAAGGGCCAGCAAACGTTTTCTGCAAAGGCCAGACAGGATGCGTCTCAAGCTTCTCGGGACACATCATCTCCATCGCCATGGCTCAGCTCTGCCATCGCTGCACAAAAGCAGCGTGGTGGGCGTGGCTATGTTCCACTAGAACTTTCTTGACCAAAGCAGACAGCAGGCTGGAGACAGCTGTCCTGGAGCGTCCCTACTGGAGGAAGTCACCTGGTCAAGGAAAGTCAGGGACTGCCCAAACACAGAGACCTTGGCCAGGTCACCTGCCTCTGTGCCTCGCTTCCCAGGGTTACTGTGAGGCTGAGCAGGCTGAAATGGGCAGCACCTTAGGACAGTGCTGGCTCAGGCGAGCCCGCCCCTCCCCGCTCAGAGCTCTGCTGCCCCCCCTGTGGGGCAGCCTCTGTCCTCCGAGCTGGAGGCTCCTCGGAGAACGAAACAGAGCCTCTGTTCTCCGGGGATGAATTTTCTGGTCCAGCAAGTGAGACAAAGGAAAAATAGCCATGCCAGAGGTCAGGAGGCTGAGAAAGGCTGGAAGGAAAGTAGAGCAGGATTAGGGTGGACAGGGAGGTGTGTTTGTAAAGTTTTATGTGGGGGGGGGGGAGGGCCAGGGGAGAGAGTTCGAGCAGAAAACTTCATGAAGGGAGGAGAGGAGGCCTATAGATACCTGGGAAGTGTGTTTTAACACTGAAGCAGGAGCCTGGGGTCTAGTTCCCGGAGGTGAGGCGGGCATGGCCATAGCACTGTGCCAGGCTGGGGGTGGGGTGTCTCCTGCCTCCCTGCTCCCCCCCTTCCCAGCTTCTCTCTCCCCAGCTATCTATGCCTCTTTTTCTGTGCTCCTCTCTTACCCTTTGCCACTCTTCTTCCTTCCGCTAATATTTCACTCTGCTGGTGGCATGAGAAAGCGAGGAGGTCATCACCCTGGGAATAAGCGAAGGCGAGGGCTGGCTCAGGCCGGGCCCTCCAGGAGGATTTAACCTAATCCCCCCAACGCTGGGCATCAGACAGAAAGGCTTAGGAGGAACACGATGAGAACCGAGGCAGAGACCGTCAAGAATATTTTGTTGTTGCTCTTTAAACAAGATCCCCAAGTCTTTAAAGAAAGATGCTTTGGGTGATGTGAATGTGGGGAGAGACAGGAGGAAGAGACTCTGCAGTGGGAGTGAGCACGTGGCTGTGGGCTCAGGCCAGGACTCAGAATACAAGCAGCACGTGATTACCAGGGCTAATGGGTGGGACATAAATACCCCAAGCCCTGTGCCTGGCAATCAGGAAGTGCTTTCCACAGACAATTGGCAAGGTAAGCTGCTGTGTTCTGATTAAACAAACATTATATATGTATATCATGGTGGATCTTCTGGCACATTTCCTATAGAAAGAGGGGGGATGGGAGATTGGGAAAGAGAGAGAGAGAGAGAGAGAGAGAGAGAGAGAATATCCCAGGACCATCAGTAATCAGGATCACTGTGTAATGCGCTGAAATCCTGCTGTGCTCAGAAGTTTGTGGCTGCACCTGCCTGCAGAGAAGCACCCCCTTATTTTTACAGGAAGGAGGCAGATGGGCTAGCGGCTCTCCTGTGCCTCTCAAACTCGAATGTGACAGGAATAACCTGGGAGTCTTATTCCAACACAGAGTCTGAGCCAGTGGGTCAAGGGGGGGTCTGAAAGTCTGCATTACTATGAGCTCCTGGTTTGGCACACGCTGCTGCTCCAGGGGCCACACTTGACGACAGCGGGCTCTTTAGTGCAACCATAACCTCAAAAGCTGAAATCACACGAACTACCGATTTCATTAAATGCTAACGTTGGTAACAACATGTCTTGGCTAGAGGTGGGCAGGTGTGTTCATTCTGGGTTGGGGAACCTCAGAAGTTTGTAAACAGAAGTTTCCAAGGTAAAGTTGTTTGGTTTGGGAAAATGTTAATAAATCTATGGGGGACATTCCCAAGGGAGTCCCGTGTTGGCTTAGGTGTGCAGAGGTCTGGAAGCCAAGTGGGCGCTGAGCCAGCTCGGACCCTGGTGTGAGCAAGAGGTGAGGCCTGCCCTGAGCGTGCCGGAGCGCCAGGCAAAGCTGTACCAGGCACACCCATTAGCCCTGGGCAGTGACTTAGTTCCCAGCAGGCAGCTTGTCTGGGCTTGTTGGCCTTGGGCGCCATCTCGTGGGGAAAGAGAAAACTTTTTATGGAAAGAGTCCTAGAAAGTGATTGATCCTTTGCCATGGGCACCCCGGGGCCTGCTGTCCTTCACAGCCCACTGCCTCAGCCCCACGGGGCCCCTGGCCACCAGAGTTGACCAGAGTGAAGGTGCCCTCCCAATCCTGGCCAGTCATGGCTTTACATGCAGCAGCTCCTGTCCCAGGAGTCGGGGATGTGGTAGATTGAATTGGGGTAGTGACCCCAATTCTTCAAGACCTTTCCCCAGAGTCACACCCTTCATCAGATCGTCCCATTAGGAGCAAAGTGTACTTCCCCACCCCTCAGCCCTGGACATGTGTTGCCCAGTGGGATGTTAGAAGACACAATGCAAACAGAGGCTGGCACTGTGCCTAGCCAGGTGGACTCTGTCCTCTCTGTGAGAAGAACATGTTCCAAGAATCCCACTCGTCCAAGGGTGAGGAGAGCCTCCTAGAACAGACTTGGACCAACCTGCAGCTGAGGGCCCAGCCCAGCCCAGCCCTGACCTGTGGCCTGTGAGCAAAAATACATGGTTATACATGGAAACCAGTGGTTGGCTGGCCTCCCTCCTGCAGCCAGAGTCCAGGAGCTGAGCTGGACAACTGAGTAGATGAAAGACCACCTTTACTCTACCGTGTCTGAACTGTGTTCGTAAGATCTGGGTCTGCGTGCACAGTCATACCTCTGTCCTTTTCTTCACTCCCATTCTTCTGTCAGGAAGTCTCCCAACTCTCTAGGTGAAGCCATAGGTATAACTGCACCCACAGATATCCTATAGGGAGCATGAGAAGGTCAAGTTCCCCTTGGAGATCGCCCATGGGAGCTACCAGAACCACGCTCTCTAAAGTTATTTGGCCCAGCCCTAACCGGTTTGGCTCAGTGGATAGAGTGTCGGCCTGCAGACTGAAAGGTCCCAGGTTCGATTCCGGTCAAGGGCATGTACCTTGGTTGTGGGCACAACCCCAGTAGGAAGTGTGCAAGAGGCAGCTGAGCGATGTTTCTCTGTCATCAATGTTTCTAACTCTCTTTCCCTCTCCCTTCCTCTCTGTAAAAAATCAATAAAATATATTTTTAAAAAAATAAAGTTATTTGGCCCAAACACATGACTTCATTACTCCATTCGAGGGGAGGAGGAAAGGAAGGATGTGCAGGTCAGGGCTGGAGTTGCTTGTGCACAGAGCTAAGCATGTCCCCGGGAGTCATCTACCACAGAAATCTGATGTGAGCCAGGAAAGGTGGAGACCCACATTTCTAGTGCATCTTCTGCCTTAGGGAGTACTATATCCAGGCTCTTCTGATATTATGTGCCTTATTCTGAAAGCTTTGGGAAGAAAGCGGGCCCGTGTTTATTATTCCTCACTGACACAGCCTTTGAATTTTTTCTTTGTCCAGACAAATTCCCTTAAACATTCTCCTGACAGACTCTGCCTCCCAGCCCTCACAGAAGTAGGTGGCTCATTTGTTAGAATACTCCTGCTGCCCCTCCTTCCATTCCTCCCCTATGAGAGGTGCCAACTGTTGAGTTTTGGTTTTCCCACTTTTTAGTTCTTTAACTTTGGGAAAAGTGCCATAAGTCTCTGCCTCCACGTGCTCATCCTTAAAATGAATCAAATAATAGTATCTACTTCATAGGGTGGTTGCAATGATTCAATAGCGAAGTCGATGCTTAGGCTGATACCAAGAATAGGATGTACTCTGTAAGATTTAGCCATTATTACTAGCTGACTTTCCAAGAAAACAAATTGAATAATGATAGTAATAAAAACAAAAGTAATAACTTCCTTTGTTTAAAGACTCACATACCAGGCAGTATTCTAAGTACTTCGCCAACATTAGGTTGGCATTTAAGAGTGGTTAAGGCCTGGCTGGTATGGCTCAGTGGTTGAGCATTGACCCATGAACCAAGAAGTCACCAGTTGAATTCCTGGTCAGGTCACATGCCCAGGTTGCAGTTTCTTTCTTTTTTTTTTTTTTAAATATATTTTATTGATTTTTTACAGAGAGAAAGGGAGAAGGATAGAGAGCTAGAAACATCGATGAGAGAGAAACATCGATCAGCTGCCTCCTGCACACCTCCCACTGGGGATGTGCCCGCAATCAAAGTACATACCCTTGACCGGAATCGAACCTGGGACCCTTCAGTCCGCAGGCCGACGCTTTATCCACTGAGCCAAACCGGTTTCGGCACCCAGGCTGCAGTTTCGATCCCCAATAGGGGTTGTGCAGGAGGCAGCCGATGGATGCTTCTCTCTCATCGGTGTTTCTTTCTCCCTATCCCTCACCCTTCCTCTCTCTCTCAAATCAATAAAATTGGGTCGTTGTTTTTTAAAAGAGTGGTTACGTTTCTGGAGCCAAAACTGTCTGATCAGATAAGGGGATTGGACAAGATCAGATACGCAGCATCCATGTGTTCAACTTCTCAGGATTCAGAAACCAGATGGAAAGAGAAAAGTGACTTATTGCTTGTGGAATTCAGGCATCAACTATAATGTCGGAGGGTGTGGTGGGGAGAATGACATGTAGGCCTGGACATTTCCAGTACCTTTCAAATCGCAGCATGCTTAGCTGGCCACAGGGCAGTTCCTGCTCAGCGATCCAAGATGAGCTCCCCGGGCTGTGTTTCCAGGTACTTGGGGGCCACCCACGGACAGTGACGGAAGGACCTTTCTTCTCTGCCAGGGCACGCGTACTGCTCGTCATCTCCTGGCCTGGAGGGGAGATCTACTCCTATAGCAGCAGCCCCGGAGACAAGAAGTGGCAGCAGCGAAAAATCAAATAATGAACAGGTAGAGAGAAGTAATAGCTTGAGCCGTGGCTGGACTGCATTCAATGTCTGTCTGCAGCATTTCGGTTTTAACTTACTAACCCTTGGTCAGAGGCTACGGATCTGAAAAGCAATCAGAGCGGCTGCCAACATGTTGGGAGGGTCCACGGTGCGTTTCTAACCCAGCGCTAATCAAATCAATGCACACGCGACGAACTGTGAAATTGAGAACATGATTGTCCACCGTCCCCCAGCCAAAGGAATAAAAAGGCCATGTTGCCTTTATTTCAGATGACAAAAGAGTCACGAATAATCTGTTAATTTGTACCTTTGTCTGAAACATGAAAGGCTGTGTGTCTAATGGCATTTGTCAGAAAGGAGAAGACTTCGACGATGAGGGTCCTAGGCTTGCCAGAACCCCGACTTCAAACAAAAGCAATCAAAACTGCAAGGAGGAGGGCTGGACCTTGAGTTAGAAAGCCTGGGTGAGGAGCCCAAACTCTGTCATTCCGTGCTGTGTGAAGTGAGGGTATTCATTCCTATTTTACATCATCAAAGTGAAGTTTAAATGAGGTCATGTTTGTGGAGAGCATTGTTTTAAGTGTAGGAATGAGTGAGTAGAAGACAGGAAATAGGGCATGCAAATATTTCCATTTCAGTTTGAGGAATTACTGGGTAGAATATTTTTGCAATTTAACCACGGGTGTTTTTGTTTGTTTGTTTGTTTTTAAAGAACCTTAAAAACCTTAAATTTGTTGCTATAAGTACCACTCTCATAGCATGACAAAGGCGATAGAACTGACTGAGATCTTAGACCATGTGGAGCATCAATTCCAATCAACCAGTATTTGCTCCGAGTATTCACTGAGTTCGTGGCACTGAGCCCGTTGCTGTAAGACATATGACAATGATTACGATTCGGCGGCTGCTTTCAAAGTGCTTACAATCTAATGGACACTGCATGGGATAAAATAAGCCAATTTTCTACAAGATGACAAATGACAAGTGCCCAAAGATGTCCAAAAGGTGTTAAATAATAGCAAGCAGTTAACAGATGACCTCTGGATGGGAGATCAGAAAGAGTGTCGTGGAGGAGAGGGCCTTAGGGTGGTGAATCCCTCAGAGTCTAACCTGAAAAATGTACCAAACAACACATTTCTAACCTAGAGGATTTCATCCAGGGGATTAGTTACAAAAACACTGCCTGGGCCAGGAAAGCAAAGCCGGGGATGCCAGGCGACCCAGAGATTCGTAGCTGGCGGAGCAAACTTCGGTCACCTTGGCTGCAGAAACAAAGAGGTGATGTTACCCGGGCTGAAGGCCATCCTCCCACACCGCAGTGCCTCCCAGCTGCTGGGACCGCAGCGGGGCTGCACCTGGAACAGTCCTGGGACCACAAGGCCACGTCCCTGATGGGAGCACCACGGGACAGAGCTGATTGCCGAGGGGCCGTGCTTGCTGGTGCTGGGACCACTGAGCTTCAGCGCTAGGACCAGGAGAGAGCCTCAGTGCCACCACGCCCCTGCCCCAGGAGCCAGAGCCCAGGACTGTCCCTCACTATCTGCCCGGCAGAGCCCTCCACACCTCAAGACAGTACAGCTGGTCCTCTACCCTCCTCGCTCTCAAACACCCGGTGAGTGCTCCCCCTGGTGAAACCCAAGCAGAAGACGCCTGGCAAGGGCCTCTGGGACAGGGACCCGGGATCCCCAGCTCCCACCCCCTGGCAGAGTGGGCGGGCGGAAAGCAAGCAGCCATATGCAGGCAGCAATGGGAAAGGTGGCGAGAAGCAGGGAGGGAGGAAAACTTCTCAGGATTGCCGGGGTTCTTGTCCCAGCCTTACAAAGGGTTCAGCGTTCAGGAGAAAGGAGCTGTGTGTAGATGATTAAAAAGTCCGGAGACAAAAGATAATTTTGAAAGGCATTGGGGGTCAGAGGAGCTTCAGCTAAAGGGAGCTAAAGACTCTTTCCTTGACTCAGGACCCTGCTTTTATTATAACACAATTTGTCCCAAGGCAAGGTGGAAATATACACTTCAAAGGGTAAGGTATCAAAGGATTTACAGAATCATTGTCAGATTGGGGAATAGCCTACCGCTGTTCAGGTGTTTGGCCAACAGGAGGCAATAAAATGCCCTGAGCTGTCTGGCAGCAGACAATCCTATTCAGGTTTGGGGGAAATGCCGTTTAGCCATTTCCAACAGGTAAATTACATATGTGGCTCACCCTTGCTGAGCCACCCAAGCTTCACCAACCTTTTGGTAAAACTCTTATTATTACATGCTGGAATTGGTTCTCGGCACAGGATGAATGATGAACATGAGCATCTACCAGGTGCCAAGCGTTTGACCTATATTATCCCACGGAACTCATACTCAATCGTCTGAGGTACATATTAGTTACCATTTTACTGATGAGGATTGAAGAAATTAAGGAAAAAGTCCACATTCCTACATATAATAAACAATGGAGCTGGGATCCGGACTCATGCCTGACTCTGAAACTTACACTGGTCCATTACACGGTGCCTTCAGGGCGGCAGGAGGAAGACAGATGTAAGACATATCGGCAAATGATCAAGTCTGGTGAGTGGGACAGAACATGAGAGAAAGTGGAGGAGTGGGAGGTTTTGAGCTGGAATCACCGGGAGAGTGGAGAGACCATTAAAGGACATCGAGACATCAAGGGGAGGCACTTTCAGAGACAGGGAGCTCGGATCCGCATTGGACATGCTGAGGGGGGACAAATGGACGGAGGGCAGTTTGAATGCAAGTCGGGACCCTGGGAGCAGCAGCCGAAAGGAAATGGATTTGCGGGCAGCCTGTATCGAGATGATGGCATGGGCATGGGCATGGGTGAGAAAAAGTTACCCAAGGGCAGGATATGCATGTACGTGGTCCAGGCAGGGCGTGTGGTGGGACTGAGTACGTACACATCCTCAAGTGTGTCCTGAAGTAGGTCTCCTTTCTAGTTCTTCCTATCAGCGGTTCTCTTGTGATTTCCCGCATTATATATGTGGGGTGTGTTCCAGGGGGAGGAGCTGTGATGGCGGCAGGATCTGCTGCTGGTGACCTCAGTGCTGTGCACGCACGACTCGCTCAATCTTCTCAGCAGCCACATTCAGCACTGCAGATGCTGATGATTCTGTCCGGGGCCTGAAAACCCAGGTGCCCGGAGCCTGACTCCGCGTCACCCACCTGTTTTCTGGGGCCATCGGGACAGTCCCCAGGCATAGTCTCCAGGATTGGATTTCTGTGGCGGCAGGTGAGGGCCCCCTTCTCCTCCGTCCTCCTCCCCATAAAGACTTACTGGGCTGGACCACCTTGTCCCATCCGAGGGGCCCTCCTGGCTGGCGCGCTCTGAGCGGCCAGGTTACACCGTGAAGAGTGGTCACTGATGAAATGCTATGTCTCAGGCTGAGGCGCCTGATTACAGCCACGTCACCTGGCCACCTTCATCTCTCCATGACCAACCAGAACCTGACCTTAAATGTCTATTTGGACATGGATAATCCCAAATGGCTGAACTTTATTTATTTATTTTTTCTCCTTGATCAGCTGCCTCCTGCATGCCCCCCATGGGGGTTGAGCCACAACCCAGGCATGTGCCCTTGATGGAATCGAACCTGGGACCCTTCAGTCCGCAGGCACGCTCTGTCCACTGAGCCACACCGGCTAGGGCTGAATACCTGATTCATGACTTTGAAAGTTCAGAGAAGTTAAACTCACCTCCATGAGTTCTAACTTATAAAGTACCCTTACAAAAAACATGTAAATATTGAATCTATTTTATTCAAGCTAGACAAATGCCCAATCACTTTAAAATTCAGGTCCTTCTATTAACAGCTGAATCTGAGAATGTGAATTAGACTTGAGACCTAAGTTGGCCCCCTACTAACACCCTGAGTCTGTCCTTAGTACCCACTCATGTGAACACAGACAAGAGTGAGGTGAAGGCCTGGAGAGTAGGGGTGGGGAAAAGGGGTCAATAGGAAAAAGGGGGGGGGGGAATAACTGTAATACTTTCAACAATAAAGGTAATTTTTAAAAATATATTTTTATTGATTTCATATAGAAAGGGAGAGAGAGATAGAAACATCAATTATGAGAATTATAGATCGGCTGCCTCCTACACGCCCCCTCCTGGGGATTGAGCCCACGACCCAGGCATGTGCCCTTGACTAGGAATCGAACCTGGGACCCTTCAGTCTGCAGGTCGAGGCTCTACCCACTGAGCCACACCAGCTAGGGCTAAAGGTAATTTAAAAAAAAATAGAACCACTCATGTAGAGAAGCAGAACCAGAGACCAGACTCTTAAGTCAATTGCCAAACAGCCAGAGCTGCCAGGTGGCATGCCTGTAGTCGCACACAGACTCTCGATTCCAATAATTACAGGCGGTTGTTGTTCCTTGTGACTAAGCCCCTATCCCAGGGGTCGGCAAACTCATTAGTCAACAGAGCAGCAAACCACGGCTCTCAAGACGCATGTGGCTCGGCGAGCCGCAGTTTGCCGACCATTGGCATACACCACATAGCATGCACGGCATAGAAAAGGCCTTGCAAAGACAGTGGCAAACGCTTCTTCTCGCGGAGGAAAACTCGGCCTCGTCTCTTTCAATTCTATCACATCGTCAGGAATCCTACACGCCTGAACTTTAAAAATAAGCATCTTCTTGCACGCAACGTTCTATCGTGGAAGAATACCCTGATTAACCCAGGAAAGCATTTTGCCCTAACTTAGTTATAATCGACTGGAAATGTGCTCTCCCGGCTGCCTAGGATGAGGTTTCCTGAGCATCTGTGCTAACACAACAATTTCCATGACAATGCACACCTACACTTGTTATCTGATAGCTGCATAATTGTGGTTTCTTCTGCGGGTTTTCACACAGGCCGAGAACTTTTTTAAGCCCCTTAATTTTTTCCAAGGGGAAAAGAAACAAATGTAAAACACGCCAAGCCAGAGGAAAGAAATCGTCCATGTCATGGCTGCGCGTAAGCTGCAGGTTCGTTGGCCAGTTGCCCTTTGACTTTTCCTGTAAAGCCCTTCCCCAAGGGGTTCTGTTCAGTTCGCGCTGAGTGGCAATGTTCACGAATGACCACCAGAGGGCAGTCATGGCCTCAAAATACACCAGGAATACACCCCGTCACCAGCAGCAGATCCCGCTCTCTCCTCCATCCACAAAATGAGCATTTGGCAGGTTAAACATTCTCTAACTTCGGCCACCTCTCTCAACTGCTGTATAAATGACCGACATGATGGAAAATAATGTGCCAGAATTCCCGAGTTAAATTCCAATTCTGCCCCTTACTAGCCGTGTGACCTGGACAATTTCCTTAACCTCTCTGAGCCTGCTTCCCGCCACCTCGTTTCTATAACGAGGATATGACAATAATCCATATTTCATAGGACATTGGGAGCATTTAATGAGTTAATATTTGTCAGAACAGAGCCTTGCATGTGGTAAGCTATTACAGTTATTGTTATTACTAATAGTATTATATTAAGCTCTCATTTTCTCTTTGAGGACCAGCTAAAGTGTCCAAGGAAAAGGGTCATGAGGAGGAAGAAGAGAGAGTGTCGGCCATGCCAGGAATCTGTGGGTGGGGAGGAGAGGAAGTCAGAGATGCCTGCACCCTGCAGGAAAGCATCCTCAGGGACAGTGAGATGGAAGAGGGACAGGCCCACGAGTGGGCCACGGGATGGCCAGCAGGCATCTGGCACACGAAGGAAGGGCTGGAGGCAAGGGGAACTGTCCTTCCAGCAGCATGGAAGCTGGTGCAATTAGCTGCCGCCTGCGGGGGTCGCCCCGAGGCACCTGCCGCCTGGGCACCAAGGACAAAGGACACCCCTCTGAGAGAGAGGCCTCGGGTTATTTTATTTTATTTTTATTTTTTTATTTTATTTTATTATTATTTTTTTAATGAAAATAAAGGAAATTTATTACCTGTATACGGTACGGTAGTACGGTAGTTGTCAACACAAACCAGACAAACTGCAGCAAAGGCATGAATGTGCTAGAGCATTAGGGGCGTCCAGGAGGACTCAAAGGCAGGAAGGGGGTGGGAGGGAGCCGCGTGCTCTTCTGCAGTTTCAGGAACCTCTGCAGAGGGCCCTGGAGGAATATTCTAGGTCAGCTTCCTGCAGGCAGGGCCCGTCTCATCCAGCCTCGTGGAGCAGCAACGGTGCCCGTGACAGGGCTGTGAGCAAATGTTCCAGCTCTGTCTCCTCCCGACACCACAGGATGGCACGTCCCTGCCCACCTGAGGTCAGATGGTGTGTGACTTCCATGTTCTGTTTTTCCTCTGCCCCGAGGGCTGCTCCGTGGCCCTGCGTCCCGTTGTGACCGCAAGGAGCGGGGCTGAGCTGCGGTCAGCATGCAGCGGGAATAAGAAATCTAGCTTGGCGGAACGGTGGAGCGATTACCATGATCTCACTTGTTACTGAAGCAAAACCCAGCCTGTGCTGCCTGAGCCCACATCCCCCCTTTGTGCAGCCCACTGCCATGTACACAGGACCATTTCCCACGGCACCCCTTCGCCTTGGGGAAGCACTACAGCACAGGCCTTGCCCAGGCAATGAGCGGGGTCCCAGAAAGCTCAAGGATTCGGGGCTCCAGAGCAAAGGGGCGGGGCCAGGACTCCGTCACCCTCCCGAGCCTGATGCCTGCGCCCCAGCAAGCGTGTGCTGGTGCCAATGTAAGAGGTGGCGCTGGCGGCGCCGTGGTCACTGCCCTCATGCTTCCCCCAGGACGGCTCTCCTGGCGTACCGCCTAGCCAGGCCACACACAGCAGGCAGCAGCCCCGGGAAGGCCAGCTTGCTGTCCCTAACAACCTGACATTGGTGGGCGTGCGTTTCCCACCAGCTTCTGGAACACCACTTCTTCTCCCCTCCCAGTTCCTAGTCGCAACCTCTTGCTCTGTGCACGAAGCTGTCCTCTAGTGACTGTCCTCACACCTCTGTCCTCGGCCCCTGTTTCCTGGGAAAGTGGCAAGTGACGCCGGGCAAGAGGCTACAGACGGCCACTGCCCCACATGGCACATGGGTCACATTTATGTTTACCCTGCTCTTCCAGTCCTCCCAGCATCTCAGAGCAGCTGGGCAGGCTGGCCCCGGAGGCACCCCTGCACCCCGACTTTTTCATTGCCCCTCCCATCACATCCTGTCATTGGCGGCCGATGCCCCTCCGCCTAAGACCGCCGTCTGCATCCCCCACCCTTCGCTGCTGGCTCTGAAGGGATCAAAGGAGCCCGTCCAGGTCCCTAATCTCCCTAATCCTCACCCCGTCCCAGCCAGGAGGCAGGTCTCATCACCACCGTTTTTCAGATGAAGCGAAGGCCCAGCCGGTCTCAGTGACGGACCCAAGGTCACCCCGGGAGCCGGTGGCCGAGCTGGGAACAGGACGCGGCCGCTCATCTCCCGGGTCATCCGTCTCCATCAGACCCTGCTGTCCCGCCGGTTCCCGCTGCCGTTTTAATTGAAGATCATGTTCTTCCTCGCTTCCTGCCCTAAACACGGCGACAGCTGCCACTTGCACTCCCGGCTGGCGGGACTTCAGTGGTGGGTGAAGTGATCCCGGGTACGGAGTGGGCGCAGCCGCAGGATGAAAGGGCCCATCCCAAGGGAAGGTCCGCGCGGACGTATAAAAGGGGAGCCCCACTCCACTGCTTCCCTGACTTTCAAATGACACGGTGTCGGCCACAGGCTAAGAGGGAACCCTGTTTGTGTGTGTGTGGTGGTGGTGGGGGGGGGGTGAGGCTGGGCTGGGAGGAGGAGATGTGGTGGAGGGAAAAAAATGTGTGTCACTGGATGTAAACTTCTTGCTTCCCCCAAGCCCCCCCAAAGGAGCCTGGTCTTGGGGAGAAGCCCAGTGTGCGCCACTGGATGGCCTGGCTTCCTTTCTCCTCTTGGGGACGATGCTATAGGGTTGCAGGAGGATTACAAGCAAGAGGACTAGATCCGTTCTCCCCTTTCCATCCACGGTCCAGGTTCTGCAGCCTGGACCTCAGACCTGGGGTATCAGAGCGTTTCTGCTCTGCGCGGAGACTGGGGACGCTCGGGGGGCATCTAGGAAAAGCCGTCACTGTGCCCCCAGGGGTGTGAGGGGAGCAGGGCTGCAGGGAACGGCTGTCCCCTCCCTCGGGCCTGTCAGGTACCCGCCTGGAGCGAGCCTGTAACACACCCCCGTGCACGGAGGGCCCCGGAGGAGAGGGGATCTCATCTCGCCCTTGGAAATCTGAGCAGTTTGGTCCAGGCCAGGAGGAAATTGAAAAACTTCCCAACCAAAACGTCGACTTCCCGAAGAGATAAAGAGCAGCTCAGGGTCATAAATCCGTGCCAACACCCAGCCCAGAGGTCAGGCTGGGGCCCGGAGGGGATCAACGCGCCGCCCGAGGCGAGGAGTGCCCTGGCCATCGGGATCCCTTCCCCACACGCACCCAGGTCGCAGGGGCCCGAGGGCACCAGGAGACCCCCACCCCCACCCCATGCGCCCACAGGCCACGGCGGGCAGGCCCTGGAGAGGGCAGCCGGAGCCCTAAGCACAGCGGTGTGCACTCTGCAGAGCGGCGTTTTTCTTGGAGCCCAGCTGGGGCCAGTTCAGCGAAGGGAAGCAAGTCATCAGGGAGTCGGTGTAAACAACTGGCAGCCTCCGTTTTCTAAGCTGAGAACCGGAGCTGAACCAGGAGGCTGCTGACCAGTGCCCGGCCCCCACCCCCAGAAGGGGCTGCCTGCCCAACTTCGCACTAAGCTGTCCGCTGATGACTGTCCTCACACCTCTGTCCTGGGCAGGTGGGCCCTGCGGAGCCAGCCCCAAGGCCCGCAGGAACCCCCGGAGGGCCCAGGACACCGTGGGCAGGGCTGCCACGGGAGGGCTGGATTAGGAGCGGGACCCTGTGGCTTTCCACATGCCCAGCTCCCCCTCTGGGAGCGTTTCCCATGCCCCCTCTCACGGCAAAGTCTCCGTCAACCCCAAATTACGAAAATCTCCAGAAAGGTGTCCTTAGAGTCAGGGACATGCCTATGCTCTTCTCACAGAACCCTTCAGATTTGAGTGTCACAGAGGGTCGTGGGGAGGAGTCATATCCAAGGGCAAAGGTGAGCCTGCTGGCACAAAGCGGCTCTATTTCTGTCTTTGAATCACTTTCCACTCCTAGAGATGGAGAAAATCTAGGCCGGTGGTCGGCAAACTCATTAGTCAACAGAGCCAAATAGCAACAGTGTGCAGAAGGCACCCAATCGATGTGTCTCTCTCACGTTGATGCTTCTCTCTCTCCCTCTCTCACCCCCTTGACAAGGGACATCCTTGCCCCCGTGGCTGGCAGACGGCCCTCCTTCCAAGCTGGAGAGAAACCTCGGCTTCCTGCTCACAGGGACGCCTTGACACAACGTGTCACCGTTAGAGGTTGCGGCCCTGCCTTCCCTCTGAAATCAGCTCTCGGGAAACCGTTTTGACGTTTCAATAAATACACTGAGTGGCCAGATTATTATCTGGCCACTCAGTGTATTTATTGAAATTTCTTTGGAGAGCCAAATTTTTTAAACTTAAAACTTCTTCTAACACCACTTCTTCAAAATAGACTCTCCCAGGCCGTGGTATTTTGTGGGAGAGCCACACTCAAGGGGCCAAAGAGCCGCAGTTTGCCGACCACTGGTCTAGGCAATTCAGGGATGGCACTGCAATGGCAGATAACTCCTCTAACCTTTCTGGGCCTCACACCTTTCTCTCTGCTTCGGCTGTGGCTTCATCCAGTAAGCAAGCTGTGAGTCTCAGCTGCCTCGGAAGGACCTCGCACTCCACATCTGAAAGGCAGCAGAGGCCGAGCGCATATGACTCAGTGTGTGGTTGTTGGAATAAAATCGGGAACTCGGGTAAAAGCCTGTGGACGGTTGGTGGGCGGCCTCCCCAAGAGAGAAGCAAACTCTGCAAGGAGAGACCTCACTGCTCAGCAGAGCTGAGTCCCTTCGGGGCAGTCACCACTAAGGGAGTTACAGAAACAAATGGAAATCAAGACAAAGAGAGGTGGCAAGGGGCCGAAGAAGACCCCTGGCCTGGACTTGGCCAGCTCCAGACCTCGCCCCAGCACTGACGAGTTAGGATCATGGGCAAATCGTCCCAACACGGGTCCTTGCTTTCATCATGTTTTTGCTTTTCAATTGTGACTTAAGAAAAATACACACAACGTAAATTTACCCTCTTAATAATGTCTGAGTACACAGGCCAGTATTGTTGACTGAGTGCCATGCACCGTTCTACAACAGATTTCTAGGACTTTCCATCTTGTGTTACTGATACTCTGTACCCACACAGTGACTCCTTCTCTTCCCCTCCCCCAGTCCCTGGCAACCATCATTCTACTTCTGTTTCTTTGAGTTGGATTACTTTAGATACTTCATATAAGTGGGATCACTTATACGTATTTGTCTTTTTGTGATTGGCTTATTTAACTTAGCACAATGCCCTGAAGCTGTATCTATTATTGTAACACCTGCTGGGATTTCACTTTTTAAGGCTGAATAATATTCCACTTCATGTGCATACCACATTTTCTTTATCCATTCATCTACTAATGGATATTTAGGAGGCTTCTGTAATCTTGGTTATTGGGAATAATATTGCAATGGATGTGGGTATCCAAATACCTCTTCCGGATCTTATTTTCAATTATTTGGGGTATATACCTTGAAGTGGTATTGCTGGATCATATGGTAATGCTATATTTAATTTTTTAGACCCCCTCATACTGTTTTCTATAATGGCTGCATCATTTTATAATCCCACCAATAAGTGTATAAAAGTTTCAATTTCTCCACATCCTTGTCAGCAGTGTGTGTGTGTGTGTGTGTGTGTGTGTGTGTGTTTCCTAATGGGTGTGAGGTAATATCACATTGTGCTTTTCATTTTTATTTTTTATCCTCACCCAAGGATATGTTTATTGATTTTAGAAAAAGAAGAAGGAAGAGAGAGAGAGAGAGAGAGAGAGAGAGAGAGAGAGAGAGAGAGAGGTGAGAAAGAAACATTGATCGTTGCCCCCTGTACGCACCCCAATCTGGATATAACCCACAACCAAGGTATGTGCCCTGATCAGGAATCAAACCTGAAACCTTTTGGTGTATGGGGTAATGCTCCAACGAGCCACTGGGCAGAGCCATGCATTTCTTTATATTTTTACTAGAGGCCCGATGCACGAAATTCATGCAAGAGTAGGCCTTCCTTCCCTCTGCTGCTGGCACCAGCTTCCCTCTGGCACCCGGGACCCGGGCTTCCCTCACAGCCCCAGCTTCGTCTGGAAGGTGGTCGAGAAGAACATCCAGTCTAATTAGCATATTATGCTTTTATTAGAATATAGGACATATATATATATATATATATATATATATATATATATATATATATATATATGGATCCCTGAGGATTATGTGGTATTTTTGCCTGCTTTTAACTTTATATCAGTTATATCATACTGTGTTTATTGGTCTACAAGTGGCTTTTGTTCATGACCTTCATCCATGTTGATGCTTGCAGCACTTGTTAACCCCTGTCTAGGACTTAATTGTATGAAGGTGGCACAATTTATTTATGCACTGTTGATGGATGCTGTTATTTCCATTTTTAAAACACATAATCTTCCTCTAAATGTTCATGTACATATCTCCTCTGCACTGTGTGAGACTTTGCCTGGCCACTGTGGCTCAGTGGTTGAGCATCAACCTATGAACAAGGTCAAGATTGGATTCCCTGTCATGGCACATGCCTGGATTTCAGGCTTGATCCCTAGCAGGAGGTGTGCTAAGGCAACTGATCAATGATTCTCTCTTATTATTGAAGTTTCTATCTCTCTTCCTCTCCCTTCCTCTCTGAAATCAATAAAAATATATGTATTTTTAAAATGCTACATTTTTCTCTAAAGGACTTGAACCAATGTATACTCCCACCAGCAGGGCATACGATTTCCCAGCCTTCAACATTCGTACCCTCACTTGGTAGTGTCAGACATTTCTACCCCATCTGATGGGCATACAATGGTGACCTTCTGTAGTTTTCACTTGCATTTCCCTCCTAACAATGATGGATGTCATATGTTTGGCAACCACACACATTTCCTCTTCGGAGTTTGCTTCTTTGTAGTTTTTTCCTACCTTTGATTTTTAACAAGGGTGGACCGTAGCTACTTCCTATCCCAGGAAAGGCATAGATTGCATGACCAGATCTCACTACTGTGAACTGCATGCTGGAGGGATTCATAATGCAGCGCCCACTTGGACCACGAGAATTTGTGGGCGAGCATCCCCTCTCCTCAGGTTCATTCAATGTAGCCATACTTTCTCCGTGCAGACGGAGAGCGTGAGTCTCCTGTCTGAGGGCTGAGCCTACGCAGATGGCCACGTGCGCCACCTGAGCCAGAGAGGCCTGAGCACGCACCAGAGGGAGGCCATGCACACTGGTTCTCCACGTGCAGAGTCGTGGAGAGAGCTTGTGCTCCGATACTGAGAATTTCCTGGGGTTGATGGGGAAACATGTATTCCTGGTATTTTCCGAAGTTGCAAAATGCTAACATTTATTTGGAGACGTGTCATAAGCGAAGCCAAAGGAAACAGGCCCAAGGTTGAATTTGAGATTTCTCTACCTGCAACTTCAAGCAGAGCGTGCACCCAAGAAGGGTCAGCAAGGAAGAGGCCAGGAACCTATTGTGTCGATTCTTGCGTAACTCTTCTCACAGCGAACTGATTTTGTTTACAATGAGAAGGATGGTAACAAGAGGTTTAAACAAGTCAGGATACCAGAGGCCATGGGCACACAGGATTAATCAATCTCCGCCTGCGAGTCTGTCTGGGCCCCGATCGTGTGAGTTCCAGCTGTGGTCACTGCACTGTTGTTCGAGCCGCAGTCAGGTTGGACTGGCTCACAAAGGATAGTGCTAATGTGGACGGCCGGTCCACGGTGGATATACCCTGTCCCCTCCCAGGAAAGACTAAACTCTCCCTGTCAGGGCCGAAGGGAAAAAGTAGATATTGTGGATTTGGCATTGACACACAATTCATAAGGCATTAAAGAGGCAGAGAGGAGAGAGTTTTATTTTTCCCAGCTCCAGCCTCCTCCAAAAATATGTACACACACACACACACACACACACACACACACACAATCCAGTTCATAAAAGCATATCTTCCCCATAAGCCCTCATTCCACTGATTTTAGTTTCTCCCATGTCTCTTCCAGGTAGCAAGAAAAGCTGAAAGTCAGGAGAATGAAGAAAAAAAAAAAAGCAAGAACAAATGTAACTATCAGCTCTGAAATTCATAAAGGAATGAACAAACATGTTTAACAGATCATGAAGCAAACCAACAGACCATCAATATGTTAGTCAATTAATGCATAACTATTAAGTGCTGTGTGCACTCTGTATTATGGCTTCTCCCGGGCTCCTAGAACAGGCATTTAGGAATAGCCTATAATTGTGCTGTTTTGACTTTCCACAGCATCTTAGACACAGCCAATAAAAGAAATATAGAAAAGAAAGAACTAAGTAGCGAATAAATAGAAGACGATATAAAAGGACCCAGATGAAGAGAACCTTTGAAATATATGAACCTTGACTAATCAATCCCCTTGCAAATATCTATCAAGGTCCTAGTTCAGCCTTGGGCAAACTACGGCCCGCGGGCCGGATCTGGCTGTTCTATCCGGTTCTCTTGCTCTCCCCTCCACTCCTTTACTTTGAATTTATATTAGTTCACACAAACACTCCATCCATGCTTTTGTTCCGGCCCTCCGGTCCAGTTTAAGAACCCATTGTGGCCCTCGAGTCAAAAAGTTTGCCCACCCCTGTTAAACTCTGGGCTTCAGATTTCTCAGCTGAAAATTGGGGATAATAGTTGTACCTCCCTTGAAATTTTGTTGTGAGTGTCAAATGAAATAACACAGTCCAAGCATGCAGAAGAGCATCTGGTGGGGTAACCAGGCAATCAACATTAAGGAAGGAGACAAAGCATAAGTGCATAGAAACCGAACAATAAAGACATCAATAGAAGAGATGTCAAAAGGCAGTGCATTATTAATTGCCAAACAAGTGTTCTCGCCCCTGAATGTCAAAACCGAGGGCACAGAGCAAAGAGAGAGCCAAAAGAGTTTGGTTTCTCTCACTAGCCAAGCACCTGCCTTTTGCACGTGTCTGAGAAGCTGCAAACTGGGTCCCTCCAGAGACACCATGGATTGTGATGGGCTTTTGGGAAAGGACTCAGGGCTGACCCTTAGCATGGAGGCGGTGCAGTGAAGTGCTGGAGCCTGCAGCCACGGTGCCGGTCTGCCCAAGTTCAAAGCTCAGCACGGGCACTCACTACTTGTAGGCTCCCGGGAAAGTTACTTAACTCTCGAGTCTCAGTTTCCTCATATGTAAATGAAGAATAATAATAGTATCTATTTCATAGGTTGGCATGAGGGGTAAATGAGAGAGTTCACATAGATAGAGTACCCAGCATCATACACGAGTTAGATTGTGCCTCTACCTTGGATGCTAAACCAGCTGCTTCTTTAAGACCTCCAAGCAAAGAAATTCCACAACCTGCTCTAGTCTTCCAAACTTCCTCCTGTTAGGAAATCCTCCTCTTTAATAATTTGAGAGGGCCATTAAAGATTTTAATCAACCAACTCATTCTATACATGAGGAAACTAAAGCCGGGAAAGTGTAAGCGATTTGACCAAAGTCAAGTGGTAGTTAGTGGCAGAGCTGGGGCTGGCTCCCAGTGGTCCTGATACCCAGGTCCATTCACTGCTACCTTCTGCGGGCCCTCTCATCCTGTGCTCATTGTAATGGAGACCCTTTGGTCCACATAATTCCAAACTCCTAGGCAGAGCAGTCCAGGCCCTCCACGTCTGCCCCTCATTGGGTTCCCAACACACAGTATCTTCTTCCCCATGTGGGCTCTGGACAAATTGCAAAATAAAAAAAAGAGTGCAAATAGAGCCTGAGAATCATCTTTATTGCTGGTAAAGGTGAACCTGGAGAACCCAGCTTAGTATGAGAGCTGGTGGGCCTACCAGCTGATCCCCTGATTGGGCAAACTCCCCCACAGAGCCCCAGGCATGTGGATTGGGACAGGGAGGAGCAGATTTCCATGCGGCAGACAATCGTGGTCTCATGAGGAAAGAGGAGAAGTCTAAGCAACATATGCCTAAGTCTTCTTCCCTAATTTACCAACCAGAGAAGTCACTGCACCTCCCCAAGCAGGAGAGGAGTCAGGAGTGTACATAGAAAAACCCCCTTTCTTAGAAACCAAGGGTGGGAAAGACTTCCTTTCTAGCCTCACCTCTTTCTAACCTCCCTCCGTCTTGCTCCCCACTCTCTGGCCTTACAAACCACCGTAGCCTTTAGCCGCACTTTGTTATGGGTTCTGCCCAAACTCTTCCTGTTGAACAGAGCGCCTGTGCCCTCTGGGTCCCCTTGTGTTGAGTGCCCACTCATCTTACAAGACCTGTTCATGCTTCACTCTCTAATGAAGCCCTTCCCTCCTTTTCTCAGGCCCACCCTCAACGCCCTGTGGTTCATTGTGTCCCCATTGTGTTCAGTACAGACGTTCAGCCCTTTCAGCATTTAATTCCACTTAATGTCCTACAGGCAAAGGCTACAACATACTCATCTTGTGTTTCTAGCTTCACACAAAACTTTGAAAATGGTAGGTCTTTTCAATAACTTTTGGTTGAATAAATGGTGTTGAAACAATTCTCTAGATATACTATATAATATTAATACAAGTCCTTGCCTTCTTCTCTATTAAAAAACCTTACTCTTTCATTTACCCATTATACGCCAGTAGGTGTGAGGCACTTTTAGGTACCACAAACACTCAGAGTTTGTAGCCTCCCCTTTCTAGAATCCTAAGGTCTACTTAGAAAAATAAGGTATGTTCACAAAAAGCAATTGAGTACATGTATATGACTGATACAAATATGTCTTTGCACATGATTTACAAAGCTAAATCTGCACAGTCTGCCCTTTGATCTCATGACCACCCTGTGAGTCTGAGTGCTCTCACTAGCCCCGCTTCACCGACTAGGACATTGAACAGGTGACTTACAAAAACACACCAAGCTGTCAGATAACGGAGCCTGAATCCAGGCATTTGGCTCCTAACCCAATGTGATCTTCATATTAAGCAGCCCAATAGACGTGATAAAATGGAGGGTGTTTGGCTCCACCATGGAGGACGGGTGGTGTGTTTGCCTGCTAGTGTCCCTAGCACCTTTGGCTAGGCTGAAAGCCAGACCCCTGTGCTTTGATCAAATTCTGCCAGTAGATGAAGCCCAGGGTCTTTCTGTCCAACCAATGGGGAAAAGTTAGAAGGAGTTTAGCGGCTGAGAAAAGTATTACCTAAGGTGCAACGTTAGCTATCCAGGTGCACTGAACAGACCAGAATGTTAAAGAAATGCAGATACAGGCACGTGATATCAATGTCTTCTCTGATTCCTGCTGTCCTAGCTCTGAAGCCTCAAGTCCATATGAAAACCTTTATATCGAAATGTCTCTTGAAGACTGTGAGGGGTGGTGGTTGAATGAGCAAACTTGAGTGGGAACTGAGTCATTTTCTGACCAAAGGAGGGATTAGAATAAATAAGCCATGAGATAGAAGTCATTCAGATCTGAGAGAGAGAGTGCTTTGTTCCTCTGTCTGAACAAGTGACTGCAGTTTCACTTCTATCTTTAGATTTCACTTGAAGGATACAGGCCTTTCCAAGTCTCCTGCCTAACTGTCCTTGTCTGCCCTTGCGTGAATCTGGGGTGTCCAGCAGCCTACCTGGAATTTCATTTATCCTCTGGACTCTACACTTGGAGGAAAATGTGTTTTCTGATTCTGCTGTCAGGATGTTTGATATGTTTGGCTTGGCTTCTTTGGGGGTAAATCTTTCATGAACTTGCTTGTCATATTGTCTGAAAGGACCACATGGGGACATTCTGAGCTTATGGGATCATCTTGCCTGGTTGTTTGGGGACCTAACTGCTGGTCAATGTCCGACTGTGGTACTTTCTTTGAGGAGGTGTCACTTGACGATACTGGGGATGAGGAAGGAAGCAAGAAGGTGGGAAAATGAAGAGGATTGTTAAGAATAGAGGGGATTTCAAAAGGACCTAAAGCCATTTTGCCATTAGCAGTTGACAGATCTAGTGGTAAATATTGGTTACCTCCAGCAGTTAGAGGTGGATGTGACTCCATGCCTTCTTCCTCCACAACTGGCTACCTGGTGCTAGGCAACAATAAACCCAGGTCTCAGACCCCATTCCACCACATTCTGACATTGACTAGCAATTAGGTCCCCAAAAACCATGCAAGATGAACTTGGCCCGATTTCCCCTGGATTGAGAGGCATTGTTTATCATAGGCCTACAGTTGACCCAGGTTAAGCCTGCCCATTAATTGCCTCAAAGAAATTCCTTTGGGCCGAAACCGGTTTGGCTCAGTGGATAGAGCGTCAGCCTGTGGACTGAAGGGTCCCAGGTTCGATTCCAGTCAAGGGCATGTACCTTGGTTGCGGGCACATCCCCAGTAGGGGGTGTGCAGGAGGCGGCTGATTGATGTTTCTAACTCTCTATCCCTCTCCCTTCCTCTCTGTAAAAAATCAATAAAATATATTTTTTAAAAAAAGAAATTCCTTTGGTGTCTTCCTTTAATCCTCCTATGGATGCTTTTGTAAAAGCACATATGTTTGGTAGAATCCTATTTGCTCAGTGCCCCCTGTCTCTATGGCTGACTTTCTGAGCCTGCACCCCATGGGGGGTGGGGTCAGAGGACAGGATCCTGATCAGAAAGAGCTCAAGAGACCAGGCATTTGAGGTCAGTTTGAGGACTATGAAGAGACAGTCAAGACAGAGAGTTAAATTCCCATTGTTCTGCAAACACAGCCATGACAACCAGAATGCAAAAGGAAAACATTAAAAGGAAATGCAGTACTTTAAATGAAGACACACATTTCTGTGCAACAGACATTTAATATAAAGGTAAAGTCATAGAGATTTAAAATATAGAAATAATAAAATCAAATAAAACAATGTTGGGCGAACACTACACTGGTCATAGTTAAAGAGAGGATCTGTGAATTGGAAGACTGTTCTGAAGAATTCACTCAGAACACAGTTCAGAGAGATAAAGAAACAAATGAAAAGATTGTCAGAAACAAGGAAGGTCGACTGAGAGGTTCCAACATGCATCTAATCATTTCAACAAGAGAAAGAGTGGCTGGGGCAGAAGCAGACTTGAAGAATTCATGGCTAAGAACTTTGATGAAGTGGCAAAGGTTATGAATCTTCAGAAAGCACATACTGCATACAGGGCAGCATTTACACAACAGCGGCAGATACTTCATGACATGAATACCAAAGATAAGGAGAAACTCTTGAACTGAGTGTGTTGGGCTTAGGGACCTGTCTTCAGATATCTGAAAAGCTATGTCTTAAAAGGATTGTTAGTTAAAATGCCTCTCAGTCCCTCAGAGGGTGGGCCAGCGTGTAAGGGTACAAATCACAGGGGAGCAGACGGCAAGTGACTTGAGGAAGAAGGTCTAATGACAAGGGCTCTCCAGAATGCAGAGCCCCACAGTAATGGGGAAGAGACTTTTTGCCCCTAGAGTTTCCTTTCTCTGTAGAGTCCCCCATCTCACAGCTTTGGAGGGAAGGCAGGCTTGAGAGGGACTGGATGGCTGGGGCCAGGGTGGTGAGACCTGGCCTAGTTGAGCAGCTTAATGGGACCTGGGAAATGGGTCCCGAGGATGCAGGGAAATAGAGAGAAAGGAGTAGTGTACAACGGGGAAATGTGATTGTACCTCTGTCCCGATTTGTTCGGGTCTGTTCTCTTGCTTGTCGTTTTTGAAATGAATTATGTACTTTTCCTGAAACCCTACTCCACAACCTCCCCAGGCGTCAAGCAACGTTCTCTTTCATCAGCGGTGCCTTCTCCCACCTGGCTCTCAGCAGCGCGGCTCCCCACCTTGTGCCTGCCCGCCCCGCCAGCAGAGGAAATTAGACAGCCAATATAAAGCCAGCAACCGCCACATATGAAGGTGTCAGTGGGAGGTGTCTACGTCTGAGCCCTTTTCCTTCACTTCATTCCTGACGTAGAACCCAGAGTGACTGCTCTGAAATCATGACAACTCAGTTCAAAAGACGATTATATAAGGCTCTGTTATATGCATTAACCTCATTTAATTTTTACACACACCAAACAGATAAAACAGTCATTACCACCACCAGGAAATCAAGGATCAGAAAGGTCACATAGCACATAAACCAACGCTCAGCCACAAAGCAAGTGCTGAGTCTCCAAACCAAGAGACCCTTGTTCGCCCCAGATGGTGGACGCCGTCTGGCACAAGAGAAATCAAGAGATGGCTCTGGTGGCCCAAGCTGCCTCCAGGAGGGAGCTTTTGTCTGCCGGGCATTGTACCTGCCTGCCCCCACGCTACCTGGAACGGGCTCTGTGGGTCCCTAGCACTCTCCAGCTGACACTGGGGATATTCCCAGAGAACTGTGGTTATGGTAGCTGAGATATTAGTACCAGCACTTAGCCCTGATCCCTGGCAGACAGTGGGCATCAGGAAATGTGCATGGCTTTGAATTAGAATTACAGCTTAGACGTGTTATGGGCTAAATGGACACCAGTGGCCTGGCCAGGGGAAACCAGCCAGTATTTCTCTCTCCCCAGTGCTCACCCTGCTCCAGCTCATCTGACCTGCATGTTGTTCCTTAAACAGAGCAAGTTCACTCTTGCCTTGAGTCTGGAACTTTCCTCCCTCCTCACTCTCTCACTCCTTCAGGTCTCTCTCAAGTAAGGCTCTTTCAGGCCACCCTACGTATAACCCAAGCCCACCCCAGTGCTCCTTACTCCTCTCTCCATTCTACTCCTTCCCATGGTCTCGGGATCAGCTGGTGTATTCTACAGCTCACTTGTTTATTTGTGGGTTATCTGTCTCCTCCGCCAGGGTCCACACTCCTTGAGGACAAAGGGTTTTAATAAGCTTTATTCTGCAGGACCCCCAGCACCTAAAAGAGTGCCAGCCCCGTGGTTGTGCTCAAGATGTCTTTGTTGACTTGTTGAATGAATGAATGATATTTATAATATTGTTTCTATGAACCCCCAGATTCAAACAATGAATTTACAAGCTGACTTTTTGGAATATATGTCAGTTCCTAAACAGGGACTTCCCGGGCGTTTTCTTGTGCACTGATAATGAAATACAGAAATTATTTTTACCAAGTCACCTCAGGTCAAGCTGTGGACCATCCAAACCTGGAGACAGGTACAGGGAAGGAGACGACCCCCAGAGCCCTGGGAGGCAGCCGGAAGCCACGTGGGGATGCAGTGGGCGCTTTGCTGAGCGGGAGTTAGAGTGGGAGGCCCGGGACTCAAAAGGAGACAAAGACGAGGGGAGAACACCAATCCATCAGCATGAAACTGAGAACCTACTCTGAGCCAAGGACTGTGCTGGGCAGTGTGGGTCAGAGGAAGTCTCAGGGAGTTAACCATGGGGGAGGGGCGCAGGGGAGGAGCAGGAGAAGCTCACAGGGGAGTCTCAGGTGCTGAACCCAGTGTGGCCGGTGCCAAGGAGGCAGAGGGGCGGGGCTCCGGAGGGGGCTGGTGGAGCAAGTGGTCCTGCAGCTGACCTGGAGAGGTGAGCGGGTCTTCACCTCGGAGGGAAGGACGGAAGGACGAGGACTGCCTGTTCCGAGCGGGGCCAGCAGACCCGGTACCGCAGACAAGGGACCAGGGTGCCCCGCACAAAGCCCTGTGCTGGCAGATCTAAAAATACCGCCCTCTATTTTTTCTTGCCCTCTTGGTCTCTTACCTTTCTTCTCCCCCTCCTTCCCAGTTTCTTCCTTTTTGGACGGTCCTTTCTGGCAACCCGCGGACTCTTTTGCTCATCCCCCCAGGGAGCCTCCTACCGGCTGGGTGGGCCAAAACCTTGCTGGGCTCCCTGCTGTTCAGGTACAGGTTGGCAGCTGATCCAAAGCCTCCCCCTCCCCCCGCCCTCGACTCACTTCTCTCAAATGCCAATTAACAGGTGTCAGAAACGCTGGCCGGGCCTGAGACCCATGTCTGCCTAACCACGCAGCTATGCTGGCCATTCACCCAGGGCATAAATATCATGGTGTTTGAGCCCTTGGGGCCTGTGGAGTTTGCGAGTCTGCGGTCAAGATCTCTCCGTGAGGCTGGTGCTTGAAGTGCTTCCAGCAAGCCAGGGGACTCCTGTGCTTTTATGTGCTCCCAAGCGCAGGCCGCCCTGGCTCCGCCAGGGGCCCTCTGGGGACCGAGTGTCGGTGTGAATCTCAAGCAGCAAGCTGGCATTCCGGTTGGGAGTGTGACAGTGCATGCCTGGCTGATGATGCCAAGGTGGCAGGTGACAGGGGTCCGCGCAGAGGGGGAGAGCAGCGGGAGCAGCTTCCAGTTACATGTCCTCAGGGCTCTGAAGGATGGAGTCAGGGTCGGGGGACAGTGATAAAATGATGTAACAAAATCCGGATGTCCTGACCACATTGAGACCACTGAGATGGGCGTTTGGAGCACAGATGACACCCGTGTTCCCGAAAAAAAAGGGCATCCGACTTGGGCTAATCTAGGATTAATGCCACTGCACGCCGGAGACCGGCTGTAGTCAACCATTGAAAACACGCAGAAGCCCACGCAGTCCGTCAGGCACAGGGAGAGAGTGGGCATCCATCTGTCACACCCTAGATGCCCCCCAGAGGAATTGTCTTCCGGGGTGCTCTTCCCCTGACCCCCAGCCCAGGCCCCATGCGAGCCACTGAGGTTCTAACTCGGGGTAAACATCTGACAACAGCCTGGCTGCCAGGGAGGAGAAGAAAGAGGCGAGGGTGGAATGGGATGGGGTGGGGCATGGCGACAGGAAGGGCTCAAAAGATTCTCAAGTTGGGTGACTACCAAGGTTGGCTTGTCCCAGAGCACAGTTGGGCCCCAGCCTGGCGGGCTGGGGAGCAGGTGTAACTCGGGCTTCTGCCAGTAGGGGGCAGCATGCCCCCCGCCTTTCCCACTGCCCCTGGGCTCTGCTCAGGGTTCAGATGAGGGAGAGTTTGGTGGACCTTTTATCAACTTGGTTCCACTTGGACCATATCAAAGGGCTTGAACAAACTTGGCCTCCTCCACTGTGGGGTCTGCACAGCAAGTTGGAAAACCCCACAGAAAGAGTCCTGATCCGGGGGACTCCTGGGACACCCCCCCTCAGGATCAGCCTGGTTATGGTTTTGTGATCATTGTTCTAGAAACTCCAATAAGGAAGGCTTTCCTGATGCCCCCAGCTCTCTCCGCACTTGTCACAGAAGTCCCAAATATTGTAGACTGTCATTGTGGGACCACGGCCCAGAGCGAGGCAGGGAGGCCAACAAGAGCACATCGTTCCTTGGTGGCACAACCCAGCCCCTCGGCCGTGAGTAACTCTTCTGTTACACTATTCCTGGTTCTCTCCATCTTAACTTATCGAGACGATAAAGTACAGTAACTAAATGCAACCTTGGGACTATTTCCTCTTCCCCGAAGTGGAGGAGAAACGCTGTGAGCAGACCCAGGGGCTGCATCCCTTTGCTCCCTGGTCCCGAACTACCTCCCCGTCCCTGTGCACGCCGACTCCGTGTGCTCCCAGCCCCCGGCGACTGGAGGGGGAAACAGAGTCCGCATGCCCTGGACTGCCCTGAGAACTGCCCGGATGAGCCTCACCAGAATCCTCAAGACGACAAGAAGTCTGACCCCTCAAATGTCAGGATCTGAAGGAGTCACCTGCTCTGAGCGAAAGCCAGATGCCTGTAGAGGTGAACTGGGAAGATTTCAAAAGGATGAGGTCAGTTTTTCTGAAAAGAAAATCTTCTTGGATGAAGACAGAAAACAAATAATTTCATCCAACACAAGCAAGCGGTTTATTTCTCTGCTCCACGGTGGCCAGAGGCCAGGGAGCTGGAAAATCCCGAGGCAGCGTGGGTTTCAGAAAACGATTGATGGGTCATTTTTATTGTACAGTGCGTGGCCTCCCGGGGCCAGCAGGGAGGGCGGGGCCTTGCAGCTTGGCCGTCTTGAGAGGGCCCCTGTGGGCAGACATTTCGCTGATCATAATCACTTTTATATGTAACTGGACCTTAATTCATCTGATAGGATGAACTACGGAAGGGCGGCAGAGATTAGAGAGCTATGTCTGTAACTGACGATGTCTGCGCCTGGCGTGGATTTGAGGGGAAATTAAAAATAAAGTGAAGCTCATCTGAAAACTGCGTGGACTGGAATTAGCCGCCTCCTGACCAGTCACGCAGGGAGCTTGTCGGAGATGACCAAGACAGAAAAATGAGACGCGGGCAGCGGATCGGGCCGCGCTGGCCGCCAGGCCCCCGGGAGCCTGTCATAATTTATAATGGATTAGCTTAGGAAATGCACGAGGGCGGCCTGTGTTCGGGAGCCAGAAAAGACTCCTTCGGTTTGAAAAAGAAAAAAAAAAAAAGCCCAGAAAACATGTTTCAGAAAGGCATGGCCATGGTTGTTTATTCTCCAAGACACTTACTGCCTGGGCTTGAATGAACTCATCAGATCCTGCGCTCTGAACATGACATTTCAGAAGAGCCAGCATCTCCAGGCCAGGTAAGCGGCTCTGCTCCCAGGGCTGATGCTGGGCTTCTTCTTTTGTTTTTGGTTTTTTGTTGTTGTTGTTGTTGTTGTTTAAAAATATATTTTATTGATTTTTTACAGAGAGGAAGGGAGAGGGCTAGAGAGTTAGAAACATCAATGAGAGAGAAACATCGATCAGCTGCCTCCTGCACACCTTCCACTGGAGATGTGCCCGCAACCAAGGTACATGCCCTTGACCGGAATCGAACCCGGGACCCTTCAATCCGCAGGCCGACGCTCTATCCACTGAGCCAAACCGGTTTCGGCATGTTTTTTGTTTTTTTTTAAAAAAATATTTTTATTGATTTCAGAGAGGAAGGGAGAGGGAGAGAGAGACAGAAACATCAATGATGAGAGAGAATCATTGATCAGTTACCTCCTGCACGCCCCCTACTGGGGATTGAACCCATAACCCCAGTACTAGTATGTGCCCTGAATGGGCATCGAACCATAACCTCCTGGTTCATAGATGGACGTTCAACCACTGAGCCACGCCGGTAGCGCTTGCGGCCGTGACATAGTTATCGAAATAAATGTACTGGAGTTTTTACAGTTTATCCTTTGAGTTTCAAAAAGTGGGACACCCCCCCCCCCAAGGTTATTTCCCCTCTGCGACCTCTCTTTCCACCCAACGCCGCCACGATGCCCACTGACTGCAGCTGACCTCACGGAAGGTAACTGCGCGGGCCCAGCTCCATCTGGTCGCACAGGGAAGGGAAGGGCAGCAGCCTCGGTTGACTCTCGGCCGGGCAACGTGACAGCACGTTACATAAATTCTGTTTACCTTCACCGAGACCCTTGGAGATACTGCCATTCTGCGCATTTTACTGGTGAGGCAATTGAGACATGAGGAGATTACATGGCTTGCCAAGGCCTGCCATCTGGTAAGTGGCCTCGCTGGGCTTTGAACCCAGATCCCCGTGGCTCGGAGCCTGGGCCTGCACACCCCGTCAAGGTGAAGTCCGAATCCTACTGTCCCTGGGCAGGCTCTGCAACATGAGAAGAATTGTGGTGCGGCAGCCAGCTCCACCTCAGTCCTTCACTCCCCCAACAGCCCTCAAATCCGGGCTTCTTTTCCTGGAACCGTCCGGAAAGGCAAACGCACTCCACACTGTCAGCCTGGCTTCTCTGCCTCGGCAGAAAGTCTAACGGGATCTTTCACCAGGATGACAAAGACAGGGAATGAAAGTCGAGCTGGCGCACAAAGCCCCCCTGAAAGCTCCGTCATTAAGGGCTTTGCATTGTTCTTTCCCAAGTCGCCTTTTGGAGAATAGAGACGCAAAGCCAGGGCGCATTGGCATTCCAGCCACGCGCTGTGCATGCAGCCTCTAGTTTCTCATTCAGAAGAACTGCAGTCCAACCGCCGTCGAAAGAAAGACCAAGGAGGTAGCTGTTTCATCCAGAATGCATCCCAGCAGTCAGTGCACCCGAGGGGACATATGGACCTTCATGCCTAGGGTCCCAGGGAGGTTTTCCCCGGTTAAAGGGAGAGCTGACGAGAAGCCTGGAGGCTAAATATAGTCACGACCTTCCTACATGACCCATCTATGTGATAGAGCAATGGAGTGTGAGAGTGTGTGTGTGTGTGTGTCACTGGGGACAAGTCCAGTGTGTCCCTTGTGTTGTCCCTGGAGCAGAGGAAGCAGCCGCCACCTGCTGTTGAAGGATTTCTGAAATAGTCTGGAAGAACTTTGACTCCTGCCTAACAGATGCGTGGACTCTGCCCTGGGGTCACAGCGAAAGGGAAGAGTTAAGGGGCACCTACTATGTGCCAGGCACTGTGCTAGGCACCTTCTCAAGTCTCATGAACCCTCATCACAGCTCTCTGAGGTATCATTCCCTTTTTAGAGATGAGGACATTGACACCAAGACCGGTTCGGTTGCTTGCCAAACATTACATAACCAGCACGTAGGCAGAGTCTCAGATTCAAGTCCACGTGCAACCGACTCCCAGACTGAACTCTTTGTCCCCTGGTCCAAGGTGACTGTCCCTGGGAAAGGTGGCACCTGGGGCCTATCAGTCATTTACACTGTAGTGTAATGCACCGAGCTTACCCTCTCCCGAGAGCAAGTCCTGCTTAAAAAGCCGAAAGGTTCTGGATTCTGCAGAAGGGAAGAAAGAGTACAGGAGAGAAAGGATGGTGATGACAAAGGCACCTACCAGTCACCCCCCCGCCCCCTCATTTGCCCAGCCCTAAATATCTGTGGCAGTCTTAACAGAGCAGGCGAAAGGGGCAAAGGAAGATGTGCAATACAATGTTTTTGCTCAACCCTCACTTCTGAAAAGAGAGTGACGAATGGAAATGCTGCTAACGTTCCAAGGGCAATGGCTTTGAGGGGGGAGAAGGGGGCTTATTTATAATTTAGTGAAGCGCAACTCAAGGTCCAAAGGCAGCTGACCTGACAGGCCGCCCTGTGGTCTTGGGTCTGAGGAGCCTCTAGGCTGAGTGGGTTGGTCTCTTTCCTCAAACCAATCTGGTCAGCATCACACTTGGCCCCTGGGGTGCAGCATTGTGGGGCTTGGAGAGCAGGAGAACCTGTTTTCTCACATGCTGAGCTGTGGCCTCCAGCATGCTACTTCCTCTCTGTTTCTTCATTTGTACAAGGAAACTCATTATGTCTACCTCACAGGATCACTGTGAGCATTCACCATGATAACGGGCAGGTAGCGCTTAGTCAATGGTAACGAGTGCGGCCATATAAGCCGTAGTCGGGATACAAGGGGAATTTTGATCAGAAAGCTTTGGGGCTACTGATGAAACTTTCAGCTGCTACCCAGCGTGAATTGAGGGGTGATGGAAAGGACTTTCAGCTCCAAACTCCAAAGTATCTCCTTTATCCCAAAGCCACAATGTCTGGAGTACCACAGTCCGGATATACTATTCCTTTGGCAATTGCCCCATTCTTTTATCAATTCTTTGATGGGCTAACCGTTAGTACATTAAATCAGTGACTACCAATACCAGCTGCCCATTGGAATTGTCTAGAGAGCATTTATAGGTTCAACTGTAAGTCCATTTTTTATGGAAAATTTTAATCACTTTCCTATACACATTTTTCATTTAGTGTTAGATTATTTTAGATACTTTATATTTTCCTAGATTTCGATTTCAATTTATCAACAGGCTTTTTAGCTATGTCTATTTGTGTCTTTATAGTTTTTTAATGGTTGCTTATAGATGAAGATAATTATTATTAGTATTTCATAGTCTCCTTAGAGTTAATATTTTTGTATATTGCAACTGTATAAGTCAATATCCCACAAGCATGTCAAACTCGCAGCTGGCAGGAGCATGTTGTCATATGTATTTCATTTTATATATGTTATACACCAACAAGACAAGGTTAAAATATTATGAATTTTTCTTTAAACAGTCAAATGTCTTTTAAAGAAATTAGGGAGAAAATCTTGTATATTCAGCCAGATATTTACCAATTCTGATGTTTCTCATTCATTCCTAGAGGTCCAGGTTTGCCTCTGGCATTCTTTCCCTTTGGTCTGAGGAAAACCATCAGACTCAAAGGATATTTCCACTTGTCCATACTGTCAGCAGAACCAGTCCACACATTTACCTTACATTTTTAACTCTTTGCCATAGGGGAATTGTCTTATAATTGCTTTAATTCCACTGGAATCCATATTTTAACTCCATTTTCATTCCTAATTCTTTTTATTTTTTTACCTTAATTAGGCTGGCAAGGGCATTTCTTTTTCCTTCTTATATTTTAAAAGTATTTTCAAAAACACTGCTTTTGAAATTTATTTTCTCTATTCTAATTTTTCTCTTTGTTTATTTCAGCTGATAACTGTAGAGTTCTGGGAAGAAAATATAAGAAATAGTTGTGTGTTCGCACTTGAGCTGAAACAAGGAGACCAGAAAGATAATTTTTACATCTTTATTATTTTTAAATTTAATAAATCTTTATTGTTCAGATTATTACAATTGTTCCTCTTTTCCCCCCATAGCTCCCCTCCACCCAGTTCCCACCCTACCCTCTGCCCTTACAGGCCCCCCCTCCCCCGCACTGTCCTCATCCATAGGTGTACAATTTTTGTCCAGTCTCTTCCCACACCCCCCACACCCCTTTCCCCCCGAGAATTGTCAGTCCACTCCCTTTCTATGCCCCTGGTTCTATTATATTCACCAGTTTATTCTGTTCATCAGATTTTTCATTCACTTGATTTTTAGATTCACTTGTTGATAGATATGTATTTGTTGTTCATAATTTTTATCTTTACCTTTTTCTTCTTCTTCCTCTTCTTAAAGAATACCTTTCAGCATTTCATATAATACTGGTTTGGTGGTGATGAACACCTTTAGCTTTTTCTTGTCTGTGAAGCTCTTTATCTGACCTTCAACTCTGAATGATAGCTTTGCTGGGTAGAGTAATCTTGGTTGTAGGTTCTTGCTGTTCATCACTTTGAATATTTCTTGCCACTCCCATCTGGCCTGCATAGTTTCTGTTGAGAAATCAGCTGACAATTGTATGGGTGCTCCCTTGTAGGTAACTAACTGTTTTTCTCTTGCTGCTTTTAATATTCTCTCTTTGTCTTTTGCTCTTGGCATTTTAATTATGATGTGTCTTGGTGTGGTCCTCTTTGGATTCCTTTTGTTTGGGGTTCTGTGCACTTCCTGGACTTGTAAGTCTATTTCTTTTACCAGGTGGGGGAAGTTTTCGGTCGTTATTTCTTCAAATACATTTCCAGTATCTTGCTCTCTCTCTTCTTCTGGCACCCCCATAATTCTGATGTTGGTACACATGAACTTATCCCAGAGGCTCCTTACACTATCTTCATATTTTTGGATTCTTTTTTCTTTTTGCTTTTCCGGTTGAGTGTTTTTTGCTTCTTTGTATTTCAAATCTTTGACTTGATTCTTGCGATCCTCTAGTCTGCTGTTGGATCTCTGTATAATATTTTTTATTTCAGTCAGTGTATGCTTAATTTCTAGTTGGTCCTTTTTCATATCCTTGAGGGTCTCACTAAATTTATTGGCCTTTTCTAGAAAATTCTTGAAAAACCTTATAACCATGGTTTTAAACTCTATATCCAGTTGTTTGCTTTCCTCCATTTCTTTCATTTGTGATCTGTTTCTTTGTCTCCACATTTTGGCTGCTTCCCTGAGTTGATAAGAGTGGCTTTGTGTGCTAGGTGTCCTGTAGGGCCCAGTGGCTCAGCCTCCCCAGTTACCTGAGGTGGACACTCTTGGTGCACCCCTTTGTGGGCTGTGTGCACAGTCTTGTTGTAGTTAAGCCTCGATTGTTGTTGGTATCACTGGGAAGAATTGACCTCCAGGCCAATTGGCTGTGAGGATCAGCTGTGTCTACGCTGGGAGAACTTCTGTGCTGGAGACACCCTTATGAGACAAGACTCGCAAAAGCCTCTGTGCTCAGCTTGGATGGGGCGGAGTCTCAGGGCAGAGCAGACAGCATTGGTTTCCTGTCATCCCTGCCCTAATAGGCCCCTGTGTCTCAGTGTCCCGTGGTAATCGCTGCAAGCACCTCTGAGAGAAAGCAGCCCTCGAGTTTCACCTGTTGCCAGACAGTCCAGTTTCTCCCTGAATGAGTCTGGGTCCCCAGAGTCTCACCCGGAACTGGAGTTCTGTGCAGTTGGGAGCTTTTGTCTCCCTCCCTCTTGAGAAAGCCAGCTGCGTACTCAGTTGCCAGTCCTCCCTGCGCGTGCGTCTTAGTACCTTTGCCTCCTGCAGCTCCTCTGAGTCTCAGTGTGCTTTTCTCTTTCCTTGTAGTTGTAGAATTTCCACTCAGCCAGCCTTCCTGTGGTTCTGGGTGATGTTCGTTTTGTCTTTTAGTTGTAGTTTTGAAATTGTTGTGCAAGGCAGCAGTTTAGGTATTTACCTATGCCGCCATTTTGGTTTCTCTTAATTTTTACATCTTAATCAATATGACCAAGGCAGTAGACAGAGGGTGCTTAGGAATATGGGGAGGCAGGAGAAGAAGAAGAAATTTCAGCCACTCCCAATGTCTCACTGGTCTTGGACCATTTTGTTTGCATCTTAAAATGATTTCCAGGGGTGTTGCGTATTTTTTTCCTTGAGGTCAGTACACATCTTGTTCTAAAAGACCTACTTAAAGTTCTTTGTTGAAGCATCGATGAGAAGAAATTGGAATAATACAGCCCAGCTCTGATATCAATGGGGAATAAGGACACAATCAAAGAGACTGCAAGAATGGAACTGTCTTTCTGACATAACATAAAGGGGCCGGAAAAAAAAGAAGTATTTCTAAATGGAACCATGTCTAAAGAATTGACAGTGTAATTGCACATGTGGCCAGGTCTTCTCCCCATGGTTGAGCTTTGCTCCAAGCTGATAAACCGTTTTTTCGGAACCACTTACAAAACCTTGATATTAAGTGGCAGCATGCAATGTCAAAGGGAAGCTTAGCCGTAAACATCAGTGCTAGCAGCTCCTGTGTATCCAACCCACCAAGCTGCAGAGGGCAGTGCAGCAGGAGGGACCTGTCATTGGGCTGCCAACTGTTCCTCATATAATCACGCGGGTCCTTTCAATGTGGAAGGAGGAGACAGAGGGGTTAGTATCAGTGGTGCAGTGTGAGAGCAACTCAACCTGCCGATGCTGACTTGAAACATGGAAGGGGCCATGAGCCAAAAAGTGCAGGCATCCTCCAGAAGCTGAGAAAGGCAAAGACACGATTCCTCCCTGGAGCCCCTAGAATGAACATAGCCTGCCAACCTCTCAATTTAAGCCCGTTCTCATCTACTTCAGGTCTCGAGAACAGTAAAATAATACATTTGTGTTGCTTTAAGTCATTAAGTCTGTGGTAATCTGTGACAGAGGCAACAGAAAACTAATACACCCATCTGGATGCTAACTTTTTTCCTGAGACTTTTCTGATTCTACTGAACTATCAACGCTGCTTGAAAAGAATGTTTCACACACCAAAGGAACTTCTGAATATGACACTTGGTTTTCACATTAGTTTCCTCTTTGTACCTAATTATCTGTAGATGCAAAATCACCAGAAGTCGCCATATCTAACACAGGATATACCAGTGTAAAAGTGTTAATTTAGGGGTTTCAAGTTTCCTGAACAAGTTATTTTTCTCTACTTGTTTTATTCTTAAATTTATGATTCAGCATTTTGTGCAATGGTGATAGCCCAACCATGTATCAACTAGTGCTGCAACATGGGCCACCACCAATAACAGAACAGATGTTGGCCACTATGTTCTCAGAGTGCACACCAGGCAAAAGGAAACCCTGATATCAAATGTCCTAAAAATTACAGATATCTTCTCTTACAGATGGATATGGATAAAGTCTAATGAATTCATCTTTGCTGTTTTCTAACACTACCTACTTCCCAATTCTCAATTAGAATCCATCATATATAGCATGGCCTTGCATAAATCCCAATGCCAACTTCTATTCAAACATAGTGAAGATTGCCGGGGAAGTGAATTCCAGAACTCTGGACTTGCCACCAAGAATCTTTGAAGTACAAACTAAAGAACTAGTATTGTTGGCAGAAATGCATAGGTCATCAAAGCTGCCATCATGGAAAGGTACCTGGAGGAATAAAGACCCCCAAGGAAACTAGGTCTCATCTGTCCTAGTAGAGTTTCCTAAATCAACTCAGACAACATGAATAACAAGCTGCTGAGTCATTTGGAAGTGAAGGACAAATGGGATATTTGGGTACTGGCTGGTGCCAATTCTGAGAATGCCTGGAGCTATAGACAATGGTTGGGAACCTGGTCTCCATGGATAAAACAAACCTACCAGTGCCTGGGAGAAATCTCTACTCTGGGCCAAATGTTGAGTTTAGCCAAAGTTGCCATTGGGCCTCACTCCAACTCTTACACCCACTATGAATATCTTGGGGGCCCTGGTACCCTTGCATTGCCTCTTGGATGTCCAAGACATTTCAGTGAGGTGACTCTTATAAACCTGAACTTCTCTGACCATACTACTTGTCCTTAATGTCTCATCTTTTCACTTCTAGATTACTGAAAATATCAAAATATAATTGCTTTATAATTATCTAGGCCCTTCCAAATCATTAATTAATAAATAACAGCCTTTTACCATTGCCAGACTATTATCATCTCCCCAATTTATTCACCAATCAAAAAATAATTTCACTAATAATATCTCTAATTAAGAGGCACTTCCTAAAAAGACATGGAGGAAACAAATGCATATTACTAAGTGGAAGAAGTCAATCTTAAAGGGATACATATTGTATGATTCCAACTGTATGACATTCTGGAAATAGCAAAACTACACAGATAGTAAAATGATCAGTGATTTTCAGGGTTTAGAGGGGAGGAATGAATAATCAGGGCATGAAGGATTTTTAGGGCAGTGAAACTATTCTGTATGCAACTATGATGGCGGATGCATGTCAGTATACATCTGCCAAAACCCATAGAATGTACAACACAAAGAGTGAACTCTAATGTAAACTATGGGCTTAAGGTGATGATGTGTTAATGTAGGCTGTAACAACTACACCACTCTGGTGTGGGATGTTGATAGTGGGCTGCGGGGCGGGGGGGGGGGGGGTGCTATGCATCTACAGAGGCAAGGGCATATGGAAACTCTCTGTACTTTCTGCTCAATTTCACTGGGAACCTAAAACTGCTCTAAAAAATTAATTCTATTTTTAAAAAGTCATCTCCTCCCAATACTTTTAATGGATCTTCTCTATGTATTTTTAAAAATATGTTTTTATTGATTTCAGAGAGGAAAGGAGAGGAAGAAAGAGATAGAAACATCAATGATGAGAGAGAATCATTGAACAGCTGCCTCCTGCACGCCCTCCACTGGGGATCAAACCCACAACGCAGGCATGTGCCCTGACCGGGAATCGAACCATGGCCTTCTGGTTCATAGATGGATGCTTAACCACTTAACCATGCTGGACGGGCAGGATCTTCTCTATATTTGTTATAAATACCAACCTCCTTAGCCTGGAACCAAATGCCAACCATGGGTTACCAACTTCTTTCCTCCTAGGATAGCAGAGCTCCTTGCTTTCCCTGTATGCTCCCCGTGCTTCTCATCTCTATGAAAATCTATGTCTCAACTGTCCTTTTCTCTGTTTCCATTTCAGAGTCCTCCCCACCATTCTCCCTCCATCCTCTACACCATTCAAAGTTACAGTTCCTACCTCTAAATGCCAATAACCAGCCACATCTCCCTGGCACCACTTTATACCCTGTTTTCTGTGTGCTTAGCTCACTCAAACGAATAGATTGTCAGATGGAGGACTATTGTGATATATTCTTGCATCTCCACTGGCACCTCCCATTGTGCCTTGCTATTAGGTGCTTTAAAAAAAAAAAGAGTTGCCAAATAAACATTAAACAAATATCCTATTTACTGTGCTATACCACTCCAAAATTATAAATGCATTTTTTTTCTTTATTCATGTTTGGATTTTTCTTTTTATTTATTTATTTTTTATTTTTTTTATTGCTTAAAGTATTACATATAGTAATACATATATCTCCTTTCCCCCCCCCATTGATCTTCCCCCAGCCTCCCCTACCGCTGTCGCATGCCCTCATCCCCCGCCCCCGCCCCCCCGCCAGTGTCTTGTGTCCATTGGTTGTGTTTATATGCATGCATACAAGTCCTTTGGTTGATCTCTTTCCCCCTCTTCCCAACACTCCCCAGCCTTCCCGCTGTAATTTGACAGTCTGATCGGTGCTTTACTGCCTCTGTATCTATCTTTTTATTCATCAGGTTATAATGCTCTTTATTTTCCATAAATGAGTGAGATCATGTGATATTTTTCTTTCATTGCCTGGCTTATTTCACTTAACATAATGCTCTCCAGGTCCATCCATGCTGCTGCAAATGGTAAGAGTTCCTTCTTTTTTATAGCAGTGTAGTATTCAATTGTGTAGATGTACCATAGTTTTCTAATCCACTCATCTGTTGATGGGCATTTAGGCTATTTCCAAATCTTAGCTATGGTGAATTGTGCTGCTATGAACATTGGGGTGCGTATATCCTTTCTGATTGGTGTTTCTAGTTTCTTGGGATATATTCCTAGAAGTGGGATTACTGGGTCAAATGGGAGTTCCATATTTAGTTTTTTGAGGAAACTCCATACTGTTCTCCACAGTGGCTGCACCAGTCTGCATTCCCACCAACAGTGCACAAGGGATCCTTTTTCTCTGCATTCTCGCCAGCACTTGTCACTTGTTGATTTGTTGATGATTGCCATTCTGACAGGTGTGAGATGGTACCGCATTGTCGTTTTGATTTGCATCTCTCGGATAATTAGTGACTTTGAGCATGTTTTCATATGTCTCATGGCCTTCTTTCTGTCTTCTTTCGAAAGGATTCTATTTAGGTCCGTTGCCCATTTTTTTATTGGATCGTTTATCTTCCTTTTATTAAGTTGTGTAAGTTCCCTGTAGATGTTGGAGATTAAACCTTTATCAGTGATAACATTTGCAAATATGTTCTCCCATCCAGTGGGCTTTCTTGTTGTTTTGTTGATGGTTTCTTTTGCTGTGCAAAAGCTTTTTATTTTGATGTAGTCCCATTTGTTTATTTTCTCTTTAGTTTCCATTGTCCTAGGAGTGGTATCGGTGAAGAAATTGCTTTGGCATATGTCTGAGATTTCTCTGCCTGTGGATTCCTCTAGTGTTTTTATGGTTTCCTGTCTTATGTTTAAGTCCTTTATCCATTTTGAATTTATTTTTGTGTATGGTGTAAGTTGGTGATCTAGTTTCCTTTTTTTTTGCATGTATCTGTCCAATTTTCCCAACACCATTTATTGAAGAGACTGTCTTGACTCCACTGTATGTTCATGCCTCCTTTGTCAAATATTAATTGAGCATAGTGGTTTGGGTCGATATCTGGGTTCTCTATTCTATTCCATTGGTCTATATGTCTGTTTTTGTGCCAGTACCAAGCTGTTTTGAGAACAGTGGCCTTGTACTACAGCTTGAAATCTGGTATTGAGATCCCACCTACTTTGTTCTTCTTTCTCAGGATTGCTGTGGCTATTCGGGGTCTTTTTTATTCCAGATGAATTTTTGGAGAGTTCTTTCTAGGTCTGTGAAATATGCCATTGGTATTTTAATGGGGAGTGCATTGAATCTATAGATTGCTTTGGGTAGTATGGACATTTTAATGATGTTGATTCTCCCAATCCATGAACATGGTATGTTCTTCCATCTGTTTATGTCTTCCTCTATCTCTTTTTTCAGTGTCTTGTAGTTTTTCGCCCTATAGGTCTTTTACCTCCTTAGTTAAGTTTATTCCTAGGTATCTTAATTTTTTTGGTGCGATGGTAAATGGGATTGCTTTTTTAGTCTCTCTTTCTGTAAGTTCACTATTGGTGTATAGAAATGCCATAGATTTCTTGGCGTTAATTTTGTATCCTGCTACATTGCCGAATTCATTCATTAAGTCTGTTAGTTTTTTGATGGAGTCTTTTGGGTTTTTTATGTACAATATCATGTCATCTGCAAATAAAGGACAGCTTTACTTCTTCTTTTCCAGTTTGGATGCCTCTTATTTCTTCTTCTTGTCTAACTGCGATGGCTAATACTTCCAGTACTATGTCAAACAGGCGTGGTGAGAGTGGGCATCCCTGTCTTGTTCCTGTTCTTAGGGGAAATGGTTTTAGTTTTTGCCCATTGAGTATGATGTTGGCTGTGGGTTTATCATATATGGCTTTTATTATGTTGAGCTATGATCCTTCTATTCCCAACTTGCTGAGAGTTTTTATCAAGAAAGAGTGTTGGATTTTGTCAAATGCTTTTTCTGCATCAATTGATATGACCATGTGATTTTTATCTCTCAATTGTTTATGTGATGTATTACGTTTATTGATTTGCAGATATTGTACCATCCTTGCATCCCTGGGATAAATCCTACTTGGTCATGGTGTATGATCTTTCTGATGTACTGCTGGATCCAATTTGCTAGAATTTTGTTGAGGATTTTGGCATCTATGTTCATGAGGGATATTGGCCTGTAATTCTCTTTCATTGTGTTGTCTTTATCTGGTTTTGGTATTAGGGTGATGCCAGCTTCATAGAATGAGTTTGGAAGTGTTCCTTCCTCTTGAATTTTTTGGAATAGTCTGAGGAGGATAGGTTTTAGTTCTTCCTTGAATGTTTGGTAAAACTCCCCTGTGAAGCTGTTGGGCCCCGGGCTTTTGTTTGCTGGGAGCTTTTTTGATGAGTGCTTCAATTTCTTCCATAATTACTGGCATGTTGAGATGTTTAGATTCTTCCTGACTGAGTTTTGGAAGGTTGTATTTTTCTAGGAATATGTCCATTTCCTCCAGGTTGTCCAGTTTGTTGGAATAGAGTTGTTCATAGTGTTTTTTAACAACCCTTTGTATTTCTGTGGAATCTGTTGTTATTTCACCTCTTTCATTTCTGATTTCGTTTATTTGGGTACTCTCTCTTTGCTTCTTGGTGAGCCTGGCTAGAGGTTCATGAATCTTGTTTATCCTTTCAAAGAACCAGCTTGGTTTTGTTAATCTTTTGTATTGTTTTTTTGGTCTCTATGTCATTTATCTCCGCTCTGATCTTCATTATTTCCTTCCTGCTTACACTGGGCTTTTCTTGTTGCTCTCTTTCTAACTCTTTGAGTTGTAGGGTTAGGTAATTTATTACCATTGTTTCTTGTTTTTTGCAATAGGCTTGTAGAGCTATGAACTTCCCTCTCAAGACTGCTTTCGCTGTGTCCCATAGATTTTGGATGATTGTGTTTTCATTGTCGTTTGTTGCCAGGATGTTTTTTATTTCTTCTTTGATCTCTCTGGTAAAATAGTCATTGTTTAACAGCATGCTATTTAGTTTCCACGTGTATGATTTTTTTGGATTGTTTTTATTGGAGTTGATTTCCAGTTTTATGCCACTGTGATCTGAGAAGATGCTTGATATGATTTCTATCTTCTTTTTTAAAAAAATATATTTTATTGATTTTTTACAGAGAAGAAAGGAGATGGATAGAGAGTGAGAAACATCGATGAGAGAGAAACATCGATCAGCTGCCTCCTGCACACCTCCCACTGGGGTTGTGCCCACAACCAAGGTACGTGCCCTTGACCGGAATCGAACTCGGGACCCTCCAGTCCGCAGGCCGACGCTCTATCCACTGAGCCAAACCGGTTTTGGCTGATTTCTATCTTCTTGAATTTGAAGAGACTTTGCCTGTGACCCAATATATGGTCTATCTTTGAAAATGATCCATGTGAACTTAAGAAGAATGTATATTCTGTGGCTTTGGGGTGGAATGTTCTGAAGATGTCAATTAATTCCATCTGGTCTAGTGAGTCATTTAGGATTGATGTTTCTTTACTTATTTTTTGTTTAGAGAATTTGCCCAATGGTGATAGTGGGGTATTAAAGTCTCCTACTATGATTGTATTGCTGTCAATCTCTCCCTTGATATCTTCCAGGAGTTTTTTTATGTATTTGGGTGTTCCTGTATTGGGTGCATATATGTTTACCAGAGTTATTTCCTCTCGTTGGATTGCTCCCTTTAGTATTATGAAGTGGCCTTCTTTATCTCTTTTTTTATGTTCTTCACTTTGAGGTCTAATTTGTCAGATATAAGTATTGCTATCCCCGCTTTTTTTTCATTTCTATTTGCCTGAAAACCCTTTTTCTATCCCTTCACCCTCAGTCTGTGTGCGTCTTTCTTTCTGAGGTGGGTTTCTTTTAGACAGCAGATATATGGGTCTTGTTTTCTTATCCAATCCGTTACCCTATGTCTTTTGATTGGGGCATTTAATCCATTTACATTTAAAGTTATTATTGATAGGTACTTGTTTGTCGCCATTTTTATTCTTTACCCCTGTGTTCCTTCTTCGCTTCCTATTTCTTTTTTTTTTACAGCAGACACTTTAGCATTTCGTGCATTGCTGGTTTGGTGGTAATAAACTCCCTTAGTCCTTTCTTGTCTGTGAAGCTCCTGATTTCACCTTCAATTTTGATTGATAGCCTTGCTGGGTACAGTATTCTTGGATTCAGACCCTTCCTTTGCATGACTTTGTATATTTCATTCCATTCCCTTCTGGCCTGATGTGTTTCTGTTGAGAAATAAGTCGCTAGTCTGATGAAGGATCCTTTGTAGGTAACTTTCTGTTTCTCTCTGGCCACTTTTAAGATTCTTTCTTTGTCGCTAGTGTTTGCCAATTGAATTATAATGTGCCTTGGTGTTGGTCTTTTGGGGTTCATTTTGCTTGGGATTCTGTGAGCTTCTTGGATTTGTGTGGGTTTTTTCTTTCCTATATCAGGGAAGTTTTCTGTCATTCTCTCTTCAAACAGGTTTTCTATTTTTTGCTCAGTTTCCTCTCCTTCTGGCACCTCTATTATGCTGATGCTGTTTTGTTTAGTGTTGTCCCAAAGTTCCCTTAGGCTCTCCTCCTGCTTTTTAATTATTTTTTCTAGAAGCTGCTCTACTTGGGTATTTTTCCCTACCTTGTCTTCTAGCTCACTGATGCGGTCCTCTGCTTCTTCTAGTCTACTCTTGATGCTTTCTATTGAGTTCTTTACAGCAGTAATGTCATTTTTCATTTATTCTTGATTCTTCTTTATTTCCTCTTGATCCTTACACATATTGTTGAATTTGTCTTCCATTCTTTTCACCCACCTTATGACCATTTCTCTGATTTTTTTTCTGACAAGTTGCTTGCCTCCATTTCATCTACTTCCTTTTCTGGTGATGCCTGCTTTTCTTTCATATGCAGGCTGTTTCTTTGTCTCCCCATGTTCTCTCTTCTTTGCGTGTCTGGTTATGTAGTTCTCTCTCTCCTTTCCGTGGTGGAGTGTAGAGCTCCTCTGAATCCGCATGCTTGCACCAAGTGGGGACTGGTGTTTTTGGATTCGCAGCTGTTTGGTGCGTGCCGTAGCTGTAGATTCCCTGGGCTTTTTAGGCTCCCGATAACATCCACTTTTCCTTCAAGATGGTGCAGTCTCCGTGTCTGAGCCGGTCGCTCCAGGATGGAACCCAGCAGCAGTGGGGGCTGCCCTGTCAGGGGAGCCCCATTCAACAGTCCCCCACAGTCTTCTGGAGTATAGCTGTCCCTCAACTCACCAACAAACACTCCCTGTGCGACCACACACTCTCCCTTTGTTTTCTCACTCACACACTCTCTTGCAGTCTGCTTTCCCATTGGCAGCCATCTTCTCTCCACCTATACATGCATTTTATTAAGTACTTTCATTCTGGATAAAATAATTTAACCCAGAAGAATAAGGTAGGACTTTTCAGAAGGCTCATTAGTGAGACATTTTGGAAGGGTAAGCATGTTCATCCATTAATCATAGCTTAATAGCCTCATGTCATCAGTTAAAGCCGCCTGTACAAAAAGTCACCTCACATTCCTCAGACACACCTCTCCCGACTGTGCAGCAGAAGAAGCTGGGCAGTTGGAGCAGACATTGTTGGTGTCTTGGCCGTCATCCATTGCTCCCTTCCTTCGTTTTTGCTCAGGCCTGCACCCTTCCTTTACATGACTCAGGGAGCAAATCTCCATTAATCCTAACTAACTATTGTAAATTTACCTCCCTTGTCAATGATTGGTTTAGAAAAGAGCATGGATCCAACTGTGGTCAGTAATACACAAAAACTTGCTTGGAAGATTCTGAGAAGGTTTCCTTGCAGCGAAGAAAAGATACATGGGGAAGGCAGCCTCTCTTCTGACAGGTAGATGTCACATAGATCCTATAAAAGCCTGGATTATCTATACTATAAAGTTGTAAAATCTCATAGACTTAGGCTATACATTTGGTATTTTCAATAAGACAGTGACTGCACTGAATTTTGCCTTTGGTTTAAAAAGAATCTTATAAAACCAGCCGACAGTGTAAATATCACTTTAGAAAGCATAGTTAAGGAGAGAGGTACTAAATAAGATGATTAATGAATGGATCAATGATATTATATTTTTTTATTTATTCATTTAACTCAGAATTGATAAGCCCCTTCAAGTATGATTACAAAGCCCTATTCCTGAGGAACCAGAGAATCACTAAAACCAAACTGTGTCAAAATACTTTTTTTAAAAATCTGTTTTGTCCCAGAATGGTGGGTGAAGGCAGTGCTAATTATAGTATATCTTCATTTCATCAAGGCAGTTGAAACATCTTTTAGAATGACATTTCTTTCAATATGAATTTATGTACAATATATTTTAAAATTCAATCATTAATTAACAATAAGAATAATGATTATTAGGACTGGGCTACTCAATAAGTCAAAACTCATGAGCTACCGACTCAGTTTCTAGTGATTTCACAATGTCATATTCCGTGTGACAAACTGAGGTCATTAAAGAAAGCCCCTCTTAAGTGTAAAGTGCTATTGACTATTCCTTGCTTTGGAATAATTGGACAATGTGACGCTGATTGCTTCTTACTTCTTAAGAGACTAGAAGGGGGCAAAGGAGGTAAAAATTCAGCTGATCAATTTCAGACAAATCATCAGATTTGGTCCATATGTCAAAGTAGTTCCCTTCCTCTTCCCAGAAATGTTCTTGGAATTAATTTTGGAACATTATAAAACAGTTGAGCTTTGGAAAGTCTGTGCATCATTAGTGTCAGTGGATGCACAATAGAGTAATCATCACATGAGTGTAACCTATCACAGATTGGCACTCCTTCTGAAAAAATCAGGCAGAAGGACAGAGAGAGGCATGGTGCTGGGTTCATCCATTGGAAAGCTTTCCTACTGGGCAGCAAGTTGGTCTTAAAAGTCTGGGTTCTACCAACTAGAGTTGGTTGGTCTCCCAATGCTACTCCCATGACGCAGCAAACAGACACTACTTCTGTTCCACTCTCATCCCACACCCAAAAGTCACAAGTGCCTTCTTGATGCATTGGCTCCTGGAATTGTGCATCCCCCACAGCTGATTTCCTTTCTGGCAAGCTGCCTCCTGGTAAACATTGGTGGGGTGAGCAACAGGCTGTGTGGGTACAGAGCAGTGATAAAGGCTGTGACTATGATTATGCTTTTTGTCATCATCATTTCCAAATTGCACATTATGAACACAGACTATATTGGGGATGTTGGAGTTGGAGGGAAAGGCTTGTTCATTTCTATTCAGGGAACAGTTGCCAGAGTCTGCCATCTCCAAACGTCTACTGCTTAGAACTGGAGAGAGAAAAGATGCAGAGGGGAGTCTTCCTATGCCTAGAAAAGGAGGTGATAATCCTGGTTCAACTGTAGCATCACCCCTTCCCTCTTGGCTTTTGTTTACAGACCTTTAGCCCAATCTGGAAGATAGACATGTTTCCTTGTGTTAGGACACTTTTCCCAGATGCAGACTCTGAAATGAAGATTTGTTTTATGAGGGACTGAGGAAGATGGATGGTGGCTATGGAATGGGGGACAGTCAGGTAGGGCTATGATTTCAAGGCAAATTTCACAAAGGGTGAAAATTGAGTCTGATCTTTCAGGAGAACTCTGGAGTATGAATTGCACACCCACATTTTTTCCAAGTTAAGGCAATAGATCTGGGCTTTCACTCTCCTTTGCAGGGAGATAGAAACCCTCAGGCTCTTCTGGTTTTCAAGCTGCAGGCAAAGGGGCAGCCTTCTGTAGAGTCACAAATGTGAACCAGGGGGGAAAAGCACATGGAAGCCAGGGGAGGGCCATACTGAAATGGTAACATGGACTTGAGGGGATCTGAGGAGAGCCAGGCAGTGTCCCCTACACTCCTGGTCTGAGATGTTGTATCCTTTAGCTCAAGGTCATTCACTACTTTTCAATGCTTATCTCAGGATCCTAGCAGAATATGGTTTTGTGAAAGTCAAACCAGGACCCAAACTCAATATAATCAGCACATAGATCCTGTTCATCAAATTGCTATACAGTTTTAGATAGTATACTTTCTCATTCCCTGTTTCAACTCAGAAAATATGGAAATATATTTCTGTGGAATGAGGAGGAGGATATATTAAGTTTATTTAATAAGGACTAATGAAAGGTTATCCAAAATATTTCCCTTCTAGGCCATAAGTCTGATCTGCAAATAACTGAATGTAAAAGACCCATCAGATGGCCACCAAGTAACTGAAAATGCTTGTGAAGTCAACCCTTATTCTAAACTTCAGGAAAAGGAAGAAGACGTGAGGCTCAGATTGGACCACCCTGACACCTGGGAAATCAAGTCAACAAGTAAAGCTACTGTCAGAGAAAGTGAACAAGCCCTTGACGATTTAATCACACCTCATTCTTCAGCCCTTCATCCACTCACTCACCCTCTCAGCACCCATTGAGCACCTAGTTGATGTAAAATGCTGTGCTGGGTGCCGAGCAGACCAGCAGGCTGTACTGAAAGTCTAACTCACGCCCTAGCTGGTTTGGCTCAGTGAATAGAGCGTCACCTGCGGACTGAAGGGTCCCAGGTTCGATTCCGGTCAAGGGCACATGCCCGGGTTGTGGGCTTGATCCCCTGTAGGGGGTATGCAGGAGGCAGCCAGTCAATGATTCTCTCTCATCATTGATGTTTCTATCTCTCTTTCCCTCTCCCTTCCTCTCTGAAATCAATAAAGATATATTAAAAAAGAAAGTCTAACTCACTTGCAGACCTGAACTACTGAGAATGATCACAGAGCAGTGAAGCACATTGCATCAAAATATCACCAGGTCAAGCAAAACCACCCTTTAAAGCTACCTTTACATACCAGGTTGACCACCTCTTTCTATTTACCCATTCACTGAGCTTTAGAAAGATTCTTCTCATTGCTGATAAGGCCAGTCAACCTGATAATCACCCAGCGTCCCCTTCCCCTCCTCCCCTCACCCACCCCAGTGTATAAAAGGCGTTTTTGTTTTCCTCAGCGTGAACTCAGAGGCAATCCCAGGGGACAGTGAAACATCAGGATGGAAATGAGGTGTCTTGGTGACAGTAAACTCTTTCTTCGGCCCCCCATATCGAGATCAACATGCCTGAGTCACCCGCGATGAAACCAATGATTGTTTTACTCTGCCTGCCCCGAGTCACTCCCTGAGTCAGTGGGTAAATGCGAGCAGACCCAGCCTTGTCCTCCAAGGCTGAGCACGTCTACTATATTTACCCGGGGTCTCATGATTCTTAGTGCTTGCTGCTCTGCCCTCTAATTTGCACTGTGCCCACTGTAATATCTCAACGGGAAGTTGCCAGCTAAAATGGTCATTATCCGAGAAATCTATTTAAACTTGTTTATAAGGTCAAATGAAGTGGGTGGTGGATAAGCTAGACAGAAAACAACAAAAGCTTTGGTTCAGCAGACAGTGAGGCTAGAGCCAAAGAGAGCCGTGTTTTAATGTCGAGCTAGCACGTGGTGAGAAAGACAATCTAACCAAAAGTATATCTAAATGTGGCAATGAGCAGTCAAAATATTCAACCAGCCAGCCAACCAACCATTTCTATTTAGGAGGTGGAACAACAGTTTGACTTATTTTAATTCGATGGATTGAGAGTTTGAGGCAGCATGTCAATAGGGCCCCAAATCCAAACTTGAGAAAGGATGTTTGTATCTGTGATGCATTCCCATGAGAGGGAAAAGTTGGGATACTCCAAATCATCCAAAAAGGGTCTTTGATGAACTCAATAGGTGGCAGGGAGTGCAACAGGACCAGAGGGAAGCTGGACTGTCTGCACAGTCAAGACTTTGAAGAACAGCTTTCAACCCCAGCAAATCCCACATCTCACAGCTTTGAGCCAACCACCCAGAGGCTCTGCTCAACTCACCTTGCACATTGAAAAGGAAGAAGGAAGAGGGGGGAAATAAACTATTTTCTCATTCCTGTTTTCTAAGAAACGTGGGTATAAGTTGGGGGCTTCAGGTGGCAGAGAAGAGTATATATAGGATCTGAGAATGCTCCCGCATGTTGCGGATGAGCTTGGATGCTAGTTCATAAAGAAGGAGATGGAATGATTAAATAGATTCTATGCAACTGAAGGAAAGCCAGCATGGTTCCTACTGGGCAATTTGACACATTTGGGCATGGAGTAATTAATCACAGAGGAGAGTTAGTATTTCTTTCTTACTAGGGATGAAATTAATTTAATGAGCTCTTTTCATACTAAATTCACTTAGAAATATTATTTCTTCGATCTTGATATAATTTAGGCTACCACTGCATACCATTTTTTTGGGGTCCTATTTCTCTTCTCTTATACCACAAAGTTAAGCTCTTTTTGTCCCTTTTTTCCTGGTCCTGACTGTCTTCTCATTTCTAATGATTCTAGAAGTGACTTATACAGGTCATTGGTATAAGAAAGAAAAGGAGAGAAAGAGTGGAGATATTGAGAAAGAAGTTAAGGGGGGCACGGAGAAAGAAGGGAGAGATTTCCAAAAGATTGGGGAGAGAGACACTGAGTCTGGGAAGACAGATAAAAGTAGCTTTGACATGGAAGACATGGGTCTTCCCAGAGCTGTGCTGATCCTCGTGGTAGCCACTAGCACATGCGGCTACTGAGCCCTTGAAAAGCAGGTGCTGCACGTGCAAAATGCTCACCAGATTTTGAAGGTTTTGTACACAAAAAATTGCAAAGGATCTCACTAATATTTTTATAGTGATTGCATTTTGAAATGAAACTATTTTGAATATATATGGTTAAGGTACATTATTAAAATTAATTTCATCTGTCATGTTAAGGTGGGCACTAGAAAAATTAAAATGACATATGTGGCTCAAGTTATATTTCTCTTACATGGTGCTGTTCTCCATTTTTGTGAGAAGTGGTAGAAAAGCATGCACTCCCCCCATCATCTGCACAACAACCCTCAAATGCTCAGCTCAAATTCAAGTCCTGACATCATTATAAACCCTTCAGTAGCCATGGCAATGCCTGAAGTTTCCTTTTGGAGGCAGGTGACATAACTAGCAGCTTCTAGTCCCTGGGAAGCAGGTCTGGAGCCTAGTTCGGGGCGGGGGGAAGGGGGGTGCATGAGAAAAATCCTGCCATAAGAAACATCTGACTGGGTGTTGCCCAGGCTTTCTCAGTCCCACTCTACTCCTGACTCTCCCACCAGCCCCAGGGGCCCTAGTACAATGGAGACTTCTGTCGTCCCACAGCTCCTTTGCCACAGTATTCTCTCCCCCAGCTACCTTTCCAAAGAGTCACCTTTTTTCCTCCCCCACAGGTACTCTCAGCCTAACTTTGGGTAAGCCTTAAACACCTTTTACAACTCACAGAACACAATACTAGCACATCCAAGGGAAGGTGAGCCTAGCCTGGAGTGTGTTTAGGTTGTTACGAACCTTTCGGTGGTTTTGGAGCAAGATCAGAACACAAAAGGCTCCAGGTGGAAAGAAAAAGGAGGAAGAAAGAGCTGCAATCATAACGTCTGGAAAGAGGGCAGGAACTATCCATCAGTTGCTTGGATTAATTCGGTGAGTCCAATCTCTGCAACATCACCGTGTGCCACCGACAGCAGGGGACGGCCCCTGGCAGTGCTGCTACCATAAGTGCAGCCCAGTTTTTGCAGGATGCTCAGAACTACAGCAGACCCCATGTAGGTTTTGGACGTGACTGTGAGCACGGGGGTGGGATTCTCACCACTGCTGGAGACAAGACATAGCACAAATTGCACACCTCCCCCAGGACAGGGCTCAGCATCATGTTCTTTTGGACGAAGCCCTCACCAGGCAGGAACTCATCCCTGCCCTGAGCATTTCCTCTGAGAGGGCTTCCTGGGCTGGAGCAGCACAGGCTGGTTGTGACAAACCCTCTCCTTGTCCCAACCCACAGTTCACTCACCTGAGAGTGCTAATGACCTAACAGCTTGTGCTGCGATTTAGTACAACCAGTTATATGGCATCACAAGGAATTCCCTGTCTAAGCTAACCTGTATGGGGAAAACTACATCTTTTCAGGGGCATCCCTGGAAGTTTGGAGAATAAGAGTAATCTACTGTCTTTGGCCCTCTCTTCTGTCACCCTTCATCTATCGCTTGGGATTGGGGTATGTCTAGTGATTCTCAGGCAGACATTAGTATGAAGGCCGAGAGATCTCTGAGGCCAGCTTCTCACGAATCACCCAACGTAGGAAGGTTCCTGTGACTCTAGATCAGGGGTGGGCAAACTTTTTGACTCGAGGGCCACAATGGGTTCTAAAACTGGACCGGAGGGCCGGAACAAAAGCATGGATGGAGTGTTTGTGTGAACTAATATAAATTCAAAGTAAAGGAGCGGAGGGGAGAGCAAGAGAACCAGATAGAACAGCTGGATCCGGCCTGCGGGCCGTAGTTTGCCCAAGGCTGCTCTAGATTGATAGCTGCCTGCTGGGTTGTCAATGGCCCTTTTTTGGGGGTCCAGAGACCTGAGACCTCGTTTTTGTAGTGCCAAAAGAGTGACACTAGGTTTTCTTCCTTACTTAAAATGTGAGCCCTAATGTAAGGAACCAATTTGGGATTTGGGTACAGTATTGTGGCCAAGACTGTCTAACCAGGAGTCCTTTCTTTCTCCCCAAACTAACCCTAACCGGATTCCAGGAAACAGTGTGCCCAGCTGAAAGATGGCGTTTCTCAGCCTCCCTTGCATTTAGAAGTGGCTTCTGAGATGCGAGTGATGTTTTTCAGGCAGGAATTCAAGGGAAACGCCTTAAAAGAGGGACAGGCAGCTGCTACATGTCCTTTCCATCCGTTTTCCCTTTTTCCTTCTTCCTGTCTGAAACCTAGACGTGATGCCTGGAGCTTTAGCAGCTGTCTTGGACCATGAGGTGGGCCTGAGGATGGAAGGCAAGCCTTAAGGATGGTCAAGATGAAAGACTGAAGGAGCTTGGAACACTGTTGACCTTACAGCCCTGGGTCATGGACCTCCTACTTCTTTACAGAAGAGAAAAATAAACCTCTATCTTAAGCCACTGCCATTGGTGTTTTCCGTTATAAATTATCCAATCTAATTCTGATAAATGTAGAAATCAATTTCTGTAATAGCCATTCATCAATTTAGTGATTTAATACATTATCTGTTTACTTAAAACTTGTTTATAATATATACTTATAAAGTATATGCCAATTTGTATTTTGACAGAATCCTTTAAAGTTCACAGTTTATTGGGGCATGGTAATTTCTTCTTGTTTTTGCTAATGTTGAACATACAATGAATTTCAACTATTTTCTAAACAATAAAAGATCTGTCTTTCTTAGAAAAAGAAGTTTAATTTTATGTCTACAGTTTTTCATAAATTCACAGAAGAAAGTTTAGAGTTATGGGTGGGAACTGGGAAAGTGTGACTAGGAATATCTTCACATATGTATCTGCCATGCAACACACATCCAGCACTCTGTGTATGCTCAAGAAAACATACACTTAAGTACATATAAACACCATGACCACATGTAAACTTCACATTCAGAGTCATACAGACTTTGTTTCTCCATTTGACAAAGGGAAGTTTTTGCTTCACTCCTGACAAGCAAACTGCATCAAAGGGAAAGTTATCCCATTTGTATATGAAATATTCAGCTTTGGAGAAGTGCTCAGAGTATCTGGAACACGGAACGCTCATGAAATTGACATTCAGTGGAATGGCATTGAGAAATGTGCACATTAAAGAGAAATGACAGTGAACCGTGTTGAAAAAATGACATCATCACATTTGGTTTACCATTTATGTTTCTTTTTAATAACCTTTCTGGACATTTTCTTTCTACTATTTTGAAGGTTTGGTACTATATTATGAACTACTAGTTTCTTCCTGCAAATGGTTAAGTCAGTGGTTCTGTTATTTCTCAAGATTTATAAAATGGGAATCTAACAGCCTCATAGGACTGCAGCAGAGATGAGGACTGCACATCTGGACAGAGACTGTCCTCGGCATAGAACAGATCGATGCTCAGTAACTACTGGCCTTTGTAGAGCTCACGAGAAGGAGTAAGTACATGGTCCCGAGCTCATCCATTTTCTCATTCTGTTCCCTGTGCCTCCCAGAAGCCCCAAGCCACCCATTTCTTCTCTGGGCGGCTCTCTGCTGCTCCCTACGTGTCCTTATCAAGGCAAACAACTCCCTTTGTCATCCTCCAGGCACAACCCTCAGCATGGCCACACCCCAACTGCCTCCCCTACTCCTTCCTTTGGCGTCACGCCGGGCCAACCTCTCTCATGGTATGCATCACACGGTTTTGTATTGGCCCTGTTAACTTGTCTGGCTCCTCCCATAAATTTATCTCTGCATTCTGAGACTGCCACAATTCTCTAGATTTTTTAGTAGCTCTTTCTTTCTTTTTTACTATCCAACCTAATATTTTTAGCTTCATTGTTTTGTATATATATATATATATATATATATATATATATATATATATATATTTATTGATTTTTTACAGAGAGGAAGGGAGAGGGATAGAGAGCTAGAAACATCGATGAGAGAGAAACATCGATCAGCTGCCTCCTGCACACCTCCCACTGGGGATGTGCCCACAACCAAGGTACATGCCCTTGACTGGAATCGAACCTGGGACCTTCAGTCCGCAGGCTGACGCTCTATCCACTGAGCCAAACCGGTTTTGGCAGCTTCATTGTTGATCATTAATTTTATTTAGAACGCATTCGTTCAAACCCCAGCTCCACCACCTACTCACTGAGACTCTGGGGAAGTCATTTCCTCTCTCTGTGCTTCAGCTTCCTCACCTGTCCAATGAGGGTAACAACAGTGGCCACCCCAAAGGGCTGTTATATGGACTAGATGAGTTCATAATAAAAAGGCCTTAGAACAGTACCCAATACATAGGAAGCACTGTAAATGCTTGCTCATCTCCAGCAAATATGTTGTGTGCCAACCTCATGTCAGGCACTGTGCCAGGCAGTGAGGATAGAGCAATAGCGGCAAATAGATGGTCCCTGCCCTTCTGGAGCTTGCACTGTCCTGGCAGATCTCCTTGGCTCTCCCTCAGAGATGCAGAACCTGTCCTTGGCGTCCAGGAATTTGCATGTTAATAAACCCCAAGGGCTTTGAATCAGGTGGTCACTGAGCCGAACTTGGAAAAACGCTGAAAACTAATGCACTCTCCTGCATATGTGGGATTTAAACCCCTGCTCCAGTCCCATCATGCATCTCGTATGCCCTGAGCCTTTGAGAAGAGCCCAAACTCGGAACACCAATGGGCTCAAGGACAGTCTGGCATATGGTGGGGGGATGGGAGTTCGTTTGCATGAAAGGTTTGAACACGTGTGTGTGTGGGGGGGGGGGGCGTGGTTAAGCACAGGGATGGCAGGGAAGTCTCTCCAGGTATTAATGGTTCCCATGTGGCTCTTTAGAAAGTGAGTGAGGACCACAAAAATGGTTAAGTTACGTAACCATCACCAACTATGCTCTTCCTGTCTTCCAAAAAGACCAACTTGGAAAGAACCACTTGAATTTGTTTGTTTCTAGAAAGGTTGACTTTTCCTACAAAAAGTACATTTGCTGACAACAGAGACAGATTCAAGCAAGTGTAGATACATGCAGGGTTACACATATCCATAGTGAGGTATTATTTCCAGATGTTTCGGACTCTGTCTTCACCTTTGCTTTGAAGTAATTTTGGAGCAGCCCTCTCCGCACAAACCATCATTTTGTTGGGAGGTGCAATGCATCCAGCTAATCATCCACATTTCCCAGAGTACCAGCCCCTGGGGTGGCACAGAGGTCTTGTGGGTGGGGCTTAAATTAGGACAGGCCTCTGCACCATTTTACATCTTTGTTCCTCTCGGATCTTCTGTCTTTAAGCCATTTTGCCAAAGCCATTAACCACTATCCTCAAGACTTTTTGAAAGTTTGTGTAAGCTACTGTTTGGGGAATGGGAGCTGTTACTTGTAGCTATTATTTTCTGATACAGACATCAGGAAATAAACATCTTTGCTTCCCCATAAACATCTCTGCTGCCAGGCTCGTGATAAATACAAACCTATCTACTGTCCTGCAAAGATGTGGAACCCAATGAGAATTTGACTCTGCATGTTAGGGACAAAACAAAAGAAACTATCTTTGTGGTTTCCCTTTGTGTCTTTAAAGTAACTCATTAGTCTCATTCTTTTATTCCATAAATTAAATTATGCTTAACTGAAATAATATTGCTATAGAAATCACACAACAATTTCTTACATAATCAATCACAGGAAAACCTTCATATGTCCTACAGCTTCAGAAAATACACAGCACCTATCCTTATAAAATCATAGGCTAGGAATTATTTCATTGCTAATGGGAGACTCAAAATGGGCAGTTTCAGTGGAATATTTCAGGAGATTCTCTTACCCAATTAACTTGCAGAAAGTTTCTAGGCCAAAAGGCTGTGTAACTAATGTGGGAATAACCAGAGGCCGCCATTTCCCCATCAAATGACAGATGGCCACCTGTGTCCAAAAGGACCCCTGTAAATCAACCTTAGGTGGTCACTCGATGTGAAGGCATCCAGCAAAGATTAACTTTCCTCTTCCTCCTGGGCAGCTGAGATGCTCTTCACCAGGGGTGGGCAAACTTTTTGACTCGAGGGCCACAATGGGTTCTTAAACTGGACCGGAGGGCCGGAACAAAAGCATGGATGGAGTGTTTGTGTGAACTAATATAAATTCAAAGTAAAGGAGCGGAGGGGAGAGCAAGAGAACCCTCCGCTCTTTTGGCTCCGCGTGCCGGATAGAACAGCCGAATGGGCCGGATCCAGCCCGCAGGCCATAGTTTGCCCACGGCTGCTCACAGACAATTTCAAGGTAATTCTGGAAACGATGTCATGCCGTTTAGAGAGGCATTAGATTCATCTTCCCAGACACTGAGCAGGACTTGATTCCAGGACTAACTCTAAAATGAAGGAAATCACTTTACCCTTACATTTAGGTATCTACAGGGCAAATGAACAAACTCTAAACTAAAAGTTTCCCATGTAGGAACTTCAAACGCTAGTTCTCTCCATAAACTACATCTTCAAAGGCCCAACACCGTTCTTCCTCTCCTGATTGCTAAGAGGAGACAATCAATCTCTTCTGTGGAAATAACACAACTGCATGGCATATGCAGGCCATGTGGCCTAGGAAATCTACAAAAATGTTTCATTTACGTGTTGATGAAAGACACAATAATCTTCCAAGAACATTAACCATTAATTTTAGAAATGTAGGATTAATTTGGGAAGAGGGCTTAGTGAGTAGCTGTCAAAGAAAGAGTCCTTCATTCATTTGACAAATACTCAGTGAGCCCCTACTATGCTGTGATTTAAGGATCGTGCCATCCCTGGCTACAGTGGCATTTGTATGTAAGAATGTGAATGATATTCATATGACATTTAAAAAATGTGTTATAGTTTAAAGTTTTCTAAAACAAGGTGCTCAAGAAAAATGTTAGGGATCAAGAAGGATATTTTCTAAAAAAGAATAACCATCTGATTTTTCTCATCTACAAAATTCCTTGATATTTTGGATAAAGCTTGTCAAATTGAAAATAGTGGGAACTAGCTTCAGAAAATGTGTGCACCTTAGGGCAGAAAGTATAGCTGGGCCTTATAATGAGTTAGACCAGAAACTGTGAAACTTTCAGAACCAACTCAGTTGCTTCCTCTCTCTGGGGCCACATGGTCTATGTTTCTGCTCTTCTCTGTGTACCTGTATCATTCTATTTTTCCCTTTCTGATCACCAGTCTTCTCTGCTTCTGTCTGAGACCCCACTTCACATCACAGCCTAGCCCAAACGTTCAGCTGAATCGGGCCAAAATCTCAGAACCCTAATTCCAGGTTCTGGGAGAAGAAAATTTGATTGGCTCAACCTGGGTTGGGTGTCCCCTCACTGGTCCAATCAGTTTTGACAATGAAGGAGAGGTTACCCAATAAAGATATGCCATAGGAGCCCATCCCTATGATGGTGCCCTAGAGAAGGGGAGCACGGACTGGGCAGACACCTCGAACCGCTAGTTCTCTCCATAAACTTTCTTTTCTTCCCTTGCACTGGAAACATTTTCAGTTGTGAGCATAAAGACAACAGTCTAGTTCTAAACCTCACTCAGCTTTGCAGAAAATCTGCCAGAACGATTGTATTTTCTCTCTTAGCAGGGAGCAAAGTTGCAATTCATTCTGGAAGTGGAACTAGCTTCCCCGAGCATGACAGAAGCATCTGGCCTCTCTTAAAGCAGGGGTGGGAACGTCCCACGCGGGCTGTGTAAGGCCCGAGAAATCATTTGGACTGGCCCTGCCAAGGCCTTAGGGGTGAGTTAAGTAAATGTTTGACCAAATATAGCAGGCTAATGTTTAAGCTGATAATTTTGTATGGCCCGTGAATTATGTTATAAATATCCAAATGGCCCTTGGCTGAAAAAAGGTTCTGCACCCCTGTTAAAGGTTGCATCAAGAGGTGTGCATTTTAGTTCAGTCTTACTTTCTTTTTTTTTAAAATATATTTTATTGATTTTTTACAGAGACTAAGGGGGAGGGATAGAGAGTTAGAAACATCGATGAGAGGGAAACATCGATCAGCTGCCTCCTGCACACCCCCTACAGGGGATGTGCCCGCAACCAAGATACATGCCCCTGACTGGAATCGAACCTGGGATCCTTCAGTCTGCAGGCCTCTATCCACTGAGCCAAACCGGTTAGGGCTCATTCTTACTTTCATTCAAGTTTCTTCATGGTACTTCCCATGTGGGAATTTCTATGTGTATTTCCATAGTCCTTTAGCTCGATTTTTCAGCTAAGACACATCGCCCCACTTAGTTATGGGTAAACTGGATACAATTGACATGCTTGCATGGGCTTGGAAAGCTGTCATTGCTACTAGGACATCATACAATCCTCAGAATCATTCCCTCCATTCAAATTGAAACCGAGAATGTCTACATCGTTCCATCTTTCCATCTGCCCATCAGTGGTTTATAGCTATTTCAAGTTTGCCCCTATCATTTTCTGGAGCCAAATCTCTGCCTTGTCTCAAACCCTGTCCTGTGGTTGCTTCCCCGTGACTCTTAAGAGACCCTGGCGACATGGCACAGTTGCACTTTCAGACTCCCTCTTCCTCATTAGGAAATCATGTCAAAGCTTTTCCCTCATTGCGCCAATTCTCACAAACTCATCTGAGTGAAACATTACACAACTGATGGATATTTAAAAGATATGTGGGAACACAGCGTATGAAGCACAGTTTTCCTCCCGGACTTGAGAAAACTGAATTAGCCCCTCCACTCCGGTCACACAATGTTTATCAGACAAGCGTAAGACGTGTCCACTCCTAATGATGTCTAGGGTCTCAGACTTTCTCAGTGGAGACACGAACCTTCTCAGAATAAAATTCATTTGAATTTGCATGTCTTTATTAAAAGCACTATTTATCTAGCTCTCCTAAAGTTTTTTCTAAAACACATCTACATAGATGATCTGACTTTCTCCTTACAACAGTTCCATGAATGCAGCAATGACAATGAAAGGAAAATATTACCCATCCCACTTAAAAGATGAACCAACCAAGGTCCGAAATAACTAGCTGTGACTTGACTGCCACTCTTCCAAAGGCGCTTTGGCCCCAATGTGTAGAATCAAAGTGTTAAACCGAGGGTTCCCTAAAGTCCGGTCCAGCACTCTAATTTTTCATTGTTATTTGCTCAACAGAACGCACACTTTAGTGCTAGAGCTGAGGCTTAGAATTCAGACTCACACCCAGATTCTCTGATGAGGGCGATTTCATGAGATTGAACAAAAACAGGATGTTAACAACTCCAAAGAGTTTGAGGTTGCTGAAGGAGAGGTTCCATGTCTACGGCCATGACAATACCCAGAGTGAGTTAGAGAAGACAGTGTAAATAATTCTCAGGGTGAAGCTCCGCTCCACTGGCAGAATCTTAGCAACAAGTGGAATATTTGAATAAGAACAAAAAACAGTTTATCTTTCAAGCTGTAAAATGGTCATGCTGAAAAATTCCATCCATTTTCCAGCCAAATGGCCCAAATACAGTGAGTGACACATGCAGGTGGACCTGGAGCAATTTTTCAAAATGGAAAGGTTTTTATACAAGTGACATAGTTCTCACAGCGATCCCCTTCGGACCATGGCTGGCTGCCCGGGCCAGATTTAGCTGACGGGTCAGAGGCAAAGCACTCTAAGCTCAGCACGGGCGGCCGAGGCTCCGCCCTCAAGTGTGTGCTGGAGCCGGGGCGGGTGCTTACCTCCAGGCACAGGGGTCCAGCCACTCAGGGACATGGAGCCGCTCCGTTCAGGAAGCCTGTCACCAGATCACTTACTCTCCTAGACCAGCTGTGAACTTGTTCTTACTTGGCAGAATCTTTAACCCCCCAGTAAACAGAAACCCTGGGTCCAGCTACCCAAATCTACCTTGATCAATATTTCCAATCGGGAGGGTCTGGTCTTGTGATTTTTTTTATTATGCCTTTACAATAGAAATGACTATTTTTTCTGTTCAAGGTGTCTTTTTTTTTTAAAAAGCAGCTTCATTGAGATAATTTGCATATCAGGAAATTCACCCATTTAAAGTAGACAATGGTTTTCAGAATACTCAGAGTGCGACCATTAGCATCCCCCAAAACAACCTCTTGCCCAGAAGCCATCACTCTCCAGGCCTCCAGCCCCAGCCCAAGCAGCCAGTCTACCCTAGTCGGATCTCTCTCTGTAGAGATGCCTATTCAGTGCATGGTCTCAGGTGATGGGCTTAAGTAGCATGTTTTTACGCTTCATCCAAATTGTGACATATATCAGTACTTCATTCCTTTTTGTTGTTGAATAATATCCCATGCTATCAGCATATCACAGTTTGTGTATCCATTCATCCCTTAATGGGATTTGGTTGTATCCATTTCTGAGCTAGTCTGCATAATGCTACCATGACCGTTCATGTACAAGACTTGGTGTGGACCGATCTTTTCATTACCTTGGATAGATATCTAGGAGTGGAATGGCTATGTTCTAGCTCAGCGCTCGGCAAACCGCGGCTCGCAAACCACATGCGGCTCTTTGGCCCCTTGAGTGTGGCTCTCCCACAAAATACCACGGCCTGGGCGAGTCTATTTTGAAGAAGTGGCGTTAGAAGAAGCTTAAGTTTAAAAAAATTGGGCTCTCCAAAGAAATTTCAATCGTTGTACTGTTGATACTTGGCTCTGTTGACTAATGAGTTTGCCGACCACTGTTCTAGCTAATTCGATGATTAACATTTCGAGAGCCTGCCGCGCTGTTTTCCATAGCACAGTCACCACCCTATATTCCCAACGGCAATGTGTGAGGGTCCTGACTTCACATGCTCAGCAACACTTATCTCCTGTGCGGTCCATGGTGTCTTAATACCAATGGCACGTCTCTCCCAGTTGGCTCTTCATGGCAGTGTTGGTGATGCTAGAAGATGCCTGTCCATCCTTTTGACGTCATCACTGTGGGGTCTTCCAAAGTGTCTGTCTGGTACACCCCAGTCAGACCACCCCAAACATACCTGGAGAAAAGGTTCTCCACTGTTTTTGCATGATGTTATGGCAACATTTACTTTCACTGACTTAGTTAGGTTTTAGCCAGCTCAGTTCTAGAGAATCTAGAAGCGCTGATGCCGCTGTGTGAACCCTCCGAGGGGAGATTCTTTGCGGCCTGGGGACAAGGGAGGAAGGCAGCTCTGTCCTCGGGGGCGAGGCTGGTGAGGGCTGGAAGCCTGGGGCCTGGTTCCCTTCCTGAAGACGTCCCTGGTGAGAGCAGCCCCACAGGGACAGAGGCACCCTGGAGCACAGGGAGTCACCATTTCCAGCCATTAGTGGTGCTGAAAACTCTTTGAAGGGAAAGAACTCAGGCAGCGACTTCAGGAAGGGAAAACAAACAAACAATTCCCCAGGCAGAGGTGAGAAGGTGAGCCAGGTTTCTCCTCGGATTTTAGGAAAACCACAAGTCTGCACCTGGGGGTGTGACGGGAAGGCCACTGTCCCTCAGGCCAGGCTGTTTTTATCAGGATGCAACTTTTATCCTCTGTCCATCATCATTGGGAAATTTTAACATCAACAGAGGTGTTCAAAGCGGCCTCCCGGTGCTGCGAGGGGCTGAGCGGGGACACACGTGAGTGGTGGCCGAGTGCTGAGAACGGGAGAGGGTGGATTTACGAGGTGAGCAGCTCATCAGAAACAAGGGGCACTCAGAACGCCGCGAAGCAGGTGCGGAGCGACCGGGTTCCAACAGCTGAGGCAGGCTGATACTTTGTAACAAGAGAAGCCTGGGTCCTGCAGCCGGGGACAGGGTCCAGTGAGACCAAGACTGACCAGGGCACGCTGAGCCCACGGCCAGCTCTCCGGAGCTGAGCCCACACGGAGATGACAAGCCGGGCTCAGGGGGGCACGCAGGCAGCCAGCGGAGGTGACCGCAGGCCCCAGCTGGCCAGGCCAGGCCAGCCTCCCCAGCCCGCAGGGCCACCAGGCAGGCTGGTGCCTTATTCAAGAGCAAAGCTTGAAACACAGTGTGAAACACCGTACAAACCCAAATATCAGCCGTCCTCGGGGAGACTGGACTAAGGATTTTCTGCCTCTTTCTGGCAAAAGACCGAGTCAGGAATGGGCTTGTCTTCTGTTTTAAATGTGCAGTTTCCTTCGAAGTAATTCAGGATGCAATGCAAACTTTTTCTTTTGAAGAGCGTGCCAACCCAACCAAGCAGGTGAATTGTATTGATGGCACTGTTTGGAGTTGAGTAAAACTACTCTTTAAAGAGACACACACAGAAAAGTCAGTCACACACCGCAAGGACAGGGGTCCTCACACTTTTTAAACAGGGGGCCAGTTCACGGTCCCTCAGACCGTTGGAGGGCCGGACTATAGTTAAAAAAAAAAAACTATGAACAAATTCCTATGCGCACTGCGGGCCCGGGACGAGTCGGCTGCTAAGCAGGACAGGCAGCGGCACCTGGCGGGCCGGATCCATGTCCTCGGCGGGCCGCATGTGGCCCGCGGGCCGTAGTTTGAGGATGCCTGGTGGGGCAGCCCTTTCCCTCTGACGACACAGGGTCACTCGATGTCTTTGAGAACAGAGCACACGTGTGCCCCAGGGCCCCCAGTCGGGGATGTTTGGCCGGGAAAGGGCCCCGCACAACTGCCTCCAGAGGATAAAAAAAGTCGATCCGCTGAGAGAAAGCCACCACCAACCTGGTATGGAGCTTGTTTGCTTTGCTTTGCGTTGTGTTTTCTTTCTTCTTCTTCTTTTTTAAAAAAATATATTTGTATGGATTTCAGAGAGGAAAGGGGAGGGAGAGAGGGATAGAAACATCAATGATGAGAGAAAATCATTGATCGGCTGCCTCCCGCATGCCCCTTGACCAGGAATCGAACTGTGACCTCCTGGCTCACAGGTCAACACTCAACCATTGAGCCCCACCGGCCGGGCTGCTCTGTGTTTTAAATAAACAGAACGTGTCAAATGCCATGGGACCCTCACGGGTGACATCCCAAGGCCCCTCAGCCTGGGGGTGCTCTCCAGACCAGGCCTTGGAAGCAGTGGGAAATGAAACTGTGGTTCTCCTCTTTTTGTTTCTTTGTATAATCTCTGAGCCCCCGTTGGAGAGGTCAGAGGTTCACGCAAGACCAGCAACATCATTTGCAGGCCCAGTGAACATGCGGGGCTCCGTCAAAAAATTCGTGAGACTTTCCCCGTGGCGGCCACGGAACACCCGGCCAGCTCGGGGCCTTCAGGGCTCCGTCCGGGCCTCAGGCGTCACTTTACCCTTTTCACCTTCAAGTGCAAAGCCGAGTCCCAGGCAGGCCCGGTTTCCTCACTGGACGAGGCAGCGCTGCTCAAGGTGGCTCTGAGCTCGGCCCACCTGCTGGAGGTGGCACCCCTCGCCCTGCCAGGCCAGCCGAGGAAACTGTGAGGTCTCCACCATCACACCAAGAAGGCAACGCAGCTGCCGGGCGCGCTGCCCTAGAAAACACCAGGGTTTCCATCCCATTTCCCCAAATCATATATATGTGTGTGTGTGTGTGTGTGTGTGTGTGTGTGTGTGTGTATGTGTGTGTGTGTGTATATATATATATATATATATATATATATATATATATATATATAGTGTGTGTGTGTGTGTGTGGGGGGGTGGGCATTCCCTAGTAATAAAAAATAAGACATTTATTGAAGAAAATGTAAAAAATACAGAAAAGCCTGAAGAAAACAGAATCACCAGTAATCCAACCACCCAGATATAGCTAACTAATTATTGTTATGTATACGAATCTTTGCTTGGTATGTTTTGTGTGTGTGTGTGTGTGTGTGTGTGTGTGTGTGTGTGTAATTTTACAAAGCTAGGATCAGACTCTAATACTGTTTTAAAATCGTTTTCAACTTCTTTACTACCTCTCCTTGTCATTGAATATTCCTTAATCACCTTATTTTTAGGATACAGAACACACACACACACACACACACACACACACAGAGCATATTTTTAGCACAATGTATTTAACACATATTATGCATATCTGTACTTTCTATTTATAATCTAACCTATACACATATATGTGCACGCACACACACGCACACACACACACACACACCAGAATATATTTAAGCTGGGTTATATCATTATTCACAAAAACAATGCAATCCATGTCTGGCCACACTAGTCAGGCGGAATAAATTCCCTGCTCACTTTACACTTTCAGAACCAGGAGTTGAATTCCTTTTTTTCAATCATAAAATAAAACCAGGGCATCCCCAGCCTCTGCAACATATGTCCGCATGCTTGGCATTCTGTGTCGAATACTGCGCTCCCTGCGTGCCATTCTGCCGGGGGGACCGGGTGAGAGGCATTTCCTGACGGCCCGGCGATGACTCACTTGGAATGGACGCGTGTCCAGCGGGAGATAACGGCGATACTCCGGCTCACCCACCGGAGCGGGGCCTCGTGCAGGCACGCAGCGGCGGCCCAGCGCCCCGCTGAAGAAGAGGGTGCTAATAACGCGCCCAAATGTTTCTAAGCCTGAGAGCTTTCAGAAGTGGCTCTCCATGTCAACATTCTTTCAACAGTTCAGTCAACTTCTCGTAAAATTCCTAGTCAATACTTTTTCCAGGGAGGGGTGTGCGCTGGTATTTTGGTGTGATTTGTTTTGTGTTATTGAAATATGCGACCCTGGAAAGCGCTCGGCTGTAAATGCCATTCTCCACGAACACGAGCTGGGCCGCTGCCGCAGCTTTGCAGCTCTGCCTTTGCTGCTTTCGGCCGCCTTCCTCCCGCAGAGCCTGGATGCTGAGGTCAGGGCGTTGTCATAGAAACGGACTCTTTTGCTGAAGGCAGAACTGGGCGACACCGATGGATGGGCAGTTGCCCTGCGCCAGGCACTGTGCGGGGTGCGTCGGCATCTCTCACGCACCCTCGGCAGCCCCCTGAAGTGTAACCAGCCCCATTTCCAGAGGAGAAGACTGAGGCAGGCCAGGGAAGCGTCTTGGCTAAGCCACACCATTGTTAGGTGGCGGAACTGAGATGGGAATTGGGGAGGAAGGGGGTGTGGGGGGTGTTGGGAGAGACTGGACAAAAATCGAGCACCTATGGACGAGGACAATGGGGCGGGAGTAAGGGCATGGGGTGGGATGGGAACAGGGTGGAGGGGAGCTATGGGGAGGAAAAAAAGAGGAACAACTGTAATAATCTGAACAATAAAGACTTATTAAAAAAAAAAAAAAGGAATCAAATCTTCTCTAAGCATCACTGCTTTTCCCACTCATCGACCCCCACCTCTTCAGAGGGCCAAGAGCAGGGACCCATCCAGTCCCGTTTCTGCTTAGTATTTGGAGGGCAGTTCTGTAGTATATGGCAACTTTCAGGTGACTTTTTCAAATTCCCACGCCTGACAGCATTTGCTAGTGACCAGCTCCCTGTCACGGGTGTACCCTTAAAAGTTGGGATCTGGACTAAGCAACTCCAGAGGAACAAGCCAGCTTTCCTGGTGATCTTACCAGTGGCCTGAACTTTTCGACTTTCCCTAAGAATTGAAAAAAGAAAGAGCATTATGTAGGTGTGGGCACATACACGCGGACATACAATGGACTTGAAGGGACCAGGGTGAGGTGCCGGGTGATAGAAAAAGCAAAGGCCTTGGGAACTCCACCCACGAGCAGGATACACGTGCAGTTTGCCCTTCCTCAGCCCATAGCCCCCGACTGACGCTGAAACCCGAGGTCATTCACATGAAAATTTAAGCTGGAGAAGGTCTGCCGGAAACTCCAGAGGCGGGATGCTCAACCCTGTGCGCACCTTAGGATCACCGGGGAGATTCTTAACCGGCTAGAGCAGGGGTGGGCAAACTTTTTGACTCGAGGGCCACAATGGGTTCTTAAACTGGACCAGAGGGCCGGAACAAAAGCATGGATGGAGTGTTTGTGTGAACTAATATAAATTCAAAGTAAAGGAGCGGAGGGGAGAGCAAGAGAACCCTCCGCTCTTTTGGCTCCGCGGGCCGGATAGAACAGCCGAATGGGCCGGATCCGGCCCGCGGGCCGTAGTTTGCCCACGGCTGGAAGACATGGGCCTGATAGGTTTTGATTTAATTGCCTAGCCCTCAGGCGTCCTCAAACTATGGCCCGCGGGCCACATGTGGCCCGCCGAGGACATTTATCCAGCCCGCCGGGTGCCCCTGCCTGTCCTGCTTAGTAGCCGACTCGTCCCGGGCCCACAGTGCGCATAGGAATTTGTTCATAGTTTTTTTTTTAAACTATAGTCCGGCCCTCCAACGGTCTGAGGGACAGTGAACTGGCCCCCTGTTTAAAAAGTTTGAGGACCCCTGGGACTGTGGCTCAGCCAGGGGTATGTCTTACAAGCTCCCCGGGTAAGGTTGCCAGGTTTAGCAAATAAAGTTACGGAGCACCTCGTCAAATTTGAATTTTGGATAAACAATTTTTTTTTTTTACTATAAGTATATCCTATGCAGCATTTGAAACATACTTACATTAAGAAATTAATCCCATTTATCTGAAATTTAAATGCAACTGGACACCCTGTATTTTATCTGGCAACCCAATCCCCAGGTAATGCTGGTAGAACCCCAGGGTTGAGGGTCTCCGGTGTGCAGAAGGCCTATTTTTGTGCAAATACTTGTGCTGGAATTTCCAAAATGTTCCCAATTTTGAATGTTCTCCCCTGTGGTGTCATGGGTCACGCTTTTGGAAGGAAGACATTTCTCATGACTGTGAGCAACCATCACGCCTGAGTCTCATAATGCCAGTGGATGGGAAAACAGTTGCCAGGTGACCTATGTACCTGGGATCGGTCCCGTATTTAGTGATTTGTCCTGTGTCATGTACTGACTTCACCAGGATTCCTTAAGTGTCCTGTATTCAGCTATTTAAAAATAAATAAATTATCAAAATTTGGCATTCAAAGTTATTTTTCAAATTTAATTGGATGTCCTATATTTTTTTATTGTGAACTCCAGCAACTCTATGAAGAAACCACTCAGCCAAAATCCAGGGAATTTATCCTGAGAAATTTGTCCTCCCAGATTCAGAACTTGTCTCAACCTCTGTTGAAGTTTTTCACTCCAGACCTCTGAACTTCAGCAGGTCGACTTCGCTGAGAAAACGTAGCTACTCTACTAGCCAAAAATTTCACTTCCTTCTTTGCTGTTCCTGTTGTTTAAGTCAAATATAATAGTTTGGCACTTATCTCACTCATATATCACACACGGGATAAATTAATATTGACAGACATTTGTTGCTAATAAAATGATCCCACACTTCTTGGTATTTTCTTTCTTGCGTGATTTTGAAAAGATTAAAATTAAGACAAGCAGTGGCTATGAAAATAGTGAAATGGGACTCACAGACAAGCCAGGATGGACATGAAATGACTATTCATGGACCCCAGGGCTGTGAATGCTACAGGAGGGATGAGGAAGTTGATGGATCTCAAGTGTTCTCAGCCAAAAAACACAAACATGGTGAGAAATCCTCAGGGAGGTTTTTGGTGGGGACCCAGTTGGCTGGGGTCATGTTGGGGGGATGTTGATGACCTTATGCTGGAGAGAGCCTGGGGCACAGTGGAAGCGCCAATCATGAGAAAGAGCTTGTATTTGAGTTATTTTCTCATCCCCACATTCCCTGGCCTGATGCCTACCCTGATCCTTACTGTGGGCCAGGAAACAGCGGATACAAAGTCTGAATGTACAAGCTGGATGCTCAGATAAAGAATTACCCCAGTAGGCATCAGGAAAGGCTAGAGATGAGAAGAATGAGAGGAGAGTTAAGGGATAGAAGTGTCACCATCTCTAAGAGGAATCTCAGGAGGAAAAATGAGAGCAAACAGAGAAGGAAATTATGGGTCAAGCAGACAACAACCACATGTACAGGTTTTAATGACATGATTAAGAAGTACTAATATGTTAATATAAGTGCTCTAATATACAGGCTGGGCAAAGTAGGTTTACAGTTGTGAGTACGTGAAACACAGCTAATAAAGTCATTGTAAGAATCATAACCAGCATGTCTTATTCTATACCAACAACTGTATACCGACTTTTGCCCCACCCTGTATATTAAATGTGTGAACATATATAGGTATCTTCATTTCAAAGAAATAAAATTCACATTCATTCAAGCTCATATGAAATATTACAAACATTGGACATACTTTGGGTTGCTAAAAAAGAGTCAAGACATCTCAAGGCATTAACATCATGCACATACAGTTCTCTGACCACAGTGCTATAAAATTAAAAATCTACAAAATGATACCTTTAAAAAAATTCCACATGTCTGGAAACCAAAAAAATAAAAAATCCAACTAAACAACATTTGGGTGCAAGAGCAAATAAGAAGTTATTAAAAACACAGAGAGGGGAAAAAAGAGAACAAACCACAGAGATTTATGGCAAGAAGTGCATTACATGTCATAATGGATGCAGCTAAAGCAGTGCTTAGAGGGCTAGTGGGGGCTTTAAATAAATACATGTCACACAAAAACATAAATACATGTCACAAAAAACCAAGAGAGATGGAAAACGAGCTAAGTATTCAACTCAGGAAGGTAAAGAGTAATAGAGCACACAAAAAGAAGAAAGAAAATAAGGGGTGTGAATAATGAGCCACAAAGAGAAAGAGAATAATGAATATGAAAAATGAAAGCCAGGTTTTTGTAAAGCTCATATGACAGATTAAAGGGAGGAGGGAATTGCAAATAAATAAAATGTGTACCGAAAAGAGAATATAATTGGAGAATGATCAGTATTAAAATTATCCTATATAATAAAAGAGTAATATGCAAATTAACCATCACTCCGCTACATCCACAAGCCACGCCCACCAGCCAATCAGGAGCAAATATGCAAATAAACCCAACCAAGATGGCTACGGCCACAGAGAGCAGGAGGGAGGCTTGGGTTTCCCCGGTGATGGAGGAAGCCAAGCTTTCCGCCTGCCCTTGCCAGCCCAGGCCTCCACTCAAGGCTACAAAGTTTCAATGATAGAAGATACATAAATCCAAACAGAAATGGCCGGCAGCCACGGAGCTGGAAAGAGCAGGAGGCTAGGGTTGCCCCCAGTGATGGAGGAAGCCAAGCTTTCCACACACCCTGGCCGGCCCAGGCCTCCTCTTAAGGCTACAAAGTTTCAATTATAGAAGATACATAAATCCAAAAAAAAATGGCTGCCGCCATGGAGCAAGCAGAAGGCTTGGCTCCGCTCCAGGCTACAAAATTTCAATTGTAGAAGATAAATAAACCCCAGATACCAGGGCCTCCGCTTGGGTCACCAGAGTTCGTGGCCGGCCTGCAAACCACCACAGGCCCCTCGCCCAGGCCGCCCCATGCCCCAAGCGAACCCCCACCCTGATCCAGGACACCCTTCAGAGCAAACCAGCTGGCCCCCACCCATGCACCAGGCCTCTATCCTAGCTAATAAAAGAGTAATATGCAGATTGACCATCACTCCAACACACAAGATGGCTGCCCCCATGTGGTCAAAGATCCTGCCCCCATGTGGACACAAGATGGCCACCACAAGATGGCCAGCAAGGGAGGGCAGTTGGGAGGGACCAGGCCTGCAAGGGAGGGCAGTTAGGGGTAACCAAGCTGGCAGAGGAGGGAAGTTGGGGGCGACCAGGCCTGCAGGGAAAGGCAGCTGGGAGGGACCCAGGCCTGCAGGGGAGGGCAGTTAGGGGTGACCAGGCCTGCAGGGGAGGGCAGTTAGGGACAAACAGGCTGGCAGGGGAGCAGTTAGGGATCAATCAGGCTGGCAGGGGAGTGGCTAGGGGGTGATCAGGCTGGCAGGCAGAAGCAGTAAGGCCAATCAGGAAGGCAGGCAGGTGAGCAGTTGGGAGCCAACAGTCCTGGATTATGAGAGGGATCGGTGGGATCGTGCTTAAATGGGCAGTTGGACATCCCTCGAGGGGTCCCAGATTGGAGAGGGTGCAGGCTGGGCTGAGGGAAACCCCCCCCCTCCCCGCCCGTGCACGAATATCATGCACCAGGCCTCTAGCTAAAATATAATAAACAACTAAAAGCCAACAAACTTGAGATAGGTAGATAGGTAGGCAGGTAGGTAGGTAGGTAGATAGACAATTAGGCAGATAGATATATAACAGTGATTCTGAAAATGTAGTCCTGGAATCCGTATCAGCATTGCCACCTGGGAACTTCTGAAACATGTAAATTCTCAGGCCCCTCCCAGACTTCCTGAATCAGAAACTGAGAGTGGGGCCAGGAATCTGGATTTGAACGTGCCTGCCCACTTCACTCCAGGTGATTCTAGCACCTGCTGGAGTGTGAGAACTTTTTGGTATAGGACTCAGTGGTCGGCAAACTCATTAGTCAACAGAGCCAAATATCAACAGGACAACGATTGAAATTTCTTTTGAGAGCCAATTTTTTTAAACTTAAACTTCTTCTAATGCCACTTCTTCAAAATAGACTCACCCAGGCCATAGTATTTTGTGGAAGAGCCACACTCAAGGGACCAAAGAGCCGCATGTGGCTCGCGAGCCGCAGTTTGCCGACCATGGGTCTAGGTGATAAGTGCCATGGGGAAAAGCCAGGGGAGTGGAACTTAGTGGAGAAGAATGTTTTTATTTTAATAATTGAATAATTAAGGAAGGCCTCACTGCTATGTGTGACTTTTGAGCAGAGAACCTAAAAGAGGAAGGGAAGAGGATAGAGCAGATGTATAAGTAAAATGTGTTCCATGCAGATGGAATGGCAAGTGCAAAGACCATCGTGCAGAGGCAAGATCATGCGTAATGTGTCCAAGGAAAAGCAAGCAGGTCCGTGTCGTTGGAGCAAGTGAGCCAGCCCTAGAATAGGAAGTTAGAAAATGAGAGAAGTGAAGCGGGATGGGTATGTGGGGGAGATGCTGGTGAACTACATCTGATTTCCTCACTAGATGAGAACCCTGGATGTACTTCAGTGGATCAGCTGATCTCATTTCTTAAGGACTCCCAAAGTCACCAGCCACAGGGAGAATTCTATGCAGAAAACTGATTCCAAAATGATGGAGGAGGCATGGAGAAGCCACGTGTGTGGATGAAACACCATAAGAAGCACCTCAGAGCTCCACCAAATCTTCCACCTCACAGCCCGGTGCCAGGCCAGGCTGCCACGGGCCTCCTCGGGCAGTTCCTGCCACTGCCATCTAGCTGAGCTTCTTGCTTCTAAGACATGGTGGGCAGTTTCAACCTGCTGGCTCATTCTTCATTTTGGAGAGAAGGCAACATTATTTCTAGAAGAGGCAGCAAGCTGGCCCAGAGGGCAGAATGGTTTTTATAGTTCCCTTCCCCAGGCATCGCCCTTCTTCCCCAGGACACTGGCTGCGTGTAACTCACTCACATATTGCATGACTGTCTAGCCAGGTGGGACCCAGCAGCAGCGGAGAGAAAACTACTTTCAGTCTCAAAGAACTGTTAACCTTGATTTTCTCTGCCGGGAAGCAGCAAGCGTCATGGTTAGGAGCACAGACTCGGGGGAGAGAGATGTGCCAGATGCCAGTTCTGGCTCTGCCAGTTACAAGCTTGGATAAGCATCTTAACCGCATCTCATTCTTTCTGTCTTTAAAACTATTCAACTTTATTAACCACTTTGGACCTTTTCACGAGTTTAACCTAGATAACACCAAAGAGCCTAACAGTTTGCATGTAGATCAAACTCAGTAATTCACTACTGTTATCGTTATTTTTTTTAACAGCACACTCCAGATCAGATTCCTACACTCCAAATATTAGGAGGGTCTTCCTTTTCTTGTATGCAGTTCCTGGGCCTATATATGTAGCCTTAGATCCCTTCTCCATCCTCTTCTGTGCTGGCCTGGATCACTTACAGGGGATCAGGGGTAGAGAGAATGGGGAGGGCTTCCGCAGACTGCATTTTCCTGGGATCCCAGAACCTGTGACTACTTCTAACTGGTTTCAGCTAGTGGTGGCATGGAGCCAGGGGAGAAACGACGTTCCTCTCCCTTTCCTGCTTGGCCTCGGTTGGTATCTATTGCAAAGGCCGTATCTCCCCTGTGGCTCTCCCTTCTGCCCGATGATCCTGATCCCTAGACCTTAGTAACCTTGCTTCTTCCCTTTGCCCACATCCCTCAGAGGGCAGCAGTGGATTTCCCGCTCTATCTCCACTTTAAGTTCTATTTTGTGTTTGGTTTCCCCATTTCCCTAAACCCTAATCCTTCCCCTTCACACCTACTGGATTGCTATAATAATTTTTTAAAATAAATAACAAGTGTTGGGGAGGATGTGGAGAAACTTGAACCCCTATACATTGACAGTGGGAATGTAAAATGGTGCAATCACTTTGAAAAACAATGTGGTATTGCATTGAAAAGTTAAGCCTAGAATTACCATATGACACAGCAATTCCTCTCCTATGTTTATACCCAGGGGAATTGAAAAAAGGGACTAAACAGATACTTGTACCCCAATGTTCACAGCAGCATGAGTCACAATAGCCAAAAGGAAAATAATCCACATGTTCACCAACATATGAATGGATAAACAAAATGTGCTATATACACACAATGGAATATTATTCAGCCATAAAAAGAAACAACGTTTTGATACATGCTGCAACATGAATGAACCTTGAAAACATGGTGCTAAGTGAAAGAAGCCAGACATAAAAGGACAAATAATGTGTGACTCTACTTACATAAAATATCTAGAAAAAATTCAGAGAGATGGAATACTAATAAGAGATTACCAGGGGTTGGAGGGAGGGAGGAATAGGAAAGTATCACTTCATAGGCACAGGGTTTCTGTTTAGGATGATTAAAATGTCTTAGAAGTAGATAGTGGTGGTGGTTGCACAACACTGTGAATGTAATGTAATGCCACTGAACTGTACATTAATAATAGCCAAAATGGCAGATTTTATATTTTATGTATTTCACCACAATAAAATAATTGCAAGCCTGTAGGTTGATGGACTGGATGGAAACAGGAATAAAAGGGGTGTGCATAGGAATCTCTCAATTCCCCCCCCCCCCCACACACACACACAGTTGCTGCAGTCAGTCTCCTAGGGTCAGCTCACAGATCGCTTTTCTGGGTAGATTTCCTGAGTCCAGTTTACAATTGAGGATCTTTGCATACAGAGAGGGCGCAGGATCTTGGGGAAGGTGTGATGTGAGAACAAGGAGTAGCGGGAGTCAAAGGGAAGGAAGCATGTTGTTCTGGGGATACCGAGGGAGAGGGTCCAGCAGCTGCTGGGAGGGGAAACCTTTGGGCTAAGGGCAAGATGGCTAAAGACATTGCTAGGCGCCCTCTAAGGAAACCTATAATAAAGGTGGATGTGATTTTTCAAGGAAGGCCAGGGCAGGGCTGCTCTTTCTTTGAATGCAATGCTGTGTAAATAAGGACTGGAGCTACAAGGAAATGACTGATTTTGTGCAATCTACACGCACAACAAATGGTCATTTGTCCCCAGAAGGCGGCAGCCCAGCCGCACCCCCATCAACAATATTTCAAACCAATAAACAGGGCTTCTATCTACAAGCATTAGAGGCAAGACTACCCTGCCAATGACAACAACGTTCCTCCAGGAAAATTCATGAAGCAAAACTCACTTGCCAGACATCATCCCGCTCTCAGAGGTGCCCTTTTGAATGTTGACATTCCAAGAATTCTATCAGTGGCTTTCCAAATCTGCTCCAAACTCAGGTGTCTTCAACGGACTGGCCCTCCCTCCCCCAAACACACGCACTCTTGTTTTAGCCTTTGATATGCCCTTCCCCCAGATCTGCAATGTCCTCCCACCTGGAATGTCCTTTCCGCTGATCTCAATCCCACCTGGCCCCAACCCACCTCTTCCTTGAAACCCTCTCCTGATTCCAAATTGCAAGGATGTCTCCCCATCCTGATTTCCCATGTCCGTATTTCCTCTACCTCCCACGTTAGCCCTTAGGCATGTTCTGGTTCCTATTGTTCTCTCAGGTTACCCAGGCAGCTTGTAGTTCCTCGCAGGTAAGGCCCACAGCACGCATCCAACACCAGCTTTGAATCCGACACCAGCCAAGCGCTGTGCCAGGCACATGACAGGTACTCAGTTAACTTGCTTCTCTGCTTTAACTTGGTCCATGTGATCTTTCCTTTTCTTTCTTCTTCTTTTTATGTTAATCCTCCCCTGAGGATATTTTTCCATTGATTTTTAGAGAGAGGGAAAGACAGAGAGAAACATCGATGTGAGAGAAACACATGGATTGTTTGCCTCCTGTACGCTCCCAACCAGGGCCCTGGGCCGGGGAGGAGCCTGCAACCACAGTAGGCGCCCTTGACCAGAATCAAACCCAGGACCCTTTGGTCCACAGGCCGATGCTTTATCCACTGAGCAAACCTGACCAGGGCTCCCTTTTTAATTGTATAACATGAAGTCATGTCACCTACTGAAGGCTACTTTGTAAAGTGACTAGTTAATTCCAGTCCCTGGAAGCTGCCTCTCTGGCAGCCAGTCCATCGCCTTTCTTGTTAGCAGAGCCTTCCTTTTGTCCAGAAAGCAATGTGCTCCGCCCCAGGAAATGAATGCAGCTGGTCTAACCAATCAGAACAGGCCTAGTTCACTTTACCTGGGAAGCCTGTGGCAGTCAGGTGACCCACTTCTGGGTCAGGTGACCCAATGAGATATAAGAAGAAGTTGGCTGGGATTTTCTAGGAAGGATTTTTTCCTGGTAGGAAGTAGCCAGGCACCGAAGGAAAACCTTTTGCTTTCTTCTTTCTTTCTGTCTGGGGAGCTGTCCCATGAAGACCGTGATTTTGGAGGTCCTGCAGTCATCCTATGGCCACAGGGAGATGTAGTTCACAAACAGAGGATGGCAGAGAGCCACCTGGAGTGTGGGAACTTACCTAGGAGCCTTCTTTTTTTGAACTTTTGGATGTGAGAAAAAGTACGTACCTCAATTAATAGCAAATGTCCATAGTGATGCCCTCAGCCCACTCTAGACCTGGAAGGGCAGCCCAGGTGGGCCAGGCTAATCAGGCCAGTCCCCTGTGCTCTTCCCCGCTCTGTTCCCCTCCCCTCCCCCACCTGCAAAGCTGGAAGATGGACCCTTGGGACAGGACAGACATGCGTTCAGACAGAGCCTATCTCTAGGACATTGGCAACAGGGTCCACTGCTTTACAAGCTCCCCTGATTCTGAGAATTAATGAAAGCACTAGGAATGTTTTCCGTCCTCACACTCAACAAGCTGGAGTCTTTTCTGGGGGCTTATCAGACCCACTGCAGAAAGGACATTTGTGATAAGAACGATGAAATGGAACCATCTGGCCACGTCAACTCACAGAACAGGCAGGGGCGGAGGAGACAGTGTTTTAAAGGAGATTTGGGTCTTGTTTTCATTTGATCCTTAATGCCTTCTTTTGCTTACATAACAAAGTCATCACTAATGGTGAGGTTCTTTTTACAGATTCCTTCTCCCGATTAAGGTGATGATCTCGAGTTATGAGGAGCCAAGAACTGCTTAGCCTCAAACAATTTTTCTTTAGAAACATAAAACCCAGGACTTCCTGCCTTGGCACATCAAGAGTTATTTAACGATCATTAAAAACCCCATAATTTTGATTATCTTCCTTGACTTACCCATAAACAGGCCAGACTGTGCACGCTGATGGCTAATCTTTGATAGGTTTATTTCTCTGTCTACATGAGAAAATTGTTTTTCTCCTCCAAGTACTAATCACCCAGCAGCTAGTGAAAGACTGTGTCCCCCACTCTCACACAAGCCAAAGGGGGTTTTAGTACTTTACAAATCAAAGGCCTTTAAATCATGTTTGATAAAGGGAAATTTTAAGACTTTTATATGGAGCTTTTGTATGTTTTTTTTTTAGACATTCTTTTAGAACAAGATTCAAATCTCTGGCACACTGAAGAGGCACATGAGGTATAAACAAGCCTTTTGCATTATTCAAGGAAACAAATGCTTTTACTTGACTATATGGCGATTTCAGAACCTAATGAGGATTTTGGGTATGAGGTTATAGAGAGACATGTTTTTTAGTAATTGACATAACAAAGATCCCAACCAATCAATGATTTTTTTAAAGATATTTATTTCAGAGGGGAAGAGAGAGATAGAAACATCAGTGATGACAGGGAATCATCAATTGGCTGCCTCCTGCTCATTGGACTGAGCTCACAACCCAGGCATGTGCCCCTGACTGGAATCAAACCTGGGACCCTTCGGTCCACAGGCTGATGCTCTAACCACTGAGCAAAACCAGCCAGGGCATGAGTGATAGAAACAAATATTCAGTTCACAGAAGGGCAAGTATAAATATCTGATCATTAACAGTCAGAACCCTTACACGTTAAAAAAGAAAAGGAAATTAAAATGACAAAATGAGATAATGTTTTTCAACTATCAAATTTTGGAGGAATTAAATATATATATATTTGCCAGATACAGGATTATGATACAAACACAGACTTTGTGAGGGTATAAATTGGCAAGAAATTTGGGCTATTTCTATTAAGAACTTCTAAGATAAACATACCCTTTTGACCCAGGAATTTTATTTCTAGGAATCTTCATGTAGTAGACACAAGTTTAGGTGGATGCTGTGCTCACAATGCCTTCCCTGGTGTGTGTGTGTGTGTGTGTGTGTGTGTGTGTGTGTGTGTTCTGTCCCTTATCTGCTGATTGATCCATGGTTTGACTTCAGCCACAGAGACTGGCCGTGGGGAGCAGGGAGACAGAGCATGAGGATCACTGGGTCCTGCCTGCCTGACTGTAGGTCAACTACCAAGTTCTCCAACTTCCAGAGCTCCTCCCAACTCCTTCCACTAATTCCAACTGTAACACATCTAAGCAGAATTGTGACTATATATTTTAAATGTTCATACTCTTGACCTGGTGTTTCTACTTTTAGAAACTTGACCTATGAAATTAATCTGATATTTGGACACAAAGGATACCAGGATCATTTATAACATAAAAAAGAGAAAAATATAAGTGCTCCAAGATTGGGAGAACGATTGAGTAAATTATATTTCTGTCAAACAAATTAAAAATTCTGAAGCTATTTAAAACTATGCTCCTAAAGGCATTTGAATGACACGGAGAAATGCTTATGATATCATGTCTGATGAAAAATAAGATTATGTAAAGTAAAATATGTAAAATACAATTATATAAAGTTATAAAATAGCGTGATGTCAACCATAAGTATCATATATGCATGCACTTTAAAATGAACAGAAAGAAACACAGTAAGACAGTTACACGCAGGGGAGAGGATTCAAGATGGCGGCGTATGTAAACACCTAAACTGCTGCCTCGCACAATAATTTCAAAACTACAACTAAAAGACAAAATGTCTATCACCCAGAACCATGGGAAAGCTGGCTGAGTGGAAGTTCTACAACTAGAAGGAAAGAGAAAAGAGCATTGAGATGTGCACAAGCGCTGAAAAGCTGAGGTACAGAGGCGCGTGATCCAGGCTGGCGGCTGGCATTGCTTTTTTCAACCCGAAGGGAGACAAGCCCCTGATTACTCTGAAATCCAGTTTCTGGGGAGACACGGGGGACCCAAACTCCTATGGGGAGAAGCTGGACTGTCTACGATTGGGTCGGAAAGTGAGGGTGGCTTGCTTGCAGAGCTGCGTGCAGGAATAATTGTTTACTGCTCTGGGGCGCGGGACTGGGGACATGGTCGGAGACGCAGAGCCGGCTAACTGGCAGCCATCGCTGTTTGCCTCGCCCTAGCCTAGTGACGCCCTGAGACCCCGCCCTACACAACCTACAAACCCACCCAAGCTCCAAGCAACAGCTTTAGCATATGAATGGCCTGCCCTATCGCAGCTTAACCTAGCAAACTTGCAGCCCTCCTCAGACAGCTCCAAAACCTCCAAACCCCAAGCAAAGAGGAGAAAACTGTAGTTCTCACTGTAGCTCCTTCTGGGTGGCCTCAGACAGTAGCTGATCTGCACCCCATTGGAGATCCAGAAGCCAGTGTACCCAGTGGTCAGTGTGAGACACCAGATTGCAACTCCTCACATCCATAAGTGACACATTCAAGAGGCAGACTCAGTGAACACCAAAGCCCCACTGAAACAAGTTCTGCACCATAAGCGTGTCTCCAGTGCAGCAGTTCTTCCATTATAGACACAGCGGGTCCTCACAGCCAATAGGCCTGGACGTCAATTCCTCCCAGTGATACCAACAACAATCAAGGCTTAACTACACCAAGACTTTGCACTCAGCCCACAAAGGGGTATACCAAGAGCGTCCACCTCAGGTGATTGGGGAGGCTGAGCTACTGGCCCCTATAGGTCACCTACCACACAAACCCATTCCATCAACACAGGGAAGCAGCCAAAATGCAGAGACAAAGAAACATGTCATGAATGAAAGAAATGGAGGAAAGCAAACTACTGGATGACATAGAGTTTAGAACCACATTTATAAGGTTACTCAAGAATCTTCTAAAAACCTCTGAGGAACTTAGTGAGACCTGTAAGGATCTTAATGAGAATGCCAAAAAAATGGAAAAGGACCAGTCAGAAATTAAGCATACACTGTCTAAAATAAAGAATATACAGAAACTCAACTGTAGATAACATACCCCAAGAATCAAACCAAAGATCTGAAATATGAGGAAACAAAAAACACCCAACCAGAAAAACAAAAATAAAAAAGAATCCAAAAATATGAAGATAGTGTAAGGAGCCTCTGGGACAACTTTAAGTGTACCAACATCCGAATTTTTGGGTTGCCAGAAGAAGAGAGAGAGCAAAATATTGAAAACCTATTAGAAGAAATAATGACAGAAAACTTTCCCTACCTGGTGAAAGAAATAGACTTATAAGTTCAGGAAGCACACAGAACCCCATACAAGAGGAATCCAAAGAGGACCATACCAAGACACATCATGATTAAAATGCCAAGGGCAAAAGACAAAGAGAGAATCTTGAAAGCAGCAAGAGAAAAACGGTTAGTTACCTACAAGGGAGCACCCATACGACTGTCAGCTGATTTCTCGGCAGAAACTATGCAGGCCAGAAGGGAGTGGCAAGAAATATTCAAAGTGATGAATAGCAAGAACCTACAACCAAGATTACTCTACCCAGCAAAGCTATCATTCAGAGTTGAAGGTCAGATAAAGAGCTTCACAGACAAGAAAAAGCTAAAGGAGTTCATCACCACCAAACCAGGATTACATGAAATGCTGAAGGGTATTCTTTAAGAAGAGGCAGAAGAAGAAAAAGGTAAAAATAAAAATTATGAACAACAAAATGACATCAAATACATACCTATGAACAAGTGAATCTAAAAATCAAGTGAATAAAAAATCTGAAGAACAGAATGGACTGGTGAATATAATAGAATCAGGGACATAGAAAGGGAGTGGACTGACAATTCTCAGGGGGAAGGGGGTGTGAGGGGTGCGGGAAGAGATTGGACAAAAACACCTATGGATGAAGACCGTGGTGGGGGGTAAGGACATGGGGTGGGGTGGGGAATCAGGTGGAGGGGAGCTATGGGGAAAAAAAAAAGAGGAACACCTGTAATAATCTGAACAATAAAGATTTATTAAAAAAAAAAGAAATTAAAAAAAAGACAGTTACCCGCAGTAGTAAGATTTTGATGTTCTTTTATCCTTTTTCAATTTCCAAATTTTCAAAACAAGCATCTATTACCTTTTTAGTCAGAAAAACATACCCTATCTTAAATCATTAGAATTAGGAGAATTCTTTTAGTTTCAATCATCCACAGTGAATGAGATGCCGTTCAATTGGACAGCTTGGGCCATGGCAGCCACCTAGCTGCTCGTTAAAGTCACTCGGAACACTTTAATCTAATTATCTATTTATTGCTTCACTTTGATGATGACTTTTCTATAGTCAAAGATGAGCTAAGTTCACCATGTGCTCATTAGAAAGCATGAATGTGCCATGGGGCTCCTGGCATTTTGGTCCCATCTCCTTTCACAGTTGGGCAGCTTGCCTGCCACCATCAGGCTCAGTCCCACTTCCGACACAGGGGCCAAACCTGGTTTTATTTGTGTTTTTAAAATATATTTTTATTAGTTTAGAGAGGAAGGGAGAGGGAGAGAGAGAAACATCAATGATGAGAGAAACTCATTGATCAGCTGCCTCCTGCACGCCCCCTACTGGGGATCTAACTCAAAAGCCAGGCATGTGCCCTTGACCAGAATCGAACCCAGGACTCTTCAGTCCACAGACTGACACTCTATGTCTACCGAGCCAAACCAGCTAGGGCCCAAACCTGGCTTTTGAAGGAAGGGTTGAACTAGGCTCCATACAATGTTTAGGGTCTAAGCATTAAGCCTTGCTCTCGACCATCACAGGTACTATGTGAGTCCAGTCATTTGATTTGCTCTGAATAACCAGGTGTATGACTCTCTCTTGCGCTCCAGGTAAGGTAATAGGCACAATACCACAGACTTTTTAGGACTGGGGAGTGGCATGCTCTTGCATTTCCTTTACGTTTAGGATCCTCTGATCAACTACCCAGGTGTTGCTGAATGCTCAGACTGCCTGTGAGGACAGCGGGGTCTTTAAAATGATATCCATGCCCAGATAACTCTCATTTAATTCACAGGTGGGGAGGGGAAAGCCCAGAGCCTGCATTTTTAAAGCTCCCCAGGTGGTTTTCATGCACAGCCAGGGGCCAGAACCACTGGTTTCTTGGGATTTGATCTGTATGGCTAAAACCTGCTGAGTAGGATGGGATACAACTGAATGATTAAAATTGATGAAAATGAGCTATCTGTCCATTTCAGACACGTGGGCCTGGCCCTCATGTGTCACTGACACCTCCTCCATGACTTTAACTAGTTTCTCTACACCCATGCTAGAATCATCTGTAGCCCCAAACTCCAGGCTCTATTTTCATATGCCTGCTGGCCGTCCATAGGTGTGTCCCAAAGAGCTCTCATTCCACATACCCGAGGCTAACAGTTAGTCCTCTCGCCCTGGCCTCTCCTATGCTGTGTCACATCAACAAAGCACCATCATCCACACCACCCTCAAGCTAGACACCCTCGTTTCTGACTCACTCGGTTCTCCCTGACATCAGGTTCTATGGAACAGGGGTCAAAAATGTGTTCACCTTCAAAGGTCAGGCTGGAGAGGGAAATGAAGGTGGAGTCTGGGTCTGATATGGGGAAACAGAGGGCATCCTCCATCAAAGTGCACTCCAAGCTCAATCTGTAAACACTGCAGGATGAACTGTGCAGGTCAGTGGCCCAGTTTCTAGTCCTGCAGGGAGTGTCCCTCATTTGTGTCTTTCCCTCTGCTCCATCTCCTCTCCTTCCTTCTCTCTGCCTCTGACCTAGTTAGACTCCTGTTGTTTCCCACCTGAGCCCGGCTGCCCTCTGTCCTCCACAGCCATGCCTGAGTCATCAGTAGCCACATGGCTACTATTCTGGGTACCCTGGAGGACTCAGGCCTTGGAGCAGCCTGCCAGGGTTTAACTCCCACCTCACCAGCCCAGTGTGGTCTAGTGTGAGCTTGGACAAGTTACCTAACCTCTCTGTATTCAGTTTCCACATCTGCAAAATGGGAATGATAATTATGGTACTCACTTCATCAAGTTGTCATAAAAGATTAAATATAGATAGATAGATAGATAGATAGATATATGTAATCTTCTTAGACCAATTCCTGACACAAAAGAAGATATATATTGTTATTTGTATGAAGACTATCCTATTTTTTTTAAAATATATTTTATTGATTTTTTACAGAGAGGAAGGAAGAGGGATAGAGAGCTAGAAACATCGATGAGAGAGAAACATCGATCAGCTGCCTCCTGCACACTCCCTACTGGGTATGTGCCTGCAACCAAGGTACATGCCCTTGACTGGAATCGAACCTGGGACCCTTGAGTCCACAGGCCGACGCTCTATCCACTGAGCCAAACGCGTCATGGTAAGACTATCCTATTATTAAAGTCCTGCTCCTTTTGAAAGTGTTCCAGGCCCCCAGACTCTGGGCCCTTCCTGCCTCCCAGCCTGATCCGTCACTACCTCACTACCAACACACCAGCACTTGCAACACTAGAGTATTCATCCCTAATTTCCTGCCTCCTGACCTTTGCTTACCCTTTGTTGCCTGGGATGCCCTTACCCTCATTGCTGGCTATGGAAATTCTGTGAATTCTTCAAGTCCAGCTCATAGGCAAACTTATTCTTGACCTCGTTACCGATGCCCCAACTTGGAATTAAATCATTTTTTACATTTAACAATTGTCCCTTATATAACAGGAGGCATCTGTGGCCTCCTTCTTTCTCCTACCTCCTCTACAACCCCCTGTTGTCCAGGAAACTGCAAGATCCTGAAGGCTGGGTTCTTGTCTTGTTCATGGTTTTAAACACATTTTGATTTTCAAATCTGTATTTTATGACCTTGTATTTAGCAAAGTGCCTGGTGTAAAGGAAGTTCTGCTGAAGTTTGTTGATGAGAATTGTTAAATGTGTATAGACACTTTCATGTCTATTCTAAGCTGAAACAGACACTGAGTAATTATCTTGAGACTATAAATAGGGTGAAATTGGACACTTGGGACAAAATAGTCTCTCTCAGATCTAAGTGGTCTGACCTGGGTGTCTACACTGATGAACCTGATGCTGCAAATCGAAGACATCCATTGCTCTGGGTGGGTCTCTTCAGACTTTTTTGGCTGCAAGTCATAGAAAACCTGATTCAAGCAGATTTAAACAATGGAGGGCCTTGGGGCCACGTGATGCTGAGGTAGGAAGGCTCGGCAGGGCTTGTGTGGGTGCTTAGCAGTGTCACCAGAGAGCCGGTTTCACCCTAGATCTCCAATGTGTCTGCCACGTGTGGTATGAACCCTAGGGCCGGTGTCCCTATGGCCACAAGATGACTGCCAGCAGCTTCTGAGGATATACGAATCCTCGTGTCTGTGAGAGGTCCTCAGGTTGCACAACCTCAGAGTTCACCATTCATGGAACTTAAACAAACATGATACCAATTCTACCTCGAAGATCCCGAGCACCCATTTTGGATGGTTCCACACCACCATGCAATTCTCAGGCACCAACTGGATCTCCTACAGTTCAGCTTAATCTGACACGATCTCCCCAGAGACAGCACCAGATGGTAAGAAGGGCCCAGGTGAGCGGCTCAGTCCCACAGGACTATTCCTGTCCCCCTTCAGACCACCCCGGTCACAAGTCCATGTTATCACCTGGGCTTCTGGCTGACTGGCTATCGATGGGAGGTTCCAAGGACCCTCTCCTTCCTTGGTTTTGATTAATTGGCTAGAGCTCATGGAACTCAGAGCAACATCCGACCTTCTAGATTTGTTTACTGTAAAAGGGTCTGCTTCAGGAACATCCAGACGAAGATCTGCATATGACAGAGCTTTCAAGCTCTGTCCAAGTCTCTATGCTCACCAACCTGGAAGCTCTCCCAGCCTTGTCCTTTCAGGCTTCTATGAAGGCTTCATGACATAGACATGATGGATTAGATCATTGGCCACTGAGGGATGATTCAACCTCCAACCCCTCTCCCCAGAGCTCAACTGCTGGGACAGAAAGTTCCAATCCTCAAAGCACTTGGTTGGTTCTCCCAGCAACCAGCCCCCAACCCTAGAAGCTTTCTAAAATTCACCTCACTAACACAGCAAAAGACACCTTTATTGCTCTCACCATTAAGGAAATTCCAAGACTTGTAGAAACTCTGTGCCAGAAGACCAAATATATATCTTATGATAAATCACAGTACCACAGTGCTCCCTGAATGTGTGCAATGCAATGGCTCTGTCCATCAGAAAGAGGGAATCCTGCCAGGTGGCTTCCACAGAAGATAGGAAACTTCTTCCCCAGTAGACATCAGGAAATTTCTTTTATATATATGGATCCCATCCTCTCTGCCAGTCAGAGCCATATACCGGGACCACTTGGATTGATCATGTCAAGCAGCATGTTTAGGAGACTCTAAAGTTACCGTTAGAGTCTCCCAAATAAGATGACCAGTGACTCAGCCAGGAGAGAGCAGGGAACATAGTGTTTGTTTCATCCAACCAATGACAGACAGACAGGCAGACAGACATACACACACACACTCAAATACATATGCATCCAAAACATTGGGGGGTCAGGGCATGTATGGGAGTGGGGTGGGGGGGGGCAATGGTAAGATATGAACACATATAATACCTTAATAAAAAAATAATGTGGATATACAAAGAGTACAAACAATAGTAAAATAAGTGTACAATAAAAATTTCAAGGCCTCACCTTTAAAAAAAATATATATATATGCATCCATTTAATATGTGCATAAGATATGTAATAAAACTACAATCTTCATTTTTTCAACAAATACTTGCCTGCTATGTGCTAAATACAACGAACATTACTCAGTCTCTCCCCTCTGGAGCGAACAGTCCTTTCTCTTTTCTCCTCTCCTTCATTACCAAGTCAAAGTGTCTGAACCCTTCTCCATCCTAGACACAAGTCTTTTCAGAATCTTTGTTTCTATCATGCACCTTTGTTTCTCCTTTAAGGTGGCTCACTGGATCATATTTAAGCCATCAACATGTGTCTAGAAATTGAGGTGCTGTAGGGAAGTTATGCCTGTGGCCCAATAGGTATAGAAGGGTGGCCAAGGTCATGCTGGCCATAGAGAAGGGACTGCTCAGGCTGCCCAAGGACCTCCACAGACCTCAGAGTGGCCCTGGAACAAAGGCTGATTTCCACAACTGAAGACTCCCAGAGCGATCCCAGGCATTCTACCTATATCACTACTCATCCAGGAAGACATATTTGGCTGCTTTTTATATGAATGATGTATTTATATTGGATCCCAGACATTTTGAGACTCAATTAAAACAGTGATTTTCCCATGTGTAGTGATATTTCTGACCTCCAACAAAGTCCATATTTCTAGTTTTATTGGAATTAAACCTAACAGATGAAACCGAGGAGACCAGAAATCTGGGCTCTGTCATTTATTAGTTATTTTACTCTGAACAAGTCACTTCACCTCTTCAGGCTTCAACTTCATTAATCAACAACAGGATGCAGAAAATATTTATTGGGTGCCTGTTACGGGCCAGATTCTGTGCTAGAAGCATAGGACATAACCATAAAGGCAGGGGGAGGCCCAGAGGATGTCAACCTCCCTCCTGCTATAGCAACTGTGGGCCTTGGAGATGGAGATGGCAGGTATGTGTCCCCAAGCTCTGCAGCAGCTACTCATCAGCAATGGGGTGTGATGAACAAAGAGCCCATCCCCACCTGTCACAGCCATCTCTCCTCTCCTCTCGGCGCTGGGATGCATGATCAGGGTGTAAACTGTATTCTGCCAGGGCCTGCAGACTTCTGACGTTCAGTAATTCATCATTTAGTTTATAGATTAGTAAGTTATAAATATCCTATCCAAAATAAGTCATATATTCTCCTTTCCTTAAAGTATATTCCCAGAGAACAGGTGTGTTTTATCTCTTTTCATATAAACATCAGAGCCTGACCCTGTAAGTTCATTTAAAAAAGAACCCATTGGTGGGTGGTAAAATTCCTTCTGGAGCCTCTGGCTGCTCATGGAGTTGTTCTCAGAATGATCAGTGATCATCTGGACAGCAAGAGAAATTAATCACATTGGAAGCTTGTCTGCTGCTATAAACCAAAGATAATGATGCCCGCGGTTACAAGGCACAGGGGAAGGAGGCATGGAATCGGAGCTGAGAAGCTGGGTTGGTTTAAGTCTCAGCTCAGCCAGCTTACCAGACACCTTGGCTATGTCCTTGACCTCTCTGAGCCTGGGTTTTATCTGCAAAACGGGTATGCCTATTTCTCGGAGTGGTTATGAAGATTACAAGAGATAATGTATGTGAAATGTACTCTACAGATGCTATCATTCTCTGTAGTTCGGGATTTAAAGTACTTTCTCTTAGAATAAAGAAAAGGAAGATGCTCCATTGGGCAACTAGTCATGGGCTAGAACCGTGGTTTTACATCTGGATAGGACTCTGACCACATCCAGCTCGTCCACGCTATTTTACAGAAACTAAAGCCCAGAAAGGTTGAGGGGCTCATCAAGAGAACAAGTATTTGATGCCATAAAAAAAAAACACTAATTTTTTGCCCGGCCACCACGGCTCAGTGGTTGAGTGCTGACCTACGAATCAGGAGATCATGGTTCAATTCCGGATCAGGGCACATGTCCGGATTGTGGGCTCCATCCTCAGGTGGCAGCCTATCAATGGTTCTCTCTCATCATTGATGTTTCCATCTTTCCCTCTCCCATTTTCTCTGAAATCAATAAAAATATATGTTTTTTAAAAACACTATTTTTAAAAAAATAGGGGTTCATCATCTCATGTAACAAGAAGTCTAGAGAATGGACTAATTTTTAGAAAGTCAACATTGTTAAGACTCAGACCTTCCTCTCATATTGGCAAGATGGCTGCCATAATCCTAAGTATCACATCCTCACATGACAATATCCAAAAGGAGGCAGGGTGTGTGCGTGCAAGTGTGTATGTGTGTGTGTTGGGGGGGGGGGGCGGGGGAGGTTGGGGAGGAAACTCCCCTTGCCCGTTGTTCCTTTCCTACAAATATGCAAACATTTCCCCAGTGGACTTCCTGGCAGGTCCGTACCATTAGTCATAACTGAGTTATATGCCCACCTCTAAACCAATTACACACACACACACACACACACACAATGGGTATTACTCTTATATGGTTAGATGATTCATGATTTTTGCCCTGGGACCACCTTCCTGAGCATGTTGCTGACGCACTCCTAAATAAAATCAGTTTCTCCCTCTAAAGAAAAAGTGGGAAGTAGTCATAGAGCGGCCAACAGGGTCTGCCATTCTGTCAAAATAGTGCCATTCTTCCCAGCATTTGTTAGAGGTGGTGGTGCATTGGGGAACGGGTGGCTCTGGTCACATAAAGAAATGACTCCATGACAACCATGGTCTACTTTCTTCAAGGTTGGTGATCTTTTGCAACACACATGAGTATTTTTGTCTATTCTTCATTCTCCAAATATAAGGAAATGCTGGATTAAACTCTAAAAGTTAATTCCTAAATAAGAAAATTAGCTTAATTATTTATTCATTGATTCCAAACATATTTTTTTGTTCCAACTATGAACCAGGAACAATTCTTGGGTGTGACTTGTACCTGGTGCTGAGATAAATGTTCAACTTTTTGGAAAAAACACAGCAAATGGATGCCTAATATATTGAAGAGTTAGATGTTTTTAAAACAATATTTATGGAAACTTAGGTTGGTAAGATCTATTATTAAGGAAAGGAATAACATTAAAAAGGAAAATTTTAAGTTGCAAACATGTTTGTAAATTTCTATGCATCAAAAATATGTTAAAAGATAAAGGACAAACTAGAAAAATATTTGTGATATATTTGAGAGAACTTGCTTCTTTAATACATAATAAGCTTTACAAACCAATAAGAAAAAGAAGTAACCCTAAAATGGTCAAAGCATGTGCATATATGAGTTATAAGGTTGGAAATATAGGTGGTCAATAAATAGATTTAACATGTTCAACCTCACGGGTAGAATGCATAAAGTTGCATGTTTAAGCAATACGATACCATTTTAACTTATTAAACTGGCAAATGATCTTAACGAGTGTCGGTGTGAGCCTGCAGGGAATGAGCATTCTCACATACTGCTGGTGGGAGTAGGACTGGTTCAGCTCTTTGGGAATGCAACTTGATAGGCAGCAAAACTTTAATAAAGGACGTATCTTTGATCCAGCAATTCTCCATCTAATCATTTATTTAGAGCAATAATCAAGGGTATGTGCAAAGATGTTTTGCATCAATATGCTCACCACTGCTGCTTATAACGGCACTTGAAACTCAGACTATGGTTTCCAGACACCAGACTTCACTGTACATTGAGTTGAACTTAGTGGTGAAGCCTGTTAAAAGCTTGTGTAGCACAAAGACCTTTAAAAAAGCAACGTATTCCAATTGGGTAGGCCCTGCTTAGTTTTGCTTTAAAGGGAAAGCCTCTTTGCTAACCTCCATGATGATACTTTTGTGGGAAAGAATAACCAAAAAGTACGTATTAAGAAAAAATGATCAGCACCTTCACATTTTCAAAAAAATGTTTTTTAAAAATATATTTTTAAAATCAGATCATCAAGTGAAAATTAACCTTAAAAAGTGATACTAGCCCTAGCCAGTTTGGATCAGTGGATAGAGCATCGGCCTTCGAACTGAAAGGTCCCAGGTTCGATTCCGGTCAAGGGCACATGCCCAGGTTGTGGGCTCGATCCCCAGTGGGGGGCGTGTCGGAGGCAGCCGATCCATGATTATCTCTCACCGTGGATGTTTCTCTCTCTCCCTCTTCCTTCTTCTCTAAATAAATAAAAATATATCTTTAAAAAAAGTGATACTAAAATGTTTAAAAGATGAACCTACAGGTGCCATAAATGCAAAGGGAACACGAAACAAGGCTTTTAAGCAGCAGCTCTGACAGGATTTAAATGAGGCGACAGAGGAGCTTAGGCCAGACAGCCGTGGGTGGCAGACGGGCAGACCTTAGGTTCCAGATTTTTTAAATTGCTTTACAATGATTACTACTTAACGTTCAGTTACTTACTATTTAATGAGTACAATTCTGCACTGTTTGGATTGCTCATGTTGTAACCTGTGGCCTGTATGTTACTTAAGAACTGATTAAAGAATGAAGGTGATTTGTAAAACAATTGGAATTTTTGTTGATGGTTTGTAAGACTTCCTCAGGGTATGTGAGAAGTGCTCCAAAATCAGTAACCCGAATGGTAGCTGGCCTGTACTGAGCGCTCACTGCGTGCCTGCTGTGGTTTAAACTCTCCGCGTGTGTTAACTCCCTGAGTCCTCCCAGCAACCCCAGAAGGCAGCGCCATTACTGTCCCCATTTTACAGATGAGGAAACAGAGGCACTAACGCAGGGGTCCTCAAACTACGGCCCGCGGGCCACATGCGGCCCGCCGAGGACATTGATCCGGCCCGCCGGGGGCCGCTGCCTGTCCTGATTAGCAGCCAACGCGTCCCGGGCCCGCAGTGCGCATAGGAATTTGCTCATAGTTGTTTTTTTAAACTATAGTCCGGCCCTCCAACGGTCTGAGGGACAGTGAACTGGCCCCCCTGTTTAAAAAGTTTGAGGACCCCTGCACTAGGGGGTGAACAGCCTCCCTGGGTACACACTATAGAGCATGGCAAAGTGGGGGTTCGACCCCAGGCGTTCTTACGCCAGAGTCCTAGCTCTAACCACTGACCCACACGGCCTCAACTGCCTAAATCAGACGGGGTCCCTACCTGCGGAGGATAATGACTCCACAGAGTAGGAGGAGGTGTACCCAGTATTTCCAAACCGGATCACCAGACAACTCCTCTGGGGAAAGTTGTGAGAAATGCAGATTCTAGAACCAGAGCATCCCAAGGTGGGCGCGGAAAGCCGCCTTTGCCCAAGTCGGGGAAGGACGACGTGACTTCTCAGTGTTTACTGGGCGCCAGGCCCCAGCTAACCGCCCGACACACCTGACCTCAGGGATTGATTCTCAGCTCCACGTGCCCAGGCCACACGCTTCCTGTTTAGGGACGAGGAAACAGAGGCTTCAGGAGGTTAGGTCATGCGTCCAAGGTCACACAGCCCGTGGACATCAGATGAGGACAGCCTGGGGCTCCGAGCCTTGGCCTCTCACTGCGGCCACGCTGCACAAGGGCTGGGCAGGGAGACAGCAGCCTGCTGGGTGTCCCCAAGGGCTCGCCCAGGCCTCCGGGGAACGAAGTCGGCTCCCGGGGTGTAGGGCCCACCTCTCAGAGGCTTCTCAGGGTGAGGGGCCCTCGAGTGGGCTCGAGACTACAGGACAGAGGGCGAATCCAGGTCAGGGCGCCACGGGCACGCACAGGCAGCACCCCCCAGGCGGCCGCGAACGCCACGGGAGGCAGGGAGGACGGCGGCCTGGACCAGGGCCCTGGCAGGGGCGACCTGAAATCTGCGCCTGATGAGAAGAGTAGACCCTCCAAGCGGTCCTGGACCCCGACGCTCACGCAATTCAAAATAAAAACAAAACTGAACAACAAATTAAAACTCACCACAGCTCTGCTTTTCTCACCATCATGACTTGGGTGCTATTTTGAAATACCAAGTGTCAATTTCTCTTCCACTGCCTCGCATGTGCTTTGTTTGCCCCGAGGCACTGGTTTTTACTCACTGCGAAGGTCCCATTCTGCGACATCTTTGCCATCGATTAAAGTCTCCTTTATGGTAAATTATGGCCAATGTGCATATGTGGGAAGGTGGACATTTCCTGCCTCAGTTTAGACTGAGGTGTCAAAACGATGAATATCAGGGTAACAAAGCAAACGTGAAACAGATTCTTCCACCATCACACACACACACATATGTACACACATGCATGCAAACACACACCCACATATGCACACAAACACCCCCATACCCACTCATACACACACATACACACATGCACACAAATACACACATGCACAAAAACAAACACAGGCCCACACACGCACACATGTGCACACATGTGCACAAATGCCCACAAACACACACCCACACACGCACAGAAACACCCACACATGCACACATGTACACAAATACACGCACACAAATACACACCCACACATGCACACATATGCACATATGTGCACACATGTGCACAAATACACAAACACACACCCACACAGGCACACAAACCCAGAGGAGTAGCTCCAAGAACATGGAACATAAGTCAGGGATCAGAGGATGAAGACATGAAAGAGATGTGAGAAAATTTTCAGAGAAAACTGTTCTCTGAACTCTCTTCCCCTCATCTTCCCAGTGGGTTTGGGGAACACCTAGCGAGCCGTCTTTCCTGGATCCCCGTCATTGAGCCCAGTGCGTCCTGCAGAGGGGGGGGATGCGCTGCCAGGAGCTGTGGAGCCTGCTGGGGAGGAGGCCGGAGTGGAGAGCCAGCAGATGGAGGAGGCCGGAGTGGAGAGCCAGCTGCCCTGTGATGATGGAGGTGCCCCAGGCCGAGCCACCAGAGATGGGCCCTGTGGGCCAGAGAGCTGAGGGCAAGATGCCCACAGGGACCTCGAGGAGCCATAGAGGCTTCCCCGAGGGCAAGTGCCAGCCATCTGCTGGGACCCAAGAATCTGGTTAGGAACAGCTCTGCCCCTTATCTCATTCCCTCCTCCCCCTGCCCCGGCACAACACACACACACACACACACACACACACACACACCACACTGGCAGGGGCAAGGAGACATCATTGATGATAGGGGAAGGAAGACAGCTGAGGCCAGCATGACCGCAGACCCGGGGCGTCGGGGTGGAGGGGAGATTTGCCAATAGGTCAAGTGCAGAACATTTACTGTCACCAGTGCGGGCTCTCCGCCTTCTGATTCCGGACCATGTGACCTAGAGGCACTCCAAGCTGGGAACGAGCCCGGCAGTCACAGGCCTGCCTGATTTTTCATCTGGGGGATGGGAGCATTTCCCCCCTCCCCTGCAAATAAACTGCAAAGATACCAAGGACAGCAAAGATAAAGCTGTGTCTTGAATACATCACAAGTTGTACTGTTCCATATACTGCTCTCACTCACGTTTTCCAACGCTATGCTGGGCGAATCCCTTTCTTAAAGCTCAAAGCAGCCCTGTGGGCGGTCATAAACCTCCTCAAGTTTACAGACGAGAAGCCTGAGGCTCAGAGCGGGCAAGCGAATGGCTGAGCTGAATCTGAAGCGCAGTGTGTTGTCTTCTCTACCTGGCTCAGGTGGAAGCAGGGATGAAAGTGCATGAACACTCACACTCCGAACTCCGCCGCCCAGTGGCACGTCCCACCTGCCCCCACCTGCCCCCACCTGCCCCCACCTGCGCCCACCTGCCCCCACCTGCCGTGGTGGTAGACAAGCCAGTTAATAGATACTGATGTGGCCCCCTTGAAGCTATGCTGGAAGAGACTGTGCAAGCCGCAAACCCCCAGCATGGCCACATCCACGCCAAGCAGGGTGTCTAAGAGAGCAGGCGGACCAGGCAGACGAGGCAGAACTTAGAATTTTACGAAAATATGCCATTTAAAACGACTTGGACACAGGGGCTGTGCTAGGAGTAGGGTCTTTGGGGCATGGGGTCAGGGTTGGAAAGAGAAAAACCTCATTTCCATCAATCTTTAACTTAATGTGTCAGGAAACTGGAGAGGTGACTTTTTTTTTAACTTTCATAAAGTCTCCATAAATCAGGTTCAAACTGACTTGTAAATTTCCAGGCAATCCACATGTCACTCTCCACCCTCACTCTTCCCCAGCCCCGACCCCCCGCCCCCGCCCCGCTCCGGAAACCACATAAACACATCAACAGGAGCAGGTTCCTCTCAAGGACAGCCTGCCGCATTCTTCAGATTACTAACTCGGCATGAAAAGCCACCATTGTCTTGGCAAGGCATTCACGCCACCCAGACTGCCCCAGTCTCCCACAGAATCGCCCATTTCAGGCCACAGGGGGCTCCCAGCCAGCGGGAAGGTAAGTGCACCAGGTCCTGGGGGCAGGGCGCGTGGGGGAAGGTCACTAATTTATCTCAGCGGGGTGCTAGCTGAAGGCTACTTAAATGTTAACATTTCCGAGGGGAAAGTACAAACACCCAGCTTTCAAGCCATCAAATTTTTCTTTTAAGAGATAACCACTTCTGACTCAGAGGACAAATATTAAAAATAAAAATACCCAATCCAAACAAAAACCAGACCAGCGCTCAGCCATCCATACGCTCTTGGTGGTCTCCAGGTGAAAGAAAAGTGGTGTGTGTGTGTGTGTGTGTGTGTGTGTGTGTGTGTGCAGCCCACCGTAGGTTTTCATGTTTTAAAAAACGTTTCTTTTCCTCCACCTTTCAAAGGTTAGCTAAGTTACACAAATTCATCGGACCAAGCAAATCCCATTTATAAGTGATGAAACATGGTCTTATGAAAGATAAATAGAGATACTTCATTAGAGTGAGGAAGAAGGGAAAAAACCTCACCTAACACGGAATTCAGTAAGGAGAAAGTTGTCTTCAAGAATCTAAACAATGAGGCTTAAGTAATGGCACTATTGCATGTTTTAGAAGTTACTTGTTCCTCCTTTCATTTTCCTCCCTCCCCTCCTCCCAGTCCCAGGAGAATGTTACCAAGAAAGTGATGTTCTTTATTTGCATTCAAAGCTAAACCTCGGGTTGTGAAATCCAGAGTTTGAGCTTAAAACAAGCCTTTCCAAGGCCTGGATTTCGACTTTCCCTCCTGCCAAGGCTTCTGCAGTCAGAAACCACTTCTCTCACTCACTGGCCTCTCCGCTCACTCTCACGGGGTGACTCACAGGGATGGGTCAGAGCTGCAGGCCGCCAGCCCCTCCAGCAGCCATGCACTGACCACCCCAGAGGAGCCACTTTCCTGTCAGTTGCAAACACTCAGGGGCACCTTTCTGGTTGACCAGGACCAAGTGTCCTTCCCATTCCTTCTCCATGATGGATGAGTCTTCCCCAAAGAATTCCAATGGGACGGGGCTCAGAAGTTGAACAAAATGAACAGAAATTTTGAACAGAAAGCTTCCCACCATCAGCAGGTTTATTAGCCCAGGGGAGCATCTTGGGCTCTCCGCAACCACCCGGAAAACTGAAAAGGTAGAGGAAGACCCTTGCAGCAGGCGTGACACCCCCTCCAAAGGGATTTTGAAACTCAAAGGTCCCTTCCTTTGTCTATGTAGACAGAGCACACATACATGGAGGCTACACAAGGTTCTAGTCCAACAGCAGTGACTGGACAGCCAAAGCTAAACGAACACTGGGTTATTCCTTTTACTCTCAATTCACATCCTTGTCCAGATAGCATGCTGCCTTTCCTCCATGTCTTTGCCTCTCGAGACCATCTGAGCAAGAAAAGAAACCTCACCCACCCACCCAACCAAAGAAAAAGCAAGCAACCTTGGATCTGATATAATTTTCAAATGCTTTAGTTGTAATCATGGCCTCCACAATGGTTTCAAATCTGTTTGCCCACCTTCTCCCTCTCCCTCTCCTTCTTGCCTTGCTATTTCAGCCAGAGCAATGAACTCCGTATTGGAAATTTCGGGCCAGGTGTGAGGTATTTAGATTAACCTTGGCAGAGAGAGCAAAGACTAATTTAAGAAAAATATAAGTTGGCAGAGTCATTGCAGTAGATGTTTCCCCAGGTACAGGATTAACAAAGAAAAAGGAAAGAAAAAGACGTTCTATCCAGCATAATTCAAAGACATGAGAAAACACATGGATTGTATAAAAAAAGAGTAAGCTCCAAGTTGGCTCAATGCATAAAGAATTAAGGCGGCAGCAATAAAAATGTGAGGCAATATATATACAGCAATTTCCTTCCCTTTTTCTGTAACCCCCTATCCCCACTCCCAAAACACATACAAAATGCATACATGCCTCCCACAAACTTTCTTGGGTATTTTTCTTGGGACTTTGTTTTTACTCACCACTGACAGCCTCACAGTTCCTCCACGCCCACAATTCGAGTCTGTGCACCAGCAACATGGCCCAATTCCACACTGGTTCTTTCCATCCCTCCAACAGCCACCACCTCCAAGATCTCCCCCTCTGAGCCCTCCTCACACATCACCATCTCTCTCTTGGTTTTCCACTGTCTCACTCCCCGATTCCTCCTGAGCTTACCTCCCCCCTCCACCTAAGTCCCCTTCCTACTTTCTTACTCTGGTTTCATGTCTACCCCTATCCAGCCCAAACTTCAACAGCCCTGTCTAGACCATCTTAACCATAAAATCCCTGATCTGGGGAATCCCTAGGCTCTCCGTTGTCCTCCAAGAGCAGCGGATCTCCCTGGAAAAACCTATTCAATACAAATGCCTGTCATGTGCCCAGGAACCCTCTTCAAAACCCATCATTTACTCCTTCTATGTGTCACAATTCTCTTGCAAGTCATTGTCTCTGATGCCAAAACGCACACTCTCTTTCTCCATCAGTTCACCTAGCAAGGTGCGGTGTCCTGCTGATTTTATCTCCACAATAATTTTTCAGTTCGGTTTCTATTATCAATGCCCCACCTCATTCCCCAATGGTCTCTCTGCTCAGCCATTTATTTCAACAAACTCCAACTGGTTCACCCAATTCCCAGCCCACCCCCCCCCCCCCCCCCCCCGCTTTCCAGTCATTCAATCCTGAAGTCATTTCAACCCTGTGAAGAAGCCTCCAGTGGTCCCCTTGGGGGCAATTAACTGAAATTCACACAACCCCCAGCCTGGCACAAATCCATCTACAATAAAGCCTCAACATGCTTTTCAGCCTCATCCCTCATTAGCCCACCATTCTTTGGCCAAACTGGAAAGACATGCCATTTTCACACCTCTACACTTTTAATCGAGTCCCATCCACCTCTCTTTGGCTTTCACCATTCTAGCCATCTCTCTAGCCAGCTGTGGGCAAACTACGGCCCGCGGGCCGGATCCGGCCCGTTGGGCTGTTCTATCCGGCCCGCGGAGCCGAAAGAGCGGAGGGTTCTCTTGCTCTCCCCTCTGCTCCTTTACTTTGAATTTATATTAGTTCACACAAACACTCCATCCATGCTTTTGTTCCGGCCCTCCAGTCCAGTTTAAGAACCCACTGTGGCCCTCGAGTCAAAAAGTTTGCCCATCCCTGCTCTAGGCTCTTCTCAAACTCCCCATCCTCCAAGAAGCCTTGCTGGCCAGCCATCTTCCTCCCCTGCAGACTGGGTCACCGCCAGTGAACGCGACTCACCCGCCTCAGATAGCTCACTTCTGTACTTGTCTATCTCGGAAGCTTCCTGAGGAGCCTTGTTCTTAATTTTGTATTACTACAGAGTTCGTGAAGTGCCTCCCATGAGACAGGAGCTGAAGAAACATTTGTGCAAAGAATAAAAAGAAAGAAAAAGTTAAACAACCAGCAGGATCTAGCATGCCAATTTTCCCCTCTGGTCTGTATTGCCCGGGTGGTCCAGGATTCTCCTCTCTTAGTCTTGTCCCTTTCCCTCAAAAAGATCCTTTCACTTGATGGTCTCTAAACAAATGGTCTACCTCAAATGCAATATGATTTCTTCTGCTAGCTGAATACATTTTGAAAAACAATGACAAGCTTGGTCTGACACTTCCGTTAAGAAAGACCTCCCCAAATAGGTAGCCCCAGGCACTTCCAATCACAGTATTGTCGCCATCAGGGTTGGCCACATATCATCGTACTTAATGGGGAAAGGTCTGGGGATCAAGGTTGCGAGCCCAGTGCTGTCTGACGTCTCCTGACCCACACACCCACCCACCCCAACATTTTTATGGGCAGGTATTTAAACTGCATGTTGTTTTCCCATGGCTTAAAATGAATTCCACCGCGTCCTCCTTTCAAAGTCTTATTGGGTCTGGTGAGAAATGATGACAGGATCAGGGTCTGCCATTATTTATTTGTTAATTTCATTTCCTAAGTCGGTCTCACCTTTCCCTCCTCACATAGTCCAAGGGTAAGTGGTGACCTCTCTTCTGAAAGAGGTGTTTTATTATTATTTATTTGCTTCTTTATTTATATGGTTCCCACAGAAAAAGACCATACGGAAGCTCTGCCATATTTTTAAGTAAAAGAAACATACTTTTGCTTTATCCTGTTGGTAAACCACGCGACCACCGACAGAGTAAAGGACATTTTTGACTCTTGGAGATGACACTGAACCTGATGGCATGCTGATGAGTTTGCAGAATGAATAGCACTACCTTAAATATTAAGATGATGATGTAGGCTATGGACATATTAACGGATCTTGTTAACACTACCACGTCCGTCTAGGGACAGGAAGGAACTGGGTAAGACTGGGAAAGTGACTGGTGCGACGCGGTCCTGTGTTGGAACTTCAGAGCTATGCAGCTGATACTTGCCAAGTGCTTCACTTCCCAACACAATCGCATTTCATCCCCGTGACGAGCCACGGAACAAGCAGAGCGGGTGTGCTTATCCCCATTCAACAGATGGCAGGACGGAGTCCCCACTTACTTGTTAAAGGGCACACTGGGGCGAGCCAGACAGCATTCAGGAGTCCTGGGTCCTGGTCCTGTCACCTGCCACCAGACTGTGCTGCCCCTGAAAATGAGCACATGAAAACGCTCATTCCAGGCGCACCTTCCTGAAAAGCGAAAAAGAAGGCGGGGAGTGTGCCCAGTCCCCCCAGGCCGCTGTGGGGGAGCAGGCGAGAATCAGCCTGGGACTCCCCAGCCAGCAGCCAGTCTCTGCTCACCAAAAGGGAATAAATTACACAAAAACTAAACAGTTCTGAGGGAGCATCAATCATGCAAGGCCAAGGGCATTATACACGTGCAATAGCCCATGTAAGTATTTCAACTGTGAGAAAACCGGGATGCCTGAGCCGGCCGCCATGCTACTTGACGATTAAGAAAATAATATGAGCCTGTGAGTATGCTTACTGCTGCATTCCACTCCAATTTACCAAAAAGTTTGTGGTTTCATAAATTATATACGTAATATACACAAAGGTATTATCCAATTTCGTGATGATCTATAATTGTGATGTGTAATTATATACAATATGTAATTATGTATAATAAACCAATTTAGTGATTATATATAAATTTGGTGATATATAATTTATATCATTATATGTTATATACACATACATCCTGTTGGGCAGATTAAAGAATGGGCAAAAATAGAAAAATACAATTGGCATCGTACAGTCCAATGCATAGCTTTTCTCCTTTGTCAGTTGTCCCGCCTCTGTTTTCAGCATCAGTGACATCAGTTTGCCCTGGTATCCTGCACTCTGCCTGCCCCCCGTGAATCAGCTTCTCCCACCCCCACCCTCCAACGCCCAACACTTGTGGACATACACACACACACCACATACAATCCCATGCTCTTGCTATTTCTTCTAGAATACCCTTCCCACCTTTATTTGCCTGCCTACACACCCCATATACTGTGCAACTCAAGCGTCCTCTCTAACTCCCCATTAGAATAATGAGCGTGTGCTTTCCTAAGCATTCTGTGCATACCTCCACTGGCACTGTGCCATGTTTCATTTGTGTTACCTGTTTGCCTTCTCACCCGATTAACCAGAATGCCGTTGGTTAGGGATTTTCGCTGCTGGTCCCCAGCGACACAGAGTTGGTGATTAATTGGGAGCACCAGAACCCGGGCTCATTCGCGGAGTAACTCACAGGAGCAGCACCTCTTGTAGAGACCACTGAGCTAAGCTGGTGGATGCATCTAAGAACACTATCCAGTAACCCTCCTCTGTCATTGCTCCACCTTGGCAAAATCCCCTCCCCATTTTCATTTTCCCTTACAGTTTCGCCATAAGTTATGCCACCCCTCCTCACCCTGGTAGGATGCTCTCAGTCCCACAGTCTGATAATCTATGACAACCATAAGTCTTTTTTCTTTAAAACCTGGAATGATGTAAGATGTCTTCAACCGTGATGTGGCGCATAAAACCTGTTTTTACTTATGAAATGGAAAGTCAAGTATTTGATTGGTCAGGCTCAATGTTTTCCTTGAAAATACTTAATAAACTATTTCTGATACCGTTAATAAAATTACATAAATAGACTCAAGTTGTGCCTTATTTGAGAATGAATACATTCAACAAGTATTTTTTAAAAAGACAAATGAAATGTAATTGCACAATATCGGATAAACTTCTTCAAAGATTCTTAATTATCTTCTCTCCCTCCTCTGATCCAAATACACTTTCCCAAACACATTGTACAGAGTGGGCATTTTTCAAATACATGTTTATGCTTTTCTCCCTCTCCCGCCACTCTGACCCACCGCTGCCATCCCTGCCCAGCCCGGTAAGTGTGTGCCAGCATCTGGCCACCGTCTCCAGGGCTCAGAGAGGCATCACCACCATTGCACCCACTCGTGTCTGCTGAGCTTGGCTGCTCTGCCTTTGCCCCAGTGTCTCCCAGAGTTTTGACTCCCCATCTTCTCTGTCCTCTGGACTCAGACATGCTGTCATGGAGGAACTGGCTGAGAGAGGCCACCCCATCAAGGACCAGGCTTCTTACTGGGACACACCTGTCCAGCCTCATTGTGTCCCTAGGATAACTGCTTTCCAAGAAAGTGTCACCATGCACACGGGCTTCTGTGAATGTGCCCTTAGAGGTATTTGAATTAGGAATCTAGCTTAGGCTCAGACCAGGGCAAAGGATGCTACCCACATTCTTTGGCTAAAATTTTGTCTGGGTGTAAAATGAATGTGAACATTCAGTTAGGCTTTGCAAACGTGGTCTTTAGTTTATCTTATCACAGGAGGATTCTCAGATACATATTTGGCTTTTATGAAGATCCTTTCCAAAAGGATAGTTTCTATGAAGTAGGATTTAAAAAAAAACAAACCTGTAAGATCGGAATATTTTTAAAAAACATTTGAGTATGTGGTCCTGGAGGAAACGCAAGAGAAGCTGACATGGAAAATTGGAATATTCACAGGATTCGACCCCGGCGGTCTCAACTGTTAAGGGAATTACTTAATGGCCATTCTCACATACTTGTTTGGTTACTTCCTGTTTAGATCTGATGCAGATGCACCAGTCTCGCTGTATGTGATTATAAATGGCGCACTACTGGAAAACTGGGAGTTTGGAAAACAGCAACAATGGTGATTGAATGAATGGCAACAAAGACAAGATAAGGAAACATTTAAGGAGATAAATATCTATATTTACATGAACTATATGTAGCGTAAACTCACATCTGAAATGTATATATGTGCATGCATGTAGAATAGCTACTGATAAACAGCTCTTTCACTTTTACATATGACATCTATTATGTGTTGTTGTGTGAAAGACTAGACATCAAAAGCTGGAAGGGACTGGAACAAACCATTTAATCCACTTGTTAGGCAGGTCCTCTGCAGCAGGCATGAAATCTTAGATGATGCTCTTAAGCCGTTCTCCAGCTTGGCAAATTGCTGGCAGAACCACACAAACTATCAACTTCCCCCAATGCTTATTCTTACCCATTAGGATCTGTAGGCAGGCATAATTGCAGCTAGATACATTTCATGCATATTATTTCTTACTTAAATGTTTGGTAGCATTCACAAATGAAGCCACTTGGGGTCTGGAATTTCCTTTGTGGGGAGATTTCTAATTATGGGTTAGAATTCTTTATCGAATACAGGAGTAGTCACATTTTCTATTTTTACTTTTGATAATTTCAGAAAGTTGTCTTTTTCAAGAAAACTGTCCAGTGCTTTAAGTTTTCAAATGTATCATCATAAAATTATTTATAATATCCCCATTATCATCCTCTTGATGTCTGTAGGATCTGTACAGATGCCACATAATTTGTGTTTTTCTTTTTTTTTCTCTACCAGTCTACCTGTGGGTTTATTAATTTTATTAATACTTTAAAGGACCAACTTTTGTTTTTATTCATTTTCTCTATTTTTTGCTTATCTTCTATTTCATTGAATTTTGTCCTTTTCTTTATTACTCCTTTTCTACTTTTTTGTTTTGCAAAAACAATAAATTAATTTCTTTTTAGTAAAGAATAAACAAATGAAGAAAGGAAGGAAAGAGATATACTCAAAAGCATCAAATGTCTAGAGCTGTTAACAAAAAGGGTCAGAGAGAAAGTAATTAAAATTGGGATCATTAGCGACTTTCAAAATGCTTCGTTGTACATAGGAAAGACTTGGGGTCAGACACATTTCAATTCAGGTAATTCAATGTGTTTTTCTTTTTGAACATCCAATACCTGAACCCAACTTCCTTCATTTAAGAATACACCCTGTTCCCCAACACATACATATACACAAATTATGATTCTTGAAGGGAGACAAAACCTATTTCCCACTATAGACATAAAAAATTCCAGACTTGCTTTCCTAGGAAAACTTGTAGCTAGGGTGCAATCCCATGACTTATGTTCTGCCAGTCAGCCATAGCTACCTCTTATCAGGGGGATGACAAGAAATTCCCCCTGATGTAGTAGGAGTTGTAGAAATATGAAGTTCCTGGGGCAGTGATGAGCTTGATGCTGATGAGGGCATCTACTGTCTACTGTCCATTTGGCAGCATTAGCAGTAAAAGCCACGATGTCCAGAGCTGCCTGACGTGTCCTCACCCATCTGCCTCCGGCTGGAAGAGGATCACTCTTCACTATGCAGCCTGAAATCTATATCTGGCCTGAGAACAGTCTAACCACATGATCAATTCACTCTCTGCTGGAATCAGCCAGCCTTTGTTTCTATTGCTTGCAACTAGGAATCCTGACTGTTATAGGCTGAGTCCACACTCCACACGTATCTAAATGGGTGACTTTGCCAGGGTCTGCAATGAACAGCTTTGTCTTCAACATCTTTGTTCTCAACTATTAAATGACAAAATGGCCCCTACTTCAGTGTAGTTATGATGATTAAACAAGACAACAATACTAGTATATAAAGCATCTGACATGTAGTTGGTGCTGACTAAAGTTAATTCTATGAAAATGAAAGTTTCTAAGTCCCCTAAAACATTGATTAAATCTCATTAAAAGTCATTATCAAATCATACGTCATGGATCACAATGGTTAATAAGAAATTTTGAGGTAGGTATAGGCAGTGTTGCCTTTACCTTCAAGATGTTAAGAATAAGAAAAGAGAAGCATAAGATGCTAACTCAGGAGGGAGCAGGGTTGAAATAAGATTTTTAAAAATCTTTTTAGGAGTTGGAAGTCCTGAGCTTTTTTTATAAGATAAGTAGGAACTAATAAAGAAAGAACAATTTTGACAGAAAGAGACTGTTGACAAAAGTGTTTTAAAGATATCAAGGTTCTGGATTAAAATCATCTTTTGGTCGTAAAAATAAAGAAGGCAGGAAATTATACATAGCTGTTACTCTAAGACAAAGAATGAGAAGTGTTATCCAGGTGGGCAGAAGTTCCTGTTTAAATTAAATCTATACATACTCTGTATCTTGTCATCATAAAATTGAATTGTTTATTGAAAAAGGCAAAGAAGCTCTCCTGTGATTTTTCTGCTTCTAACTACAAACGTTTTATCGTATCTCCCATGGAATGTAAACCTTGACTGCTAAGCTATGATTGTCGCAAATCTTCCTTTGCATAGCTGTTGTAAAGCTTACATTTAGACACTTTATATTTCTTATAAAAGCAATTTTTGCTATAATGTACTAGTTGTAGTAAATGGAATTCTACTCCCCTAGGTTATAATGTACATACCAGCTTTGTGCTCATGGTGACCAACTGTATGGACTCAGCTGTATTCTCTAACTCGCTACTGTGTAGTAGACCCCTTGTCTTGCTTTTTTCATCAAAACCCTGTTTTTGAAATTAAATTGGTGACTCCAACAGATTTGCTTCTAAACTCAACATCAAGTATCATTCCCTGTTTTCTTCCCCTTCCTCATTCCAGGAGAGCAGATACAGCAACGGGGATGGAGTATGTTCCACGCTGTTGAGTGGGCTCTGAATCCTGGAGACCCTGTGAATGAGTGGTGTCCACAATGTCCTGTCCTCACAGCCCCAGTGGGGATGAAAGCCAGACTGAGAGGGATTAGGGAGAACACACCGGTGAGGAAATGGAGGCAGGCAATTAGACTCCACTTTAAAATGCTGAGGGTAAATGATAGGGCAGGGAGATAAGATGCTCACTCAAGAGAGTAGAGGGGTAAGAGAAAAAAAAATTTTTTTAGATAGGGAAGGCCTGCATTTGTTTGTAAGACAAGAAGCAGGAGCCCCTAACAAAGGAGTAATTGGTGTCCGTGGAGAAAAAAAGGGGACATCTGTAATATTTTCAAGAATAAAGATAAATTAGAAAGAAAGAAAGAAAGAAAGAAAGAAAGAAAGAAAGAAAGAAAGAAAGAAAGAAAGAAAGAAAGAGAGAGAGAGAGAAAAAGAGAGAGAGAGAGAGAGGGAGAGAGAGAGGGAGGGAGGGAGGGAGGGAGGGAGGGAGGGAGGGAGGGAGGAAGGAAGGAAGGAAGGAAGGAAGGAAGGAAGGAAGGAAGGAAGGAAGGAAACTCAGCAGAGCAGGAATAAGAGCAACACAACAAAATCTTGGAGGAACTAGTAAAATAAAGAATCAAGGACATATAGTATGGGACTAGCATTTGAAAGGGAAAAGAATATTACTTCCTCTGAGAATAAAGAGAAGAAGAAGATGGAAATTTTAGGATGAACTTGAAAACTCACATGCAGGTACCTTTAATAATTCATTGAGCAACAAAGGCAGAGAAGTTAGTTTGAGGGCTGGAGGAAATGGAGAGTGTGGACATTGTTCAGAGGAGAATGCTATGGAGAAGCACTGAGCTGAATAAAGTAACTATTGAGCAGCAGTGAGGATACAGATGAAATACCAGTGGGTCCAATTAGCAGAGTTCCTCAAGTTTTTCTAGCTTCATGTGGGTATAGAGAATCTCTAACAGAAATTGGAATATTAGGGACACTGGTCTTTCCATAACGCTACAAAGCTTTTGGAAACAAACAAACAAAACAACAAAAATAAAAAAGAAGCACACAGAATCAAAATAATAGAGCTGGTTAGGGGGAGATACCTGGGAGACAGTGGGGCCCACATGCTGACCTCCACGCAGAGGGATGGCTGGACAAGCTGCTGACAGCACTTGATGGTAAGGCAGTGTCCCCTAAGAACTTGGAAATAAAATGAATGTGTCTCTAATGCTTTAAATTTTGAAATCAATACAAAATAGATCAGAACAGAAATATGCATGACCACCTTAAGGACCAGAGCAGCTCTGAGGCCTGCTGGAGTAGATGGTATGATCTGCTTTAATGTACTAACATATGCAAGGGAAGTGTCAACCAGCCCAAGAAACAGAGAAAAAGAGCACCATCAAAGGGAGTTTTCTGGTTCCATGAGCAAGATCACCCCTAAAATGGAGTGAGGAATGGCAGATGGTCTTTACCTCAAGCCATTCAACAGTTCGATCATGTGAATTGATGTTGACCTAGATATATTCTCATCAGAACTTGGCTTCCTTCAATTGTAGGTCTTTCTACAGCAAGCCCACCCCTGAAAGCTAGATCACTGGGTGGGCTAACCATGGGGTTTCTCAATCTGCAAAGCTGAGGTTAGATGGAATTCACCAGTCAGGCCCCACCCCTCAAGTTTTGTGGGAGACAACAAGCTGGCCTTCCTCTGGTAAGAACCCACATCTGCATAGCTTCTCCCATTTTTTTTTATTGATTTCAGAGAGGAAGGGAGAGGGAGAGAGAGATAGAAACATCAATGATGAGAGAGAATCATTGATCAGCTACCTTCTGCACCACCCCTACTGGGGATCAAGCCTGCAACCTGGGCGTGTGCCCTTGACAGGAATCAAACCTGGGACCCTTCAGCTGATAATGTATCCACTGAGCCAAACCGGCTAGGGCTAGCTTTTTCCATTTTGAAACAAAAATCGGTATATAGCAGACTGGACAGGGTCTGGTGTCTTTCTCCCTTACTTGCCATATGGACATCCTCTGCAGGCCCTCCAGGTGGCCCTGGATAGGAGAGTCCCTACTGCAGGGGGAAATGCCCTGTGGTTGGCAGGGCAATTACAATGCCCAAACTGGGTAAATATGTCATTGTGAGCAGCCTTGGAGGAGCCAGTGGTCAGCAGTTTTGTGTTTCTCTCCCCCCGCCTGCCCCCCCCTTTTTTTTTTGGTAAAACTCCAGGCTGATGACTCTAGATCGGCCATTTCTATTTCTTCTATCTCTGCAAGAGTCCAGTTAGCATTTTGCAGGTAACATAGAAAGAGGAGCCATTTCTTCAAAATGCCCACATGTGCTCCTAAAAGGTCTTCCAACCGTAAGGTACAGATTTCCCTCCAGGATCTGGAGGTCTTGCCTATTAAAAAAAAATGACTGTTTAGCCCTGACCCGTTTGGCTCAGTGGATAGAGCGTCGGCCTGCGGACTCAAGGGTCCCAGGTTCGATTCCGGTCAAGGGCATGTACCTTGGTTGTGGGCACATCTCCAGTAGGGAGTGTGCAGGAGGCAGCTGATTGATGTTTCTCTCTCATCGATGTTTCTAGCTCTCTATCCCTCTTTCTTCCTCTCTGTAAAAAATCAATAAAATATATTTGAAAAAAAATCACAATTTTTTTAAAAAAATGACTGTTTGCCAGGCAGGTGCATGACATCTCTCTCTATATCCTTGGCCTTGCTAAGTGATAAATGCAATGTGCTTAGCATTTTCCAAAAACATGCATCCATCTGGATGTCCTCTCATTTTCTCCACCTCCAACTTTCATACTAGAATTTTTTGTGTGTTGTGGGGTTAGGTATGGAAAGGAAGGGGATGGAGGGACTGTATTTTTTTTAACAGAAAAACTATGATTGATTTGTACAATATTTTCTCTGGCTATGTAACAGGCAAAGGAATAAATGATTACACTGATGGAAATACTTGGGTTGTGGGTGACCAAAGACAGGGTTGGCCGTGCAAACAATGGGGATTAGACAGGAGTGTGTGAGGCAGACCAGGAGCTATGACACATGAAAAGGTAGAGGCTGAGAGATCCATTGCTACTAGGAGAGACTCAACAGGAAGTAGACACCAGGGAAACAGGAAGGGGCCAAAGCACATGACCATTCGGGGCGATAAGGAATAGTGAGAAAGCCAGACAGAATGCCAGGGGCAAAAATGACCCTGGACTTGGCTTAAAGAGATGATATAACCAATAAACATGGGATCCAGTGTGAAGTCTGATATGGGTTCTTCTGTGTAGACAAAGTCTGTTTTTCTTAGTTAGATCGATATAATCAAAGATACTTTTTAATAATAACATAATTTTGTGATAAAACAAACACTACAAAATATGAAAATTTAATTAAGACCATATGAAGGAACGTTTAGTTTGACAACAAATTTAGAACAGTTTTTGTTGTCATTGCTGATTAGACTCAGGAATGAGAGCAGGACATGGGTATTGGGTGGAGTTTATATTTCCTCCCTCTACCTTGCTGCTTCTGAGTCTTTGGAAACGTTTTGGGATCCTTCTGACTTCCCCCAAGAAAGCTCATGCTCTGGCCCCTGGTGCTGTTAGCCAGGAGACTAAGGATCCTCACAGGGACCACTCCAGCCCAGGCCAGGGCAAGAGCTAGACTCTACTCCAGCATTTGGCAACAATAAGCCTTGTCAATGGCCACAGGCTACACTCACTTGGGCCACTCAAGTCCAGGGTTCTATTATCTTAACAGCACTCAGTGTTCCATGAGTGCAGCATAATGCTTACAAAGTAGACGGCCCAGAATTGGACTCTGGTTTCTGCACTGAGTCACTTAGAATAAACAACTCACAAAAGCTTGGAGAGTAAATAAGTCAGAAGGTGAGGCAGTTCCAGGGTTATTTCTGAAACCCAGGCTCTTTCCAGCTTTCTGTTCTTTCCAATGGTTAGATTGCTGGTCGTGGGCTTGTGACCTTGTGGTCACAACATGGCTGCTATTGCTCAAGTCTCTATTTTTCAATAATGTTCAAAGCAGATAGGAAGGAAAGGAGAAGGCCTCTGTCTCATTTCTACATTCTTTCTTTTCAGAAAGGAACATGTTTCTCAGAACTATTCCCCTGCCCTCACCTCTCCCACAAAGTTGGCTTCCCTGTACATCTGCCAGAACAGGATCACCCGACCTGCACACAAGTTTGAAAAGTAAACCTATGCCTTGTAAACCTCTGCTGTGGGAAGCACATTTTGCTTTCAAAGAAAAGAGAAGAAATGACTGGATAGACAACTCTGTTACCTGTTGCCACAATAATGCTGCACAACAAATCACCCTAATACTCAGCAGCTAATGACAACCATTTATTACTTTTCATTAATCGATGGGTTGGCTGGGCAGTTCTGCTGAGCTGAGCCAGGGTCAGCCAGTCTCAGCCGGGCTTGCTCATGGGTCTGCAATAGGTAGGTTGATGGGTTGGCGAGCGGCGGGCTGGTCTAAAATGGCCTCAGCGAGGACTAGCCTAGGCTTGTTCCCATTGGGGAATCGGGGGCTCAAAAGGGAAAGCAGAAGCGCCCAGGTGTTCTTGAGGCCTAGGCACCACACACACTCACTTCCACCATAGCTATTGGCCAGAGAGAGTCGCAAGGCCAGCCCTAAGTCAAGGGAAAATCGACTCTGTCCCTTTATAGGAGGAGGGGAAGTCACATTGAAAAAGATATAGATGCAGATGAGGGAGAACCAGAGCCATCTCTGCAGTCAGTCTACCACAGCAATCAACAGAGCTTCTGTAGGCTCTTATTAGACATACAGCCATGGAAAGTTATTCAACCTCTCAGCCTCAAGTCCCCCACCTGCAAAATGGGAATAATGAAACCTAACTTACAGAATTGCTATGAGGATTACATCTACAAAATAATCTATATCAAAGAGCTTATAAGAATGTCTTCACTTAGTAAATAACCAATGTTAGCCTTCATGATTGTTGGCCAATGACTGATCATTGCAGCCCTGGTCTTAACTATCTTATGAACAGGTAAGAATAACTAGGGCCCAGCCAGTGTGGTTCAGTGGTTGAGTGCCAACCTATGAACCAGGAGGTCATAGTTTGATTCCTGGTCAAGGCAGGGCACATGCCCAGGTTGCAGGCTCGATCCCTAGTGTGGAGTGTGCAGGAAGCAGCCAATCAATGGTTCTCTCTCATCATTGATGTTTCTATCTCTCTCTCCTTCTTCCTTCCTCCCTGAAATCAATACAAAAAGAATAACTAGGAATTCCGATGCTGCAAACAGAGAGCATGAATTTCACCCTCACACGTCTTGAAATTCTCTTTGTAACTCACGATACAGCTCACAGATGGGTCTTAGTGGCAAAGTTGTCCTATGCTCTAATTTACTAAATTCTTCTTGCTAACTACGATTTAACTCAGTTGTTCCTATTCACTGAGAAAGGGCTCATGTGTTGTCAACATGTGAATGTCACTAATATTTAAATTACTTTTATAAAAGTAGTTTTTCACACTGTTTGTGCCCTGTAACCTTGGAGCTCCCTGGTAGTAAGGCCTGATTCGTCTGGACCAAGTGCCACAATGCCTTCGGGGTGGCTAAACTGAGTGGGTCTCCTGGGAGCACATCTTGGCCTGCAGGGCCTCTGCTTCCCTATTGTCAGGTCAGGAGCTCCAGTGAGGGCTGGGGTGAGCTCAGGCCAGCATAGCTATCTACTAAGCTCTCTGCTCCTCTGGGGCCAGATAAATGAGGAAGCAGATTAATCCAGCACCCAACTGTGAAACAGACTCATTTGACCTTGACCCCAGAGTTAACAGTACATTGTCTGTGTAGGTTTACAGAGCTCAGTCATCACAGACAATGCATATGCATATGCATATACATTGGCCATACAACGCACAAACATACGCACTTATAAAACTGAAACAAGTTTCCCTGACCAATACCTACCTTTTGTATATGCAATGACCTCTGGTATATTCTTGCCTATTGTATTCTTTTTTTTTTTTTGGTATTTTAAGTTTTTGAAATGCTGCTCATGATCAATGAAATTGGTTGGGAAATGTTTGAACTATTTTGAAAAACACTGATTCCTGTGCCATAATGTAAGGCGCATTGACCAACACTTCTCTTTTTTTTCCAGAAGTTTTCCTGATACCAAGAGGGCAGTGTCAGAGGGCTCTGGGGCGGGAGCAGTCTTGTGCGGCAGTTAAGAGCAAGGAGTCTGCAGGGAAAATGCTCAGGTGCAGAACCTGGTTGGGCCACTTGTTATCGATGTGACTCTAGCAGAGTTATTTAATCCTTCAAGCTTTGGTTTCCTCCTGAAAAAGCAGGGATGACATTACCCTTTCATCACTGTTATGAAGATGAGAAGAAGTCACTTGGCATGGCACCTAACACAAAGTAACTTGGATAAATATTACCTATTGCCATTCCCTCTGGAGGCATTGTCAGTCTTTAACCCCCTGGTGAAGCTATTTGGTCCAACATTTTTCTTAGGAGAACTCACCGGCTGGGTGGTATGTGATGGGACATAGCACAGTTGGTACAGAAAGATCAGCAGCTTGGGGCAGCCCTGGGTGGGACCCGCAGAGGAGGGATGGGGGTTGGGGGGAGAAGTTCCACCAGTGAGGAGAGATTAAGAAAGAAGTGGGTGGCCCTAACTGGTTTGGCTCAGTGGATAGAGCGTCGGCTTGCGGACTGAAAGGTCCCAGGTTCGATTCCGGTCAAGGGCACATACCTTGGTTGCGGGCACATCTTCATTGGGGGGTGTGCAGAAGGCAGCTGATTGATGTTTCTCTCTCATTGATGTTCCTAACTCTCTATCCCTCTCCCCTCCTCTCTGTAAAAAAAAAAAAAAATCAATAAAATATATTTTAAAAAAAGAAAAAGAAAGAAGTGGGTGGAGGCTGCCAGCTCTTGCATCGATGAGCCCAGGCCTTTGATCTTGTGGGAGAGTTTTAGTAGGTCTCCATGAGGTAGATGGAGGTAGATGGCCCTCTTTCCGAAAGTGTAGCTTTATAATACATGCGCTTGAACTTGCAACAAACGCATAGGAAACCAGCCCCCAGTGCTAACATTCATGCAAGTGAAAAAGAACCACCTTGCTGGAAAAGGCAGCCCTGCCCAGGGCAGGCAGGCAGCCCAGGAGCAAGTGGGGGGCTAGATCTCCGCCCCGTCTGCGAACCCTGCGCTTTCACCCTCGCTGACCCTACTGGAACTTGACTAACCCAGAGTTACCTCCTTTCAGGATGCCTCCTTCAGGATTGCCTTCAAATTCTGTTCCCAAAGTGGGCAAGTCCTCCACTGTCCGAGCTAACTTGGATTTGGGAAGCAGTCAACATTGTTTTGATCCCAGAGGTGGCAGCAATGAAAATGTACCACTCAGATCTCCGGCTGCTGGGGGCATAATTGACTGCCGGCCCAGCTGCTGCCTCTTGGGTGGGTTCCACTGTACTTCTGCCGTGTGGCTTCCAGACGATGACTGAGCATCATGGGAAATGAAGGCAGGCCCATTCCAGCAAGACATGGGACTCCAGGGCTCCCCTCAGCCCAGCTGAACATTTCTTAGAACTGTGCTGCAGTCTGACATGCTTCCCACCGAGGCCTTCCTCCTTCCCTCCCACCTTCCACGGGTGCCAGACCTGCAACACCGCCCGATGGCTCTGCCTGCCTTTCATGCTTCCTCCTTTTCCCTGCACTTCGCACACCTTCTAGGCATCTGCTTCCCAGCAGATCCAGACCATAGTACCAGGTTGGTGAAGAGGGGGGTGGTCAATCTGTTAACACACATTTAGGGCAAATGCTAGAAGTGGCTATAAAATACATCAGATGAATTTCCTTGTGTAACTGAGAAAAAGGACTCGATGGATATTGGTGAACTATTAAATGAGGCTGTGAAATAAAGTAATGCCGTCTTCCATAGTTTGCCCTAGGTGTGTACTGGTTCAGGGCTATAGCGTGGCCCTGCAAGTTATTCTTGGGAATGCCCAGAGAGTCCTCACATGTGCCTGTCTGTTCTCATTCTGCTCTGGCTCCCACTGCTCCATACCGGCCTGCAACACCACGGGGAAATGATCCATTACTTCCATTGCCCATCCTGGGAGCACCAAGGCCCAACTGTGCCCCAGGGGCCACTCCAAGGAGCCCCAAATCCTCTAATTCCTCTTGAACCTGAACGGGCCGAGTCATATGAAGAGGCCAGGAGAAGCGATGAAAAGGGTGGTTTTCTCTCCAACTCTACATGGTGTTGACTTGGACCTACCTGTAAGCCTCCCTATGACCAGATAAGGGATGTTTCATCAGATTCATCCCTTTTATTCACAAGGAGCTTCAAATCAGTCTAGGGAGAGACCGTCCCTCCCAGGGCTGGCTAATTCCCAGGGATAGCAAGGAACTGCGCTGAGAGCATGCCTTTCTTTCAGTATCTCCAAATATCTTCAAACTTTGTCTCTAAAATGAAGACAATTGCTGACAGGAATAAACAAATTGAGAAGGTGGACATGAGATAATGTGTAAACGAGAGAGGGCTATTCAAATATCATGAACCAGCCACGCCAGAGCCCATACCTACCAACTGCCTGCTTCATCAGGGTCTCCCAGGTTGAGCCACTATCCGGTCCAATCACTCCAGGTCTAGGTACAGTCCCTCCACCCCAGAGCCTGCTGAACTCATTCACACCCGCCACTCCCAAACTGCCTAGCCTGCTCACCCAGCCTTGCTCATTTCTTCCCACAAAAACCACAAGTCAGGTAATGCCCATGCTTTCCCCTCATTCCTTCCGTCTCCTGCACGACCCTGGAGCTTCCCCGTGTGGCCCCACAAGGTATGGGATGCCCCCTCCTCTTGGGAACTGTGAGTGACAGACTCTCTTTTCAATGGCCATCCTCTCCTGATCCGCTGGCCTCACCATATCTGACTAACTTAAAAAAAAAAAAACCTACATTTTAAAATAGACAGATAGTGAAGAGATTTCAATATGAGGCATCTACACCAGCAAGAGCCAAACCCACATTTTTTTGGTTATATTTGAATAGCTCCCTTTTGTTTACAAAGTATCTCATATACACCATCTTAATTCCTTTAATTCTATTAGCAATCATCTTCGTTTTAGGGGCAAAATTTGGAGATATTTGCACAGTGGCAACATGGTTGGAAGAAATGTATACTTTCTGTGAGGCTGTGTGAGAGGTACAGGTGGCAGGAGGCAGAGCCAGGCTCTGTAGTGTTGGTTTTAAACAGGTCTCCAAACACACCAATAAAAACAACCATCACAGCCTCTACGACTTCCTGAGCGTGTCCCGAGTGTCAGGCATCAGTGCAGGGAATTTCCATACATCAGCTCATTTAATCCTCATGTCAGTGCTGAGATTGGTCCCCACGGTACTGACAATTACTTGCCGGGCCTTACAGATCTGAAATTAACTGGTTGAAAATTGATTTCCATCATACAATGTTAAAGCCCCAAATAACTTTGGCAATCAGCCGTCCCTATTTTACAGATGAAGCTAATGTGTTTATGTGTCCTACTCCACCTGAAGCTGTTGCTATTTTGGGAATAAGCTTTTGTCCATTCCCCAAATAGGCATATACACCCTGGTTTTGCTAAGTGAGTTCCGATTCCTGTGACCTCTAGCCCAGGTATGTCATACAAGGGAAGTAACACCTATTACAGCCATCTGAAACCCCATAATCCATCACACATTCTCTGAAAGCACTGAAGGGAAATGTGTTACAATAACCAAGCACACCTAGTGTATATCACACGGCTTGCCGAAATATTTCCCATTTACACTATTTTGAGATCTGGCTTCTAGCCCAGTTCCGACAACAACGTTCCAGATTCAGTGGAAGGCCATGTGAGCCTGGTCATTGAAAATACAATCTCCCCCTCACTACCCCCCACCCGAGGGCTGTTAGTTATAAGATTACTTTTTTGTGTGTGTGAGATCCCCTTTGGAGCATTTGTGAAACACGGATTCTGCAATTGTCTCACTTACTGGAAAAATGTGTGTCCTATTAGGTTTCAGAAGACAATGATCGGTGGACTCAAATCAGCCTTCCCTCAGCAGAGTCAGCAGGAACCGGGCCAGGAGCCCCTCCTTAGACTACCTCCCCCTTAGCAACCGCCTCACTCCCGGCAAAGCGACAGACGCTCCGCTCTCCTCAACCCTGGTGACCTCAGTCGCGTTAGTAAGCGAAGGGTCCTAGACAACAGCCGTCACAACAGAACATCTCAGAGCCAGCTCCAGGGGCACCGGGAGCTTAGTTCCTGGACACGATCCCACAGAGTGTTTGGGTTACAGCCCTTGGTGGCACGGCTCCATCGGTGGGCATAGCCCGTCCTGGGATCAAAACTATTGGCCAATGACAAGCTGCTGCCTTCACTTGGCCGGGATGTTCTGAGCAAGAGGGCCATCGAATTCCGATGATGTAGATGAGCTCCATCTTCCTTCCCACCCCTGTATATGCTTCTGCACCAAGTCTAAAACGGAAAGAAAAGGAGACTACTTGGGAGAGGACATTTTCCAAGAGTGAACAGCTGACTCAGATCTATCCAATTGCGGCTTTGCATTAATACACTCTATACTTGCCCTGTAAACCAAGGAAAAGAGCAATGAACCAAAGAGCTGGGAAGAAGATTTTGGGGTTCTTTTACATTGTGCCCAAAGGTCTCTAATTCTAATTCTAATTCTGAAAAAGAAAAGGATCTTGGTCCAAGGTCTCTGAGTGTGTAGGCCAAACAAATTCACAGGATTCTTTGGCATATTATTTGTGCTTTGGATTCTCCCAATGAGAATAATTTACCGCATCAAATAAAGTTATCATTTTGATTTCGCTGTGTCGCCATTCATAACACCATCAGAAACAGCACAATATCATTTATAGTCATAATTCTGTGCTTTCCCAGTTACAGGGTTCAAAACTGCTCCAACTCGCTGTTCCTCTAGGTGCTCATTCCTTTGTCCCGTGATTGGTTCGGTCAGGACCATCACACCATGTCTCTGGTCAACCCCTACCTCCTGCCCAACTTTCATCTGAATCCGTAAGTTTAGAGGCTTGAAAAAAGTTAAACCCCCCAAAAAAGACCATTTGCTACGTTCCTCCCAGGCTGTATTACAGGAGGTCACCACAGGGACTTCCTCACAGGCAGCGGCCTGGTGGATGGCTCAGGCAGCGAGTGTGTCCACTCATACTCACACTAAGTTCACACCCAGAGGGAGTAAGACCGGACAACAGGGAGCTGCTCCGTCTTCACTGTGAACACCTCTTTTCCATTGGCTTTGTTTTAGAATTAGGCAGACGGCCAGCCTTCGAACCCGCATCGCCTGGATCAGACTAACCGCCTGAGCTGGGAAGCTCTGCCACGTCCAGACCCTTGTTCTCTAGCCGCTCTCACCCCAAGAAGAGGCTGTGCTGCCTTCCAGCCAGCGGCCCAGCACAACTTGGAAATGGCTTTTCCTGCATTTTCTGGCAGGGAGTATGGAAAGAGTGTGTGTGTGTGTGTGTGTGTGTGTGAGATGATTTGCTTGGTTTTGGGTTGTGTTTTTATTATTATTATTATTATTATTATTATTCTATCTTTGAGCTTCTAGAATAACCATTCTGACTCTCTTTATTTGCTGGGTTCTAGAAGTCCTCTACAAATTGGTGCTGCAAGCCCTAGCTCCAACAAGCTTTTGTATTTTGTTGAGATATAACTGACATATGATATCATATCAGGTTCACTTGTACAACGTAACGATTTGATGTTTGTATACACTGCAAAATGATGGCCACAGGAAGTCTGCTCACCATCCTTCTCCATAAGAAGTCACTTTTTTAAAAACTTTATTTATTTATTTATTTATTTTAAATATATATATTTTTTATTGATATTTTACAGAGAGGGAGAGGGATAGAGAGCTAGAAACATCGATGAGAGAGAAACATCGATCAGCTGCCTCCTGCTGAGGATGTGCCCGCAACCAAGGTACATGCCCTTGACCGGAATCGAACCCGGGACCCTTCAGTCCGCAGGCCGACGCTCTATCCACTGAGCCAAACCGGTTTCGGCAACTTTTTTTTTTTTCTTGTGATGAGAACTTCTAAGGTTTACTCTCTTGGCACCTTTCAAATACGCACTACCGTGTTATTGACGACAGTCCCCATGCCAGACACTACTGCATCCCCATGACTCACTTATTTTATACCTGGAAGCCTGCACCTCTGGACCCCCTTCACCCATTTCGCCCACCCCCACCCTCTTTCGTTCTTCTGCCAGTGAGGTTCAAAGCAATGAAACAACTGGGGTATGTCCTGAGGGCGGCATTTGTCCTGTCAGGCTTAATTCTATAATTGTTCAGAGAAAGGGTGTGGCAAAGAGACACCAAAAAGAAAGTGTTTATAGCCTAAAAATGGGAAGTCAGGGGATGCAGTGTCATGCCGACTGGAGGTGGGGTTAGATGAGGATTCGCAGCTGCTCTGCTCCTTTGATGCAAGGGCTTAACTCACAGCAAGAGGAACTGAGGACCCATCAGAGGAAAAACGTCCTGAAGCTTCCAAGTCCTGGCAAAGTCTCACCAGCAGGGGTTGCCGGGTGCACCTCTAGATTTTGTTTTGTTTTGTTTTTAGTGTGATGTTGTTTTTGTAAATTTGTCTCCTTTTTGTTGTTATTCATTCTAAATTATAGACATTTTAGACTTGTTTTTTTCTTCATTACTCAAGTAACACATGTTTATTGTAGAAAGAAGTGGAAAATACTGATAAGCTATGAGAAAGAAATTATCTGTAATTTCACCACCCAGAGATAAGCTCTGTTATCATTTTGAGGCACGTGTTTTCAGACATTTTTCTCTGGAAGACTGGGTAAGTCAATGCTGGTCCAGTCATAAGATGTAGCGGCTAAAAAAAAAATGATACATATGTGCTACACCAGCATTGGGCCTTGGCCTCTGTGTTTTTCCAAAATTTGCTCCTTGGTTTCATCTCTGGCCTTGGCCTTGGCATGCGAAAGAGCTGAATACCAACTTTTCCACCATGTGGCAACCTTGAACTCATGTCTGTTCAGTGACTGTATGGTGCAACAGATTACCATCAATTTTACAATAATGTCTGTTACTTGAACAAGACATAATCGGATTTTGAGCTGATATCTAAATAGTCACCTAAAAATATACATAAACATTTTAAATGTAACCTGGAGGGACAATTCCTATATGTGTTTCATATATTAAAATTCTATCAGTTGGAGAATTTGTTGCAAGTATAAATATAAGTATATATAATAAGTCTAAATATGTATGAATATAAATATATATGAGTAAAATGCTATAATAATTAAGAATGGTTATAAGTTATTAATTTTATGTATTAAAGTGATTACTGGAATCTTTTAAAAGTTAAATAATTAAGGAAATAGTTGGCAAATATTAACACAATATTAATATAGAATAAACTAACCAAATATTAATAGAGAATGGATTAGCAAGATAACTTAGGAAGATCATGATCTCCTTTCTAAACCAAAGCATGCTTATAACACTTTAAATAATAAAATTGGGCAGAATGATATTCAGCAACTTAATTCTAGTTGGCCATAATTTTTTTAAGGAACATTTCTGTTTTGTAATTCTTCACCTTTTTTTTTTTTTTTGAGTTAACATTATTTATTTATTTGCTATTTATTTATTTATTTATTGTCTAAAGTTTTACATATGTCTCCTTTTTCCCCAATTGACCCCCCCCCCCAACCATTCCCACCCCAAGCAAGCCTCCACCGCCCCAATGTTTGTGTCCACTGGTTATGCTAATATGCATGCATACAAGTCTTTTGGTTGCTCTCTAACCCCTCCACCTCCCCTGCCATTTGTCTCTGGATCTATTTTTGTTCATCAAATTATGTTGATCATTATATCCCACATATGAGTGAGATCATGTGATATTTGTCTTTCTCCGACTGGCTTGCTTTGCTTAGTATAATGCTCTCCAATTCCATCCATGCTGTTGCAAATGGTAAAAGTTCCTTCTTTTTTATAGTGGCATAGTATTCCATTGTGTAGATGTACCATCGTTTTTTAATCCACTCATCTGCTGATGGGCACTTAGGTTGTTTCCAAATCTTAGCTATTGTAAATTGTGCTTCTGTGAACATAGGGGTGCATATATCCTTTCTGATTGGTGTTTCTGGTTTCTTGGCCTATAGTCCTAGAAGTGGGGTTACGGGGTCAAATGGGAGTTCCATTTTTAACTTTTTGAGGAAACTCTATACTGTCTTCCACAGTGGCTGCACCAGTCTGCATTCCCACCAGCAGTGAAGAAGGGTTCTTTTTCTCCACATCCTCGCCAGCACTTGTCGTTTGTTGATTTGTTGATGATAGCCATTCTGACAGGTGTGAGATGGTACCTCATTGTTGTTTTGATTTGCATCTCTCTGATGATGACTTTGAGCATGTTTTCATATGTCTTTCAGCCTTCTGTGTGTCCTTTTTCAAAAAGTGTCAACTTAGGTCCTTTGCCCATTTTTTGATTGGATCGTTTATCTTCCTTTTGTTAAGTTGTATGAGTTCTCTGTAAATTTTGGAGATTAAACCCTTATCTGAAATAGCATTGGCTATTCTCCCATGCAGTGGGCTTTCTTATTGTAAGGAAAATTTCTGTTTTGTAATGGTAAATGGGATGGTTTCTTTTGCTGTGCAGAAGCTTTTTATTTTGATGTAGTCCCGTTTGTTTATTTTCTTTTTAGTCTCCATTGCCCTAGGAGCTGTATCGGTAAAGATATTGCTACGACATATGTCTGCTATTTTGCTGCCTATGGAGTCTTGTAGGATTTTTATGGTTTCCCATCTTACATTTAAGTCCTTTAGCCATTTTGAGTTTGTTTTTGTATATGGTGTAAGTTGGTGATCTAGTTTCATTTTTTTGCATTTATCTGACCAAATTTCTCAGCACCATTTATTGAAGAGACTGTCTTGACTCCATTGTATGTTCTTGCCTCCTTTGTCAAATATTAATTGAGCATAATGGCTTGGGTTGATTTCTGGGTTCTCTGTTCTGTTCCATTGGTCTATATGTCTGTTCTTGTGCCAGTACCAGGCAGTTTTGAGAATCGTGGCCTGGTAATATAGCTTGATATCTGGTATTGTGATCCCTCCAACTTTGTTCTTCTTTCTCAGGATTGCTGTGGCTATTCGGGGTCTTTTTTTTATTCAGATGGATTTTTGGAGAGTTTGTTCTTGATATTTGAAATATGCCATTGGTATTTTAATGGTGATTGCATTGAATCTGTAGATTGCTTTGGGTAGTATAGACATTTTTAAGGATGTTGATTCTACCAATCCATGAGCATGGTATGGTCTTCTATTTGTTTATGTCTTCCTCTATCTCTTTTTTCAATGTCCTGGAGTTTTCCAAGTACAGGTCTTTTACCTCCTTAGTTAAGTTTATTCCTAGTGTCTTAATTTTTTTGGTTCAATGGTAAATGGGATTGTTTTTTTGTTGTTGTTGTTTGTTTCTCTTTCTGTGAGTTCATTATTGGTGAATAAAAAAGTCATAGATTTCTGGGTGTTAATTTTGTATCCTGCTACACTGCCGAATTCATTTATTAGGTCTAGTAGTTTTTTGATGGAGTCTTTGGGGTTTTCTATGTACAGTATCATGTCATCTGCGAATAAGGGCAGTTTTACTTATTCTTTTCCAATTTGGATGCCTTTTATTTCTTCTTCTTGTCTGATCACTATGGCTAGCACTTCCAGTACTATATCAAACAGGAGCAGTGGGCATCCCTGTCTTGTTTCCGTTCTTAGGGGAAATGAGTTTAGTTTGTGCCCATTGAATATGATGTCGGCTATAGGTTTGTCATATAAGGCTTTTATTATGTTGCGGTATGATCCCTCTATTCCCACTTAGCTGAGAGTTTTTTATCAAGAAAGGGTGTTGGATTTTGTCAAGTGCTTTTTCTGCATCGATTCTTCACTCTTTTTTAAAAAAGATGAATTAAAACTTTTGTGTAAACTCTGTCACCTTAAAATTTCACAAGGAGAAAAAGTTCCCAAATCATGAACCATAGCATCCACAATGAAACGTATTTTCCAGGCACAAGAAATATAAAGAGGCCCTAGCCGGTTTAGCTCAGTAGATAGAGCGTCAGCCTGAGGACTGAAGGGTCCCAGGTTTGATTCTGGTCAAGGGCATGTACCTTGGTTACGTACTCAATCCTTGGCCCTGGTGGGGGTGCATGCAGGAGGCAACCAATCTATGTTTCTCTCTCTCTGCCTCTCCCTCTCTCTTCCACTCTCTCTAAAAATCAATAGAAAAAAATATCCTTGGGTGAGGATTAACAAACAAAACAAAAAGAAAGAAGGAAAGAAAGAAATATTGAAAGTATAAAGCATAGAACAAGGTATTAGAGAAAAATGGATCCACATGACTAATCCAATTTTATAATTATAAACTTCCTAAGAATCCTCTAATAAAACAATTCTTTATAGTCTTTGAGCTTGTAGAAGCTATCATTTTAAATAAAAAGCTTGTTGAAATTATTACTATAGCTACCAGTCCTTTATCGCAAAGATAAAGAATTTTTGTGATTTGCTAATGTTATGAATCTTCAATAAAAAACTTCTAGAAAACACAGTGTTGTCCTGGCCCGGTAGCTCAGTTGGTTGGAGCTTCGTCCTGTACACCAAAGGGTATTGGATTTGATCCCTGGTCAGGGCACATATGGGAGGTAACGAATCAATGTTTCTCTCTCACGTATTTCTCTCTCTCTCTTTTTCTCTCTCTCTCATTCTCCCCCTTCCTCTCTCTTTCAAATTAATAAAAACATATCTTTGGGTGAGGATTAAAAATATATTTATTAAAGAATAAAAAAAAGTGTTGAAACTATTGCTTTAATTATATCCTGCTATGTACAAGTTGTTGGTAACATTCTTAAATGTGCCAGTTGAAAGTGTTCCTCTCTTTAGTATTGGAATGTGCAGAATAGTGGCTAAAAGAACTGTCTAGCAGTTGCCAACTCTGAGAAACTATTATGTTCCTAGAATATAATAACAAAATTTAAAATTTTGCCTGTTAAATATTAACTATGAAAATAATTGAAACATCCTACATAATAAAAGCCTACTATGCAAATTGTCCCCTTGAGCAGTCATTTGACTGGGAGACCGGGAGTTCGACAGCTCGCTATGATATGCGCTGACCACCAGGGAGAGGCGTGGAACATGGTGGGCGTACGCGGTGCTGGCAGTGGGCAGCAGTGGATGTGCTGCAGCGCTTCGATCACCGGCCAGGCCTAGGGACCGCACCTGTAAACAAATTTCGTGCACTGGGCCTCTAGTTTGCATATAATTTCAGATTTATTCTTATAGTCCAAAAATTCTTTTAACGATCATGATATTTGACCATAGCCTCTGCATATTTTCATCCTTGGCCATTTGCTATTTAGAATTGGAATCAGTGTCTCCTGAGCATATAAGTTATATGTTTGAGACAGAGAGATAGGTGTCTGTCAGTATGCTTTCAACTGCATGAAACAGATATCACTATCCAAATCACCTCTGAGAAGTGGAAAGGGGAGGAGCAAGTATTGGCTCATATACTTGAAGAATCTGAGGTCATGCAAAATAGTTGCTTCAGACAAGGCTTCACCAGGGCTCAAGGATATGAGGAGCACCTGGTTTCTGGCTCACCACTTCCCAGCTCTACTTTTAGCTGCATTAGCTCCATCCTCAGGTCTCTCTTTAGGATGCAAAGATGGCTGCCAACAGCGCCTGAAGCCACTTGCTTCTACATTCACAAACTTTAAGAAGCAAGGCAGTCTTTGTCCCTGTAGTTCCCAGCCAAAGGTTCAAGGTCATCCCTGCGAGATGTGATGCTTACATGGTATGTGCATCCCCACAACATCACCGTGGCCAGGAGGATACCACATGGTTATTTACTTGAATCAACCAGCTCCCTTGCGTGGAGGTGGGAAAAGGTCAGTGGGGAGTGATGGTTTCCCAGAGGAGTTATAAGATGCCATTACCAACAAGTAGGAAAAATTAATGTTGGCCAGCAATGGAGTCATGTTTTTCATTGTTAAATAAAATAGGATCATGAAATGATATATAGAGCATGATCCCAATTTTGATGTGTAGTTTTCAATACAAACGTCTTTCATTGCCTCATTGGTTTTATAATTGTTTGTACTATTTCACCATTAGAATCAATACTTGGACTAGCATAATCGTACATAAATTATTGTACATATGTAAGATGATCTTCTTTGAATAAATTCTTGAAAATTGAATTGTTTAGTTAAGAATATACACAAGTTAATGCTTTTAGACACCTTGCCAAATTGTCTTCCCTGAAAGTTCTAGTTCCAGCAGTAGTGTATAGCAATGCCAACTTCCCATAACCCACCTCTCCAACAGATAAAATCACTCACCAGTTCAACAGGCAAAAATCACATCTCATTGTTTAAATAGGTATCTCTTTGAGCACTACTAAGATGAAATAATTCTCACATAAGTTATCCACTGATATTTAATTTTGTATCTATTAATATTAGCTGTCTTTTGACACCCTGGCTCATTTCTCAATTGACTGCTTATACTGTATATTAAAAATAGTTAAACTTTTGTTTGTGATATGTTGTACATTTTTTTCTCATTTGTCAGGAGTAATCAGGATACAAGGGATGCACAGAGAAGGAGGCCAATAGTATTTTTCAAGCAAAGTTATTAATTTTTCCAAGTTAACATATAATTCGTAGCACCCAATATAATACATGTGCATAGCAGCTGCTCAAAAATTGTTGAACTAGTAAATATAAAGAAATCATATTGTCTTTCTAGCCAGACAGTGCTAAAGATTTCATTTGAAGTGAATATTGAGAAAGAAAAACTTAACTAATAATGTTACTTAAAAATGTGATTCAGTAAAATAACATTAAGACTCTTGTTCAAGGCTTAGGGTACATCTTTTTCCCCATGATTACCCCATGTTTATATACATGCAGAAGAGAAAGATAATGAAAAGAGAAAAAACGCTTAGGAATCAGTAATCGGAACAATGATTTCATTTTCTTGAGACCTGCAATATGTTCAACCATAGAATAATTATGCTCTTTTATAATCTATGTCACATACATTCACGTTTGTGAGCGCGCGCACACACACACACACACACACACACATACAAGTCCATAAACAGGCATTTCTTGACATTTAAAACAATTCCAGATTGGCTCAATTCCCATTAATCATATTAAAATGTCAAGAAAATTAAGTATTTAAGATGCAATATAGTCTTTCTTGAACTTGTTTACTTGTTCTTTAAAAAAAAGAGAGAGATGGCAGGGAGTAGCTGACTACTTCCTTTCAGCAGACAGTTTAATTATGTCTTCTTGCTTTCACTCAAGAAATATCTTTTACCATATGTAATAGATGGAGAGGCGGAGGATCCCAACCTCACATGAGAGATGGAACGGCCATGTGTGCTGTTTTCCTTTGAGGTTTAAAGTGCTGGGGCAAAGCCACTGACAGAGACTCTGAGAATCTCTCAACTCTGAGTCATCTTGGGGTGCCAGTAGCATTTGAAATGTTGTGCCAAAGAATTATTAGGAACCAAAACATTAAAATCACTCCCATGTGAGTGTGAAACTTAATCTTCTTGACTTTTAGAGGAAAGATGTTTCCTTTACATTCCACCATTTTCAATGCCCGTAATTGCACACTGGATCAAAAGACTGATGAGGAATGGAATTGGAAACCTGGAGATAATTTAAGAATAGCTTAGGTAACTAGACCCAGTCTTTGAAGAAGAACTCTATGGGGGAGGTCTTAAAGGATCTTAAGTCTTGACCACAATTCCTTGGACACCACCACAGAAAAAGAAAACACCATTTATGTTTACATGGCATCTGAAAATTCAGCTAGGCCAGCTTGAGTTGATTTTTACAGCCATTTTCACAAGTGATTTAAGTCGCTAATTAATTGGCAAATGTTCAATTCCCATCCAATCTAGTTGTCTGGGTCAAGAGAAATAGACCTGTCAACGCAGCCAGCAAAGGAAGAATTAGAGAATTCCTTTATTGCTCTGTGAGCCATATTCCTCTGCTATTGTGAACCAAATAACACACTTATCATGGTCAACTCAGAGTTTAAAAGTAGGCATACTTTCTACTTAATATGTGGCCTTATGTTAAATCTCATTTAAGACAAACTTCTGAAGTCCAAGGGTTTCTTCTAAAGATTTTAGAAAACAAAAGAAAGAAAGAAATGATGATAATGGTGGTGGTAAAGAGTGGGGAGGAGGAGAAAAACGAAGAAAGGAAGGAAGGAAGGAAGGAAGGGAGGGAGGGAGGGAGGGAGGGAGGGAAAGGAAGGAAGAAAATAGGAGCCATCTAAAGAATAAACCCCATATTAAAGAAAGTAAATGTATTTGTTTTCTCCAAATTCATTATTCTGTTATTCATTTATTCCACACAGTTTTATTAAGTGTCAATCACTGTTCTTGGCATTGGGGATGAAATGGTGATCAGAAAAACAAATACTTTCCTTGTCCTCATCGGAGCTTCTAGTCTAATGAAGGATATGGCCAATAATTAGATAATCTGACAAACAAATGCAAAATTCATCACCGGGTCAAGAGACAACACATGGAAGAAAAGAGATAGGAAAATCCAGGGAGGTCAGGGAAGGATGTTCTGAGAAGTGACACCTGAGGTGAGTTCTGAATGGGGAAGAGGACAGGCATGAACTAGGTAAGCAGGGGAGAGATCAGCATGTGCAGTGGCTGTGGGGTGGGAGGAAGCCAAGCGAGTGGGGATTAAAAGAAAGCCAGTGGTGCACTGGGAAATGGGGCGGGGCGCAGGACCGAGCTGGAGAGCCCGTGCTGAGGAGTTGTCTGTGCCTTAAGAGCAGTGGGAAGCCACTGGAAGGAGTTAAGCAGGAGGATGATCTGATCAGAATTACATTTTCACAACCATCCGTCTGGATGCAGTGTGGGGACTGGATGAGAGGGCACCCAGAGGGCAGTGGGGAAACCAGCTGGGATGTCAGGAGTAAGCTATTGCTGTTATCTGGCTGTGGTAGTTAGATCGGGACGGTACCAAGGGAGATGAATTGAAGGAAAACCCAGAAAGACTTGAATTAAGTTGGAATAAGGAAAAGGGCATATGGAATAAGCTTATGCGGTAAAGCTAGCTGCTTTGGGTGGTGGGAAGGAGGGTGAACACAACAGCAATACTTTATAAGGCCAAATACTGCTTCTGACTCAGGCAACGGGCATCCTAAATCTAAATAAGTCTAAATCCAGAATTGTGGCTAGTTAGGTCCCTCTAAGGCCTTACACTTGCCTGCAGAGCTAATCTAAGACAACACTAGGAGGAACGATGGAAAACCTGCTCCCACAGAAAGGCATGGAGATGATCACTTTCAACATAATGAAAAGAAATAACAAGCCAAAAATTATTATGTTTTCCTTTAAAGCCATCAAAGACTACCAGCCACACACACACACACACACACACACACACACACACACACACACACTAAATAACTAATTCCAGAGCTACATGCCCTTCAAAGAAGAGCATAAAGTAGTGGTTCTTTTCATACTTGGGACAAACTGCCTAGCTGAGGACAGGCGGGCGGAAGAGTAGGCCTGATAGAGAACGGAAGCGTTTGATAGGATGAAGAGAAATCAGCTGAACTTTTCACAATAGTGTGGGCTGGCATGGAACACTGGAACCTGGAGCAGTCCCAAACACAGAAATACACCGGTCAGAACAGCATTGCTCCCCAGTAGGCATTTTGCTGGGTCAGCAGCCGTTGGGGAGGAGCTGGGAGGGAAAGAGAGGTCTCCCAGGCCCTGGTGCTGCTCAGGGTTCCAGAGCCCTTCTGCAGACGAGTCTGGAGATGAAATCAAACGAATTAAAACTGCAACCAGCCTGGCCGGCGTGTGACTCAGTAGTGGAGTGTCAACCTATGAACCAGGAGGTCATGGTTCAATTCCCGATCGGGGCACATGCCCAGGATAGAGGCTCAATCCCCAGTGGGGGCATGCAGTAGGCAGCCTATCATGATTCTCTCTCATCATTGATGTTTCTATCTCTCTCTTCCTCTCCCTTCCTCTCTGAAATCAATATAAATATATATATTGATTTATATGGACTTTAAAATGCAAAGGAAAAGTGCAAAGAAGTAATATAAAATTAAGCAAACTATCAAAGTTTTACTTTAAAAAAACAACCAGATACACATAAAGCAGGATTGTTCTAGAGAGAAATTTGTATGCAACCTGAGAGATTCCCCTTCTAGCAATCTAGGTTTACTGCCAGGGCTAGCCCCAGCGAAATTTCTTAACACATTTATGTTCAGAAATTCAAACCTACTAATTTCAGTGTTTACTCCCAAAGATAAAGAGAGACAGTTTGATGGGAAAAGCTGGACTCTGGAGCCAGGCAACCCTAAATTCAAAGCCAGTCTGTGCCTAAGCTGCTGTGTGACCTGAGCTGCCAGCCTGACCTCTCTGAGCCTTGATTTCATCAGTACAATGGCGAAAAGATTGCTTTGTACATTAAAGAAGGTAACATATGGGAAGCATGGCATGTAGGCAACTCTCATAATTAGTTGCTGTAATTATTACTCATGGAGAGGAGAGAGCCTGAGAGGAGGTGGTAGACTAGGGAGGAGCTGAAGTTGTCAGGAGGGAGGTGTTTGTTTTGCTGAGCAACTGACCCGTGGCACCTGTGCTGAGTGTCTGAATCCCAGAGGCATTTTTGTATTAATGGGACCACCACATCCTCCCTCACTGGATGGCTCCAGAAGTCTGATTCTAGCTCGGCCCCTTAACACCCACAAAACAAACGAACAGGCAAACTAAACAGGGCTCAGAATGGCTGCCTGGGTTTTCCACAATCTGGATGGGGCTCAACAGATACTGTAGTTTTTAAGGATAACAGGGACTGGAGCACCAGATCACTTCCAATCCCATTCTTCCGGAAGAACATAATCACAGGAGCCATTGACTGACTGTTTCAGACCAATTTTCTGAAACATCGTTAGTCCCTCAGGGTTTTCCCATGTCAAGATCTCATTTGTACAGTCTAAGTTCTCTGTTCTCTGTGGAATGAGGCACGTCTACTTTTTCTGTTTGCTTATGAAATGTGTAGATAACCCCATTAGACACGATGTATAATAGGATTTCTCTGCCTTGATGCTGTGCTTACCATATCACCTCAGTGTATCTCAGAATTGCAAGGGATCTCTTTGGAGATGAGAAAACCCTCTCACCTACCTGCTTTATACTCTACCTACCGAGGTCTATGGTTAGCCCTATCATTTCCATTGTCTTGAACTTCATTATCTTGCAAGGTCCCTACATGCTGTAATTGGAAAGCTTTTTTCTTATGAGGAAATAAAATCTGTCCTTCAAATCACCCCTCAGGATTCCTTATCCATCCTCAGAAGAAAACCAGGATTAGCACACTTCTGCCTCATATGGGAGGTCTTCTCACTTTCCCAGTGGCCAGCAATTGACCTGCCCACACCATCAAACTAGGATGTTCCTTCTTGTTCTCTACGTACACCCTTGCTGTTTCCTTTAAAGTGCTCACTGCAAGGTGCAATTGTTTTTTGTGTGTATACTTTACAAGAAAACGTTAAGAGCGGCCACATTGAGCTGTTTTATGATTGTTATGATTGTTCCCCCAGCATCTGGCATATTGTGGGCACTCAATAGACAACGGACAAATGAGTGCATGTCTTCGGCTATTTTAAATAGCTCATATTCTCTCCTTAGCCTTCTATAAGCTGACCATATGTCTTTAGTCCTCCTGAGAGTTTTCAAATTGTAAAGCTCAGAGAGCAAGGAGATAACCCAGCTCTGTGAATGAGGCTGGCAGAAAGAGACAGGAACTGGAGCGGTCGCGGGACTGGCCAGATAAACGCTTTACTCAAAGACAATCAAATTCCCCCCAAAAATTTAAGCACTAAGATTGCTGAGCATAATGTTTGTGGCTGGATTGGTCTGCAGGCCATCATTTTCCAAGCCCTCTCTCAACGCTTCTTCCTTAGTTTCCAGATCCCTCATCTCCTTCCCCTGGAAATATTCCAGGTGTTACTGTCTCTCTGAAAGTTTGCTTCACTGACTCAGGAGTCACAGTGCTCAGGCCCCAGGGCACATGGACTGCTACCTTCTGTGGTCTGGCTGGTATGTGGCTGTCCACGCAGCCCAGCAGGCCTGAGGTCTCCCAGCAGATGTCCCACATTGTTGGCTCCCATTAAGTTTACAGTCAATATGTCTTCTTTTTACCATGAGCTGCTGACAAGCCACTTAATGATAATAATATTTATCAAACAGCCTAAACAAAGATCCCTGGCCTTGGAAAATTCCAGACAATACATTTCTCAATGACGTTTTCCTTCAGCACAAGTCTTGAGGAAAAGAATAGGATCCCAAATTGCCCTGATCTCCCACAGACAGACGAGGCCCAAGCAATCCATCCAATCAAAAAGGAATAATCCAGTCAGTGACTCTTCCTGACCAAGATAAGTAAACTAGACCAGGAGTTCCCAACCTGGTCTAGAGTCATCTCTAGCCTCAGCCCTGGAAATTCTGACTAAGTCTGGAGCACTAGGAATTTGTACTGTCAACAAGTTCCCTACATGATGTGGCACATCCAAGGACTCCAATGTGAGAGCCACTGTCTAGACTAGCAGCATCACCAACACGTGCAAATTCTCAAAACTCCAAAAACAAAGCCATCAAAATGACAGATGCATCCTAAAATTTGAAAGCTACTGATCTAGATCAGGGTTGACATACTTTTTACGTACTAAAGAGCCAGATAGCAAATATTTTAGGCTTTATGGGCCAAGAGACAAAGTTGAGGATACTGTGCCCACACTTATATATATATATAAGTATTTAAAATGCAGCCATTTATTGTGGGTTAGAGAAGATATGTTGATGCCCTGACCTCTAGGACCTCTGACTGTGGCCTTGTTTGGAAATAGAGCCTTCATAGAGGTAATCAAGTTAAGATGAGGTCATTGGGGTGGGCCCTAGTCCAATGTGGCTGGTGTCTTTATAAAAAGGGGAAATTTGGACACAGAGAAACAGATAGAGGAAAGACAATGTGAGAATCAGGAACAAGCCTGAGGCTACCATAAGCTGGGAGCAAGGCATAGAAAAGATCTCCCTCACAGCTCTCAGGAGAAACCAACCCCGTTGACACCTTGATTTTGGACTTGGCCTCCATACGGTGAGACAATAAATCTGATCTTTAAGCCACTCTATTTGTAATACTTTATTATGGCAGCCCTAGAAAACTAACACATCATTTAAAGTGTAAAAACATTTCTCAGCTCAAGGGCCATACAAACACAGGCAGGTAGATACCATGGGTTGTGTCTAAACTGTGCCCAACTGTATCCTGCCTATCAACCCATTGTTCATACTCTCCTAGTAAACTGAGTTTGAGGTCCCCAAGTCCTACTCAGATATCACCTCTTCAGAGAGGTTTTCCTAACTTCTGTGTAATGTTGAGCCAGTACATCGGGGGTCATGCCATCCTTGCCCATTGCTATATCCTTACAACCTGACACATATATAACTTTCAATAATTAATTATTCAATGAATGAGTGAATTCAAGACAGATAAGCAGAAGCTCTTTCAGCTAGAAGAGACTGCAGATGTCATTAATCACAGTCCTCCAGTTTTCAGAGAGGCAACTTAAATCCAGAGTGTCAATGATTGCCCAAATTGACACTGAGGAAAACCCAGGATTAAAATCCACTTGTCTAGACTCCCAAACTTAGAGCCCTTTCATCTACCTCTTAAACATACCCAAGCCTATCCTCAAACGCTGGTACTTTAGACACAACACACTATCCACATTTTTACGCAAGAGGTCTGCAAATAGGAAGGGAGGTGTTAGGAACTAGGGGTGGTTAGCACCTGCCCATAAGGTAGCCACATGCAGGTCCAGCAGGAGGTGCAGTAGAACATTTATGAAGAAAATTGTGGTCAACATTTACCAGGGCTACCTAGCTCTATGTCTTTTTGTTATCACACCTGATTTCATTTGGGGAAATCAGCTCTTTCCTATAGTGTGTAGCCTTGGCAGGAGGTAATTCTCAGAGCCCACTTCCCAAGTACAAAGAGAAAGACCAATCTGAACAATACCTGCCCGGGGGTACAGTCAGGGGCCTAAGCTCACTCAGTAAGACACTGTCTCCAAGAATGTATAACTCCCAAATGACACAGGACACAGTATACAAGTGGGCAAAAGTAGGTTTACACTTTTTCCTATGAAAAATAATCTATACTAATAAAAGAGAAAGATGCAAATTGACCATACCTCCATGATGTCCACCAGCCAATCAGGAGTGAGTATGCAAATTAACCCAACAAAAAAAATGGTTAATTTGCATACGCAGCAAAGACTAAAGGCTCCAGCCTGAGGGAAGATTGAAGACTGAAGACTGAAGAGGCTTGGTTTCTCCGCTGTGGCCAGAGTGAAGGCCTGGGTCCCGGGTGCCAGAGGAAAACCAGTGCCGGCAGCCAGGGGAAGGAAGGCCTATTTCACGAATTTTCGTGCAACGGGCCTCTAGTATAATAATTAATAAATAATAACACAAGAATAAACTCTGGCATACTCACAACTGTAAACCTTCTTCTGCTATTAGTTACTGATTGCTATGTAGCAAATGCTTACATACAGCATCTTAAAACAACACTCATTGATCTGCTTATAGGTCTATATGAGGTCAGAATCCTGGGATGTTGTGGCTAGGTTATTTGCTCCATCAATGTCTGTGATGGTTAATGTTATGTGTCAACTTGACTGGTCTATGGCAGTGGTTGGCAAACTCATTAGTCAACAGAGCCAAATATCAACAGGACAACAATTGAAATTTCTTTTGAGAGCCAAATTTTTTAAACTTAAACTTCTTCTAATGCCACTTCTTCAAAATAGACTCACCCAGGCTGTGGTATTTTGTGGAAGAGCCACACTCAAGGGGCCAAAGAGCCGCATGTGGCTCGAGAGCTGCAGTTTGCCGACCACTGGTCTAAGGGATGCCAAGATAGATGGTAAAACATTATTTCTGGGTGTGCCCATGAGGGTGTTTCTGGAAGAGACTAGCATTTGCATCAGTAGACTGAGTAGAGAAGATGGCCCTCACCAATATGAGTAGGCATCATCCAATGGAGGGCCTTTGTAGAATAAAAAGGTGGAGGAAGGGTGCTGTCTACTTGAGCTGGGACATTCATCTTCTCCCACCTTTGGACCAGGCCTTCAGGCTTGGACTAGGACTTACACTACTGGCCTCCCAATTCTCAGGCCTTCAGACTCAGACTTAATTATACCATTGGCTTTCCTGGTTATGCAGCTTGCTGATGGCAGATCATGGAACTTCTCAGCCTTATAATCATATAAACCAATTCTATAATGAATCTATATCTATATCTTTAATCTATATCTTCTATTGGTGCTACTTCTCTGGAGAACCTTGACTAATACAGAACCTACAAGATAAAAGATGATGGCCAGCTGTGGTCTCATCTGACATGCCTCTTCCAGGCTCATTCTTTTATTTTTTTATTGATTTCAGAGAGGAAGGGAGAGAGATAGAAACATCAAGAATGAGAGAATTATTGATCAGCTGCCTCCTGAACATCCCCTGGTGGGCTCAAGCTCAAAAACCAGGCATGTGCCCTGACCAGGAATCAAATCATGACCTCGTTCATAGGTCGACACTCAACCACTGAGCCACACCTGCCATTGTAAGACTTTCTTGTTTCCTTTTGGGCTCTGTTAGCTGGAGGTCACTCTTCGCTCCTTGCCGTCATTCTGTGGTCCTGGCATATGGCCCCCTACTTATTGAAAACCTGCAACAGCACACATCATCCTTCTGATGCTTCGAATCTCTCTGACTTCCCCTTCTGCCTTCCTCTTCTGCTTTAAAGGGCTCATATAATTAAATCAGGCCCATTTTTATTATCTCCATATTTTAAGGTCAACTGACTTTGGACTCCATACCTGCAAAATCTTTTCACACCAATATGTAGATTAGTGATCTATTGAATAACCAGGGGATAGGAATCTTGGGACATCCATAGAATTTTGCCTACAATAGGCAGGGAATCCCCGGAAGTCATCTTCATTGCAGAAGCAGCAGTGGTGGTAACATCCCAGCTACACGGTTTTTGCTAAGAGATAGAGACAGTTGCTGAGTTTCCCACATCCTGTTTCCTGGGTCTCTGCTGTGTTTCCCACTTTCCGCTTCTTGGTTCCTATCATTCCCAAGGTTGGTCTCCCAGCTGCTCACCAAATCTGATGACTCCTAATATAAATAAAGAAATCTCCATTTGCTTGACATTAGGCAAAGCCTGCTTCTGTTGCTTGCCATCAAGAAACCTGATTGTCTCAAGCTCAAATAAGTATGCAGCAATCCACCACAAAACAGAGGTTCTTAAAAAAGGAAGAGTGTGGTCGAGTAGGAAAGATCACAGGTACATGGAGAGCTTTGTCAATCCATCCCCGCCCCCCCCCCCCCAACACACACCCCACCCCCGCCAATGCCTCCAAATCAGACATGCTGAAATATTGGAGTTCTACTAAACTGTAGGAAATCAACCATTGTTTTATTTAAACAAAGGTAGTCAGGGTCTATATGGCAAAAATAAACTAACTGGTCAACTTAAACCTTTGTTTAATTCTTTTCTTTATTTGAAAAGAATGGATTAGACAGAAGCTGAAGTTAAACAAACTAACACTAGTTGAAAAGTGAAAAATCTGTTAAAAAATCCTTTGACCTCATATAGTTGTTATACTATATTTAACTTTGTGTTTTACTAAACCAAACAAATTCTTCCCACAGACTCAGCTGGACTACACATGCCTCAAGGTTTGGATTTTGCACCTGAGCTTGTGTGCAAGGTCACTTTCAGTACAGAAGCTGACATGGACAGGGTTTTGGGTTGGCATCAATGGAAGCATATAAGGATCAACATATCCCTTTCTAATCCATACTTTCCTCCCAGAGACTCCTTTGCTCTATGGGATGAAAAGACTTGGTCATCTAATTTATCTACTCCCAAGAGCTCAATCTATTACCTTCCAACCCAGGTTTTTCTGACGCTAGATAAGTCAAAGGAATGTCACTGCTTCAGGGAGATGGCATGATTTGCCTAGATAAGAGTGGCCAACCAGTCCCAACTGCACAAGGAGAAAAACAAAAACCCAAACACAAAGCAGCCCGCTCTCCCCCAAGCCTTGATTTTGTTTACAGAGGGCAACCTTTATGTGGAAAAATGTGTTCGCGCCAGCCTCCCTGAGCAGCTCTGAGGCGGCTCTTCCCTCCTTTGTTGAACTTAGCTTGGAAAAAGCACCGCGCAGTGAGGAATGGTTGGCACCCGCAGAACGTGCTGTGTCTTTCCACAGTCTACTCCAGCATAAACAGACTACACGTATTAGTCAGTGAAGAGTCAGGAACTACCCTGCTTGGGGAAGACAAAGGCCACAGCCAGGGAAATTGGGAAACAGACCAAGTGCACACTCTGTGCCGGTCTGCTGCCTCTCCCGCCTTTTATGTCCCAGAACTCACTTTCCGCTGCATGGCTTCGGGCACCCTGGAATATGGTGTCTGGCCTTTTGCTCCAGGATGCGGTGCTCAGTACCTCTTCCTTGGTTTTCAGGAGCAGACAGGGAAAAGCAAAGGAGGCATTTCCTATTCTGAGCTCTTGATTAGTGAATGCAAAGGACATTTGAGCAGTACAGAGATCTGGACTCTGGAGCCTGATGGCCTGATTTCTACTCTAACTCCATCACTATATTTGTCAGGGAAAGTGCTATAATTAACAAACACAAACCCCCAAATCTCAGAGACTGAACATAACACAAATGTACTGATCCTCAGGTCACTGTGCAGTGTGCTTGTAGCCAAGAGACTCTGCTCCATGCTGTCATTCAGGGATTCAGGCTCCTTCCATCTCATGGCCCTACCATCACCCAGGGCCTTGAAGTCAGTAGTCAGGGAAGAGTGATCATTGTCTGGAAGTGTGTGATCATTGTCTCACCCACCAGCACTCCATTACACATTCTCACCTATCTGCAAGGGAGGCTGGGAAATGTAGTCTAGTTGCATGACCAGAGGGAAGAGGAAAATGATTTGGTGAACAACTACCTACTCTCTGCCATAGCTTCTTACTTATGAAAGTGCCTGTGTTTTAGCTTCTTTCCCTGTTAAGTGGGTGTATTAGTCGGGGTCCTCCAGAAAAACAGAACGTGTGTGTGTATAAGAAAGAGATGTGGAGGAGAGTACTCTGCTTTATTCAAAGTCTACTGATTTAAATGTTCATCTCCTTCTAAAACATACCTTTCACAGCAACATCTAGACTACTGTGTAACCAAATATCTAGGTACCATAGCCCAGCCAGTTTAATACTTAAAATTAATCATTACAATGGTTATAATAAATTAGTTTCATAAAGCACCCAGGACCATGCCTGGCACCTAGCAAGCTCTCTGTAACTATTACTTCACTGTCACATACTATTCATTACTTTACCGTCACATAATATTCATTAAGGCCTGAACACAGCCCCATAGCTCCACCACCACCTCAGCATCTTTCCCCAGCTACCCCATCGAAATATCTAGGGAGTGATGGACCTTAAAGGGGCTTATTTTTCTTTATTTTTTCCCCAAAGCATTTTCCTATCTACTATCTCACTCAATCCTCCACTCAAACCTATGAAGTGGGCAGGACAAAATTATTCCTACTGTCCTTGTTTTAGAGCTGAGGTTCAGAGAGGTGGCTGCCCCCTGCCACCCTCAAGCTTCCTAATCTGTGCTCTGTTCATGTTCCTGATTCTGTTCTAAGAGGCACCCCTGCCCTATGCAGGAGATGGCTTTCTTAATGCCTGATCTAAAATTTAGCATCCTACATTACACTCCCATAGAAGTAATAGTAGCAAGTGTGGAGTAGGACTTATTGAAATACTTCTAGTAATACTATTCTTTAGATTCTCCATGAATTAAATAGATTTTTATAGCTAGATCTTGGGCAACCTAGTTCACCATTTAAAACATTTAAACTACGATTTCCATGGGAAAACAAGCCCCACGATTCAAGAAATAAACATGAAGGAACTTTTGGAACACGACTCTGTTTATAAGAGGGGATTTCCTGCGTGAGAGCTGACACCAGAACTGGCTTCAGGCACAGCTGGGAGGCAGTTAGAGTTTGTCTTTGGTCTCCTTCCCATTCCCTGTGTTCCGGGGCTCGGCCTTCTGCAGCCGATCTGTTTTCTTCATCATCACTTATACTTTAAAAAGGACAGAAGCAGAGCCAGAAGCCTGGATATCTGATGTGGCTTCATCCTAACCGATGGTGTGGCCTCAGATGCGTCTTTTTACTCTGGTTTCCCTGACCAGAGCAAGGGGGTTAGATAAATTCAGATAGGTTGACTCGCAGCTACACAGTTTCTCTGTCTGCATTATGTCACCTCTCCATGGGGTCAGCTGCCTGACAACTGAGATGAGACTCACATAGCTTGGCACCCTCTCATCGATGAAGTGGTTCTAAAGGCTCAAAGAGGGATGATAATGACCCCAAAGACGTCGACACATACAGGAATTCATTGTGAATGGTGGGAGTTCAAGCATAGAGCCTCTCCACGGAAGAAATCTTCGGGGGCAACGGAGCCTAGCCATTGACACTGAAATCCTGACAACTGGGAAAGAGCACATTCTCCACCCTCACACTAGCCGGGTCTTGGATAACGTGCCTAGCCACCCATGACGAGAGCGAGAATGTCCATGCAGCCTGGAATGATCCGGGTAACTGGAGCCATGTGGAGTTCAATTGGAGAGAGTCATTCAATCGCAGACATTGCCCCTCAAAACCCAAATGCCTTAGAGGGCAAATTATTTCAGCTGCCTGAGCTCCTGCTCTTTACAATACACTTGGTGCACAGCCTCCTGCCCGCTGAGAAGCACGATCCCCTCTCCCCAAGGGCACTGGTGACCCCCGCAGAACTTTTTCTCTCTGACCTGCGTGCTGGCCAATCACGCTCTTCTGAAACCAGATACTCTGAGGCCAGACCTGAGCAGAGCCAAAGAGACCGCCCCAGCTCACTAATCCAATGAAAGGATAGCTTTACACAGGGCACATAGTGTTCCACTCAGCCCATAATGCCTGCATGTGTCTGGGGGCGGCACTGCTGTGAAATACCCAAGACAAATCTAAGCCTGCTGAGCGGTCCGCCCACTCTGTCAACCCTGAGCCAAACAAGTCAGACAATGTCGCATCACACAGGCCTCACTGTGCTGAGACCTAGGGTTTGGCCAGTTTCTGTAATTCACTTAATACGTGACCTTGGACAAGTCACTTAAAGTCTGTGGGACCTTCTGGCTTTAGATTCTGTCAATAGGATCACATACTATCACGGAGTCATGACATTCTCACTTTTACTATTTTCTCTCCAAAAGAATAAAGTTACAGAACAAGAGAAAACAAACACCGGTTACCTTGGAGTGCCATGTAATCTTTCGATGCTCCCACTCACCTAGTGAGGCAAGTATGAGTGTCCTCATTTTATAGATGAGGAAAGGTTTCAGTGGGTACAGTGACTGCTACAGACTTAACCATGTCCCCCACAAAATGCATAAGTTGAAGCCCTAACCCCCAAGGTGGCTGTATTTGGAGATAGGGTCTTTAGGAGGTAATTAAGATTAAATGAGGTCATAAGAGTAAGGTCCCAATCCAGCCTTGGGCAAACTACAGCCCGCGGGCCAGATCCGGCTGTTCTATCCGGTTCTCTTGCTCTCCCCTCCGCTCCTTTACTTTGAATTTATATTAGTTCACACAAACACTCCATCCATGCTTTTGTTCCGGCCCTCCGGTCCAGTTTAAGAACCCATTGTGGCCCTCGAGTCAAAAAGTTTGCCCACCCCTGTCCTAATCCCATAAGATCTATGACCTTATAAGAAGAGGAAGAGAACTGCCTCCCCCTACACACAGGTGAACAGAAGTGTCAGACCAGAGAAGCCCCATTTCCCAAGATCTTCGACACTATGACCAGCCTGACGGAATCATCTTCAACGTCTGAAGAGAGATGACCAGGTTTTGAATGCATTCTTCCCTGTGGAGGGAGGACAACCAATCCCCATCAGTAAACAGGTGACAATGGAGGCTCAGAAATCCTGCATACGTCTCCAGGCAGCAAGAGACCAACCACCCAACCTCCAGTGGGGAAGGAACTTGGAAAGCCCAGGTGAAATGAGCCTGCTTCAAGCTCTTCTGGTCGTTCCCAACAGAAAGAAATACATTTTGCAACGAAACCCAGTACACACATGCATCAAATCTAATTGTCACTGATTTCAAGATAGCATTATTTTACCACCGAGAAAGAAAAAAAAAGTGCTGTCTATAATAAAATTCATCTTGATTTCAGAGATTTATAATGAAACTAGAGGCCTGTTGCACGAAGATTCGACACTATGACCAGCCTGACTGAATCATCTTCAACGTCTAGAGTAGTAAATATCAAAGTGGATTCACACAATAAAAGCTTTCCAAGTTCCTTCCCCACTGGAGGTTGGGTGGTTGGTCTCTTGCTGCCTGGAGACGTATGCAGGATTTCTGAGCCTCCAGTGTCACCTGTTCACTGATGGGGAATGGTTGTCCTCCCTCCACAGGGAAGTATGCATTCAAAACCTGGTCATCTCTCTTCAGATGTTGAAGATGATTCAGTCAGGCTGGTCATAGTGTTGAATCTTCGTGCAAGGCCTTCCTTCCCCTGGCTGCCGGCACCGGTTTTCCTCTGGCACCCGGGACCCAGGCCTTCGCTCCGGCCGCAGCGGAGAAGCCAAGCCTCTTCAGTCTTCAGTATTCAGTCTTCAGTCGTCTTCAGTCTTCGGTCTTCAGTCTTCGGTCTTCAGTCTTCAGTCTTCACTCTGTGTGCCTATGTATGCAAATTAACCTGTCATCTTTGTTGGATTAATTTGCATACTCACTCCTGATTGGTTTGTGGGTGTTGCGGAGGTGTGGTCAATTTGCATATTTCTCCTTTTTAGTGTAGATAATGGGGGAAATGTACATCTTAGATGGGATGATATGTCTTGAATGGAATATAGAGAAAATTTCAAGCAATAATACTAACTTTTATTGTGTGAATCCACTTTGATATTTACTACTCTAGTCTATTTAATATCATTTCTCCCCCCGCCCCAAACCATGGGTAAATTGATGTCAAATCCCTTAATGTGTTGCAACTTAGAATTTGAAAAACACTGGATTAGAATGAAGGTGTAGGACTCCTAGATAATTTTATTGAGAACTCCGAAGAGGTTAAATGAATCTACTGGTAGGATGACAGAGTCCAAGTGGTAACTGCTGTTCAGTGTATCAGTACATATCTCTGGGCCAAATCACCTGGAACCTGCAGGCAGACCAGCATGCAGACGTGGCTATGGGAATAATTTCAGACACTAATGCTATGGATGTTAACTGCTGTGACTTAGCCATGAGACCTGTCAGCCAGGGCATTTCTGAGTGCTGATTCCTACATGCCTCCTGTATGTTGTAAGGTGTGTGTCCAAAATTAGAGTGATTGAAGCACCTAAAAAATGCCATCATCCTGCTCTATAATACCCCTGCCTAGGATGTTAGTCTATTTATATATCTGGATTAAGAGGGAAAATACTCTAACTTCTGTATTACAGGTATCTACAAATCTAGATGCAATGGCCAATCAGAATGCTACTTTAGTGCCACAGTTTTGCTTTGATCTTGGAGTCAAATCTGTTCTGTTCCCATGAGAAATCAGATGAGGGGTTCTTTGGTTGCTCACTTCTTGAGCTCTTTGCTATGCACTGAGCATCACTAGAGGCAGAGGTGCATTGAGCCTCACAGATCACTGAACAACTTGCACTTGGAATTACAGGCGAGTTGAACATCTACCAAGAGAGCGGTAGCATGGAACAGACTGATGAGTTCCTTTATTTTGTGAATCACAGAGAATGAGGACTAGTCAAGAATTATCCGCTGAAACATAGAAATGGAAAATGTTTGCCTTTCTAAAGGATTTCCACGAGTGGGCTCTCCACTCGATACATATGGGGGAAAAACATAAATGGAACTTCTGTGAGCTGAACAAAGTTTACCTCTTATTTTTTCAATTTAGAAAATAATACCTTGGGGAGGAACATTTAAACATTTCCCCTGGGACAAAAGTATCAAAGGGGGTCAAAGAGCAAGTCAAGTGTGACCCAAGAAACCCAAACCAGAGGGTTAAAACTTAGGGCTTCATAAGCAGATAATTAGAGCCTTTACTGATCTCAAAAAATGTCTTTCCTGTCCCTGACACATCAGGACTATTGCTACTCTCTGCTGGAAGCTAAGATCTTCTGAATGTTTGGAGCCACAGCAAAGGACGAGCAGGGACCGCCATTCAGGTTGTTTGCTGCACAACAGCACCCAGGCAAGAGGAGACTGGAGGCTGAGATCCAGCTCACACTCCTCTTGTCCGATGTGCATCCTGGAAGAGGGTTGCTTCTGCCTGCAGAGAGAGGTCTCGTTCCACATTTGCAGTAAGGCGCTCCACATGTTAGTGGAAGGCCCAGTAAATGGGGAAAGAAGGGGTGAGTCATTAGCTCTATCATATCTAAGACAAATTCCAAATCACTCGCAATTCTTCCTAAGTATCACCCAGCTCTATGGAATAAATGTGTGTTTTAATCCAGAAATCTGAGCCTTAGTCCAGTGCTACATGTACTTATGATATATTTGAAATGTATTTATAAAACTCTCTTAGGGCCTACTTATTAGAAATTTGGTTAAAAAAAAATCCCTATGCAATCTGTGGATGAAAGCTGAGGAAGAAGGGAATAAATGGAGGGGGGAGGTATCAGAATTGAGCCCCTGAAACATAATAGTTTTCTCATATGCTAAAATATGTGTAAATCAGAATTGCAGTCATTAAAACAGACTATACTTTGGTATGTTCCCCATAATCCCTAAAATTTTAGATGAAACAGACATTTCTTCTATCTGGAAAACCTACTGGTTTCCATCACAAACCCAGCAGATTAGTTCTCTTGTTAATTAACCACTCAGCACAAAAAGCAGGCAGCAGAATTTAGCACTTGGTGTAGGCATAACTTCAAAGCCAGGCCATCTACCAAGAAGCATCAAAATGAAAACTACATGTTGCAACTTCTTGCTCCAGCTCCAGCCCAGCTTCCAGTATGTTCTCCCATTGCTTTTTCATGGGATCTTACAGACCAGTCCAACGAGCACACCTGCTATTTAATAAACCCACGCTGGGCCTGGCTCATGCTCCTTTCCCGGTGGAATACCCACTCCCCTAATCACCTTTCGAGACTCTGCTAATAACCAAGCCTCCTTCTCCCTTCTCCTTGAAACCTCCCCTCGTTCCCACAATTGCACCCTAACTTCCAATCCATTCACTCTCAGAACATACTTAGCTCTGTCCCACCTTAAGACCTTCATGCAGGTTCTCCAGTCTGACCGCCACCCACATAACCCATGGCCAACATCTCTTCATCCTCTAAGTCCCCCATGTTCAGATGCCCCCCAAGAGGCCACTCCTGCCACTCTTTTCTTTTTCCCAGGTATTTCCTTCATAATTCCTATCACAACTTGTAAAAATCCATTTCTTTGTTTACTTGTTACTTGTTGGTCACACCTACTAGACTTTAATCTCCACGGAGGCCAAGCACCTCATCTGCTTTATTTCCCTAGCCCACTGCCTGGTGCAGAGTATGTGGGCACTCAAAAAATATTTGTTAAATAAATAAATAAATAAATAAACAAATCCCATAGCATTTACTTTTTACCTCTTTTATGTAGGGCAACCATATAATTTACCATCCAAACCAGGACACTTTTTTTTTTTATCCTCACCTGAGGAATGAGGATATTTTTTCCCATTGATTTTTAGAGAGACTGGAAGGGAGGGGTTGGAGAGAGAGATAGAAACACATAAATTGGTTATCTCCCACATGCACCCTGTCTGGCGGCAGGGATCAAACCTGCAACCCAGGTATGTGCCCTTGACCGGGAATCAAACCTGCAACCCTCTAGTGCGCAGGCTGATGCTCTAACCACTGAGAAATGCTGGCCAGGGCCTACCCAGGACACTTTTGAGGGTGAGCTGGATGCTAATTACTAATCATGTTGAGATAAAACAGGCATAAACCAGAACATATGGTCATCATACCCCACATCTCCTCCTAAATGTCCCATCTTTACCAACTAAGTTCACACGATTCACAATATCTTTCGATGCCACTTGCTAAACCATTTTCCTTTTGTGAAGACCAGAATCCTTCTGTTCAGGATCAAATACCGACTTGATGTTTCCATAGAACAGTTTCATCTGTGTCATTAACATGGGCTCAGTGGGGCTGAGCATTTTTCCTGTAGCCCGGCCTTGAGCGTGTCTTCATTGATAACCATGGCCTTGCTCAAGGAGCCCAAGGGAAAGGTTGCTTCATTTCAAGGGCAGCTAGTGCCACCTTGGATATCCAATCCAAGTTTATGTCAGGACTGGCAGCATAGTGCCTCAGTCAATGGGGCAAGCAGATGGTAACTCTGCAATGGGGCAAGCAGATGATAACTTCCAGCCTTGTAGAAAGGGAAGGAGGAGGGCAGAGAGAAGACCCAAGCTGAAGGAAGAGCCTTCTCTACTCAGAACCTTCTAGACATAACTGGCAATAGCCAGAGTCTCCCAAAGAGGAGGGATGAAGAGAGAAGGTCATGAGGGTTTGAGATTAAATACTTCTGGGATGGGTAGCTGGGTCTGCTGCTTTTCGGCTGTGTGACTCACCTATCTATAGAATAGATATCATCCGACTTAACCCTGGTACGAATGAGAAGGTCAGCAAAGCACCTAGCATGATACTTGACACATAGTAAGTACTCAGTAAGTGTTGCTATAAAAATAATAATCATTATTGTTTAATAAATGATGTCACTATTATAAAACTAGAATTTTACCATAACATAGCAGTCAAGAACTCCAGAGCCCTGAGTTCAAGTTCTACCAGCGCCACGTTACACCCTGTGGCCTTGGGGAAGATGTTTAACTTATATAGACCTCAAAATATCTGTTAATTGAAGATAATTATGTCTATTTCATAAGATTGTTCTGAAGATTAAGTGAAATCATGCACATAAAATGTTTGGCACAAGTATTAGCACACGGTGTTGCACAATAATGATTTCTGGAGTAGAATTTGTTGCAAGTACAGGTACTAAAATAGAAAGGACTACAATCTTTCTGAGGGGCTGCTGACCAGCTGCAAGAGGGGCAGGATGTGTCCCCATCTAGTGTAGTGTCTGGCCCAGAGGAACACCTGGGAGGGGAAAATGAAAAAGAGGAAGTTGGGATATAAAATGTCCGCTGAGAATCCCAATCGGAATAACGAAAGTAATCAGCACACTCCCTAAATGCTTCTAGGAAAGAGACTGGAGAACAGGAAAGGAATTCCAATCTGGTAGGTCCAATGACTTCTATTTTCCATTTGACCTTGCTATTAAAATAACAGAAAATGGCATTCTCTTAGATATTACAACAGTCATTTTTTAAACACTCACATTTTAATATTTCTCCTGTTACAATGTTGACCATATTGTAAAATTCACTTTGGTGAGAAAACTCCTCCAGTTTCCCTCTGGTGACCTTAGGAAGCATACCGCCACCAGGCATTAGTGTTCTCCCAGCCCTGCCTTACTACATGAATGCTAGGTGAAACTAGGAATGGCTTCGCCTCACAAAAGTTGTGATTGTTTTTGAAAGAACACTGCTAATTACTTTCCTGGACATCTGACTTGCTCCATTCCATGAGTTTAAGATGGGAAAAAATCATTTGGAAATTCAAATTTTAATGATTCTTCAGTTTACAGAAATTGCCTTAGGATGCAAATTCCATTCCATTTAGCTTTGCATTGGACAACTGTATATATGCAAATATGATAAAATAACTATTGTTGAATAAAGTATTAGAACTCCAAAAGTTGCTGCATGTTGCAGCATTTAATGAAATAGGACAAAATTTCACACACATAAACACACAATAATATTTAAGTTTAGGTGTGAAAGATACAAAACTTTTCATTTGTTTTGCGGGGAAAATGCTCTCAATTAGGTAGGCTAAAGACCCTCTGTGTGCTTTGAAGAAATGAATTGATGAGAGAAGGGCTTTTCAAAATCAAATATCTCCAATCTTTATAGAAACTGAAAAGACTACATTTTGGTGTTAACCTGAAAGAGTCCCTTGAAATCCACATAAACATCATTATATGAAGAAAAAGAAGCGCTTTTATAATAACCACTGTGTCTGCCAATCTGGTCAGCATTATATGTACCCACACACACCATTTAACGACCAGTTTTGCAAATCCTAAATGGGGAAAATATTTGCCACACTTCAATTTAAATTTATAATATTTAAAAGTGGTTCGGAAGGCTGGGTAGGGTTGGTGGGCATGTATATAAGCATAACCGAAGGACTTGTATGCATGCATATAAGCATAACCAATGGACGCAAGGCACTGGGAGGGGGGGTGAGGGCATGTGCCAGCGGGTAGGGGAGGCTGGGGAAGATCAACTGGGGGAAAAAAAAGGAGACATATGTACTACTATTTGTAATACTTTAAACAATAAAAAAAGAAAACAAAAAGATTATGAGGAGGAAAAAAAAAACAGAAAGTAAATGTTGCTAAAAATCATGCTCCTTGAGAAGTAGGAAGTTAATGATGCCACAAAATTAAAAAGAGAATTAAAAGTAAAAAATAATAATAAAAATAAAAATAAAAGTGGGTCTGATTAAAATTTATTTTCTTTCCAATGAATTTTTTTATATGTTGTTATTGATTTTAGAAAGAGAAGAAGGAAGAGGGGTAGGGAGAGAGAAAAAAACAAACATTGATGTGAGAGAAACATCAACTGGCTGCCTCTTGTAGGCCCCCTACTGGGGATTGAGCCTGCAACCTGGGCATGTGCCCTGAACTGAAATCGAACTGGCAACCTTTTAGTGCATGAGACATCGTTCAACCAACTGAGCCACACCAGCCAGGGCTCCAGTGAAATCTTTTAATCCCTGCAGCCTGCATTTCCCATTTTATGAATCAATCATCTGAGACCCAGAAGACATGCCTGGGTGGGGTGGCCAGATTTAGCAAACAAAAATACATATGCAAACACTGCATGGGAAATACGCGTGCTAAAAAACTACGCACTGTTCATGTAAAATTCAAATGTAATTAGGCATCCTACCTATTTTATCTGGCCACCCTACCCATGGGTCACCCAGTGAATGAATGAAAGAACCCAGCACTAGAACTCGGTGCCCTTTCTGGTGAAAAGGTATTCACAAATAAATTATTGACAGCTAGATCTCTGGAAAACCAAGAGCTATGCAAGGCAGCCCTGCCCTCAAGGAGCCTAGAGTCTAATGGAAAATTCTGGTAAACCTGGAAGAGAGAAGGAAATATCAGAGTAACCATCACAGCAAACTACTACCGAGAAAATGACTCTCAACCCTGGCTACACATTAAAATCAGCTGGGAGCTTTAAAATAATAATTCAGTGCCCTGATTTTGATTTGATTGGTCTGGAATGGAGTCAGGGAAATTGGTCTCCCTCCTCTTCCCCCCAAAATATTCCCAGATAATTCTAATATGCAGCCTGGTTTGTATGATTACCACCAGCCTAAGACTTAGAAATCTCCTCCCAAGAAATCTTGATTTATAGACTGTACAGACCTGTGCTAAAATGTGTGTCTGTGTGTGGAGGGATGTTCCCAGAGTCCCATGCTTCCTGTATATCATGGAAGTGTTCAAAAAGGCCGTTTGGACTTTGACATTGGATTTATTAAAAGGAAAGCATTTTGCTGGAATTTATCATCTGACCTAAGTTGTTAGTCATTTCTTAGCTGATATAGTTAGTAGTCTGTGTCCTAAAAAATTTGTTCTAGGTACACAGTTCCTATATCTCTTAAAAACAGAATCTAAAGAGGTAGGCCCATCTAATCCTGCAGTCTGCTCAGGTTACCCCCCTTACCTGGGGTCAGACATGGACCCTCTGGTCCAAGATAGATCTCATAGGCTTGAGGTATCTCACAGTTTGTATATCCACCCCGCAATGGGACCCACTAAATGAATGCCCTATTCAATCTCATGACTTCCCATGGAGAAATAAATAAAGAAGCATTCGAGGTGTTTTCATTATTGTCATTATATTTACTGTACTTAGGTAGCGAGAAGTCAGAGCCCAAACTGGGCCTTCCTCTGCTCAGCTGATATTATTACCTAAAGACATGGCAGCAAATGTACAAAATCAGAGTTTCGCAACACAGTCTCATGACAAGAGAAAGGAGCCGAGTCGCCTATATCCTGGGCCCCCAGCTTCTCGTTTCTGACATCAGTGATGAGGAAGGCAAGTTTAATGCCTCAGTTGCTGCAGCTATTCTCAAACTATGCCATCTCCCAACACCAGCTTAACTTAACATTTTTTTCATCATTTTGACCAAGAAAATGTATCTAAGCCCCAACTCTGAGGATTCATGTGGCTGTGGGTCAAGCCACTTTCTAAAGGGTCACCATTGTGTAATTCATATTTAGGCCATTTTACGTAATTGTTAATCCTCCCATTTCAGAATCCATCTGGGATCAATTCAGCCTGTGACCGCAATGCTGTTCTTTGGGATAGTTGGTCAGGACTGATTTTCTCAGTTTAACATTTAAGAGACTCCATTTCTCCAAAAGGGTTAATGTTGAAAAATCTGGTACAAATAAAGAACATGATGGAGCCAAATCAGGCCAACTTTTTGTATCCAGGATGAGAGGGCACATTTTTAACACACAAAAGGGCTAGATGAGTGTTCAGTAATACTAACACCTGGAAACCTTAGGCTCAAGACAAAGAAAACTTTTCCAAAGGAGTCTGATTCACGTCAAATATTTCCTGTCTCAGTGACCAACAGGCCATGTTAAAACCAGTCCCGGCTCCTTTTGGTAGTCTTCTTCTGTTACCTACATGAAAGGCAATGCAAGAATTTGGACCAGTGATGCAATATTGCTCATTCTCATTGGGTAATTTTCCCCATTAGTCAGAGATTGGCCTCGCCAATTTGGAGGCCTCGCCAATTTGGAGGCCTCACAGGCTTTTCGGGCTACCACTGGGAACTAGAGGTCACATACTAGGACTAACGGAAATGTATTCTGAAGGCCAACTTCCACCCTTCACTTTCATGGAGACAGTTCCCAACCAGGCAAGGGGGCCTCATCTGCATCCCAGTTCTAAGATCTCCAGGCTTTCTTTGTGACCCCCTTAGTCTCATGTCATCAGCAAATCCCTATGGACAACCCCTCTCTCTTTTCCCAAAATATTCCCCAGAAAGAGCATTTTCTTTCTAAATTCTTAGTTGAATAGGGAAGAAGCACCTTCATTACACCTGAGAGGCCTAGGATTTGGTCTTATAAGCAAACTAGAGGCCCAGTGCATGAAAATTCATGCACTGGAGTGGGGGTCCCTCAGCCCGGCCTGTCCCCTCTCACAGTCCGGGAGCCCTTAGGGACGGGAGGCGACCCAGCAATCAGGGGAAGGTGATGCCCCATCACACCTCTGCTGCTGCCACTGCCGGCAGCACAAGCCTCGGCTGGCCCTAGTTACCTGAGCCTTGGGTGGCCCTGGGTGGCTGGGAGTCTGAGGGGACTGGGGGACTCCAGAGGCAGGCACACAGAGTGGCTGGGCCCACCTGGGGGCGGGCCCGGCCTTGCTGTGGGTCTGCTGCCCCAGCAGGGCTGAGGGGACTGGGCGCCCTCTTCTTTGAGGGCGGGGCAGTCAATTAGCATATTCCCTCCTTATTGGCTGTGGGAGCCACCATCTTTGAGGGTGGGGCAGTCAATTAGCATATTCTCTCCTTATAGGCTGTGGGCACCGCCATCTTAGCGATGGCGTGGGTGTCAATTAGCATATTCCCTCTTTATTAGATAGGATAGGCCAATCAGACCTGGAAGGTGCTCTATACCCTCTAATTCATTCTGCCAAAATAGGCATTCAGGAATAAACAGATCAGCTCTCTTCACTGTCTTCTCCACTGACGGTTCAAGTGATGTGATAGTTATGTTCATGTAGAAACGGATGTGGATTAGTATGCCAAACGCAACCCAAACTGGGCCAATACCATCAGGGATGTCTAGAATTAGAATGTGGTTCCCCTGCTTCAGATCTGAAGAAACCCAGTCACGTGGTCTATACAAGTGCTTACAAAATCTGTAAATCCCCACTGAGCTATGTATCCAGGTGAGCCAACTCCAATTCACAGGCAGCAATGCAAAACCCCTTCTTCCTCTGCCCCATGTAAAAAGTGAGTCTGCTCCATCTGTTTACAATGATTGCTTACTTTCCAACATAACCATAATCTTATTTTCTAAATCCTGTTCCTGACACACCTCAAACCATCTGCCTATTCTTTCTTGGGTTAGCCTGGGGCTGTTTGGCAAACATTTGTCATTACCTATAAGTAGAATATTTTTTAGCAGAGTACATGTCTTCTAAAGGCATGTTGCCATGGCTGCTAGGTGTTCCTAAATAACCTCATTTGGTTCTTCCTCCCAACCCAATATGTCCTTAGTAATTTTTTTTTAAAATATATTTTATTGATATTTCACAGAGAGGAAGAGAGAGGGATAGAGAGCTAGAAACATCGATGAGAGAGAAGCATCGATCAGCTGCCTCCTGCACACCTCCCACTGGGGATGTGCCCGCAACCAAGGTACATGCCCTTGACCGGAATCGAACCCGGGACCTTTCAGTCCGCAGGCCGACGCTCTATCCACTGAGCCAAACCGGTTTCGGCTCCTTAGTAATTTTTAATATGTGCCAAATAAAGGCCAAGAAACAAAAATGCATAAATGCCACTGCTTGGACTTAAGATTCAAAGTCAGTTTATACATGTTCTCAAACACAAGGAATTGGTTGAAATTTTACTACTAAAATTCTGTGTGTCAATTTGAGGAAAAAGGTAGCCGTTGTTTCAGATTCAGACTTGCAAAGAGTTTTGGAAATAAAAGTGATAAAATCTGAGTGGTAGGATTTCTGCCATTTCTTGTCCTCATGGAGCCGGGCCAGGGTTCTCACCCAGTCTGCACAGTCTGTCTCTCTATCATTTTGCCATGTCTCCCTTGGTTAGAACTACCGGCTGCTGGGAAAGACCTTGGAATCCTAAACTGGAGAAGGATGTGTGCTCGGGCAATTCCAGGAGCACGGACACAAGTGAACAAACATGAGAACAGATAACTCACCTAATTAGTAACCAAGGGAATGCAGAATAAAATAATGATGAGATCACTATTGGCCCCACAAAATGGTGAAGATGGAAAACAATGAAAATCTGGAGCAGGGCTGTGGGGAACCGGGTTCCCTGAGGCACTGCTGGGGGAGGGCGAGTGTTCATACACCTCTCCTGCAGGCACGTTGCAGCATCGAGCACAATTTTTCTGGTACAAACCTTTTTCAACCTTTTGCTTCACTTCTATGCCTCTACCCTAGAGATATACTAGCATGTATTCACACATGCAAAAAAATGCAGATACAAAAAGATTCATTGCAGCATTGTTTAGAAGGCCCCAAAATTGTAACTGTGTGTGTGTCCAAGAAAGTTAGAGCAAGCCTACGTGTCACATTTATAGAGCAGCAAGGGCAAACTGCTTTCTACCTACACCACACGGAGTCCCACTCTCTCAACGTATCATTGACAATTACACCCATATAACAGAATACAGTCTGAACGTTTACACACAAAACCAACTGTGATCTCTAGAGAGCAGAGTGTGGTTGGAAGCTGAATGGAAAGAACTCATGCATTTCATTCTATACACTTCTGTATACCAGTTTGACTTTCAAAAACAAACATACATCCTCATCTTTTTGGTAAACAGAAACTTAAGCTACACACACACACACACACACACACACACACACACGTCCATTGTATAAAAATTCAGAAAACAGCCAAACAAACCATAAATATAATTCCACTCCTCCCAGACCCCGCCTCCATTAGTATTTTTTTTTGGGGGGGGCGTGTAATTCTCAGTTTGGGGTTTGGGCAGGCAGGTTCGCACTGGGCTCCACCTGCCTAGTTAAGGTAGGAAGAGCTGCAAGGATTGTTTACCACCTTCATCCCCTGCATTCCTTCTGTGGCTATTTTGGCTACATGAGAATTTGGGTGCAAGTGCATAGGAAACTGATTTGATACCTGTGGGTCTCCCTTATTCAGCTCAAAATGCTCAGGATGGAGGTGGAGATAAAAACCATCGGTGTGACATTTCATGAGCTGCCTCTCGACAGTAACAAAGTGGAAGACTAGAAGACAGCAACACACTGCTCCTCTAACAAAACCAGAAACACACCTTCCTTGCCTGGAAATGAGCACGCAAATCAGACTTGCCAAGGCTCACCAAGTGTGCCCAGAAAGCCCCTCTGAGCTCCAACACCTAAGTGCAAACTGAAATTTACACAAAAGTCTAATCTGTTGCAAACTCATCTCCTAAAATACACAGATGCACAACTTGAGACCCACAGAAAGTGATGTGGCTGCTCCTTGTTGGTTCCAGTCTCCCTGTCTCCCCTGGGAAACAGAGAGAAAACTCCATTTCCAAACCTTGAAGCAGCAGGAACAAAGAGCAATTGTTTGCCCGGAAACAGCAGATGAAGCCTATTATACACAATGGCAAGTAAGCGGCATTGTCTTGGGTTGTGTTTACTAGACGGGCTTCGCGGCCGGTAAAATGATACGGTAGAGAGCGGGGCTGGTGTCCCGCTCATTAGAAACCTCTGAGAAACACCAAGGGGAGCATCCAACTCCCTTCTGTTTTTCCTCTTGTTGAGTATAGGTTTGGGTAATTACATGTAATTTCTCATGTCTGACTACATGAATGCAGCTTCTTACCCATTTCCACCCCAAACCCTCTACCAGATCAATGAAGTTAGGGTGCGCAGAAACCCGGGGCCATGCAAATATGCAGCAAAGGTCTTCAAGAGACGACAATCTCACAATCCAGCAAACAAGCGACAGAACACACCAACGTCCTCTTGGTTTGGGATATGAAAGCTTTTTTCCAAGAGTAAATTAAGTGGAGCTGAACTTTCAAAAGCGGGAATGGCAAAGCGTGTTTTCTACCAAATCTGTTGGAAGCCAGTCATGCCCTGAGAATAAACCCAAACTCAGACTGGTGCTAAAGTCCAGTTCCCTTCTTGCATTTTTTTTGAAGAAGAAGAAAGGGAGGAAAATAAACTTCTAGACTTTAAAAAATGCAGCTTTTAAAACAAGGTTCCAGGCGCTACTTGGATGTTGGCTGGTGCTTATAAAACAATACAAACAAGTTGAGTGTAAATGAATCAAAACCAGACAGATTCCATTTCCCTTCAAGAAAATGGGTGTTTGGGGGGAAAATGTAAACAAATAAAAGCTTCCAAAAATGTATGTGAGTTTTAACAAAACCAGTGTTCTGAAGAAAAACTGGAAATCTGTCTTCTGAGCTTCAACCATGGCTGGGTTTCAAAGAAGTGACACGGAGGGGTCAGAATGACAAACATCTCTTCCATGCCAAGCACTGAGCTTAAGGAATTCCATTGCATCCTCATAGTCACCTACATGACAGGTAGGGGTCTTCTCCCACTTCACAGAGGAGACCGTGAAACTCCAGGAGCTTAAGTCGCCTTCTCTAGGTCATGCAGCAGTAAGTGACCCTGCGGGACACCTCCTCCTGATGCCTGAGGACCAGCGATGACTTCAGCAAGTGTGACTTGCTGGTCTGATAAGGCAATTTTGGAGCACACGACTAGTGCAATGCGACATCTTGTCAAGGCCAACACACCTGTGCTGGCTTGGATTGGTGGCTATGGAAGACCCAGACGGAGAGGGGAGAGTCTTATCTTGATTTAACGAGGGTCACTTGGGATTCATGTCATGGCTCCAAGTGACTCAACTTTATGGCAGGTCTATACTAATTGCTTTAGCTGCATGAATTCCTTTCATCCTCAAAATGACAACGGGAGTTTTGTAGCATTTTTTACCTGATTTTATACCTAAGAAAACGGAGGCATGGAAAGGCTAAGGAAGAGTCAGAGCCATGGAGGGCTCTAGCGCAGCCTGTCCCACCCCTGCAGGTCCAGAGCAGGTGCTCTCAGCGCCTTCCCCGAACTGAAAGGGCACCATCGCCCACGTATCACAGAACTGAGTTCAGGATGGCTATAAGCCCAGCAGTTGAGCAGTGCTGGCTTCTTACCTGGGGCCACTAAGGCTGCTATAATAACATCCCACAGACTGGGTGCTTATAAACAACAGGAATGGATTTCTCACGGTTCTGGAGGCTGCAAGTCTGAGAAGAAGGCACCAGCACGTGGGCTTTCGGTGAGGGCTCTCTCCCTGGTTCAGCCAATACCTCTCACTGTGTCCTCACAGGGGCGAGGAGGCTAAGGGTCTCTCTGGAGCCTCTTTTATAAGAGCACTAATCCCATTCATGAGGGCAGAGCCCCACCTACTAAAACCAGAATTGGTGGGGGGGAGGTTAGGACTTCAATATGAATTCTGGGGAAACACATTTATACCACGGCACTTCTCAAGTATGTGAGCATTAGCACTTGATAGCATCTTGCCACACCTTCGCTTATTCATCTGACAGGATTGATTAAGTGTGACGATATATATATGATATATATAAATAGAGCATATAACAAGATCAAAGGTGTACAGGTTGTTTTTCTCAGGAAATGTAAAACATAATAGCCTTGAACTGTTCCCTTCCCAAATGTACTTGGTTCTCCCTTTTCCCTGGCCTGCTTTCTGCTTTTCTTTACCTTTTCAATTCACTTATTATTGTAACCATTTCTTCTTTTGGACACATCCAAATTAATGGTTTAAATTCACTTGTCCCCAAGACTAGTGAATCTCAGCAAGAGTCAAATGTGTGGAGAGACAACTTGAAACCGAGGACCTCTTTGCGTTATAGAGTACTAGAGGCCCAACGCACAAAACCCATGCAAGAGTAGGCCTTTGCAGCCCGGCCTCGTCCGGAAGGTTGTCCAGACGGTTGTTCCGCTGTTCGGCCGTCCGGTCGATTTGCATATTAGGCTTTTATTATTATTTATTTTATATTATAGATCAGGCTTTGGAGGAACCTGGAGATGGAGCCTGCATGGGCCAGAGCAAGCTAACCACTGTAACTGACAACCCCGAACGCTGACTTCTGTTCTCACAGAATCCAGTATAGATGCTCCTGTTGCGCCACTCTCCTCCCAGTGGTGACACACGGGATCCAGGCTACTTCCACGCTGTGGCTCCACCATCTCGATCAAGGGTTCCAAGACACCCAGGCTTGTTCAGCCAGCAGACAGAGGGAGGTGTGCTTACTTCCAACTGCCTCTTCCGGTTCTGTTGGCAAGAGTCAGTCACATGGCCAACCAGGCACCACGGTTACCAGGAGAAATAAGTAGGTTTACTGAGCATGGAGCCCATCTTTCACAGAGACTCCCAAGGCCACCCATGCAGGGAAGCAAGCTGTGCCTCAAATCAGCTGAGTGAGTTTCCCGTTGTCACACAGGAACAGATTCTGTCTTCCAATGCAGTGCTCTTTGCCCAAAAATATTGACACTTTATAAAAAGTCATTTGCTGTTTTTATTTCTTATCTCATGCTCACTATAGAAAATTTGGAAAATATGGAACAACTTAAGAAAATAAGAATTTTTTCTATTTTGATGCCTATCTGCTACTCTCTTCCATATATAGGATGACCCCCAAAAATGTATACACACACTTTGAATAATTAGTGTTTATTCAAATACATTTCATTTTCAAAATTGAGCTATCAGCTGTTAAAGTGTGATACATCTTTATCACAGATACAGGGGGACATCCTGTATCTTTGAATATCTATTATATATATTTATTTTTAATCGTAAAATATTTCAAACATACAGAAAATAATATAAAAGAAGCTTCTATACCACTGAGTGTACACCAAGGTTTCTCTTTTCTTTAAAAATAAAACAGGTCCAGCTACAACCCATTAATTAATTAGCTAATTAATTCTCCCACCTGAAGGAAACGAAGAAGTACCAGCCATCCTGAGGCTGGTGGGTATAGATTTGGGGCACAGTTTTACACTGTTACTGTCTTATACATCCATAACCATGTATGTTACTTTTGTATGTTTCCATTTTTGCATGTGGCTTTTTTCAGTCAACAGTATGCATGAAGACTGATGCCTGTTGACCCACAGAGATCACTTCCATTCAGTTGAACTGAATGTGGTATTCCACTCGATGACTAAGTCACGGATCATTTACTCATTCTCCTGATACAGTCGGACTGCCTACACTTTTCCCCTTTATAATCATTAAAACACAAAAGTGGCATCAAATTATACATATGAATTTGTTTCCTGCCTTTCCAGTTAACATTACCTAATATTCATATGTATTCCATGAGAATATTATTTTTATTAGCTGCCTAGTGTTGTCTCACATGAATATACCAACATTTATGTAAGCGTTCCCTCTGGTAGAGCGTTCCCTCTGGTAGAACATGCAGATGTTTACCACAGATGTGCTATGTACAGGAAGCTCCCACGAGCATCTTTGTATGTACATGTTGGCATGATGACAAACAGAAAAGCCTAAGAAGTGCCTGTCCACTGGTTAAGCAGCCATGCTCTGGTCCCAAACTTCCTGTGTTCAACTCCTAGTGATGCCACTTCCTAACTGCGTGGCTTTGGTAAATTACTCAAGTTCTTATGTTTCTAAAAATGAGATTGATAATAGTACTTACAGCGAAGCAGATAGCTTTGTGGCTTGTTGTTGTTGTTGTTTTAATTCCCTTGGAGGCGAACTGTAGGCAAACGAGGACAATTCCACATCTGTAGGTCGAGCTTGCTTACAGAAATCAAAGCACCACTCAGAGAAATGATGTCTAGTGAGATTCAAATCACAGACTCCAGAGCAGTGCCTGGCACACAACAAGTGTTCACTTTAAAATGTTTATCTTTGTCTGACCAGTGTGGCTCAGTGTTTGAGCATTGACTCATGAACCAAGAGGTCACTGATTGGATTCCAGGTCAGGGCACATGCCTGGGTAGTGGGCCCGATCCTCAGTGGGTTATCTGCAGAAGGCAGATGGATCAATGTTTCTCTCTCATTGACATTTCTCTCTATCTCTCTCTCTTCCCCTTTAAAAATCAATAAAAATATTTAAAAAAATATTTATATTTGTAGTGACTATACATCCATACACATGCATAGGCGAGTACATATATACACACATCAATAACTTTATCACATTTTGGTTCTGTGATCTGATGCTGTTACACTTTAATTCTATCCCAACTTTTCCTTATTTATAAGGTTATCCAATCGTCTCCCTAGTTATTTTCCATTTGGAACATCTTCCAGTTTGGGTACCTTTTGCTGGGAACCTTATTAGACTCCCCAGCAATCCCTCACCATCTGACACGTATACACCCAGCAAGTACACCGAAGCCTCTAATTGACTTTCTGAACTTCTCAGGTGCTCCCTTTCCAATTCAACCAAGTAGTCTGTCTACCCCAATGTTTTAAAATGTCACCTCCCACCGCCTCCTCCTCTCCTTTTGTCCTATGCATGACGTCCCACTTCTCAGCTGACATCAGCTGGATTGAACCTCAATTCAGATTACCTTTGCACGGGAACAATAAAGCACAAAGCAAAGAAAGCCACTTAGTGTTTTAGACCTTCCAGATACGGGTCAATAAAAACTCCATTGGCCTCGGGAGACATCCCCTAATTCAGTTTAAATAGACGTGCTTCCTTCTATTCCAAGGAATGCTACTGGGCAGTGTCACGGGCTTTGAAAACCTGCGGAGCTCCCGAGCTGAAAGGGGGACGAAAGGAAGCTCCGGATGAGCAGTGAAGCAGTCAAGCCCGAAGCCCCGCCCTGGCCTGCCCATCAGCAGGCTCCCAAATCAGATGAGAACCGTAAGTTCACAGGAAGCATTTGCCACACAGTCTGTCGCTACAATTTCCAAATGGCCTGCGATGATCATGCACCTTTCATCTCTGAGGTGCCAGGGGAATACTTAAAGGGCCCTTAATCATCCAACACCATCATGGCTAGACAATGTCCATATTAACAAATGTGGTCTAAGTTGCCTTAAAAAACAACAACAAAAAGAAGCTTCCAGAGAAGAGGAAACGCATATTGGTTGAAGAGACTAGGTCCCACCCCTCCTTTTATGGGGAACATTTGTGTCTTCTAATCTCTAGGAATGTATTTGTTTCCCTTAGCTGTGAGCTTAGTTACACTCTTCCTTCATTAGCATTAATTCCTTTGCCTACTGCAGCCTGACCAGAACTAATTCTGTTGTGAGGACTCTTAGCAATAAAATCCAAATCGAGTTTTGCCCTCTGGCCTGTAACAATTGGCATTACTCCTGTGAGACCACATCCAGACTCTTATGGAAAGATGCCATCCTGGATTGGCTTGATTGTGCTTTTTTTTTTTTTTTTTTAGTTTGGTGAAGTTAGATAACCCTGCTGCCCCTTTTATACCCTCAGGAGTCCCAGATCCCTTCTTAAAATTCTAGGGATGCAGGAATCAAATACGCATAAATCTAATCTAGTCTATGACCATGTCATCCATTATCACACTTTCTTCACAAGAATGCCATTAGGAACTGCAGATTTCACAGTCTTAGGGAGAAGCCTGTTTAAATCTTTGCTATACATCTTTTTTTCTATGGTTGGGGGTTTGGTTTTGTTTTTAGTTTAGGGAGCCACCAAATAAAATGTTTTATTTGAAAACAATTAGCATTGATTGAGTCATAAACATACCCTGTAACGTCATCCTGACAATTCACTCGCAACTATTCCTTTAGCAAAGGAGGAGCAAGAAGGAGAAGGAGGAGATAAGTAGAAGGCTTAGAGAAGGGGGAGGAGGAAGAGAAAGAAGGGAGAGAGGAAAGAGAAGACAGAAGGAAAGAAGGAAAATAGGGGGAGTGGGGAGGGAGGAAGAGAATTTTCTGCCATAGTATCTGAAAAAAAAAAAGATTATAGAATTTCAAGACTTTGACATTATGGCCAATAAGGTGCCCAACCCTCAGTACATTCTAATTAGAGATATAGATTCACAAAGTCTATACCTCCCTGAAGGCATAAAACAACCAGCCCCTCAAATACAGCAAGACTTACAGACCATGATAATGAACAAAAAGAATCCCATAGAAACCCTAAGAAACACTGCAGCCACAGTGCTAGGCTCTTCCTTGTATCATGAGTTTTGCTGATACCCATGCACAATGGAGCTCTCCCCATTGGAGCTGAATCTGCCTTATGGTGACTGGTGTACAGAGCACTGCCTTACAGGGAGGCTGGATGGTACAGGACCAACAGAGTCAAGGCCACAGGGAAGTGGCCCCGCCCCACCGGACAACTCACTGTGTCCATCTTGGACGTTCTATTTAACCCTCTCTGAGCCCATTTCCTCCTGCGTGAAGTTTCCACAGACGTTCTCTCAGGTTCTCCCTGCACTGAGAAGTCCAGTTCAAGCTTGAGAGCAAATTCATTTCTAACGTTACTCCGTCAGTGAAACTGGAAAACGGGACCTATTCCAACGGCATGGTATGTGGCCTATCCTAGAAATTTACATCCACTGCATAAATCTTAGAGAACACTCAGTACATCCTGGTAATAATGTAAAAAAAACTTATTTAAATTAGACCCATAGTGAGTGTCCAGGGTAGTGACTGGCCTTCTACACAGTCCCAGAGGGATCAGCCTGGCCAACCTATCATTCATCCCTTGATATGACAGGGTTTGGAATGGGTGGGAGGACAGAGGCATCGGTTGGATAAAAAAGAGAAAGTGAAGAGTTTCTGGACATTCCCTCCACCAGCATTATTCCCATCCTCTGACTTCTGGTAACCACCACCTACTTAGCAGCCTCTTATTTGAAGAAACGCAAGACAAGAAAGTGTCAGAATGGGACATGTTCTTATCTAGCGCCCCCAACTGACTTGGAGGTGGAATGGCAGTGGCAGCAAAGTCCACACAGCCAGAGTGGACCCAGTGGAAGGACAGGACACAGCGGAAATGCAGCAGGAGCTGGAGTGCGCAGACGTCCCCCACTCGTGTCAAGTACAGTAACGGGACATCACTGGCTTCAGCCTTCTGTGTGGTGGGTGTCAATCCCGCGGCAAATGTTCTACAAAGGGTGCATTCATGTCTGCTGGTGAGGTCTTGGTAAGGTTGGCTCCTGCCCTACAGGTCAAGTGGGGAGAGACCAGGAGGAGTCGAGAGCACAAGAGGGAGGGGGCCCCTCTCCCCAGAGGCTGCTCCACGCTGAAAGTGCAAACAGAAGGCGTGCTTGTCACAATGACAATGGTTCAAGAACACCAGGAATAACGCTCAAACGATTGGAAGGCTGTTGCTAACTGAATGACACAAGGCTGCAGCACATTTGCAGTAAAAAAGGTAAATACCGCTGTGGGCCAAAAGAGAAGAATATCTGGCCCACAGGCAAATATCAACGTAGCAGACTGTCCTTCTTTAAAAAAGATTTTTCAAGTTATCACGCTGAATCCTTCCTATTGGCTAACAGAGTTGGAAGACAAGTGCCCCCCAAAGGAGAAGAAATACCCAGAAGTAGGCCACATCCTGAGAAGTTAAAATATCTCTGCCATTTCTCTCCTCGTTGATACCTCGGCGTCTCCGCCAGGAGCAAAGCTGAAAATGTACCCCGGGCCTTCACTTGGCATCCCAGTCCCACAAGCGCTCACTAGCCGAGCTCGCAAAACGTCTTGTCAGGACACGGTCAGGATTTAGACTGAACAGCCCGGATGGGCCTGGCCACAGCTCTGTGTGGTGAGGCCCCCGAGCAGGGGAGCCAGGCTCAGCCAGAACAGTCAACATTTCCCGCAGGCCAACTCCTAGGTAGTCATCTGTGTTGGAAACCCTGAGTCTTCAGTGGTGTCAGCCCTATTTCCAGGCCGGGAGATGAGGAGGAACGTTGACTAAGTCATCCATCCGCCACCTGCGGCATCCAGGACGCCAGGCTCCGGTCTCAGCCTCAGCCTCAGCCTCGCCCCAGGCCCACGCCCAGCAGCCCGCTCCCTGCCCTGCCCTGCCCTGCCAGGGCTTCAGCCTCGCTGGGTGCGGGCTCACCTCGCTCACGCCCCTCCCTGCACCAGGAGACTCACCGGGAGCAGAGAACAGCCAGCATCCAAACCAGGGGTCCTCAAACTTTTTAAACAGGGGGCCAGTTCACTGTCTCTCAGACCGTTGGAGGGCCGGACTATAGTTTAAAAACAAACAAACTATGAACAAATTCCTATGCGCACTGCGGGCCCAGGACGAGTCGGCTGCTAAGCAGGACAGGCAGCGCCACCCGGCGGGCCGGATCCATGTCCTCGGCGGGCCGCATGTGGCCCGTGGGCCGTAGTTTGAGGACGCCTGATCCAAATGCTTGCAAATCCATGAGTTTCTGAAATCCTCGAGGTGCTATTATAACGACTCTTCCCGAGCCCGCCCCCCCCCCCCCCCCGTCCCCCACAAACCCTGAAGAATCCGATGGGCCGGCAGGGAGGCTGCTTGGCAGGGAGTGGAGGGGGAACTGGGCCACTCTCTCTCCTTCTTGCCTCCCAAGAAGCATGGCACAGCCCACCCCTCCTGGTCACCCCGCTCACCACATCGGCGTGGCCGGGAACCAGAAAATCCCCAGTTGTGGAATTTATACTTCCCTCAACCTGGGCGCCAACTAATTAGCCCTGGAGAAGGAAAACTGAGGCTTTCTTGTTTGGTTTTATAAATATTTGAGGCAAAATTATACTCACTTTACACTTTCATAGAAATTCTTGGAAAGAAATGATGAGGGTGGGGGCCGCACATGCCCTTTCTTTGGGAGCCGGGATGACGGTCCGCTTGTCCCACTAAGGCGCTTGTATTGGGCTCGGGAACACACACTCCGGCCCCGTCTGCAGTCTGAAGTCGGCTGCTTTCACGCTTTGCGGTAGTTCTTCCTGGAAGAAGGATGAGAGCTGTGCTAATGAGCATTCGGGAGAGGAATCTGATCCTGGCTCTGGCATCAAGTGCTGCGTCTTTGTAAAGAGCGCGGCGAGGGGCTCTGAGGTTCACAGGACAGGCCCATGGCAGCTCCTGCTCCTGCTCCTGCTCCTGCTCCCGCCCCACAAAGCTCAGCGCTGGCTTCGCAGCTCTCAGAGCACATTGCTGACAACACAGGAGAAGCCATTCCCCCCCCACCCCCCAGCCCACGACAGCCACGGCCACCGGTGCGCCCCCCGTGGGCTCATCCACCGCGCAGGAGCGGAGAGGGAGTGTTAGCTGGTGTCGCTTCAACCTGCTGGCAATGTATGCATAGCCCGCCCTCCCCGTTTTCTTAGAAAGAAGTGTCCCTGCAGTAAAACATTTGCAAGATCTCCTACCTACAAGGTGGTGGATATGCAAGGATTTCCCATTTGGAGCAAAATGATAGAAACGGAAGTGTCATTTCCCAGCCGTGCGGTGGTTTCATGCTCACACTTATTCGTTGTGAGGCAGCCCTCCCAGGTGAACATCAAGGCGGCTCGACCAGGACATGTGTCCCGTTCCAAGAACCAAGTCATTAACAGGGTGGCCACACGATTATGAGTTTGGAATGGAAAGAAATGAGAGGAAGCAACATTCCCTGAGAATGGGGTTTCGTGTAACAGAATACAAAGTCCTTATTTCAGACTTTATTACAGGGAAGGGAATGATTGACTATCAAACACCTTCCTGCCACCTTGAAATAACAAAACTGAAAGCAACAAATGAGCTAACAAGAAAAACAAACAACTACTCACAGACACAGACAACAGTATGGTGGTTCCCAGAGGGAAGACAGATGGGGGGAGGGGAGTGGTAGTGAAGGGTAAAGGGGGTCAAATACACGGTGATAGAAGATTTGCCTTGGGGGTGGGCACACAGTGCACTATACAGATGATGTACCAGAGAATTGTACACTTGAAACCTATATAATTTTATTAATCAATGTGACCCCAATAGACTTAATTATTTAAAAAAAAAAACAACCCCTGGCCTGGTAGTTCAGTTGATTAGAGTGTTGTCCCAATATGCCAAGGTTGCGGGTTCAATCCCCAGTCAGGGCACACACAAGAATCAACCAATGAATACATAAATAAAAGGAACAACAAATCAATGTTTCTCTCTCTCTCTCTCTCTCTCTCTCTCTCTCTCTCTCAAAATCAATTAATACATTTTAAAAATCCAGGTGATTATCTCACAGACCTTGCTCATGTGGCCTCCTCCTCTTCTGCCCAAAGCGAACCAGCTTCCAGGTCAATGTGCCACTGGAGCCTCCGCTGGGCAAGGCCTTAGCACCCTCTTCTGTGGAGCTTACACAGGCTTTTGCTGAATGAAAGAGAGTTTGTGCTTCTCAGGTCACAACCAGCCTCTCGCCATCCACTGCTTTCATTCAGAGTTGACGGCCTGTCTTTTCACCCTATCCATCTTCCAGTGCGTGTTTTCTAACCAGGATAGGGAAATGTCAAGTTCCCTGTAGAGGGGGAAAGTTCTCAACTATACATCCAGATGTACTCAGCACACAAAAGAGGCCCAGAGCGGACTCGCCCGAGTCGCGCTGGAGGGACAACTTTTGGCCCTCGCCACTCTGAGGACAAAAGCGGGCACACAGGAAGCTGCCTCGGCGCCCGGCATGGCCAGGTCAGGCCCAGCATTCATGCCGGAGTGTGGAATTTCCCCATCACAGAAAACCATGAGGGGTCAAGAGGCAGATACACTATTAAGGAACAGCGGGACCTTTCAGTGTCTCCTCTCTGGCTTCGATGCCGGGGGACGTGAAGCAGTTTTTACAGCCGGCTTAAATGTCCAGGCAAAGTCACTCCACTTGGTTAGTGACCCTCTCCGCAGCCTGACAAAGCAATCTATACTAATGAAAGGGTAATATGCTAATTAGACTGGGTCAACCAGCCATCATCCGGATGTCTGACTTCCTTCCAGACAAAGCCATGGTGGTGGGGGCCAAGGCAGAGGCAGTTAGGGGTGAGATCAGGCTGGCAGGGGAGAGCAGTTAGGGGCGAGATCAGGCTGGCAGGGAGTTAGGGGAGAGATCAGGCTGGCAGGGGGTTAGGGGCAATCAGGCCGGCACGGGAGGGCAGTTGGGGGCGACCAGGCCTGCAGGGGAGGGCCATTGGGGGCGACCAGGCCCGCAGGGATCAGGCCTAAACTGGCAGTCGGACATCCCCCGAGGGGTCCAAGATTGGAGAGGGTGCAGGCCGGGCTGAGGGTCCATCCCCCCGCCCGCCGTGCATGAATTTCGCACAGGCCTCTAGTTAATAATAAACAAAAATGAACGGAATACCCCCTCCCTGTGTGAGGCATTGAGATAGGCACTTGTTAAGCTATAAAGAAGTAGAACAGAGGCCCACTGTCAATGGGGGTGCAAGCCCAGGCAATTATGGCAGCATATGGATGTCCCATGAGTGACAGCTGTCTATCCAATAGCCATTACCCTTTCCCCCTGCTCACAGAGGATTAACTTTGTTCATTTATGAGGTGGCTAAGTGTTTTCCTAAAGGGTGAACTTCTTCCCAGCCCGGGAGGCAAACCTGACCGGTCAAAACCAATAGATCTAAATTCTGCCGGCACACGTGAATCACCTTGTCCCCCTGTCACCCAGCCCTTGATTCGGGAGGATTTGGCTTGGGTGTGAGTAGGGAGGCAGTGGTTTAAACATTCCAATAACAGGCACCACCCCAAGACTCTGACTTAATTGGTCAAACATGGTCCCAGCATCTCAATATTTCATTATGAGAACTGTCACACATACAGAAAAGTTGAAAGAACTGTATAGTGAACAAGTAACATTTTGCTATATTTGCTTTGCCATATATCTCTGTAACGACCCAACTCCATCCATACGACAATCCACTTAATTTCTTTGCTGTATTTCAAAGTAAGCTGCAGACATCAGACCACTCGTAACGCATCAGCTGCAGAGTTCAAACCAGAGTTCAGTACTTGTACACTGTTCCTTTTTTCAGGTTAAATTTACATTGAGCAAAATGTACAAATCTCAATTGTACCATCCCTGAGTTTCTAATTTCCTTCTGCTTATGTTTCTACTTTAATAAAACTAACATTCATTAATTTGCATGCTTTATGCATATCTTCGTAATCAAAAGCAGGTAGCTACAATGAGATGTATTAATAACATCTTACAGTTTTCACATCCATACAACACGAGTGCTTTTTCCATCTGACTTTGACATAATATTGTGAGATGTAAGAAGTTATTAGTGATTAAAATGTGAATCAAAAATGTCTCCCCCTTCTTCTTTTAATCTCCTGGGTGGGTTTAATTGGTGGACAGCCTGTTTTAAAAGGAAAAACTGCTCCTATCGGCAAACAGCCTCTGCGAATCAGGGTTTTCTCAATATCGTGTAACCTGCACAAACCACAGGGAGCTGACGCACTGGCTGCTGTGGTCCTAAAGGAAGCCTCACACAACTGCCTTTAACAAGTGGCCGTGGGAAATGGAAACTTGCAAGACAGACCTTGTAATGACCTCTTGCCTACTGGTGCTTTAGATAAAATATTTCATGTGGGGGGCAGGAAGGTTAAATTGTTGTGTTTAAAAAAAAACAAAAAACAACTTTGTAAACCACTGCATCATTATCTTCATCCTGTTGATGAGAAAACTGAGGCTCAAGGTCCAGAATTCTTCCCTCTTTGGGTCCTGGTCCCTTTTCGCCATATAATATAAAAGTAGAATCAATTCATAAATTCTTATTGTGCAAGGTGATGTGCCCAGCCGTGTGCTTGATCCTGGGGTCCAGCCGTGGGCAAACTACGGCCCGCGGGCCGGATCCGGCCCATTCGGCTGTTCTATCCGGCCCGCGGAGCCGAAAGAGCGGAGGAGGGTTCTCTTGCTCTCCCCTCCGCTCCTTTACTTTGAATTTATATTAGTTCACACAAACACTCCATCCATGCTTTTGTTCCGGCCCTCCGGTCCAGTTTAAGAACCCATTGTGGCCCTCGAGTCAAAAAGTTTGCCCACCCCTGGTTTAGACAAACAGAAGGAAGGCAGGACACCTTCCTCGCTCCTGACAGGAGCCCAGAGAAGAGCTTGTAATTCCAACAAAGAAGAAAGACTAACGTGTGTGAAACAGCGCAGGGATGGCATAAATCCTGAACGGTCCGGACTGCAGAAGTGCTAATTGAATCCAGAGGAGGGGCTGGAGTCGCTGGGTGAATCAGGTTGTGTGAGGAAAGGGGGGCTGCCGGGGAAGGCGCACGGTGGGACGGTCTGGGATGCTCTCTGTGGAAGACAAAGACTTGTAGAATCATTTGTAAGAGCCTGCCCTACAGCGCCTTTGGGAGTTGCTTCCGCTCATTGTGTACTTCATTTGCTGTGGGAAAACTCTAAGTTCTCTGCTTTTCCATTGACCTGGTCTACAGATCTTTGACGTACCTTCAAATATGACTCAAGCCAACTCTAGATAAAGGCAAACCCTACAGGGGGCCATTATGCAAATCTAGAATGGAATGGTTTGTTGGATTGTTTAAACTTGGAAATGGGAGGCATGAGGGAAGGAATAAGAGCCATACAGATTTTTCTACAACAAGGCTTTAAATCTTATTGCAGAGAGGTGAGAAATGAAACCATTATCAAGATTGTGTCAAATCCAGGCGGAGGAGGGAAACAACTGGATCCAATTAACTTTGCCAACAAGCCCCCCAGTAAGACGTTTGCCTGCTAAAGCGATAAGCGTTACCAGTGTTACGAAGATTATTTAATTTTCTACCATCTTGGTCTCTGGCATTGTTCAGATTTGGTTCCCTAACTACTAGCAGCTCCAGGCCTCCTGGTTCACTGCTTTGAAAATCTAAAACATATGACAGGGAAATTCGAGTGAACTCAACAAGAAACCCTGGTTTTTCAAAATTACCAGTCAATTCAAATGCCCAGTACATGTGGAGCGCCACACGTTCAAAGCCTATAAAACTTAGATGTTGTTGACCCAAGCAGCTTGCTTGCATGGCAGGCCAGACACAAAAAATGTCCCCATCACTCCTTCTGTAAGAGGACACTGCCCTCACCCCCAACCTGGAACTGGCTATTGATATTCAATAGTGCCACAGGGCTCGGAAAGATTTTAAATAACCCTGCTCGCAGTAAGCACTCAGAGCTACACTTTTTGGACCCTTACTTGTAGCTGTGTCACCCCAAGAATGCTACGTGGGTCACTCACAAAAGGCAGATGCTCTAAATGATTTGGCCATTCCCCAAAGCAATCCTACTCTCGCGAACTTTTGCTTTTTTGGTGGGAGAGTGAGGCCATGACTTCATTATCATGGGCATCTGCCCCTACAAGGGGGAGTAAGACTTTTACCCCAGTTCTCATGTCTAGGTTCCAAATCAAGTGATATCACCCTATTTTTCTGTTCCTCCATGTTTTAAATGTCTCTGAACAATATCCACACGAACTCAACATACTGCAGAGGCAAATTTCTAAGTCAACATGAAGTATTATGAGATAGCATACACCTGAGGAGCCAGGAGAGTTATTTTTTATTAAGAATGGGTAGGTTCAGGGGGAATTCACTGCCTCATTTTCATGATCAAGGAAAACTTAATGAGGATTTTGGTGCACCCGAAAGAAAATGTATTTCTATGTGAGGCAAGATGACTCTTTAATTCTATATGAAAAATAAACATTAGGGTCAGATGTCACTCCATGATGTCGCCAGTGATACAGAGACACCTACACGGTGTCCTGGCAGCAAGCCCAGCACTGGGGGACCAGAGGAGGGGGCAAGGAAGACCAGGGCAGGTCACTGGCTTACTGGTTTGCTTCAGCACCGAGTTTATCCTTTGCTAGTTCCAAGCAACCTCGTCATAACACCACTTGCCTCTGGGGCCGGTGGATCCTGTGGTACATGCTGCTGAAAGGAATTCAATATAGACCTCAGGGGTCCTCGCGATGAGCCTGGGTCCCTCGCATCTGCGAGGGGCTGACAAATTGAATTAACCAGCTTCCTGGAAGCAGCAGGTGACCATCCCCATTAAGCTAGTGGACATTTTATTGTCATCTGTGACTGATGAGCGATTCATGGAATTCCTCTTCTCTTTGCACGTCCACTCACTTAAGGCCTTATTGTGCATCATGTATGCAACCCACGTGAAGACAACATGCTTGTTGACAATCCTTGATGGAGCAGGATAATGCCTCCTGGAATTGATTAGTCTGGTGGTCTGACTTTAAGTGAGAGTGGAGCTTAGGATATTGATCTCCACTTGCAAAGTGTTTCTTTAATCACTTCATGAGCTATTCTTTGAGAGACTTAAGCTGGTGTTCTGCCTCTAGGTTGAACATTAGAACCAAATCCAAGGTCCACTTCTAAGATAATTGGGGCCCGGAAAGTGATGGTCAATGGTCCAAGGACTACAGGCCCAATCTTCAGAACAGATCAGGTGAGGGGAAAGTAAAAGAGACAGTGAGAAAGAGCACAAACAGTGCCGGGCAAATGGCCCTCACTCCACAACAGACAAGATGCATCTTTCCAGAACATTCAGAAGGCATCCGGCCACCAGGGTGCTCAACAATCAACAGCCACGCTGTCAACAAAGAATGAGGGCAGCTTCAGGAAGAGGGGCATGCACAGATAGGGACATAATCCAGGAAGCTCGAGCTAACTTCAGGTCCCATGGCCCAGGTCCAGGAATCTGACGTGGGACTGGACCCTGCAGATCAGAAGGGGGTGGCCCCTGAAAATCATATGGCTCCTGAGCTCATAAACCTCTTTGTCAGTCATGCCAACCAACTGAGAAACAGCACCCTGGCCCAGCTGCCCCTGGGACCCAGGAGCCCATTCCACTGAGAAAAACTGAACCATCTGGTCCCTCCATGTCCTCCTGGCTTCAGTACCCAGAGCTTGTGCTCATCGGACATCTGCACAGCTCAGAGAGAGGTCCTGAGTCCTCAGAGGTGGTGGTGGTGATGGCGGGGGCGGGTGTTTGTGTGTGCATGCGTGTGTGTGCGTATGTATGTGCGTGTGTGCGTTTGTGTGCACTTGTGTGATTTACTCTATCAGGGGCCTTAAGATGATTTCACATTGGGAAGAACTCGAGCTCTGGAGTGAGAAAAACATGAGTTTGAATCCTGACTTTGCCAATTACTAGCTGTGTGACTTGAACAAGTTATTTCCCCTTTGAAATATCAAGTTCCTCATCTGTAATGAGGGTCATAATAACTTCTGCCTTGTAGCTATTGTGAGAATTTAAGAAGTAGATGAGATGATGCCTGCAAAGTTCAGCACATAATCAGTGCTCAGTGGTTATTGTCTCCTTTGCCCACACTGGCATCTCAGAATCTATAGCACATGCGCGCACATGCACATACACACACTCTGTCCTTTGTCCTATAACTTCCAGTTCTCAGAAAAGCACAAATTCTTACCCATGGTCCATCCAGGATGTCCTTATTACTAAAATCTATGAAAACTTAAAAATATTTAAAGAGGGTTCAATATATTAAAAGGACTGAGGTGCACACTATGACGGGTGCCTTAAAGATGGACTCAAAGTTTACAGTGAAGAATTGAAAATGAAGTTGGATAGATAGCTTGAGCACAGAGAGCTCTCTTCCTTTATTCAGCGTTTCTGAAATCCTATCTTCTCTATAGAGTCTTCCTTCAGTAAGAAGGGGAGGGCGATGCCGGGAATCTTCCACAAGCCATTCCCTTAGCACAGATATCCAAGCTGAGGTAGGGTGGCGAGTGACGGGAGGGGGCACAATAGAACTGGAAGCTCCAGAAAAAGTGTAGGAACGTATATACGGCTATTTGTAACAACTGTGCATCAACATCTTAACGCCCCTCCGCCTAATATCACCCCCCAACCTTGTGAATGGCACGCAGAATTTTCCTACTTGAAGGAAAGTTATCAAGTACTTGCTTTATCTGAGGACTTGTCGTTTTAGGACCCTGTTGGAAGCCAAGTAGGCAGAAAGGAGAATCCACAGACAAACCACTCTGGGGGAGGAGGGGGAGAGCAGGGTATTCCTCCCAATCCCCAAAGCAATATGTATGAATATTATACCTATGGAAACAGACATCCAGATACACCACACAAATATATCACGCTCCTGCTCTTGGCAGTTGCCCAACTAGCCCCAGGTGCAGCCTTAAGCAAAGTCTCTCAGCAGCCACTTGTGGTGGCCGTGAATTATGATCGGACAGGAGTCATATTCCTCGTACCTGTTCAACTTGGAAAGCAAAGTTCTGTGGAAAGCAGTGAATGTATCCCCAGCTCGCCTCGTCAAAGAGCCAGTGATTGCAAATCTGTTGGCAAAGATTTGTAAGTTGGTGTCAAGCAAAGTTAAAGTGGGGACTTTCTGAGAATATGCATTTCATGGGAAGGCACTAAGGGAACTTTTCACCACATGAAGACCCTGGTGGAGATGTTCTGCTCGGGAAGACAAGTAGGTCAGATGGTGAAATTCAGAGAAGAGAGAAATCAGAATGGATTGCAGAAATCTCCATGGAGACAGGAAACTTGCACTGGGACTTAGTGTTCATTTATTCACTCACTCATTCATTCACCAAAGAGTCACACCCTATGCACCGGTATGCTCCAGGCACTGGAAATAGGACGGTGAGCAAAACGAGATACAGGAGCCATCCTTATGGAGCTGATGAGCTAACAGGTGACCAGGCCTCATCAAATTTCATTACAGCACAGCCTTGCTTTGAACCTCCGTAGGTTCCATCCAGTCAGTCACCTATTTCCATTTTTCCTGCTGCTTCCCTGATAACCAGCCTAAAGGCCCCCATCCGTTGAGGACTTACCATGTGTCAGGCACTACTAAAAACTTAACTGAACACTCACGCCAGCCTTATAAAGTCAGTGTGATTATCCTCACTCTGAGTTTCGGGAATTGGGCCCAGAGAGGTTAAAATTTTACCCAAGGTCACACAGCTTGGAAGGATTGAGAGCCAAGCCTCGTAGATGGCAAAGCCGCCTGTTCTCTGAGGTGTCCCTTGAAGATCCAGTCCGCAGTTTAGGGGACATGGGAAGAGCGTTTTGTTGTCACCTCTATTAGAATAAAAAGGGAAATGATGCAGATAGACATAAGGTTTCAAAAAGCAGATCATCCAGTCAAATGACAATTATGCCTTTATTTCTCCTTGACCAGCAAACGAACAACAATTTTTTTTTCTTTTTAACACCAAAAATCTAAAAAATGCGTCCTCTCTTTAATCTGGTATGATGTTTTCATCTGTGCTCTGAAGCATCAACTCCCTCCTGAGGCTCCCTGGGCGGGTCCACCTAAGGAAGATCTGCCGTTTGCTCCAAATTACCGATGCCCACGTACCCTTTCTCTCCCTTCGCAGTCACTGCTCAACTTCAAGGGCCACCACCGGCAGCACGGGGAGGTTCCCCTCTTGCAGAATTGCTGCTCAACTCTACCCTCCCCAGGGCGCCCCAGCAAAGGAGGGGAGGCCCGCCTCAGTGACCTGACATTTTCCATGGCCTCTTTGAAGGAACAGCTGGGCCGTAATAGAGGGCTACTCAGGGATACCCACAGGTTTGACAGGAGCTCATATTTTAAACAGGGCGGATGCTAAATTCATCCCGCCCCTGGAAGGCTGCTGCCCTCTCAGGAACCCAAGGGAAGTTTCGGATGCCGATCCATAAATCTCCCTGGCCCCAAATACCCACAATTAGTTTCTGTGCCCTGGGAACGTAAAAATGCTATGGCTTTCTTCTTTGACATGTCAGTTAATAAAGAGTGGGCGGTGGGGCCCGGATGCTGCCTGACAGGTTTCTGAAGGCTTCACTCGTTTAAAATGGGAAGCACTTTAATTACCTGTTTGGATTTTGTTATATGCATGTGTTGTATGTTTAAAAGAAAGAAAAACCAGGGCTTAAGGACATTCAGGAAATTATACCATTCATTATGCCTGTCAGAACATCCTGTGGCCGAAACTAAGTGGACATTTCTAAGGGTTTCTTTTGTCTTTTGTTTTGTTTTCAGTATTTAAAATGTTTTTTTTTTAAGTATTGTTTTCATAATGTTTCCACAGACTCTACTATAAGTGCTTGATTGATGAAGAGAGTGGATTTTTTTTTTTTTTCAACCAAGTAACTGCAAAAGCTACGTATTTGACTTTGGAATTTGTTAATGGATGGCTTGCTTAACAGAAAATTTACTTCCCCAAAGTATGTGTTACTGAACCTAATATTACTGCAAATTTGCATTCCTAACGTACAGTAGCCACTGTAGGGGGTGTGGGGGCGATGACATGGGAGACTGAGTGGTACATGGAGAGAGGCGGTGGGCTGGTCCTGGAGCCCGGAAGGCATCTCCCGCTCCAGGTAGGAGACAGGATTCCCTTTCCAATGTGGAGCGCCACCCCCTGATGCAAAGACCACTAGCTTTTGCAGCAGGGAAGATGGATTAGACAGTACAGTTCAGGCAGCTCTGGATAGTCAGTCAAGGAACGGTCAGCCCTCCCTGGACAAGGCAGAGAACATCTGGCTTTGGGCTTTACACTGCCCGATTGTCCCCAAACCTAGTTCCCATTCAGCCACGTTAGGTTGGCAAGTCAAGGGTATGGTCCCGGTGTCTCTGGGAGATAAATTCTACAAAAGGTTTGGAAGAAGATGCCCACTCCATGTATCCAACCGAGAGCTGGTTTGTAGGGAGCCCCCACGGAAGCAGTCTTGCCGATGATTCTTAGAATAACTCAAAGGAAAGAGGAGATCATTGGAGCCCTGAGGAGAAGAAAATTTTAGCCAATCTACTCCAAAGCCAACAAGATCCTTCTAAAAGCTCTGCAGGGTTCTCACCTCTTCCATGGCACCAGGGTTCGCACCCAGGGTCACTGCCATTCTTACTGAAGGGCCCAGCATGGCTAAGGAGTCATCAATATCTCCTTCTGTGAGTCCGTGCATGAATATGGAGGATGCCCTCGCACACTGTAATGACTTCAAAGAATGCACCAGAGCCTCACATGCAGATGGGAGGATAAATTAATGCAACTTTCCTGGAAACCTATTTGGCATAATGTGTAAAAATGTTCACGTGTTTTAAACCAGCAATATCCTCCCTAAGGATCTACCTTAAGGAAATGATCAGAGATGGGAGCCCAGATTACGTACAGGAATGTTTATCTCTGCATTATCATAACAAAAAAACTGGAAACAAACTAGATATCAACAATAGGAGACTGGTCAGATACATTCTGAAACATCTGTACTGTGGCATTTTAAAAGGCTGTCATAAGTAATGGTTTTGAAAAATTCTTAATGACATGGAAAAATGTCCATGTTGATGGTGACTGAGTTATTGTGGATTATGATGGTTTTTATTTTTTTCTGTATAGTTGTTTGTGTTTTTCAAATTTTCTACAATTTGCAAGAATTATTTATACTTAGGGAAAACCATATTATTATAGACCAAAAAGAAAGAAAGTTATAACCAACCTTCGAGCTAACAATGATCTGGGCTCCATATTGTTCTCTAGGATGGATGGAGGACCCTGCTGCATTTGAATGGAAGGTCATCAACCATTCCCATGGCGAGCTACACTGATGTGACATTAGTGCCTCGCTCCTCTTTCACACGGGCAGTCTCTTCCAGAGGAACCAAGAAGGCATCCTATACATGCTACAGCCAGTGACCTGCAGATGAACTGAGGTTTATGCAGAGACCCGTGCCTTGGCAGCCAACTCAGAAGGGCTGGTTTTCCTCTTGAGTTCCTGAAGGCCGCCTAGCGAAGATCACGCCAATACTGATGGTGTCCTTGGCCTGAGAGGGCAGGACACTAGTCATTAAAACAGAACCAACGATCCCACAGCACTTGTCGCCAGTGTAATTGTTGTCCTGCTTTCCCATGCCCTATTCCAGGAAAAAATTATTTGGTTGGGTTTGGGGTTTTGTAAACTTCAGTGACCCTTCTGGGGAAGGTCCACATCCTCCTCCCCTTTGCTCAACTCAGCTCATCTTGGTCAGAAGGCAAGTCTCCCCCTTGCCACCCTCTGACTCTACATTAGGACTCTGTCAATCACATCACAGGGGGCACGTGGGAGAAGATAAAACTGTCTTTATCCAAATCCCAGGCACATTTTGCCAAACACTTTCCCCTGAAATTTTCAAGGCCACATGTTTGAACGGGAAATTTAATCCACATGTTTCTGATTCATATGTATACTTAATGCATCAAAACATCATCCCTTTGAAGTCCAAATGGCCTTTTTATAGACTTCTTCCTTAGGAATGGAAAGTTGTGCTTGGCCAAGAACTAGCAAATTCAAACTCTCCAAAGTCCAAGTTCCTTTCAAAGTTCCCAACTTGGAATATCGAACCAGGCTTTGAAATACGCCCTTCATCCTTACAGCCACCCCAGGGTGACTGTAAATCTTGGGATACTTCATTCCACCACACCCTTTCAATCTTGATCATATACATTCATGGAGGCTTCCAATGAAAGCCCATTAAGAGCTATCTTTCAGCAAATTACCACAATAATGCTGTGAGGGAGAGCAGATGGCGGAAGGGCTACACCTCACCCCACTCCAGAACCCGAGAAGGGAAATCAAGTGATTGGCCAGGAGTGACAGAGCGGCTGGGGACAAGCCAACAATGTGGACTCAACTGCAGACCCAGGGTGGGGTCTCAGGCTTTCCCTGGAAACCCTAATGGTAAAACACCGCAGTTAGAAGATTTGGATTCAGAGCTTCCACAATTCTGCTCATAAATGTTCCAGTGCAGATACTGCTCCAAACCTCATGCTGAACGGATGAGATAGTAACCCATGTAGCCTCTTCCAATCTCCTATCTGGAGATGATTGGAAACATACGTCGATGCTATCAAAACTGAAAACTGGAAGAGCATTTGGAAAGGTGAGAGAGAATTATCCATTTCATGCAATGCTTCCATCAAGCTGAGCCCTCCCTGACAGCTGGGCCCTGAGTTACTCATGGTTAAGGGGGCCAGACAAGGGTGGTCTTGTCTGAGTTAAACAGAGAGGATCCATTGTTTGCCTCTGGACTCCTCTCCTAAGAGTAGGTCCCTCAAGAACAAGTCTCTAATTAAGTCATTGTTATATCCACCACAGTGCTTGGTATAGGATGCTCAATAAACTTTTACTGAATAAATTGAGTGTAGTTATTTAAAATAAAATTTTAATGGACTCTTCTATTGTTCCTTTGAACATCCCTTCCACCTCCCTTCACTCACTCGTACTTTCAAAATTTGACTGTAGAATAATTATCAGGACCATCTCCCAATGTACCTCCTATTAAGCATTATTTAGTAAAAGTAAATAACTGTATCTTAAGCAATTTGCCAGTCCTCCATCATTAATCTTTTCAAGTGGGCGGATGAATGGTCATTTGCAAATGGGATTAAAACACTGAGAATGTGAACTACAAATTCAGTTAAGCTTGCCTTCTTAAGATAAGTAAAAATGTTTATCAACTCAAAGATAATGCAGAATCTAAAAATACCCAGTCATGACTACATTAGGGAGTAAAAAAAAAACTGTGGCTTAATATTTCCACCATTTTTTGGCTTTCTAATGAACTTCACCAATCAAAACCATAATGGTCTACACTTGCGTATATAAAACAACACTTAGTTCATATTATTTTATAGAATGGCATGTCAGAGTTCTATCAACCCTGAGGTTTGACATGAAAGAAATAAGATGTTCCTCATCTTTTAGCTTCCCTGGTGGAATCCACATCCATGAGTTTTCAGTCAGCCAAAAATTGGAATAAATTAGCCAGGCCACCATCTCTTCTTCAAATGGTGTATAGAATTGACATAACTACCACGTGTTTTAGAAAACCAAGTTGTGTGCTTCTTCTGTTATCCAGATGGGAAAACTGAAACAGGTAGACGATTACATACTATGCCCAAAAGCTGGATTTAGAATTGGAAGGTCAGCATCCCCTGTCTATGGCTTAAACTTCTGAGTGGTATCATATCCCAAGAGTTCTTCCTTCCTCTTATTCTCATGGAACAGCAAGGAACCTTGGCAATGATCCGATTCCCTGACTTTTCAAAAAATGCTTAAAAGCCAGTCCTTCCTATCCATTAAAATCTATGCAAATGGCTAATATGTAAGGTCCACACTGTGAGGGGACTCTGGTGAAGGTCAAGTTGTTGAGTACTGGGAACCCATCTACTTGATCCCCAGAGGACTCAAAAACTGACTAGAACTCCTCAAAGCACAGGCTGTGAAACAGGTTATTCCCCAAAGCCTGAAAACGTAAATACAATGACTTGCCTAGACTCTCTAGGCTAATGACAGCCAAGCCTACCCCCGGTGTCTAACTTCCTACTGAGTGCTTTGCCCACCATATTACAGTTAATATCATCAACAAGGCTTTGAAGCTACAACTTTAAGCAAAACATGTATAACAAAAACAATTTTACCATAGGCTAATTAATATAAACAAGAATTACATTTCTATGGCATATTTCTGGTCACAAAAACACCAAACTTCTAAATAAGGACCCAAAACATTTCTAGTATTAAACACTGAAATAAATGTCAGCTATACATACATTTAAGAAAGATTAATAGAAGCAAGTAAGATCATTATTTTCCAACCCACTTATTCCAGTTCAGGGTCACAGGTCAGGGCAGCCCAGGGTGCAAGGTGGAAAGCCACCCTGAACAGGACACCTTTACAACGCAAGGTGCTCTCACCCCCCAAACCCCACACTCACTCAGACTGGGACAATTAGACACACCAGGGCCCCTCACACACACATCCTTGGGGTGTGGGAGGAAGCCAGAATGCCCAGAGAAAACCCACACAGACCTGGGGAGTACATGCCAACTCCACCCAGAACGTGGCCCTGGCTGGAAATCAATTTTCTTTCTCATCAACATTATAACAAATCAAGGACACTGAATGACACGACCTTGAAATACAGGACCTTGAGTGAAATGACGTTACTTGAGGACCTGCTGTATACTGAAATCTCCTAGCAGGGGAAGGGTTCAGTTTCCAAATCGGCAACCCCATGACTGCTATAACCTAAACCAGCGATTTTCAACCCTTTCATCTCATGGTACAGATAAACTAATGACTACAATTCTGCAGCACAACATATTGTTTGCCAACCTGACAAGAAAAATAGGTATAACTTTCATTGATTCACACAAAAAATAATAGTAGTAGTTATCTAGCCTTTTTGCTCCAAATTGACAGGTGTCTATACTTGCATATATAAAGTTTGTGGGCCCTAATCGGTTTGGCTTAGTGGATAGAGCGTCGGCCTGCCGACTGAAAGGTCCCAGGTTCGATTCTGGTCAAGGGCATGTACCTTGGTTGCGGGCACATCCCCAGTAGGAGGTGTGCAGGAGGCAGCTGATCGATGTTTCTCTCTCATCGATGTTTCTAACTCTCTATCCCTCTCCCTTCCTCTCTGTAAAAAATCAATAAAATACATTAAAAAAGTTTGTGGTACCGAGAATTAACCAACAAGACACAACCTTATTATGTGACATGACCAATAGATGACCTATGTACTCATAGTGCAGGACAGGGCATTCACACTGGATGGCTATTGCTGTGTTGGCAGTTGCCATTGTTGTATTTGACAGTCTAAGGGAAAAGAGGTCAATGCCCCTGACTATATAGTCAGGTATTGCATGTTTTAAAAATTCTTGTGGCACACCAGTTGAAAATCATTGCCCTAAACACCAGAATCAAAAGTAAAATGGTTAATGTATGGAGAAGAGAAGCTTCTTGAATCAGCATAAAACCATAAATAGGAGGCAGTATAATCGTTTAGATCAGAAATTGGCAAACATTTTCCCATAAGGGGCCTGACAGTAAATAGTTTAAGGTGTTGCCATAAGGTCTCTGTCAAAAGTGTTCAACTTTCACTGGAATCCTAGACAATACATAAAAGAGAAAGCATAGCTGTGTTCCAATAAAACTTTATTTATGGACTCTGAAACGTAAATTTCATATACTTTCACAGGTCACGAAATGCTATACTTCTTTTGATTTCCTCCCAAACTTTTAAAAATATAATAACCACAACTAGCTCGGAGGCTACAGAAAAACAGACAGAGGGCTGGCTTGGCCCATGGACCAGAGTTTGCTGACCTCGGCTTAAAAGAAATCTTGGCTCCACAAACCACTTAAGCAGGACTGAATGGGGTGCACAGGTTCTGTAAGTTCTTGGGACACAGTTCTTGGAAGAGCTCAGACAATGCAGTCACTCTCTGAGCATTAACACCTGGGCTGCCTTTTATTCAAGTTCTGAAGGCCTAGCAGAACCCCACTGGGGGAAAGTAATGCCCCTTGCCTTCGACTGGGAACCAGTGGGATCAGTGCCTGTTAAGAGGCATGGTGGGTGCTGGGGAGCTTACCGGAGGGTCTGTGGCTCAGCATGGAGGGAGAAAGCTGAAGGCCGGACCCTGGTGCCAAGATCCCACATCTCTGATGCTGGGACCACTTGGAGCAGATCAGTTGGAGACAGTGTAGAGTAGGTGTGATCCTAGGAGCCTGGAAGTCACTTATTTGACTCTCATATCAAAATTATTAGTTCACAAGCTGGCATACTTATAACCATCATGGTATTACCTAGCGTGGGCAACTAAGGGAGTGTCAATGTGCTGTATTCCATCTTTTGGGAACTGGTAAGTTTTTCCCCAAAGCAACAATTTTAAGAATAATTAGTAGTGTCACCATTACATTAAACAAGCATAACTCATGGGATTTAGCCATAAAACAGCTTCCTCGGTGGAAGTGAATTGGTGGATACCTTGGGTGAAAATTTGGATGAAACGTTCATTGGAACCTCCTGTTCTCGTCATTTATAGGACAGCTTATCAAAGTGCACCTTCGACGTAATGTCCCCTGGGAGCGTTCCATCAGCATCAAGGCCCTGCTTTCCCTGAGGCACGTCCCACTGAGGCATCTCTCTGGGTGGCCAACGTATTCATTGCTTTAAGCTGCATGCTTCCTTTCTAACGCACTGTTTACCACTACAGACGTGGCATGTGATTTTAAGCACCACAACTACCATGCAAGGCTCTACAGAAAAAGGGGGGTCACTTATAGCATTTTTTTAAAAGGAAAGAAAAATAGTTTTCTGCATTACACTATTATATGGGAAATGGGCAGGTTAAATCTCCGAATTATATGCTCTGCATGGATATTATTTTCCTAGGGAAAAATGAAAAACTAAGAGTTTTGAATCCTGAGAGAATGACTTTGAATCCCAAGTCTGTTTCAAATCAGATGGGGGGCCTTAGGTACATTATTTTACTTCTCCTGGCCTCGGTTTTTTCATAAATAAAATGGATATAATAACACCTAACTTGCACCGTTACAGTGTCCAACACATGGTCAACATTCAATAATTGGGCATTGTAATGAAATCAGTGGTGATCATACAGACCTGGCCTGTACTGGAACCTACAAGTACAAACACAATACCCCACCATGCATAATGAAAACCCTTGAATATAATAGAGCACTACTGGCAAAAGTGAAAACTTGGAAGACTGCAGTTGGCGAAAAGAGTATGTACTTTGTGAGCCCCACGTACCCTGGCCAGCATGTCAGGGATGATCTATCTGCAGATAACCAATGTCTCTTGGGAAACGAGAATATAAACATCATTGCGTGAGAACTAGGGAAGGAGTCCTTCCCAAGACAGGTTGCAACTGCACAATCTCAAGCTGACATTTTATTTCACCTTAAAGAAATAATTGCGTTTAATAAGTAGTGATCATGAGAGGACTGGGGTCTGGAAACCAAACTCGTATCATCTGATGCATAACAATTATAAGCGAGATCTGTTTGAGGTTGAGGAAGTCAGAGCCCAAAAATTACTTTTCAAAAATGGTTGTTCTTCCAACAAAAGAACTTAGGGACTGACACCTTAAACGCCATTGGCGTCAAATAGCGAGTTTATTCTTAGAATGGGGTGTATGTATTTGTTACTTCCATTTTTACTCTTTTTTCTGGTTATAGATCAGGTTTGTTTTGTTTTGTTACAAAAAAAACAGCTCTGGACAGCCCCGACCTCTCTAGAGGTAATAGAACAGCGTGTGATAGACTTGGTTTGTGAAAACAACCAAATATGGCCAAAACATTTACCCTATTTTATATAACCACTTGGCTGTCTATGAAGAAGCAAATCAGGCAAATAAAAGCTAAACTGCTGTTTACTTCTGGTTGCAGGCTCACCTGATGGACACAGTCCTCCCTGACTAGAAGCCTGAAGGACTATTCCAAATTTCTAAACAAGCTAGAAATGCAGCCCTACGGAGGGCCCACAGCCAATCGACGCCTTCCAGCCTCTCAATCCTACGGGAGAGGAGCAAGCCATAGGCTCGTGGGTCTCTCTGAGCAGACAAAATTGATGCAAAAGGCTGATTTATGGGGGGTGGAGTGGGAGACACTTTAAGAATCTACCTTCTTTTATTCCTCGGCCTTTGATTTGAACTTAATTACATTTAAGGCAGAGAAGGATAATGTCCCATCTTCATCTTCTTTGTATTTGTTCATGTCAAGCAACCACATGTCATCATAACAGGTACAACAGTAATTTAAGAAGTAAATACTTCTGTCACTCACTTGCTGAGCATCATGAAGGCCAAACAAATCAATCTCTTGACCAAATTAAACTTATTTGGGTTTTTGTTGTTTTATGGAATTCAGACGCTCTGATTGTGAATGCTCCAAATTGTTTGGCATAGCATAAAATATTCAAGTAAGAAAAATCATCCTTTGACCGGGAGTGAGAGATAATTTACATAGATAATCCCCAAAAGATAGACACAGAGAAGGGACTACCATATACAATGGATGGATTAGATGCCTGACTTGACTACTAGACAAATCTTGACTCTGGACACGTTTTTCATCACCTTTATCCCTAGGTATAAGCTAAGAAACATGGATGCACGGGATGAAATCTAAAATTGCTTCTAGCTGTACGGCTCTGATATTTGGGGTGGGGAACAGCCATGTGACACACATAGTATAATTACAAATTTCATAAAAAACACAGCCATGCTTGTAAATAGAATTGTTGTAAAATGAAAGTTAATTTTTCCCCAAATTCACTATTCTCACTGCAACACAATAAAATACAATTTATATTAAGTTGACAGTGAGTCTTTGAAAATTCAATTGATTTTTAAACAAATACATTGATGCCTTTATTATTTCTAGTTTTGCCTCATTTGTTTTGTAACTCATATAGATCACTCAAATAAGTGATGGTCTTTTATCAACATTATGATACATTCAGTTTCCATCAGGCAGGACCCATCAGTAATTTTTCCAAGTTTGTGCATGTAAGAAACAAGACATACATGTTAAAACTGCCCTGTTTGTGGATTCGTGTATCACTCTCTGAATAGGTGATAGATCCCACCTGAATACAAAGACATGCCTTAGTCATTATTTTTTTTTTTAGGATCCTCGCCTGAAAATGATAGTAATAATGACATGGCTCTGATTTCAAATGCATCAAAAACCTTGCCAAAATCTGAACCACTTCTTTTTCTCTCCAACACATCAAACCAAGCTCAAACCTTCAAGATGTTTCTTGTTTTTATCATAACACACAGTTCCTGTTGCAGGTTGAATTCCCAGGAAAACACCCTGAGATTGGTGTGTAGGCAGTTTACTAGGGAGTGCTCTCAGGATCAGCACCAAAGCAGGAGAAGGGACTCTGAGCAGGATTGAGAACAAGGAAAATTCTAGGCTGTGATGTAGTCTCAGCAAACACCTCTACCAACCCCATGGGCACCTCTGAAGCTGGAATGGCCCTTCAGAGCTGTCCCAAGTCGAAATAAAGCACCTGGAGGAAACAATCCTTCACTCCCAGAGGGAGATCTGTGTAGCTCATCACAGCATCCCCTACATTTCCTAATGGAGCCTGTTCTAAGTATGCTGATAGTCCGGTTGGTTTGTTACCAACAATATTTGTTGAACATACACCATGTGCTCACTTCTATGGAGACCATCAAATTGTGTGTGTGTGTGTATCTTTTTTATCAAGAAACTAGAGTCCCAGTGCACAAAATTCATGCACAGGTAGGGTCCCTAGGCCTGGCCAGTGATCAGGGCCAATGGGGGCCTTCCAGCTGCCGGCTGGGGCCTCCCTTCCCTGCTGCCGGCGGCCAGCCAGGGCTTTCCTTTGTTCCACACTGCCCCCTGGTGGGCAGCACAAGTCATAGCGAGCAATCAGTCTCTCCGTCAAACTCCCGCAGGGACAATTTGCATATTAGGCTTTTATATATGTAGATGGTTTAGTTGAGGAGAACAGATTAAATGGCAAACAAAATCACACAATAAAATTTTAAAATAACAAACAAAAACAATACCAGAGAAATGAGGGTAATGAGACAGAGAGCATTTGGAATTTGAAGAACAGAGAGAGGACTTGATCCTGGGAAGCCTGGAACAGGAGAACTGGGATGATGTCTTTAAGGTTACTAGGGTTTTGATGGGTGGAGAGCAGGAGCACCGTCATTCTGGGTAGCAAGGCAGCAATAAAAGATCAGAGGGGAAAACGCAAGGCATCTGGACGCAATCTTCATAAAAAGGGCCATAACCCTTTGAAGAAGAGCACATTGGGACCGGAGGTGGGAGAAGAGAAGGGCACAGTGGGATGCGGAAGCCACTCAGGTGAACCCAGCCCTTCAGGTAACCATGGAGGCAGAAGCATTTGGCTCTCCTGGGACCGGCAACAGCAGTAACAGCTCTTGATTTATCAATGTCTGATCTGGGCAGAGATGACTGGGTGGCTCTGATCTGGGCCTCACTGTGGCAGCAACTCTCTTAGCCAGTTCTGCAGTGTAATTCCTGGAATCCAGCCTTGAGGTCATTCTTTCTGCACCCCCAATAATTCTGTGAGCTAATATCACTTAATAAATACCTTTCTGTTTAAATTAGCAAAAGCAAATTCTATTCTTCACAACTAAAAAATTGAACATATACACATTTTCTTATTTAGCGTTCACAACCATTGCCTGAGTAGGTAATATTATCCTCAACTTACAGGTAAGAAAACGGTGAGACTAAATTAATTAAATAATTAGTTGATTGTGAGGTTAAATAAATTGTCCAAGGTTTTCCAGTAAGTATATGGCAGAGCCCAGATTTGAATGTAGGACTATCTCATACCCAAATCCATGTCACGTCTACAACATCCTAACTATTTCCCAAAGATGGAGACATGGGTGAGTCAATATTTTCCATATGAGCATAGGTATTTGTAGACAGAATAGTTTCCACCATGGGTCATAGAAGATTACATTCAAACTCGGACTACATTGTACTAGATATGAATCATTCCAATGGGAAGGCAACACCAAAAAGTGGAAAGTTGCCTGCAATCCATGCCAAAGACAGGAAAGGATGAGTTGCTGGAACCAGTGGGTCATCCTAGCTCTGCCTCACTCTACTTTCTGTGATTGTGCATACATTATCAACACAGCTCAACAATCATCTTTATCGCCTCATAAGTAAATTCAAGGCCACAATGTAAAGCTAGTTTTCCATTACTCAGCCCATGTTGTTCCTTATGTTGAATTTAATCAGCTCATAATGGCTAAGTTCTTCTCCAGGAATAATAAAGGCAATTTGACCACCTGTCTTAGCCTTTTCAACTTCAAGGTCAATTTTATTAGGCAGACTCACTAAACAGCAGCCAAGATGATGCATTTCCAAGACCAACTGTTCATGGTTAAAGGTAGACTCTATGGCAGGACAAGAAAGTAAATGATATGGTATGACCACTCCTTCCTTCTGGGCCCAAGGAAATACGATCACCATGAGACTCTGGCTTAAAGGCTTCTCCTTGGTAAACTAGCAAGGGGACTCAAGGTCAATGTGCTTCAGTGCAGCCATATTGGACCAACCACAACTAGTTTTCTGAAAATCTGCCAGAGAATGACTTAGGCTCCAGGGGAAAGAGAACTTACCCTGTGACCTCCACACTTCAAACCCAACTTCACACCCGTTTAAAACACTTTATGGCACCCTTCCATTCATATAGTGTTCTTCTGGATATTCCTTTCTGTCCTCAATTCCATCTTTAGCACAGCTGACAAATGCTGCGTGGACATACAGCTGTCTCCCGAGAGGAGCCCCATCCTTTTTAAACAGTTTTGCTTGGTGACCTGACCTCCAAGCAGGCTGCATAGTTCAGTGCACTGACAGCTAAGTCATGTCTTTTGTCCCAAGCACACACATACAGCAGGCTAGGGAAGTTCACATGCAATGCTCACATTTCAAAACGTAAATAAATGTCTCACACCGGAGGCCCAGTGCACTTAAGTTTGGAAGACAAAACCTCCCAAAGAAAAGAGTGACCCAAAGGGGACTGTGCAGGGATCCCCGCAGGACCCTGTGGCTGGGATGGCTGCACCTGGTGGGATGAATGAGGCAGATCTACTACCAGCGGGAGACCAGATGTCCGGCCCTGGGTAGGACATGTCAACAGTCTTACTTGCTGTTCCTTCCTGACCTGTTCCCTAAATATCTTTCTAATATTTTTTTTCTACTGAGCCCTATTTCTTTTTCTTTCCTTTATCCCTCTTTCCTCTCCCTATTACACTTTGTACTTCTTATTCCTCTAGTCTTTTCTCGTATTTCCTGGTCTGTAGCTCCTATTTTTCTTATACTTGGAACCCTTTTCTTCCAGTTTCCAAAGAACTTTCACAGCTGGTCCCATCTGTCTCTCCTAAATGACCCTCCTCCCCCTTAATCACACTCACTTCCTGCCTGATTCCACCTGCCTTTAATAGGAGGGACTTTACAATATCCATAGCCTAAATCCTATTAACAAATATGGGTTTGGGATTGGGGCAGCCGGGGACTTGAATTCTATCCCCCTTTCAACTCGAGCTACAGATAACAGACTCACTAATGTGTTACCACCCTTTATCCTTTTTCTAGAGTTATCTGGGTTTTTTTTTTATTTACTTAGTTATATTTAACTTTTTTCAAAACTTTCACAACTTTGCAACACAGGTAATGCATGTCCATTGTAGAAAAGTAAGTCACAACAGATAAAAAGAAAGACAAAATTTTTAAAGCTATCTGGCAATTCCATTTTTCAGAGAATACCTCTGTGTCCCATGATTGACTTCATGAACATGTTTTAAGGATATAAAAGTAAATGTGAAGAAGATATCCAGCGGGGAAGAAAATTAAATGATCAAATACAACAGAGCGTATTTTGAAAACAGCAGAATCACTGGGAATAAGGGCAAATAATTCACACTTTGGGAACACCTCCTGGAGAAAATGACATCTAAGGTATTGAGCTTGTTTGCTTTGCTTTGTGTGTTTTTTAAATATTTTTTATTGATTTCAGAGAGGAAGGGAGAGGGAGAGAGAGATAGAAATATCAAGGATGAGAGAGAATCATTGACTGGCTGCCTTCTGCATGCCCCCCACTGGGGATCGAGCCTGCAAATTGGGCATGTGCCCAACATGTGCCCTGACTGGGAATCGAACCATGACCTCCTGGTTCATAGATGGACTTGCAACCACAGAGCCATACCAGCCGGGCAAAGAGAGGCTAAAATAAGGGACACTCCACGAGCACTCTCAGTGCCCAAGACTAGAAATGATAACGTGAAATTATCCAGGTTGCCAATGTTTCAAAATCACAAATAATCATTCAACCTTATGCTCCCATTTCTCTGTGCAGCTCCCTTCCCATCACATTTCTAAATATTATTATTGTTGGAAGTTGGTCCGGCTCCTAAAAGAGCTGTGATTTCCCCACTCTGGAGAGTGCCTTTTCTATTCCTCACTGACACCAGGGCAATTTCTGTTGCTCATTAAAGCCATACAGTCAATATAATTGTTTGGACTTGAGCCTTAAGATTAGGCAGGTACTTAAACTTTTTTATGGAAATTCAGGGAAAAAGAAGATATATTTCATACTAAGATCTAGTATAAACATAAATATCTATGTAATTGAAATGAAAGTCTGAAGAAACAATAATTATACTACTATAGCATCTGAGGCAAGCTCCCATCTTCTTTTCCATTCCATTCAACACTGTTCTAGTTCAGTTTATTCTATTATATTCAATTCAAAATTGGTAGGACCACTTCGGAAAACTCTTTAGTAGGATCCACTAAAATGCACTATACCATATTTGATGACCCAACAGTTTCACTCTTAGATATATACTCAGGACAATGAGTGCACATGTTCACCATTAAAGTTGTTTTGAATGTTCACAGAAGTGATATGAACAAAAGAAATGTTCATAAGGTCAAATACTGGCAACTACCCAGAGGCTCATCAACAGCAGGATGGATCAGTAAGTGTTGGTAAAGTCAAACAATGGAGTACTACAATTGTGTGCAATAATGTTAGACACATAAGAGTTCATACTATATGATTCTAGTTACACAAAGTTCAAAAGTGGCCCAACCTAACCTCTGCTGGTATAAGTCAGGACAGTGGGTTACCTTTGAAGGGGCAGTGATTTGAAGGAATCATAGCAGGGGTGGGGGAACTACAAGGGAACTGGTAATTCTGGATCTAGGTGGTGTTGAATTTGCAAAAATGTATCAAACCGTATGGGTACTTTTCTGTATGTAAATCATACTTCAGTAAAATATTGAGAAAAAATGCTGGCCGCAAGCCACTAAATTAGATTCTTCTGCTCCCTAATCACTTTCAACCTGAAATTTGAAATAACCTACACTAGATATCAAGAACACCAAGGGAAGACATACTATGACAAATGAAATTTTATTATTTACAATAATAAAATAGAAACCTCGAAAATCTTCTTTATGAGCCATTAGACATCACCAAAATAAAAAGAATCCAGAAAGAAAATGAAACCGCTAAAAGTAAGACTATACTATCCCTTCTTACTTGATTTTTAATAACTTTACAGCTGCTTTCATTCAAATTTTTATTAAATCTTTCATATTAATCTATACTTGCTGCCAATCACTTTAGGAAACACAGCGTTTCTAATATGCTTATCCAGCTTTTTCCATAGTGTTCAAGCCACCAGTCTGTGCTTATAGAAACAGCCAAGAGCAGCTCGCTGTAAAGAAAATCTCCCCTAATGCTCCCCTTTACGGCTGCGCCTTTCCCACTGGAATCTGTTCTTCCCCGTAGCGCGTCCATCTATGACGACATGTCCTCAGCACCTCCACCCCGCCCCAGCCCCTCTGGTGTTGAGCAGAGGTGCCACCCAACCATGGCTGATGGCAATCCATGTTTACACATTCGTAAGTGACTTTGGTGGTCGGTATTTTAAAGAGAGCCAGATGTGTTTCCATCCACAACCACTATCTCTCTCAAGCAAGGTGTAGATTACAAGCTGCACTACATATGATTTGTGTTTTCCCACCAGCAGATTGTTACACACATCCATAGGGCAGATGTCTTCCAGGACGTTTCTTGGCTGACATCTTTATTCCGTGATTCCATGAGCGTTTTCCTCAAATTCTACACAGCGGTAAGTAAGGTCTCCAAATGAAGGCGGTCCAGCAATCCTGGGAGAGTGGTTTCTGCTTAGCTGGCCTGTACGTGTCAATCCATCAGGGGTACAGATGCCATTGCTTGGCTTGGGTCCCCCCTAACACCTCACTACGGAACCAATAAAGGTCTTCAAGGCTTTACGACCTCGTCTGAAACCTAGATTGCATCAGTTTCCAAGAATGTCTGACTGTGTTTGGCTATCCCCAATATCTGCCCCAGTCCTCCTTCCCCTTCACATCTGTCTAAACACAAGGGCAGGAGATACACTGCACACGATGCGAAGTCAAGAGTCAGCCAACGCTCTTCAAACTCAGAGTCCACAGTGACAATGACATGAAACAAACTCCACCTGCCCTCCACCGGAGCTGAATTTAAATTTTCTGTCTGCTAAAAGTACATGTGAAAAATGAAATCTTTCCATATGGCTTTATTTTCTTCTATATAACAGGGTTGGGCTGAATTCTGCTTTATTTTTTTAAAAAAAAAATAGAGCTCTATGTACATAGTGCTGACATATACACTAAAGTCATCTGGAAAAAATACAAGCTACTATAACAAATGCCAAACGACAAAAGTAGCCAGTCTCATTCTATTGAGACAAATAAATCGAAGGGGGAACGTGTTTAGTCGACAGAGTGAATAGAGAAAATTGATCTCCTATTGTCAAATATACTGTAACCGGATGGGAGGGTTGGGAAGTTCTGAAACACTGTATTTTGCACACAAGATAAAAGTAAAGCTTTCAAATGGCCCCATTTCAAAAGCTTCTTACAGCCAAGAATGGAATTATTCACACCAGACTAAGTGTTTACATTAGATATTCCTCTTTAATTCTCTAGAGAAAGAAACACCATTCTTTAGTGAAGAAGTATATTTTTGCACAAAATTTTGAATCTCAAATAGAAACAGCATATTCCATAAAAAGCACATTGAACACCTAATGTTCGAAACACCCTCTCCCCTTTTATAAGTGCATAGCTGTATCAGCGCCCAGATTGTAAAGGTTATATAGCGAACTTGTAATAGAACCACATTTCCTTTCAGAATACAATACAGCTGCAAACAAAAAAGTGAACTATTTCCTCCAATCTTTTGCTAAACGGCCATGTCTTCATGCCAATAAGAGAGTCTAGTTCAGTGGTCGGCAAACTCTTTAGTCAACAGAGCCAAATATCAACAGGACAACGATTGAAATTTCTTTTGAGAGCCACATTTTTTAAACTTAAACTTCTTCTAATGCCACTTCTTCAAAATAGACTCGCCCAGGCCATGGTATTTTGTGGAAAAGCCACACTCAAGGGACCAAAGAGCCGCATGTGGCTCACGAGCCACAGTTTGCCGACCACTGGGACTCTAGTTGAATCCAGACACCACCAGGAGAAGGGGCAGGGATCAATGAGGGATCAAACCCTTCTCTTCCATTTGCCATTGAGTAAATCCAACAAGAAAGAAAAAGAGATGCATTTCTGAGACCAAAGGTCATAGTTTAAAACATAAAGGTCTGTTACTTTTTAAATATGTCTCGTTTTTTTTCTTTTTGGCCAAGTAGCAGAACCTTATTTTTGTTATAACACAAGAAAGCATTTCACAAAAGGCCTGAATTACACATAACACACACATGTGCGTGCACACACACACACACACATATCATGGGCTCATTAACATAATCCCCACAGTCTCAGCTCTTTCAAAATACCAGACTAATTCCATTTCCTTCCATTCTCCCAGCCAATTCTGCCTCTCTCCACTGCCACCACTGCTCCTGCTTTGTTTTGTCTTTCCCTTCAGTAAACTCGACACTCTGGTAATTCAATCTCCCGTTCAATGTCATGGTTGAGTCAAATCACTGTCACTCAAAATATAACCTGCGGCTTGAACTATGGCATGGTTGAGTGATCAGGGCAAATATTCCCAAATCTGGAATTTCTGGATTTTCAGCTACCGAGCTACTAAGTGGCTTTAGACAAGATCTTCCCTCCGCCTCATGAGAGCAGGTCACATCCTGTTTTTTACCGACTGGGACTCCTCAGGGTGGGTCGCTGCCAGCGAGGAGAGCTCACCTGTGACTGGGCTCTCCGTGGGCGAGCAGAGAATTGGTTGTAATGGGATTTAAGCAGCAAGTTGGTGACAGCAGAATTGACCTCACAAGATGGACGCGGGAATTAACAAATAATGGAAAAGCTTAGCAAGATGTCACTTTCACACCAGGCAGAAGTCAGAAAAGACCCAACGAGGGCCCTGTGTAAAGATGTCTTAACTCAGGTAGTATAAATAATCAGGTTTCCCAGAGAAAGCCATTTCCATTCCCACCACTAGCGCTACTTACACAAGTTTGAAGGCCAATAAAAACAGTGTTCGTTTACAAGGTTTGGGAGAAATGAAGAAAGATAGGGAATCTTCCCCGAGTTCAGAAGTTTAAAGAGAAAATTCTAAGGGTGGAAAGTGACACATTGTATCATTACTGGCTTTTTTTTTTAATTTTATAACTCATGACATGAACCAGGACCAAGCATATTATACAACTGTTATTACACAAAGAGTAGAGACTAGTCTACAGACTATGATAGAACACCTAAAGAAATAGGGCTGATCGTGAATTAGAAATTACAGACACATGAATGATTGCAGCCAACCACCCTGCTGGATTGGGCTGTGCTCTGTGAGAGGAGTGTGAAAGGTACCCAGGTTGACACTGGTCTTGGAAAACCACCTGACAGAACCCAGGGCTCAGATACCCTGCTCAGAGACCAGAGACCCTTGCCTAGCAAACTCCCTCCAAAGGGGAACGGGCCCAGGCGGATAGCTCTTCACCGAGTCCCATCACAATGCAGGCGCTCCATAAATCTCTGTAGAATTGAACTGTTGAAATAAACCACACTCAGACAGAAGAACTGGGATTTTTCAAATCAGAACAGCTGCCTTTATGAGTTGTACTGGCCAGACAGAGAATGGTTTGGGAAGGAAGAGACACCAGAACTAAACAGTCTCTTTTGCAACTGATGGTAAAATTAGAGGGAAAGTGAACAGCCAGAGAGCAGACAATCAAAATCAAATGGATGTGGGCCACTTAAGTAATTGGGTCAAAAGGATCGCGAATGCAGTTCAATTTAGGATAATGTTCAATCAATTGCTTTAAGAAATGACCTAGGGGATACAGGTTAAATGGAACAACCATGTAGGAGATTGATCTGGAAGTCACAATAAAGAAAATCATTGGAGCTAACCACCGGAGCATTACCAACATTAGTAAAAGGCTGTCGCGACCCTGAGAGCAAAAATGCAAATAGACCCGCTCAGACCAGAGAGCAGGTGTTCTCATGCAGGCACTTCTCTGCTCTTCCTGTGCTCATGAAAAGTCACCCATTTTCCATTTTCTCCACAAACGATATATATCAAAATTACCATGGGCGTACCCTAATTTCTCTCCCGAGTTCCGTTTTTGCTTGGGAAAATTCACAATCGTAGTCACAGGTTAAATGTTGCAAACGTTACTGCATTTGTCGGAGGACCGCCAAGGAGTGACCATGGATCCACATGCCACAGTTAGAGCTTTGCCCTAAGAAGGATGGGTGTGGCACAGAGACAATGCCAACCCTCCAGGAAAGCTAAAGGTGACCCAAACCCACACTTGCCCCAAGAGTGGAGAGAGTTGGAAATGACTTGATTGGCACTTGTCTGTTTTCATTTAAATTGATTCCTTTAGTTACACAAGAAACACAGGGATGCCAGTTAACTTCAATGGACATTTGCTGAGCTGTGGGCCAGGCACTGTGCTGCGGGCCGCAATGACTAAGTTGTACCCCGCCTCCGGGGGCCCACAGTCAGTGATTACAGCACAACACACAGGGCAAGCACACCTGCTGCTGCTTGTCAAGTGATTGCACACATTCTCTGCAGACCTGGTCCTGACATAAATTTGAAGCAAGTTTTCAAAACTCCAGAAATAACATTTTTAAAAATATTTGATTGGTATCTTTAAGGCCCAACCAAAGGAAAGACAGGGTGATGAACTACAATCATTTTATTAAACAAAAAAATGGTCTCTTCTTGCCAGTGAGGCAGCAACTTGAGCAAGAAGATTCCAGCCAACGGCCCTTTCAGCTCAGATCTGTCCCATTTTGCCACAGCCTGGGAGGAGTTTGCTCTCCCATCAGGTGAGACCCACCTGGATTTCTGAAAGAAGCAGGGCCACCCCAACCAGACTAATTAGGTATCTGGATTTCATTGGCTCGGGGAAAACATTTTAATGGACTTGGAAGTCTGAGAGAGACTTTATTGGCTGTGATTTATCCTCTCTCAACCTCAACCTACTCATCTTTGTAATGGGAATAATAATGACTTGATCCTTACACTAAACAAAATAACCGATGTGACACAGTGCCTAGCACACAACTCAATTAATGTTAAGACCCCTCTATGCCACTACTCCTGTCAGATGCTGGGAGAAAAAACTCTCCTACATTCCATGCTTCCATTCAGCATGTCTCTGAAGTGTAGTAGACAATGGACATGGCCTTGGCTGGACATGGAATTCCAAGGAATACCTACATTTCTGTCTTGTGAGTAAAGACATGAAGTGTCTGTGATGGGGAAGCCATCCCATCTTCTAGAAAATACTTCAGAGTCATTGTCAAAACAGTCTTAGAGAGGAGACGCTCTCGGCTTGGTCAATGATAAATCATGTTCTAGTCACAGTGAAAGAACCGGATGTGGTAGAATTTTGCCAGAGGGTATGAATGAAAAGTGAAAGGGGAGCCCAGCTGGTATGGCTCAAGAATGGAACATCAACCTGTGAACCAAGAGATCAATAGTTTAATTCTCAATCATGGCACATGCCCGGATTGCAGGCTCAGATTGCAGGTTCGATAGGGTGCGCGCAGGAGGTAGCCAAACAATGATTCTCTCTCAACATTGACGTTTCTATCTCTCTCTCCCTCTCCCTTCCTCTCTGAAATCAATAAAGATACATTTTTTCAAAAAGTGAAAGGGGAAAAATAATACTATGATCATTCTCATTATAGGTTTAGAATTTTATAGAGGAGAGAGGCTGAGTAACTGGCCAAAGACACACAACCTTTAGAAATAAAGCTGATGAGTTGGTGTGTCTTAATTTCCAGCGCTGTGGTCTATTTGGGCATGAACTAAGTCAGTCTTTTTCATTATCATAGCCTTCACACCTCCCCCATAGCAATGCCCAAAGCCTGTAACACTTCACCATGGTAATCACCCAATAAATGCACGTAAATGAATAATCTTAAGAAAGGTCAAAGTAAAAGCATGTAGCAGCTCTGAACATTCACTTAAACCCAAACCTAATAAAATATGTAGAGAGAAAAGGAGATATCCTGTTTCAAAGCAGGAATGAAGTGAGACATTTTGTTCCAAACTAGCAAATACTGTCGAATAAGTTCCCATTTCTACCAAATCATTATCTTGCGATACTTTTCCCTGACTTTTTTTTCCCCAGGGCAATTTGCTATCCATTCTCAAAAGCAACTCCCCAAATAAAATAGATTTCATCATGATTCAAACTTACAACATTTTTTAATAAAGGAACACACTCGGAGAGCTCATACTTTGGTGCCAAACAACCAAACAGATGTGATTCCTACCACTTCCTACCTTTCCAAAAGACGTGATTAATGGGGAATTATAGGAATATTCTAATTCTTGTTGAAAAGCTTGATCGATTTATTGTTGCTTGCAGCCAAACCATAACCAGGTCCATGTTTCAAATCACTGCAGATGACCCAGAATCTGGGGCTCATCATGATTCTATACTTTGCTGCAAGACTGGTGCCAAGAAGATTTCCTCCTAACTCAGTAATCCTTCTTCCTTTCTGGATAAATTCTACATAGCTTTCCCTTTGTGCCTGCCTTGGGTTAAGATTTCTTGCAGCAGCCTTGTAAATGACTTCTGTCTTTGGAAGATTCATTAAAGTTGCACTGTGTCTTTGATTCCCATCCTTGGAACAATTTCCACTTTCCTCCCAAATAGGACTTTGCACAGAAGTCTCAGCTCAGCATCAGCCACTCCAGAAAACCATTGCTGACCCTTCTGTCCCTCGACTAGGTTAGGTTCTTCTCACAGTATTTGCATCTCCCCAAACTCAACATCTTCACATTATTGTTTCCTATTTAATTATTGTCTATCTTTCAAACGGGATTATGTGGCCATTAGGAAAACATCATATCCTTAGTACATGGTGGTTGTTAAGTATTAAGTGAATGCCTCCCAAAGTTTTATCAGCCCCTCAGTCCAAATTTCATTCCTTTTCATGACAGAAACCACAGCACCTTTACATAAGCTGAGTGTCTCCTGCGATCCAGTCTAATCTCTGTTCTTTGGCTAACGGAACCCCAGGAGTTTTGGCAGGGAACACGGACACAGGGCTAGACACATTTCCAGCTTCCCTTGCAGCTAGGCTCTCTGGACAGCTGGATGTAAGCTGAAGAAATATGTGCAATTTCCAGGTCATGTCATTCAAAAAAGAAGCTTCTCTCCACTTGCCTTTCCCAAAGCCTGGAAAGCAAGTACAGTAGTGGTCAGATAGTTTCAGCCAGGGAGATGGGACAACAATCTAAGGGATGGCAGAAGCACAAGACAGGAGAAACATAGTACTTGGTGACCTTAGAGAGCAGACCCACCCTGGACTGCTCACCTGTCTCTAGACTTAGTCAGAGAGAAGCAAACTTGCCTCTTATTTTGCCTCTGGATTTTTGGTCTCTCTCTCTCTCTCTTTCTCTCTCTCTTTATTTATTATTTGGTTACCTTAAATTGAACTTTTAATAATCCACATCAATTGTAACTTCCTATAATTTAATTTTACCTACAGAAGGGGAGATTTTTAAAAGTTTCTTATTCATATATCCAAGTACATATTATCACTATCACCATGGATATAGGAAACTCACAATCATCTAATATTCATGCAGCTACCAGGCACAATACATAATTTAGTAAGCTTTACTATGTTTACCATCTGCACTTGAATAAATGCGTTGTTTACTTAATGGATAGCTGCTGTTTTAAATTGAAGTTGTAAAAGAATTTGTGCTAAGTGACACAAATTGGCAAAGTGACAAATTGTCCTTCCAAACATCATTTTGGAGTATGAAGAGTCCTTTTATATGAATAGTGAATTCAGTTAGGTCTAAAGTATTGCTCAATATCTGCTACTCACCCATAAGAACTTATGAGGCTACTAGTACAATTGGGATAAAATATAACTGATTTTCATAGGGTGCTTATGGCATCAGTGTTGGGTCTTCCAGCTACACCTTTTATATCTGAGTGTTTTAGAAAATCAATATTTGGCTATTAAAAATAATAAACCCCAAGGGACATTACCACAAACTCAGTCCTTCTTTTTACTTTTCATAACACAAAAACCTTGAAGTCAGAGAGAATGCTCATAATGGCTGGTAAGAATTGTTTCAGCTTTTACAGCTTTTAAAGACCCATTGAGCTTGCCATGGCTGTGAGTTGGACTCAACCTTTGCCATTCCTAATATCCTGCAAACAGACTCTGTGGTTGGCAGAGTGCTCTAGGTGTCCAAGATGGATCAGGTGGGAATAAACCAAAAATAGATGTTGAAGTCCTAACTTCCATTAAAATGTGACTTTATTTGGAAGCAGGGTCTTCACAGAGGTAATCAAGTTAAAATGAAGTCATTAGGATGGGACCTAATTTACTATGACCGATGTCCTTATAAAAAGGGGAAATATGGACACAGATGTGCAGAGAGAAGATGTGAAGACACACAGAGAAGATTACCATGCAACTAACTACTAGTAGAGTGATGGACCTACAGCCAAGGAATGCCAAAGATTGTCAGCAAATACCAGAAGCTAGAGGGCAAGGATGGATGTTTCCCTATAGCAGAGAGCTTGGCCCTGCTGACACCATGATTTCAGACTTCCTCTTCCACGACTGTGAGATTATAAATTACTACTGGGTTAAGCCACCTACATTTTTGGTACTTTATTACAGCAGCCCTAGGCAATTAATCAGCCTTCTATAAAACTTAATGTAGGGCTCAGTTTCACTTTCTCTCTCTCCAGACTTGGCTACATGTCTCCAGGCTCAGGTGGGTCTTCTCATTGCTCCTAAGATGGCCACCAGCAGTATTTCTCCCAAATAAACTACTTGAACTGAAATCTTTGTCCAGGTTTGCTTCTGATGGTATCCAAACCAGGAGAAGGCCCCATCATTTGCAAAGGAGGAAATGCAGAGTTCTGTTAGAAAGGAGAAAGGGTAAAAATGGAAAGTACTAGAAAGTTACCCAATGAATGTCCATTATATTAATTATTGTTTCCTCTCTTTCAATTAATTAATAAGCCGATCATGTTTTTTCCTACGGTTTCATTAAACAGACAAGAGCACAGCATTGCCTGACAGACCAGGAAGTATACACGCTGGGTTCCATTTTTGCTATTCCTTCTCCTACCTGCTGTGTTTCTATTCTCAAGTCATTTTCCTTCGTGATATATCAAGTTCCTACTTCATGAAGACTGAAAATGATGACCCTTGTCCCTTTAGAGTATGACCTCAGAAAAGCAGAGCATGACATAAGGTAAATCCATCTTTAATCTTTTCCCAGGTGTGTCTATTGCTGAAAGTCAGAAGGGCATATTCAACACCATTCTCCATCACTTGGTTCAGGGGACAACATTAGACATTAGGCCTAATTAAAGCAAAGATCCAAGTCAGAAAGACCCATTATCTCTGTAGTTTTCTCCACTCTCTGAATATCAGCTACTCTTAATTCAGCAAACGAACTTCAAAATACAACTTATTTCTCATTTATACATTTTTTCCAGCTTTATTGAGATAAAACTGATATATGCTACTGTGTAAGTTTACAGTGTACAGAATGTTGATTTGATACAGTTATGTATTCCAAAATGATTTCCACCATAGCATTAGTGAACTCCTCCATATCAATAATAATCAGGGAAATGCAAATCAAAACCACAATGAGATATCATCTCCCACCTGTCGGAATAACTATTGAAAAGACAAGAGATCACTAGTGCTGGCAAGGATGTGAAGAAAAGAGAACCCTTGGGCACCGATGGTAAGTATGTAAATTGGTGCAGCCACTATGGAAAAAGCTAGGGAAATTCCTCAAAAAATTAAAAATAGAACTACCATATAATTCAGAAATCCCATTCCTGAGTATATATCCAAAGGAACTGGAACTAGGATCTTGTAGATATATCTGCCCTCCCAAATCCATTGCAGCATTATTCACAATAGTCAAGATGTGGAAACAAACTTAGTGTCTGTCAACACATGAATGGGTAAAAAAGATGAGTTACATACATACAATGGACTATTATTCAGCCATGAGAAGGAAGGAATCCTGTCATTTGCAACAACTTGGATGAACCTTGGGCATTATCCAAAGTGAAATAAGTCAGACACAGAACGATAAATACTGTAGATCTTCCTTATATGTAGATTCTAAAAAAAAACTGAACTCAGAAACAGATTGTAGAACAGTGATTACCAGGACTCGGGGTGGGAAGGAAGATTAATCAAAGAGTACAAACTTCCAGTTATATGATTAACAAGTTCTGGGGAACTAATGTGCGACATGGCGATTACAGCTAATAACACTGTATCATATACTTGACTGTAGCTAAGAGAATAAATCTTAAATGTTCTCACCAAAATACATAAATATAATTAAAAATACAACCTTCAACTGTTCTAAAGGAGCTCAGAAATGGTCCCCCTACTGAGGTCAGGTTTGCCGAGCCCCAGCCTGAGCGGCCCATCTAGGGTAAGCTTTCGCCAAGCCCTTCCAGAACATCTTGCCATTGCGGCAGAAAAACAATCCCTGAGAAAGCCATCCTGCGTCTCCAGCAAGCGAAGGCAGCTCTTCGCAAGTGTTGCAGGACACATCCTTCCATTCTTCTTTGTTCTCTGAGTATAAGCAGATGTTCGACATTCTTCTCATTATCTTGGGATACTGTATAATACTATTACGGTGTCAGGCTATTAGAGGCGGCAAATGCTCTACAACAACAGCCTTAATTGAGGCTTAGAGATGAATTATAAGTATGTAGCCTTACTTCGGGGTGTTTGTAAATGCTTTCTGGAAACAGTTAAAAAAGATGTTTTCAATTGTTCCTACAGCGACTTGCCCTGCCAAAATCAAGTAAAAACTTCTTAAGATATGGGCACCATAAACATATTTCTTAAGATTTCAATTCTTTTTTTTTTTTTTCAGCCAGAAGCACAGCAAATCTGTGAGCCAGAAAGCCTCATGCATGCCCCTTCCTGGGCCGTTCCAGGAAAAACTAATGAAATGCTGCACAAGTTGCACTCAGCTCTACCGCGATCTCACGGCCACAAAAATTCCACTCCTTCTTTGAAATTCCTTTACTGTGATGATAATTATCTGCCCAAGAACCTGGCCTTGGAGCTGGCCAATACCTGGCGATGGAGGTTTGGGTGCCCTCAACCACACCCCACCTTCAGCAAGGAAGCCTCGACATAGAAGGCTACGTGTTGATCTAGGCCAGTGGTCGGCAAACTGTGGCTCGTGAGCCACATGCGGCTAGCAAGCCACGGTTTGCCGCTCTGTTGACTAATGAGTTTGCCGACCACTGTCATATACTACCCTTTACCTCTTTGCACACAATATGCCACAATTGCCTAATCCTCACAGCTTCCAACTATACGGTAACATTTAGTCTAGTCCAGTGGTCTGCAAACTCATTAGTCCACATGTGGCTCACAAGCTGCGGTTTGCCGACCACTGATCTAGGCTGACACTCTTGTTGCCATGCATGGAAGTGGCTGGCCTGGAGTTCCCAGGGTGAGTTACAGCTCTCACACATTTGGTGGAAGCGCATTATGATTCCAATGTACGGGATAAAAGACAGAAAAAACTGGGTCATTTGAGATTGGTTCCAGGCAGAAACTATTAAATGACAGTCCGAGTCTCCTTTACTGGAGAGAGTAAAGGAAAACAGAAACTGAACACTTTGAAAAGTACATTCAAAGAAGAGAATCCAGAGTTCAGAGGCATATTACCCAAGCTGTGCATTATGCGGACCACTTTTTCCAAAGTCTACTCCCAAAGAATTGATTCCAGTGGTGTGTGTTTTTTAAGTTCTTACTAGCATGTGCACAAGAAAGAGACAGTCTTTTGATGATCAAAACTTGTATGGAAAAATCCAGAAGAATGAGGGATTAAAAATCTCAGTAATATAGATTCTGGAATCCACAATTTATTACCATCCTATCATTACTGTCTTTCCAAGGCAATTATTAGTGAACAAAAGGCTGGAGGCTGTGTTGAAGCAATTTATTCCATTAGAATTTCATCCACTTCAGCAGGGGATTAGGAAGAGGTGAAGGCTATATATCATTGTTGCACAGGATCTATAAACAACAGTATTTGCCATGGAAATAATATTATTTACCTAAACAAAACTGCATTCCTTTGAAAAATAAATCTATAATTCAGATACTGTAAGTTCAGTTAGGTTTATTGCCCAACTCCATCCTTGAACCCAGCAATAAGTCTGGTTTCATGAAGGGTTTACTATATTAACTAGATAAGAATCAGCCTTTATGGTTTTCATTTGTCTCATTTCTCATGACCAAAACTGATCTATATAAATAAGGTGTTAACCTCAAGGTACCTCTGGCAAGTAAAAAGGGATACCCAGCACTTGCCACAGTCCACATTTCCTCTGTTACAGCCTCTCCCACCTGTTAACATTACTTAGACTTCTGAACTTATTTTTTTAAAAATTCTACTTGAAACACAAGACTGAAATTGGGACCCAACACCCAAAAGAAGGCCAAAATAGCTGAGATGCTATGGCAATGTATTTATAATAATGATTTTAAACCCGGCCAGACTTAGGTTCATGATCTTGGCTCTCCACTCACTTACTATGTTATACTATACACGTTTTTTAGCTTCTGTGCCTTGGCGTCCACATCTACTAAATAGGTGTAATATTATCTACTTCACAAGTGTTATTGACGAGATAAAAAGAGATCATTTGTGCATGCACGTGTCACAGATCTGGCCACGTACCATTTTAACATGTTTATGGTGCTTCCTCACTGCCAGGCATTATTGTAAGTTTGAAAGTTAAAAAACTGAGATTTGAATTGCAGGCATTCTGGTTCCGAAGCCAAGAGCCTAAACTTCTATGTTGAGCAGCCTCAATATAAACTCAAATGGGTATTCAAAAATCGTAATGATTATTGCTTCAATTAAGGCTGTGTCCGTTAGCTATTGTTATATAACAACAGATTCCATAGCACAGTGGCTTAAAACTATAATAATTTATTAATTCTCGCTGGTCTATAAGTCAGTTGGGTAGTTCTGCTCATCTGGCTCATGCATGGCTGATCTTGGCTAGGCTCGCTTATGAGTCCGTGGACAGCTGGCAGGATGGCTAGAGGCTGACTGGTCTTGGATGCCTCAGACAACCTGAATCTTCTCTATGTGTCCTTTATAGTCCTCTAGTGGGATAGCCTGGACATGTTCTCATGATTATGGCAAAGATACAATAGCATCAAGAGATTGAGTCCAGAGAACATACTTTAAACCACATTTGTTAACTTCCCATTGGCCAAAGCAAAATTCCAATGGGCCAAATTCCCATTGGCTGATCACAGAGTCAAGAGTTGAGTGTCAAAATGCCCCTTCCACAGTAGGAAGAGTAAAAGTTTTGGGCTATCAATGCAATTAATCTACAGCAGCAATATTCAGAATTATAGAAAGGGTAGAATTAAACCTGAAAAATAAATTCCTTCAACAAGTATGTATCTAAAACCTTCAGGAACCCATGAGAAATTAATATACCTAAAATTGCTTTATACAAGCTTAATAAAGTACAATGTACAGTTACATTATTAACATTTGATGAGGGCTCTGACATTTCTAAGTGATACCACATGCATTTTTACACTCAACCCTCATAAGACATCACAGAGAGGATAGGCAGCAGGTGTGTGATTAGTTGGCAGCTCTCCACCAAAAGGCGAGTCAAAGACCAAAGTTCATTTCATCTTGTGGCTTAGCATCTTCAACATTTGGTTTGCAAAGTTACATTAAGAACATAAATTGCCCATGTCAGAAATGAGAGGATCACCACCACAAGTCCAACACACATCAAACGGTTAATAAATGGCCATTATGAAAAACTTCATGCCAACAAATTCCTCAAATTACATGAAGTGAACAAATTCTTGAAAAACACACCTTCCCAATACTGAAGCAAAATATTTGAAGAACCCTATAACTATTAAATACACTGAATTTATTATTTAAAACCTTCCCACAAACAAAACTCCAGACCCAGATGGTTTCACTGGTGAATTCTATTAAATATTTATGGAAGAAATCATTCCAGTTTTACACGAAGTCTTTTAGAAAATAGAGAAAGAGTGAACACTTCCCAACTCATTTTATGTGGCCAGCATAACCCTAATACTAAAACTAAATAAAGACATTATAACAAAAAAATTACATTATTTCACAGGGCATCATCTCCATTTCAGTCGGCTGGAAGGGGAAATGGGCATAGATGATTTCCCATCAGAATTTTTCTTATGGGCCAGACCTGTATATGGAATACACCACATCACTCACATTCCTTTAGCTAGAACTCAGAGACATGGCTATACCTGGTGATAAAAGAGTTGGGGAAATTTAGTCTAAGTCGTGTGCCCTCAAGAAGAAAAGAAACTAGTACAATGTGATAAATGCTATAAGAAAAATACATATAAAGTGTTGGTCTAGCACAGAGAAAAAAATGTAACTGGAGGAATGAATGAATGAATGAATGAATGAATGAATGAACGAACCAGTAGTTAGCTAATGATATAAATCAGCCCTATTAAAGTTGCCTCTATCTAGCTCCAGATGATGTAGTAACTGTACCAACAGGAATAATGATTTTCAAATCACTAATAGGCCCTGTTTCAGGGTTAGCTTTGGCTAAAACACTGAGTGTGCAGTTATTTTCCATGGGACTTGGCAAAAAGCCCAGCCTAGAATTAAATGTCTCAGTACTACTTCTATGGTAAGCCGGTGGTATACTTCCGTGGTCCCTTAGCCTACCACCCCTCAAAATTGCTTGCTTTTTTGTTTCTCTGAGAGGGAATCGGAGAAAGTGGGGGAACTCCAGACATATATCCTTGTTGAATTTTATGACAAACATTGTGTGGTCTTCCTGTATACATACGTGGAAAGTTGGCCCATTTGTTTTAAAAGATAGAAAACTTGTCTCCTTTAAATGTATGCCACATGCTTCCCCTGCTTAACTCTTCTTTTTTTCTGTAGCTGTGTTTTCCTTATTTCTGTTCCCTCTCCTATTTTTCCTTTTTCATTTCCTGACCTAACACAAAATACCGTTTCCCACTGAAGAGCCAGACGAAGGGAAGGTAGGCTTTCGGAGGTTTCTGGGCATGGCTCCAATCCGGATTGTCATTCCCTGAACATTGAGATACTATGTCTTCCCAAGACCAGCAACACCATTTGGAGAGCAGCATATTAACTGCACTGTAAAGAAAGCTGGCAAGCCCGGCAGCTGAGCTAAAAGGAGCTCAATGACATTACCCATGACCTCACGCCTCCTTTATCATTTCTACAGTCACCTGATTGCGTCTGCAAGCACAACGAGGAGGCTTTCCCTGGGTCTTCCCCGCCTACCACCACCATCATCTCTGCCCTCAACATTTCTCTGGGTCGTCACAGCTTCCCTGGCTACCCCTTCCACTAGACAGCAAAATCACAGGGGGGTCTGAGCGCAGCACCTCTGAGGAACCCAGTCTGGAAGCAGGAAAATGCCCATCCAGCTGCCTCTACATTTCACTTTGGCAGCAAGTCTACCTTCCCAAGACATGCTGTGTTCAAAATCAAAATTTAGCATTGAACTTGTATTTTGTTGTTTCTAATGTATATTAGGTTCCCTTCCCGGGCTACATCTTAAGTCCCTTGGGGGCAAGTCATATCTAATGCTACTTTGGCACTTCCACAGCCCCACACATGCCCTTGCATATAATAGAGTGTCAATAAATACAGTTATTTGATTCAGGTCAAACAAGGGTGCAATCACCAGCTAAAAGGCAAACAACCCCAGGAAAGATAATACTATGAGCCTGTCATATCATTAAATACCTGCATTTGAATGGTGTTTCTTGTTACGGCATTTAGATTGGGACTGATAGTGAGAAGACCCAGAAGAAAACACAGGACTAAGAAGGTTAGGGAAAAGGGGGAAGCCCACATCAGCACTTCCCGTACAGCGTTCAGTGTTGAAGAAGATTACTACTGATTCATTTAGCTCCTGCCACTCTAGTGATGTTCAAAACAATACATCAGCCATGGGATATCCATATGAAAATGACGCCCCCACAAAAGAAAGGCAAGCACAAAGAAATGACACCTGGGACTTCAGAAGCTAGATCACAAGAAGTTTTTCAGCTCCTGCCCAAGCCTTTGGGAACATTTGCTCTTGGAACCCAACCACCATGCCGTGAGGAAGCCCAAGCAAAAGGGCTCATATGGAGAAGAACCAAGACCCTGGCTGACAGCCCCCGCTGGGCAACAACTCGCTCATGGGAATGAGCCATTTGGAAAACGTATCTGCTGGTCTCAACTGGGCCAACCTAGCTGGCACTCTGTGGAGCAGGGACCAGCCCAAGTGATCGATCTCTGAGTGAAAATAAATGACTATTTCCTAAGTATTGGGAGTAGTTTGTTATATAACAACATATACTCATAATATATGTGTAGAAATCATCCTTGTTGCTCCTCGCACAATTTATACACATATCACTAACACTACATAGGAATTTATACTTATGTGATTAATCTTGGTGAGGGAGGGAGGGAGGGAGGGAGGGAGGGAGGGAGGGAGGGAGAGAGAGAGAGAACGCGCACTGTGCCGTGGGTACCACTGTTTCTCAGGTAAAATAGTCAAACTCTCTGCAGACTTCCCTAAGGAGCCCACATGGAGTGGGCCTTAGTCCCAAGATCCTCTGTGTGCTAATATAGGGAATCAGGTAATCCAATCAGCACCTTAATGTGGTACCTAAACATATTCCTCCTATTAAAGGACAGATTCTTAAAAAGTCAAGCTAATGGGAACTTCAGGCACTATGGCAATCTTTAGAGAAGATATATTTAGTTGAGGAATCTCAAATTTCAGGTTGAGGAATCTCAAATTTCAGGTCATGAAAAGCTTTCTTTTGGACCCATACTTATGCCTGACTCTAGACCCTGGAGTATAGGCCAGATAACTTCCCACAGGTCCGCCAAACACTGGCCTCCCTTATCTTACACCCAGGTGAAGGCTGAGATTCTATCATAGGGAGGAGACCGGGCAGGAATATGGTGCGGTGAAAGTAAAAGGTGTTTGTATTTCTCCTTTAGACCAGTCATTCTGGAACCTTAATGTGCATGCAAATCACCAGAGAATATTGTTAAAATGTAGATTCTGATTCTGCTGGTCTGAGATGGAGCTCAAGCTTTTCCATTTTGAACAAAAACCTGGTTGGTGGTGGTCTATAGACCACAGCTTAAATAGTAAGGATTTGACCACCACCATTAATACTAAGCCTTAAGTGCCTCTTATATGTAACTCCTTCCAAAGACTGAGTCTGGCAAGGTAGTCTCACCAGCCCATCACCACTTTCCCCATGACCTCCACCGTCACTCCACTAACACCACCATCTTCATCACTACCACTACTGACCCTCAATAACACCACCATACCCTACCTCCACTCCAATAACACTACCTCGACTACCATTACCATCTCTATCACCACCACCACCATTTCCAAAAACATCACCATATCCACCACTACCAACAGAATCTCTATCACCACCATCCCTAAAACCACTGTCCTCTCTACCATTGCCCATTATGGACCAGCAGAATTGCTTAAAACTGTGATACCTAACCAAACAATAACAGTGATGATAACTGAAGGTTGGTGGTTCATCAAACACAGTTATAACAGCAGGGAACACTAGCTCCTTCTGAAATAGGGAAACCCATTTGATCAAAAAACCTGCAGCACAGAGAAGAGTTAGAGCAAGACAAATCCTAATGAACATAACATAGTTACATATGCCCAAATACCCCTTTCCCGTAAGTTCATTTCGGACTTGTAGAGGAGTTCGTGTACATGAAGGGTAAAAGTGCAGGTAGGTTTAGCTTTCAGCTGAAACAGGAAACGCCTCTGTTATATAAAATTAAAACCAGAAGACTGGAGTTGTTTCCTAATCGCTCTTTCTTCCTTAAGATCTCTGGGATGACCTGCCAAGTGTGCTTAACTTCTGTTTTCACCAAACTCTAGTCCCGGGTGAATATAATTTTCATTCTGGAAATGCGAAATCTGCCCAAGCAGTAGCAGCATGGAGTTCAAAAACATCTGTCCTGCAAGGTAAAGATGATCTGTATACATGATGTGGGCAGCGGAGACTTCCTCCACTGAGCCTCTGAAACGGGAGAGGCTGGGAAGCCGGCAACTCCGCCCAGCCGCTGTGAACCTTCTGGGGTTTCAGAAGTGATTACAATGAAGCTCTCTAATTGCTTGTGTGTTTTATTAAGTAGATCCCATTCGAGTCTAAAATCACAAGTGATGTTTAAATGTTATTCCTACAAACCACACAAAACTATAATTTTCCAGTAAAGAAAAAAGATGCTGCCAAATAAGAAGAGATATGAAATGAGATCGTTGCCCTTATTTGCAAGACAGATGTTATTTTTGGCTCTTCTGTATAATCCATTCCATATCATAGTCTCTTTTTCTTTTACCAAACATTAGGAATAGCACATGCTTGCACACAGTGCACCAAAACCATTATCCGGAAAACTTCTTTTTATTAACATTGACAACTTTTCAGGTTCCCGAGGCAGAAACCTCAAGCTGTCGGCTGCAAACAGGGCCCGTTACGCCAAGACAGGATTTTTTTTTTAATCCACCCAACACATTCCTGCAATAGAAATGAAGTTATATATTTCCTTCCTGCTTCTAGGGGTTGGCAAATGATTTTTTTCTCTCGTCTCTCCTGTGAAGCCCTTGTCCTCTTATGGCTTACAGATTTCATAAGATTTGGGTTTTCTTTTATGTACCATCTTCTTTAGAAAAATGTGGGAAAAGAAGACAGTAAGGAAGTCATAAACTTAAGCAGGAAAAACAAAAAGAACTCCATTACTCCAAAGGGCTATTCTACTTGTATTTATCTCCAAAAAGTTTGATGCTAAGAAAATATCAGCTGAAACTAATTAGCTCCAAGACAAAAATCTCCATATTGAACTAGGATGACAAGAATGCAACCAGAAATGAATAGAATGTACTGGTTGGAAGCAGGCGGCAGATTTGCCAACTGGTGTGTGCCGAGGGAGAAACAAATGGTCAGCATTAGGCTGATTTCATTTTCAGTTGGAGGTTCCTCATGGTGGAGAAGCTGATGTTCATTTAAATCATTTGACCTCGGCCCATTGCTAATCCTTTCTGGGTTTGCCAAAGTATTTCTTTTATTTTGCAGAGATTTTAAAGATGGTGTCTTAGCCTCCAGCAGCCTGAGGGCACCACCAACTAAGATAACAAATAAATATGACCTGAAGATGCTAGAGCCTGGCTATGTGGAAGTTCCCCACTAAGCTGGCAGGGGTATAAAGACGGGTTTACAAAGGCAGCACTTGGGATTTAATGGAGACGCAGGCTTCCCTGTTTCAAAGAAGAACATGCGAGAGTTTGGGGACATTTCTGACCATCTCTAGATTGTAGCTTAAAGCAACACTCAAATAATATCACCCTACTGCTCCTGAAATAATCGAAAATAAGTTGCAGGCACCATATCAGGGGGATATCTAGGTATCGGGCTCTAGGAAATGCACATCTCTACAAGCCGCCAGACCTCACTCCTAGTTTTCTGAGGAGCCATTCATCCACCACATACCTTCCGAGGGATTCCTGTGTGAGTGCCTGTGGACAGTGCTAGGTAAATCCAAAGGGCAGAAAACAAGGGGCTCTGTCCTGGAGATGGCTGGGAGAAACGTTAAAAAGATGAAAATCAGAAAGCTCTCTGTGAGGAGCATGGGTTCAAAGTGAATGTGACAACTTCTCAGAATCCTTACAGATCCAGGGATTCCAAACTCAAATCACTTTATTTAGTTAGCAGCCTCTTGGCTATATCAGAGATATAAGGTCATGAGACAAAGGGATGGACACGTTGGATGGGAAAGGGAGTGGTGAGAACTTAGGGTCCCATCCTAACCCCGTGGGGTCCAAAGTGGGAACACTAGGTTCTCGGACGGTGCTGGAAAGAGCTGGAATGTGGCAACATACGCAACAGTGACCTTCACACGTTTTCCAAGGGCCAACTGTTTCCTAGAGCATGACGCGGGTGAAAAGAAAGTACATAAGATCAAAATGAGAGCAAGAATGACCCTCTCTCTGAAGTGAATGTGCATTCCTCCCTCCAGCCTCACTCACAAAACAAGGGTATTTCTTCCCCAAGACAGAAACCCATGGGTTTGTAAGTACCAGACTATTGACAGTATATGTAGACTGCTGGGGTTTACACACAATCCCTAGTGCGTACAGTTCTACAGGCTGCATTCAAGTTTCCTAACATGTCATGTATAGACTTCAATTAAATCAACTGATAAATGCCACCTGCCCCAAGTATATTAAGTACGTTATATTCAGGACTCTGAGTAGAGATGTCGGAGGCTCACTTGGTTTCCCTGTTAGTGCTATGACTGTTGGGGGTGGAATGGGGAAAAATAGAACACAGAAGGCCCTGGCATATGAGACCAGAACACACTGGACTTTGCAAAGAATTAGCTTTGGGTTTTATAGAGCAACTTTACCATTTCATTGCTTATTTTTTATTTCTTTGTAATTAATTTCTACTTTTATCTTTATTAATTCCTTCACTACAGTCTTCAAGTTTATTTTTATCATATGAATCCAGCCTCTTGAGTTCAAAGATCAGTACATTTATTTTTTTTGTCTTCCTTGTTTTTCCTAATAAGAGTCATGATAACAAATATTTCTCCTAGTACTGTCTTTGTCATATTAATAGTTTTTACATGTTGTACTTTCGTAGTATTGCATTTCCAAATAGTTTTTATTTCCTCTTTAATGCACGTGTTACAAAGGAGTGGGCTTTTTTTTTTAAACTTCAAGGAGTAGAGGTTTTAATTTTAAGGAGTATAGTTGTTTTTTGGCTTTGGGGTTCTTAGTTGGATTTTTTCTTCTCAATTTCTAATTTTAACACATCATAATCACTCAGTGTGGCCCATGTGATTTCTTTTCGTTTTACGACTTGTTAACATTTGCTAATACATAATACTTGTTTTCTGAATGCTTCACATGCTTTTGAAAAATACTGAATACTGTTCACTGGATATATAATTTATTCAAATATTTTATATCGTTACTTATTTTTTGTGTACTTGATTTATTGATTTCTAAAAAGTGTTCATTGTGATTGTGACTCTATCCATTTATCCTTACATTTTAGACTTCCTTTTGCTTTATACATTTAGAAGCTATGGTGTCAGGGTTATAAAGGTTTATTTGATTGATAACCCCTTTTATTACTCTGAAATATTCCTTGTTGACTATTTTAATAATGCCCACCTTGAATTCTTTTTTATCTGATATTAGTATTTCCAAATTTTCTCTATCTGGCTCGCAGTTTGCTTTTATATGTTTCGCCATTTCTTTCATTTCAATCTTAGTGTGCCTTCCACCTGTTTGGGAGAGGGAACAGGACATGCTGTTCTGCGCAGTGCGACCTCTGGTCCGTCTTGTGTGATTTGAATGAGGAACAGAATGTGCTATCCTTCTGGGCAGACATTCAGTTATTTCCTGATGTGGGAGCTCATTGTTTCACCTGGTATCACAGCCACCAAAGGCCCACCTCACTGTTCCTGCAGAAAGGGACACATTGGTTGGTCACCGCCTGGGAGGGGAAGAGACCAAGGAGAGGGAGGGTGCAGATGGTCAACAGACCTGACTGCTTCTGCTGTAGAACCCCAACTAATCACCTCGTCAGTTGTCCCAGGGGACTTCTCGTAAGACCTCTAAAAGCCACCAACCTCTTGGCTACAAGCTTACTGGAGCCACATTCACCTTTGCAGAAGTTCTCTCCTGCGTGTGTTTTGGGCTGTGATTCCTTCTTCAACCTGACCCCAACTATCTTCCATCTTTCTGAAAGTCATCACATGTTTTGAGCCAACTAAAGACTCTTTGTTTTAGAGCATGATTTAAAAAACAATGCTTTTTTTGCTATTTCTAGCAGTTGGAGGTGGGAGGGGAATGTTTCAAAGATTTCCAAAATACTTGTTCTACCTTTTCAATTATTTCTTTAGGCCAGATTAACAGAAATAGGATTCTGAGCAAAGCATATGAACATTTTTAGGGACCTTGATACATATTGCCAAATTGCTTTCTAGAAGAATTATAACAATTTATACCACCATCAGCAATGCCCTCATTAGAAATTATGCTTATTGTTTAGAACAAAAAGAGAAGTAACACATTAAATAATCTGATGGTTAAAGTTTTCTTTTTAAATTTTGTAAAAGTCCAATTGACATACAATAAATTGTATATATTTAACGTGTATAATTTAATAAATTCTGAATGTACATACCTGTGAAACCATCATTACAATCAAGAGAGAAAACCTATCCAACAAGCCCCAATATTTCTCATGTGCCTTTGCAATCCCTTCCACTCCTGCCTGCCTCACTCTCCCATCCCGATCTAATCACTAATCTAGTTTCTATTAGTGTTGATTAATTTGCATTTTCTAGAATTTTAAATAAATGGGGTCATATAGTATGTCTACCTTTTTCTCTGGTCTCATACTCAGCCAAACTATTTTGAGATTTATCCATAGTGTTGTATGTATCCTGTCTATTGCTGAGTAGTACCACTATAATAATATACCACAATTTATTTATTCACTTTTTTTTTCTGACTCAGATTAATTATTTTTAATGATTCCATTTATCTTCTTTATAGGTTTTCTAGCTATAATTCTTTGTTTCACTCTTTTAGTGGTTGCTTTAGGATATAGTATACATTATCTTATCACAATCTACCTTCAAGTGACAGTATACCACATTATGTTGTATAGTATGAGAACCTTAACAACGACATAATTTTTTCCCTTCCTGGGCTTTGTGATATTGTTGTCAGACATTTTGCTTTTATATATTTTATAAAATATAATAATTCTATTGCCATCATTTTAATAGCCAATTACATATTTTAAAGGTTAATAATAAGGGGTAAACTCTTACATATTTACCTCTGTAGTTACCATTTCAATCCTAAGTGCAATCCTCAGTGCAGCTTTAGATTTCCATTGGGATTATTTTCTTTCCATATGAAAAACTTCCTTTAACATGTCTTATAGTGACAGTCTGCTAGTGATGAATTCTTTCAGCTTTTGCATTTACGAAAATGTCTGTCCACCTTCATTTTCAAAAGAATCTTTTGGCTGGGTATAGAATTCAATTGACAATTTTTATCCTTCAGTACAGCAGGTTTTCATACATCATTTTTTATTCAATGTGCTTTCATTATAACATTGATGAGAATTTAAGTCTTGTTTATATCAATTAGCCTATGGTAAAATTGGTTTCATTATGTCATTTTGGGGTTTCAAGAGTCTATTGATGATATTAAGTGAGGACTTACTCTACTTTAAAGACATTGTTCCACTGTCTTCTTGCTTGCATTGTTTCTGATTAGACATATTCTGATCTCTTTATCTTTGTTCCTCTGTACTTAAGATGCCTCTTTTTCTGGCTACTTCCAGGATTTTTTCCTTTAACAGTGATTCTTAACAATTTGATTATGATGTGTGTTGGTGTAATTTTCTTCATGTTTCTTGGGCTTGGTGTTTCCTGAGTTTCTTGGATCTGTGGTATAGTTGGTAGAATTGTAGCCCCGCCCCCACCACCAATGTCATAATTTTAATGCCTGAAACCTGCTATATTAGTTTGCTGGAGTTACCACAGATATGGTAACTTGAACAGAAGAAATTTATTCTACCACAGTTCTGGAGGCTGGAAGTCCAAAATCAAGGTGCCGCGCAGGGTCATGTTCTCTCTGAGGGCTCTAAGGGCGGATCCTTCCTTAACTCTTCCAGCTTCTGATTGCCCCAGGTGTTCTTTGTCTTGTGGCAGCATAACGCCAACGTCTACCTCTGTCTTCAGATGGCCATCTTTTCTCTGTCTGTGCCTTCACATTGTGTCACCCTTTCTTTACATCTGTCTGCTCTCTTATATGAATATCAATCATATTGTATTAAGGACCCACCTTACTCCAGGATAATCTCATTTTAATTTATATCTTAGCTATATCTGTAAATACCCTATTTCCAAATAAGGTCACATTCACAGGTATCATGAGTTATGATTTCAATATATCTTCTGGGGGGACACAATTCACCTCATTAATATCTATGAATATGTTAAATTACAAATTGGACCTTACAACTATGATTAAGTTAATGGTCTTGAGGTGGGAATATTACCCTGGATTATCCATGTGGGCTCAATATAATCACAGAGGTTCTTATAAGAGAAAGACAGAAAGGCCACAGTCAAAGGAGATGTGACAATAAAAGATGTTGGAGTGAGGCCGACCCAGCCAAGATGACAAGCAGCCCCCGGAAGCTGGAAGAAGCAAGGAACAGATTCTCCTCGGGAGCCTCCAGGAGGAATGCAGCTGGACTCCATGTTGTTTAGTCCCTAACATCCATTTCAGACGTCGGACCTCCAGAACTATAAAATAATAAATGTATGTCATTTTAAGCTACTAAGTGTGTGGTAATTTGTTACAGCAACAACAGGAAATGAATATATGTGGGTTTACCAGTATAGGTTTCATGAAATTTTTTCTTCAAATATATTTTTTTTATCATTCCCCCATCTCAATTATATAGGTATATATTGGGCCTCTTGAAGTTTCCTCATAGCTTACTGATAGCTCTGGGAGTTTCTTATTCTTTTTTCTCTGTGTTTCATTTTTTATGGTTTCTATTGCTACGTCTTCAAATTCATGAGTCTTTTCTTCTGCAATGTCTAATCTGCTTGTCTACTCTGCAATGTCTATCCAATGCATTTGTTACCTCAGACATTGTAGCTTTTACATCTAGAAGCTTGGCGTGAGCATTTTAAAAAATAATCATCTGTGTCTCTACTTTACTCTTTGAACATGTGGAATGTAGTTATAATAATTGTTTTAATGTCCTTGTCTGTTAATTCCAACATCTGTGTCAATTCTAGGTCAATTTTGTTTTATTTTTCTTCTCATTATGGGTTGTATTTTCCTGCTTTATTGCATACTTGCTAATGCTTTCTTGGAGTCCAGTTGCTGTGAATTTTACTTTGTTTTATGTTATTTATATTCCTATAAATATTTTTGAGCTTTATTTGGGGATACAATTCAAGTTCAAGAAAATAGTTTGGTCCTTTTTGTTTTTGTTTTCAAGACTTGTTAGGCAGGGCCAAAGCAGTGTTTCCCCTAGGGCTAATTTTTTCCCACACTGAGAAAACTTTTCTGAGTACTCTACCCAGTTCTCCATGAATTGTAAGGCTCTCCAGTCTGGTTGGTGGAAACAGGCATTATTCTTGACCCAGTGTGAGCTCCAGAGAATTTTTCTAGGAACACTTTTGGATACTTCTCTGGTCTCAGGTAGTTTCCTCATATCCATTATCTTGAAAACTGCAGTTTCATATTTTATATCTTTGGTTGTTTTGGGCTAGAAAGGTGAATCCTATCTCTTTTGATCCATCTCAACAGAAGTAAAACTGGGTAAAGCCTTTTTTCAAATAACGCCACTATTTAACACAGATATAAAGCAAAGCTGTTATGATTTAAAATGAGGCAAAAGATTGATATCCTGAGGAAACCTCCCCATTAGCTTCTTTGATGCTCTCAGAAGCTCCTACGGACTCTCCCCTGATTTTTAGAAATCCACAAGGCACAATTTAAAAACCACTAGATCTAGTCAAACCCCGCCCTTTTAAACTTGATTCAGCTGAGACTCAGAATGGTCAAATCCCTTGCCCAACGTCACACAGCTAAATCCTAGGACATAAGATAAAAGGGAATAATGACTACACACAAGTAAAGGCCTCAAGAATGGTAGCAATTATCAGTAGGTCTGCCTTTGTTTTTTTTAAATTTCCAAAAGTCTGTGATAGTAACTGGAGAAAGATGAAAGACTGAGAGTGTGCAGAAAAGACCTAGTGCTAAATGTCCCATTATGCCTTCCTCTGCAAACCAAACTCACTTCCTGAAGCCCCATCTCTTGGGGAAGGGTCTCATGGCTCCAGCTCAGCTCACAGATCTCTGGCAAAGGCCAGACACCTGAAGACTAGAGCCCAGACCTCTGAACCACAGACAAGCATTCTGTCCACGGCACCCCATCACCACCCTTCATTGGTAAAATTCTAGATCCAGTGAACCCCTCTATCTTTGCTACTCACCAAATATTTAGAAAGAGATTGACCCAGAACAATGTGATGTGGTTGCTGGCAAAATTTCCTGTGAGCACAGAAGGAAGTCTCAATCCCTTACTAAAACATCACTGATTCCATTCTGCCTTGAACTTCATGCAGTAGAGTGTGGTGTGCTTGTGTTTAGGAAGCAAGCTACAAGGGAGAATGTTGATCAATTAGGAATGAAGACTCCAGGCCCCCAATGAAAACAGCGAAACAGGAAAGACATGGGAGCCAACAACTTCTAGCTCAAGTATTGACATACTGGATGAGTCTGGATTTGCCACTCAATGAATCTCAAATTCCTTGTCTTTAAACAGTATTCATAGAACTTGTCCCAGCCTGTTTCCCAGAAAATCTGAAAGCTATTAAGTGGATTTTAAGCTCCTTGGAGATAGAATGACATATAAATGTATGGTATTACTATTATGTTAGACATATTTAAACATAGTTAGCCATACTTAACTATGCTCATCATTCTTAAATATTTGCAATATTACCATTGAAAGGGATTATCTGCAAAATTCTTAGTTTTCTTCTCCAATTAATTTTCCAAATGATAGAGAGATGAATTACCCGGAGCCCTGTTATAGTACAATCTACTAACAGCCCAGCACTTGAGATACTTTTAGAATTCTTTTCATATCAGCGAGAACTGAAAGAATTTTAACACATGGCCATTCCCACACCACAGCATCACCGTATGTCCTCAGAGGCAGCAATAAGGAGAGTTAAGTGTTTTTCTTGAGGATTCAGTCTTGTCACTTTGCCCAATATTAGATGAAAAAAATCACCAAGTAGTTTGATTCGATTCATTTTTATGATGTAATATATATATATATATATATATATATGTGTATATGTGTGTGTGTGTGTATATATATATATATATATATATATATACATATAATTTGTTTGCAAATTCAGCTCTCAAAAGATGGTTTATTTCACCTAAAGCTGTACCTTCAGTTTAGGATGGCAGGTATCAATAGGTGGGGTATGTGTGTGGGGGGCGGGTAAATTCATGATTTGAACTGCAGGCTACTGCTTATGGCCATACAGTATGAATGAGCCCTTGAGAACGGTGCTGTGTACAACTTTCTCCACCATACATCACCCCTCACTCTACCTTAGAAGTAGAAGAAAATAGTGAGTCACGAACAAGAGCATGGGAATTGAGGAAATAAGGGCATGTGAAGAAGCCAGGCAACAGAACTCCTCCAAAAGATATCCATACACAGATTTGCTATATACTCCACATCCATGGATCTATATACAAAATAGATTACATTTACCTGCATAAACATAATACATTACATTTACCTCTAAAAATATTTAACACATATACCTCCTATGTACGCATTAGTATCAGACAAATATACGTATTTAAAATAGATGAATGAAAATATACTTACTGTCATGGCTGTCCACTGTGGCAATTGAGGTGAGATGAACTGCAGTTAATTTTCATCAGGATGAAGACAGACAGCTGTTCATTTCCATCCGGCCAAAAATGGTGCACCAGGCTCAGAAGACTCCAGAAGAGCCCAATAACCTAGGTCACAAGTGTAACCGTGATGTGACCTCAACAGCACAAATTAACCGAGTTACCTGTTACCAGAAACTGTTGCATTCTAAAAGCCCTGTTCCTGAAACTAAAGCAAAGCCCATAGTTTCGCTTCCCCCCAGTGCCACAGGTGAGCTCCCCTTCCTAAGAATGATGGTCACCGTGGAACTGAGGGAGGAGTATTTGTCTAAGAATCAAAAGACCTGCTTTCCAGGCCCACTGCTAACACCAACAAGCTGAGGGCACCTGTTCCAGCCCCTTCTCCTCAGACCGTAACTGCTTAACGTGAAAACTGCACGTTGGCTTTAACAATCCATAATGTTCCCGCAAGCTAAGCATGGATTTATTTACTTTTTTACTTACAAATTACACCTTGGCTGTCAAACCAGTAAGTTTAATGAAAGAGAAAATTAGGACTACTGGGGGAAAGGAAAATATGCTAATGATAAAAGTTAACACAATTGGCCATTAAATTTTCAATTGACTCTGAGCAGCCAGGAAAAAAAAAATCACAGGTGTCATTTCACAACTGGATTTGTAGAAAGGGAGAAACGTCCCTTTTTCTTGACTATAACCTCCTTTGGTTCTAACCTTGGCCCTCGCTGAGAAGGTAAATTGTGATCTTCCCCAAGCAACAAACCCCTCCGTGGGTTCTCCCAGGTAAAGACTGAGCACGCAGATTGGCACCATTTTCCCTAGGGAGTCACGGCAGGTCACTGGCTGCCACACAGCTGAGGAAATCGGAACCCAGAGACATTAGATAATATCTCCGAGGCCACCCACTCGCCACGACCCGCAGAGAGGTTACACACCCGGCACTCCCGGCCTCAGCGGACGGACCAGATGGCGAGGGGCGGCGGGATGCAGGTGGGCAGAGCTGGTCCCTGGCCTCTGACACGAGCTGCAGGAAGACCAGAGACGCTGCAAGGCAGCCACGCAGCCTGGGTCTCCCGCTGTTCACCGCGGCTCCGTGTCCCCCCCATGAATCCGCTTTGGAGTGCGCTTCCCCTCCGGCACGGGGGTGGGGGGGGGGGTGTCAGCACGTGTGCAAGGTGGCGCCAGGTGTGGGAGGGAATCTGATTGGAGACGTTAAGCACTAAGGGCTGGGGAAACAGCTCCTTCCAGTGGGAAGAGTGATGGTCCCCCATAAACCCTCAGGCACCAGCCAGGTGGCCATCTCCTCTCTTAAGTCTCCGATAGCCTGGAGGGGGTGCCTCCAGGGTCTAAAGGCCCCAAAAACAGTGCCTCCAAAGAAGGCCCATGAAGAAGAAATTTGGACAGCAACTTGGTCCAGACTCATTCCCTGGGCTCAGAGGAGAGTCCTGAGTCTCCCTGTGCAGAATGGCCCATCCTCGGGTCTCAGCAGGGCAGAGGGGGCGAGTCTGATAAGGAGCAAGGGAACCCAGCTTCCAGCGAAAACCTGCCGGCTGCTCCGTTCACCACCCTGAAGAGTGATTTTATTTTTTAAGCTCCAAATAACTTGCCTATCAATCAGTGCTTCCCATGCCCCACCGGAGCCTTCCCTCTTAGCCTCAGGGCAGCACTTCACAAGCCTCCAAAAGTGATCGTTTTACTTCTAGTGCAGCCGTGGGCAAACTACGGCCCGGCCCGCGGGCCGGATCTGGCCCGTTTGGCTGTTCTATCCGCCCGCGGAGCCGAAAGAGCGGAGGGTTCTCTTGCTGTCCCCTCCGCTCCTTCACCAGCAGCAGTGTTAACATGGCAACGTCGGGAAACAGGGCCGCAGCTCCTTCTTCTGAGTGGGCGGATTTATATCCCCATTCAGTAGAAGGAACAACCTCTCCATCTTCCAGAGGCTCCTTGTAATGCCCGCGGACGCGTCCCCCGACATCACCCTGGGAATGCGGAGACACGTTATCGTGGTGATGTAGGGAGACACGCCCCTGGAGAGCACAGGATCAGAGCATTAGCTCAAAAGGAGACCAACAACACTGTTCCCACTGAAGGTGATGTTTTAAAGACTAAAAACCTTTCAACCCAGTCTACATTGCCATCTACATCTACGTCCCGGGCATAATTTGGAAGTTGCACTAAAGAAAATGTTTAATTTACTGTTTACACATTTTGTTCTTTTCTATTTGTTTTAGTTTTAAATTATTTTATTATATTTAAGTTTAATTTGAAAGGCTTTTGTACCTTTCCTTTGTTAGGCAATTTTATTTTGCCTTTGCCATCTTCAATATAAGGTATGTTATTGTGCTATGATTCCTCCATTTTTTGAAGTTTCAAATTATAATAATTAGTGTTTACATTCTTCTTGTTAAAATGTTTGAAATGAATAAAACTATTGAAATAATAATAAAAAAAAGATCGTACCCTTTTACGTAATGATGTTTACTTTGAATTTATATTAGTTCACACAAACACTCCATCCATGCTTTTGTTCCAGCCCTCCGGTCCAGTGTAAGAACCCATTGTGGCCCTCGAGTCAAAAAGTTTGCCCACCCCTGTTCTAGTGTCTGCACGGGGCCCTTCAGGGACACGTGTGGCCACTAGAACAGCAAAATAACTATGTCTGTCCGCGGAACCTCTGGGAATAGGCCTTGGCTACCTATCCCAGCACCTAATAGGCCTTTTCCGTTTGTCCCTCTTTTTTTTTTTTTTTTTTTTTTTTTTTCAGCATTCATTGCCTGCGTGCCAGGCTAACGCGAGCACAGGCACCCGTGCCCTGGCTGGGAAGACCTGCATCGGAGGAAATACACATGCTCTGCCTCCTGCTCACATCGTTAGGCACAGGATGGAGCACCCTCCTGTGGGAAAGACATCAGATAGGTATGAATAGTAAGACCGCCCTCCCGGAGCTCTCAGGACCCAGGGCAAGCCTTGGTTTCACCCAGATCCGTCCAGGAGCAAGGACTCCAGAAGATCAATGATCCACTGTGATCCACTGAGAGGGAGGCCAATACAGCTGCTCATTCTTCAACCAAAACTACAGACACTCTGGCAACCTGGACACCCCTGAGGAGCGCAGGGCAGAAGAGCTCTTAAAAGCTCTTTGGAGAGATGAGTCCTTTTTCCACCCCCAGGAACTCAAGGACGTCAATACACACATGCACACCCATCGTCAGCCAGGCGGGCGTGAGGTGGGGGGTGAGGACAGTACGCATCACCATGAGGGTGTTGGCTCTTGGCCTCCTCCAGAATTCTAGATCCGAGTGCCAGGATGATCTTTTTAAAACAGAAATCTGGTTGTGCTTGCCCATTCTTCTTCCCCTTTCCCATGCCCAGCTTTCCATGGCTTAAAGGGGTCCTCCAACTTTTTAAACAGGGGGCCAGTTCACTGTCCCTCAGACCGTTGGAGGGCCGGACTATAGTTTAAAAAAAAAAACTATGAACAAATTCCTATGCGCACTGCGGGCCCGGGACGCGTCGGCTGCTAAGCAGGACAGGCAGCGGCACCCGGCGGGCCAGATAAATGTCCTCGGCGGGCCGCATGTGGCCCGCGGGCCGTAGTTTGAGGACGCCTGGAATGGCTTCCCATTGTTTTTAGTCTAAAGATTAAAATTCTAACTGAGGGTTCCGTGCTCTCTCTGCTCCGGACGCTGTGGCTTTCTTTTCGTTACGGTCACCACGCTTCCTGCACCCACAGAGCACCCCGCATGCTGTTCCTGCTGTCTGGGAAGGCTCTGCCCTACCCTCTTGGTCCAGATTTTGGCTTGTCATAGCCTTCAGAAAGTTTTCCTGGACCCCCCCACCCCCGCCCTGACCAAGTCAATCTCTCCCAGGGATGGGCAAACTTTTTGACTCAAGGGCCACAATGGGTTCTTAAACTGGACCGGAGGGCCGGAACAAAAGCATGGATGGAGTGTTTGTGTGAACTAACATAAATTCAAAGTAAAGGAGCGGAGGGGAGAGCAAGAGAACCGGATAGAACAGCCGGATCCGGCCCGCGGGCCACAGTTTGCCCACGGCTGTGCCTAGACGATTCCCACAACAAATATTTTTTGAATACCTACTAAGTGCCCAGCATTGTCCTCGTTGCTGAAAATGGCAGCAGCTCGTAGGGAAAGGCTGTGCCACCTGATAAAGTGTCCCGTTTGGGAAAAGAAGCTCTTGGTCCACTGGGACTCCCGGGGAGGCAGACAGGAGAAAGAATGCCAGGGCCGGAAATCGAACCCTGGTTTAAATCCCACCTCTGCCAGTAACTGGATCCCCCCTGGCCACCTCCCTAACTGGTCTTGTACTCGGTTTCCCCACCTTAAAACGAGGTTGTTGGGTGAGAGGACCACTCGGAACGCTTTGAGCCGCAGCGTGTGACACTGAGGAGCGCGCAGTCCTTCACCACCGGCACCCCTCCCCCGTGACCCAAGCTTGTGGGCTCTGCTCCGAGGCCGCCTCCCTCCTGCCCACCAGCCTGCCCCCCCTCCCAGAGCAGCACTCCCCCCGGGGCAGCCTCTCTCCCTGCTCCAAACACTCCTCCCGTTTCAGCTCAGCTCTCCAAAACCGGCACATCTCTGGGCTTCGCTTCCTAGAAGCAAGCCCGCCACAACAACATCTGCTCACGTCCTCAAGGTCGCAGCGCTGCCAAACTCGCTCCCCGTCCATGACCCCACCGCCACCCCGACTCCCACTGGAATAGCTGGACAGATACGCCTGCGCGTGCGCTGCTGTGCGGGTTCACAGCAAAGAAGAACATTAAAAACGCTTTTTCCCATTTAACAGAAGTAGGGAATGGGGCGATCTGATCGGGAATCACCAAGCACACGCTGTATAGATAGATGATCGATTTTTAAAGAATTAGGGGCTCAGCCCTGGCTGGTTTGGCTCAGTGGACAGAGCATCGGTCTGGGGACTGAAGGGTCCCGGGTTCGATGCCAGTCAAGGGCACATGCCCGGGTTGTGGGCTCGATCCCCAGTAGGGGGCGTGCAGGAGGCAGCCAATTAATGATTCTCTCTCATCATTGATGTTTCTATCTCTCTCTCCCTCTCCCTTCCTCTCTGAAATCAATAAAAATATATTAGAAAATAATAATAATAATTAGGAGCCCAAAGCCCACATACATCGAAGCCCACATTGCAGCTAAGTGCATGTTTTCCTGAAGGTGCCACAGGCGTTTCCGGAGGGCAAAATAACAAGACGGCCTGCCACTGGCTGTGTTCCATGTCTCACAGTCCCGTTCCCACAGCTTTGTGACATTCAGCAGAGCTGGCGTGCCATGTCCGCGCAGCCGCAAGAGCTGGTCCAAGCTGTGAACCTGGGACGGAATCACGGCCGTGTCCTTTCCTGGTGAGAAAACAGCATAGGCTTCCTCCTCGTATTTTTTGACAAGAGTATCGTTATTTAACAGCGGACAAACATCAAAGGTAAATGGTTTTCTAAAGAAGTGCTAGATATTTTACTCCTAAAGCAACATACACTTATTTAGAAAATTTAAAATTATAGAAAACAAAACAAAAAAACAAAAAAATAAATAAAATTATAGAAAAGTAAGTAAAAACAAAAGGCATGAAAATAAAATTAAAATCCTCCATCATTCCATACCTAGAGAAAATCACCATGTATTTCCTTCCAGTTTTTCAGACATTTTTAACAAAAATGGAGTGTTTATTGTCTAATATGTACATAATTCTTCTACCTTGCCTGTTTTACTTCTCTCTGTATCATGAACATTTAAGCAAAGATTCTGAATTGTTTAATCATTTCATAATATTCAATTTACCTGTCCATAAAAAATCGATTTAACCAAGATCTCATTGCTGGATTCTTAGGTTGAACCCCATTTCTCAACTTCTACAGAAATCTCTCTGAATCTCTAATAGATTCCAGGAAACAATATCACTGGGTCAGAGATTAAAGCTGGAGAAGCTTTAAAAGCAGTAAAGGCCAGGAATTGATTAGTACCTTTCTCATTTATTTTCTTTTTAAATTTTTCTCTTTGGTTTTTCCAGTTTTATTGAGCTATCATTGACATACATAACTATATACGTGTAAGGGGTATAGCATAATGGTTTGACTTACAGATATTGTGAAATGATTACCACAATAAATTTAGTTAGCATTCATTATTGCATATGGATACAATAAAGAGAAAGGAAAAAGAAGAAAGATGTCTTTTCCTTGTGATGAGAACTCTCAGGATTTACTGTAACAACTTTTATGTAAGTGTAATCATACAGCAATGTACACTGTAGTCAGCATGCTATACATCACACCCTAGTACTTACGCCTTTTGTAACTATTAGTTTATACCTTTGAATACCTTTCTCCAATTCCTCCTCCCCCCCTCCTTTCTCGCTCCCCACCTCCTGCCTCTGGTAAGCACAAATCTGATTTCTTTTTCTATGAATTTGGGTTGTTGTTTTTTTTAGATTCCACATATAAGTAAGACCATACAGTGTTCATCTTTCTCTGTTGGACTTATTTCACTTAACACAATTTCCGTAAGGTCCATCCATGTTGTTTCAAGTATCAGCATTTCCTCATTTCCTACGGCTGGATAATATTCCATTATATAAATCCCATTATATATGATATATATATATGTACACACACATATACATAGCATAGTTTCTTTCTTTTTAAATATATTTTTATTGATTTCAGAGAGGAAGGGAGAGGGAACGGAAGAGAGATAGAAACATCAATGATGAGAGAGAATCATTGATCAGCTGCCTCCTGCACGTCCCCTACCAGGGATCAAGCCCACAACCCTGGCATGTCCCCCAACCAGGAATCGAACCATGACCTCCTGGTTCATAGGTTGATGCTCATCCACTGAGCCTCACCGGGTGGGCTACAGCGTATTTTCTCTATCCATTCATCCATCAGCAAACGCTTAGGTTGTTTCTGTGTGTTGGCTGCCGTAAATAATGCTGCTTGGAAACACTGTGTATACTTGAAATTCATTAGGTGTTTTTTTAGATGTAAAGAATTACTATCATTGCCTGAATAAAGTCATTCATGCTAACATGTAAATGAGGAAATACTCTCAGAAAGCATTTTTAGCCCTAGCTGGTTTGGCTCAATGGATAGAGCGTCAGCCTGCGGACTGAAGGGTCTCAGGTTCGATTCCGGCCAAGGGCACATGCCTGGGTTGCGGGCTCAATCCCCAGTGGGGGGCATGCAGGAGGCAGCCAAACAATGATTCTCTCTCATCATTGATGTTTATATCCCTCTCTCCCTCTCCCTTCCTCTCTAAAAAAAAAACAATAAAACATATTTTTTTAAAAAAGAAAGCATTTTTATTTTATAGCCAGATTAAGTAATTCTGAAATTGGTACGCTGACAAGTGGCAGGAGGGAACATTGGGGGGCGAGGGTTTTTTCTGTCCATACCTCCCCTGACTCCCTCACCCAAAGAACAAGGTGCATGTCATCAGGAGACTCAGACTCTGGTTTTAGAATCTGGAATTCCAAATTCAAGATGACCTGGGGTACACACTTTGGCAAGTGCATCCATACCTGGGGTCACTTGCTCACCTGTAACATGGGACTTGGTTCTCCCTGAGTAAAGCCAATGCTTACGGCGGGTGGGGTTGCTCACTGCACAAGGACACCTGGCTAACGTGTCTAGTGAGGGGTGGCAGCCCGTGCTCGCCAGGTCGTGCATCCTGGCTTGGGTGTGTCCACTCAGAAGAGGGGGAACCTTTTCCTAGTGTAGACAGAGATTGCAAATGGACCACCAGAGGCCCTGGCTCTGAGGCCCCGCTCCTTTGACATTCTGTGACTTAGTACATGAATCCGTGCTGCAGCCTCAGATGCTCCAGCAAACGCTTCGGGCCAGACCCTCTGTGGATTGACCAGGTTGATCCACCATGACATACAGCCTGTATTATTTAGGAAAGCGGTACAAGCCAGCAAGGTGGGCTCCCTCAACCACGCAGCATTGGTTTAACTTCAGTCCCAAGACAAGCCCTGTCACCCTTCTGCTCTAGACAGGACGCACCCTCCAGCGGTAGACATCTCCGATGGCCATTGAATGTCCAATGTGGCTAAGCTAACGTACCCAATTGTTTGGTCAGACACTAGTTTAGATGTTGCTGTGGAGGAATTTTTAAGATGTGATTCACATTGATCATCAGTAGACTTTAAAGCAGATTGTCCTCTATAATGTGGGTGGGCCTCATCTAATCAGTTGAAGGACTTAAGAGCAAAAACTGAAGTTTCCTGAAGAAGGAATTCTGCCTCCAGACTGCAACATAGAAACCCTGCCTGCCTTTCCAACTGGCTGGCCAGCTTTACAGAATTCAGACTTGCTAGCTACCATAATCTCATGAACCAATCCTCAATAAATACCTCTCTCTCTCTCTCTCTCTCTCTCTCTCTCTCTCTCTCTCTCTCTCTCTCTCTCTTTCTCTCTCTCCTGCCCCCCCTCCCCCCCACACACCAATATGAGATATATATACTGTTGATTCTGGTCTCCGGAGAATGCTGATTAATACAGCATCTGAGAGCCGCAGCCTCTCCAGTGGAACAAGGCCTTCTGAGAAACCTCCGCATTCTCACAGGGCCTCTCATTGGATGAGCAGCCAAGAGCACAATGATTGACAGCAAGCCAAAGGGGAAAAGAAAAAAAAAAAAAAAAAAAAGGCAGAAACTCCACTGTATCATTCATTTTAGAGGCCTTTGTAAAGCTCCTAATTACAAATACAAACTCAGAACAGATCATTTCAAGAAAATATCCCAACAGAAAGGATAAGGCTTTGGGGGTCAGGACCTTAGATTGACCTCTTGACCATTTGGAATCTTTTAAAAAGTGCTCTTACATGCATAGTTTCATTTGATCTGGCAATACCTCTCGGGAATATAGTCATGAACTCAATTCTCATTAAAATCTGGTCATTGGAGATCATGGGAATAAACCACCACCAGGAGAAGCAGGCTGTGCCTGCCACTGGAACCCATATGATTTCATAGGAATTCCTCTAGAACCTCAGGCAGTGTGCATTGCAATCCATCATTTTCTTTCCTCCCCGCCCTGCCCCCTTGGTCTTCCTGGCAGATTAATCTGCAGAACTCTGCCCAACCACCTCATTTTCTGTGTGCACACACCCTGTAGACACATAGAAGCAGATCACTATCACCCTGGGTGTGATCATGGACCAAGTGTTACTTTCACCTCCTCCAGCTTTGCCCTGTCTCATTCTGAAGACTGGCACTCCATCGTCCTTCACATCTGGGTGGTATTGTTAGCACCATTTCCATTCTCCTGTCAGAGTTTTTCTGACAAAGCGATAGGTAGTTGCCTTCCAGATTTTTCAACCTTTAGCAGTTAATTTTCATTTAGAGGGCAAGTTCTTAAAAGTCTTGGTAGAATAGCCAAGTCATCTGCTATGTCTACCCATGGTGATGAAGATGAGGGAGACGATGAAGGAAAAGGAGGAAAGTGAAGAGGAGAACAAAGTAGCAGTAAAGAAGTAAAGGTACCTACAAGTTTCTTGCAGGTCGGACCTGAGTTTTGCTCATCTTTAAATCCTTGCCTCTTAACATTATGCCTTGCACATAGCAAGAGCTTATTCAATATGAGAAAATTAAATAATATAAAGAAGATAAACCAAAATGGAAAAGAAAGAAAGAAAGAAAGAAAGAAAGAAAGAAAGAAAGAAAGAAAGGGAAAGAAAGAAAGAAATTTATTCCTGGCAGAATGACGAGACGATAAGAAAAATAGTCTGGAGTCAAAATGATTGGTTTGTAGCTCAGTTCTGGAACTTGCTAGCTGTGTCACCTCAGGCACGTTTGTTAAGCTTTCTAAGCCTCTATTTCCTCCTCGGTAGAATGAGGATTACTGTAGCACCTACCTCACTGGGTTGCTTGAGGATTCAGTGTGGAGATACCTGTGAAAACACTCCACAGTATGCATTCCTATCATCTCCTTCATCGTCATTTTCTTCACTGTCATCTCAGAGTGGGACACCATAGGACACCATTATTTATTGACTGATCTCAAAACTGCGTCTCTTGTTCTAGAAACGTCTTGACTTGATAACCATTGAAAAATTAAGAAGCCTATTTTGTGGATGCTCATTGGCTGTTACTCAGGAGGGAATCTACCATATTAATTTCATCTTCTGACAGTGCATCAAGACATGATGGAGGACATTTGGAACTTCTGTTGAATATTAATATTTTAATCAATTAATTTAACTTTTCTTCCAAATGTTCAAGGTATAACCTAAGAATGGGAAGCGGATGCACCTTTCATCATGGTATTAGTCGCATTACTGTGAATTTCACTCCCTGGGTTTACGACAGAATGCTCCCCTCGCATCCCAGAATACTTCCTACAGCCAAACCCACACAATCTTGGCAGGGACCCAGGGCTCACGGGTGCTCGCTCACCTGACAAGCAATCACACTTCATTTGCAACAAGGAGGAATTCCCTTTCTGATGACAGATGCACTTCAGGGACACACCTGCTGGGCTGGGCACTGCCTCATAACCACTCAGGGGAACTGACCCAACAAGTTTGCTAACCAGCAGGTAAACAGCCCTCCCAGTCTATTCATCCACAACCTCAAGTAAATGAACGCAGACACAGCAGGGCGTTTGCTAGGAAGACAGAGGTAAGAAAGACTAGAAGGAGGCATTAGGATCTATGTCTTAATTCCACATCTATCCACTGTTTTTTCTCTCCCACTTACTGACTCAACCACCCAACAGCAAAATATATGCTTGCTGGGGTAAAAAAAAAAAGGGGGGGACTGGTGCTGAATCACCACCTACTCATACACTTGATTTACAAAATTACTACCCTAAGGTTATAATTTTTCATAGGTCTTTTGTCTTCTTCTTCCCTCTCTTATCCCAGATGTTACTCTAATCATATAACCTTTCACCCAGATCAGAATCATGGTCCTGATAATCAAGATTTTTTTTAAGTGAAAGAAAAAAGAATGACCACCTATGTTGTGGTGCATAAAATTTACAGATTACAGAAAACGCATTGCTGTTAGTGTTTGATTTTTAACAAAGCATTCTCCAAATCTGTGATTCTCAGCATTCCCACAGTCCCTTCCTTTAAAACTCCAGAAATGAAGCTGTGAACGGCAGCAGTTCATCTCAATTGCACATAATAATTATAATGATAGCATTTCTATTTGACAAGTTAAATTCACAAGCAAGAAACTCTATTTCCATTTACAAGAGTTAAAAAAAACGCTACCCAATAAAGAACAGCAGAACAAGAGAGACTTGTCCTGGGACATAGACTGACAAGAAAGGAGCTTAGAAGGAAGTCCCAGCCTCGAGGACAGCCTGCTCACCGGAGACTAAGACTTGGTCGGTCAACCTGGAACCCCAGCTGTGAGTCCCCTAAAAATGCCCGTCCTTCTTTACAGTGCTGGACACGCACAGACTTGGAGTCACTGTTTGAAGGACTATCTCAGCTGTCACAGAAATACCATAGATAGGGGGGCTCAAACAACAAACATTTCTTCCCCACAGTTCTGGAGGCTGAACGTCCAAGATCAAGGCACTGGCAGATTCGGTGTCTAGTGAGAGTCCACCTCCTAATTGGTTCATCGACAGTCATCTTATACTATGTCCTCACATGGCCGAAGGGGCCAGAGAACTTCCTAGGGTCTCTTCTCTAAAGGCACTAATCTCATTCATGAGGACGCCACCCTCGTGACCTAATCACCTCCGAAAGGCCCCACCTCCAAAAACCGTCATACTGGGGGTTGGGTTTCAACATACACATTTGGGGTAAGGGGAACAGGTACTTAGTCCATTGCAGAGGCTGAGTCCCCAGACCTGTGAATGCTGGATGAACTTGAGCACTTCACTAAAACTTGTGTAGAGGGCTGCCTGGGAAGGCACATGGGCATTTCTTTAAATTGTCAGCTGAGTCTCGGTTACGCCCTCCCCAAAGAGGTGGGGGGTGTTATCAGTACTGACTTTTACCTTTGTCCAAGTGCCGGGAAGTGGGCTTTGAGGTGTAAATCCAGTCTTGCACCTAGCACCGGGGAGTTTAGGGAATGAATAGGACCTGGGCCCATCCAAGCTCCTTTGATCCTAAGTTTTGGTGATACTTCCTGGTATTTGGGGGTATAAAATAAATGTCCTGCGTGGGCTCCGGGGTCGCTGCCTCTCCATCAGAGAGGATGGCGTCCTACCTGGCTCCCAGTTTTGTTTCTATCTTTCTATCTGGTCTCTTTCTTTCTTTTATTTCTTAATCCCCAGCTCCTCCACTCAGGAACCGGACCTGTTCCTTTTCCGTGCTGGACGCGGAAAAGAGAGAACACCTCTATAACTTGCTGTTGCCTTGTTCTTCCCACCTGCAAAATGGAAACACAGCCTACCTCACTGCACTGTTATGGGAACAAATGGTTTCGTGTGTGAGGGCATCTCGTAAACTAGCAAGACAACATTCCGCTGGAGCAATTGGGGAAGGGGCCGGGGCAGAGGGAGGCTCCAAACTGAATCTTGAAAAGGAGCAGGGTCTCAATAGGTAAAGAGAAGGGGAACAACTTGGCAGGTAATGGTCACCACAGCAACAGAGACAATGCGTACAGGTACAAGGGGTGAATTAGAGTAATGGGAGGCTGGGTGTGGTGCTGAAGTCATGGGAAATAAGCCTTGGTTTGGTCCTTCCATTTGAATGTCCACAAGGATATTGGGACTAATAGTTTACAAAATAGAATTTTGCATCAAAGTTTGATAGAATCTTAGCCATACAAAAGCTAACTTTCGGTAAGGCATGCATGTGCCTGACCAATTTTATTGAGAAGCAATCCTCCCCAGAACTATACAGCCTGTAACTGGTCCCTGGAGTCACTAAACCAGAGATTCTCAAAGTATGATCCCCAGGCCAGCAGCAGCAGCATCGCCTGGGATGGTGCAGGCAGAATAATAACCCCCCAAAGATGTCCACGTCCTTATCCGTGGGGCCTGTGAATAGGTCGCATCACATGGCAAGGAGGAATTAAGTTTGCACATGAAATGAAGGCTGCTAACCAGCTTCTCTAACATAAGGAGGTTACCCAGTTGAGCCCAATGTACTCACAAGGACCCTTAAGCAGGGAAGAGGAGTTAAGAAACGCAGAAATGGCATCATGAGAAAGGCACACCCAGGCCTTGCGGGCTTTGAAGATGGAAGAGGGGCAATGGGCCCAAATGCAGGAGGCTTCTGGAAGCTGGAGTCTCCCCGCAACCCTGCCAACACCTTGATTTTAGCCCCATGGACCCCATTTTGGACTCTTTCCTCCAGACTTATAAGGTAATAAATTTGCATTGTTCTGAGCCACCCAGTTTGTGGTAATTTGTTACAGCAGCGTTAGAAAACTAATACACCTGGAAAGTTGTTAATAAAAGCAAATTCTCTGGCCACATCTCAGACCTAGTGAATCAGAAACACTAAGGGTGGGGCCCAGCGGTCTTTCTTTACACCAGCCTGGGGGCAATCGTGATGCACACTGAGGTTTGGGAGTCACCCACTACACGAAGCAATCGCAATTATTTCCCTGAAGCAAACACTTTCTGACAGAGATCCCCATTAAAACTCACACTGGCAATTAATGACTTGATTAACCACGATAAAATCTACCAGGGCCACGTCCTGCCTTGACAAGCACAGAATAGGAATCCCAACCAAATCTCTGGTGAGTCAGCGTCCTCCTGGGCTCAGGGTTCTCCTTTGGAACACCAGAGAGGAATGTGCTCTAGTCCCCAAACCTATCCCGGGAGCTCCTTTTTCAAGTCGCTTCTGATTCCAGCTGCACTTCTTGTGGGAGGGAAGTCATTTGCCTCATTCACTAAACTTCAGTAGCAGGGATGAAGTGCGGGTGGGTGAGGGTGCAAGTAAAGGAAGGAGAGACAGACGTGATTTCACAGGCTCATAGACGTGGAGGTGGGAGCACTTATAGACCATGAAGCTGGGTCTCCATCTTGAGCGTAGGTCCTGCTCAACCCACCCCACCACAACATTGCCACCCAGTGGTCAGGCAGCTTGAATATCTCCAGTGACCAGGGCCTCCCTGCCTCCTGTGGCTAACTGCTCCATTTTGAGAGGGCCCTCGTGGTGAGACCTAAGGTCCCTTCAACTGGCAGCTGCTTTTCTTTGGCCCTCACGCTTGATTTCATTTTGGCCTACACTGACTTCTTTGAAGTCTCAGGTGCACACTCCTATGAAGACTGAAATACGTAGGCTGCTGCCTCCACTACAGCCATCGGCCTGTTTTCTCACCGCTCTTCGCCTCCACTGACCTCACAGGGAGGCATGTGTGTAAGCTGGGCAGGAGGTAGACGTGGACCCTGTTAAAGGCAAAGTGCTTTAAAAGCCTTTGATGAAAGGCATTAAGGCTTGAAAGGGTTGTTTCTGAAATACTATCCCTCCCTTTTAAGAACTCTTAAGATCTGGAGGGTGATACTCTCTCACCCCAGAAGAATTCAAGCATGAATGTTCTTAGAGCCTCCAATTAGGAATCCAATTCCATCTCCCCAGATGCTCATTTCCACCAAAATGGCCTAGTGGGATCTTTATTTTCATTTGTGTGTGTGTGTGTGTGTGTGTGTGTGTGTTTTCCTTTAAGGAACAAACTAAACCATGCTGCATTATATCTCAGAGTTCAATACTCATTAAATAGGTGTTGACAAATTAAGCCAAATCACTCTACTAATATATGTAACTATACACAGAAAGAAAACCCCATGCCACTCTTGCATGACTTTTTAGCTTATTAACCCCATTGTTTTGTGCCTCTATTATGGTCCAGTTACTAAACTGGATACCAGTACATGACAATGAATGAAGCGGACGTAGTACCTACCCTATTGGGGCTTGGAGACCCCATTTAAACATCAACTCGTCTATATCCTATAGTCCTGTGGCATTAAAGTTTGGGTGCTTCTGTCATTTATAAAATAATTTAGGGAAATGTGCTTGTTGAGCTGGAATGCACCTGGATCCTTGAATCAGGTGGCTAAACGATACTATGTGTTATTTTTAGAGAAGGCAGTTAAAAACCCAGGATGAAACGGTCCTTGGATTTTCTGGGTGCTGCATGTTGAATACATAAAAGAATCTCACTCTCACCCATTGCTATATCGGTTTCATTTTGGAAATGACTTGTGACCCCAAGAGGGGCTTACTGGGTCAAGATCCTAGTGACGGCTGAGACCCCAAGAAGCATCGAATGGAAGGACACAGTTGTTTGTCCTCTTTGATATGAACTCAAAAAGTCAAATAAGACCTCAAGAAATAAAAACATTTCTGTTCCCTGTATACCCAGCTCTATCAGCCATAAACACATACATAATCCCTGTAAATTTGAATTCCCAGAGCTTGCCTCCATTCTTGAGCAGTCAGAAACATCACCCACCCTATGAAGTGGAACTTCCTTGTATTAGGTTAAGTTTGTCTTTCAACGAATACATCTTAGAAATTCAGGACCTGAGAACTCTTCATGACGGCATCCTCTCAGCCTTTACTACTTCATTTCTATGAAGTTAAATACATACCAAAATAAACAATATATTGATTAGAGATGCATATATGGTGGTAAAACTGCAGTGAAACGCAAGAAAATGTACAACATTCGGATTGGTGGCTGGTGGAAGCAGAGGGATTCAAGAGGCACAGGGCACCCACAGGAGGCTCAGTACTGCTGGAAATACTCTCATTCTTAATCAGTGGAGGAGGGAGATCCACCGGTGCTCACACTGTTATTCTGAAACTGTCCATAGACATTGCACCTATGTTTCAATGTGCCATACATGGAAAATATAAAGACATGAGCACAAAGCCACAAAATCAGGAATCGCCAACATATGAAAGGTCTTAAGCAACAGAATTTCACTCTAATACAGTGTGACCCCTTCTTACCCTTTCAACGTCCCCAGAATCAGGTCTACAAGAAACTCACCATCCAGGTTTCATCTTCTCCTCCTCTGCATACAAAAACCCCATATGTTCATTGGCTAATATCCACAGCTTTACAATAGCAGCGGTACAGCCCACCTTCACGCCCACAGTTCTTCAGCTCAGCTTGGGGACTGTCCGTTCAGTGTTCAGTACCGCGTGGTGCAGGGAGCAGAACATGGGGGTGACTATCCGAGACCAGGACTCTGTGTCCTGCTGAATCACTCCCCAGCTTCGATGCCTCTGAGCAACCCAGTTCTCCGCTCTGCCCAGCTGCTTCAGAAGAGCTGCTGGGGTTCACCAGAGCTGCTCCACTTTTAAATGAGCTTATGTTGAACTTCTTGGCTTGGTTTCTTTTGAACAAAAGATTGCACCGGTCTAAAGAGAGAAAAATGTAAAAGCTTCTAGACCAAATGATCACTCAGCATTTTCTAGCTCTAGTGTTTTTAGAATTCTGTGTTTTGTGAAAGTCACATTGCTGGACCTGGCATATTGTTGGATGGGTTGATTAAAAGGGACTTAAAACTAGATCGCAAACTTGGCATCGTATGGAAAAAGACTAAATGTTTATTGCCAAGCATAATGGATTTTTCCAGGAGTTCTCTAGCAAGGCGACTCAGACTTTCCTTCCTGGCTCCCACTTCAGGACCCACTGACCCTTATCCTACCACCCTTACTCCTCAGAATCAGACGGCAAATCGGCTGACTCATTTAATCACTATTAAAGAGCAAGCATGGGGAGGGCTGTAGGTTACGGGCATGTTCCACAAGGGGCAGAATTGCGGGGGAACCTCAGCAGAGCTCCTGGTGGCCCACAGCTCTCTTCTCTGATCTTGTTCCCTCATCTAGTGTCTCTAGGCTCGGGTGAGGGTCGCTCAGGCCCCGCCCTTCAGCCATGCTGTCCTCAGGGTCTCCCTCCTCCATCCTCCACCCATCCTTCTTGGGTTTCTCTTACTCTCTACTTGGTCAATCATGTGCCGAGGGTTCCAGATAAAACATAGTCACTTAAACCCCTACCTGTGGACATGATGAATTTCAGGCACCAGACCGAGCTACCCATTTGGCACCATCTTCTGTCCAGCTATCCAAAGTGAAATCTGCCTATGGCCACTTAGCCCATAATGCCATAATGCCATAATGCCATGACTGGTATTAAGGTGTAAGAACATTATCTCAACAAAGGATTAGCCAGGCCCTGGCTAGGTGGTTCAGTTGGTTAGAGCATCATCCCGATACACCAAGGTTGCAGGTTCGATCCCCTCTCCCTAGTCATACAAGAATCAACCAATGAATACATAAATAGGTGGGACAATAAAATTGATGTTTTTCTTTCTCTCCCTCTCTCCCTCTTTCTCTCTCTCTCTCTCTTTCTCTCAAATCAATTAAAAATAATAAATAAATAACATAAATAGCCATTGACTCTTCACCTTACTTTGGTCCTTGCTCTCTGCTTCAACTCATTCTAATTTTCAAATAAAACATGCCAGTTGTTGCACTAAAGAATAATAGAAGGAAAGAGTAATCTTTAAAGTATATGAGCCTTGGTAGTCTATAGTTCCTCAAACTGATCATATTAATGAGAAACTTAAGATTCAACATCACAAAGAATTCTTTGAAGTGCAGTCCCAGCCTGCCCTCCCGGTGCATGCTCTGGGGAAAGGAAGCTGTCGTTCCCTTATCGTTTCCCTTCTGTGCTTCGCTGGAGGGAACCTGAACTCCTTCGGGGACCACCCAACCGCACCGTGTCAATTTCTAGACATTCTCATTGAGTCTGAAATGAGACGATTTTAAGTGTTGCCAGTAAAAATATGTAATCTCCTTGGGAGAGAAAGTCAGTATGGGAAGATGCAAACTGTTTCTGCCTCGGCCATCCCAGAAATCAGCAGTTTCCTCAAATCACAAAAATAATCTTACTTCGTCTCCTCCTATTTATTTTATTTTTTTTAAAAGCGTCTTCATCTGTTTATAGGGTCACTACTAAACATACTGGCCTCCCCACCCCCCACCCCCATGCTCTGGAAAATAATTCTCCAGGATTTTTATAAACAAGTTGAGCAGAGGAGGCTCGATCATCTCTCTCTAAAGGAAATGACACCAAGGCCCCAGACTCAGCACACATACACTCAGTGTCCAAAGAATCCAAGCTAATCCGTCCTGTTCTCCGGGGCTGGGACTGGTGGACCACATGCACACCTTCCAACCTGAAGGAGGTGGACCCCGTCTCATTAGTGGTCTGGATCTATACAGAGTGAAATCCCTTCCATGCATCACATTGCCATTATTGAAAAAAGAAAAAGAAAAAAGAGGAAAGAAGCGACCTTTGCTAGTTCTTATTTTTGGAGAAACTTAGCCCATTCCCTTTGCTCAGCATTCTGCTCTCTTTACCAATAGCCTTTGGATGGCTACAGCCTCATCTCCCATTGCTCCCTAAGCCTTTGCCAGGCCCAGCCCACCTTGTGTTCTCTCCCTGAACCAATCACATTGTCTCTACCTGGGATGCTTTCACTACCTTTGACATTTTTTCCAACATTCAAACCCAGCCAGACGCTCACCTCCTCCTTAAAGCCGTTCCTAAACATGTCAGCTAGAAATCTCTACTTCCTATGAATGTTTATAGATCTTCTTGTTTAAACTCTAAATTTCCCATTTTATATACTAACTAGAGGCCCGATGCATGAAAATCCATGTAAGAGTAGGCCTTCCTTCCTCAGCTGCCGGCACTGGCTTCCCTCCAGCACCTGGGATCCAGGATTCCCTTCTCCAGCTGTGGGCAGGCATCTGGGACCCAGCTGGTTTCCCTCGGCCCCAGCTTCGCCAGGAAGGACGTCTGGAATGACGTCCGATGTCTGGTCTAATTAGCATATTACCCTTTTATTACTATAGATTTTCTGGAGGAGGTTTTTGGTTTATTTGTTTTGAATTTTAAAACAATATCTACCCATCCTAGTTCCTCCACTTGACTGAAAGCTTGGATGGCCAAGGGCTTGTAAGGAGAATACCTTCTACTTTTGTGTGTCGCCTACAGAGTCTACCATTTATATTTGCATATAGTGGGTAGCTCAACAAAAGTCTATTGATAATATTTGAGAAGGAAAGGTTCCAGACAAAGAAACCCAAGCTTTGTTGTCAATGTAGGAGCAGATTCCTCTTTAGTAAAATAAACAGCTAATCTCCATAGTCACTCTATTCCTAAGACTGAGACATTAGCAAGCTCTTAATTAAATGCTCACACTTACAGAAAATGGAATAAACATCCAGAATCTAGTCCAGGTGTCCCTTAGCGCTCTAGGTTTGCCATGCTTGATCCTGAAGACCTTGGGAAATCCTCAGATTTTGGATTGTCCAGGATCACTTTATCCATGTAAAGCCAAAGAGGGGATAAGAAGCAGAAACATCCCTCCCATCTCCCAGTATTCTCAGAACCCAAGGCCAGACCAGTCCTGGTTTGCAGATGTTTTTAAGAAACAGTCCAGTCTCAGACATACATCTCATTCAATGGCTTTCATATTTGCTGCTTCATTTGGCTCACTGAATAACCTATATCCACTTAATAGATAGACAACCAATAAGTGGTGCCTATGATTATTACCTAACTTTCTCATTGTTGTGTTAAAGGAAGTAGGGCTTATCTAGACTTTCTTTGAACTCTTGATGAAATAAATCATCAGGACTTGAGTTCTTCAACATTCAACAAAGATATATGCCATTTATCATACAGCTATATATCAATATATCTATCAAAATATATTCTCAATAGAATCTCCTTTGTTGGGAAGAACTGTTGATCATTCCTTCTAATTTTTCACATCAAAATATTTTTCTTCTTATAAAATCTTAGTCCTAGGAGACAGTAGCTGTTGGCTTGTTTTTAGTGGCACTACTTAATGAAATAAAAAGCCTAGCAATCCTGTTTGTCCTCAAGATTATTCAAAATTGTACTCAATTTTGTGAAATTTGAAGGCTAGGAACCACTGGCTAGAAAAGATAGACCTCACTAACTTCAGCACCTGATGTGTCTTGATCTTCCTTCTCGTGGGTACCTTTCTTCAAAGCATTGTTTATAGAAGCACCCATCAATGATGGTGCCGGGCACTGTACCAGGGGTTGGGATTGCAGAGATGGGGCCCAGTGTCTTCGTCCCCAGGGAGCCCACAGTCTGGGAAAGAGTTATACCACACAAAGTCATTGTTTCTACGTTCCAACCACGATGGGTTTCAGAACAGGAGCATCTGCTCCTCCAGAATTCAACCTTTGAAGGTCCTGTCTATCTACAAGGCATTTGCCCATTTTTCTAGGCGTCGGAAAAATGGAAGTGGCCAGGGCCTCTCTCAGCCTCTGTCAGCCTCTGAGGCACCCTTGTTGGGTGCTCAGTAAACAAGTGCCCCAGACTCATCTTGACCTTTCAGGTGCTTCCTTCGGCCCCAGTTCACATTCAACAAATCCAAACATGTCACACTTGGTCTACCACGGTTCCCCCAGCATATGTTAATTTTCATTGTGGTATGTTGCTCCTGAAATATTTCTCATATTGTAAAACACATCAACCTGCCTGGCCAGTGTGGCTCAGTGGTTGAGCATCGACCTATGAACCAGGAGGTTCAGTTCCCGGTCAGGGCACATGCCCAGTTGTGGGCTCGATCCCCAGTAGGGGGAGTGCAGGAGGCAGCCAATCAATGATTCTCATCATTGATGTTTCTATCTCTCTCTCCCTTCCTCCCTGAAATCAATAAAAATATATTTTAAAAAATAATAACACATCACCTTTCCTGAAGGATATTCCAAACAAGATACAGAAGAAAACAATTAAGGGGTTATCAAAAAAAAGGAATACATGGAGGGCCATAGTAATAAATTAAGGTAATCAAAAGGATCATAAAATTTAATGAGGATGAAAGGGGGAAATGACAAAGGATTTCTTGTCTACAGAGGAGGTAAGAAGTTCCTTCCTTCCCTGCGACCCTCAGGTCACACCCCACACTATGTGACTAGCAAGAGTTTTTGTGACATTTCCTTAGACACCTTATAGCAGGTGAGGCGGGATAGGTGTAGTGACATGTTGGTAAGCTAGCTTTCTAAAGAAGACAGAAAGCTCTGATTTGTTGTATTTGCCAATTTCCACTGAGACAAATACTCCTTCTATTGCCAATTTCCAACTACATTTTAGCAACCGGCTTGGAAAATTGCTGAATATTGAACTACCAGTTTTCATGAGCCTACACACTACTGCACACTACTGGATGACTGGAATTTGAGAAGTGACTGCTCCAATCCTAGATCCCCATCAGGTGGTTAAAAAAAGGGGGGGGTGCGGTTTACTGGGGTTAGGTAACTCCTTGAGTTAGGCAGAAACAAGCTAACACATTAGCAAGGGTATGTTTATTCATTGTTGATGGAACCCCATGGCATTGGGACGAGAGTCAAGGAAAGGTTGATGGTTCAAGGAGAAAGAGTCCCAGCTCCAGCAGGCACTGCCCAGTCGGTGGGCAGAGAGGGACTGATTACAGGCAAGCGGAGGGCACAAAGGGGCTCGGATAGGGGCTTAGGGAAGCGAGAGGTGAAGGAAAGGTGACCCAGAGAGCTCCCCGCCAAGAGGAGCCACGAACAAAGCAGGCCCGTTTCACAGCTTTATCTCCAATGGATACATGTTTGCAGAACTGGATTCCCTGGAAAGTTCTCCTTGGTTTCCAAGAAAAACAACCGTGGAGATGCAGCTCTCTGTTCTGTGGTCTGTCCCCCCGGGAATGTGATTGCAGGGGTGTGAACTCAAGCTGATAGCTCCTTCCTACACCTACGGGACAGCTTTGGGATGGGAAAGCACGTTTGCAAAGATTTGGGGCGGGGGGGGGGGGGGGGGCGGGGGAATCCCTGAAGAGCAACTTGGCTTTGGGTTAATAAGTCTGATGGACAATTTGAGGGGATGAGACTGCCAGAATAAAGGTTTGAAATGCTGAGTTGCTCTGTCTCTGAAGCAGGCTTTTTCATTCAATAGGCAGAGAGTGGGGCTCCTGGGCCTGCTAAGGCTATTATTTTGATTGTTTGTTTTTATAAAAAAAAATTTTCTCAATGGAAGGAATGGAGATAGATGTAGATGGAGGTAGATGGTATAGATATATAGTTATTAGATATGTATTAACACCTATGAAGAGATTTATGTTAAATTAGCACACACAGTTGTGAGGGTTAACAAGTCTGAAATGTGTCTGGCAGGCCAGCAGGCGACTCCGCTGGAGTTAACTTTGCAACCTTGAGGCAGAAGTTCTTCCTCAGAAAACCGCAATTTTTGCTCTTAAGGCATTCAACTGATTAGATGAGGCCCACCCACCCACATTACCAAGAATGATCTCCTTTACTTAAAGCAAACTGATTGCAGATGTTAATCACATCTATAAAACATCTCTACAGTGTCAGCCAGACGACTGGGCACCACAGCCAAGTTGGCACATGAAGTGGGGCCCTAGCTCACCCTCTCTGGCCCCGGCTGGCATTTCTTCTCCAAGGCTGTTCTAGTGCCCGGGGCCCTACCCCGGCACCTGCAGCTGCACTCCTGGGTAGTCACCCCTGCGGCCCATGGCAGGTCTGTTCTCTGAGGCTCCTAGGCGACCCCTGGCACCCTTGAGTCCTCTTCTGACAGGTTCCGTGGGGAACAAGGGCTCCAGCCTTTCCTGGGGCTCACTCTCTTTCACCTTGTGTTCTACACTAATACCTGGGTGCCCAGAGGCAGGTTCCATTACCCAGAGTGCCTGTCTGCATCATGCCAGCCGCCCTGCATGGACCCAGGGCATAGTCCTCTTCCTCCATCAAAGGAAGATGTCCATGTCAGCTGTGGGCCCCGGTCTGTCACCCTTGCTCTGGGACCCAGATGGGGCTGCCATCCTGTGGGACCTTGCCAGTCACTGATGCAGAAGGAACATAGGAAAGCATGGCCTGGCCTGAAAGCCATACACATGCCTCTACTCCCATTTCATTGGCCAAACCATGTCGCGTGGCCAAAGGAGCCCCCGCGGAGCAGGGAAGTACCAGCCCACCCTGTGTCTGGAGGAGGCCTGGAAATGTGTGGTCCCCAGCACTGACCATTGCTCACCACGGAGCTGGCAGATACGCCTCCAGCCCCGTCTGGATCGGATCGCCAGCCCAGGTCCTCGTGGCTCGCCATCAGATGCACTCACACCTTCGCTCTCCACTCACTCCCATTTCTCGCCTATCCTACACTGCCCTTCCTCGGAAATGACCTTCCGTAGTCGATGCTAGAACTTCGTCTCCGAAACACACCTTACACAGGTAGTATTAATAGAGCTTCTACTAAAGAGAAGGAAGATTATTTCCTCTTAGCCTTCCTGAGCCAACACCCTGACCAAGATGGGTGGCTGCCTGCCCTAAACTTTGTGTCCATGTGTTTCAAAACACAAAAATACAGCTAATGACAAGAAAGAATTCTTATGATAAAATATAATATGTAAGTAAAACAATGTTCTGTAATACAGTATAATCTCAATTTTGTGAAACAAAATATACACATGTGTAACTTTGAATTGGTCTAAATAACACTTCAAAATGATAGATAGAAGATTGTTTCCAGAGAGTGAAAAAAAATAATCCATTGGTATTTTCTTATGTTTCCAAAATAGGAATGTGGGTATGTTCTCTTAATTATTAAAACTATTTTTTAAAGGTTTCTAAGTCCTCATGGATGGAGATTTTTCACCCTCTCATCATCTTTTAATCAAACTTTTTTTAAAATATGTTTTTATTGATTTTTTTTTTTGAGAGAGAGAGAGAGGAAGAAAAAGGGATAGAGACGTAAACATTGATGACAGAGAAACAGTGGCTGCCTCCTGCATGCCCCCCACTGGGCACGTGCCTGACCTGACCAGGAATGAAACTGTGACCTCTGGGTTCATGGGTCGATGCTCAACCATTGAGCTACACCGGCTGGGCTCTTTTCATCAACCTTACAGACAAGAATCTTCCCTTGCATCTCATTAAACTCTTTTTTAGTGATAAAAATCTGTTTCATCCTGCCTGGGGAGCCCAGGGGAAAAAAACGGTGGGGATTGGGTTCAGAGAGATCGGCATCGCTTAGATCACTGAACAACCCTGGAAAATTAGCCAGGATAATTGCATCAATTCCCGCCGCCTCCTCCAGCTGCAGAGAGCTGCACAGAGGAAGTCTTCAAAGCTCTGTTCCTTTCTGGACTAATGTCACCCGCCCCAGCTTAGACAGCACCTGGAGGCGGGTCCTGAGCAGACGTGTGAACAGTGACCCTGCCCCGAGCCTGGGTGTCATCGCGAGTCAAGTCACACCAGGTCAGCTAGTGAAACTGGGCAGGGGGCGGGCCTGTGCAGGTTTTAAAACATGGACGGATCCCATATTGCTGAAAGCTGGTGTGCAACCCCCGTCACAGGTCTCCAGGGCAGGAGGCACGAGGGGCAATAGCACAATCGTGCAGTTCCTATGTGCTTTGGGACATTTTTCTTTCCTCAACTTATCTAGGAAAAGACACCCTCTGGTCCCACCATCCCTCCTAGGGCCACAAAGAGAGGGCGCCAGGAAAGACAGCGGGAAAAAGAGACGCAGACACACTGGCTCACGATGAATCGTATGAGCAAACAGCAAACACGGAGCACTTACTATGTACCCAGTGCTTTCTTCACATTATCTCAATGAATCTCCCAGCAACCACTGGGGCAGGCATTATGATAGCATGCATTGGATGGATAAAGGAACGAAAGTTCTACAAGCTCAGGTGCCACCGTGGAGCGCTGTGGTTAAGACCATGGAACCAGGAGCCAGACTGCAAGGACTGGAAGCCTGGTTCTGCCATTTACTAAGGTGCTTGGCCTTGGTTATGTACTGTCACCTCCCCGCTCCTGTTTCCCCATCAGCACCGTGAGGACCGTACTTGTACCTTCCGCACTGGGTGATTTTGAGGACTAAATGACTTAGTTCAGGGGTCCTCAAACTTTTTAAACAAGGGGCCAGTTTACTATCCCTCTAAAGGTTGGAGGGCCGGACTATAGTTAAAAAAAAAAATACAAAAAAAAACTATGAACAAATTCCTATGCGCACTGTAGGCCCGGGACGAGTGAACTGCTAAGCAGAACAGGCAGCGGCACCCGGCGGGCCGGATAAATGTCCTAGGCAGGCCTTATGTGGCCCGCGGGCCGTAGTTTGAGGACCCCTGACTTAGTTTATGCAAAAGGCTTGGAAACAGTACCTGGCCTGTGACAAAAGCTTTCAAGTATTCGCTCTCATTATTCAGGCATTGGCCCAAGGTCACACAGTCAGGAAGTGGCACTGCCAAGGTCTGAAGGCCAGCAGTGTCACTCCAGGGCACCCACACCTAAAAGCCACTTGACTCCGGATGACATGCCTGATCTAGCCCCTGAAGAGCAGGCCCCTGGGCTGGCCCTGGTGATCCCAAAGGCTTCCTACTCGGTATTAAACGCGTCCCCTGGGCAGTCATTTAAGCAAAAACTGTATTTTCAACAATCCCACTTTCACGGGGCATTCTAAAACAAATAGATGCCCAAGTTTGAAGTCACCAGCGTGTCACCAACACTCAGCAAGAGCTGGGAAGTACTGGTGTGGGGAAGGGAAGAAACAGGGACTAAATCTATGCTCACTCCCCATTCTGGGCCCTTCTCCCCTGGGCCTGGCTGAGTGTGGGCTCACCTCCGTAGGCACAGTCTGGCCACCCCCCTAACCCTGTCTGTTACCCCCAGACAGCCTCCAGAAGCTACAAACATGTTTGATTTGCAGAAGCCCCGGGTTTTGATAGATGTCCACATTGAAAGCTTAGTTTAAGAGAAAAAAGTCAACCCTTCCACCGACACCAAAGGGAATAATGGAAGTACCAGGCTAGTCCAGACAAGAATTCCTTTCCTCCCCTGAGCCTGGTGCTCGACTGAGAGGCCTGATTACAGCCATTCACATCCCAAGCCCCTTAACAAGGTCACGGCCGCCTCAGGAGCAGATGGAAAAGAAGTGTCTCCCTGTGAGGTTTGATAACCCCCGGGGCGCAGTGGCAGAATTGGAGATTAAATCCCGAATCCATCAGATGCCTGCTGTAGGGCCTGGGCAACTGTTTCAGTTTCTTCACCTATAAAATGGGGATAATGACACCCACTCACGGGGCTGCTGGGAAGGGTACCTGAAGGTGTGGTGTGGATGGAAGCATTCTCTGAATTTCCTGGTCGGTATCTACAGAAGGAAGAGCAGGTGGCTTTTTGTACTCATCATGTTCTTATTTTCTTTATTGTATGCTGCTTTGATATCTGAGGACCTTTGACATCTTGCACCTCCTAGAGTTAGCCAGTTCCTAGAGAAAGCAAACAACTAGTCTGGGAGTGTGCCTTTCAGACGCAAACTAACCAAGCCAGAGCCCCTGCCCCCCAACCACCTCCTTTAACTCCAAGGCAATCTTTCCGCTGCCCTAAGTCACCTGAGGGCCAGGTACTGGACACTAGAGACCTTCCTTACAGCCCAGAGCCTGATTTCAACCTTGCCAATCCTAAAATATCCATCCTTCTCTGTCTTGCATTTCCCACAGGAATCACAGTAAAGGGTCCTGCCTATGTTTCCCCCTCGTTCCTGCAGCCTCCTGACCAACCCCGGGGCTTCCCCATGAAGCCCACATGGCAGGACGTGCCCCCTCTGCTCGAAAATCGCAAGCAATAAACTCTTCTTTCAATAGCATTGACCTCTCCATGTCATCACTCAGTCACCTATGTAAATAAAATCCCAAGGCCCAGCAAGTGTGGTTGAGTGTCGACCTATGAACCAGGAGGTCACAGTTCGATTCCCGGTCAGGGCACATGGCCCAGTTGCAGGCTCAACCCCCAGTAGGGGTGTGCATGAGGCAGCTGATCAACGTTCCTCTCTCATGATGTTTCTATCACTCTCCCCCTCTCCCTTCCTCTCTCTGAAATCAATAAAAACAATTTTTAAAAAATAAATATAAAATAAAATCCTAGGTACCTCAAAATACCCTTGCTATCCAAACTCTTACTACTCACTATCAAAGCTCAGGAAACAAATAACTTAAGTAAACTTACTGTTCAAACTAGGATCCAAGTAAATTCAATTAGCAAAGGATACTTGTATTATGTATTCTGATCCCTTTATACTCTCAAGATCAAAGTTGCTGTTGGTGACCAGCAGCTGTTTCCCCAAAGAGGTGACACACACTGGATCAGCTGGCAGAGCTACAAATGTATGAAGCCCCATGCTAGGTATTTCACAAAGGTACACAAGCCCTGCTCTAGGTTTTAAAAAACAAACATGTCTGCTGGGTGTGCAAATGACATTTGACTTCCCCCATATACACGTATTTATTTTATATACATATTTACAGGGGTGGGCAAAGGTAGGTTTATAGTTGTTCGTATGGGAAAAAAGATAGGAAGGAAGAAAGAAAGGAAGAAAGAAAGAAAGAAAGAAAGAAAGAAAGAAAGAAAGAAAGAAAGAAAGAAAGAAAGAAAGAAAGACTCACAAATGTAAACCTACTTTTATCCACCCCTGTATTCATTGTATTATATATAGTAATACATGAAAATGCCAAATTAATATTATGTACTACCAAAGTTCAGGTTAGCAAAAAAAGCACCAATAACACAAATAAAAGTCAATGGAGAGCCAAGCATAATAACTTAAAGGAAATAAAAATGTTCCAGGTCCGAGCCCAACACCGAGGTTCACTCTCATGGTTTTCCTACCAACGTGGGAAAACCCTCCACTTGGCAGTTATTGGCCTTCAGCCCCTCTGCCTCTCAAGTGGCTCTTGCTCCTCTTGGAAGCTCTCTGTGGTCTTCAGCCCTTTGGCAGTGGCTGTTCCTTCAATGGGCCAAGGTATCACCCACACTTCCGTGAGGCTTTGAGCATTCTTCATTCCACTGTCGATCCACATCCATGCATCATTTCATAGCTGTTGGAGTATCCAGCTGACACATCCTCAAGGGAATGTGTGTCTGAGAATGCCATGCCAGGGCTAGAGACTGGGCCTTGCCATTGATCATTAGCACATGTTCATGGAGGCCACCAAGGAAGGTGGTCCAGAAGCCCAACCATGCCAACCAGAACTGGGCCAAGCAACACTCTGGGTTAGATTTCACTCTGGACTGTGGATAAAACTTTGGTGAATGCACAGCCTGTGATTGGACCTTCCCCAAGAACTGGAAAGCTATCTGAAGAATTTCCCATTCTCCATTAGATGCTAAAAACATGTACTCAATTTTGTTTATTTGCTTACTTGACTCTCACATTTAGTCAACGCTTGTTTAATTGTCCTTTGTGTGGGTCATGACAGGAATGTCTACTTTGACAGGAACCTCTCAGTAGACAAAGCATACTCCTAAGGTTACATGCAGTGGAATGAGCGTGGGTTTCAGAATCAGATCTACTTGGGTTTGATTGCTCTCCAGCTGTGTGACACTGAGCTAGTCACCTAAGCCTCTTTCCTTTCAACAAAATGGGAATAGTCATATCCACCTCATGGGGTTGTGTGGCAAAGATTAACTGAGACAGCGTGTAAAATCCTTAGCACAGTGCCAGGTACACTGCAGACACTCAAAAAATGTTAAATTTTCTAATCTAGCACTAGCTAACAAATGTTTTTAAGTACCTACTCTATAAAAATAATGTAATGATATAGTCCTTGACCTCAAAGAAATGGTAAACTGATATTGTTAAAAAATAGGATAATGGTTATGATGAAAGTGTATAGTCAGGATAGATTAATGTATGCTACAATAACAAACAACCCCAACATCTCAGTGGCTTTAAACAATAAAGGTTTATTTTTTGCTCATATTATATGTCCATCATGAGCAGATGCGGGGGTGGGGGTGGGGGGGCAGGGAAGGAGCTCTGTTCCATTTCATCCTTTTTCAGAATCACAGGCTAACAGAGACTCCTCTACATGGACTATAGCTCATTGGCTTGGAAAAGGGAAAAGGAGATACAGGATTGTACGTCAGCACTTAAATATACTTCAGCACAACAACTCCATTCATAGGCTGTTGGTCAGAGAGAATCACCTGGTTATACATAATTTCAGAGGGACAGGGAGGTGTAATCCTCCTGAATGCCCAGAAGCAGAGTGGAACCAGAAATGGATGAAAATGCTTGTGTCTTCCACAGAACCGATACACTGCATGAGGCGGCCATTAGGAAAGGAAACCCTGCCCTGGCTGGTAGCTCAGCTGGTTAGCGTGCTGTCCCAATGCACCAAGGTTGCAGCCTCCAGCTCTGGAGAGGGCACATCCAAGAAGCAACCAATGAATGCATAATTAGGTGGAACAACAAATCGATGCTCCTCTCTCTCTCTCTCTCTCTCTCTCTCTCTCTCTCTCTCTCTCTCTCCCCCCCCATCCCTCTCTCTCTGAAATCTCTCCCCTCCCTCTCTCTCTGAAATCAATCAATCAATTTAAAAAAAATAATTATTTTTTAAAAAACAAAGGAAAGCCTCAGGTTGCCTCAAGTATTCAGAAGAGCCTCTGTCAGGGAGGTAACTCTTGGGATGAAACTGTAAAAGTGAGTAGCAACTTGTCACGTGGGCAAGGAAATGGGAGGTGTTCCAGACAGAGGGATGAGCCAAGGCTCGGGATCCTGAGAGAAAATGCTGCTCTCTGAGAGCAAGTTATTCAGTGCTCACCAGTGTTAGCAGGAGGGGCCTGGGGAGGACTGTGTCCATTTTTTAAGGAAAATTCTTAACCCACATCTGAGCATGCAAGTCTGCAGCTAAATTTTACTCTGAAGGCAAAGAGTTCTCCATGGGAGGCCAAATGCATCCTTAGAAAATTCAGAGAAACAACTCACATAAAAGAAGCACAAGTGGTTTAAAGTCCCTCACTATATATTCAGCATTGGCATGAGAGCTCTCGTCTCAAATTGCTCTCAAATCCAGATGTGTTGGAAAATCAATTCAAATGTCTCCCCACTAGCCCCATTCCCTTCTCATCAATTTTATTAAGCAAGAAATTCACATCAAACATGAGTCACTGGGAAACATCCGATGAAACTAGTCAGATTCCCTATAGAGTGGACACCCCAACGATATCTACATTCCTTCTCCGCATTTTTTCACAGGGAGGGCCACTGAGATCTTTGCCCCCTGGGGCAGGACTCCCAGGAAAGGGTCTTGGCCCAGAGAAGGAGTAACACATTCGCAGAGCTGGAACTTCGGCATTAGAAAGCCATGCGGCTCCAGTCATGCTCCGTTCTTCACTGCAGGCCTGTAGCTGTGTCCAGACTTCATCGCTGACTCCTGAAGGCACCCCGCTGCAAGCTTGCTAGGCCAGGCCCACAGCAGGGAGCGCAAGGTGCTTCCTGGCCTTGACCCAGCGGGTGGAGGGACCCGTGTTGACAGCGGCACAGGGCAGCTACACGCCTTCTCCAGGGGCGCTCTGGGAAGCATTATCCTACCAGAGGGATGAAAGTCTCTTTGAAAGCATTTCTCCCAGCCTGCTCAGAGATGCAGACAGAAACCATCACACATGGGAAGGACCAATAGCCTGACTCATCCTATCCGAGTGACCTGCTTTGGAGATCATTTTGCTTACAAAAGAAAAACACGTTTCCATCATTAGCTGGCCCTGGAGCGAGTCATCTGCCTTTTCATGGTCTCAAGGACCTCATTTATATAAAAAAAAATAAGGTTGAATTAAATGGTTGTTGAGGCCCCTTACTATCCAGTACATACAACTAGAAAAGGTAGCAAATATTAACAATTTCATATGGTTTGAGACATGCACACACACACACACACACACAGGGTGGAGCAAAAGTAGGTTTACAATTGTCCATATGGAAAATAATGCAATGATTAATAAATAATAATACAAGAATAAAGTCTGTATTTAGCATGCTCACAACTGTAAACCTACTTTGGCCCAGCCCAGTATATGTGTGTACACACACACACTCAGTGTGCAGACACCCTCACAAACATTTCCTCATTCACTCGGTAAGTATTTATTGCCTGCTAGATGCCAAGCGCTCTTCTGGGCTCTGAGGATATAGCAGCAAATGGTGCAAAGTTATGCTTACTGGAGCTTACTCTCCAGGAGTGGCCAGAAGCAAAGTAATAAACAAATACATGGCAGGTGGTAGTGACCGCCATGGAGGAAAGGAAAGTGGCTGTCAGAGTTGGGCAGGATGTTCTATTTGATGTGTGACCGGGAAAGACCCCTCTAACTCAGGTGACATTTGGGCAGAGCTCTGAAAGCTGTATGGTGAGGGAGTGAGCCATTGGATATTCATGGCAAGGGGATTCCAGGTGGAAGCAACACCATCTGCCAAGGCCCGGGAGGGAACCACGTTGACCTAGTCAATAGTCAAAGAACTGCATGGGAATTAGTGTGGCTGAAGAGTGACTGTGTGTGGGGGGGATGTGGCGGGGGGGGCGGGGGAGGGTGGAAGGAGACAAGGTTAGAAAGGTCAGAGTGTGGGAAAACCTGAGTGAGGTAGGAAATCACTCCAGGTTTTGAGCTTTGGAATGACATCAGCTGACATATGTGCTTAAATGACTGTTCTCTCTGCTGTAATTGGCAAATAGACTTAGAGGGATGACGGTCTGTTTCTAAGTACGGAGACCACTTAGGAGGCCATTGCAAGAATCCAGATAATCAAATGAGGAATGATGGTGGCTTGGACCAGGTGGCTGCAGTGGAGCTGGTAAGCACGGGTAATTTGAAAGGTAAATGCAATAGGATTTCCTAATGTACAGTATGGGGAGTGTGAGAGAAAGGGAAGAGTCAAAGATGACTCTGGGATTTTTCACTTGAGTAAGTGGAATGAATGACAGAATCTCATTTACTGAGCTGGGAAAGACTAAGGGAGGGATACACAAGGTGGGGGAAGTAGGCTTACAGTTGTTTGTATGGAAAATAACACACTCGGTGTTTCAAGAACTCACAACTCTAAACCTACTTTTGCCCCACTCTGTATTTGGGGTGGAGGGAGATAGAAATCTGGATGTCTCATGCTAGGCATGTTAGATGTCTTATGAAAGTGTGATGTTAACACCACAGGCTTCTATATTCTTCTTTGGAGAATAATTTAAATAGAATCCCCAGTGACAATACTTAGATCTTGGGAACTATCCAGAGAATACACCTGTGACCAGTGGGACATGCTGATAAATCTTTAATAACCTGTTCTCCTTGGGAAAATAAATTCCTAATTTGCAGCATTTGCCAACCATGGTATAAAGTCCAGGGGTCCTCAAACTTTTTAAACAGGGGGCCACTTCACTGAACCTCAGACCGTTGGAGGGCCGGACTATAGTTTAAAAAAAAACTATGAACAAATTCCTATTCGCACTGCAGGCCCGGGACGAGTCGGCTGCTAAGCAGGACAGGCAGCGGCCCCCAGCGGGCCAGATCAATGTCCTCGGCAGGCCGGATAAATGTCCTCAGCGGGCCGCATGTGGCCCGTGGGCCGTAGTTTGAGGACGCCTGGATAAACACTTCACTATGGCCAGTTTCAAACTACCAATGTGAAGTCGCTGAATGTGGGGAGGGGAAGTGCTCACCAGCTCATCCACAGATCAGCTCTCCCAAACCAGTGTGAGCAGCACGCTCCCCCTTCTTTGAGCCCCCGACTCTCTCAGAAGAGAGAGAAGGAAGGGAAGCAGGGACACTTTTCAAAGGGAAGGTGAGGGCCTTGGATTGTTATACTTTAAACACCTTTGCAGGGATTTTGAAAAAAACAGGTTGTGAGAAACCCTGAGGCATTTGTATTATAAACAGCTGCCTTATTGTTGGAACAAACTGAGGCAAGATCTGACATTAATTATCTCTAATGTAAAACAAATTTACTCACAAATTTCAATGGGGGGCAGAGCAGGGCGGGGGAGGCTGGGGTCCCTGGTCCTACGAATGGCCCTCCAAGTCATTGCTGAAAGGAGGGAAAGCTCCATCCTCTGTTTGTTTCTGGTTCCCCAGCCCAGGGTCCCCTTGGAATCAGGCATGGAGTGCCTGCATCACTTGCAAATTTGGGGTAAGAAAAACGTTTGCTCTAGGCTTTAACCTGCTCTCGGAGAGAACTGTTTTCTCAGGAAAATGAATGACATTAGGTTTGCATTAGACTGTTATCCAGTCAGCAAATTAAAGATTCTTGGGCAAAGCTTTATTTCCTTCTGCACACTAGAACAGGGTTTCTTCATCTTGTCTGCATTTTTTAATAAACTGGAGAAATTTTTAGGGTACTCATGCTGGGGACCCACATTGAGGTTCAGGTCAGTTGGTCTGCTGTGTAGGACATACATGTAGGACAGCATCTCAGTAAAGTGTAAGGAATTGGCAAGTCCAGGGTTCTTGTCCTATTTCTGCCATTTAGCACATGTCCTTGGAAAAGCTATTGAACAAGGTGAACTTCAGAGGGTTGGGACAGATGGCTATAGGTTCTAGGCTCAATCGCCCCCTTCCCCGCGACATTCTGTGTCTGCTCAAATAGGGAAGCTGTCCACAAGAGCTTCACTTTGCCACCTGCGAAGGAAGCCACCTGCATGTGTAAGGAAATGTTTTCAGACAAATGGCAGCCATGCTGTTGTTTGCAACTAATCAGTGAGCTGGTAAAACATCTTGATAAGGACTGTCTGAGCAAAATACGGCTAGACTAAAGCTTTGCCCAAAATTAAACATCTTGTCTGAGTCAGGTTGATGTATAATCCTAGCCTTTCCCAACTCCCACACCAGAATTGAGTTTCCTGGTTTTATTACCTCTCAAGGCTGCAGCAGAACTAAGGGGACCCAGCCCTCTTATGCAGGGCCCACGCCCCCAGAAGTACTCTAAATTTCACATGGTTCCTGACCTAACAATAAAGCAATCAAAGATCGATTAAGAAATTCATTCTAGCCTGGCCAGCGTGACTCAGTGGTTGAGTGTCGACCTATGAACCAGGAGGTCACCATTCGATTCCCAGTCAGGGCACATGCCCGGTTGTGGGCTCCATCACCAGTGTGAGGCACAGCTGATCAATGATTGTCTCCCTCTCCCTTCCTCTCTGAAATCAATAAAAATATATTTCAAGAAAGAAATTCATTCTAAAATCAAGCAATATTTAACTGCTTGATCTTAATTTAATCTTCTGAGTTATTAACAGTAGGAGTCCTTCCTATGAACACTGGTCATTAATTAATGGTCAGTCACACTAAACTCTCACTGTAGGGTAAGTCTACATATTCTCTTTCCTGTCCTGCTTCCCAAATCCAGAACAATTCCATCCTCTCCCCTCCCCTCCATGCACATATTCCCTCACACATAGACACAAAATTAAGACTTAAAGGGACAAAGAACACAACAGCAAAGCAGAGTGGATGGAGAATGGATGGCAAGGGGCTGGTGATCCATCAGAAGGACAAAGGCCCAGACAATGACTGTTTCCAAGAAGGATGAAGAAAATCCCCACTAGTGAACAGAGCCCCCAGCCAAGGGCAAACCCCCCACAGGCTATGGGGCCTGATGACCCTCAATGGACACAGCCACTGAGAGGAGTCAGAACTGGCTCCGGGCAGGCAATCTTGGCCTCCACTTATCATGCTGTAACACTTCCGGCCTTTCTCCACCTCCAAGTGTGTCTTGGGGGAGGCTGGAGAGGGAGCAGCGCTGAGCTGCCAGTGGCTGCAGAAGCTTTGGATTAAGGGAAATAAGTAGAATAGAAGCTTTGTCTTTTACATCCCTCCAAACACTTTCCAAAAAAAAAAAAATGTAGATAGAAAATGAAGAGGAGCCGAAATGTTCAGGGCTTCAGCCTGAAGGCCAGATGGGGGAAGCAAATAAATTCAATGCTTTCAACAAGAGAGCAGGGCGAGGCTGCCAAACAGGCAGGGGAGGGGATTCTCTGTTTGTCCTACCTCTCTTCTCACCCAAGAACACAAGTTATGAGTTTCATGGAAGTAGATGGCAGAATGAATCAGTTACAATCAGCAGGTCACCATTATTCAAGTGCCATAGACAGCTTAGCGATCTTGTCTCTTGCCTGTATTGGTCTGTCTGCCTGATAAGTTCCCTCTTATCCCTCAGGAACCAGCTCATATGTCACCTCCTCTGTGAGGCCTCCCTGAACTCCCCCATGTAGAACCTATGGCTCCTTCTCCTTTGTTCCCGAGGCCTTCATCAATACCCTCCAAGGATTTATTGTCACAATATCATCTAGTTATGTGTCTGTCTCCCCAAGCAAACTGGGAGCTCCCAGGGTTGAGAGCTCAACTGTCTTCATTTTCTCTTCCCCAGCACCTACTACATGCTCACTCAGGGAACAGACAGATGGACAGACACAAAGATACCAGGGGCGTTCAGAGGGGCTACTGCTCTGAAAAGGGATTTTCTTCAACAGGAGACAGGGGAGCTGCCCGACCATGAGGTAGACCTTTTCATAGATAGCAAGTGGTCTTTTCTGGAAGTTTGGAAGGGCTGTCAGCAAGATCTGTGCCTGTCTCTGGGTCTCTCAGACCGGGAGACAGGAGGAGGTCATCGGCACTCAAGGACAATGGCCGGAAGCAATACCTCCTCTGCATCTCTTCTTGGCAAGGGTCCCCAGGGGTTCGGTTTCTTCTAGAAAGTAGCCACTGAAAGAAGGAAATTCCTTTAAAAGAAAATTATCCTGCTATTGCCAAAGAAATGGGAAGAAACTTTAAATATCTGCTTGGTAATCCTTAAGTCACTAAAATTCACCCTTAAGCAATAGCAGTATAGGCATTGCAAAAGTTGCTGATTCAAAAAAGTTCAGGTTACTGAGAATGGAACAGCAAAAAAAAGGGGGGAAGTAAAACTGAAGGGGTCTCTAAGAGAGCAAGAAATTGGAACGGGGTGGGGGAGATAGAAAATCACCTGCCTAACGAGGGTTTTACCTGTGTCCTGGGACAAGGAAAAAAGAGTTCAGTACAATATTGGGCTTACACTTAATGGATCTCTCTCTCTCTCTCTCTCTCTCTCTCTCTCTCTCTCTCTCTCTCTCTCTCTCTCTCTCTCTCTCTTTCTCTAAAGAAACTATTAACCTAAATTGCACAAACCTTGACTTGCTCCCTTTCAGGACAGGGCTAAAGGCTACAGTGACTGAGAGTGCACGGTTAGACGTCAGATGTGAATTAAAGGCCACCACACAGCCTTCCATCCTCAAGACCTTGAGCAAGCGACTCAGGTTCCCTGAGCTTCTGTCTCTTCAGCTGGAAACAGCTGCTGAGGTGCCTGCTGCACGTGGAGGGTCTCAGCACCGGGCCGGCACAGAGAAGGGGCTCAGGACGTGCAAGTGGCCGTGACAGGAGGTGAAGCTTTCCGAATCATTGCAATCATCATCATAAAAACAAGAAAACATGGATGTCAGGAACTTAGGAAAGAAGGAAAAAGTCCCAGTTGCAGGAAGAATCTCCTGGACTTTCTTCTATCGCTTCTTCTCCGGTATATCAAACATGTTGGTCTCTCTGTAGAATCCTCCATAATGTGAGAAAGATCCAATTACAGTCAAAGAATTGACCAGGAAGGGTATTAACATATTTGGTTAAGCTTTTCAACCAAATGATTGAAACAGAAAGGTTTTCTTTTCTAAATAGTCAATTACCAGGAAAACCCCACACCCTAGGAGCTTGGCTCTCTGAGGTTTGAGTAGTTCATTGGTTCCAGGGGCCTGAGAAACTGCCTCAGTACAGATTTCTTTCTAGAAATCTACCAGACAGTTTCCAATTGTTATGTCCCCAACATAACATAATCTGGAGGATTTGAGTACGCACCACAAGAGGAGGCCTTTGGGGGCACTGAAAATGAAGTGCCAGTGTTGAGAACCAACCCCAAGTTCATGGACTTTGTCATGATAGACTCCATTCATGAAGACAGAACTCTGCCGTAGAGGCTTGAAAAATTCATCAGGACAAAGTTGTCCTCGATTTTATTATAGGTTTTCAAGGGGCAAAAGCCAGACATTGAAAAAGGCAAAAAAAAAAAAAAAAAAAGGAAGTAAGACGTTAAAGCACCAATAAAACGTAGCCAACTTACAAGGATCAGGGTTATCTTAGCCCATTCACAATATTATAACAGAATATCATAGACTGGCTGGCTTATAAACAACAGAAATTTATTTCTCACATCCTGGAGGCAGAGAAGTCCAGAATGAGGGCCTGGCAGATTATTTGTCTGGTGAGAGCCACTCGCTGGGTCACAGACAGCCATCTTCTCACTATATGTATCCTACCTGGCTGAAGGGACAGGGAGATCTTCAAGGTCTCTTTTATAAGGACATGACTAGTAATTCCATTCATGAGGGCTCCACCCTCATGACCTAACCACCTGCCCAAGAACCCACCTCCAAATACCATAAGTCAGAAAAAGTCAAGAACCATTTGATTTTACTCATATCTGGGATATTAAACTGAAAGCCACAAGTGAACAAACAAGAAAAACAAACAAACCAAAAAAACAACAGTATGGGCTACCAGAGGAAAGGGAGGGAAGAAGATAGTGAAGCATAAAGAGGGTCAAATATATGGTGGCAGCAGAAGATTTGACTTTGGGTAGCAAACACACAATGCAATATACAGATGATGTACCATAGAATTCTACTTTTGAACCTATATACGTTTATTCACCAATGGCGCCCAATAAATTTAATTAAAAACAAAGGTCAATAGAAGGTAAAACTAGAGGTGGGACTCTCAGAATCCAATGGGGGCTCAAGAGGAGTCATTGAGGGAGGAGTAATATGTTGGCCCTCTGGAGCCATCTCATGTAAATGGTCACCAACTCTATTCCCAGCGAAGCCAGGAGAAGGGATGGCTGACCACCAGAGAACATTTCTCCAAAAAGACTAGGTTCCTGATCCCGACCCTCACCTCTGACCTCTCGCAGAACCACACATGGAGCCTCTCTCGGCTCCCACGTGGAGGGTGGGCTTCTTCCCCTGCACTAGGGGAGTCCAGCAGACAAACAGCCCTCCAGGGGCCGGAAGCCTCCATGTGCTTCCCCAAGAGACACACCGAGGGGCTGGAATACATGGAACTCAGAGGCCAAGCAATCAAAACCACTTTTGGCAGGAATACAGGGGCCATCAAGAAGCTAATTTAGATCCCTCCTGGCTGATTTGGGTCTGGAAGGAACAGAGGAAGAACAAGAAAGTATGTAGTGAATTGTCAGAAGGCAGGAAAGACCCAAGGCCTTGGTCTTAATCATGTTCCATGTGAAGAAGTTCTGGCATGGTTCATGCATGCAATCTGCCAAACCTTGAGTAATGGGAACAAACAAGGAAGGAGAGAGAGGGAGGGCTGAGAGCGACTGGTGGGGAGAGGGAAATCAGGCTGTGTCTAGGTGGTGGTGCCAAACATCTGGGTAAACCACAAACCGTCTAAGCCAATAGCAAGCCGTTTTGTCTATAGAATAGCAAACATCAAAATCTGACAACGTCTAGGGCACATCACTGTAACTTTGTTTTGTTTTACTCTTCAGTGTGTGTGCAGATGTTTGAAAGCTCCTTGAGGGCATAAGCAAGGCTTATTTATTTTTAGGTGCCTCCGCCTTCCAACACTTAGTATGTGTCTGGTACATACATATGTTTGAGGAAGCGAGAGAGGGAGGGAGGGAGGAAAAAGGCCATGTACAGATCATCCCCAAATCCTTGACGACAGGATGACCATATAATTTACTGTTTAAACTGGGACAACTCTCAGAGTAAAACAGGGTGCTGATATGGTTGCCCTTAAAGGCCAGTCATGCATGACAGACCAAGTCATTGGAAAGGAACTGCCTTTGTTATTTTCAAACACTATAAATTAGACAAGCTCGGAGTGCACATAAAATATCAGAAAGGTCAAAGTGCCCGGAGCTGGGAGAGGGACAGGAAGAGCGAGAAAATGAGACAGGGATGGTCAGGAACCTGAACTTCATTCCAGATGTGATGAGGTACCACTGGCGGGGGGTGGTGGGGGGTGGTTACCTGGGTGAGTGACAAGATCTGATTTATGTTGTGAAAGATCTATCTTGCAGTGTACAGAATGAATTGTAGGGGCAAGGGTAGCATCAGGCCATTGGAGTCACTCAAGTGAGTGAGGGTGGTGGCGTGGGCTAAGGATGGTGGTTACAGAGGAGGTGGAAAAAGGCATGGTTTGGGATCAACAAATCTAACCGGAGCTGTTGGTGCAATGGACTTAGGAGGTGAGCTAAGAGAGGCACTGAGGATGACTCCTAGGTTTAGAGGCTGAGCCCTCACGTGGGTAGATAGTGGTGTCCTTTATCTACCTGGGGGAGCCAGGGAAGGCCTTCGTTGACCTCCCTGCAACCCCCGGCCACTCCCTGTCTCTTCCCCCTGTTCACCTCCTGTGTGGATCTTGTCAGCATCTGTACTTGTTTCACGCATGGGTTTGTTTTGTTAATAGACTGACCGCCCCCCCATCAGATTGTTAGACCCTTGAGGCAGGGACTTTGCCTTGTTCAACAACATGCCTAGCACAGAGACTAGCATCTAATGCATACTCAATAGATAGCTGCTGAAAGGAAAAACCAAGGTAAGTCTTGTTCTGGGACCAGCGGGAACCACGGACAAGCCACAAGATCTCTCTGGTTCTCAGCTCCCACCATTACAATGAGAGAGTGGCATGAGGTGCCTGCCAAGGTCCCTTCCTGCTCAGATATTCAGGTGCCATCATTTTTGTCCCTTGATGTCCCCAGGTGAGCCAGAGTCAGCAGAACCAGAAAGTGGTGTCCAAAGCCCTCTGAACTAAAGTAACATTTTTGGCCTAGCACCTGGGGGGCAGGTTTGCCCAGTGCCCAAGCTCTCCCACCAGTCAGTGGAGATATACCAACAGCACAGGGAGGCAGCATGTCAAGTAGAGCAGGCTGGGTCTTTGAAGAGGCGAGTAGCACATCAACCCCATTACAGCACCAGGCACCTGCCAGATGTCCCATGTTTCCAGGCCTGTAGGTTGGGGTCCTACCACTGTGAGTCATTGCCTGTGCCCCCTCCCCTTTTTCTTCTGTTCCCCTGAGTCAATGTTTGGCATGTGTTTTAGATGCAACACGCCAGCTCATCTTTGCATTGAAAATGACTAAGTCTGCTGTCCTCGGACAATATAATGCATGAGATTTTCTTCTCCTTTCCTCCTTCCTTCTTCCAGCCCCATGTCCAAAAGGGAACATTAGAATCAGCCCTGAAGGTCATTGTGAAGGTCATTGCTCTGCCAATATATCTGTGATCTCTGGTCTCTCAGATTCCACATTTGGCATTCCCAAGCCCAACAGCCCCCCTCACCTTTCTGTCCTCCGTGTTAACAGAAAAGAGAGAGCATGGGTCAAGGAACCGACAGATCACCCAAACCCCATGTTAGTCATGTTAGTCATTAGTTAAAACTTCCTGCATGGCTAACAAGAACCAGAACTCATCCTGGGAGTGTTTCAAAACCTCTGCATTTAGACCAGGTTGGTATGTATTGTAGCACTGTCTACTGCGGCTCCCTGCAATCATGCCTTGGGCCAACGCTTAGGCCACACCCAAAGGAAAACGCCTGAGAACCAGGGCAAGGCCAGAGCCCTGAGCCCAGCTGTACTGCTGGGGGCTCCACGGCCTATTTCTCCAAACCTGGGGTCCCAAGCCCCAGCCCATGTCCAAGGACTCCTCCTCTGCTCCACCTTCCTGACTGTACTGGACCTTTGGCCAGCAGTCCCTGGCCACACTCTGCCTGACATGGGTCCTCCTCGACTATAGGAACACTGACAGTGTCCTATGAATTCCAAACCTTCCCCAGCTTACCATTTTACATTTTTCTCCGCCTTTTTAATTTGCAGCTTGAAGTCTTTTTTGTAGTCTCTTGACCTTTCTTAGGCTGGTTTGAATCTAGAGTCCCCTCTCTTAGAATTCCTGTTCTAAGGTTATGTTGGAAGCTTGGTGAAGAGCGACAGTGGTGACTGTTTTCTCTGCCAAGCACAGTTTCTTGCTTACCCGGCTGCTTCTACATTTTTTGTTAGAAAGAGACCTGGCCAGGTGCTCCAATTTCTCTTTACTCAGGCTTTGGTCGATTTGAAGAAAAATTTGCAAACGTGATAGCAACTTTAAATGCAACTGCAGGAGGCATAGACACGCCTTCCAGGTCTGGTCTGAACCACCACCATCTCTCGCCTGGTTATATGTGTCTGCAACAGGGCCTGGTTATATTTGCCTGTCGTAACAGAAAACTGTCCTTGCCTCTCTAAAGCTTCCCTCTCACTCACCTTGAGGTAAAGGCTAAAGTCTTCCCAATGGTTTAGAAATGCCTTCAAATTGGAGGTAGGCCCAATGTCTCTCAAACACACCAGGCGCACTCCTGCCTCAGGAACTTTGCACTGGCTGTTCCTCTCCCTGAAGCGATTTTCTCCAGATGACATGGCTCACTCTACTGCTTCACATCTTTGCTCAAATGGTCTATGGCCAGTGGTCGGCAAACTCATTAGTCAACAGAGCCAAATATCAACAGTACAACGATTGAAATTTCTTTTGAGAGCCAAACTTTTTAAACTGAAACTTCTTCTAATGCCACTTCTTCAAAATAGACTCGCCCAGGCCATGGTATTTGGTGGAAGAGCCACACTCAAGGGGCCAAAGAGCCTCATGTGGCTTGCGAGCCACAGTTTGCCGACCACGGGCCTATGCAGACCACTCCACTTAAAATTTCTGCTTCCACCTAGCCTCCAACCCCCCTTGTCCTGCTTTATTTTCTATATCACATTCTAACATACTGTGTATTTATTTATCTAGTATATTACTCATTATTTCTGTCTTCACCACTAGAATTTAAGCTGCAAGAGGACAGGCCTGTTTGTCTGTCTTGTTCAGTGATGAATCCTCAGTGAGGAAGCTGAGAACAGTTCCTGACACATAGTATTACTGAATGGATAAATTCATTAACCAATTAATAAGAAGTTCATCTCTTGTTAGGAGTCCAGACACTGGTCTTACTGCTGGGTTCAAATCTCAGAGTCAACTTCTACTAGTTGTGTGACTTAGAGCAAGTTTCTTAACTTTGTTACATCTGTTTATCCATCTGTAAAAATGGGGGGCAGGGAGGTCATGATTACTTCACAGGGTTGTCATTGAGAAAATTCATGTTGTGTGCTTAGCACAGTGCCTGGAATACCATCCAAAGGGACTCTGTTGATGCTATCTATCTATCTATTATCTTCACCCTTGGTGGGTGAATTAGACTTCGGGAAATAATCCAACAGCCCCCTAGGCCCTGCCGTCATGGCTTGGTGGTTGAGCATCAAACTATGAACCAGGAGGTAATGGTCAGGGCACATGCCCAGGTTGTGGGCTTGATCCCCAGTGTGGGGCATGCAGGAAGCAGCCGATTAATGATTCACTCTCATCATTGATGTTTCTATCTCTCTCTCCCTCTCCCTTCCTCTCTAAAAATATATTTTTAAAAATAATACAAAATAAAAAGCCACCTGGACTGAAGCCCAGTCAATCAAGTAATAGTGTCTCTGCTAGAGAGCAAGACGGGAAGATAAAGCAGTATGAGTGGTTCTCTTTGGTGGTTCATAAACTCGCTCTACAAAACAAGTTTAGGAAAGGGGTTGGGGGAGCACTCCTGCTTTAAGCAATGGCACCCCCAGCAAAGCCACTTGGCAGGGCCACACCCACCTGCTGGGTAAGTTCTGACATACTGCTAGTCCCACGGGTCCCAATAGTAGAAAGAGAAATCGTGGAAACAGCGCGCCTTGGGGGTCCTCTGCTGTACCTCTGCTTCACCTCCTCCCTTCATGTTGCTTCTCTGCTGAGGAGAGCCAACTGCGCGCTGAGTATGTGGGTCAAGGGCCCCTGCGAGAGAGCGCCTGCGAGGCTCTGGGAGAGGCTCTCACAGAAAGCGATACTCTGAACCAGACCAAGCAGTAACCCGAGTGTCCTGAAGACCTAGAAATCCAATCTGGGGAGGAGCGATAGGAGACCGGAGGCTCGCTCACAGAATAGACTTTCTGGAGGAGGAGGGCAACTCATCCCCCGATGGGCTGGCCCGCAGGCACCCCGTGAGGGCTCTGTGGCCTTCCTCCCTCTCCGCAGCTCTGCCATCCCAGGGGAAGAGGTGGTGAGATGGAAGGGAGGCCCAGAGCGACACACTCCCCCCGCCCCCTGAGAAGAAGCAAACGTAGGGCTCGTCCCTTCCCACTGTGCCCTGTGTCCCCCTCCAGGGCCCAGCATGTCCTTCGAGTCCTGTTAGAGACTCACAGAGGACCTTAGAGACCGTCCCTCCTCGTTTTACAGAGGAAAGGAGCTGAGGCCCAGAGAGAAGCATGTGGGCTGCAGACACAGTTGGTGGCCTCCTCAGATCCCTTCCACTTACCCCAAAGGACTCCTGCAGACAGGGCTGCTCCCCACGGGACCTGCTGCAGCCCCTGCCTGAGGGTCTCCTCCGGCCTCAGGAGCACAGGTGCCCGCAGGTAGAACAGGCCAGATGGGCCAGGATCGGCAGGGGTGAGGAGGGCGCAGCCTGGGAGGGGTTCATAGCCCAGAAGTGACCCTTGCCTACCAGGGGGAGGAATTTCAATGTATGCCACAGTTTCTTCGAGGGAAATTTTCTCATCTAGTTGAGGACCCAAATTTTAAAATACTGGGGAAACATGCTTTCATATTCAGAAGAAGAGCGTTGAGCTGGAGGTTTCCACCATTACATTGCCGCAGACCTCTCCTCGGGATCGTTACTTTTAATGCACAAAATAAAATGTATGGGGTTATAAAGGACACTAAATATGTTGAAAGAAAATTATAACATAATTTTAAAATAATGTTGTGACATCATAATAAAGAGACTTATTTCACACACATAATAAGATCTAAGGAGAGTCTCGTGATTTTAAGGGAGTGACAGGCACCAATCATAGCTTCTGCAACAACTGTGATGGGATATGAAAATATGTGCGATTCTGTGGTTGACAGTCATAGGCACCGCTGATACCACTGTGGTGTGTCCCCTACGTTCATCCTGGAAGGAAATTAACATTCAGTTGGGAGTCAGAGAGTAAAGATGTCACGATTTCTCACCAAAGTCAGAGACTTCCCATCAGAGCTCACGGGTGCCCTGGTTTTCCCACATGGACCCTTTGGGGGTCTATGAACACCAGACCAGTTAAGAACGCTGGGCCAGAGTATCTGTGTGAGACTTGGTGACCCAAAACTGGTTCAGAGGCCCCTTGAGACCCGATCCCTCCCACCATTCAGTCCTAAAGCATTAGTCAGGGCAGAGCCAGGCAGTCCCATGGTAAGGGTGGAAGAAGCCACAGTGATTTCAGGACGGGTACCAGAGTTTATACAGAGTGACAGTTCTGCCTGACAACCAGGGAGGGATGTCAGCAGATGTGGGAGATTGGTTATATATACCAGGATACTGATCAAATCAATAAATATCTATACTAATAAACGGGTAATATGCTAATTAGACCGGGAGACCTTCCGGATAAAGCCATGGTGGCGGGCCAAGGCAGAGGCGGTTAGGGGCGATCAGGCCAGGAGGGGAGGGCAGTTGGGGGCAAGCAGGCTGGCAGGGGGCCAGTTGGGGGCGAGCAAGCTGGCAGGCAGGTGAGCAGTTAGGAGCCAGCGGTCCCGGATTGGGAGAGGGATGTCCGACTGCTGGTTTAGGTCTGATCAGGGATTGGGCCTAAACTAGCAGTCGGACATTCCCCAAGGGGTCCCAGATTGGAGAGGGTGCAGGCCGGGCTGAGGGACACCCCCCCTCCCCAGTGCACGAATTTTGTGCACCAGGCCTCTAGTATTAATAAAAGCAAGGTTTCTTGCTGCTGGAAAAGAGACATACATACAGAGGGAAGGGAATTAAAATGAGCCCTGGTGTTGGATTACAACTGGAGACATCTGTGCAAACTCAGGGTTTTTAATAGATAGAGAAAGGTGTACACACACACACTCACACACACACTCACACACACACTCACACACACTCACACACACACTCACACACTCACACTCATACACTCTCACACACACACTCACACATACACACTCACATACTCTCACACACACAGACTCACTCACACACACACTCTCACTCTCACACACACAGACTCACTCACACACACACTCTCACTCTCACACACACACACTCACACACACACACTCCTACACACACACTCACACACACACACTCATACACACACACACTCACTCACACTCACACACACTCACACACACTCACACACACACACTCATACACACACACTCACACACACACTCACACACACACTCATACACACACACACTCACTCACACACACTCACACATACTCACACACACACTCATACACACACGCTCACACACACTCACTCACACACACTCATACACACACACTCACTCACACACACACTCACACACTCACTCACACTCACACACACACTCATACACACACACACACTCTCACACACACACACACACTCACACACACACTCATACACACACACACACTCTCACACACACACACACTCACACACACTCATACACACACACACTCACACACACACACTCACACACGCTCACACACACACTCACACACTCACACACACACACTCACACACCAGTGTTGGCCATTGAACAGGCCTGGAAGCAGCAACCCCCAATCACAATGACCACACCCAGCACTCAGATCTTGGCTTCCAAATATTACTTCGTACTAAAGAGAGCAGGGCTCCATGGAGAGAAGGCTGCCACAGGGCTGGGGCACGGAACGTACGATGAGCCCAGAGAATCTCATTGGGCCAGAAAGCCAGGGAGCACTCAACAGAAGACAGGATTCAAGTGAAAGGAATACCAGAGCCAGCTGGGAGGAGATCTCCCAGGCCAAACTACAGCATCAAAATAAAGAAGGAGAGTTAAAATTAATGCAATATAACGGGAAACCAGGAGTCTGCAGAGGTGTAAATAAACAGATGAATCAATGGAATGTTGATAAAGAATGAGATGCGTATACAGTTTCAAAATACCTCCCCACAAAATACGTATCAGTTACACAGGGAAAAAGAGTAACTTTACAGTGGAAAGTCTAGAAGACACCAACTTAATCAAGTGATCAAAGGTAACAACACCAGTCATAGCATGAAGAGACATCTGGGCCACCTGACAGGATGCAATGGAAAGAGCATAACCTCGCTGCTGTGGCATTCCTGCCCAAAATGCATGATCTCAACAACGCGAGGAAACATCAGACCAGCCGCAATGGAGAAATTTGCTACAGAATAATTTGCTTTGAAATTTCAAAGTGTCACGGTGATAAAAATCAAATTATGCTCTGGAGGCCTAGGAGACACGACAATTAAATGCAGCACAAGATTCCGAACTACCTCCTTTCGCTATCAGAACAGGAGGACAATGAGTCACACTTGAGTGAGGGGTGAGCATGAGATGATAGCGAGATAGCAACGTTAATTTTCTGATTTTTTATGGTTGTGTTGTGGTTATGTAGGCAAATGCCCTTTTTTGTGGGAAACATCCTCTCCGCTATTCCAGGTGATCGGAGACAGGTCGGAAATGTGCGGCCTCCAGGAGAACAGGCATTGCTGGGCACCACGACTTCACGTGAGGGCACTGAGTGGAGGCCAGCAGGACTGGCAGAGAGAGGGTGGGCAGCAGAAACCAAGGCAGGACAACGCCAAATCCAGCGGCGGGAATTTGCTTTGCTTTGCTTTGTAGTGGCCTCCTCGGGAAACCACAGCTACAGGGAGGACTAGCAACCAGAGACGGGGGCGGGTGGGGGCGGGGGCGCCTTCCAGCGCAGAGGCACTGGCAGAAAACACACTGGAAAAGCTAAACGCCCAGCAAAGAAAACGCCCTCACAGGGCGTCCACTGCCCATTGCGGTGGCTCCTAACCTTGCTGGTACGTTGGAATCACGTGGGAGTTTTAAAATCCCGGTGCCTGGGCCTAACCTCAGAGCTTCTAGGCACTGGAATTTTTTTTAAGTCCATGGATGGTTCTCATGTGCAGCCAGATGGAGAACCACAGCTCCATTCGGTGGGTTTTGTTGCTTCAGGTTGAAAAAAAAAAAAAAAAAGATGTTTTGTCCTGATTACAAATATCAAATCCAGAAAGATCTGGCTGAGCATGAACTCAAACCTGAGAAGTAACCTGTATAAAATACACACATACTGATGAGCATTCAGGCACAGCCTCGCTTGCTAAGTACAGACAGATATATAGACAGAGGCAGAGCTACCTTCCTGCTGCAGGTGGTGAAATGTGCATTTAAACGTGTTTCTCCTGCCTAAAGAGATGACTGCCACTTCGTTTTACCCGTGCTGACTCGCCTGGTCTCCTTGTTAAAAAAACAAACAACAAACAAAAAAAAAAAACGTGCATTTGTTAGGTGTGCAAGGAGTTAGAGCAAAGAGCAAGGAGTTAGAGCAAAGAGCAAAGCCATTGGACGGACCCACCAGAGGACTGCACTGGGGGGTTCTGTCTCTTGAAAACTGTTCTAAGCTGCTGAGCCCCCACACCACAGCACTTCCGCCCACTGACACTGCTGTTTCAATAAAAGCAGAACATAAGCTGTTAGACAAAGAGCCTTCCGTTCAAGGGACTTTTCCATTATTGAACTGCAACGTCACTTTCAGTTTCCATCCCTTGTTTTCAGATTATTTTAATATTCCCCGATGACTCATAGGAAAAGCGAAGGCCCAAATTCCTCTGCGTGAAACCCAAGGTCCTTCATCGTCGATTTTCAGCCTAACTTTCTGCCTTTATCCCTCTCTCTCCGCATCGCACTCCAAGACAAATTATCTGTCATGGCTAGCCTACTCCCTATTCCAAACTTCCCAAAGCCTCCTTTTTCCCCCTACGTGAACCTTTTTTCTTCATTAAAAAGTATTCAATCAAAAAGTATTTACTGACTAATTGATTTTTCTATTGAGGGTAATAGTGTTTAGTCTTCCACTGAAACGAGAACATATTTGAATCAGCAAAGATACATGTCATTGCCTTTCCTCCTAATAAAAAGACCAGGCCAACCAGACCCTCAGCAAGCACCGTGAGGGACTGAGTACACGATGGCTCCAACCAGGGGTCCTCAAACTTTTTAAACAGGGGGCCAGTTCACTGTCCCTCAGACCGTTGGAGGACCGGACTATAGTTTTAAAAAAAACTATGAACAAATTCCTATGCACACTGCGGGCCCGGGATGAGTCGGCTGCTAAGCAGGACAGGCAGCGGCACCCGGAGGGCCGGATACATGTCCTCGGCGGGCCACATGTGGCCCGCGGGCCGTAGTTTGAGGACCCCTGCTCCAACCCCTCAACCCTCCGCATCCTCGGCCTTTGCCATGGGACTGGTGGCACCTATTGCCCCACCCCATCATCCTCAGCTTCTGACTTGCTTTGACCAGGAAGGCCTGGCAGAAGCCATGGCTTCCCAACAAGCCCGGGAGACGGGTGGTGAGCACACACTACCGTGTGCCGATGATGTGTTACAGAACTGTGCGCCTGAGACCTGTATAGTCTTATTAACCGGTGTCACCCCAATAAATTCCATAGAAAGGGGGAAAATAATAAAATTTTGAAGAAGAGAAAAAGAATTTGACGGTTTAGAGTGTTTCCACGTTTGCTTTCCTCATCTGCGGTTGCTTGGAGCGCACACCCAGATGAGCACATTGGAGGGTGAGAAGCACATGAACCAATGACTGAAAGCGCCCCGGCCAACAGCCAATCAGCTGGCAGAAATGAGACCAGAAGACCCGCCCAGCTGAGTTCACCCTTCATCCAGCCCTCCAACTGTCACTCATGTCAGTGAGCCCAGCCAAGACCAGAGACCTGTCCAGAGAACTGTCCAGAGTCCAGGCGTCCTCAAACTATGGCCCGCGGGCCACATGCGGCCCGCCGAGGACATGTATCCGGCCCGCCGGGTGCCGCTGCCTGTCCTGCTTAGCAGCCAACTCGTCTGGGGCCCGCAGTGCGCATAGGAATTTGTTCATAGTTCTTTTTTAAACTATAGTCCGGTCCTCCAACGGTCTGAGGGACAATGAACTGGCCCCCTGTTTAAAAAGTTTGAGGACCCCGGGTCCAGACAATCCCAGCCTCAGCAGCCATCTGGCAGATTCACAGGCTTAACAAATGCCAGTGGCTTTTAGTCACTCACTTGCGGGTGGCCTTTTACACACACTATTGCGGTAATAGATAAATGGGACAAGTGCCCAAACTACAAACTGGACAGCAATGATTTAAGAGAGGTGAGATCAACGGAAAGAGTGGACTGCAAGGCCCACGGTACAGGGACGATGTTGGGTGGCTCCCACGGTATCCACCGCACCCCCAGGGACCGTCCCAGCTACTCCGTAAGAGGTGCTGGATGAAGGAAACATCTGCTTGTAACAGATCCTCTGCTGTCACAGCTCTCAGATGGTCATGAACTCATTCACTTCCAAACTTTAAAAACTCGACTGGCCCACCACTTTCATTTACTTACCTTTTTCCTTTTCCTCAGCCAGTGCACGCAAACCACACAGTAAAAAGGGTATCTGTGAAGGCTTCCCCAAACATGCCGGCGACTTTTTGCCCCAACACATAAAACCAGTTGTCTCCAGCTGCCAGGCTGCTTCTGCAAGAGCTCCGACCTCGCCAGTTACAGTAGCTGGTGTAACAGCTAATCTTAGAAAACACACATCACTTCTCCAACCCTGTAATTAAGACCAGAAATCTGTAACCGAGACTTTCATAAAACTGGGGTTTCAAAGTGCCAGCTTTGCCTCGGAGTTCTGCAGAACGAGCAGATTGGGGAGACACTGCCTGGAACCGTCCGGTGGGCAGGAGAGCGGATCTTGGATGGTCAACAGCCAATGTATGTATGGATTTGCTAACCAACTGTGAGCAAATCCATACATACTAGGAGAACCCATTTCTATGGACAAGCTTAGCAATTTGGGGTTTGGGGAGTTTGTTTGTTTGTTTTTCACCTGAGGATATTTTTCCCCCATTGATTTTTAGGGAGAGTAGAAGAGAGAGGGAAAGACAGAGAGAAACATCGATGTGAGAGAAACACATCGATCAGTTGCCTCCTGCACAAGCTGCGACCAGGGCCCAGGCCAGGGAGGAGCCTGCAACCAAGGTACACGCCCTTGACCGAAATCGAGCCTGGGACCCTTTGGTCCACAGGCCAACGCTCTATCCACTGAGCAACACTGGCCAGGGCTGGGGAATTCTATCTGTATCAATGGCTCCAGCGGCCAGATCTAAAGGGAAAGGCTTTTAGCTTCTCAGAAGGATATTTCTAGTTCACCAACTGGATCTTTCACTGAAGGGACGAGCTTCAGCCCTTTCCAGTCCTGATACTAGAATTCGAGTCAGAGAGGGTTATTGAGACAATGCCTATGACTGAGTCCTGTTTATTAACATGTATATTCCGATGTAGCCATAACATAGCCATATGTTGAGCCTCCCCACCTGCCTCCCCCACCGCCGCCAAGGCCTCGCCATTCGTTTGGACGAAGTGCTGGTATTGGCAGGCCATCCTCGGACACGTTAGCGCCTGTCTCTCTGAGAGCCAGGAGGGCGAACCCCCGTGTCCACATGTGTCTTCAATTGCTGGGTTCCGCTTTCCCACCACTCTCCACCGGGGAGGCTTTCCAATCCCTCTAATACTGGGAAGGCGCCAGGGTGCTATTTTGGGTCTAACAATGAAATATTTATTGGGTTCTAATTTATGGAGAGCTATTTGAAACCCCAGGGCCTTAGGATTGTACCATTTTTATAAAGAATGGGCCCAGGAATCGATGGGGTAATGGGAGGGGAAAGAGGCAAGGTCGCCTTGATTTGACCGATCAGTAGAACAGTGGGTGATAAACACCCAGAGGACAGGAAGGGTGACATCTGAGTGCGTCGCTCACTTCCACGGGCCTAGAATGTGGACACTGAGCAATACCTTGGGTCCCTGTCACCCACAGAAGGGCAGAGACTTTCACAACTCTGACCTGGGTGCCAGGACTACGAACCAGTTGGGAAGGAGCACCCTGCAGTCTTATGAACCAGCGTGGAAGGCAGTCAGCGGGCTCTGATGCATGAATAAGTGCCCCACTTGGCCAACCACTGGCTTCTCGCAGTGGCCTTTAAACCCAGTGAGCTCAGGTAACCCCCATCTGCCTTGTGTCTGATCCTTACTCTTAAACATAACTCCCCTGATCATGACCCCACCCTCTGCATCCTCCCTCCCTTAGCACAGAGCCTGGGCTGCAACCCTCACCCCTCACCCCGCCCTGGTCTCTCAGCCTTCGGTAGGGGCAATGCCATTTGTGGTGACAGGTTTGCAAATCCTGAGATAATGCCTCCAAGACAGCCTTTCGCCCTGCCCTCCCACCGCACCACCTGAGAGTCTAAATCCACACACAAGGTGGCCCTCCCCCCTGGGAGCACGGGGTGGCCCTGTATGTGAGGCCTTCGGAGAAAATCAAGCTGCTCCATGTACAAAAGAACCCTGGCAAATGGTTGTGTAAAGGGTGGTTTGCAATGACCCCACAGCCTGGCTCCCGTTCACCTCTCCAGCTTCCTCTGCAGGATCTTCCAGGCACAAAGAACAACCCCATCGTGCCCTCCGCCCCGAGATTTTGCACAGCACGCTGGTGAACTAACCCCGGTTCTGAGATGAGCACATCTCAATTAAAAACTGGCCCAAGGTCATACAGCTTATCATCAAGAGGGCCATGTTCTCGTCCACTCTGACTCTCAAAGCTGATCTATTTTCTGCCTCATTATACAATCCCCCAACCTGGGGGGCTGATACAGGCACCGTCCATGCCTCCCACCCCTGGCAGTGTCCAAGGCCTATAGATGGCCAGCTGTACCCTTTCCAGCTTTTCTTAGAATATTCCCCGAAAATCTTGCTGGGGCTGGTATCTTTTTTTTTTTTAATGTTTTTATTTTTATTGATTTCAGAGAGGAAGAGAGAGGGGGAGAGATAGAAACATCAATGATGAGAGAGAATCATTGATCGGCTGCTTCCTGCACTACCCCCATTGGGGATCGAGTCTGCAACCTGGGCATGTGCCCTTGGTGGGAATCGAACCTGGGACCCTTCAGTTCACAGGCCGACACTCTATCCACTGAGCCAAACTGGCTAGGGTGGGGCTGGGATCTTTCACAAAAGAGGCGCCAGCCCTCTCTCCCTGCCTCCCCTGAGGCTCCATCTTGTCTTTTCTCTGAAAAGACATCCACCTTGAGAGCCTGCCCGGGATTGAGCTGGTGTTTACCAAGCTGCCACCATTGGCACCGAAGTTTGCTTAACCTCTGCTCAGCTGCCATCTTCTCAGGACTTTCTCGTCCCACCCTTGGCCAGGCTCATGCTTTTCAAGTTCAGTCCTGAGAAGTCTCTGACTTGCCAGATTGAGGAATGTGGGTTTCTTTCCTGCACGCGCCCCTCTCACTCCTCCTGGGCTGTTCTCCATCCCATAGCAGTGGAGGTGCAGGGGGCAGGGATGACCTGAACCATCTGTCCCTGCAGGGAGGGGTTTTATCTCCACAGTGCTTAGAATTGGTGGCATATCTATCTATATAATAAAAACCCAGTGGTTGTGATGCCGTAACGACCAAAGACCGGTCACCAGGAGGCTGTGTGTGCAGCGAGGCTCGCGTGGGTGAGCAGGGCCGCGCGATTTCACATGCTGGGCTTCTAGTATATATATAAAACCCTAATATGCAAATAGACCGAACAGCGGAACAACTGAACAACCGGTCGCTATGAAGTGCACTGACCACCCGGGGGTGCGCACGGAACATGGTGGGCATCGGCAGCAGGTGGCAGAGTGCGGAACATGGCGGGCATTGGCCATGGCAGGATGGTGGAGCAGGTGAGCGGGGGCGCCAGACCAATGCGGGGCACCAGTTGCTGTCATCGGGGCAAGCCTCTGGTGGTTACTGAAAATTCTTTGCTCTATTGTGCTGCGGTCCTGCTGGGTGCTTGACCCTCTGCCAGCGCCCGGCACCGGCCCCAATCACTCAGGGCTGTCAGCAGGTTCAAGCAGCAGCTACCGACCCCAATTGCCCCTGAGGGCTTCTCCACCTCCCCCTGCTTCTGAGAGGTGATCGGGGCAGCAGCAGCCGCTCACACCCACTGACGGCACTGGCCCCAATTGCTCTGCACCGTCAGCGGATGAGAGCGGGGCCGGCACCATCAGCATGTGGGAGTGGCAGCAGTGGGAGCAGGGCTGCCAGCAGACAGGGGACCAGGGGCCGCAGCAGGAGAAGCTGGGGGGGGGGGTACAGAGGATGGGCCAAGACCCGCCCCTGTGCCCACCGTAGCCTCGCGGCCCACGTTTCCTTTCAAGGTGCACGAATTCGTGCACTGTGCCCCTAGTGATGATAATATAAGCAGTTTGTTTTATTCTGTTTCTAAATTGTCTACAGCCAATGCACTCTCCTCCTCCTACATCCATGGCCTGCACCCGGGCAGACAGCCCCCAGCCATCCCCACCTTGGTGCACCAAGGCCACATGGCATTGCTAGTCTAGAAGACTTTACGTTGCGCATCATTGTCACCAGGTCCCCTGGGAGCAGGAATCAGGGTCTTGAGACCATTCCCCAGTTGTCCTAGGAGACTTGTTATCGCCCCCCCCCCCCCCCCACCTACCACCGCCACCACCGGCCTGAACGCCCCGGAATCACTCTTCTTCATGTCTGCCTAGTGCTCTGACTCATCACCTCACCACCCATCAAAGTCTGCCCAGCCTCCAGCCTGAGTGGCTAGCTGACCCACCAATCCCACTGCCCCTGGGGCCCTCATGGAAAAGCAGGACTTCTCCAGGCCTCGCCGCTCCTACAACAGCAGGGTGCCCACCCGGTGTGGCTCAGTGGTTGAGTGGCAACGTATGAACCAGGAGTTCACAGTTCGATTCCCGGTCAGGGCACATGTCTGGGTTGCAGGCTCAATCCCCTGTGTGGGGTGTGCAGGAGGCAGCAGATGAATGATTCTCTCTCATCATTGATGTTTCTCTCTCACTCTCACTCTCCTTTCAATAAACAGATTTTTTTTAAATTTTTAATAAAATAAATAAATAAAACAGCAGGACTCCTGGCGAGAGTGGGGTCCATTTGCCAAAGATGGTGCTGCTAATGGGGGCAATGAAACAACTGACGTTCCCAGGAAGGGGAATAAGGACAAGGGACCTCTGGCCAGGACCCTCGGGGACCCTCAGGGCACCCCGTGTATGTGAACTCGGCGTGTCCTAAGGCACCAGCCTTCGTTGACTATCCAATGAAATGGCCTGAGCCCCAGCCCCTGGGGGCACAGAGCCTTCCTCCAGATTTCAGAGAGTCTCCTGCCACCTCCCACATGACTTCTCCCCACCGGGGTCTCCTTGGTCTGCTCTCACCACCTTGCCCCCTGCCTTTATGTCTGTACGTCTGGCTGCACTCCCCTCCCCAGTTCATTTCCCAAATGGATGGAGAATCTCTGCTGTGTATAATCATATTTTTACTGAAATTTGGGGAAAACAGAAGAGGAAAATAGCTAAAGTTTTAGCAGTAGTCACCAGTGTCCCTAAAGCGGATGTGTGTGCCACCACTCCTGCCCTCCAGAGCTGGGGGTTTCCTCGCTCAGCTTCTCCCAGCCCAGTTCCAAATCCCTGTTTCTCCCTCCGCCCCCAAACTGCCAAAGAAAAATGGAGAAGTCTGTTACTTGGTCTTACAGATGCATGGACGTCTGCACTCCTTCTCCCGGGGGCTTCGGGACCTCTTCTCCTCATCTGCTTAATACAGTCTCCGAGCAAAGGACCGCCTTCCCTGGCAGGGGATTCGCTGCTCCCAGCGCCCTGGGAAGTGGCAACAGTCATTCCTATTGTGAAACAGCAATTTTCCCTTCCCTGTTACACAGGCAATTTCCTCTCCTGCCTACAGGCCTCGCTTTGATTCCTAAACCAGAAGACGCCTTTCCTTGTGCCAATTTGTATTTCTCGATTACATCTTCTCCATAATATTGTAAAACCACTTCATACATTATTAAATAGCAAAAAAAAAAACACCATGATCCCATTCCTCTTACAACCATTTTCCTTTTCAAAGGCTCCCTTTCCTCGTCTCTGTCCACCCACACATGCTTTAAGGCACCTATGTTTTCTTCTTGCTGCTTTCGGATCTCACACGATAAGACACCTTTCCCTGTCTTCACTGCTACTGTGTGAATAGCTGTGAAAGGTTCCGTGGAGTTACTGCCCCACAGGTGAGCCACCCATTCTGAATCACAAAAGCAGCAATCTTTGTCTTGTTCACTGATGCGTCCCAAACAGTGGGAAACCATGCCTGGCACCTAGTAGAATCTCAATAAATATTTGTTGAATGGATTACAGAATGAGACATTTGGATCATTTCTAGTGTTTTATTGCTGTAGACGGGGTGCAATAAGCATCGTTATACATATAACAGTTTTCTTTAGCTTAATTATTTCCCTGGTAGTATTTCCCTAATAAAAACTGCAGCAGTAGCAGTTTCAGTGAAAAACAGTTTTTAATAAACAGTTAATAAAAAACAGTGACAGCAGCAGTCATAATATTAGCAAACATGGAGCTACTGTAATTATTAGGCAGCTACTGTGTGCTAGGCTCTGTGCTAAGCACTTTACACCCCAAACATCAGTGACTCCTCACAACATCCCTATGAGGAAAGTACTAATTATTCTCATTTGACAGATGAAAATGTGAAGGACTGTTTTTGGTCCAAGGTCACACAGCTTATACAGGGCAGAGAGGGGACTTGAACCAAGGTCTATCCTACTCCAGACTCTGAGGTCTGAACTGTTACAGTGACTTCTGAGATCAAATAGCTTAACGAGCTGAGGACTGTTGGTAGACACCTCCACGTGGCTCTCCCCAAGGGCTGTGGCCGTTTATGGACACAGATGAAGGGCTCCTGTAAACTTACTTTAATGTATGCCACTCATTAGGTGCATATACTTGAGTTATGCTTTTTATTCAGTCTGACAACCTTCACCTTTCAACTGTACTATTTAGCTCATTAACATGTAATGTAATAATTGACTCATTTGGATTTAAAGATCCCAGCTTACTATTTATCCCAACGCTGCGCTCCTTGTCTTTTTCCTGACGTATGCATCTAGATTGATTGTGATTGTAAGAGGGTTGGGACCATGTTTTTTCTAAATCTCATCTTCCCTTCCTATCGGTTGGGTAGGTCTACATTCTTTTATTTTTTTAGAGGTTATCAGAAAAGGGCTTTTATTATAAAACCTCCTACCTCTCAATAATGACCACCATTGGCACCTACCTGTTTGCTAGATGCTCATACGCCAAGCTAACTTAAATTGTCTCCCAGAAGCCTCTTCTCCCCCCGTGGCATTGTGGGTCATTGACTCAGGTCCCCAAAGCCTTGACAGTAGAATTCTCTCTGCACAGGCAGTGCCGTGTTCTGGCTCTAAAATATTAAGCAGCTCCTGCTGCCCTCAAAGGCATTCAATCCAGTACAAACCAGCAGACAAAACACTTGATACCCGAATGCAGATGGCCATCAGGGTGGGACCCAACCTGAGCACAGGCTGATGGTAGAGATGGCCTCAAACCCAGCCCGAGCCACAGACAAAGCCCAGCCTGCCTCTCCCTGGCCTCACAGACGCCACGAAGACGCTCTTTCTGGGAACAGAACCACCCTTCCATGAGCTGATCCAAAATGCTCTTCATCTTCGAAGAGGCGACCTGCCTTCAAGCATGACACGGCAACCCTTCCATTATTCATCAAAACAGAAGGCATCCAAATATCCCTTCTTGGCTTTGGACAATGGTTTTATATTTACATTTGAGATGTTCTCAAAACGTTGAGAATAAAATTAAACCATGTTGCAAACGTACGGAGTGAAACAGGCTTGAAAATAGTCTAGGCCCTCCCTCTCCCTCCTTCCTCTCCCCTCCATTCTGCAGCGAATACACCCAGAGTTTGGGGCGGGGTGCCAATTGTTTAAGACCCCAGGGTATCCGTGCGTGCACTTTAGCGGTTAAGTACTCTAGGAATTCCTAGAAATGACCTCCCTGGAACCTCATTTGTGACCATGGACACAAATAATGTAAATGGGAAACATCTTTGGTCGGGGAAGGAAGCCGTTTCTGTTCTTTAGGAGTGTGATGTTGAATCCGTTAGCAAAGCTTTGCTGTCTTGTCTGGAACCAGAAAGGTCAGTTGGAGGTTAAGCCCGAGGGAATGGTCCATCATGAAATAAACACAGCGCAGCCCAGGGCTATGTGCAATGTTATTCTTTCACCTTCTTCCTGGAATTTCAGAGATTGTGCAAACAGAACACAAACAATGCGCACAGTAATGTAACAGTGCGAAATCATACCAGCGGGGAAACCTGTGTACTTGAGGGTTCAAAGAAGAAATAAAACACTTTAACTATGCACGCGCCCATCTCTGCTCCCTGCTCCCAACACCCTCTTCCTTTGAAGAGCAAATCTTAGAGTTTCTCTGATCTTTTCTTTCCACAGATTTTTCTTCGTTCCAATACCCTTTTTTTCCTCTCTCTCTCTCCTGCACACACACAGAGAACAAAGCCCGGGATACTAGCACTGGATGGGGGACCCGACAAATCAGCATTAGCTATGGCTGCAATGATGCCGTGTAACAAACCACCCCCAAATAGAACGGCTCTTAGCGACGTAGAATGGCATTTATTCTCATGCTCACAGATCTGTGGGTGACAACACGCTGGTCTAGGAGGCACGCAGCTGGGAATTCTGCTTGAGGCTGCAGGTTGGGTACAGGTCTGCTCCACAGATGTCGCCTTCTCCTCGGACCCATGGGCCCCTGTGGGCACATGCTCAAGGTTCATGGAAAAGCGCTAGAGACAGGCCCACCCATGCAAATACATTTAAAGCCTCTAATTATGCCCTGACCAGCATGGGTCCTTGGTTAGGGTGTCGGCTCCCACACAGGAGGGTCATGAGGTCGATTCCCAGTCAAGGGCACGTACCTGGGCTGCAGGTTTGATGCCGGCCACAGTCGGGGCACAAGCAGGAGGCAACCAATCAATGTGTCTCTCTCACGTCAATGTTTCTCTCTACTCTCTCCCTCCCCCCTCCCTTTCACACTCCCTAAAAATCAATGGGGAAAAAATCCTTGGGTGAGGATTTTTTTTTTTAAAGCCTTTTCTTATATCACATCCTCTCCTTGGTCAAAGTTAGTCATATGACCAAGCCCAAAGTCAGCAGGACAAGGGAGTGACAAGTGCTCCATGGGGAGAGGAAAGGGAGTGATTATTTGCTGAACAATAACCCAACTAATCGCAGACCCCAAATATATAAGACAGACATAAGTGGCTCTTTGCTAGGTAAACAAGGGAGGGATGAGGGGAGCCTAGACCCCATGCTCTCCATCCCCCCAAATTCCCAACGAGTCCTCTGTCGACTCCCAGGGCTTCAAAGAACACGCCATGAAATGCAAGACAACCTTCTCCCTTTACAGATAAGACTGAGGTGCAAAGAATAACTTGGCCACAACCTGAGAAATATCAGGCATGAGACCACAAGTGAGAGGGGTTTTCAAATCTGATGACAGCTGGTCATTTCCCAGCCTCCAGTCCTAGTTACAGAGATTACAACAGTTTTACAATAGTTTACAATTTGCCTCAATTGCTTGCAGCTGGAGAAAATGCGCCCAAACCAGGTAGCATGGTAAATAAAGGAAAGAGGGGAGAGGGGAATATAATTCTGACTACCGGATCTCAAACCACGCACTTCACAGGACAGAGCTCAGAACCAACGGCTTCCATGCCCACCACCCACCCAGGATTTGATGTAGGGTAGAGCAGTGGCAGACAGAATGGGAGAGAAGAACATAGTTGAGCTAAATTCTAAATGCATCTTTTTGTTTCCTCACCTGAGGATTTTTTTTTCTATTGCTTTTCAGAGAGAGAGAAAGGGATGGAAGGAGGGAGGAGGCGGGGGTGGAAGGAACAGGGAGAGGGAGAGAGGAAGAGAGAGAGAGAGAAACATCGATGTGAGAGATACACATCCACTGCTTGCCTCCCCATACATCCCAACTTACCAGGGACCAGAAGCGAACCCACACCCAGGCACATGCCCTTGACAGGGAATCAAACCCAAGACCCTTCGGTGCGTGGGCTGGTGCCCTAACCATTGACCAACACCGGCCAGGGCCTAAATGCATCTTTGATGAAGAAAATTTTTACACGAAAAAATAAAAATAAGACCATAATTCCTGTTGGTAAATGAGACCTTTAAATTTTTTTTTAATATATTTTATTGATATTTTACAGAGAGGAAGGGAGAGGGATAGAGAGCTAGAAACATCGATGAGAGAGAAACATCGATCAGCTGCCTCCTGCACACCTCCGACTGGGGATGTGCCCGCAACCAGGGTACATGCCCTTGACCGGAATCGAACCCGGGACCCTTCAGTCCGCAGGCCGACGCTCTATCCACTGAGCCAAACTGGTTTCGGCACTAAATGAGACCTTTGGATACCAGATTATTATGGTGGTAGTGATGGTAGCTGATGGTGGTGACAAAAGTTCCATCAAGAATTCACTAACGCCAAGCTCCGTTTCTTTAATGTTCCCCAGTTCATCCTAATGTGTAAGGACTGAGAAGCAATGTGTTTAATCAACACAACTCTGGCCTCAGGATTTTCTCCCATTTGAGCCCCCAGAATTCCCTCACACTCTAGTCCGATTTAGTTGGGCTGTTTCATTAGGTGACTCTGAGTGCTAGGTGGTTGTAAAGTAGATGAGAGGAAAGGATCCTTCTTGGATGGAGAAAAAGATGAGCCTAAATTTAGATGGGATGCTTTTTATTTGGGATGAAAATAATAGGGATTAATCTACACATTGAAGCAATAAGAAGGGGTGTGTAAGCTGGAGGGGACCCCAGGGTTGGGATAAGAGGATGCTCTTGTCCCTACCTTTATTTCCTACAATGCCCAAAGGCTTAATGGAACAAGAGAAATGATAAACAATGATAGCAATTGTTAGCATTTGCCAAATACTTATATGTGCCAGGCACTGTGCTGAGTTCTTTGCATGTAGTAGCTCTTGTAATTAATTCTCAAGGTAACCCTATGTGGTGGAGGTCAGCATTCTCCCCATTGTACAGATGAAGAAACTGAGGCAGATTGGCTAAAGAACTTGCCCAAGCTCATGCAAGTGTCAGCACTGGGATGTGCGTCCCGGGAATATGCTGGAGTCCACACTCCTAACACTGCACCACACAACAGCTCCACCCCATGAGCCTTGGGGTAGGTCCTGTGCCCATTCTACAGGTGGGAAGACTGAGACCAAGGGAGTTTCTCAGGCATCTTTCTAGCACTGCCTGGATTTGGAACCTCCACAAAGGGAATGAATAAATACACTTAGAGGGGCTGAGGAGCAGTTTGGCCTAGAGGCAGAGAGATGCTTCTAAACGCCCATCTCTCCCCCTTCACACTCAGAGGCAGCACCGAAATCACATGCCAGGATCTTGCAAAATAACTGCATTTTTAAAAACCTACCCAAGACCCAGACCAGCACAGGCCTGTGTGCCGAGTCTGGAAATGACACGTAAATAGAAGGAAAGGGTGAATCCAGCCGTGCTCTAGGTTGGGCAAAACATCTCCAATTATTTGTTTCTAACATTTTGCAATTGGCCAGACCCAAACCACATTTTTCCAACCCTTCCCTTCTCCGCCCCACCCCGCCCCACCCCCACTGCCCCGCTTTACATCGTAAGCCCATGTGTATTTCCCCAAAAATGTAATCCATATGTCTCTGACCCGTTTACACTTAACTCACACGCTGGTGTTTGCTGTGCACAAGCCTCCAAGACGGTCTGTGAGGCCTTCAAAAGGCTCCTCCGGCATCTTTTCTTAGAAACAGGAAGCTACACTTGGCCAAGGGCGAATGGAATTGAAAATATTGGCGGTGGGAGGGAAGAGGCCCCGGGACCAAAAAGGGTGTTCTTACTCCCCACATGGCAGACAGCAAGGAGGGTGCCCCTGAGGTGGTATTTCTTTTATATATCTACTGGAGTCCCGGTGCATGAAAATTCATGTACTGGAGGGGGGTCCCTCAGCCTGGCCTGCCCCCTCTCACTGTCCGAGAGCCCTCAGGGGCGGGAGGCAACTCGGCAATCAGGGGAAGGTGACGCCCCATCACAACTCTGCTGCTGCCACTGCCAGCAGCGCAAACCTCTGCTGGTCCTGGTTACCTGAGCCTCGGGCGGCCCTGGGCAGCTGGGCAGCCACCCCAGCAGGGCTAAAGGTACTGGGCTCCACCATCTTGTGGCTGTGGGCACCACCATATTTGAGGACATGACAGCCAATTAGCATATGCCCTCCTTATTGGCTGTGGGCACCACCATATTTGAGGACGTGACAGCCAATTAGCATATTCCCTCCTTATTGGCTGTGGGCACCACCATATTTGAGGACATGGCAGCCAATTAGCATATTCCCTCCTTATTGGCTGTGGGCACTGCCATCGTTGAGAGTGGGGCAGTCAATTAGCATATTCCCTCCTTATTGGCTGTGGGTATCACCATCTTTGAGGGTGGGGCAGTCAATTAGCATATTTCCTCCTTATTAGCTGTGGGTGCTGCCATCTTTTCGACAGCGTGAAGGTCAATTAGCGTATCCCCTCTTTATTAGATGGGATATTTTCATTGATTTCAGAGCAGAAGGGAAAGGGAGAGATAGAAACATCAATGATGAGAGCAAATCATCGATTGGCTGCCTCCTGCACACCCCCCACTTGGGGTCAAGCCCACAACCCCGGGCATGTGCCCCTTGACCGGAATCAAACCCGGGACCCTTCAGTCCACAGGCCGATGCTCTATCCACCCGGCCAAACCAGCCAGGGCCTGAAGTGGTATTTCGAGGTCCTGGAAACTTGCCTGGGTAGAACACCAAGGCCAAGCTTGGGTCCAATGCTGTTTTCAGCCACATCCACAGTCCCTCTGTGGCCACAGCCGTTAAGGTGACTGTGGAACGTAATGGGGATCCAGCAGCATGTCCCTGACCGGCTCATCAGGGATCCTGATGGTACCAGCTTCTTCGGTGGAACTAAACCCGGGGTACTGGGTTTTTATCTCAGCAGCTAAAGACCTTGCAGGTTCCGCGTTTCTATCTGCCTTTAAGAACCACGCACACATATAGACGACAGACCAAGCACTTCTCAAAACAAACCACTACATCTGATATGGTTTAGCTCATCCATGTTTTGTGGCTTCAGCAAAAGGTCCTAGTTTTGTGCTTTGGGTTTGGGGTTGTTGTTTTCTTTAATTGCCAAAGTTCAGCTTACTTATGTCCTTGGGGGAAACTGGTCCATGTAGATGTGATTTAACCAAAGGGGGTGAACCATTCACATGTGTTTTACATTTTCTAATCATCCTGAGCTCTGTACACAGGGAGCAGACTGGAAAATGAGGGTGGTCTCATTCCAACAGCAATTTTTATCCATTCTAACTCCCACGAATGCCGAGCTATGGCTGGAGAGATGGCGCTTCCACTTTCCAGACAATCAGAAGCTGGTATTTATGAAAACCCTGTAAGTGCGGAAAGCTGATTGAATGGGAAGGGGACTAAGGGGAGAGAGCGAATCTTTAAGATGTCTACGTTCGCAACATTGGCCAAAACTTTAGTGAAGATTCATTTTAAATATTCCATTTCCCTGATTCAATTAAATTCGACAAACATTTCAGAAATGTCTGCTGTGTTCGTTTTCCATCGTTGCATAACCAATCACCATGACTTCAGTGGCTCTGAACAACATCCCCACATCCTCTATGGCTTCAAACCACGTACATGTCTATCCCACAGCTCCTGCGGTCAGGAGTCCAGGTGTGGCTAACCGGGCTCTCTGCACAGGCTCATGAGGGTGCGATTGAGATGTTGGCGGGGCTACACTCCCATCCGGAGGCTTGCCTGGGGAAGAAGCCACTCCAAGTGCCTTCGGGTGGCAGGCGGAATTCACTTCCCTACGGCTGTATGGCTGAGCTCCCATTCGCGCAGAGCTGCTGGCCATGAACTGCTCTCCTTGTCTAGAGGCCACCCTCGGGTCCCTGCCATGGGGGCCCGTGTTCTTACTGCACAGCTGCTTCCTTCCTCAGAGGCAGCAGCAGAAGCTCTGCCTCCAGGGCCCCGTCCTCATTCAAGGTCTGCCCCTAGCTAAGACAGGCCTCCTCCGTACACCCTCCCTTTTGATGGACTCATAATCCACTTGATACCTTGATTACATCTGTAAAACCCCTTACCTCAGCCATAGAATACAGCCTTCGCGGGGAGTGACATCCATGGCATTCAAAGATCCCATCCACACTCAAGAAGAAGGGATTACTAGTATACAAGGCGTGTATGCGAGGTAAAGGGGAGGTAGGAATCTCAGGGGAACTGCCGTTTGACCCAGTGATCCCACTTTTTGGAATATATCCTAAGAATCCTGAAACACCAGGAATTATATAAGGTGTGTATTTGGGGGGTGGGCTATGAATCTTGGGGACCATCTTAGAATTCTGCACATCACATCTTCCATGTCCAAGGTTATGGCAGTACGTAAGTCATGAACCCCACCCTCACAAAACTCACACCCTAACAAAGGCAGTAGATACGCAACAAATAATTACTAGTCCGTGAGCTATATTCCATCTAGAGATATGTTCAATGTTCAAAAATAGCTCAGAGGTGGTCATTAGAAACTGGGATTTGCAAGATGAATAGGAGCTGGTGAGGCAGGCAAGTATGCAGAGAGGGGATTGAGTGGGATTGGCTCAAAACAGTGTGATATGACTAACAAATTATCAGGAATTTGATTTGCTCAGAGGTCAGCAAATGTTTTGAGCATTTTTTTATTTCATTTTTACTTATCTTCTTTTGAAAATATATATATTTTATTGATTTTTTACAGACAGGAAGGGAGAGGGATAGAGAGTTAGAAACATCGATGAGAGAGAAACATCGATCAGCTGCCTCCTGCACACGCCCTACTGGGGATGTGCCTGCAACCAAGGTACATGCCCTTGACCGGGATCGAACCTGGGACCCTTCAGTCCGCAGGCCGACGCTCTATCCACTGGGCCAAACTGGTTAGGGCCATTTTTACTAATCTTCTTTAAAAAAGAAAGAAAATTATTAACTTCAAGCCCCTCTGTGTGATATGTTGCATGTGACTCCCTGCTTACAGCAATCATGAGAATAACACTGAAGGGAAATGTATAATGAACTAACATTCCAGCTGCTGTGGGCTGAATGTTTGTCTCCCCTCAAAATTCATATATTGAAGCCCTAATGTCCAGTGCCATGATGTTCAGAGATGGGGTCTCTGAAAAAATAACTAGGTCATGAGGGTGCAGCCCTCATGGTGGGATTAGTGCCCCACAAAAGAAGCAAGAGACTGGCGAGGATTCGGAGAAAAGGAACCCTCATGCACTGCTGGTGGGAATGCAGGCTGGTGCAGCCACTGTGGAGAACAGTATGGAGTTTCCTCAAAAAACTAAAAATGGAACTCCCATTTGACCCAGTAATCCCACTCCTAGGAATATATCCTAAGAAACTAGAAACACCAATCAGAAAGAATATATGCACCCCTATGTTCATAGCAGCACAATTTACAATAGCTAAGATCTGGAAACAGCCCAAGTGCCCATCAGTAGATGAGTGGATAAAAAATCTGTGGCACATTTATACCATGGAATACTATGCAGCAGTAAAAAAGAAGGATCTCTTGCCCTTTGAGACAGCATGGAGGGACCTGAAGAGTATCATGCTAAGCAAAATAAGCCAGTCAGAGAAAGACATGATCTCACCCAGATATGGAATCTAAGTAACAAAATAAACTGACGAACAAAATAGGTCCAGAGGTATGGATGCATGGAATGGAATAACAGATATTGGGGGAGGGATTGGGGAAGGAACAGGAAGAGATTAACCGAAGAACATATATGCACATATGCATAACCCATGGACACAGAGTATAGTGTGGGGAAGGCTTGGGTGAGGCTGGGGTGGCGGGGGGCAAAAAGAGAGAAAATGAAAGACATCTGTAATACTGTCCACGATAACATAAAAAGCTTTTAAAAAAGAAACAAGAGAGAAATGCTCTGTCTGCCATGTGGGGATACAAGAAGGCGGCCGTCTGCGACCAGGAAGAGGGCCTCACAGGGCCGCTGCTGGCTCCTGACCTCAGACTCTGCCTGCAGAGCTGGGCGACGCGTGGTGTGGGCGGAGCAGCCCGAGGGGGCGCCCCTGGCCTCCCCCTGGAATGCAGTCAACGCTTTCCTGTGAACCCTGGGTTATCCCAGCAGGTGGAGAGGAGGCCGCACCCACGGGCATGGCGACAGGCAAGCAACGCAAGGCTGCGGCTGGGTCCCCCACAAAGCGCTGGCGCTGAGTCGGGGTGAAATCAAGCCCGTCCCCCGAGCCTGAGTGACATGTGCCAAACGGCCCCCCACACCCTGGCCCTTTCGTAACCTGAAACAAGGCTCCCTTCTGAAACTTGAAGCCTGGGACTCTGCCACCGCAGAACTTAAACACGGGTCAGACAGAAAGCAAACGCCTCTGGAGCACAGAGCCTTCCCGTCCGCTCCTAGAGGCCTGGCGGGCCCCTGCGCAGATGACAGTGCCACACAGGAAAACACAGCCATCCCGCACAGCCATCTGAAGTATATTGATTCCAGAGAGGAAGAGGGAGGGAGAGAGAGAGAGAGAGAGAGAAACATCAATGATCGAGAGAATCATTGATGGGCTGCCTCCTGCACGCCCCACACTGGGGAGCGAGCCCGCCACCCGGGCATGTGCCCTTGACTGGGAATCAAACCGTGACCTCCTGGTTCACAGGTGGACGCTCAACCACTGAGCCACGCGGGCCAGGCTTGCAGGCGGTTTTGGTCCACGTGTTTCACTTCCATTGCCAGGTCTGACGGTGGGGTATTTTCTGGTTACTCGGGGGTTACTCGGACCTGCCCGGGTTAGCGCCTCTCTGTGGCCTTCCTGGGGAAAGTTCTGTAGGTGTGACATTAGGAGGCCTGAGTCCCAGTTTTAATTCAATGTGGCCACTGATTTGCCCAGGATTGCTGAAGAGCCAGTGCATTTTCCACTTAGTGGGTAAGTGCGTTTTCCAGACAACTGAAAACCTCGCTAGCTACAGATGTTGGCACTGCATCGTTTAAATGTTGGCAATTCGCCTAAGATGTGGTATCGATTAAGGGCACAGGCCCTGGAGCCAGGATGCCTGGGTTTGAATCCCAGCTCCACCGCACGCTTGCTGTGTGACGCTGGGCAAGGGACTTCACTTCTCCGAGTCTCCGGGGATAGTCCCTACGTCATAAAGTCGTGGTGAGGATTAAATACATTAACTGTGTAAAAACGCTTAGAACAGTACCGGGCACATACTAATCATTTCAATGAGCATTGTTGTTATTACTATAAGAAAGAATGTAAAATATAAAAGGTAAGTGAGACTTTTCTTTTTAGGGTCATTATCATAAACCCTAGGAAAAACCCACATACTATATACTACTGCACACCCACTCCCACTAACTATATGGAAATGCACACATAGCACATATATAATTACTGTGCCTTTGTGACCCACTGGAAGACTATGTTGACCCTGAATGCCCTCAGAAGGTGGCATCAGTGCCTTGTGTTGGCCTTTTTCAAACATCCTTGCCTCCTCCCTCACTGGTCTAACTGCTAGCTGCCGCGTCTGGCCATGTCTGCCCGTCTTCCCTCTCTGAGTTGTTCCATTCTTCTCTGGCTGGGGAACCCCATCACAATGCTTGTGAGGACTCAGACTAAGAGCCAGGGATCTGAATGGGAGTCCCGCAGGCCCCTTTAAATACCAACTGCCTGGGCTTACACATTTGGGCTCTTGTCACTTACTGTGATTGATCAGAGAACAGTGCTTAGCCTGCTTCCGGGATCTTGAACATATTCCAAGTCTGTGGTTTTGGGCTACATTCACAGGCCCTTCGTGCTCTGTGACCACATCTCAGGGGCCCCACTGTAGGGAGGGGAGGCAAGAGGGTTTTATCCGGTCGGGCTCCAAGCCCTCTGCTTCCACTTCAACGGGGGAAGCTCTGATATATGATTCCTATAACGGGGGTCTGTGTGAGTGCCATTGGAAAAAGGGTTCCACTGCTAAATCAATAAATAAAGTTGGCAGCTACTGTTCCACAAAGTTGTGTTTGGAAGATAAATGACATCTGGACATATACACTTTGCTGTACATCTGAAATATTTCAAATGAGAGAGCGTGCGCCAAAGCATCACTAGGAATCAGACACAACAATAATTCATACACAACCAATGAGACTAGACATCTATAGAAAGCAAGCCACCATAACGATGCTTTGCAAAACAATTCAATGAGGTTACGCTAACCCCATAGCCCACCATATAGCCACCACGTTAAACATAAATTAATATAAAGTAAGTCTAAAATGGGAAGTCTAAAACGTTAATGATGGCTACAAAGATGGGAGTAAGTTGCATGTCTGGGAAAAGGAGAATTAGTAACAATGATTTGTCAGTATTTTTCCAGAACTGATCCAAAGAGATTCCAATCGCTGATGCTGGGTTTCTATTTGGAATGATCCTCAGAGCGAAGATGGATACCACTACTCTATGAAGTACGGACTACACCCAGAGACTCCGCGAAGTGAAGGTCACACAGCAAGCATGCGGTGGAGCTGGATTCAAACCCAGGCATCCTAGCTCCAGGGCCTGTGCTCTTAATAGATACCACATCTGAGAAGAATTTCCAATACTTAAACAATAAAGTGCAATCATCGTGTAGGTAGCAAGTTTTCCAGTTATCATAATGCAAATGACCTTTTGGCCACCTCAAACTCCTTCTTGTTCTCTAACTCTATTGCCACCTCTATCAGTTAGGATGGCTTTTCAAAGCATGATCCAAGTTTATTTCTAAATAAGCATGATCCACGTTTATTTCTCTCTCATAGTCGTGAAACCTGGAGGTAGTTAGTCCAGGATGATCCCTGTGGTTTCAGGGACGCAAGCTTCTTCTACCTTATTGCTCTGCCGTGGTGGCTGCTATTCTCAAGGACCCCTCTGGTTCAAAGTGGCTGCTAGAGCTCCGGACATTACGAATACATCCCACAGAGCAGCAAGGAGGGAGAAGAGAAGGAGGAAACTCCCCTTCCTTTAAGGAGCACTTTTGTTTCACACACCCCTTCTGTTTACATCATATTGGCCACAACTTAGTCACGTGGCCACACTTAGATGAACAGAAGCCTGAGAAATGCAGTGTTAATTCCAGACAGTTCTATGACCAGCCAAATCAGGCATTCTATTACTATGGAAGAAGGGAGAACAGGTATTGAATGACAAAAGTCTCTACCATGCCAACTCATTTCCTGATCTCCCTTTGGACTTCCTACATGGACCTAATCAATGGAAAGGGAGTGTTATCCCCATTATCCACTCAATTATATTTTTAAAAATTAATTTTCAAGTCAATGTAATGCCACAAACATTTGTTAAGTGCCTATTATGGTTCATACAATGGAATACTATTCAGCAATAAAAAGGAACAAATTATCACTGTGTTGAATAACACTGATGAATCTCAAAATAATTTTGCTGAGTGAAAACAGCCAGACCATGAAAAGAATGTATGTTGCATGATTCTATTTGTATAACACTAGAGGCCCAGCGCATGGATTCATGCACCAGTGGGGTCCCTCAGCCTGGCCTGCACCCTCTCGCAATATGGGACCTCTCAGGGGATGTCAGACTGCCGGTTTTGGCCTGATCCCCGCAGGCCAGACCTGGGGGTGGGGGAAGGACGGGAGCTGGCTGAAGAGGTTAAATCCGGGGTCACTACAGGAAGGAAGTGGAGAGTGAGACTGAATTCTATCAGAGAGGCCTTCTCTGGCTCCTGTCTGGCTGAGCACTTTGCCAGGTGGGAAGGAGCAGACAAACCCTGGAGGCATGGAGTGCTGGGTGTAGTGTAGATCCTTTCCGTTCTCTGGCTGGGCAGACGTACATTTGCCACCCATGGGGATCAGGCCGAGAAACTGGCAGTCCAACATCCCCCGAGGGATGTAGTAGTGCGCTAAGGGGAGGAGCCCAAGCCCTGCCCCGCTGCGCCTTCCGCCACCGCCTGGTAGCTACGGCAGAGGCTGGGAAGGCTCAGGCCACCCTGCACTCGCCAGCTGTGAGCTCCACGTCTGGCATCTGTTGGTCAGCTGAGCTGCGCTCCTGCTGTGGAAGCGCACTGACCAGCAAGGGGCAGCTCCTGCGTTGAGCGTCTGCCCCCTGGTGGTCAGTGCGCTTCATAGCGACTGGTCGACCAGTCATTCAATCGTTTGGTTGTTCAGCTGCTTAGGCTTTTATATAGAGAGATTCTAGAAAATGCGAACGAATCTGTAGTGACAGAAAGCAAGACTGCAGCTGCCTGGGAACAGTGGCTTTAAGGGGACAGGACTGTGAAGGAACACAGGAAACCTGGGGGGTGATGAATATGTTTGTCACCTTGATTGTTGTAATGGTTTCATGAGTGTATGCATTGATCAAAGCTCATCAAATGGAAAACTTTAAAAATGTGCAGTTGAGTCTATATCATTTATACTTCAAAAAAGCTGTAAAAAAAATTTTTTTTTAAATAACCTATTGCATGCCTGGCACTGTTAGGTACTGAGGACACAAAATAAACTATGAGTCCTGCCCCCAAGGGTCTCACAGCCCCATAAGTTGTTCTGATGAATCAAGTAGGCTTCTGAATGAAAATGGGGTGAGTGGACCCCCCAACACCTGAGCATCCACCCTCCATGCACGGACTTAATCGGGTGCTCCATCAACACAATGGGGACCAGAACCTGCCACGCATCCAGCCAACCGCAGTGCCGCTGAAACAGCTTCAGGCTTCGCCATTTGGCAATGAGAAGCATTGGACATGTCTATACCACCATTTAGGTCGATGTCTACATCTGGCTGTAGGCACATATGGTGAATAATATCCATGCTTTCAAAGTCCCCAAGCTCACTGTGCATTTTCCACTTTCAGAAATGGAATCCAATGGCATGCTCTCTTCGCGCCTCACATCTGTGCTGCAGAACCAGGAAGGATCACATGACAAAGGCAAGTCATTGGCACCAACGATTCTTCAGAGGGAACATTCTAGCAAGACCACATCTGGCTGTTTCTGATGACCAATACTGCTCGTGTCTTGCCACCTCGTGGTTCCGCTCGTGTAGCACGGGCAATATTGTAAGAGTGCAGTGCTAACTTCTGGAAATCTCAGATGTCAACTCAAAGGCAAATGCCATAATCAAATTCTTTATACTCTTTTCTCCTCAATTCTCCCCCTCCCCCTACTTAGTTCCCCTTGGGGCTTCTGAAGGTTAATAGGACCTTCCCTTAGACCTGAAAGCTTTTGCTCCTCCCTTTTCTTTCCACTTTGAGAGAAAAAAAAAAGAATCATAAAAGACCAGCTGGGTTAGGAGGGGGGGAACAGATGAGTAGGCAGAGCCCAGAGGGTGTTTAGGGCAGTGAAGACACTGTGTGATGTCATAAAGATGGACACACGCCATTGCACATTTATCCAGGTCTACAGACCACGCAACACCAGCATGAACTGCGACATAAACCGTGGGCTTTGGGTGATGATACTACATCAGTGTAGATGCATCCATTGAAACAAGTACTCCCCTCTGGTGGGGGTGCTGGGAAAGGGGGAGCTTATGCATGTGTTGAAATAGGGGGTATATGCAAAATCTCTATGCCTTTTCCTCAATTTTGTTGTGAACCTAAAACTGCTCTAAAAAGAATTCTTCATTTAAAAAAAATCAACGTTCAAAATTATCATCTCATTAGAGTTATACAAATCCTAATAAAAATGACAACATATTGACTTTTTCAATAATAATAATCAAGGTGTTCATTTACAGTAGGTGGGAGTGTATATTGGCATATTCCTCGGGACAGTAATTTTGGCAAGATATATAATGAGCCTTTTGAAGAGTTCATGACCATATGTGCATAAAACATTTCTAAAAGATTATACAGTAAAGGGGTAACTGCTTTTTTAAAAAAAAAAAAATGAAGATTAGATCAATTCAAAATCCACGTCAAAGAAAGAAAACTTGTTTTCATGGCCCATGAGGCCTTTCCTTGTGGGGCAGCGTGGCCTGAACATCAATGAGTAGGGAGCATCCTACAGAGTTGCCTCAAATGCTCCCCACGATCCCAAACATCTCCCCCTCTTATACCCTTGTGTTATTGACCCCTCGGGGGTGGGGGAAGCAAAAACCCACTGGTTCACGTTGCCCAGGGAGCCTTAGAGGCCTGGTGGAAGGTGACCCTGATGCATGGAAATGGACAGAGGCCATAGGGTGGGTCTGCATGGTTCCTGGGGACCCGGTGGCAATGTGACCAAGGGCAATAGTAGATGCTCGAGGTAATGACAGTAAACTTTCGTTATGGAAAATTTCCTCAAGAGCCAGTACTTCCTGTTCTAAAAAAAATAATCTGGAGTAAAGAGATGACTTATTCCATGGGAAATCACCACATCTTAATTCTTTTCACATGTTGATGTGTTCTTAAAGATCCGTGATTCGAAGCACTGCTTTCACTTTTATTCCATTGCCCGATAAACACAAACTTGCTCTCCTCAACAAGCCCACTTGGTTGGCATTTGAAGGGTATTGACTTACTAGGGTCTGATCGCCCTAATTACAGTGGAACTTCCAAAAGCAAGGAACTCTGCTGATGCAAATAATCCCGCCCTAATATTTCCCTTCCGACTGGGCACCAGTGCATGGGAAACACATTTCCGGTGCAATCCTGCAAGGGCTCTTTTCGTTCTTATCGCATTAATCTTGCCGTCTTAACTTTTCCACTGGAAAGTCCGTTTCTTCTAGAAGTCCTTTTCTTAAAGCATTTTGGGAATGGCCTGAGATGCCTCATCAATGAGAAGGCCCAGAGCAGATGTGGGAGGAAGGAGGAGGAATCAATGACAATCGTCAACATTTGTTCTTTAATGACAAGCAGCATGACCCTCCTGCATAGAGCATTTGAATGAACTCCTCACTCCTGAAGCTGATGGGAATCATTCTGTCTGAAACAGAAGTCTTCATTATAATGTGGTTTTCATGAGCTGATATTGCCAGGGTGGGAGTGTGTGGAGGGGAGGGACTGGGAGATGTCAAAACACGGCATCAAACCTAACATTTTAAAGCCTAGAAAACTCATACGGCTTCAAGGTGGAGTCAGTCCCAATTCCCAGTATAACACAGAGACACTTCACAGATGGTCTGCATCACCCGTGTGATGCCCTCATGCACTGGGACCAGTTACTTCTGGCCTCTGAGTATCACTCCTCTTCCACACAAAGAAAAGGCTGAACTAAGGGACCTCTACGTCCATCACAACCTATCCCATTCTCGAATCCATACCTTGGTTCTCCCCTAGTGCTCATGCTTTGTCTCGGTGCCTTAATTCTCTGTGACATCACTCTTCCCAAGACTCCTCAAGGATATGTACTGTGATTTATTAAAAAAAAACACACAACCAAGTCTGAAATGCCAAGAGAGCACCTCTTCAGGTGCATGTTAAGGGTGGTTCATGGAGAGCAGTTGGTAAAGGCCTACTGTCTGCTGAAGGTGCCTTCTAAACACCATGTATGCAGAATGGCCCAGACCTGGGGAGTGATTTTGCCCCTCAGGGTACACCGGGCAATGTCTGGAGACATTTTTGTCACACTTGGGTGGGGAGGGATCAGGATATGATTTTGGCATCGAGTGGGTAGAAGCCAGAGAAGCTACTAGACATCCTACAATGCACAGGACAGCCACTGACAACAAAGACTTATCAGGCCCAAAGTGCCCACATGCCAAGGTTGAGAACCCCTAGTCCCCAGAATCAGTGGTGTGGTGCAGCCAGCTCCCACCAGCCCTTAAAGTCCACGTGTGCATCTCTTTCCAGTTCCCCATTCACAACGTGATTTGGTGGCTTGAAATTAGCCACTGTGGGAGTACTTACACCTGACAGTTAGCACAACCTACAGATGAAGGCAATATTATCTCTGAGAGCCTGGTGTTAAACATTTACCAACACACCACTACTCAGAACGCACACCTAAAAAAACTGATTCAAAACTCAAAAGTGCTTTCATCAAGAGGCTGAGCTAGAGATGACTGTACCCAGGGGCAAGGAGTCCAACCTCATAGCATCGCCATGACAACAATGACTAAGAGGAAAGGAACAGTACGAGGGGCCCTGTGGGCAGATGTTTGAAGACGCTCATGCCTTGTTATTCTGTTTGCTTACTCCTATATACCCCACTTTCTTCCAAGGAGTATTTGCAGGGACAATTTAAGAAACAAGCAACAGGCTTGTTTATTAGACTCCTCCGAGGAAAAGTATAATATAATAATAAATTAAATACATTTTATTTTGAAAATTAATCATACAAAACTAAAAATCAACACACAACGGGTGCAAGGCCTGAGGAGTACGTTTGTCAGTCCTTCTGCACCGGGCACGGCCAACTGTCAGATGCATTTCCTGATGGGAATGAAGTAAGCAAAGCTGCACTCCCCCTGCTCCCCCACGAGGAACCGCAGAGCCAGCTCTCGCCTTCCAGGGCTCTGCACAGACCATGGATGCCCTACAGAAGCTGAAGCCACATTGCAGGGAAACCCATGCCCCAGGTTTCCTAATGCTTTCTTGATATTTGCCTCTGGTTGCTATGACAAAATGTGGTGTTGAAATTTTTCTGGAAACAAATAGGAAATAGTTGTGGGGGGAGGTTCAAGACCCTACGCACATTTAGGTTTGGTTATAAACACTCCTAGCAAAATAAAGCATTGACTCATTAATACCAAAACAAACCCAAAAGATATTTTTTTAATCCCCATTCAAAAACTCTTGGTTTGTTCCAGAAGTGACCAGCTAGAAAGCTATTAGTTCTTGTGGACAAGATCACCAGCAAAGTGAATGAACAGGGTGGAGTACTGAGCAGTGGGGTACTGATCACCTTGTGCCAACTCACCCTCTGCCTTTGGTGTGTCTGATTTCTGGAGCTGGAAGTGCTAACCCCTCACAGCAGAGGTCTTCCACTTGTTAGAGCTGCTGATTCTGTCCAGCCTCACTGGAGAGAGAACCAGAGACGTGGCCATTGAAACTCTGGCTCCCAGGGTCTGGAAAATCTTACTAGGGCATGCAGGCCCGTGACACATCTCAGGCCCAGATGTGCTGGGGTGCCTCTTTGTTTTTGTCTATCTTCCCCTGAGGCCCTATGTCTGAATATTAGTTCCTGAGTCTCCACCTTCCACCTAAATCCCAATTAATCTCTCAGTTCACATCCACTGACTTGTCTTCTAGGGAGGACATAAAGCAGCTGCCACCTTTATGGAGTGACTTGAAGAGAGTGACTCTCTGTGGGCTGGCCAGTGTGAGCACATGTCCACAGCATGGAAGGCTGTTGTCTAACACAAAAGCTCTGAGGAGGAGAATTGGAGAAGTAGCCTATGGATCCTTCAAATGACCATCTGGCTCCAAGCCATTTCCCCCATCCTCTCCCCTAATGCTCTCTCACAAATACCTCCACTCCGGGCAGACTCGACCTCACTATCTCTTGCATTCACCATAAATACTCAGAAACCATGATAAAGACACATTACTACACACAGCAGTTTTCATCTCTCAGAACTCCACTCAAAAAAGAACAGATTTGCTTAGAGGAAATAGTTAGAAAAGCCACTTGGGGAGGAGAAGCAACAACTCAAAGGCTGTTCAAAGAGCAAACAGTAGTCACTGAACCACTATTCATATAATAAGGAAAAGAGGAAAAAGCAAAAGGCAGCAGGAGGCGGGGCCTGTGGGGAAGAGACTACACAGGTAATAACTATAAGATGAACTGCTTATCTAGTGCGTCCCTCTACTTGGCACTGTTCCAATCTCTTTACATATGTCAGCTCATTTAACTCTTACAACAACCCTAGGAAGCAGTTAGTAATAGTTATCCCCATTTCAAGAGGGAAACAAAGGCCAAGAGTGATTCAGTAATTTGTTCAAGGTCACTTGGCCAGTGAAGGGCAGAGCTAGTGAGCAATGGGCTGACTCTGGAATCTGTGCCTCAAACCACTCTCCTCGGTGACCTCAGTGGGGAAGCCTCTGGTGACAGCTGAGAAGGACAGCAAAGCAGAGGCTACAAGGGTTTCGTCAACTATAAGAAGGTGTCACTGTAAGACACACCATTATTTTACGTGCTGCTACAGATGTGCTGCCAATTATACGTATGCTGTGACACACCATTCCAGTAAGCCAGATTCTGGTTCAGAGGTAGCAGCTATCCTTGGGGCAGTGAACATACAACATAGTGTACAGAGGATGTGTTGTGGAATTGTGCACCTGAAACCTATATGATTTTGTTAACCAGTGTCATCCCAATTAAACCAATAAAAATTGAGGGGGAAACATAAAAATAGATAGCAAATATTCAAATGAAAATATGTGCATCTTAGAAATGATGAAATACAGTATTGAAGGGGGATTGTGAACCTGTTTGCTGTGGAGGGTGCAATGAACACTTCTTCATCTCACCTGGGAAATCCGCAGTCAAGTCTACATTTCTTACTAATGATCTGTGGGTACAGGTTCTTGGGGGGAAGAGGGGGAAAACTTATAGAAGTGCTATTTGTGTGTGTGTGTGTGTGTGTGTGTGTGTGCACGCATGTAGGCCTGGATGAACAGACACAAGAGAAATGCAGCTTCCTTATTTTCTATAATCGACCTAATCTTTCTCCTGAGCCCTTCACCTTACTATGTAGAGACGGAAAATCAAATGTCATTCAATCCAATCACTTAAACTTCCCCTGATATTTCCATCTTACCGTTTTCCTCGCCCACATTTCCATTCCTCTCCAACACGGCCCCTGGGGAAGAGTTCACTTTGCCTGGTGCTGGCCTGGAAGGGGCGGGAGGTCCTTGATGCACAGGATTCCTATGTGCAGGTCCGTGTGCCATCCCCCAAGTCCTGGGTCCACTCTGAAGGCCTCAGTGCTGAACCTGCGGCTGAGCAAGGTCCGCCATGAGCTCTCTGGGCATGGCCAGGCCCTGCTGTCTGAGCTCCAATTGGCCCTCCCAGGAGCCACAGACCCTGAGGTCTGGCTGTTTCCTACTTGATCTCTGTCCTGGGCAGTCCCCACGGCGGCAGCAACCGATGGTAAGTTCATCAGCTGGGTTTGCTCATGGCACTCTGGCTCAATGAGCCTGGCTGTGACCGCAGAACCCTCCCCATCAGTGTCCTACCAGCCACTGCACCAAAGTCAGCATTTTAAATAAGTTAATGTGATTCTCTAAGAGGCACACCTGCCGGCAGTTACCTGCGCCCAGAAGACCATAATCACCTGCAGAGGAACACAGGTGATTATGGTAGCATGCGTTCTAGCAAACACGGGCACACCTCGTTTTATTGCGCTTCATATTATTGTGCTTCAGAGATGTTGTATGTTTTATAAATTGAAGGCAAGACCCTCCAGCAGCAAAAAGATTATGATTTGCTCCATTGTGGTGATCTGGGACTGAACCTGCAACATCTCCAAGATGTGCCTGTATTAAGCCTTCATCTTCCACTGGCATGAACGTGTGCTATTCGGGTCAGACCATCTCTCTGACTCCCCCAGGATAATCTGGCCCAGCAGGCAAGCCTTGTGTCTGGGCGTGTCTCAGGAGTTTATCCAACACTTTGGTTATCGTGGCTAGAGAAGCAAATAGGAAGCGGAGCTGAAATCTCATCCATGTATAAAAGTCTGGGATGAGTCCATGAAGCTCTCAAGACTGAGCCTGGGGAGTCTATCTTCCTCTGTGGACTAGAGCTGCTGAGTGTGGAGAAGTGTGCCCATGCCTTCTCCACAAGCATGGTCCCGAGCCAATGCCAGGGCCTTCCCCAGGCAGCTTCTCTCAAGAGCTGGCCACAGCCTCAGTATGCACACCCCGAAGTCCAAATCATCGACCTACTCTTTCTTCGTGTGCAGGGACGGAGCTTGATGTGCAGGCTGGATGTCACACGTGTGTGTGCACCGCCCCTCCCGCGTGGGACTGCCAGGGAAGGCAGAGGTGGGGACAGGCGGCCTGGGCTGGGAGTCCACACTCCCCGAGCCACCACCTTCCTGCATGGCCCCCCAGGAGGCCACAGATGCTTAACTCAAACCTGCCTTCCGTGCAGGGATAGTTGCCGAGGCAGGAGAGTGAAGTATATTTTATTTAACAGTTTAGCAGCTTGATTTATAACTTCTAAATATTTAGGCATGGCATATGAGCCTCCCTTTATACACTTGCCAGAGCCCCACAAAAGTCAGGGGACAGCCTGGGGAAGGGAAAATGGTTTTTAAGGCGAGGATCGGGGCACTCTTGGGATCAAAAAGGATCAAATTGTTTCTTTGCTGTGTGGTGCTTAAAGCAGCATCTGGCGCATGTAAGTGCTCGAATATTTTTTGAGGGAGGGAGGGAGGTACGGGAAGGGAAGAAGGAGGGAGGGAGGGAGGGAGGAACAGAGGGAAGGATGGAGGGAGGGAGGGAAGGAGAAGGGAGGGAAGGAAAGAATGGAGAAAACAGACAGGGAAGGTCTGTGTTAAACCTTTTGTACTTTCAGCAGTCTGTGATATGGAGTCAGAAAGGCCAATCAAATCCTGTCTCTACCATCCCTCACCTGTGTGTCCTTGAGCAAGTTATTCAACACCTCTAACCCTCAGTTTCCTCATCTGGAAAATGGGGAGTCCATGGCTATCATACAGTGATATAAAAATAAGTAATAGTCCTAGCCAGTTTGGCTCAGTGGATAGATCATCGGCCTGTGGACTGAAAGGTCCTGGGATTGATTCCGGTCAAGAGCACATGCCCAGATTGGTGGCTCAGTCCCCAGTAAGGAGGCAGCCGATCAATGATTCTCTCTCATCATTGATGTTTCTCTTTCTCTCTCTCTCCCTCCCCCTCTAAAATCAATAAAAATATTTTAATAAAATAAAATAAGTAATAACTGCTTTCATTATTCTCATGGTCATCATCATTTTCATTATATACTGCACCCCCTCACTCCCATTTAACTGATGTCATATTCTGAGGACCAATTCGTTCCAAACAATCTCAGGAAGGCTGATGTGCCCAGTGCAGAGAGAGAAACACTTCATGGTCTCCATTTCAGTACCACTGACATTTCAAATGTCCCCCTAACCACCCTAGCAGGTGCTAGAGGCGCCCCACCCACACCCCTGGGTATCAGTACCCTGCAGGCTGACCTCCAATTGCCAAGAAGCAGCATCTCTTTGCATAAGGGCATCCTCAGTCCTCCAGAGGACTCTGCCCCTTGACTGGCAGGGCAGAAGTGCCGGAGAATTCATGCCCAGGAAGCAGCCTGCAGCTGGCGTCAGGGGGAGTGGGTATGAATACCCAGTGCTCTCGCTCCCAGGACACGAGAACTCCCAGGAGCATGTTCTACACTAAGTCCCAGCAAGGTCGCACTCCAGCTGCCCTCAGGGATGACTCGCTGGATGAGGACCCCTTTGGCTGCACACAGGCTGCAGGGGTGTGGCCACGCCAGTCACTGTGGCCACGCCAGTCACTGTGGCCGGTGCCTGCTCCTCCTCATCGCTCAGTGTCCATCCATGCCTCGCTATTGATAAATATTTCAGAAGCCACCCTTCATATTTAACCAATAAGTTGCTCCCACAAGTGCTTCTTGAGAAACACCAATATTCTATAAAACTAGGTGAACAGCAATGTCACCCAATAAACTAATAAGCATTATTTTTCCCTCCTTCTTCCGGCAATGTGTGGCATTAAACGTCAGTGGTTAAGTGGCAGAGAATAGAAAATAGAAGATCATTCAATGCCTCCACCACATCCAGAAACCAGAAAACACCATGGGTTGTTTTGTTTTTGTTGGACAATTTCCCATATGTTGAAGGGAGGGGCCATGACCCCACACAGTGTATCAAATAGAGCAGGGGTCGGCAAACTCCTTAGTCAACAGAGCCCAATATCAACAGGACAACGATTGAAATTTCTTTGGAGAGCCACATTTTTTAAACTTAAACTTCTTCTAACGCCACTCCTTCAAAATAGACTCACCCAGGCCGTGGTATTTGGTGGAAGAGCCACACTCAAGGGGCCAAAGAGCCGCATGTGGCTCGCGAGCCACGGTTTGCCGACCACTGAAATAGGGTATCAGTACCTGGCAGTGACCTCAGGGTCTGACAAGCATGTCGTTCATGTTTTATTCAATATCTCATACTCCTCTGGATGGCGGCACATTCTGAAACTCTAACAAACACGTTACCATCCCAACATGAACACAACGTAACCAGAAACGATGCCCAGCTCAGAGCGGGTGAACGCCAAGGCAAACAGAGGCGGCGCTGGGCAGCTGTTTGCAGTTGGGTCCAATTAGCACGCTGGAAGCACGGCGCGGCGGGAAGCCTCTTTGAAGTGTGTGCTCCGTGACGGTTTTTTTGGAAAGGGGTTTCCTGACGGGAAGCAGTCATAATCCACGGCTGAACCACCGACTTCCTAGGCGGACTTGTGTCCCAGGGAGTTACTGCGCAGCGTTAATTCGCTTCCCCCAGGTGGGTGTGCAAAGACTTCAAGCACGCCATGGAAAAGAACACGTGTAAAGCCGGGAGGAGGGGAGCAGGGGCGAGGCTCCGGGCTCTCATTTGCATCCTGTGGGGTTGCCAGTCTCTGCTGGAAGGGTAGACGGTAAAACCATGTCTGTGTTCAGGACGCATGTGGAGCATTGGCCACGCTGAGAGGAAAGCTCCATGCCGCGGTGCCCTGGCCTGGCCCGGCTGGCCTGCAGGAGACGCAGCTGGATGAAGGAGCAGGTGAATGTTTCTTTCTTTTTTTTTTTTTTTAATATATTTTATTGATATTTTACAGAGAGGAAGGGAGAGGGATAGAGAGCCAGAAACATCAATGAGAGAGAAACATCGATCAGCTGCCTCCTGCACACCCCCCACTGGGAATGTGCCCGCAACCAAGGTACATGCCCTTGACCGGAATCGAACCTGGGACCCTTCAGTCCGCAGGCCGACACTCTATCCACTGAGCCAAACCGGTTTCGGCAGGGGTGAATGTTTCTTGAACGAATAAGCACATGAATCAAGAAAGGGATAAATTATACGTGCATGGAAGACACAGGCTAACGTCCCTCGCCTACATATGTGTGTGTAGCACCAAGGCACTAAGTGGGACTTCACCTCAGCTCCCTCTTTGCAGTTCGACCAGCAGAGGAGGGGGGCAGCCAGCCTGGGGCCTGGCACTTAGTAAGCACTTAGGAAATACCTGAGGACAGAGGATGCCAAACTGCCTAGTCCCTGGCCAGAGGGGATCCAACACCTGTGCTCCCCAAGGTGTGTCTTTCCTGGCCTGTTCCCCGAATTCCTGCAGGCCCCTCTGTTCGCAGGCACTGGGCCCCGCCACACCCGGGGGTGTTGGGAGACGAGGCGGGCGAGGTCTTCCCTCCCCGGGCCGGTCCTGGCTCCTCTCTGGGTCCCAGGCTCTGCTGCAGGTGGGGAAGGTGGGAGCGCCCTCCAGTCAGGGGGTGATGCCTCAGGAGCCAGGGGTCCTCAGGCTGGGGCGCCCATTGAAAGGCGGGTCCCGGGCTCCCAGCCCCCACAGGCTCTGCTTCGGTGAGTCTGGGAGGTACAGGAAGCTGCTGAGGAGCTACCGCCCTGGTGACTGGGATTCGGATGATAAACTGTTGGCGACACTGGGCTGCAGGAAGAGTGTTCTAGAAGCAGAAATCGTTTCAGTCAGAGTACCTCCAGGGCAGCCATTTCCGCAGTGAGACACATACATTTCCAGCCCGGGACTCATCAGGGGGGGATCCTCAAGCACTCTCTAAACAACACTTCCACTTACTTTAATTTAAAAGAGAAACATAGTCCTGGCGGCTGGCTCAGTTGGTTGGAGCATCGTCCCGTACACCAAAAGGTTTGGGGTTTGATCCCCACTTGGGGCACGTCGGGGAGGCATCCAGCGTTGTTTCTCTCTCCCTTCCTCTCTCTCTGAAAATCAGTAAAAACATATCCTCAGTGGGGATTTGTTTAAAAAGAGGAGAAAAATACAGCACCTATTCTTTCTTTTCTGTGGTGGTAGGAGCCACACACACACACAGACACACACAGACACACACACACAGCCCAGCACCAAAGTGGGTTAGCTCCTGGAAAGACGGAAAACGAAAAACATCCTTGAGCACAATTTGGGAAGCGATCCACTTCTCCTGCCCCGAGGACCCACTTTCCCTTCAGGGCCAACCCGGTCCGGATGCATCCCGGAAACAGAAAGAAAGAAAGATAACGGCTGACGCTCAAGAAAAGCAATGGAGAGCAGCAGAGGCTGTGAGACCCGAAGCTCTGGGGAACTTGCCCAGGGACGTGTCAGGACAGAGGGAGGGAGACAGAGCTGGACCCATTAGCCTGGGGGTGACACGCTCCCGCGGCAGATCACGGCGAGACCTGCAGCGCCTCTGTCCACACGAGCCGATTGCAGGGCTGGTGGTGGCCTCCTTGAAGACAACCTGGACACCTGGAAAACCCAAGACGAACGGTCTGTTAGCATAAAGGACCCCGATGGTGTCACCCCCGATCCATGGCCGGCAGGGAAGGCTCCCCTGTGAGCACAGGAGCAGCACCACACGGCCCTGCATCAGACCTGTTCAGCTTGTTTAAAGGGGCGTGATCTTCCACGGGGCATGTGGTTTCTTCACAATCACACACACACACGCACACAGACACACACACGCTCACACACTCCCTGCCTGTGTGTGCACATGGCAGAATACTCTTAGAGCAGGTCCTCGAGTAATAACGGGCCTGGCCCTTCTAAGCTGAAAGCTACAGGCCAGACCGACACTTCGGCAGCATCAACCGGTCCACCTTCCATCTCTCTGGCGGCCGTCACTGTCCCTCCCCTTCCCAGCGCCTTCCCCCACCCCTGCACCCAGCCTGTTTGTCCTCAAAACTCTCTGAGTAAACTTATTTTTTGCTTATTTTTTGTTTACTTGCCATCGTAGGGTTTTTCGAGAACTAAATGGTAACTGTATATAAGCCTTTTATGTCCATGATGTAACATACAGAGATTCAAACCCATTTCTCTCGACTCCCCAGCATTAGGGTCAGGGCAAAGGCCGGGTGACTTCATGGATGGGTCTGGGTTAGTCACCCATACATGTCAGGAGGAGGGCGAGAGGAGAGGTCTGGCTTCCAGAACAAGCTGGTTTATGCTGTGGGAGCAGACACGGCCAGAATCTCAAAGGGGGAAAGGCACCTTTCTTGCTCCACCACCTCTCCAGCCTAGGAGCCAGCCACGGGGGAGAGCGAGAGCTCGCACAGCCTGCACCAGCGAGCGCAGGCTTGATCTGGTGCTGACACGTCACCTCCGCTCACAACTTATTCCCCAGAACTGGTCACCCAATTACAAGGGGGCCGGGAAGTGAAATCCTACCCTGTGCCCGGAAGGCAGAGAGCCAGAAAGATTTGGGGACCAGCACTAATGACCACCAAGACAGGAGGCGGGAGGAAGAAGAACGCAGCACGTGACTGCTGCTGAGGAGGACACCCCGCGAATCTCACCCACTGCACTGGCTGACCCTGGTCCTGAGCCTCCAGCATCTACCGTTGCCTAGGAAACCCTGCAGAGCAGAGAGTGTGTCCCAGACGTTTAAAGAAATAGCCATGCCCTTCTCTAAGATGAGGTTTTGGCAGCAGATAGGTGTTGCCTCATAAATATCCTAAATAATAAAAGGCTAATATGCAAATTGTTCCCAGGGGCGGGAGTTCGACCAACCGGGAGTTAGACTTGCGCTGACCACCAGGGGGTGGCATGGAACATGGCGGGTGTCGGCAACACAGCGCTGGCAGCGGGCAGCAGTGGAGGCCCTGCTGGCCCTGATGGACCCCAACAAGAACCAGACCGCGGTGGGATGGTGGAGCAGGTGAGGGGGTGGTGCTAGGCCAAGGCGGGTGCGAGCGGGGGCCCTGATCGCTCTGCCGGTTGGCCCACAGGTTGGTCCTGATCACCTGCCAGGCCTAAGGACCCTACCCGTGCACAAATTTCATGCACCAGGCCTCTAGTTTTTTATAGAGTTTTATTTTGTTTTATACATTTTTTGAAAGTTTCATTTGCCATGAAATAGGTATTGTCATACATTAAGTTTAGTTACAAAGTTGGTTGGGTCTTTCTGCAACGTTGCCATGTGTAAAAAGAATATTTTTAAAAAGATCATTATCCTTTGACTCTAACTCTACATCTAGAAATTGATACCAAGGAAATAAGCAGAAATGAAGATAAAGATTTCTGTACAAGGATATTTTCTACAGCATTACTGTTCATGCTTCACACTGTGCATTACATGACTGCCCAGTGAGAGGGGATTAGTCAATAAAGTCTAATACAGCCCAGCTGGTGTGGCTCAGTGGTTGAGCACTGACCCATGAACCAAGAGGTCATCGGATAGAGTCCCAGTCAGGGTACATGCCCAGGTTGTGGGCTTGATCCCCAGTAAGGAGTGTGCAGGAGGCAACCGATCAATGATTCTCTCTCATCATTGATATTTCTATTTCTCTCTCCTTCTCCTTTCCTCTCTGAAATCAATAAAAACATATTTAAAAATAAAGAAGTGAAAATAAAGTCTGCTCCATCCATGCTCTGGATTATCATCACATTAGGTGAGAGGGCGCAGCAAGCTGGTGTGTTAATAGACAGACTACTATGTTGACATTAGGAATCACAATTAGGAGGGTTACCTAGAAAGGTGGAAATAGCCACGTGAAGTAATAAACACAGGACAACACAGAACTCTTAGCAACAGAGACCTTACAGGGGTCCTCAAACTACAGCCCGCGGGCCACATGCGGCCCGCCGGGTGCCGCTGCCTGTCCTGCTTAGCAGCCGACTCATCCCGGGCCCGCAGTGTGCATAGGAATTTGTTCATAGTTCTTTTTTGAAACGATAGTCCGGCCCTCCAACGGTCTGAGGGACAGTGAACTGGCCCCAAGTTGGAGGACCCCTGCTTGATGATATAGGAGATAAATCGGGCCTCTCGTCAATTCAGAAGGGACTAGGGAACGGAAGATGTCTTGGGGCGGCGGGGCAGGGGGGTGAGCTTTTCTGGTGATTTCAAATTTATGTTCAGAGGTTTTGTTCAACTCTTGTTCAGCTGCAGAAAGGAGAAAAGCAAGGAGGAGGGGAGGAGGAGGAAAGGGAGAGGAAGCAGGAAAAGGGGAGAAAGTGGACATAGAAGTAGGAAGGGCAGCAAAGGGAGAGGAAGATGACTTAGAAAGCTCAGCGCAGCCACCACCTGTGTCCCCACCACCCGAGGAGGCTCCCCTGGGAGCTCCACACAGCGTGAGCCGAGTCCGGCGAAAGGTATAGGTGTTCGCTGTTTATTAAATACACGGGAAGGGTAGGAAAGACCCTCCCTACGTCCACGTCGCCCTCACCGACATTTGCCCGCAGGGGAAGGAGCCTCGGCAGCTAGGCAGTGTGGCCCCGGGGAAGGCCCACCGGCTCCCCGGGAACCGGCTGGTGTTTCTGCGGAATATGGTGCTTGGTGCGGCCAATGCCCAGCGGATACTGCCGTGGAGCCAGGCTGAGTGACAAGGGTGGGTCTGACTTCGTCAAACGTTTTGTGCTCTGTCCTTGAGGGTGAAACAGAGGACCTAGATACAGGAGTGGGCAAACTTTTTGACTCGAGGGCCACAATGGGTTCTTAAACTGGACCGGAGGGCCGGAACAAAAGCATGGATGGAGTGTTTGTGTGAACTAATATAAATTCAAAGTAAAGGAGCGGAGGGGAGAGCAAGAGAACCGGATAGAACAGCCGGATCCGGCCCGCGGGCCGTAGTTTGCCCACGGCTGAGTCCTAGAAGCTAGTGGTGAACATTTTCAAACAAGCAAGAAACTTTTTGCGGCTCAGTAGGCTGCAGCACTGAGCTACCAGCACACGCCCCGGGATGGGTTCAGGTAAAGACTCAGTGTCAGTGCCCGTGTTAGTACCACGGGGAGCCCTGGAACCTCACCTCACACGTGCCAGGGACCGTGGAAGATGGTGCGGCCACTGTGCAAAGCTGGCCCCTTTTCATGTGCGTCTGCTCCTAGGATCTGTTTAAAAGAAAGACATGCATATGCCCAGGAAAGAACTTGCACAAGAATGTGCATTACAGCCCTAACCGGTGTGGCTCAGTGGATAGAGCGTCGGCCTGGGGACTGAAGGGTCCCAGGTTCAATTCCGGTCAAGGGCATGTACCTTGGTTGCGGGCACATCCCCAATAGGGGGTGTGCAGGAGGCAGCTGATCGATGTTTCTCTCTCATCGGTGTTTCTAACTCTCTATCCCTCTCCCTTCCTCTCTGTAAAAAAGTCAATAAAATATATTAAAAAAAAAAAAAAAAGAATGTGCATTACAGTTTTCCTGACTCTGGGATAACTGAACGCCCACGACCTGTTTTCTCACGGCAGCATCCAGGAGCACACGAGAACACAGGACACTTCCATGCCTCTTGAAGTCCCACCCAGCGCTGACACGCGGTCACTTCTGTCCTCTTCCTGTTGGCCAAAGACACGTGGCAAAGCGTTCACGAGCATTTACTACAGGCCCGACTTTCTTCTGATGCATTTTCATCTTCACAAGCATGCAGGGAGGTGGTTACAACTATTATCCCCTTTTACAGGTGAGGAAACTGAGGCTTAGGGAGGTCAAACCGTTTTTCCAAGTTCACAAGGCAAGTAGATAGCAAGGCTTTGAGTGCAAACGCCGAAGCCCCTTGCACTGACCGGGAGTGAGAAGATCCTGGACCAGCTCGTGTGCTCCTTGCACGGCCATCGCGAAGCCCGTGGAGGCCGTTGGGGCATCACTTTTTAAGTTGCTTGAAAAAGTCACTTAACCCATCTGGCTTTCAATTTCTTCTTATGTGAAATGAGAATTATATTGGATCTCTAAACTCATTCCAGGTATAAATTTAACGCCAAGATTATGTGAACTCCGCGGAACATTTACCGTTAACCTGACAGCAGCCGTAAGTGGAAATTTGCCAATCACTGACAGCGAGCCCGGCTTCAGTGCGGGCAACCACCGCCTCGGAGGTCGCAGAGACGGCACAGTCTCTTGTGCAGAATAGATACCACTTTAATCGCCACTTTTTTAACATTGAATTTTGCTTTTCGGTTGATCCTAAAAGCACTAAAAAAAAAAGTAATTCGTTCTAAAATTAGATAAATTCCCCTGTTAATGCAGGCTTTTGCTTCAATTTTAACTGCAAATTGCAGTTCCCATGGAAGCAGTGTGCGGCTGCTGGCACACCGTCTCATCCTCTGCGCTCTGCGCCTTCTCCCCGGGAAGAAGCGAGGTCGGTACCGGGGGAGCTAGCGCTGGGTGTGCACTCAGGCAAATCCCATTCCAGGAAGAGCAGGAGGAAGGGCTGGAATTGCCTCACACCCGTTATTACTTAAACCTCCTACCATTTTCTGAGGGTTTTTAAAAACATGCACTTCCCTAGTCTCCCCAGGTGGACTTGCAGACTTAGGAAGCAGAGGCTATTTCTACTTGTTTGCAACCATGTGATCACTTGGTCTTGTAAAACAGGATGGATGGATGGATGGATGGATGGATGGATGGATGGATGGATGGATGGAAGGATGGATGGATGGATGGATGGATGGAAGGAAGGAAGGATGGATGGATGGATGGATGGATGGATGGATGGATGGATGGATGGAAGGATGGATGGATGGATGGATGGATGGATGGATGGAAGGAAGGAAGGATGGATGGATGGATGGATGGATGGATGGATGGATGGATGGCAGACGGGTGAATGCACACACTGTACTGTTAGAAATGCTCTTTCCATTCCACTCTGCCTTTCACCCATTAACTCTATCCACACATTGGTTCTCGGGTCAAGCACTGCTTCCTCCTAGAAGCCTTCCCTGATCCCCAGCACAGTCAGGTTCCTTCATTTCCTTTCACGGGACAGTTTGCCTTTCTTCAGAGCACTAATCTGTGTGTAGTTATGCATCAGTATAATCACATAGATGCTTACATTGCTCTCCTCATTCTAAGCTGTGAACTTCATGAGAGCAAAAACCAGGTATGAGCTTTGAAAAAAAAAAGAATAAACAAATAAATGAATGGATGGATAGGTGAATGTACAAACAGCTGGCTATGAGCTTAGAACTTGGTTAAAAAGACACTAGAGGCCCGGTGCATGACATTCATGCACTGGGGAGGGGGGTCCCTCAGCCCAGCCTGCACCCTCTCGCAGTCTGGGACCCCTCAGGGGATGTCCAACTGCCGGCTTAGGCCTGCTCTCCACCTAAGCCAGCAGTTGGACATCCCCCAAGGGGTCCTTAGCGCTGCTGTGGAGGCAGGAGAGGCTCCCACCACCTCCGCTGCGCTCACCAGCCGTGAGCCCGGCTTCTGGCTGAGCAGCACTCCTGCTGTGGGAGCGCTCTGACCACCAGGGGGAAGCTCCTGCATTGAGCGTCTGCCCCCTTGTGGTCAGTGCGCATCATAGCAACCGGTCGTTCCACCGTTTGATTGATTTGCATATAAGCCTTTTATTATATAGAATTTCTAATCATGGAAGTGCAGTATTAAGAAAAGAAGAGACCTTCAAGGTCAAAAGGTCCTCATAGAATGAAATATTCTTAGAGTTTTGAGGGAGCTCCGGTCAACCCCCCACACAATGTAGGAATCTCTGCCTTGTACTGAGATTTGACCTGTTTGTACAGAGGGTATAATTTGTATAAGCTTTTCTTCTTGGAGTAGGCATTTAATTTCTTGGGAAATGTCATTTATTCTAGCACCCTACAACTCTGAGATGTTTAATTTAGTGCACATCAGTGACAATGCATTCTAAAGAATTACCTTCCTCATGCTTTTTCAATCAATTTACATCTCTACCTAGTTCAGTGTAATGCAACAAGGGGTGTGTGTGTTTATGTGTGTGTGTGTGTGTGTAAGCCCATACATTAATTCTGTGAAAATCATATTTTCATCATTGAAATAATTTAAAGTATACCAAAGTATTTCACTATTAGAAGAGATTTTAAGGTAAATTCTTCTACAAAATGAAGAATATTTCAAACCTTAGGTATTGACTCCTAATTTGTATTTTGTGAGACTACATTTTTAAACTGAGCTTTTCGGAAATGAGACACACCTACAAAGGTACCTCTAGGACTGGGTTTTACAATAAAGAGATTCCTCAGAAAAATGACTGTGGAGCATGTTATCATAATACATTATAATAGATGAGGATTAAACTGGTTCTCTCGAGCATGTCCCAGAAGCCCTACGGAGGTGACCTTCAGGTTCCTCCCCTTTTTTGCTTCCTTCTCAGGTTAGTGCAGGTGAGTATGGAAATTCTGTCTCAACTCATAGCCAGACCCTGCCCACTCACTACAATGGCTTTTGTCTCTATGTGCCTCTGGGAACAGCTTGGATGGCACCTGAAAGCTTCATCCCTGAGCATTCCCAGGGGATTAGTTCATCAGCTACTCCCCCAGCCTGCCAGCCACACAATGTATAGTACAGAAAAAGAATGTGGCGGACACCATTCATTGCCAGCAGAACCCTGACTGTCCAGGCAGCATTGTACCACTTCCAGAAGCTGAGTCATGCTTGGTCTACAAGCCGAGCACATCTATCCTCTTCCCTTTTTCCAGTGGTGGGGCCAGGATGGGCAAGTGAACCAGTTCTGATCAGTGAGAGGTGAAGGGAAGGCTGCTGGAGGGGGGTTAGCAGAGACATAAGGGGGGGGGCTGGGAGAAGGCCCCTGTTCTCTCTGTTCCCATATTCCTCCCTTGGGACACTGTCGTGTGAGAACGTGAAGTTATGGCCCCATTGCACATTGGTCTTGAATGACATCATGGAGCCACTGTCCCAATCTTGGGACCTTATACATCCAGGTAAGTGAACAATAAATGTCTTTATGAGTTTAAGCCAGCCGTGAGCAAACTACGGCCCGTGGGCCGGATCCGGCCCATTCGGCTGTTCTATCCAGCCCGCGGAGCCGAAAGAGCGGAGGGTTCTCTTGCTCTCCCCTCCGCTCCTTTACTTTGAATTTATATTAGTTCACACAAACACTCCATCCATGCTTTTGATCCGGCCCTCCGGTCCAGTTTAAGAACCCATTGTGGCCCTCGAGTCAAAAAGTTTGCCCACCCCTGGTTTAAGCCAATGTTAATCCAGTTCTAGGCCTCCTTCAATTAAACACATTCTTTTTTTTTTTTTTTTTTTTTTTAAATATATTTTATTGATATTTTACAGAGAGGAAGGGAGAGGGATAGAGAGCTAGAAACATCGATGAGAGAGAAACATCGATCAGCTGCCTCCTGCACACCTCCCACTGGGGATGTGCCCGCAACCAATGTACATGCCCTTGACCGGAATCGAACCCGGGACCCTTCAGTCCGCAGGCCGACGCTCTATCCACTGAGCCAAACCGGTTTTGGCAATTAAACACATTCTTGATATAAATCACATCATCAGTATCTTACTTGAGCATAGCATTTCACTCTTCAAAATACTTTTCTATCCATTACTTCATTTAATCCTGCCAATGGTCCTAGGAAGACATGGTGCAACTACTATTATCCCTTATTTTACAAACATAGAAACTAAGACTTAAAAAGAATGAGTCTTGTATTTTTTAAAAAGAACCAGGACCAAAACTGATTCAAGATTCACTGTCAAGGGTGGCAAATTATTGGTCCATGAGGCAAATACACATCTGGCAAACTGAGAATTTCTTTTCATTTTTAAATGGCTGGATGAAAATTGAAAGGACGATAATGACATTTGAATTCCAATGTCCCACAAAGCCTAAAATATTTACTAGCTGGCCATTTACCGAAAAAATACGCTGACCCCTGTGTTATTCCTATCACGGACACTCAAGGAAACCATTGTTCCAGTCAAAACCAGGTAGAGTGACCAGACACCGTATTTCACACCCGAGCAGAGTGATCTGAGGTTGGGTTTGCTGTCATCTTTTTCATCATCTGGATTGAGCCTACTGACAGCTTCATGAACCCCAGACTGCCCAGAGAGGCGCAGGGCAACATCCTGACTAGCTGCTAATTAATCAGCCTGGCTTAAATTCTCCCTCAGTCAACACCAGGACACATCTGTTGGAAGCCATGTTTTGATGAAACAGTCCCTCGATCATAAAGAAAAAGCTGACATCCCAGGCCTGCCACGCTGCAGGAGTTTTTCATCTCTGAGCGTGGCCATCCCATGCGTGGGAATGAATCATGCAAAATCTGGTGCAAAGTGGGCAGACGACAAGATGCTGAGCAACCGCGTCATGCAAACCCAGACTCTGCAAACGGGGACGCGCAGCTGTAAAACACACACGTCGCCGAGCGTCCCAGTTGTCTTCTTGTTTTGATCTGTGTAACATCGCACTGTTCAATGAACGATAGATTTCACTGGGTGAGAAATTATACGGATGAACATTTAAAGCAGTACTTCGTACATACTTTGTTGAACTTGAAATGCCATGAATCGTGAGGAGGAATACTTTTAAACCATTTAATTATTAAAATGGATTTTTTGAAAAGTATGCATCTTTAACACAAACGCTAGGCCTCCGCAATGTACTGAAATTCATCTGAACATGCATTTTTCCTCATTTTTGTGGCTTTGGTTTAAACCACTTCATAGAAATATGCCTTAAAAGACACAATGCCAGCTTTATTGCAGCCAACACGGTTATGCCAACATGGCTTTGCCCGTTTACACATCTTTGCGTTGCTCTAAAGCAGAAACCACATGCTGGTTTGTAAAGATCCCTTTTAAGAGTTTTACATTAAAATTATGCTCACCTTACTGTCATCACACAGAGGCATGCGTTCTCCATGATGACAGGTTCTTTTGGGGGCTTCTGAACTGTGGGCTCCCTGGCACCAGGGAACCCAGTGTTTTGAGGTTATCTGCTCCCTCTGGTCCCGTGGTAATTACCCAGCCCCCGGAGCAGGGCTGACATCCGTGTTGGAAGCACACAGGCAAAGAAGTAAACATAAACAGCTGCGTTGATTCCAGCAGGAGCAGACCTAGCACAGGCTGAGGGAAAGTTCCTGAATCAGAAAGAAACAATCTCCGGGGCGGGGGGGTTGGGGGGACAGCTCACCCAACATTCTAGCAAAGAACCTAAGGGCTACATGCAAGAGACCCAACCTCTTAGATACAAAAGAAAATGGGCTATAAAATGTGCAGATTTTAAAAATATAATGGCTGGAAATGTTCTTTCTTTCCTAGCCAAAACTTTATTTTAAGGACTGCACATTCTCTGGAAGAATTGATAGGAATTCACTAGTTGTGTTACCAGGGAAGTGGATGGCTTGACAATAGCATGAGAGAAAAGGGATCACCGATCACTGAAAATACCTTTGCTTCTTTTGAAACACATGCGTGTATAATCTAGTCATTACGTTTTCAAGATTACATATTACACACCAAATACATGTTGTTGAGTAGACCAAAGTTGCTAAAAGCACACAATGCAAGTTACAGCTTCTAATGAAATTCTTCACTTTCCCTCACTTAACAAATACCATTTATGAATTAGATGCTAAAGATGCAAAAATAAAAGAAGTGGCTCCTGCCCTTGCAGAGCATTTGGGATGCATACAATGGGCATAAAGTACAGTAGGAACAGAGGAAGGGTGCCCAGGAAACACTGACACATACAGTCCTAAATGATTGTCACAGCCTCCCGGCCGTCACCTAGAGACAACCCTTGTTCTGGGAATGTTGTGCTTGTTCAATGTTGGGAGTTCCTCTTTTAGAATTTCGTTTACAAGCTGTGTCAGTTATCTACTGCCAGAACTGTGCTGCATAACACGAAGTCCCAGCAGCACACGAGACGTATACACTGCTCATCTCTCAGGAGGGGGGGCGGGGGGGCGAGGGGGGAAGGCAACTCTGCTGGTCTTCCCAGGCTCACCTGCATGTCTGAAGTGATGGTGGTGGTGCGGGGGTGGTCAGCTGGCTCTCTGCTGATCGAGGCTGGCCTTGGCTGTGACCAATGGAGCACTCCTCTGCACCATGTGCCTCTCATCCTTGGTCAGGCTAGCCCAAGCGTATCCTAATCATAATGGCAGAAGTTTCAGAGAGAAAATGGAAACATGTTAGCCTCCTGGGTCACAGGTACAAAAGCAGCACATCCTCACAGTCACTGCCTCCCACTGGCCAAGACAAGTCACGGTGCCCGTTCACATTAGAGGGATGAGGACATGGACACCACCTTTTTAGTAAGAGGACATGCAAAGTCACATGCCAAGAGCATGGATGCAGAGAAGGGGTAAGCACTGAGCCCATTATTGCAATTTACCCAGCCACACCAGAAGGGTAGTCTCTCAACGACCTTCCCTTGGTTTTTACCCACTTCTTTCACTAGATTTATTTCAGACTAGAGGCCGGATGCACGAAGATTCGTGCAAGAATAGGTCTTCCTTCCCCTGACTGCCAGCACCGCCTTCGGTCTGGCCAGAGCCACCTTCCACCTCTTGCCTTGTCACGTCAATTTGCATATTCCCTCCTTATTGGCTGTGGGCGCCGCCATCTTTGTCGTGGAGTTATGGTCAATTTGCATATTCCATCTTTATTAGATAGGATTGTTTGGTCTTTGCTCAAATGTAAATCCATCCAGACAATTGCCAGGACTGAATATAGGGATGCTATCTCATGCCTTTCTGGCCCTTGACAATGGCCAACACAGGACCTTATGAAGGGAGATGCCTACATGATATCTGTCGAATGAATGAACAAGTCCAGTCACACATCACAAGAGCGTTTGGAGCAATAGCTGCATATTATGGCATTCAGATAGTCTCCTCAGGCAGCCACTTGGATACTTTTGAATATGCATGTGCTCCTGTGTTTGTTTAAAAAACAAACTGATCCATAATATTAAGTTACATTCCTACTGTTCAACCTTGCAAAGCAGACACTTTATTACATTTACCTTACTTTTAGCTTTTGTGGGGTTTTTTTTACTAAGATTTCTAAAATGTACTTCCCAATCTTTCACCCATTTGTTCTCAAATGGTGAAGTCATCCTACAGGCATGCTACTCCCTAACCCCACGTTGGGTATGTCATGCACTGACCTCCCATTGGCTAGCGGATGATTGTGCAAAGGGTAACCACGACCCACCTGACTGAACTATTCTGGGGAAATGTGCACGAAGGATTCCTTGAGGAATGGCCTGCAAATGCGCCCTTTGTGATCTTAATTCCTTACATTTCTAGAGCTGACTTTCTCTCAAAGAGCTCCAAGCACTCCACATATGGTCAGCCAGGTCCTGTCCGAGTGTAAATTACGCCCCAGGAGTAAGTGAATTGCTTGGAGGAAGGCATTAACTCTTTCAGGTCACTGGGGTCCCACTTAAAGCACTGCAGGAGGCCAGTAATTTAGCAAATAGGACCCTGGTGGCCGGGAAGTATACGTGCAATATAAATGAGTCCCAGGGAGTAATTTATGAACTCAGAAAACCTGGTTTATTATCTCATCTATTCACACGGTATCCCAGTGCGGGAGAGAAAAAGCAAGAAGAGGAAAATAAGTGAGGCTGGGGATGCTAGAAATTTCCCAAGCTCCCATGGCTTGTCAAGGCCAGAGCACTAAATAGATTTTTTTTTCCTTCTTAAAAAGCCACAGATTGGCTTTTAGACATCCAATAGACAGGATGTGATCACAAAGGCACAAGGATATGATGGGGGGGGGGGGGGGCAAGAGAAAGAGAGAGGCTCAAGTTGCCTGATCATGGACATGATAATTTCCTAATTAGTGGATCAGGATTTGGGGCCTCAGTTTTCTCTCCAGTAGAATGAGGAGACTGGACTAAAAGCCTCGGGAATCTTCCAGGTCTGGAATGTCATAATTCTAGAACTGGTACATCTCCTGTAAGCTGCAACTTTCACCCGCTAGAACCAGCAAACCATAGCCAAGTCCTGCCTACCTTTGTATGGGCCACGAGCTAAGAGAGCTAAGAATGGTTTTCACATTTTTTAATGTTGGCGGGGGGGGGGGGGGAGGGATCAAAAGAATAGTATTTCATGACAGGTGAAAATTAAAGAAAACTAAAATTTCGTGTCCATAAATAAAGTTTTATGGGAGCACAGCCGCATCCAACAATTTATCTATCTGTGGCTGCTTCTGCAATGCAAGTGTAGAGCTCAGTGGTTATGACAGAGACGTATGGCCTGCAAAGCCGAAAGCATGTCCTGTTTGTGCAGAAAATGCTTGCCCTTCACAGGAAGCTTGCCGACCCCAGATCTCAGCGCAGGGGTGGGCAAACTTTTTGACTCTAGGGCCACAATGGGTTCTTAAACTGGACCGGAGGGCCGGAACAAAAGCATGGATGGAGTGTTTGTGTGAACTAATATAAATTCAAAGTAAAGGAGCGGAGGGGAGACCAAAAGAACCGGATAGAACAGCCGGATCCGGCCCGCGGGCCGTAGTTTGCCCACGGCTGTCTCAGCCTCTAGAACATCTGCATAGCAACAGAGTCTGGTGTTGTTTCCGCCTTACTGGATTAAAGTTTCCTTTCTGGGGAAAAAACAAACAAACAAAAAAAAGGAATCTCATAAAGTTATGTCAAAAACCAAACACAAAACGAATGGATAATTAGCCAATCTGATCCTCATAAAAGAAAGTGCTGGAAATCACTGATAAACCTACCATGTCAATGTCAGAATCAATTTCTCACGAGAAAACAATTTATTCCAAAAAAATGTGTCTCTTACTGCCACTTTGCAAAGGGGCCCTGCAGTCCACCACCCAGCACCCCCTTTCTCCCTCTTTCTTGGAGCGCTCTGAGGACAGCGCATTTGTCTTTCCTCTGTAATAGTATGACTGGTGAAAATGACTGTTAACGGGCGAGCAAGCATGAAACAAATCCCGGCCCAATAAAGTGGTGACTTTGAAAAGGAAATTGCCCTGCCCAAGTGATGGATTCTGTTTCAGCCGTCATGACCCAGGTTATGAGGGAGTCCAGGGACCCGAGTCCTGGCCCTTATCGGCAAAGCAGCTGCAAAGCCCCACTGGGAGGCGTGAGGGGCTCTGGGAATGACACAGGCTGACCCACAGCCCCACCGCCCTGCAGGCTGCAGCACTCAGCGTGGAGTCTGCGGAGACACTTTCCACCTAGCCTGGAACGCCCCCACGTGACCCGCCCCTCTGCTTACCTACCCAAACAAGGCCGTATTTGAGTTCCAAAAACTGTAATAGGTACTCAAGGCTCCTAGCCCATTCCTGTATTATTTTTCTCATTTTATACTTGTGTTTTCTCTTCGCCGGGACCCCAAGATCCTCAAGCACAGAGAGCACCCATCGTGTAGACATTCTTCCGTTAGAGACCCACAACAAATTCCAGGGGAGACGAAGATAACGGGAAATGAGTCACGTTTTGATCCTTTTTTCTGAAAGAGGAGATGAAATGCTTGAACAAGGCTTACTTCTCTCTTTCCGGTTCTCAGGCAGGGTTTACAGAGGAAGGGCTGAGGCCCAGGGATGATGTGTGTTGCTACTTGACCGCAGGACCATCTACCTATTCAGAACAGAAATGCTGCTGCCGGCTGTCCTCTCTGGACTTCACGGAGGGACACTTTCAAACCAAACATACCTTCCTTTCCTCGGGAAAAGAGGAGGCAGAGCCATGGGGCTACAGCGGTCCCAACTTTCAGCTTTGGGGGTGGGGGGCGCCTTTGAGATTGTGATCCAGCCGTCCCCTGTCCCCAGGACATCCAATACTTCCTTCCTGGCATCACTTCGGGAGAAACTTTGCTGTTCATTGTCTGTAAAGGCGGATCTGAGCAGATGTTTGTCAATATCGATTACAGTCATTTAAATGTTGGGCTCTGTAGGCGGGGAGCTTGAGCATTTCAGATCTTTTCCCCTTTTCTGCAGCCACTGGCATGTTGTAAAAATGCAAATAAGTGTTCTTTCAGAACTAGCAGTATTTGCTTTATCTCTAAATTAACATTTCCATTTTCCTTTTTATTACTGTTTCAGGATAATTAGTAGTATTTCAAAAGGAATTTTCTATTTTGGAACAGTCGGTCCTAGAACCTATCAAAATAAGTGCATTTTTTAGTTTTGCTCTGAAAAAGAATCATAAGGTGATCATGATCATTGACAATAAACCAAGTTACTTGACACCTCAACTCTGTTGTTACGTGGAACAACCTGGGGGACGTTTCAACGTTTTAAAAGTACCAACCCCTGGGCTCCAGTGCCCAAGAGATCCGCATTTAGTCACTGAGGCTCAGGGCTGAGACGTGGGTATATTTTGTCCTCTCCCCAGGGTTTTGCTGACCGTATGGAGATTAACCCTGAGCCGCTCATACAGACCTTTATTAGACTATTTCTCATGTCATCCTATGCCCATTGTGTACATGGCTTTCTCTCTTTACAGACAGTCAGCTTATTTTAGAGCCGCCAGGAGCTGTATCTTAGTCATCCTTGAGTCTTGTAAGAGACAGAAGTTTGTGAAACTCCAAGTGCCTGCCATGGGGGCACAAATCCTGTGCAAGGAAGACAAGGAGGAGCCCTCGGAAGTGTCTTAAGCAAAGATGTCCAGGCTCTGTACCCTGTGACCGGACAATGTGGACCTGGGTGATTAGATAGCCCTGACCAAGGTCTACGGGGTGTCCCAGGACCCATAGGAGGCCTGACACAAAAGCTCAGTCCAACTCTAGCACTGGTTAGTGCCCAGCAGGGCCCATTAGGTCCTTCCACTACAGGCGTTTAAATGTGAGATCCACAGAGAGCTGAGCAGTTGGTAGCAGGAGCAGAAGCCAAGAGACACCCGGAGAAAAACAGCAAGCGAGAGAGAGAGGAGCTCAATCACCTGGCGGCTAAGCCTGTCAGGCGGCATCGGAGGCAGGCGCCTGCTGCTTCGGGGCAGCAGATAACCCAGGCACAGACCTGTATCCTGAATGACCTTCCAGTTCCTGAACTTCAATCCAGTTTTCGTGAGGCCTGGCCGGGTGGCCTGGCCGGAAGGCTTTTCGGAGGCACGTGGCCGAGTGGTGGAGATTCCGGTCAGCCTTGCTTCCACAGCAAACTCCCGTGACTTGGGGTAAACTCGGGGCTCTCTGCTCTTCGCAGCCCCAAGCAGCACAGTCCGCAGGGGCTAGCGCTTTGCCTGGCACGGAACCAGCGCCAGATCACTGCAGGTGTTTGGATGGCATGGCCATCCCCAGTGAAAACCTTTGTGAAAATGAAAGCATTCGCGGTTAGAACACTCATGAGTGTGGCCTGCGCATTCCAGAAACCATGCTAAACTAGGATAAATGGATTAAGCTTTATTCCGCCCTCCCGATTCCAAATCCATCTGCACTCCTGCCATGAGTCTACCAAAGGACACGCGCCTTCTGCAGAGCCCTGTCGAAGGCTGCCCCATCCTCCTGTCAGCCACGGTGCGTTTGGGTGACTCGACTTCCATTCCACTGAATCTGCAAACCACAGGAACGACAGCAAGAACCATTTCCCTCCCACACCAGCTTCACTGACAAACCTCCAGAGTAGCTGGTCTTTGATTTTCACGTTAAATAATATGTGATCATCCCCCCCACACACACATATTTCCCCTCGCCTATTGTCTGTATCAGCGACTTAAGGATCACATACTCCCCAACAACCGGATGAGTCATCAAAGCAGAGGTCCGTGGATGTAAACTAAGCCTGTTTATGCTTTCCCTGGCTCCAGCTAACAAAGCCAAAGAGGTCCCTCCGAATCCAGGGCCGGTGGCTTCCGGAAAGCGGGATTCTGCTTAGCAGAGTCATACCTGGCGAGGTCCCTTATGTTAAAGGTAGAGCTCCCTTCGTGCCCTGTGTGAAGGAAGCCTGTTTGTGGGTAGAGTCGTGTGCAGGGTGCAAGGACTTACCCTCCTCGCCGCCTCTACAGAACAAGGCTCTTGCTGCTTCTGGTGGCAATTAACCAACAAAAGGCACGCCTAGAGGGTCTCCTGGAGATTGGGGACCGGAGCTGCGTCCCCACGCACTGGAGCTCAGCCCCCATGGGAGGGCCCGCTTAGGTGTCCCATCTACATTTTTTTGAAAATCTGGATGAAAGCAAGTTTAGCTCAACCTCCCTGCCCTGTTCCCCACCAAGGGATCTTGCGCTTCTGGGATTGGGATTTTGAATGTATGTGCCTACCCCGCGTCTGGTATTCTGTTACACCAGCATGAAATGGAGCCTAGGACGGGGGAGCCGGTCAGCCTCAGAAGCCTCCTTCCTCGCCTGCCATGTAATACATGATATGCAAAGCCTCTGACTTCAGCCAGCAGATATTTGGAGACCGTGTTGGCCCCGTATGGGACTCAACTAATGTGTGTTTAGGTCGGAAAGCGAATCAGAGAAGCCACCGGAGGGCACGTCACGGAGTGAGCGCCCTATAAATGCATCCCCGCTCGCAGCGTCCCCTGGCAAACACTGGGCTCGCTCCCTGGCTGCTCCACACCTCTCCTTCGCCGAGCTGGGAGAACTCCGCCCGCAGCTCCTCTCCTCGCCACCGCCTTCTTCTGCCCGCAGAGCAGCCCGAGGGCTGGATACCGAGGAGGAAGGACAGCCTTCGACAGGCGACCGGCGGGAGGATCGCTCAGATAGCCCTCCACCCGGCAGCGCGCCCTCCTTCCGCGCGCGGGACGCAGCCAGGGCGCACGCCCTAGTCAAGTTCGGATTGCCCCCTCCGGTGGGACTGCGCAACGCTCCGCACACTCCTCCGGATCTACCCCGGGAGGAGGAGGCGCGAGCCCGGCAGCGTCTCCAGGCGCTGAGTGCTCGCCCTGCACCCCGGGAGGGGCGCCTCGAATCGCCCACTTGCACCGGGAGCCCCCGCCGCGGGAGCTCGGGCGCCTCCTCGCTGCTCTCCTTTTACCTCTTCCACCGCCGCCTCCCGACCCCTCCCCTCCAGGGGCCCCGCGCCTCCCCTCCCCCACCCGGCCCCCGGCCCCCGGCCCCCGGGCCGGGCTTTCAAGGACCAGCCTGCGCTCTTGGCGCCCTCATGTCTTCAACAGACTCCCTGCGCTGGTTGACGTGGTGTCTCGTTCGGATTTCCAGGCCAGATCTCAGCTGCGGCCGCTGCATCAGCCCGGCCCATCTCGTGCACCCAGGCGCTGCGCCCCGAGAAGGCGCAGAGCGCGGCCACCACCGCTGAGCCGCACGCCGCGCCCAGGGCCCGCGCAGCCCCAGCCGAGAGCGCCGCGCTCGCAGCGGTGCCACCCCCCCGACCCAAGGCAGCGGCGGCTGCTCGGACCTCGGCCTCTGGGGGTGCGGGGGCCGGCGGGGGAGCTGTCGGCATCTTTCGCCCTTCTGGCGGCGGCGGCGGCAGCAGGAGCCTTAGCCGCCGCCTCCCGCGCGCCCTCGCAGCCGGGAGCGGCCCCAGGATTGGGAACTCGTCGCGCCCCTGACCTGTGGGGCGGGGCTCCGCGCTCCTGCCCGCGGCCCGGATGGGTGTACTGGCTGGGACTTGGGGCTCCTGGAGTTAATGTCCAACCGGGGGTCTGCGGAGACCGGATCCGAGGTAAGTGGAGGCGCGGGCCCGGGTGGAGGGGGCGGGTGGTGCCTGGAGTCGCCGGCGGGCACGGCAGGCAGCGGGGCGCCGGAGGCAGGGGGCGCGGCTAGACCCCTGGGCAGGCGGCGGGATTGGAAAGGGGAAAGACGAGAGGGAACCGAGGCGCAGGGCGACGAGAAGGGAGAGAAGTTGAACGCGAGAGAGGCCGGCTTTGCGGAGGGGCAAGTTGCCCTCCCGCGTGAGCAGAGATCTGGTGCCTGTGGACCCCGGAATGTTCGAGAGGGGCAGTTTTCCTCCCCGACTCGGCGGGGCGCTCTCCTGCCAACTGCGCGGTTGGGGGTCTTCTTTGGACCCACAGCGATCAGAGACAGTCCTCCGGGGACGTGCGTCTGCATAGATACTGCTGGGAGTGAAACTTACTGATGATCTTGTTCCGTCTGTTCCGAGGGGACGCTGCGAAGGTGCCGAGGACCTAAAATAGAGGGTTCCCTTCCTCCGGGCGCGGGCGGGCTTACATTCCTCGCCCTTTTCGGAACCCGGCGGCTTGAACGATGCTAAAGCCTGCAACCCCAACTATCCATCCCGTCGGGGTTAGGAGAGGGTCTCCCTGGACAGGTCAGGACTCGGGCCTCCACCTCAGACACACACTTGAACCTCCCCAAGGCCTCCGCCGGCCAGCGACGTGTTATTTTAATGACCTCTTTCCTCCTGTGCTCTATGCCACTTTCCCCATAGCCGCCCCCCGCCGCCCCCCCCCCCCCCCCCCGCCACCACCTTGCATCCCCTCGGGGCAGATTTCCTGGCGGTTTGATTTCCAGCCCCACCCGGTGAAAACGAGCCCTCATCACGGCAGGGAATGTACTTTCGCTGGACCACCACCACCCACCCCACCCAGCCTTTGGCGCCCCCCTAGTTTGGGCTGTGGAAAACCCGCCCGCAGAGCCGACGCGCGCGCGCCCCAGGGGGGCGGGGGCTGCCCAACCCCACGCTCCCTACTTTCTGCTTATTGGCGGGACTCGCACCGTCTTCCGGCCTCTGCCACGGGTATGTCAGCGCGCGCTCGGCTCCTCGGGATTTTGAATCTAGGCTCAAAGTATCCCAAGGGAGAGATGCCGCTTCCAAATCACGCACAAAGCTCTTCCCGCAAAACCCTCCAAGCCAGAGCCACTGCGCTCCCGCCCGGCCCGGCCAGGTCTCGCTCCCGCGGTTTCGCAAACGCCTTCGCCTTGCGGGGAGGGAGGGACAGAGCTGCCTTTTCCACAAGTGTTAGGTGTCCGGGAAGCCCGCAGCGTCCTCACTCACACTCTCTCAAGGGGTTCAGGTGACCCCGAACCTGAAACCCGGCCTCGGGCCTTTTAACAGAAAGACCCCTCTCCAGAAAGCACCCCTCATTCTTTTCCTTCCCCCAGTCTTGGGTCCCAACACTGGGAGAATAAGTCCTCTGACAGTCTGGGCGGGACACGAGGCACAGTGAAGTAAAGCAGTCCATTTCCGCAACTTCTGTCCTTACCCCAAAGGCAAACCCCGCGCCACCTCCCTTTTCTCTGCCTGAGATCTGGATCTTGAGGGCAAAGCCCCAAGAAACCTCCCAGCCTGCCAGACGCAAGAAGGCGCGGAGGCTTTGGCGGCGGGAGCGCTCACCCGCGGCGAAGCTGTCACCCCGACTCCCGGGATCTGGGGGGCGGATTCTAAATGTAGGTTGCGGGAAAACCAGCCCCGGTGCGGTGAACAGAGAAAAACTAGGGAGAGAGGATGGAGAGGTGGGAGCCCGGAAAGCGGGGATGCTGGTGAGGACACCCAGAAGTTCCGGGAGTCATATGGATTTGGGGCGGAGGGTAGGGGGAGCGCTTGTTCACCGGCCGGTTTTCTGTTGAAAATGACAGCGCAGCCTCCCCGCCTGTGTGGGCGCTGCGGGCCTCCGGCGGTTTCTGGTGCCCCCTGGTGCCGGGAACTCAGAAGCGCCCCGGGCGAGCGGCTGCTTCTGCGGGCCCTGCAGCTCTCGGGGCGGAAAGGACCACCAGGGGCCGGCGCCCGCTACGCCCCTTTGGCCCTGCGGGGACCGGCCTGAGGGGTACAAGAAGGGGTGCGGAGGCACCCGGCGAGGCCGACTCGGGAGGAGAGCTTGGGGACCGCACGTGGCAGCTGGTTAAGCAACTCGCGCGCATAGGAAAGGCGGCAGAAATGCGTCGGGCAGATGTGCCTTGAGAAAGTGACCGAGACAGGGAAGCCGCGGGCCGGCGGGCGGGGCAGGGGGCCGAAGGGCGCAGAGAATGCCTCCTTGTAGGCCGCTGCGTGTGCCCAGGTCCCAGACGCCCCCCCTCCGGGAACTAAAGAGCCGCTCTGGCCCGAGCCGCCCCCACGGCGCTCGGAGGGGAGAATTCGCCCTCCCCAGTCCGGCTGGTGGGGGAGCTCTTTCGGGGCCTGCGCCGCACCAGCCGAGGGCGGGACGTGAGCCCGCAGCCTCCCCTGGCGAGGCGGGAGTTTTCTCCCGGAGCCTCTTCTGCCAGCCTCGCCACACTTCTAATTGAGGATCTCCACGTCCCATTTAAAAAGCCCTCCGTCGGCCAAGCCGGAGAAAAGGAAAGCCCCTCTTCATGCGGAAGAGAACTCTGGTGCCTCTGTCGCTTCCTGCTGGCGAGCATCGCGAGCTGGGATGGCGCTTTAACCCCGCGCCTGCCCGCTCCTAGGGGCCGCCAGCCACCTCGCACGCACCTGGGAGCTGGCCCCGCGAGTGGGGCCCGAAGGCCTCGCGCCCCCAGTCCTCGCTGCGAACGCGCGTGGCTGCGCTCCTGCTGCCCGGCCCGGGTGCGGTGCCGCCGGGGCCGTGCGCCTTGCCTTTCCCCGGGGTTGTGAACCACCCAGCGCGGCGCGAGGCGCCCGGAGCTGCAGGTTGTCCGAGTTCCTAGTCCCTAGCGACTCCGGGAGCCCAGCAGCTGCGTGGCGACCCAGCAGACGCGCTAGGGATGGAAAATGCATTAGTCTCCGCGGCGGTGGGTGGGAGGTGGCTGCCCAGTTAAGCGCTCCCCGGGGTGGCCTGCACAGGAACGCCGGCGGGAGCGCTGGGTGGACGGGAGGAAGAAGGGGCGGCTGCTGGAAGGAGGCGGCGAGCCTGGGAATTCAGAGCGAGGACAGGCGCGCGGGTCGTTGCACCACCTGGAAACCGCCTTACTCTTTCCCATGGAAAAAGTTCGGGGGTTTTCCCAGAACCCGTTTTATTTGGAGGAGAGGGGATAACCGACTTGAGAATTCCCTTGGAAACTGGAACACTGGCTTTGGGAAGGTCCTGGATAACACGCACCCCGAGGTGCCGGCGTTCCCTCCCACCTCCTCATTGGGTGGAGTTTAGCCCCGAGGTGACCAAGCCTTTTCCTGGCCCGTCCCGGGTTGCGTGGCCCTCCTCTCTGGGGGTGTGAGGGCCGTGAAGCCTAAAGGAGCCCCCAACTCATGGGCGGCCTAGGCCTTCCGAGGCCGGTGCACCCCCCCTCCCTGCCCCCCCCCCCCCACACACACACACAGAGGCCAGGACTCGGGTACAATCGTCCAGGAGTGACTATGATAGGGCGCGGGGAACTGGAGACTCATTTGGGAAGGGAAGGGAGTGTAGACGCGAAATCTCGCAAAACTGCAACATTAAAAGTGTCCCGTATACCACGAAGGATTAACATTTTCCAGACAAACGCCGGCCCTCCCCGTGCAAGCTGCAGCACGGCTTGCGCGCTTGCTTTTTGCTCCTCGGGGCTTTCGCAGACGTTGGTGCATGTGCATGCCTTTAAGAGGGGGAACTGGTATTTTAAACCGAGTGGATGCTTCGGGGAGTTATGTAACTTAATACAGATAATCCCACACCGGCCCACAGTCTCCACGTCTCTACTAACGCCTGCTTCCCACCACCAAACAGGTGGGATGAGGTGTGGGCGGCCGGTGGGGTCGGAGGTGTCACCGCGCCTGCCGCCGCTTAGCGGGGCGCAGGATCCGGACCCCGGGCCCAGGGGCGCTGGCTTTTATTCTAAAATACAAGATCTGGTCGCTTATTTGGGCTGAGAGCCGCTTTCCCCGCAGCTGTCTGGAGAGGTCTCTGGCTGGGGCGGCGCGAAACGCAGCGTGGGGGCTTCCTGGTCGCCGCAGAGAATGGGGGTGGGGGGCGGGGGCGCGCCGGAAATAGGGACTGATCAGGAGTCCTGGCGTCCTCGAGGTGCCCCGGGGTCCTGGTGCCGTCGTATGGGGCCTGGCGGGGCAGCGGCCCTGGTCAACCATAAGACCCCGGGACAGGGTGCCGGAAGGGAAAGGCGGCTGCGTGTGGACCCCGAGAGAGGGTCGCTCGGGTCGCACCTGGACGGGGAGCGAGTAGGAGAGGCCCAGAGCGCCGCGGGACTGCGGAGGCCTTGGAGGGGGGCGGGGGCAGATGTGGGGGGCGCGGGGCTGCTGCGCCCAGGGCGCCCGGGCCTAACCGCGCTCTCCGGTTCTCTCGCCCGCGGGCGCAGGTGCGGCCGCCGGACGGGACTCAAGGATGAAGTTATGGGATGTCGTGGCTGTCTGCCTGGCGCTGCTCCACACCGCGTCCGCCTTCCCGCTGCCCGCCGGTAAGAGGCCTCCCGAGGCGCCCGCCGAAGACCGCTCCCCCGGCCGCCGCGCGCCCTTCGCGCTGAGCAGTGACTGTAAGAACCGTTCCCTCCCCGCGGGGGGCCCACCGGCGGACCCCCACGCACCCCACCCACCGCCCGCACGCACCCCGGGCCAGCCCAAAGGCAGCATTACCTCCCGACTCGCGCAGGCGCTTCAGGCTGCTGCCCAGAGGCCCCAGCCTAGGCTGTAGATGACACGTGCTGGTTTGCCCAGGACAGAGGGTGTCACACTGTGTGCTGTGCTTTCAGCATTCCGATGGACAGGTATCTTCTAGATCGCCACCAACCACAGAACACACAGTCCTCTCCTCTCTCTCTCTCTCTCTCTCTCTCTCTCTCTCACACACACACACACACACACACACACACACACACACACACACACGTGTTTTGTTTCCTTTTTCCTTTCTTCCAAAGCCCTTGCCTGAAAGCAATTGCGTCTCCATCCTAAGCGCCCTTGCCAGGGAAGAGGCTGGGGTTTCACAAGCCAAACCCGCCTCAGAGGAAACACAGGAGGGACAGGATTTCCAGAGCAAGAGCTGGGCGGTGTCAGACCTGCTGGGAAAAGCGCCTGCTCTGGGAGGACAGGGTAACCGTGCTGGCCGGAGCTGGGGGGAGCGCTGCAGTTCACCCCACGCAGGACAATGTTAACTCTTAAGACAAGAAACCAGGTTGTGCCAATTAGAAGATACGTCTGTGATGGCGCCTCTCACAGGTGTTTTAGAGGGCACTTTATTAGGCGTCAGCTGTGGTTTAATTTACCCTCCGCTCTCCAGAGGTGTATCTGTTGCCTGAAGCCAGGCATGCTACATTACAGGTTAGAGGTCATGAGTGGGGGAGGCGGGATGTAGGTAACGAAGGCATAACATTTGACACAATCCCCAAATAAAGCAATAGTGAGCTCTAGCCAGGACGTCATTCTGGCTACTCCCCCTCCCATGGCCCCCCAGCTAGTTTGCACTTGAAATATTCTGTGGTCACAGGCACAGCAGAAGTAGTCAGCTGTGTGGTAAGAGTCCCCCAAACCCTGAAGCCTTGGGCTAAGAACAGCCAAAATGGGATGCCTTTATTATATGCTTCTTTACAACAATAAAAGCATCTTCTGCCAGCCGTCCCCAAAAAGTTCATTTTCCAAGGCAAATGAAGACTTCAAGAGTGACTTAGGTTAGAAAGAGGACATCCTTGAAATTAAAGTAACCGCTCCGAGAGTTTCCGTCACTCAGTTGTACTGCAGAAACCTATTCTTCAAGGCTTTGGTCTCCAGCGCGAGTTTCCGTCTCAGTCTCTCTAAGTGATTCTGCAATAGGACCTTAAATGTAAAATGCCCCTCAGTGCCAGTGTCTTTCAAATGGCGCCCGTGTGAGCTAAGTGGCTTTTCATTCATTCGTGTAGCTTAGGCCGGGGACCGGAGACACCGTGGTAGCTTAGGCCGGGGACCTGAGACACCGTGGTAGACGATGGTTCTCTAACCGGGACGTGCAGGAGGGAACAGTGGCTGCCAGATGATTCAGCCCCTGATTCCTGGAGCCCAAGGTAGCAAATCAGTGTCCTGCCTACCTGGGCTTAGTAAACGCTGGCGCCTGGTCCTGGCTCTGCTTCCACGGACTCTGTGACTTTGGGCAGTTACTGACTTGCTTGAGAACTCAAGAAACCATTTAAAACTGTAAAGGGAGGACTTTCTACTCCCACATGCCAGTGGCTGTGAGTTTTGCCCCCGGCCCTCCTGCCCCTGCCCTAGTGTCCTTTGGGAAAAGTCTCCTAAGAGACCCCTGCTCCTTGGAATCACCGGGGGGGGGGGGGGGGGCGGGGAAGGGGGGGAGGGATGTGAATGACTGTTGACACTGTGCCTCACATGAGAGGTTCTGACTTACTGACTTAATGGGTTTGGGGGGTGGCCTGGGCCTCTGGAGACTCTGGTCTTCCCCGGGTGAGTCTGATGTGCAGTCAGGGTTGGAATCACTATGACCTGCTAATACCCTAAGAAAATCTGTGCCTCCAAGGTACAGCCAATCACACAGCAAGGCAGCATTATTCCTGCTGACGGGGGAGGGGGGAGCCTGTTGTGGGGGGAGGGAGATTCCTTCTCCTTTCCAAAACGGATGTTGAGTCACAGTGGACAGGACTCTGACTACTCCGCTTACATCCGAACCAGCAGAACCCACCCAGTGCTGCTGTCTCTATGGGAAGACCCAGTAGATCCTAGAGCAGCCGTGGGCAAACTACGGCCCGCGGGCCGGATCCGGCTGTTCTATGTGGTTCTCTTGCTCTCCACTCCGCTCCTTTACTTTGAATTTATATTAGTTCACACAAACACTCCATCCATGCTTTTGTTCCGGCCCTCCGGTCCAGTTTAAGAACCCATTGTGGCCCTCGAGTCAAAAAGTTTGCCCACCCCTGGCCTAGAGGAAAGTTGCAGAGAAACTGGGCTGCCTTCTAAGCCAAACTGACTTCTTTCCAGGTATGTTCAGTTCGGTAGCAAGCTGTCAGCGCAGGGAAAGCGGGATCCTGACAGTGTGCAGGCTCTGAACACTCGACCATGTCAGCACGGCCCTGTCACGGTGCTGACATTTATATCCTGCACTGTACACCGTGCCACTGGGTAAGGCTTACGCAGAAAAACATTAAGTCACTTGTTCCATTTGAAAACATAACGTGCCATAAATCCTGGCCCCTCTTCCTTTCGAATGCGGTAACTTAGTGACGGAGCAAAGGCTCTTTGACGCCGCCGGTCATTCTGTGCTGCTCAGAGGGGACTGGGCTGCGCCCCGTCCATGTACTCGCCCTGGCGCTGCCTGTGTCCCGCTGGTCCCAGTGTCCGCGAAGCAGTCGGGATTCGATTCCGAGGATGAACTACCCAAGTGGAAGTGGTCAGTGGCTCACTTGCTTCCCTAGAGGTTGGCTACAAAGTAAATGGGCTGTGGCCGCCCCTTCTAGCAACTTCCAACGTGTGGAAACCACGGACTTGTGATTTTCCTTGTGGGGCACCCAAGACGCTTCTTCCCTTTAGCTCTCTTTGTTCTTTTATTTTGCTTTTTGCCCGTATCTTCTCCAAAGGGGGTTAAGGTGGGCATGAGGAATCGAGAAGGTGGAACCCACAGGCGGCATAGCACTTTGGAGCCACAAAAAAGCCCAAAAAACAGACTGTCCAAGAGTTCCAGGGTGGCAGGAGGCGGGTCCGCTGGAGCTGGGGCCAGAGTTTCCCCAAACCACGGACAGCCCTTTATGGGGGCGGAAGGACTTCAACCATCGACTAAAACCATCTTGCACAGCTTGCGTGAATGTATTAGTTCATCACAGTCACATACCGGGTCTCAGCTGTGGGCGACAGCTCTAACGGTGTTTCACAGAAAAGGCATAAAATGTAAGTGGTTTTAAAAAGCTGTGATCTGACAGCGTGATTCACTTAACGAAGAGTTCATGTGTGGCTGTCTGTGCCAGGCACTGTCCTCGGTGCTGGGAGCCCTTGGGGACACATAAAAGACAGAGGCCCCTGCCCTCATGGAACACACTATCACGTATGTAGAGGTGCGGTCCGATTTGGTAGCATTGCAAACTAAGAGTAAATGTGAAAAACCCTGGACTGACTGGTAAAGTGGGCTTTTTGGTGGGACTGGAAGCGGCTAGAGGAGACACTGAGCATTGTTAAGCTGTAATTACAGGTCATCCATCCACAGTTTGTTGTAATATAATGGAATTACTGGCGGCCAAGTCACAAAATGGCCTAGAGCAGTGGTCGGCAAACTCGTTAGTCAACAGAGCCACATATCAACAGGACAACGATTGAAATTTCTTTTGAGAGCCACATTTTTTAAACTTAAACTTCTTCTAACGCCACTTCTTCAAAATAGACTCGCCCAGGCCGTGGTATTTTGTGGAAGAGCCACACTCAAGGGGCCAAAGAGCCGCATGTGGCTCACGAGCCGCAGTTTGCCGACCACTGGCCTATAGGAACAATCTTCTAAATCAAGCTAGCAAGTAAAGCACGATACAACTGAAATATAATTCACAATATTATTAGGCTAGAGCAGGGGTGGGCAAACTTTTTGACTCGAGGGCCACAATGGATTCTTAAACTGGACCGGAGGGCCGGAACAAAAGCATGGATGGAGTGTTTGTGTGAACTAATATAAATTCAAAGTAAAGGAGCAGAGGGGAGAGCAAGAGAACCACATAGAACAGCCGGATCCGGCCCGCGGGCCGTAGTTTGCCCACGGCTGGGCTAGAGTCTCTTCCTGGGCTGCAGGAGGTCCTTCATCTGTAGGAGGGCAGAGAGCAAGAAATTAGGGCATTTCAATAGCAAGAGCTCAAGTCCCCCCATTCAGTTCAGACTATGGTTTGGATCCCAGCTTGCCACTTACCCAGCTGTTACTTCACATCTCTTAAACCTCAGCTTCCCCGTCGGTAAAATAGGGGTGACATTAAGCCTGCCTCGTGGGTGGCTGTGAAGGTTAAATGAGGCAATGCTCCAGAGATGAGAATTGTAGTGGCTGTTTGTCACCCTCCTGTTTCCAATGGCCCATCGCCCTGCACCCAAAGAGCGCCTTTTCTCCCACCACCTCAGCCAAGAGGCCACTCTGCACGGCGGAATTTCAAGCAGCGCAGCATAATTCGGAGAGTGAAAGCAATGCAGGCCTTGGGGGGAGGCTATTTTGGGCCCCACCGTCATGGGGTTGGTCAGCCTTGCCTGGGAGTCTGCCCCTGGGTCAGCTCCCCCTGGCGCTTCCCAGGTTCTGCTTCCCCCATCTTCTAAGCTCACATAGTTCCTATGGAATTTTCCCCATCAGATCCCCATAGTCATGTTGGGGAGACCCTCTTTCCAATGGAGAGAAAGGAGCCAGGGCAAGCTAAGAGCTTTCTATGTGAGCGGTCATGGGGCTGTGAGTTGGAGGCCACCTGTATTGAGAGACTGTGTTTCTGTTCTGAGTGATCCCAGCTGGATATTTAATTTAAGATGTTTCATAAACCCAGCAAAAAACTTTAGTGAACTTTAGTAAATGTTCAGCCCTTGGTTATCCAGCTAAGGACATTTCTGGTGCAACCAGCTGGTTAAATGGTAAGTTTTCAAATGTAATGTGATGGGATATAGAATAAATACACCACCCATCTATTGCTTCGTGTAGCTCTAGGGACTATAGGAATGAGCAATACTGTAATAAAGTGACTATCTGAGCTACAAAGGGGCTCTTGGGATCAAGAAATTGCATGTTGAAGGAGAAAAAAAATTTTTAAATAAATACAGGGGCTGGGGGAAGAAATTGCATGTCAGACTTTTAGGAGTCACTGATTCCTCACTTGAGATCTGAGTCCACCATCTCACTCTGGCCTCAGGCTCAAGACCTATTTCAAACTGTGGCTGTTTAGAGAAATCTATTTCAGGCTTAATTTGAATTGGCCCGTCTTAGGACCTTCGGCTGATCCAACAGCCAAAGAATTCTGCTCAAAAGATTCTACTTTTGCTGATATGAAAATAAGAGCTTTCTGGCATGTTCCCCTTCCAACATCCCTTTCATCTTTGTTTATTCAGTACCAACCTTTATTCAGTGAAAACACTTGCTCTTTAATTAATCACTTGAGCTCCATCAAGAAGCAAGTATTAAGTATCTCTTGCGCCAGGCCCTATGTGGCATCTAAAGGCAAAACTGTGAACTTAAATAGCTTATGATCTAGTTGTAAACTGTGGATGGGCAGATGGGTGGGTGGGTGGGCGGTTGTCAGTCTGACAGATACCTTTGTCTGCCAGAGGTTTATGTTAGCTGCGGTCACGGTAAGAATTCCTAGCAATGAGGTCACTGGAGTTTGGAGATCACAGCAGGAAAGGATTGGGGGAGAGGGAGGATCTGAGCTGGTACTTGAAAGATGGGTATTAGGAAGGGGAGGAAGAAGGAAAAGAGCACATTTCAGACCAAGGAGAGGCATGGGCAAATTTGTGGCCGCCATATGGGGAGGGGGTAGGTGGTGGATACAGGAAGAGGCCAGACCCGTCGCCAAGCACTGGGAACAGGTGGCGGGAAGTGGTGTGAAATTTAGGATATCTCCGTAGGTGATACCCAGATTATGAGATGCTGTGAAATCCAGGAAAAGAAGGTGCTTGCTCTGTTCTTTGATGGCCGTGGGCGCCCCTGAAGCTCCTGGCGCAGGCAGGTGGCAGCGAGTGGGATCTGGCTGTAAGCCACCTCACCCTGTGAAAGTTACACAGGTGGCCGGCTGCTCACGAGTGGGGTCTACAGCACAGGTGCAGTCTTCACTTTGAAATGTGGTGCCTTGTGTTTCAAAAGCTTCTAGGTACAAGCACAATTGAGTCCACCTGTCAGGGGTGGGCAAACTTTTTGACTCGAGGGTCACAATGGGTTCTTAAACTGGACCGGAGGGCCGGAACAAAAGCATGGATGGAGTGTTTGTGTGAACTAATATAAATTCAAAGTAAAGGAGCGGAGGGGAGAGCAAGAGAACCAGATAGAACAGCCGGATCCAGCCCGTGGGCCATAGTTTGCCCAAGGCTGGACTAGCTAGTACCTCTTAGTTACCCCCATGCTAACCCTGCTTTTAACAAATAGGTTTTATGTCTTGTCCTAAAATCGAAGGTGTTTGAGCCCCAGCAGACGAGAGAAGATATTAGTATCCCCATTTTGCAGATGAAGAAATGAGACCTAGAGAGTTGTTCAAGGTCACAAATTCAGGAATGGTGAATCCAGAATTCAACCCCCCAACTTATAGCGCCAAAGCCGGTGATTTGGGCTCCACATAGACTGTGCTCCCCTATCAGAAGACTAAGGTAACACAAACACTGGTTTGTTAAAATCACATCCACTGCCCTGCTGGTGTGGCTCAATTGTTGGAGCATCGACCCAAGCACCAAGAGGTCACCAGTTCAATTCTCGGTCAGGGCATATGCCTGGGTTTCAGACTCGATTCCGTTTCTCTCTCTTTCTCCCTCTCCCTTCTTCTCTCCCCCAAAATCAATAGAAACATAAATTTTTAAAAAATCTCTACCCTTTAAAAAAAATACATTGACCAACACCGAAGCACAGATTCCCAGGAAAATCAAGCAAGCAAGCCAATAAATCCCTTGCAGGCCCTTTCCGTGATTTTGTTTGGGCTGCGTGGGGTCTGGGCTCATATTATTAACGGCCACTTCACAGACCAGGTCAGCGTGTTTTAAGGAGAGAAACGTGAATTTCTCTACGTACTCCGGTAACACCGATGCCTTGGGCAATGAGAGAAGGCTCCCTAACTGTTAGGGACATAGCAAGGTCTCCTCAAAGCTTGCTAGGCTTACGCCTTTGGGAAGCTTCTGGAAGATGCTTCTTCTCAGATCCCTCCTCCTCTGCCCAGGGAATGGGGAGTTCACATGGGAACACGCGCCAGTGACTACCACAGGGGAAGCAGGAGTGGGTGTGCACGGGCAGTGAGGGTCGCCATGGGAAACACCTAGTCAGCTCGGTGGACACAGAACCCACTTTTGTACGACTTTAATAACTGAGGTGGGGAGTCATGGTTTTTAATGTGTCAGCCTTTTTATGCTTCGGGAACTTGCGCCCAGGATGTTGTAAACCATTGCATACGTCTAAGATGATGTCTATAGCTTTTTATCATAAGATCAGTTACTTGTTTTTTTTGTTTTTTTTTTTTGTTTTTTAAATATATTTTATTGATATTTTACAGAGGGAAAGGGAGAGGGATAGAGAATTAGAAACATCAATGAGAGAGAAACATCGATCAGCTGCCTCCTGCACACCTCCTACTGGGGATGTGCCCGCAACCAAGGTATGTGCCCTTGACCGGAATCGAACCTGGGACCTTTCAGTCCGCAGGCTGACGCTCTATCCATTGAGCCAAACCGGTTTCGGCAAGATCAGTTACTTGTACCCGATGCAATGTCCAGCCCATTTGGGAACTGTATCTGTGCTTCCCATATATTTTTGGAAAAACCTTGACCCTGCAAATTTAGCTTATTCAACTCCTAGAGAAATATTAAACTAATCGGCCCAAATAAATTGACTTTTTGGTCAGAAAAGGGCCAAGTTCATTTTCAAGTCAAATACACATGTTAACATACATCCATAAAAACCATCGCACTTGTAGATCTTAATTATAGGATGGATGGATGGATGGATGGATGGATGGATGGATGGATGGATAGCCAGACAGGGAGATAAAGCACCAAGCCTCGCCAGAATGAAATACAGCACCACCTGCTTCAATATTTCTTGGGTTATTCATCCGGGACCTTCCCTCAGTAAGTGTTCATAGCACAGTGAGTCCTCACGTCCCCTTCACCAAGTCTCTTGTTGGCATTCTGCTTTGTTTTTATTTTCTGAACCATTTGAGAATTAGTTCCCAGCAAACCATCAAGTAGCTCAGCAGGTACCTCCTAAGAATAGGGAGATGATCTTATGGAACCACAATCCAGTTACCAGTCTCAGGGAATTTAACATCAATACAACACTGTTATCTAACAGATAGTCCGTAGTGAATTCCCCCAGTTCTGCCAATCATGTCTTTTATGGTTGTTTTCTTAATCGGGGGTCACATTTGATCGCCATGTCTCTTTATTCTAGAATAGCCCCCAAGCCTTTTTTTCTCCTGACACTGACATTTTTTAAAGGCCCAGGCTGTCTCGCCTGCTGCCCTGCAGACTTCCCTTCCGTGTGGATTTGTGATGGTTCCAGGTGATCAGGGTGAGTCAACCTCAGGACGCTAAGTTCACGGTGCTGGGCTCTCCCAGCAGGAGCTCTGGCCTCGGCTTGTCCCCAGGAGCCACGCCAGCCTGATTGTCCTTCCCTGCACCTTCAGTGTTACCCCCGGGCCGTGCCTCCCCACAGAAGGAGTGAGATGGGGGAGAAGCACAGCTCTCCCAGTGAGCAGGAGGGCGATTGAGAAAGGGGGGCCCGCTGCAGGGGTGTTCGCAGGCAGGCCAGTTCTGGGAGAGACAGCACGTGTGCAAGTTTGAGGATCTCGAAATTGATTCTCTTAAAATGACCGACAGGCACCCTGGAAAGTGTTCCTGGGACCCCAGAGGGGGGCCAGCCTCAGTCCCAAGGCACTACTGATCTGAGCCAGGGGGCACACAAAATGATTCTTCGTGGGCCGAGGAATCCACTGATGCCTGAAGGTTCATGTTCGGGCATTCTGAGAAACACAGAAGACACGGCACAGACTCCCAAGACAGGCCTGCTCTTCTGCCCACAGAACACAGACCACCATGCGAGGGGCCCAGGCCTCTCCCGGGGAGCAGCGGGACCAGGGTCTCATCCCCTGGGGGAAACCTTGCTTTGTCTACAGCCGGTGGAGAGGATCTTCGCGCCGTTGCCTCTGTGTAGACATCACTGAGGAATTGCCACAGACGTGATGACCATGTGGACTTCCTGAGCTGAAACCTTTCCTTCCATCCGGGGAAAGGGGTGGCCATCCCCGTTTTCAGGGGCAGTTGGGACTCTGTGTGGTTGAGCAGCTTAGCCCGACTCCAGACCAGAGCCCAGCACTGGCTCTTGCAACCATGTCACAAGATCGCGTCCCGCCAGCCCAGCACACGGCGACACGGCGACACGGCGACAGAGCTCTCTGGCTACGACAGAACATCAGCCAGGAGAAGAGCCAGGCGCTGGGGTTTCGTGAAGGGGGACGTTTCTGAATGAAACTTAGAACTGATTATATGAAGGGGCACGAGATTCATTCCAATAAATGTGCTCACTGCGGGCAGGGGTCGGAAGGCCTTCCTCACGCCTGGCCACAGGGCCTACCCAACAGGCGCAAATGATGGAGAACACCTTTCTCTCGCCCCCTCGCTTTTCCTTTCTTCTTCTCTTCGTCCCTCCTCTTCTTGCCCAGGTCCCCCAGGCCTCTTCCCCACAGCTCAGCTGGCCGCCGGGGAGGGCTGGGGGTCCCCGGGAACCCTGGCCTCTCGGCCACAGGCAGGCTCGGGTTCCATTGCTCCTGGGTTCCACTGGGGTTCCCTCAAACTGCCTGCCTCTGATGACACCACAGGGATTACTTTCCCCAGGGGCCTGCTGTGCACTTAATCTGATGGGGTCACCTTCTCCCCCTTCCCCGCGAAGGTGATTCCGAGGGCAGTAGCCGAGGCCCTGGGGCGCACTCCGCACTCATTAGCATGCAGGGTCATTGCTGACTGCGAGTGCTTTTTGCTCACCCCAGGTGTGCGTGGATTAGCTAACAAATGGACACCCTGTTGGCTGTTTTCCTGACTTAAAAGCAGGAGAAAGGACATTTTCCCCCCAGGGGAGCCATGCTCTATTACTGTAAAATTATTAGCATCACTAAAATAAAAGTATGGACACAGGTGGAAATCAGAGCAGGGTAATTAGAATCCGAGGAACAAAATGGATATAGCCTGTCTGCCTGAGTGACGGTTGGGTTTGGGGGAGGGGGAGGGACAGGGGTAGGTGGGGGTTGTTTTTTGGCTGTTGGTATCATGCAGCAATTTCCATTATAATTCGGACAAGTTTTTTTAGTTAAGTGGTAGGATTTAAAAAATTCAAGATACAGTATAACAAATAAGTGTGTGCGATACTGGTCCAAGTAGGTGGAGATGGGAAAGAAAATGACGTTGTGGTGGGCGAAGCGGCTGTTAAAAGTGTACCCCGGGCCCCGATTTCTGTTTCTGAAATGGTTTACAGTCTGGTTGGTCTTTTTCTTCTGCTTTGAGAAGGTCCAGAAATGCAGTTTTAAAACAGCAAAACACTGGTGTTTTTACAACGCAAATACTTTTCAAATAAACCCATGTCATTATGCCTTATTGTCAACAAACCACTGGTTGTGGAGGGCCGCACTGGTAGCTCTGGCAGTGGCCACGGTGGCTTCGTAGACTGCTCTGTGGGTGATTATTCTTAGCAAGGAGGTGCTGGGGACCCTCGCGAAGTTAACCCAAGAGGAGCACCGGGTCAGGGTGGTCTGCTCGCACTAGACAAATGCTCCATCCAAAACAAGGCAAGGACGCTTGTTACATAATGTGAGACGCACCACACTCCAGGGCTTAGTGACGGACGGATGGACTGTTTTTTTAATTTGTTCAAATAAATGGCCAAATTAACACTTTTAAGTAATAGCAGATGACAGAACTTGGTGGAATTTTCCAGGGAACCGGAACATTCTCAGGGACTAACATTATCTATTTCAGAAGTCAATGAAGGTCAAATGAGGACTAGGGTCGGCCGTGTCCAGGACAAGCTGTGGGGCTCTCGCGATCCTCTCGGTGGCTCCAGCCTCGGGGACATGAGCTGAGTCTGACCCACACATACTTCAAGTAGCAAAATCAGAGATGAATAAGAGAAGAGATTTTAGGGAAGTGGCAAGTTTCCTGTTTGGCTTTTGGATGCTGGAGACTGAAGGATGGCGGTATAGGCTGTTCTCTCGGGGGTCAGATGGAGACTGAGGTGGGGGGATGTCTCCCACTAGAATCTGGGGGTTTTGAGGCTCAAATGCAGGACCCGTTCTGTACATTTCTTCACCTCTCCTGATCAGGGCACAGGAAGAGGGCTGGATGTGTTGACAGATGCTTGGTGGTGATTATTTCAAATGCAACTGCGATGTTGAGCCAAGAGGGAAACTGAAAAGGTTGAGAATTAGAACCTGCAATACTTCCCGTGCAGTTTCCCGGCCCCTCGACAGTGGAATGCTGGGGGACACCCCGAGGTGGCCCCTCCCGGACAGAGGTGACCAAAAATCAAGGTTGGGCAGCACTGTCCACCAAGACTCTGTCCACATCTTTGGCTTTTAGGCCTGGGAGGGGCCCAGAGGGTCTGGTTGACCTCAGCAGGCTTTGAGTGACTAGTCCAAGGTCATGAGGCTGGGCAGGGCTGACCCAGACTGGCATCCCGGGCTCTGTCCTCTCCGGCTCTGCCACAAGAGCCCGCACTTGGTGCCAGGGTGCGTTTGAGGAGCTTCCGGAGACGGGGCCGCTGTGTCTGAATCTGCCGCTGCCCTTGGCTGCCGGTTTTCCGGTTTCAGCTGGGCCGCCGCCAGCTCTGCCTGTGCCCGAGGTGCAGGTGCCAGGACCGGGGAGAGAGGCCCCTGAGGCCACGCTCTGCCTTCGTGGGGACAGGGTGCTGAGTTCCGTGGGCAAGGCCGCCCAATATTAGAATGCATGCTGAATTTTCAACAGAAGGTGCAGTTCTCACTCCCTGCTCTGGATTTGGCGGCTGACCATGCGCAGGTGGAGTCAGCTGTTTGACTCTTGGGTGCTGGAGAGGGAAGGTCAGTGGCATAGGACGCCCGCTCTGTTCGAAAGCTGCGGGGTAGACACAGCTTTACCTGGAGACAGACAGGCGTCATGGAGAACTACATCGAGTTTGAGCTTTGACACCAAATCAGCTGGGTCCACATTTACGAGCCCCGTGGCCCTGGGCAAATGCTGATCTTCGCTGAGCCCCACTTTCCCGGTCTGTGAAGTGGAGAGAATATTCAGTCCCTACGTTAGCCTTGCAGAGATGTGGCTGGGTTTAAAGTTAGCTCTGTGTGGAAGTCGGCGTCCACCCTTGGTAAGGTGGTTTTTTTAAGTGCATCAAGGAAGCTGTTTTTTAAAATATGGAATGAAATGTTGCCATGTGAGGAATTATAAAAGACCCCACTATGTGATTCTGATAATATCTCAATAGTAGTGAAAGAAACTCATGTGTGTACCTGATTGAAAAAATAGTTAAAGAATGACATGAGCCCGGCTGGTGTGGCCCAATGGTTGAGCGCTGACCTATGGACCAGAAGGTCACAGGGCATATGCCCAGATTGCAGACTCGATCCCTGGGGCATGCAGGAGGCAGCCGATCAATGACTCTTATCATTGATGTTTCTGTCTCTCCCTCTCCTTTCCTCTCTGAAATCAATAAATATATATATATATTTTTTTTTTAAATGAATGACGTTAGTTGGGAATTTTCTTGAGAGGTTATATGAATCTTATACTGATCTTTTCATATAAGCATGCATGTGTTTATATATACATATATGTGTAGTTATCTATATCTATATAACTACATATAATATATATATGTATACACACACACACAAAAGCTGGCGGCAGTTCAGTAGAGAGAGAGAGAGAGAGAGAGAGAATACTATTTTTCATATACTTGGTCTACAGAGCAATGTGGACTTTACCTGGGTACAGGTAGGCAAAGAATATTAGGTTAAATGTCCCCCACTTGGGGGTTCCCACTTGCCTCCTGTCTGCGGGCAGCCCCTAGGGGAGCCTCTCACATGAGCAGGGGCTGCCCAGCACCTCCGCACAGCACACCCAGGGGCTCGCCCACCCAGCGCGGGGCACTGCCTGGCGTGCGGGCATCCAGGCGCTGGCTCCAGGCCGTCTCACCTTCCTGGCCTCGCGTGGGCAGCAGCTCAGCCCTGGGGTCCTCGGTGCGCTCACCCTTGCCCGTGCCCAACACGGATGCCGGGCGCTTTACAAGTACAGAGGCCGGTCCTCTCCAGAGCAAGCCACACCTCGGCCTGGGGCCCTGAGCCCCCGCGGCCTCCAGCTGGCTGGGAAGATGGCTCCTGCTTCCTGGGACCCTCGGGGACCTTCCCTTGGTCCTCCAAGCCCCCTTCCACTCTGGTCAGGGGGTCGTCCCCTCGCGCTTGTAGACAACCTTGCCCAGCCTCTCTCTTGGGCCCACGGCTTGAAGACAGGCTGAAGGCCGGCCTAGCCCCCAGCCTGGCGGGATGAGAGGGGGACAGCTCTACGAATATGACATGACCCCTGTAATTGAAACCCAGCTCACCTGGCCTGTGGTTAAGCGAAATCTGGCATCGGGAGACTACGCGGTCCAGCCAAGGCCAGCCTCCGCAAGGCAGCATCTGAGTTCTGTACTTTCAGCATCGCTGTTGCAGGGAATTCTCTGAGGCCTCACCGTTGTTCCTGTAAAAACTCAGTTAACTTTAAAAAATAGTCACTGTCCCAGCCCCTTGTTCCCGAGGGGACGTATTTTCCTCCATAATCAAGGGAGGCAGAGTGTGCCGTGAGCGGCTTGTTCTGGGAGTCGTGCCCCCGCACAAGGTCCCGCGTGTTTAAATAACTGTGTATACAAAGGGCACATCGACGTGGAAATAGTTTAAATAGAACGATGCCAGGATAATCGGTTGCAAACTGAAAAAAAATGACTTAAATGCATTTGGGTATTTTGATTTTTCAACAACTTGAGCTTTTACTTATTTATTTTAAATATTTTTTATTGATTTCAGAGAGGAAGGGAGAGATAGAAACATCGATGATGAGAGAGGATCAATGACTGGCTGCCTCCTGCAGGGCTGTCCCTGGGGATCGAGCCCACAACCCGGGCATATGCCCTTGACCAGAATCAAGCCCGGGACCCTTCAGTCCACAGGCCGACGCTCTATCCACTGAGCCAAACCAGCTAGGGCAAAAACTTGAGCTTTCAGATGGACCTGTTTTCCAACCGAGATCTCTCCCCCAAGTTGGTCTGGGAAGTGAGCAAGTGTTTTGTTGGTGGCTGTGTGTTTTTTTAAAGATTGTCCTCTTTTGTGGTTTGCAGGTATTTTACTATCGAAGTTAATACGAAGGAGGGCCATTCGTGTGGCTGGCAGTCTGCCAAGCCCTTTATAGCATAAAGAACAAAATGATATGACTTCAAGCCTTAATGTAGGGAACCATCCCAGACCCCAGTGCCTTTCGTCCCCTCGGCTGGGTGAGTTCCTGGAACACTGAGGCAGCTCTGGGCTCCGGCATTCGCCTGCCTGGGCCAGGTTTAAGGCCTCAGCAGGATGTCCGAGGACAGGCTCAGTGAGGTGTATGGCTCCTGGCACCCCCAGATACCCAGGGCTGAGGCCGCTCTATGAATGACCTCAGTCAGCATCAAAGGGCCCAGAATTGGGAATTTAGTTACAAGGGACAGGATTATTTGCTCTGTGGTTTAGAAAATATAATGTTGCCCTTTTCTGGTTTCCAAAATTTATATCCTTATAAAACTCCCAGCATAAATATTTTTGTCTCTATTTTTCAATAAGAAGAAAGGGGAGGAGGGGAACTCCTCAGCTCAATAAGAGTCACCTGTGGCCTGAACTTGGGACTTAAATACATATTTCCACATTAACAACAAGTATGAGGGAGGTTTTCCCACAGAAAGGAGAAGTCCTCATTAACGATACTCCTCCGCTGAACACATCGAACGTTTCTCAACTGCTTCCCAGTGCCAGGAGGCCTCTGAATTCAGGGTGCCCCTCACCCAAAAGCCTCCGTCGTTGGTGCAGTTACCCTGCCACTTGCATCATCCCCAAAAGGCCAAGTGGCCCTTGAAATAGAGAAAAGGGTCCCTGGCCAGTGTAGCTCAGCTGGCTGAGTGTTGTCCCATGCACCTAGAGGTCACTGATTTGATCCCAGTCAGGGCACATGCCCAGTTTTGGGCTCCATCTCCAGTTGGGGGGCATGCAGGAGGCAGCTGATTGATGTTTATCTCTCTCCCTCTCCCTTCCTCTCTCTCTAAAATCGATAAAAACATATTTTTTTAAAAAAAGATAAAAGGACTAAACAGTCTCATAATAAAGTATAAGTATGTCCCAAACATTATGGAGGAATGCTTATACTGAAAATCTATCTACTATTTACCTGAAACTCACGTTTAACTAGGTGTTCTGTGTTTTGTCTGGCGAGCAAAGCCAATGGAAAAAGACATGCAGTCAAAATGTCTTAAAAAGGAGGGACCATGTTTGTCAGAAACGTTGAAAGTATCTGGTAATAAATAAGAACATTATAAATGCTGATTCAAATCATTATTATAACCCTAGTCACATGAAATTGTAATTTATCATGTTATATAAAGTAATGAGTCTCTAAACCAGCGTAAGTTGAACTTTAGTAAATCAAATGTTTCCCCATTAGTTTATGTTAACATCTTAGTAATGTTTCATCCTCATTGATAATTAATCTTCAGTTGATTCTGAACTGATTTTAACTTTGTGTGTTCCCAGGTTTTTAAGTTAATGATCTATTTGGGAATTCTTCAATGGCTCTGGGACCCCATCCTGGGAGTCCTTTGTAAAACAAAGAGTCTTTTTTGCAATTTGAAGACTTTTCTTGATTAATCGCCCTTTGAATACAGCCGTTTTAGAAGTTCAAGCATGGATGTCTGAAACTGAGCACACCTAATTTCCCCTTTTATAGCTTATTACTGAAAAAAAAAATCACAAACAGCATAAGCAGCTCATTTTTCAAAATAAGGAGTTCATTTCTTTTAATTAGAGAGATTTAAAGTTTTGTTTTAAGAAAAAAAGAAAGCTTCCTAGGGAAGTGCAGTTAGGAAGTGTCGGAGGAAGTGACAGCTCAGCACCCTCTCCCTCCTCAGTCCTGCTGGGCAAACCGGGACTGGGGGGCAGGAGGTGGGCGTGCGCCCTAACGCCGGAAAGCTGCAGGAGGCTGGGGGGGGGGGGGGGAAGGTTCCACTTGGAGATGGCTCTCAGGTGGAAAATGACTGTGCCGATTGGTGGGTGGGGCACCATGGCACCCCTGTGAGGTGGGTGTTGGAGCCTTTCATTTCATAAGGGTGTGGTTCACAGCAGAAGCCAGAGTGCCCCCTGGAAAGATGGGCTCTTTCTGTCCCCCTCTTAATGTGAAGGAGTTCACTCCAAAAGTACTGAGGGCCTCCGGGGACCAGATGCTATTTCAGGCCTTGGGGCCCGTTGGTGAGCAAGCAAGCAAAGGCCCCTACCTGCTGGGGTTCACATCTGTCAGAACAGACGGGCTGAGTCATCCCGTGTGATGGCGGGCAGGAGGGTCAGGAGGGCAGGAGGGCCTGGGTCGGGGCTTGGGGAAGACTGCGTTCTAAACAGGAGGTGAGGGTGGGACTTGGTGGGGGGACATTTGAGAAAGGAGTTGAAGGGGACGTGGGAAGGGAGCCACGAGGTGCTCTGAGGAACAGTGTTCCAGCAGAGAGAAAACAGTCCGAGTCCCTGCTCGAGTATGGTTTATGGTTCTCAGCCCACACGATGTTGTCACCAGGAGCATTTGGCCTTTCTGGAGGCACTTTAGTCTGTCACTGAATGGGGGGTGGGGGGGCACACTACTGGCATCTAGTGGATAGAGACCAGAGATGCAGTTAAATATCCTACTATGCACCGGACAGCCCCCAACAGCCAAGAATGAATGATCTGGCCCAAAATGCCAGTAGTACTGAGGCTGAGAAACCCTGTGTTTGAGGAACGGTGAGGAGGCCAGGGATGCTGGAGGGAGGCTGGGAGGAGAAGGTGAGGTCGGAGGGAGCAAGGGCTGGGGGAGAGGCAGTGCTGGGTCAGGTAGGGCCTCAGGCCCTTGTGGACTTTGGCTTTTCCCCCAAGAGAAATGGGGAGCCATTGGAGGGTGTGGAGCAGAGCAGGGGTGTGAGCAGCATGAGCAGTTTTAAGAGTGCTGCTCTGGCCGCAGGTGGAAAATGGTCGGGAGGAGGGTAAGGTTGGGACGAGGGAGTCATCCTGGCAGGAGATGAGATGGGGCATAGGCCAGGGTGGAGTAGCTTCAGGACTTCTGGGCAACAGAACCGTCCAGTGCCAAATTTCAGACATTGGGCACCGGGGTGCTCTGGAGATGTCACACGATCCCACTCTGTTCATTACTATAGTTCATATATTATATAATATACTAGAGGCCCAGTGCACGCAATTCGTGCAGGGGCGGGGCGGGGGGGAGTGTGTGTCCCTCAGCCCAGCCTGCACCCTCTCCAATCTGGGACCCCTTGAGGGATGTCCAGCTGCCCGTTTAGGCCCGATCCCGGTAGGCTCGGGCCTAAACGGGCAGTCGGACATCCCTCTCACAATCCAGGACTGCTGGCTCCCAACTGCCCGCCTGCCTCCCTTCCTGATTGCCCCTAACCGCTTCTGCCTGCCAGCCTGATCACCCCCTAACCACTCCTCTGCCAGCCTGATTGATGCCTAACTGCTTCCCTGCCAGCCTGTTTGCCCCTAACTGCCCTCCCCTGCAGGTCCGGTCACCCCCAATTTCCATCCTCTGCCGGCCTGGTCACCCCTAACTGCCCTCCCCTGCAGGCTTGATCGCCCCCAACTGCCCTCCCCTGCTGGCCTGATCGCACAACTGCCCTCCCTTGCATACCTGGTCCCTCCCAACTTCCCTCCCCTGCTAGCCATCTTGTGGTGGCCATCTTGTGGTGGCCATCTTGTGTGTTGGAGTGATGGTCAATTTGCATATTACTCTTTTATTAGATAGGATATATAGTCTATAGATAGATAGATAGATAGATAGATAGCTGGCTGTGGTTAAGTAATGTCAGCTGGATTTTGTTTTACACAATAGGATACCTGATACGTGTTTTAACAATCTGTTCATGACAGAACAATTGGACCTGGGGTAGGCACAATGTAATCCTTCCCTGCTCTATCACAGTCTTGGAAGAAAACATTCCCTTTGCTAACAACTTTTTTGTGGTATATTTTGTGAAGGCACGTATAACCCTAAACAGACTCAATCTCCTGAAATGGGATGAGGGGAGCATAAAAGGCCTGGTACCTAATAAATGGGCATTCGAATTACTCGCCTCTTTCAGAAATGCATTAACTTGTTTAAATGGTTCATCCTCTCTCACTTGACCAGCGAAAGCAAATGCCGAAACACAGCAGAAAACACCAAAAGATAGCGAATTCCTGCTTCTACCCAAAGGGCTCAGACATCGTAGCAGGGGCCTCCTCGTTCCTCCATGCGATGGACGTCCCTAAGGTGCACAGGTCTTGTCCTATTTTAACCAAAGACAGTGGAGTCACGTGACAGCCTGCCGCAGCGGCTGGACCCACCCAGGGGTCACACTCCACGTGTGCACACACCGCATCTCCTTCCACTCACGGCCGACATGTCATTGTCATCTTGCAAAATTACCATATTTTTTTGTGTCTCATGCTGTTGCAAGAAAGTGGTAAATTAGCTTCTTTGTTGGTGAAAAGTAATCTGTTCTGCAGTCTCTTCGTGGTTTTTTCAGGAAGTTTTAAAATAGACTTGCCTTCATGAGCTTTTCATTTGGCTCAGTGGCTAGAGCGTCAGCCTGCAGACTGAAAGGTCCCGGGTTTGATTCCGGTCAAGGGCATGTACCTTGGTTGCGGGCACATCCCCAGTGGGAGGTGTGCAGGAGGCAGCTGATCGATGTTTCTCTCTCATCGATGTTTCTAACTCTATTCCTCTCCCTTCCTCTCTGTGAAATATCAATAAAATATATTTAAAAAGAAAAAAAGAACGATTCCGGCCCCCTCCACCGATTCCGGCCCCCTCCACCGATTCCAGCCCCCTCCACCGCGCAGAGGTGTCAGGTTGGGGAGATTTCAGGGAGGAGCCCTGGGTGGTAGCCATGCTGGGAGACTTCCCATCCAAAAACTCCTTTGTTCAGGATTTCCATGCATCGCCTACTTCAGCATCCCTCCAGGGCTTGGTAAAAGCGGCAGACTCCTTGGTCCCCTCCCACGCCCACCCCTAAGGATAGGACTCTGCCGTTCAGGTGAGCATCTTGGCTCATTCTCAGTGTCTGTGATTGCTACTCTGGGCTATGTTTTTAGTCTAGAAAACGGGCTCTGAGGACCAGCCTGCTCACAGCAACATGTTAAAAACGGACACGTTATTCCAACGAAAGCCGTGCCTCTAAGGATGTGTTTTCTACAAGGAAGTGTGTCAGCCACGGCGCAGTCTCTCTCCACAGAACCGTTTTCCTCCTGCGGAGTGTTGGAGGGTGCCTGTCGGCTCTGTTCTGGGGGGAACAGTGGTCATTCGCTGGCCGGGCGGCTGGCTTTGCTGTGCGTCCCGTCCTGGCGGAGTTTAGGCGACACTTTGGTCTGGAAGACGCCGGCAATGATCGTGGTCGCTGTCTCACATTTTCTCTTGTCTCTTTTCTCGTTGAACAGCCAGTATGCCCGAGGATTATCCTGACCAGTTTGACGACGTCATGGACTTTATTCAGGCCACCATTAAAAGACTGAAAAGGTCCCCGGACAAACAGATGGCCGTGCTGCCCAGAAGGGAGCGCAATCGGCAGGCCGCCGCTGCCCACCCGGAGAACCCCAGGGGGAAGGGCCGGCGGGGCCCCAGGGGCAGAAACCGGGGTTGCGTCCTAACCTCCATCCACCTGAATGTCACGGACCTGGGTTTGGGCTACGAAACCAAGGAGGAACTGATCTTCCGGTACTGCAGCGGCTCCTGCGAGGCCGCTGAGACGATGTACGACAAAATATTAAAAAACTTATCCAGGAGCAGGAGGCTGGTGAGTGACAAGGCGGGGCAGGCCTGTTGCAGGCCCATCGCCTTCGACGACGACCTGTCGTTTTTAGATGATAACCTGGTTTACCATATTCTAAGGAAGCATTCCGCCAAAAGATGTGGATGTATCTGACTCCGGCTCCAGAGACCGCTGTGTATTGCATTCCTGCTGCGGTGCAAAGAAAGGGACCAAGGTTCCCAGGAGCTTTGTTTGCCCGGAATGGAAGATGAGGACCAAGGTGGAGGCGGAGGAGGAGGAGGAGGAGGAGGAGGAGGAGGAGGAGGAGGAGGAGGAGGAGGAGGAGGAAGAAGAAGACAGCCATGTGGGAGCCTGGGACAGAGAGATCCAGCTACACAGACCTGGGCAGGAGAGAGGAAACAGCGTCTGGATTCTCCCGGACAACAGCTGATGCCATCAGAAGCCCAGGGCTGGTGTCCCTGGGGCGGGGGTGGGGTGGGGGTTGCCATGGTTTCATCTGCTGCAGCCCGCCGGCACCAGCCCACCAGTCACGGGCACAGTTGCGGATGCACTTGAAACTAAACCAGTGTGTCTCCTGTGGTTTGTTTTCACACATCTGGAGACACCGGGGAAACGGAATCCTGGTGTCATTCCTGGTCGTTACGTTTTACTGCTGAAAGCAAGAAAGGTTTATTGTTCTGTCACTCAGTGGAGACATACCCCGGAAAGCAGGGGGGTGGGCGGGAAGCAAAGACACAGAGACAGTAACCTTTGCATCTGAAAGGTGAGGCCTGAGGGTTACTACCACCAGCGTGCAGGGAGCGGCTGGCTGGTGATTCATTTTGAGCTTGGTGTGTGGGGTGGGAAGAAGTTGGCTAGGAACCAAAAAGGCTGTCCTCAAGACTAAAACCAACCTGCACGTATTTCCTCTAAGGCTTGGAAACAGGAAACGGGTTGCAGTTTTCGGCAGCGTTCTTGCAGGAGAGCGAGCGGGGAAGGCCCCCGCCGCCCGGGGCAGGGAGACCCGGCCGCGGCTGTCGGTTTACAGAGAGACACGTTACATACACCCCAGCTCCGGCTGTACGTGGTCACCAGTGACCAGAGAAGCTACTCGATGCAATGCATCTGTTTCAGATACGGAAATAGAGAAAGATATTTATTGAGATTTAAGTTATTGTTATTTATTACCGTTCACTAATGAGTTTCTCTTTCGTCCCTTATTTATTAAAGTTTCTTTTCAAAGGTGCCAAAGTATATGTGCTCGCAAAATGCAAAGAAGGGTGACAAAGAAAAGTTTAATTGGGAACAAAGGGTCCATGCTTTTCAAAGTATTAAAACATTTTTCGCTAGGCAAAAATCACTTACTTTACCTTTTTAAGAAAAGCCTTCATTCATTTCCCCAGATTGCAGCATCTCCTCTGTTTTTCTTTCTTTCTTCCTTTCTTTTTACAAAAGAAATGTGTCCGAAGGAGCGTGTCTGGCAGTTTCCCTTTCCGGGAGGCGCGTGAAGAGACCCTGCACTTGGTTTTATGTCTTTGTTGCTCCGGCTCTTACGCTCCATGGATTTAAGGTCTTATTCCCCGCCACATATAGCTACCTATGACATGCATAACCATATATATGAAAGGTTAAGTTCCTTTTAGTGGGCGATTCGGGCTCCAACATTGACCTAAAAGTAACATCCTGTCAGGTCGCCAGGGTTCCACTCTGAACGGAGACTCTGCCTCCGTCCTTCCCACTGTTCCTGAGAGCATGCAGGTGCCCAGCGTGGCCAAGGAGCGCGCTGCTGGCCTTCCAGAACGGGGGTCTGCGGGTCGCCATCAAAGCCCCTTGGATGTCCTCTCGGGTGACAGTGGCTGTCCCTGTACACCAACCCCTCCCGTGGAAGAAGGTAGCCCAGAAGGGTGGACACGCTCCCCGAGTGTGCCACCCTTCCAATGAACGCCCTGGAGGGGAGACAGGCGGGATGGGGACCTCCTAGAGCCCAGACCCCCCCAGACCGTGGGCTGCTGGCAGCTGATGCCTGCGCAGAGCACCGGGCCCTATACCAGAGCGTGGGACACATTTCATGGAAGGCATTTTTGCCAAGGAGGTCATCTGTCACTCCCTGAGTGGCTATTAGCCCCCACGTCTGACAGGTTTCGCAATTAAAAGACCCCACTGGCCTCCCTCAAATCATATTAATTTCACCAAGTAACCAAGAGGCAGCAGTTACCAGACATCCCTCCCCCCTCACCCCAAACACCCAAGCTCGCCATCCTTCTCCCCGTCTCCGTCCCTTCTTGCACAACTTGGAAATGGAGGGAAAGCGCTTCCTCTCCCCAACCCTCCCCTGGGGCCAGAGCGGGGCACCCAGCTCAGCCCTCGGTCACTCAGGAAGCAGCTAGATGCCACCCCACCCAGAGGCATCTGTCCCATTCAGAGGCCTGGCAGGCTTGGTGGCTGGTGTCCCGGGGGTCCACTCAGTGAGCCCCAGCTCCCCGTGGGGAGTCCCTGCCCAGAGGGCTGTAGGACTCGGTGGGTGTCCTACCCACACGCCCTAGCATCGCCTACACACCGTAGCCGGTTCTAACGGAAGCCAGTCCTCCACCAAGTGCACGAAAGGGTAAAGTTTGTGATTTTTCTCTGTCGTTGCGATCACCGCCTGGTCCAGTGAGGAGGGCCCTTCTTTGGAAGTTCTGACTTCTCTGATCTGTCTCGGTCGTTTGTGTTATTCAACCAAAGTTCTCTACAGACTTTATTTTTGTACAATATCATTTTGTAACTTTTTACAAATAAAAACTCATTTCTATTGCTCTCTGTACTTCTGTACTTCCTCACGTGCCTGGGACCAGGGCTGGGCCAGGCAGCCGTCCACGAGCCTCTGTCCCCTTCACCACCACGGAGCCTGCTGGTTGGTCCATGGCCTTGCCTATCAACTCTCCACAGCCAATCACCACCCAAGTAGGAAAAAACATCCTTTGTTCATTCAACAGATAGTTAGGGGATGTCTACACTGTGCCAGGCGCTGTTCAAGGCATCAGCCCCCCCAAAGTGGCCAGAACATAAGCCTCTGCCTCGTGGAGTCGCTATTTCATTTGAGTGGAGAAGGACAACATGCAAAAAAGGAAGACTATGTAGCGATCCGGGTGGTGACAAATGCTATCAGGAAATCAGTTAGGATGTTAGAGTAGAAGATAACACAGCGCCTGCTTTAGAGGTGACACTGAGGCGGTACTTGAGGAGTAGATTGTGCCAACCATGAGCATCCTGGCCAACCCTGCAGGGCAAACCCTGGGATGGAGCCCTGTCTTGCACAAACTTGAGTAACGCCACTCACACCAGTTCTCTGTGCACGGCGGCAGCACCCCCGGAATTGTGCAGATGGGGGCCCCGAGCTTAGTGTGTTCTGGGGCAAGAAAAACGCACTGAAAAGAGGAATGGTTGGGGAGGAGAGCACGCCTCCTCCTCCGATGGCACGCCCCGTGGATGGCTGTTCAAAGGTGGCCTTGGGTGGTGTTTTCGATCCCAAACAAAACCCAGGTGCTCTTAACTCTCTCTGAGTGGCCACCAGCCCAGGCTCCCAGCACAGGGCAGGGCTTGCCTGAGCCACCTTCCCTCCCCATAACTCCCCGACTCCCCGACCGTGGGCTCGGCCAGGGCGTCACTGAGGCCTGCCAGGCTTTCTCTCGCCATATTGTGGAATGACGTTAGGGACTTGCAGAGGGAATGAAAGATTGCAGAGCACTTGCTTACTTCCACTCCCCCGACGTGTGCTCCCAGGGGGACTGACCAAGTAGGATGCCCCTCAGAAAAAGGAGGGCGGGAGGGTGGTTCCCTGATCAAATAGGTTTAGAAAACATTTGAGTTCGATAAGATCAAACAGCTGTTGTTGTTTGTTTTGTTTTTTAATTAAAAAGAGGAGTGTGGGCCCTGGCCAGCTAGCTCCGTTGGTTAGAGCATCATCCAGATAGGCCAAGGCTGCAGGCTCCGTCCCCAGTTGGGGCGTGCAGGAGGCAGCGGGACAATGACTCTCTCTCACCATGGATGTTTCCATCTCTCTCCCTCTCCCTTCCTCTCTGAAATCAATAAAAATATGTATATTTTTTAAAAGAGGCGGACACTCCAGGGCAGCTCCAACGGAAAAGCCACCCTCCCCACGCCCCACCCCCCCCCCCGCAAACGCATGAGAGCACGCGCACGCACACACACACACACACACACTCACACTCACACACACACACACACACACACACACACAGGACACTGGGGCACTGTGGTTTCTTGCTCAGCATGATTAACCAGCGATCCACTTGGGAAATTTCAATTCCACAGGGAGACTGTAGAATGAATTGCTCCGGGAAGGGGAGGATGTGTGCAAGCGGGACATTCCTAGCAATCAGAAGGGGACTTGGGCCCCATGTCCTGGAGACCCTGGCCGGGCTCCGGGGTTTGAACCGCAGGCGCTTTGGCTGGTCTGCAGCCCGAGGAATGGGCCCCTCGCAGGTTCCCCAGCAGGAGTGCCTTCTCTGGGCCTCAGCTCCCAACCCCCTGCTACTGGGAATCGCTTTGGAGCACTGAACCCACAGTCACAGTTGGCTCATGCCCATGAGCTCATCTCAAGCCGGCTTTCTCCACTGCAGCCCAGCAAAGGTTTAAAAGAACTTCTCAAAGAATCGATCCTCTCCTAAGGTCAAGGTGGGCGATCAGATGAGCCTAAGTCCCCAAAACAGAAAGCCTCCCCCTCACCGCAGGGTCCTGCTTGGGCCACTGTTGATTTGCTGTTTGACCCCAGACTGGCAGGGGCCGGGAGCCCGAGAGCCCACACTGACCACCTCTCAGGACTGCGGCAGGGAGGGTGCAGGTGTCGGCCACGGGCTGGGCTCGGCTCAGGCCTTTGTCCACCAGGTAATGAAATGTCTGAGCCCAGAGCGGCCGCCTGGGACACGTGTCTGTTCACAGCAGTGTTGCCGTGATCCTATGCAAGAGTTAACTCCCCCGTCTCATCACAAACATCCTGAATGAAAATAAACCCGAAGCGATGATGCCGCCACGTCATCCCCGAGAGTAACCGGATCGGGGAAAGCACCATTTACTCATGTGTGACAGCTACGGCATTGCCACATCCCGCCCGTGGCAGGTGAGGGGACGATGACACAGACGGGTGCGGAGAGTGCGGTGACAGGTGCATAGAAAGTGCTGGAACGCCTCCGGGAGCAGCAGGTGGGAAGAAAACCTGAGCGGAAAAGGAGTCAGGGACAGCGAGGAGGGGAGCCAGCTCACTGGAATCTCAGATAAACGCGCACCATTTCTTCCTCGGACTCTGTCTCGTGCGAGATCTGGGACGTGAGATATTTGGGACAGACTTAGGCTAAAATGATTACTCATTGTTTATCTGAAATTCAGCTGGGCATCCTGTGTTTTAATTTGCTAAATCTGGCAAGAGACAGTGACATTCGAGCTGGGCCTTGAGTCCAAGCAGGCATCTGTCAGGTGGACGGGGCAAAGGCTGCAGCTGGGATGAGGGACACATTCCAGGTGGAAGGAACAGTGCGACCCAAAAAGACCAGAGGGCCCAGTGTGGGGCATGCAGGAGGCAGCCGATCAATGATTCTCTCTCGTTGTTGATGTTTCTCTCTCTCCCTCTCCCTTCCTCTCTGAAAGCAATAAAAATACTTAAAAGAAAATAAAGAAAGGACACACAGAAGTCTTGGTGCTGCTGGTAAACTTTCTGTGTCTCTACTCTGGTCTTCCCTTTCTCACGCCATCACTAAAGCCAACCTCCTCTTAAAAACAACAACAACAAACACCTCCCCACCCTCCCAGATTGTCTTCTGGAGACACATGCATGTAACTTCCTACTTAGGGAAACAGCCTCAGCAGGCCATTCACAATCCAAACCCATTCACCTCCCGCCCGGGAGAGGACAGGTGGCCCCCCAGCCTGGCGGGAGATGACAAGGAGGAAGGGACAGGTCAGAGAGAAGGCGATGCTGAGAGGAGAGGCCGCAGGCTCCGGGAAACAAGAGAACCAGAAGGTAACGAACAACGATGAGGTGTTTCAATGGGCGGAGTAGATTATTTCAATTTGGGAAATCCTCTACCGTGGTGTATGCTCCGTGCCTGCGCCTCATTCATTCAACTAATTATTGGGCATCTATCTCCTGCCACGGGAAGATTTAAAGATAAAGCCCTAATCTGAGGGGCTCTCGGATTAGAAGGACAGACATAGATGTGAAAATACATGTGATGAGGGCAGTAATAAGATTCAGTCTGTGATGGGCGGTTTGAGTCCAGACAAGAAATCCTGCTGTGTCTGGGGGCAGGGCAAGGTATCAGGGCAGGGAAAGTATCAGGCCTCCTCCCTTTTGGACCTGCGCCTCCCGGACCACTGTCTCGAGTCCCACTCCATCAGGGCCCTGCCTGCACTGCTTTCCTTCTCCCGGGAAAAGCCACGCCCCCTCCCAGGACACCTACTTTCCACAGGGGACTCAGTAGGACTGAAAAGGCCTCCAGACCAGCATTTCCCGAGCCACCTGGTTGACCACTAGGGAGGGATTGAGGAAATGCACATGTTGGTCCCCTCACAGGAGAGAACACACATTAGCATGTTAGACACGGCCCTGAGAAGGCCTGCAGAGGAAACACCAGTTTGATTTTGATCAGCCTAGCCTCTCATGTTCTTCTTGACCAAGGAGTCCTGGTAACCTCTAAGAGCAGAGTTCTGCAGGACACAACTTGGAAAATGGCATTTTAGCAGCAAAGGAATGAACCGCTCATGGAAGAATCGCAGACCTCAGAAGCTAAGTACCAGGCGCCTTGGCCTGAAGGACCTGACCAATGGCCACCGCGTTTGCTTCCATGCAACCATTGGACTGGTCCAGCCAAACTCAGTCTTGTTCTTCTTTCTCCCTGAGCTTGAGCGGAGGTAACCACCCCTCCCCCACAGTCCTCATTCTCCACCACCTTCTATACCCTAACCCCGCCGGGCTGACCTGCCACAGCTGGCAATCCCTGGGTTGGAAGATACTCCAAGGCATTTTATCAATGCCACACACACAGAAAAATCAGACCTCACAGTCATCACCAGTGCTGTCTATCAATAGTGGCCGACCCCTTCCACTCCCGGCCACGAGGTAAGATTACATGTTGGGGTCCCTTGTGGTTGAGAGCCAGTGGCTGGACAAAGCATGTGCAGAAATGGCAGGTCTTTCTTCTGAGCCTAACATTCCATTGCCATGACAAGCCTCTTGAGAATCTTTTCCTGCAGGACAGCAACCTGCGATATTCCAGAGGGTGGCTATGACTGACGGACAGAGCCCCTCTCTCCACCGACAACCGTGGCACAGTGAGAGAGAAATCGCCCTTTGTGATCGGAGCCACTGAGATCTGGAGGTCGTTGGTTACTGCAGCATAGCTGAGCCTATCCTGACCGATACAAGCTTTTATTAGGATGAAGCATGTCATGGGCCATGAAGAGAATGAGACCAGCCCGCAGCGGCCGGGAGAGTAGCGGCATAAAGGCTCACAGGATGGGGCAGTGGCAACAGAGGCAGCCACGGGTCAGACCACGACAAGTCTGATCGAGTCTTCGGGGCCACATTAGGGATTTCAGGCTTTATTTGGAATCAGGCAGAAAGCCATCAGGGGGTTTAAAGAATAGGAGTGACAGGATCTGGCTTGTGATTTTAAAGGACTGTTCTGGATGCTTTGTTGAGTCCAGATGACAGAGAGACAGAAGGAGAAGCAGGGAGACCAGCGAGGCCACGGCCAAGGTCCACGTGAGTGGTGATGGTGACCTGGACCAGAGTTAGCAGGGGCAGGTCGTGCTCCAGGACTGGGCGTGACGAGGGAGAGAACTCGAGAGGACCCAGGGTGACCAGAACAGCACCGAGTCTGAAGCTGCAGCCGTGGCATCCCTCAAAGACCAAACTGTATGTGTCTCGTGTGGGGGAGGCCTGGAGTCTCGTCCTGGGCCTTTTCTGCGGGGAAGGTCACGAGGGGGATAGCCGCTCCCTCCTGACACCTCAGCTCTGGATCAGGCAGGAGCCGGTGCAGGCAGGGATCGAGGGAGTGTGCCAGGCCCCGCGGGCTGGAATGCCATTAAAAGTGTGCGTGCCAGGCCGGCTGGCTCCCGCTCAGGACGATCTGCCAGTGCTCCCTCTGACAATGTTTAGCATGAAATAAAAAGTATGGCTTTCAGATGAGACCACGAGGAAGATTCTTGAGCAAATATGGCCAAAGCCTCTCTGCAGAATGCTGGCGAGGCTGGGATTCCACCGCCTCCAGCCCTCTTTTTCCGTCTGGCCCTTCCCAGCCCTGCGCTGAGGTCCAAGCAGACCACGGCACTGGCCGCCTCTCCCCTGTCCCCACCCCGCCCCCTACCCCCATCCCAGCCCTGCTCACTGCTGCCACAGCAATCTTCCTCATCCTTCCCCCCGACTCAGATCCCCTCTACCGTCCTGACCCCAGGCACTGCCCATCCCTCACACCGCCCATCAGAGCCTCCACAGTTTGTTTCAAACAAATCTTTTCTCTCGTTTTCTTTTTGTCCCCCAACCTCTGCCCTCAGTCTCTAGGGATGACCTACAGAAGCTCAAAGAACACAATGCGGTTTTTATACTTTCCACGGCTGACCCTGGCCCAGCTTTTCTCTCCGTGGGGAATGAGGTCCCTCGTCTCTGGAGCGCTCCGAGTCCTCCCCAGTTGATACCCATCCCTCTTCACTGTGGTCCTGCAGCCAGCCATGCTCCGCGGGCGAGGATCAGGCTGAGGGCCTGGCGCTTTGCTTGTGATGATCACACACTGATCTCCATGTTCTGAGGGGTGCAGGGGCCCTTGGGTGCAGGGCCATATCTGGCTCCTCTCTGAATCCTGGAGAGCCACAAGAAGGTGCCTTCACCTGTAGCAGATGCTCAAAAAGCAGCTGTATTTGCCAGGACTTTGGGTTCCAAGTAACAGAAACTCAACTTCAGCTGCTGTACACAATGAAGGAGAACTGATTGTCTCAAATCCTGGGGTAGGCCGGCTTCAGGAAAAGCCAGATCCAGGGCAGGAAGTTCTAAGCGAAAGGAACATCCGAAGGTCTTGAGGGAGGAGTGTTCTGGATGTATTTGAGTTGCTGATTGGGCTGGAAAGCTGGTCGCCAGGGAGCGAGTGACGTGACCTGAGGTTCGAGATACAGACAGGCCCAGATCATGCGGGGTCTTGTAGGTCAAGATGAGGAATCTGGGCTTCACCCTAAGAGCACAGAGATGCCCTGGAAAGTTTTAAGCTAGAGGATATGTTCCAAGTGACTGTCCAGAAAGATCACTGCGGAAGCCACACGCCTAAGGCACAGAGGGGTGGAGGTGTGAGTGCAGTGACACCGTCAACAGACAAGGGTCGTGGTCCAAGGCAAGAGAGGACGGTGGCTGGGGCCGGACGGTGGCCGTGGAGAGAGAGAAACGTGGGAGGAGTTGAGAGATACTTAAGACGTGGACCGCTCAGGGGTCCTCAGACTTTTTAAACAGGGGCCAGTTCACTGTCCCTCAGACCGTTGGAGGGCCGGACTATAGTTTAAAAAAAAAACTATGAACAAATTCCTATGCGCACTGCGGGCCCGGGACGAGTCGGCTGCTAAGCAGGACAGGCAGCGGCACCCGGTGGGCCGGATAAATGTCCTCGGCGGGCCAATGTGGCCCGCGGGCCGTAGTTTGAGGACGCCTGGTTAGGATGTGGGCACTGACTGGGTGTGAAGGGAGAGAGAGGGAGCCAGCTTACACACCAGACATTTCATCTCCTGAGGCTGCCAGTACGATGAGCCCCAATTTCCAGATGAATGAAGGGAGTCTCCGAGAGGCTCGGGGGCTTGTCGAGATGGGAGAGCTAGAACGGGGACTTCCCAGAACTCCCGGCTCTTATGTCATCATTATCTCAGGCATGGAAAGGCACTTGTCCCGAGAGCTCATCCTAAGTGCTATCTTACTCCAGGGGGAGCTCGGTGCAGGTCTGATTTCATCCCCGCGGAATTCCAACCGCACCGGGAAGGCCACCTGATGAGAAGGGGCTGGTGCGAGTGACATCATGGCCAAATGCAGTCGCTCTTCAGCGTGCGGCGGACTCCTTACACAATCACCTAATTATAGTCAGCGAGGAAGCGGTACAATAGCAACTGTGCGGAAGCCAGCGCGGACCTGCCCAGGCCCCGGGCCTTTGAATCTGAGCTGACATCTGGAAGATAATGTGGAAGGAGCTTAACAAGGTCATAAATCTCCCGTGTCCCAAAGCGAGGCCTGTCCAGCGTGTGAAACTCCGGAACCAGCAGTGAAAAGCATGCCTGACCCTGGAGCCTCCTCCCCTCACGCCCCCAAGAGCGGGGACAGGGAGGTCACGAAGTTCACGGAACAGGTGCGCACCCCACATGTGGGAAGGCATTCACGCCCCTGCCCTTCTACCTGCGGCCCGCGTGGGTTGGCCGGGAGAATGCTGCTTTCTTTCCTGATATTCTGGTCTTCATGACTGTGGTTACAGAACTTCCCCAAGGCCCCTAATTGTAAGGGGCCGAGTGTGGAACCCGAGTCTCTGTGAGCACAGGGTCATCTGCCCGGTGCCAGCCTGGCCTCGTCTCCTCAATGCCTCCCGGCGCTGCGGGGACCTGGTGCCCTCGCTCGGAGCGAGGTCATGGCCAGAACTCACCGTAGCGAGTAATTCCAACAGTGGCAACGGGGTATGTGCCAAATCCAAGATGGGGTATCGATGGCCATCGCTGACACGAATGGTATGCTCTGACTGGCCCAGCACGTCTGAGCCTGACGTTGAGAATCACACACATATCGGAGGCTCACACACCCTCCAGGCTCTGAAGCCATTCAGTGAGTGTAGAGGGCCGCCTGGGAAGGCACATGGGCATTTCTTTAATTACTGTCAGCTGAACTCAGGGCGATAGGCAGAGCCACGCCCTGGGAACACGCTTCCCCAAAAAGGCTGGACATGTTATCAGCTTGGCCTTCATTTCAGCCCAGGTGTCGGCCTAGCGGACTTTGATATGTAAATCCAGGCAAGCACCAGGAATGCTTGGGCCTACTCAAGAATGCAAATAAGCTCCTTTGATCCTAAGTTTTGGTGTTACCTCCTGGTATTTGGGGGTATAAAATAAACGTGCTGCGTAGGCTCGGGGTCCCTGCCTCTCCATCAGAGGTGACAGCGGTTCCACCAGCTCCCAGCTTTTTAAATCTATCTCTGTGTCTTCTTTCTTTCCTTCATTCTTTTATTTCTCAATCCCTGGCCGCCTCCACTTAGAACCGGTTCGTTCATCTCTCTTTCCATGCTGGACGCGGAAAAGGGAGATCCCCGCCATATCTGGCCCCCACCGCATCTGGCCCCCGCAAGTGAGGGCAGTTTCACATCGTGTTTGCCTCCCTCTGCTCCCCAGACGCCTCATTCCTGCGCACGTTCGCCAGGCACCTTCCCCAGGCACCTTCCCCAGGCACCTTCCCCAGGCACCTGGCGGCCTCGCTGGGCTCTGGATCCGGAGAGCAGGCACGGGCACTGGCACCGCCGCCTCCAGCCCAGCCTGGACCTGCCTCCTGCAGCTGACACTCACCGAACCGACTGCATTTGTGTCAGACAGGGCGCCAGGTCCTGGCTGGACACGGGAGTTGAGGGCATGGTCAAGGGCATCCCGGGGCCCCCGTTCTGGGGAGAGAGGCCCGGTAGGATGCGATGTCTGCGAGCTTTGGGAACAGGACAGCCGTCCCTCTTTATCCGTGGTTTGCCCTCCACCGTTCAATGCAGTCAACCTCAGTCCGAAATTATTAAATGGAAAATTGCAGAGAAAAACAATTCGTGTTCTAAATTTCACGCTGTTCTGAGGAGCGGGATGAAATCTGGTGCCATCCTGCTCCGTCCCCCATCCCCCCCGACGCACATGCTCCCGCCCATTGGGCACTGAGTAGCCGTCTAGGGCCGCAGTCTTGTGTCCAAGCCACCCTCCTTTCCCTTACTAATGGCTTCAGGGCTCCAGAGCGGCGGGGCTGGCAATTCGGGGAGGACCCAGAGAGGCGACGGCTTCCTGAGGTGAGAAGGTGTGTGTAGGGAAAAGCATCGGATGTATAGGGTTCGGCACTGTCTGTGGTTCAGGCATCCACCCTGGGTCTTGGGACATATCCCCTTGGAGGAGGGGGGAGGCTGGGAGTCCCACCTGTGTAGGGAAGGGAGGGGAGTTCTCAAAGAGCCTTCCTTCCTTCCTTCCTTCCTTCCTTCCTTCCTTCCTTCCTTCCTTCCTTCCTTCCTTCCTTCCTCCCTCTCAGAAAAGCCAGCGGGAGGAGCCAGCACGTGACCCATTAGCCAGTGCCAGGAGAAAGGGGTGTATCTGGGTGATCATGAGGAGGAAGAGCCATGGACCAACGGGCAGGACACCCACTGAGCCCCACCACGATGCAGTCCATGGAGCTCCCTTGCGGACAGGGCAGGGCAGAGGCGATGCGGGCCCTGGCAGCTGCCCCGGCCGGCCGGGCCCAGCCTCTTCTCCTCGCCTCACCCCGCTCTCCGGGGTGTATCACTTTCCTGCACCCTATCCTTAGCTCCTGCACCCCATCCTTAGCTCCTGCACCCTAGCCTTAGCTCCTGCACCTTATCCTTAGCTCCTGCACCCTATCCTTAGCTCCTGCACCCTATCCTTAGCTCCTGCACCCCATCCTTAGCTCCTGCACCCTAGCCTTAGCTCCTGCACCTTATCCTTAGCTCCTGCACCCTATCCTTAGCTCCTGCACCCTATCCTTAGCTCCTGCACCCTAGCCTTAGCTCCTGCACCCTATCCTTAGCTCCTGCACCCCATCCTTAGCTCCTGCCACCAGAAGTGGTCCTCCAGATGGGAGGACTGGCACTCGGCTCCCATCCCTTGTGTAATCAAGCACCTCGCCCTGGAGATGGGCTCCGGTTCCCTGCCTGCCCTCGCCCTCTGGTTTACAGCAGAGCCGCTGGCGGCCACCCTGCCTGTTTCCAATACAATCAGCAGGCGTCTCTTGAGGCAGAGCCATCTCCTGGAGGAGCTGCCACAGGTTCCCCTCGGGTTAGACGCCAGGTCTCTCCTGGACGGCAGTTGGTGAAGGAGAGGCAAACAGGCTGGTCGCAGAAAGCACAAATGGATGCAATACTGTGATGCGTTACTATTGTTAGTATTATGTCAGCCATACTGCTACCTGACGCCGGCTACAAAGGATTTCAATGTGTCTCTGGAAAAAAATTCAATAGTTGAAAAAAGTCACATTGTCTTAATGTGTGGGGACTGCAAAAGTAAACAACCCTTTCCCGTCTCCCTTAGTTATAAAAAGGCCCCGCTCCTCCCCGACTGAGCACATTCCGCACCATGCTGCAGAAATGGGAGCAGCTCTGAAAAGAAAGCACTTTACTTCTAATCTATTTCTAGTTTGATTTGACATTAAACACGTTTTTAAAAATATGTTTTCACTGATTTTCACACACAGAGAGAGAGAGAGAGAGAGAAACATTGATGAGAGAGAAACATTGTTCCGTTGCCTCCTGCTGCCCCGCACTGGGGATCCGGCCCGCAGCCTGGCCACCCTGCCGCCAAGGTGGTGAAGGCGCCAAGTGTCCCGGATTTCCTCCGGTTCATGAACATCAGCCGGAACATGAACACTGTACACTGTCTTGGCGACGTCCGTGACCTCCTGCGTCAGCGTCTCTCAGGACGCCTGGGGCCCGGGACAAATGCAGGTGCCTGGGCTCTGCCCAAGGACATACCCGACTGGGTGGGCCCGGGACCTGGCATTTCTAATCACTGTCCCAGGGACGCGGAAGCAGTCTAATGTTCTAGCATCGGTTTCTCCTGACATTGGGTCGCCCTTGTATGTCGAGACCGTACACGGGAAGCCTGCACCCATAGTGGTCTCTACCCAGAGGGCCCCCCTCCGGGCCACATTCCTTCGGCAATCTGTAAGACACCGCAAGCTGTCGGAGGGCGGCCCGGAGAAGGGCGGCATTGATGGCATTCAGATTTCAGGAGGGAGCAGGGTCCAGTTCCCACTTTCCAAAGAATGATGGCTCCAGCAAGCGGCTGAGCCAGAGGTTAGCAATGCAGCCGCGGCCACAATCACATCCTCCCAGACGCTGCCCGTGGGCATGACTTACACCCCAGTCACGGCTCTGACTCTTGTGGGCTCTCTGGTCGCATTTCCTAAGACCAGATCACTTTCCCTCCATCTGAGGGCTAACAGGATGTGTAGGAACACTGCCCATTCACGCTACCATGGGGTCCACACACTCTCCACGCCAGGGTTTAGCCACACCTGCTGGTTTAAGTCGGGTTAAGTCCCCATCCCTCGGTTTCTTTAGAAACAAAACAGAAACTCTTTCTCTGCCCTGCCTCTAAGGGGCATGGCCCGGAGGAAAACTCGGGCTTTGCAGAAACCTCGGCCCACCCTCGCACACCCCCGTGCGAACATGCCCTGGGATTTGCAGCCTCGTCGGAAAATCAAAATGGACTCCACCTGCCGCAGCTCACACGCTGGGCCCTGCCAAGAGGCAGAGCCGAGGGGCAGAACCAAAGGGAAGCCAGCTGCCCCTTCTAATCCCATGCAAGGCCTTCCGGTGTCTCACTCCGCTCCTTCCTCACATTCAGGCCCGTCAGCCTGTTCCTCCCACTCAGTGCCTGAGCCCGTGGGGTCCACGGCCCACATGGCTGAGCCCCGGAGCCTTTGTATGCCGCCTTCAAGGCCAGGGGCTGGGTGCCCTCTTCCCTTCCTCCTTTCAGAGCAGCCTTGAAATTGTTGGTGGCTTTTAAAAAAAGCAAAAAAAAAAAAAAAAAAAAAAAGCAGAGATTGAGAGAAAAAGGGAAAGACATCAGAGAGACCAAAGATCAAGAGTGACCTACACTCAAAATCTTCAAAATCTAGTCTTTCAGGCCTAGCCGGTTTGGCCCAGTGGATAAGAGCATCGGCCTGCGGATCGAAGGGTCCCAGGTTCGATTCCAGTCAAGGGCACATGCCCAGGTTGCGGGCTCGGCCCCCACAGGAGGCAGCCAATCAATGATTCTCTCTCATCATTGATGTTTCTATCTCTCTCTCTCCCTCTTCCTTCCTCTCTGAAATCAATAAAAATATATCTTTAAAAATAGTACACAAAAAAAACTAGTCTTTCATTTCTGGAAGACGAACCTGCAAGAAATCGAACCTGCAACCTTCGGTGTACATGACGACAATGTTCAGCCAATTGAGCCACTCCAGCCAGGTTCCATTGTCTTTTTTTTTTTTTTTTTTTTTTTTTTCAAGAACCATCTGAATTTTAAGCACAAGCCTCACATTAACGAAAAGACTCCCATGACTAATTAGGGCTGAGGAAGTTGGCAAGATAACACGGAGAGAGTGATTTCAGTTTCCGTGGACTGCGTGCGTTAGGAAGACAGAATCCAGGCCCACCTCTCCAAGGCCGATGGAAGGCAAACAGGCTGAGAGAAGGCTAGTCTAGAATTGTGGGGAAATCCATTTCAGTTAGGCCAAATCTGTGTCGCAATAGAGCGACTGATGTATTATTCTTTATGGTATACTGGCCCTTTGTATAACCATAACTGTCACTTACTAGGCACTTAATGTTGTCTTGGCCACTGGTTAAGTCTTTGTCTTATATTAATTATCTCATTTGATCTTGACAACAATCCATGAGTGAAGTATTAATGTCTCAGTTTTATAGATGGGGACACTGAGACTTAAAGAAATGAAATAACCTTGCCCAAGGTCACACAGTACATGACACAGCTGGGACTCCTTCCAATCAACGACCCCCAAGGAGAGTGGAGCGAGGGAACCTGGGCTGCTATCCAAGATCTTTATCACGGTCCCTGCCCTGCCATTAACTAACAGTGTGCCCTGTCACAGGTGGCTGCCCCTCAGGGCTCCATTTGCTCAAACGTGGGGTCCAGAGGGGAGGGTCTCTAATGTTCCTTCGAGCCCACCGGTCTCTAATTACGGCCTCGCTCTTCCCATTATTCTGGCCGCCTTCTGCGCCTTCTCTGGGTTTTATGACACATGATAGGTCTTAATGATAACTGATGGGTGCTCAGTCCTTGATCTCCTTGGCCTCCCAATTACAACATTGTTCTTGTGGGTCAAATACAGTCTGCTTGATAAGTGTCTGCTTTGCCACAGGCCGCAGCGTCTAGGCACACTGAGGCAAAGGTGCGGGACAGCTTGCTGACACCTTCAGAGATAAAAGCAGTGACATTTGCATGTGCTGTTCTGTCTTCCCATTGTTTACACTCCTGTGACCCTCAGAGAAGGGGAAACATGGAAAGCCAACTACACACAAATTAAGAGAATAACATTCATTGCTTTGGACTGTTCATAATGACAAAGGTCCTGGAAGATGCAAGTGAATCCAAGCACACAGCCGGCTAGGGCCACACATCTGGTCCAGAGCCCACATTGTCTGGCAAAAGAGATAGTCACCCTGTGGGGCCCAGCAAGCCTTGGAGCTGGATGGAATAAAACCAATGGCCACTGGGGTGGATCCACAGGAGACTCAAGGCCACAGTCTAGTCTAGTCTTAAACTTGCAGGTGGGGCCACAACTGCTGGAGGGCATTGAGCAGGCAGGGGCCAGATCTCAAAAGCAGGGTTGCGCATCTTTGAGATGAGAAATAAATCCGCCATGGGGTCTTCAGGGCCTTCTTGTTGCAGATCAAACACACACATGCCCTGATACAGCATTTCCAGGAGTCTCTGAAAAGCCCGCTACCCCTGCAAGGGTGCCTGGGAAGGAGAAGCCGCGAGAAGAACATCCGTGTTGCATTTCGTTGTTTGCAACGGGCTTTCAGACTCATGACATCCCCCAAGTCGCCGAGGCTCCGGAAAGCTCATGTAACTTGCCCGATCTGGGTTTGGAACCCAGGTCTCCTGGCTTCAGAGTTTTTCTCGATGCTTTGTATCTCTGAATAATAAAAAATCCCCCCTTCCCCCCTCAAGGAAAAATACCTTATTATTTTTAAAACAAAATAAGGGGAAGAAAAGAGTCTCTGTCCTTTGGAGGCAGATGGCTGCTGGCCATTTGTCACGGTTGACTCACTGTGTTTCATAAACAAGAGGCAGCGGAGTCAAAGAAAAGACCACATGGCACCCAACGAAGTGAACACGATCCTTTTTAATGCTGGGGAGAAACAGGGCAGAGGAGAAAAAAGCAGCATCAAAATAGCCTATGAGAAATGCAGAGGATAACTTTCCCATTTTTCTAAATTTGGCTAGGTTTCGATGCTGTCAACACCGGCACCAGAAGGGTCAGAGTCCACATGGCCAACAGTGAGGCCAGCAGGAGGTAGACCAGGGTCCCAGCTGGGTCCGTGAGAAGCTGAATCAACCAGGCCAGAGTCCACCTAAGATAACCTTAACCAAAGCCTGAGTAACTTCCCCAGGAGACAGAACCTCTCAAACTCACAGAATCAAATTCTCCCTGTGGGCAGAGTGTCCTATCTGCTACCACAGTGGTTCTTGTTTATGAGGCTAATATAAATCTGGGCTTGTTTTCTAAGAATATGCCCTTCATGAACATTCCCCGAGATACTATAATAAATAACTACAAGAGCCAACAACTATATTAACATGTCATAGCTTGTAAAGTTTGTTCTCTCTCTCTCTCTCTCATCACATCCATGTAAGGCTGGGTGATTAATATTGTCCCCATTCTACTGACGAAGAAACTGAGGTTCACAGTTTATATGACTTCCCTAAACTCGCACAATTAGTAAATAGCAGAGGAGAAACATGAACCCAAAACTTCTGACTTCATATTTCATGCTGCTTCCAAGATACCAGCCATAGCAATGATTAAGCTCCTTGATTAATGCAGTAAGTACCCTTCCATCCTATGTTTATCTTTTGCCATGGCTGATCAAGTTCAGAGATCTGAGGAGCAGCACCGGACATCTGGTCCCATCAGCTCTGCCAGGCAGATCTGAGGGGAGAGTCCAGTTGTCAGCCACCACACTTGAAAGTGACCCGTAAATAGCAAAACCATCCCAATTCAGCCAGAGATGACTCCGAATAAAACAAGCTGTGAGGAAAACTTACGTGTGGATTCCAACCTCATGGATACTTGAGACTAGGAGGCTGCAGTGCTGGACATCTGTCTGTCCCGAGGACAGGGGCTCAGGGAACCACGTCCAACCAAGTCAGCTGAGGGGAAAATGAAATTGGGACAGCAACTGTGCTGACTCAGCAGAACTGAAAGAAAGACCATTGCAATTATGCCCTCTAGCTATGATCTCTGAGCTTGTCCCAAGTGGTTCCTGACAGTCTGTCCATCCTGTAGAATAAAATCTGTCCCCTCATGCCATCAAGAAAAGCCAAGTGGCCTCACTGTCTTAAAACAAAATCTTAATGAGTCCACCCTAGATACTCAAAGTATAAGCTGTTTTAGCTGTAACAACAGATTACCCCAAAACTTAGTGGCTTAAAATAACAACCATAGTAAGTCAAGTCCATACTGACGGTTGAGGCCTGGGGTGGGGTGGGAGAGGAGAACAGGATTCTAAACTTCGCTGCTGGACCTTGAAAGTCTTCTTGTGGGTTTATGTTCTTATCCTGAGCCCTTAACGAACTGTGATATGCAGCCATGTGAAGCCCGCATCTGGATCCAAGTGCTCCCAGGACTCCCTCACAAATCGCCACAAACTGGGGGGCTTAAACAACAGAAATTTAGTCTCTCAGCATTCTGGAGGCTAGAAGTCTGCAATCAGGGAGTGAACAAGGCCATGTTCCCTCTGCAGGCCCTGGGGAAAGATCCTTCCTTGCCTCTCGGAGCCTCTTGTGGTTGTCAACAATCCTTGGAGGTCCTTGACTTAGAAGCTTCATCACTCCAATATCTGCCTCCATCTTCACCTGGTCTTTCTCCCTCGGTGTGTGTGTCTCTCTTGGTCTTCACACGACCTTCTTATGAAGACGCCAGCCATGGGACTTAGAGCCCACCCTACTCCACTATGACTTCATCATAATTTAACTAATCGCATGTACAAAAGCTCAAATAAGATCACATTCTGAGGTTCTTAGTGGGCAGGAATTTTGAGGGAATACTACTCCACCCAGTATACCAGGAATATTTCCTGAAATCTTCTTTGCCCTCTCCAGTTGCGCATCCACAGATAAGGTAACTAAAAGATTATAACGAGTCTATTATCAAAGCAAATACGAATCATTCTTTTTGCTCCTCCATAATTCCATCTTGGTAACAAATTCTAAGAGAATGGTTAATATAGGAGTTACTTCTATATTGAGTAGCCTCTAAAATTATATGAGGCTTATAATAATGTAGAAAATTTACATGTTTGTGTAACAAGTGAAAAATATACAATTTTAATAGATATAATTGTTTTAAAAAGAACAGTAAATAAATCTCAAAATTATACATTAAAGAAAAAATTGGGAAGTAAAGTATTAGCACTGTCTGTATAGGGATGAATGAGTGATTTGTCTTTTAGGTTGTTCCAGTGATATATTTCGCAAAACAACACAGCTTCTTACAATGGCAATAATCATTTATTTTTCTCACTAATCTGCAATTTGGACAGGACTCAGGAGGGGTTGGCTCATCTCTGCTTCATGCAACAGCAGCTGATGTGACTCAACTGGCCCCAAAGGATCTGCTTTCCCCGGTAGTTCAATAACATGCCAGTGCCGGCTGTTAGCGGGGAGTTCAGTTGGGGTTGCGGGCCAGGGGCCTCAGTTCTCCTCCAGGTGGGCCTCTCCCTGGGGCTACTTGGACTTCCTACCAGTATATATGGCGGCAGGGTTACAAGACCAGTGTTCCAAGAGAAAGGACGTGGAACCTGCAAGTTTCTTAGTGCCTGGCCTGGTAACTAGCACAGCTCTGGGCATGCTATTACAGAGCCGCTCAGATTCAGGGGTGGTGACCCTCTTGTGTCAAAGAACCTCGGCCATCTTTAATCTACCACGAGAAGTCAACATTTTCCGAATTTTCTTTAATGACTATCATCACAAATGGGGCCATGTAAAATACCTTTAAATTGTTTTTAATTAAAAATTTTAAAACACCAATATAAACTCTGTTAATCCATGAAACTACTTCAAATAGCAAATTTTTATTCTCTTTGCCCTCAAAGCTCCTTCTCCACCTACATACCTCTAGACACAAACACACACACACACACACACACACACACACACACACACACACACAATCTCTCGTATTTGGGCACTTTGCTCCTGGCCTGCTCTTCTCTCAGTTTTCTGGTGAGGACATTAAGGAAAAATGAGAGTACTGGTCATGGTGATTTGTGGCACGCCCTACTACAGACACTTTTCAAAAGGTGTCTGTTAACAACGCTCCATTTCCTGATCTCCTCATGTACAAGAAGACTGATGAATGAGTGAAGCTCACCAGCTCTCAAGGGCTACTGACCAGCTGTGTGTGTACATCTAAGCATCTAAGCAGGCACCTGGTTGCCTCCCCTCTCTCCCACCACATCTAACTCAGTGGTCATTACACACTAAAGGGCTCAGTTATCTGATATGGGCATATTGATTCTGAAAAGCTTTTCTCAAATTAGCACATCTCATTTTGCGCTTAGATTACCTAAACAAGTGCCCATCTTAGGATGCTGCCTTCATGGAATCATGAAGCTGACCTCTGCTTTTTGATGGAACAGAAGGCTAACCTTTCAAAGGATAAATATTAAGGTCTGACTACAAAGCGATAAGATAAACTGCCTAAGATGAAATGGGAACCAGTGTGTCAGAGGTTTTCATAGTTTGTTCTGTTTGGTAGTGTGTGTGTGTGTGTGTGTGTGTGTGTGTGTGAGAGAGAGAGAGAGAGAGGGGGGGGGGTTGCCTTGGTTTTCAAGTCGGAATGGCCCAATTCTATACAATCCTCTTGGGAGATGCTAGGCCTGCTAACAATACCCAATACCCCAGAATTTTAACTAATGCTATGGATCCTCTCTACAGAAAATGTATATGTACATGAGCATAAGCAAAGTATGCTGCATACTTTGGGGGCTTCAGAGACACCCTCTGAGGTTCAGAAACCCTCACACTAGAGAGAGCTCAGATCTCTGGTGACTTGGGACAGGAGGTGAGTGCCTGAAGGTGTCCATGGTGGCTTAGGTCCTATTGGGCCATGCCAGGAACACACACAACTGTCTACAACCCTGCTTCTTCCCTGAGCCATCACAACAGTGATGTGACTAAATCCCAACAGAGAAAGGCAAAGCAGCCTGGGTACAGACCAAGGTTTGGTACTAGTGATCCTCCTGCCCATTCACGAGGCAGAAATAGTTCCTACACCTGGTGCTCTTTATCCTTCCCTCCCGCTTCCCTGTTCCTCTGCTCTCCTCTGCCGAATACTTAATGAGCACCTTTTAAAACCCTCTCTCAGGGCCAGGGGTCTAGGACTACACATGTGAATAAATTCTGGTTCCCATCATTCATGAAACAAATTCATTGAATATTCACAGAACCCAGTGCACTTTCGTTTTTACAACCTATGTCCCACAAGCATGCACATATGCACATTAGTAATGCGATGCAAAAGAAGGCGACAGTGGAGAGGTACATACGTAAGTAATTGTGAGGGCAGAGGAGGGCAACTGTCTTCCAGGGTGGGTCATGGAAGGGGAACTGACCCCCATATTTTAAAAAAATAGGCAGACAAGGAAGGAAGAAGGGACAACATGTGGAAAGGCATTCAGGTGCCAAAGAACATGGTACTGTCTGGTTCAACGTGGCTGGACCTAGGAAGCATGTGCGAGATCAGCAGGAGGGCAGGAGTTAAAGCAAGAAAGGAAAGATAGGGAAAGACCAAATCTTGAATGTCCTAAGTGCCATGCAAAAAAAAAAAGAAGCAGACTACTGACACAGGGCCTCTGGAAGACTCTAGGCAGAGCAATAATGTGGTAGGTTTGGGTTTCAGAAAGCTAACTCTGATGCATTAGGTGAGGACCAAATGAGAAACAGGAAGATCAGTTGGAGGGCGGCTCCTGGGGAGGGATGAAAGGGGTCCAAATTCTAGCAGGGCAGCAGGGAAAGAAATGAAGGTCAAATATAAGAAATTAGAAGACAGCATGAATAGAAACTGGCAAATGATTAAATGAGGGGGTGTGGGGAAGGGAGGGGTCATTATTATGACTTCCAGGTTCCTTATTTGAGCCAAGAGAAATGCAGTTGACCAAGACGGGAACTAAGAGGCTGTGTGAGGGAAGGTAATGAGGCCTGAGGAGTGCGAGGCGTGTGAGGGCCTCGAGAGACGTCCGTCTTGGTGATGCAACTACGGGTCAAATGAGCACCACTACTTGCCCAGCCCTGGTTCTAAGGTCCTTGCTCACCAAAATCGAGACTGAAATACTTACGGGTATTTTGCCAATCTTGTGTGGAAAAAAATAATTTTTTCTAAATCTCTCTCAAGTGAGATAGATCATGTCAAGCATGAAAAGGGCCACTTGTGTTGTGGGTAATGATGAGAAAATCATCTTCGTGCAGTATTTGCTTTTCTCTCCCCTTATGTCATCGCAGACCCCGCCAAGACCACTATGATCAAGTTTTATTCCTCCCTCCAACCCTCCTCTGCAACTCCTGGCTGCACAAGACGAATACTTCCATATGGTGCAATGTTGATGTTGAGCCGGGGGGAAATATGAAATGTTTTCAGTAAATTTTATCCAAGGAGCAATAAATTTACAAATCCTAAACAGCTGGAATAAAATATTGGTCTGTAATTGATTTTGGATGAAGGTACTTACACAAAAATAGGAAACTTGGGGCAGTTAATTACTGATGTTTAGGGATCTTGGATGTCTTCATACAGCGCTCCCTAATGTGATCTCGGACAGATTATTTGCTTTCGTGAGCCTCTTTATTCTCGTCTGTAAAGTGGGTTTAACAATTGTACCCACTCAGGGGGGTTTTGTAAGGATGAAGTGAGCTAATACAGGTAAAAACCTCAGAATAGCAGTCATCAGCTAGTAGGTAGGTACTCAGTAAATGTTCATTCTTCCTCTTATAACCTATAAGCTAAGTGACAAGGGATGAGGGAGGGGTTAACTGGAGCTCAAAGGGAAAAGGACAGAATAGTGGATGAGAATGATGGTTTTTAGGACTTGATCGATGGAAGGATGCCAATACTACCCAGAACTGCCAAGGTAAGAAAGCTGTGTGACTGGGCATTAAAATAGATTTTGGGGAAGGGATGTTATGTGAAGCCTATAGAACCAGGAGCTTGCTGACATATGCTTTGGATCATCACTCACTTTTGTAATCATTTAATTCACTAGACAAATGAGAGCAGGAAGGCGGAAGGAAGGGCCCTGAAACACCGGAAACACGGAACTGTCCAGCAGGAACCCTCTGACATGCAAAACTACCCCATGTCTGTGGGAAAGCGGTCCACAGGATTGTATTCTATTGACTCGTTATTACTTTGGACAAACTGCCAACTTTTGTTTTAGTTTTCTAGTCACTATAGCACAAGGATCTTTCAGAATGATTCTTAATGTCTTCTCCTTACATAGCTCTTACATTTACAAAGCATTTCTACACCCAATTTAATACTGATCAAAACCAGGCAACGTAGATATCCTTAACTCTATTTTAAAACAGCAAATACTGAGTGTAGATTTACTGTGTGCCAGGTACTATGCTAAACACTCTACAAGGAGTCTCATCGAATCCTTTTAACAAACCTATGAGGGCAGTACGATTATCATCAGAAGCCAGAGAGGAATCTAACAGCTCTTCCGTGGTGACCCAGACAGCAGGGGCAGAGGCAGGACTTGAACTCACACGGGTCTGACTTCAAAGCCTGCTTCCTAACACCTAACCACTGGACTCTGCTGTAGAAGGGTCATCAGATGCACGTTCTTTCCTTGTGGGGCAGTGCTTTAGTCTGAACGCAGCCTAATTATTTACAGTTATGTAAACAGCTGTTGTGATATTACACAGAAGTAGCAAACTTTTTGATGTCTGTTTCCATATTCCGCTGCTAGGATTGCTCAAGATGTACATCCCAATGTACATTCCCTTCCCCCAGGTTATGAGAATCTGCACAAGACCAATGGTTATTGAATCAAGTTTCCAAATACCTGAACTACTTGGTAATAGGCTAAGAATCTGTTTCTGATTTACTTATAATACAGTTTAATAGTTGTAGATAAGAAAATATAAGCATAATTTTAGGGAAGGGTAGCTACCTATCTTTTAAATGGTTCAATAAGGCAAAGAACAACATCTGTTCAAAAAATGTATTTTTCATTGCATTTAAAAAAAACAAAAACAAAAAACTTGTCCAATACGCTCCCCCTCATACAAACAGCTCTCATATGCAATTCTTCAGATTTTACGTTTTTTCCATTCTGGCTCATTCTTTGCTTCCTCATCATCAGATTCAACTTGTGCAAACATGGCTTTGGGCTGAGTCCTAAAAGAAAGTTAAAGAGAAGAGGAAAAGGTAGTTGGCAAGTGCTTATTAGATTAGACTCTACTTTTCATCGAGTGGAAGCACATTTGGGAAATCAATTACACTTCAATTATTAAATATCAATCGTTACACTTCTGGCAAAGAAAAGAATAATGAAAACTTAATCATGTTCAAGAAAAGAGCCAGAATCTTTTAGAGGGTTTCCTCTGTGGTCAACTGTGGGTGCTGCCCTTTCCTTGAATAAAACAAACGAGTCAAGTTCAGCGGATTCTCGCATACCCATAACCACCCTCCACTTAAACTCAGGCTAATTGGAATCATTTGGGAGGACAGATTACTAGTACAGTCACCGAGCAAGAATCTACACGCTCTTTATTTATAGCTCTGTGGCTGTCCCTAGACTCAAGTAGTCCAAACACATGTTGATAATAGTACTCATGAATGAGAGAATTTGAGTTAATAGTTATTTTATCTAATGAGTTTAAAATAGTAGATAACATATAGAGTAATTTGAGCACTGCCAGCACAAGCAAAACAAACAAAAAGACATTCCCTCCAGCAGTCAGCTCAACGCGTGGAAAGGTCACGCATTTGGGGGAACATCGTAGAGAACCGCTGCTGTAGGCCTGGCAATCTTCACATGAGGACCTTCTGTGCTTTGCAACCGTACCTGGTCCAATGACACTCCTTTTTACACCGAAAGTAATTTTTAAAAAAAGTCAAGTCGTTGCAATTTGTGCCCCTTTGGTTAGCTACTGCTGACTTACTTTTAAAAACAGCTCTATCGAAGTTTAAGGAGACATGAAAGCATTATATCCGAAGAGGATATATTTTAGCTTAAATCTGTGTTTAGACTTCAATTCATTATATGAGGTAATTGCAGAACGGTCAATGTAATATCAACAACGATAACTTCTTTTATTTGGCAAGTGGAGCGGGGTTAAGACCTTACATTATGTCTAGCTGTTTATTATCCTGGGGAAGAAGTACCCAGCATACATGTTCATGCTGGTGTTGTTCTGATGCGAGCCATGTACACTTCCGCATGCATACATTGGTCACAATCCTCTCTCCAATTACGTCACACATGTCCATAGAGAGCCCAAGCCGTCCCCATACACAGTCCAGTTGGTTAAACTTGTGTTGTCACGCCCAGACCCTGTTACAGCATCAACAATAGCCATACTTGAACGTTCCAAACACAGCCGCAGGTTTTCATAGGTCGGGAGATGCCAAATTACTAGGAAGCAGGACCCGGGCTTTCTAACATGCTCGTTACATACTCGGTCTCCAGGCAAAGACAGTGACTGCGCGGGTATGAACAAACCCGTAGAGGAATAAATTAGTCTGGTTTTAAAAATCCTTTGAATTCGCTATTTAATCTAAGAGGAAATAAAAAGAAGATGGCCTTCTAAAGATATCTGGCAATGCTCATCGACTTTAGCTGTAATGAGACTTAAGTACCAAGAAGTGGTAATGCTACTTTTTTGGATATAAAAAAAGAAAATGAACAAAAGATCACAGGAAGAAAACCTAAAGCTTGAAAAGGTTATTTCCTTTAACTAACGTAGTAGTTCTTCTTTTCCAGTCCACCTACTTCTGAAAGTACGGCTAGCAGACCGGGGCGAACACAGAAGGGCACAGCTTGAAGCAGGGGCAGAGGTGGAGGAATGACCACGAAGAGGCTCACGGAACATTCTGGGGGATGGAAACAGGCTATCCTCCTCACTGAAGTGGTGATTACGCAGACGTATACATTCGTCAGGACAGGAAATGAGTGCTTTTTGGGTTTTGCTGTATGTAAGTTATACCTCAATGAAGCTGACTTACTAGGAAAAGGAAAATCAAGACAAACCAGTGAGGCGAAGGAAGAATCAAGGAATGAAAGGGCATGGAACTGAGCACAAAACTTGGCACTGAACTGCCTGGCAGCCGGGACACAAGGCCTAGATTTGTTTTTCAGAGGAGATACCTTTCCCTCCAGCACCGAACTCGGCAGAATTCACGAGTAAATTTTTACCTCATGGTCACCGACACTTCCAACCACACACTTCCCACTCCCTTTTCCTCTGTGGGTACTTTATCTTAGGGGTATCAACCTGTTTGGAAGGTGGGATGGTCCTCTTTGTGAAACTCCACAAAATTTATTTTAAATTCCACTTTTGAACTAATAACAATACCGTCAGAAAAATGGCCATATTATGTGTGTGTGATATCAAATCATGACACTTAACTTTCAGATACCCGTGCTCCCCTTCCCCAAATTGCCAAAATCAAGGCATAAACCAGTGTCCAAATTTCCCAGCAATGCGGTTTACCACCTATGCTCTCGTTTTGTTGGGCAAGTAGGGAAAATTGAGTGTGAGAACTAGGCTGCTTTCAATACATGGTGCTTGGAAAACTGCATATCCTTATACAATGAAGGAAGAAACTGGGCCCTTACCTTACACCAGATACAAAAACTTACTCAGAATGGATCAAAGAGCTGAACCTCAGAGCAAAAACTGTAAAACTGCTAAAAGAAAATGTACGGGAAATGTGTCCCACTACTGCAAGACAGCATTTCCATTCCCTGCCCATTCCCTGCCTTCCATTTAATCCGTTACGCCAGAATTCTACGCTTCCTTTCTCAAGAGACAGGAAATCATCAACTCAAACTTACAGCCTCATGGCAGGTTTATCTCAGCTCCCAAACAAAAGCCTATAGAGAGGGATCAAAGTGAAGAAAAAGAAAAGAGGAGGGACATTTCATTAGGCAACGGCAACGGTGTAATCACTGTGGGTGCTCACCGGGTTCCTGACAGCCAGTTGCGTACCCACTTTATTGAAATCAGCTTCATCCAGACTATTGTATTACTGGCTCATGTAATAAAACCCGCAGGAAGTGTTCATCGGAAACTTAAACATACAGAAGGCTGATGAGAAACTTGTTTTCCAGTTTGACTCACTTTGACAGTAAACTTTTTTCACTTGACTATACATGTCAACTTGTTTACTAGGGTTACCAAGAAAAGAAGAGCAGATTAGATATCAGCATGGTTATAGACACTAACCATTAAATAAACTAACCAGAGGAGGGCTGGAGGGTTTTTGTTTTGTTTTAGCTTCGGTAAACTCTGCATTTGCTCAGTTATTATTTCATATCTATCTTACCTAATAATAGACAAACATGTAAAATGACCATACCTCCGCTACGCCCACAGCCAATCAGAGTGAGTATGCAAATTAGAAGGCTAAAGATGGCGGCTGCCCAGCTGCTCCAGGCGCAGAGTGGCCAGGCGGGGCAGGACGCCTGCTATGAGAGGGAGGGCGGGGGTGGTGGTGGGGTGGGGGGGGGGGTGGCACGAAGGGATCTACAGGAGCAGAGTGCCGCAGCAAAGACAAGACTGCAGATTCCGGAGTCTGCAGTGAAAATGAAGATGGCAGACTCCAGCCAGAGTTTGCAGCGAAGACGAAGATGGCAGACTCTGGCCGGAGTCTGCAGTGAAGACGAAGATGGCAGACTCTGGCCGGAGTCTGCAGCAAAGATGAAGAAGGCAGACTCTGGCCGGAGTCTGCAGCGAAGACGAAGAAGGCAGACTCTGGCCGGAGTCTGCAGTGAAGACGAAGATGGCAGACTCTAGCCGGAGTCTGCAGCGAAGATGAAGAAGGCAGACTCTGGCTGGAGTCTGCAGCGAAGACAAAGAAGGCAGACTCTGTCCAGAGCAAAGGCCTGGGTCCCGGGTGCCGGAGGAAAACCGATGCTGGAAGCCAAGGGAAGGAAGGCCTATTGCACGAATCTCTTCGTGCAACAGGCCTCTAGTCTCTATATAAAGAGGAAATATGCAAATTAGGCTGGGACTCTGTAACGGGTCACGACTGGACAGGAGAAGGTTGCGCGCGCAGGTGAGGCCCGGTGCAGAGACAGAGACGGGGGGGGGGGGGGCCAGCAAGCCGCCGCACCCCAGCTCAGGCCGGCCCCCCGGAGCTGGAGCAGAGACAGGGACAGAGGGGCCAGCCCGCAGCTTCTGTGGCCGAGCGCAGGCCCAGAGAGGAGACGGCGGGCCCACCTCCAGCGGAAGCAGCGCAGCTCCCTCCTGCCTCCTGCGGAATCGGTGCGGCTCCCTCCCTGCTCCCACAGAAGCGGCGCAGCTCCCTCCCGGCTCCCATGGGCGCGGTGGCTCACTTCCGCCTCCCACGGCTCCCACAGAAGTGGCAGGCGGCCTACTGCACGTGACATCACACGATGGGCTACTAGTGCAAATATAAAAGCTTAAGCAAATGCCTCTCTCAACTTTATAAATTATCAGATACTTTGTGCTAATTAACTTCCCCTTGGAACGCCTTAAAAACTGAATTCTCTCAACCAAAGGACTTGTATGCATGCATATGGGCCTAACCAATGGACACGGACAACAGGGGGGTAAGGGCATGAGTGGGGGGGATGGGAGGTAATGGGGGAAGAAGGACACATATGTAATACCTTAATCAATAAAGAAATTTAAGAAAAAACTGAATTCTCAACGCGGTCTGTAGGAAGCGAGGCTCTGCGGCACTGTGTGCTACAGAAAAGGGACCAAAGCGGGGAGACCCCGACCCACCTGCAGGGCCACCCCCAAAGGAGTCTCGTGTAGAACAGTGGGGAATGAGTAAGATTTCCCAGCAACCTGCCAGGAGGGCGCGTGGGGTGCCTGTGTGTGCGAGGGACCCACAGTGCGCGCAGGGCGGCCCTTCTCTCGGGCTGAGCTCTGACTGGCCTTGTCATGCCTCCTCCAGCGCTCAGGCCACAGGGAAGCCGCAAGTGTTTTCAGCTGCAGTGAAAGGTCCCCGGGTCAGGCTCTTTTTAATCAGGGACTTTCTTCTGCTATGATTCATCCAAAAAGCTAACCTGAGCTCCAGGGCAATAAAATGGGTATGAGGGGAAATCCCTTGTAATATCTAGTCACCAGTATGGGAGCACAAACCACAGCTTTTCTGGCTCAGGGCCCACTGTTTATTATAAAGGAAAACCTCAAAGCCAAAGCCAATTACAGCCATGACTTGACAATCGGACACACTTGTTAACCCCGTTAGAATGAACACAGTCCAGATGCACTCTGACCCGATCCTCACAACTGCAGAATTATTAAGACTCAATAAGACTTTGACCAAAAGATTCCACTTGAAATGGTCCCTTCTTTCTGGTGAAGAGTTAATCAAAGACAGTTCTTCAAAAAACATATGAGGGACACATGAGAAGTAACAAGATGTTTCTAGGTTAAAAAAAAAAAGTCCTATTTTCTTCAGGAAATGGACAATAACATTTTGGAAAATAGATAAACATATCTCAGACTCATTAAATAGGACATACTAGCTCACAACGATCTGTATGAGAGTCAAAGACTGGATGAGGATGGAGAAAGGGACTTACATGAAACCCGTGGAAACTAGAAACAAAAAGGGGTGGGCGTGGGGGGGGGAAGAGAGAGAAAGGAAAACAAAAGAACCTTCTAAAATCACTGTTAGCCACCTTACCACAAAGTGGATAAAAAAATTAGAATGATTAAATCCTTGAAGAGCACACTGAGACCACCCGCGTATCTCAGTGCCCTCTGTAAGCTCACATTTATAAAGCATATAACTGTGTGCGCCACGATTTCCATTCAGAAACACGTTTGAAAGCTGGCAGTACTGCAGCCCCACGCTCTCACTTCGGGATGGGAAATGGTCTTGGCGAAGGTCAGTAATTCTCAGCAGAAACAGCCCAGCACTTCTGCTTCTTAGACCACGATGGCTGACAATAACCTTTCAGCTTCACTATTACTCACTTTTCCCATAAGTATTCTCGGTTGCTTTGTGTGCACTGCAGTGTCAAACGCAGAAGTTTGACTCAGAAGCCAGACCACTATGTTCAAATTCCAGGTCTGCCACCTGCAACCTATCTAGCTTTGATCAGGTTGTAAGCCTCAATGTCCTCATCTGTGGGGGGACAATAATGTCGCTTACCTCATAGGACTGCTGTGAGGATTCAATGAATGATCTGTAACCTTTCTAAACAAGCCTGATATGGTGAAGTATATAAAATGTCATTATTATTATTTACCTTGCTTTGGTTATCACGTGTTCCTCCATATAATAGGTATATTTTTAAAAAGTTATATTTAAAATATATTCAATAAAATAATTTCTATATTAAATATAACATAGGCGCTTGCTATTTTTTTAAACCCTGAGGGAAATACTTTTGTTATGCAATATGTCTTCAGTATGAATCTCTATAACCAAAATAATCTATTATGGACGTTTGAATTTTCTTAAGGGCAAATCATATGCGGTCTGTTCTAAGGGATTACTTTTGTATTATTACCACACTTTCGTGGCAAAATAATCACCTGGGGAAGTTCGTAGGATGCAAATCCCCAGCCCCAGGGCACAGACCGAGCTGGTTGGGGCGGGATCTAAAAATCTGCGTTTTCAACCTCTCCATGCCCACCCTCGACTCCGACACAGATGGCCCACAAATCCTCCTGGAGAAATGCTGGCTCCACACAGGACGTGGTCCGTGATGATGGGTCACTAAAGTATAACTCGGGAAAAAGTTATGCTTCCCTATGAGGTTATGTCTCGTGCTGACACAAATAAAGCTCCACGCACTCAGAGAGCGGCCTCTTTCAATACTGACTTCGAACGCACCCCTTGTGGGGGGAATGGTATTTGATATCCACATATCCGCAGATCCTGTGTCAGAGCAAACACGCTCGGTGAACATGAAAGGGACTGAACCGGCTATGAAGGCGGCTCCTCTGGCAGGAAGAGGCCACGCTGACAGAGCTGTCAGGCTGTCAGGCTGGCGGGGCCAGGCTCCCGCACACAGCCCTCGGTGAGGTAAGTGAATCGCAGGCCTGGTCTATACCTGCCCACTCCTCAGCCAGCTCCTTCCCCCTCCCTCCAGCAGCAGCTTTCAACAAGAAACCGTAATCGAATCTGCCGTGTGTGACTGACCAAGAGTCCTCTGTGACCTGCTGTGTCTCTAAACTCCCACGCTGTCACCCTGCCAGGGCCAGAAAGGAGGCTCAAATACTCCGTCGACAAATGTCAAGTGTGCAAAAACTGTGCGAGCATCCCTGCAGAATGAAGGTGAGTGTATGGCAGGCACAAGCAGGCAGACTGTGCAGGGGCTAGTTGGGCTTTTCTGTGAAAAAGTGAGATGCAGTAAATCTTCATTTCATCGCTGACAGAAGTCAATTTCAGGGAAGAAAAACAACCAGACACACATTCTCAATTACACTGACCTTTATGAGAGGATCCTTTTAAATATTCGCTTCCCTTCAAGCACTCTGCCACTTGGCAGTAAACCGTACACTCGAGCAGGTGAGCAGGAGAAAAACCACTGCAGTCCTGGCTAACACATGGCATGCCACGCACACGGTGCCATGAACCCAGCTAGCACGCAATAAACCACAGGTGACAAGATTGGGTGAAGGAAAGAGAGGGGAGCAACATGCAGCAGCAGCAAAGTGTGTCTGAGCAGAGATCACAGTCCATTTCTGGTTGTGATTCACTGTTAATTGCAATCTCGGAGCTTTGGTCTCCTCACTTGGAAGGTGAGGATATGACAATACCTGCTCAACCTGCTGCCCAGAGCAACTACTAAACTAGCATATCATCCAGTTGTGAACATAACTAACTCACCTGCCATGCAGGAAAATGCCATTAGGTAATGGTCAACAACGAACAAGGACAATTTCCACTTCAACTAATTCTATATAAAGAAAGTTGAAAATATGGAGAAACCAAGATGGCGGCATAGGTGAACACCTAAATTGTTGCCTCGCACAACAATTTCAAAACTACAGTTAAAAGACAAAAGGGACACCATCCAGAACCACAGGAAAGCCGGCTGAGTAGAAATTCTACAACTAGAAGGAAAGAGAGGGGCACACGGAGACTCAGAGGAGCTGCAAAAGGTTGAGGTACAGAGACACGCACACGGAGAGGACGGGCGGCTGAGTGCCTGGCTAGCTTTCTCTAGCGGGAGAAAGACAGAAGCTCCCGACTGCACTGAACCCCAGTTCCGAATGCACTGAACTCCAGTTCCGGGCGAGACCTTGGGGTCCCAGACTCATACAGGGGGATGTCTGGACTGTCAGGAAAAGAGAGGAGCACATGGAAACTCAGGGGAGCCGCGAAAGGCAGAGGTCTGGAGGCGCGCGCACAAGTACGCACAGAGAGGACTGACTGCTGAGTGTACCGCTGACTTTCTCTAGCGGGAGGAAGGCGAAAGCTCCCTACTGCGCTGAACTCCAGTTCCGACTGCACTGAACCCCAGTTTCAGGTGAGACCCTGGGGGCCCAGACTCATACGGGGGGAGTCTGGACTGTCGGGAAAAGAGAGGAGTGCACGGAAACTCAGGGGAGCCGCGAAAGGCAGAGTGCGCGCAGAGAGGACTGACTGCTGAGTGTGCTGCTGGCTTTCTCTAGCGGGAGGAAGAAGGAAGCTCCTGACAGCGCTGAACTCCAGTTCCAGGCGAGTTTCTGGGAATCCAGACTCATTCGAGGAGAAACTGGACTATCTGGCAGTGGGCGAAACTCGAGGGCGGCTTTCTCGCAGAGGTGCTTGCAGCGATTATCGAGGGACACTGAGACCCAGGGGCCTCATAGGGCAGGGCTGATGGGAAGCCAAGGCTGTCTGCTCAGCCCTGAGACTCCGCCCCATCCAAGCTGAGCACAGAGGCTTTTGTAATTTTGCAAGTCTTGTCTCATAAGGCTGTCTCCAGCACATAAGTTCTCCCAGCGTAGACACAGCTGATCCTCACAGCCAATTGGCCTGGAGGTCAATTCCTCCCAGTGATACCAACAACAATCAAGACTTAACTACAACAAGGCTGAGCACACAGTCCACAAAGGGTTGCACCAAGAGTGTCCACCTCAGGTAACTGGGGAGGCTGAGCCACTGGGCCATATAGGACACCTAGCACACAAAGCTACTCTACCAACTCAGGGAATCAACGAAAATGCAGAGATAAAGAAACAGATCACAAATGAAAGAAATGGAGGAAAGCAAATGACTGGATATAGAGTTCAAAACCACGGTTATAAGGTTTTTCAAGAATTTCCTAGAAAAGGCCGATAAATTTAGCGAGACCCTCGAGGATATGAAAAAGGACCAACTAGAAATTAAGCATACACTGACTGAAATAAAAAATATTATACAGAGACCTAACAGCAGACTAGAGAAACGCAAGAATCAAGTCAAAGATTTGAAATACAAAGAAGCAAAAAACACTCAACCGGAAAAGCAAAAAGAAAAAAGAATCCAAAAATTTGAAGATAGTGTAAGGAGCCTCTGGGACAACTTCAAGCGTACCAACATCAGAATTATGGGGGTACTAGAAGAAGAGAGAGAGCAAGATACTGAAAATCTATTTGAAGAAATAATGACTGAAAACTTCCCCCACCTGGTGAAAGAAATAGACTTACAAGTCCAGGAAGCGCACAGAACCCCAAACAAAAGGAATCCAAAGAGGACCACACCAAGACACATCATAATTAAAATGCCAAGAGCAAAAGACAAAGAGATAATCTTAAAAGCAGCAAGAGAAAAACTGTTAATTACCTTACAAGGGAGCACCCATACGATTGTCAGCTGATTTCTCAACAGAAACTATGCAGGCCAGACGCAAGTGGTAAGAAATATTCAAAGTGATGAATAGCAAGAACCTACAACGAAGATTACTCAAGCAAAGCTATTATTCAGAATTGAAGGTCAGATAAAGAGCTTAACAGATAAGAAAAAGCTAAAGGAGTTTATCACCACCAAACCAGTATTATATGAAATGCTGAAAGGTATTCTTTAAGAAGAGGAAGAAGAAGAAAAAGGTAAAGATAAAAATTATGAACAACAAATACATGTCTATCAACAAGTGAATCTAAAAATCAAGTGAATAAAAAATCTGATGAACAGAATAAACTGGTGAATATAACAGAATCAGGGGCATAAAAAGGGAGTGGACTGACAATTCTCGGGGGGAAAGGGGTGTGGGGGGTGCAGGAAGAGACTGTACAAAAAACGTACACCTATGGCCGAAACCGGTTTGGCTCAGTGGATAGAGCGTCGGCCTGCGGACTGAAGGGTCCCGGGTTCGATTCCGGTCAAGGGCATGTACCTTGGTTGCGGGCACATCCCCAGTGGGGGGTGTGCAGGAGGCAGCTGATCGATGTTTCTCTCTCATCGATGTTTCTAGCTCTCTATCCCTCTCCCTTCCTCTCTGTAAAAAATCAATAAAATATATTTAAAAAAACAAACAAACAAAAAAAAACGTACACCTATGGATGAGGACAGTGGGGGGAGGTAAGGGCAGAGGGTGGGGTGGGAACCGGGTGGAGGGGAGGTTTGGGGGAAAGAAGAGGAACAATTGTAATAATCTGAACAATAAAGATTTATTAAATTTTAAAAAAAAGTAAGTTGAAAATATGGATGAATGATTTTCTAAGAAAATGTTCATGACAAGCAGATTCAGAAGAGAGAAATCCAAATGGAATCCTTACCCTGAGGGGACGGAAGAGAGACATTAAGGAATTACTACTCGCCCTCGCCTCCACAAGCACCAGGCCTGGACACTTTCGCAGGTGGAGTCTATCCAATCCTTACCCAGTAGACCTAATGGTATGCAAAACAGCTTGAGAGTACACACGGGAAAGGAGTGGGCACAAAGCTTACGCAGCCAGCCCAACACCTGGCAAAGAACAAGCCGTAACCTTGTGAGGATCCTACAAAGGTGCAAGGATGGTGCAATGGGAGGAAACTCAGTACTATAATTCATCATATTCACTGAAACACCCGATGATCACTTCCAAAGAGATAAATAAAGGAACGCAATGAAATTCAGCCTCCACTGCAGATGAACTGCCGGGCCTCTGTGCGGGGTCTCCTCTGCATGGATGTCCTTCCCCTGGCGGCCTGCGGGCTCACCCCCTCATTTCGCTCAGGTCAGAACTTCAGCCGAGGTTCCACCGGATGGCCCTACCTACTCCTTCCCTCTCCCTGGTGCTCCATGCCCCCGGCACTAATGTGGTTTTCTTCTTCATATTTGCCACCATCTAACACTTACGGATCTATTTATTGTCTCTCTCTCTCTCTACTGGAATATAAGCTCCATAAACACTGCTGTTACCCTACAACCCAGAACAGTACCTTATACATTGTAGCTGTTCACTAAATCTTTATGGAATAAGTAAACAAAAAGATGGATTTTTCCTTAACATCTTGTATGTGTGTGTTTTCAGAAGATATCATGCTTTATGGGGAAATACCATTAAATTGAATAATATGAACTTGCTGCTAGTTATTTTTTCCCCCACATAAAAAAAGGGCTATCACATGTTTTAACCTAACAGTCACTCTTGTTAAAGTTCAAAGTGAGAAAAGGATGTGTGCTACCACTGATCTTATTTAATATTGTTTTGGCAGCTCTGGTCAATGCAGTTAGAGAAGAAAAAGAAATAGGTATAAAATTGGAAAGGAGGACATAAATTTCTCGTTTTTGTACACGGTGGGTCAAAAGTAGGTTTACAGTTGTTCATGTGGAAAAAGTTCTGACTCCTAGCATCACAGTAATATTTTGCATACCCTAGGTACACACGCTAAAAAATAACAGAATGTGCGGGAAATCCCAAAAAGGAATAAAAACACTAACTAATGAGATTAACTATTTCCCAAATGAATAACATAATGACACAGACAGGAAGGGAGAAGAAAAGATCTAAGCTAAGTAACTGGAAACAGTATCTTGACTGGAGACTGCAAGGCTGAAACAGAAAGAACTGGACACAAACGCTGCAGGCTAGTTAGGGAAGCTGCTTCTCACAGGGGCTAGCACCTCAGGAGCTGCTTTATGTGCACACAAGGCATGAACACATGAATGAATGAATACCTTGCAGGTAACGAGGCTGGGTTTCTCGCTACTGGAGGAAGAAGTTACAAATACGGAAAGGGGGAAGGTTAAATGAACCCTGGGATATGGAATTGAAATCAGAGGCATCAGTTCATATTCATGGTTTTAAAATACCAATACAGATAGCTATACACAGAAACATGTATGTGTGTATGCGTAGGTTGGTGTACATATATGTTTCCAAGCTTGGTCAGCTGAGAGGGCCTAGAGGCAATGGCATTCCGGTAGCAATGAGGATATCTGGCACCAACTTTTGGTTTCAAAACATCCTTCTCCAACCAAAGTAACCAGGCTTCCTGGAGAAGTGGCTGATTCTAAGACTGTGGCAAGAAAGACGAGGATGACCTGGAACATCTTGTGATGCCAGAAAGTAGGGAAGTGCTCAAAAAACACAGGGGCTTGTTGTAGGAAGACAGGAGCCATTCTGAAGGAGAGTCCATTGGCCAAAGCTGGAACAACGTGCACAAAAACTAAATAGTAATATTGGATTTTAACCCAGATGATAAAGTATCTTAAAGTCCATACTGATATAAAAAGTACTTGAAAAAAATGAGTAAATGTGGAAAGGACAATTCTTCCAATTAATAAATGCAGAAGAAAAGAGGGAACTAGAAAGTTACCACTGGGCAAGCACCACAGTAATCGCTGCTGCAGGCAAACATATGGATGGATGATAAAGAGAAAGAGCAAAGTTTAAGGAGAGACAGGATTTGCATCGTCTTAAAGTATCACCCCCACGAAATGTATTTGTTCAAAATGTAACAGTAGCCTGATGGTGGAGAGCCCGGAGGACACGTCACTCACCCAAGCGGTCACAGTTAGCATCACCCGCCAGAAGACACAGTGACTGACCTGAGGCCCTGATACGATGCACTGAGAACAAGACATCCCCCTTGTGTTGTTTTTGCCAAAAAATGCAGTTTCATTCCAATCGTGAGAAAATAGCGGACAAACTGAGAGAAAGTGTACAAACTAACAGACTGGCGTTCACTGAAAGTGTCAAGGTCATGAGAGACTAGACAGGCTGAGAAACTGTGTGACTGGAGGAGACTAAGAAGTAAAAACTAAACGCAGCTGGGATCCTCGGTGAGATGTTAGTGGGAAAATAAAGTAAGGTCCGTAGCTTACTTAAGAGTACTGTACCTATCTCAATCCGTGTTGTGCTAATTAACTGCACTTTGGTTATGTAAGGTGTTCACATCAGGGGAAGCTGGGTGAAGAGCATACATGAACACTTTGTACTGTTTTTGCAACTTTGTAAGTTTAAAATAAAAAATTTTAAAGCCCCCATTCTACAATAGTGCCTTTCTTCCGTGTGAGTGTAGCCGGTTTCGTTGCTCTAAGGGATACTACATGCTCACCCGTGCTGGGCCACGTAAGGGAACCTGAGCGGGCAGGCTCCCCGCTGCTGTAAGTGTTACTCACAGGGACCGCTCTCACATGAAAGGCAGTCTTAATAACAGACCTAGAGCTCCTCCCCTTCGTTTGCTTTCAAACCTCCTCAACTTAGATATTGCACACAGGCAGTAACTGTTTTATCACAGGAGGAATGGACTTCACATAATTAATGGGTTTGCACTAGGCTGTGATCTGGTGGAACTGGCCTGGTTTGACAATTCACCACGTTGGAGTCCTAAGACACACAATGCCCGGATTTCAGAACGATGGGTGCCTGGCCTAGTTTTCATGCTCCAGGATAAAACATGAAATGGAGGCATACAGGGGTCCTCAAACTTTTTAAACAGGGAGCCAGTTCACTGTCCCTCAGACCGTGGGAGGGCCGGACTATAGTTTAAAAAAAACTATGAACAAATTCCTATGCGCACTGCGGGCCCGGGACGACTCGGCTGCTAAGCAGGACAGGCAGCGGCCCCCAGAGGGCCGGATACATGTCCTCGGCGGGTCGCATGGGGCCCGCGGGCTGTAGTTTGAGGACGCCTGCATTAGAACCTCAGAGCAGCCACTGTTCTTCCCGATGCATTAAGCGTAAGGACTTCCCCTGTGAAAGGCTGTTCCTTACTTGGAATAGGCTGGAGAAACCCAGTACGGGTTGTCCTCCGCGGCCTTGGCGTGGCGCAGGATGGCCTCCCGGGGGTTGCTGTCGTCGGTCTTATCCAAAGCAATGTTCTTCACGATGTATGAGGACAGGGTGCCGCCGTGGGTTCCCACCCGGCCGCCACGACCTGTCCAAAGGGAAACACCCACGTCAGGAACATAACACGCACGACAACGTATCGGTGTGCCCTGTGCACGCTCTGCTTCTGACAAGGCTGAGACGCCCTCGGCGCTGGCTTCCAGGGCGCCCAGTTAGTGAATGACAGTTGGGCTGGAGCTCTGGCGCGACCCGATTTTTGTCCTTCCCCCCAGAATCAGGGTCTCGAGCGAGGGGCTCAAGCTGTTTAGACTTGTGTGAAGCGTACAGATCTCAGCAGTGCTTGAACATGGTCCTTTCAGCTTTCCTTTATGATGGTCACAGCCAAAGTAGCAACGCCCTGAACCTCGACTTCCCCGGCACACTCGTAAAGAGAGATATTTTGTTATGTCTCTGTTGCTTAATTTACATAATGATATGGATGTTGGAAGAAGTACAAGTAGTTTGCCATGTATATACCTTAAAAATTCCTCTGGTATGATCATTTGAAATTCAATTAATAAAAGTAACCAGAATTTGTTAGATGCTATGGTCGTTTTGAACAAACATATCTTAGGGCTTCCCATCCCCCAAAGGCCCTCGTAGTGGAGAAAGCAAGCAAGCTGGGTGCACTGACTCAGTAGTTCACTCTCACTGCCTGGAGACAGCAGGCACCCTCAGGCAGGGCGTTTACTCTCTGTGAGTCCCCAACATGCCTGACAGTCAAAAACGCAGGAAGATTGACTTTTTAGGAAGATTTTTTTTTTTTTAAATGAAAAGCCAAACAGCACTAAAAGACTGATTTAGAGTGAGGTGGTTGCAGGGTCTTTAGGAAGAGATGAGTCCAATTGGGGAAAGCTCAGAAGAGAGAGAAGGTTATTTCTGATGAGCAGAATGGGCTAAGTACAAAACTATAGAAAGGGAAATGCAATGGGCATTTGGGGGTAGGAGCGAACCAACAGCCAGATCAGAAGATCCGGGAGGAGAGGAGTGAGGTACAGAGCTCAGAAGAGGTTAGGGCCAGACTATCGAGAACTTCCAATCTCTGGAAATGCAACTGGCGGTGGGAAGCTTGGGAAGATCTGGGGCAGCAGCAAGGGGAACGCTGGAGGAGTTGGGAATGACCGCTGGTGTGAGGAGCATGCAGGTGAGGTGGGGAGGAGGGCGAGTGACGGAGAGAAGGTGCCGAGTCAGTCAGAAGCGTTTGTCAATAATCCAGGCCCTACTATTTCGGAACTCTGATTAGGATGGTAGCAGAGAAAACTGTGCTAAGGAGGGAGATTGATACGTGGTATGTGTTCAGTGCTGAAGGGGCAGGCCAAACAGATGGGGTCCACAACTCGGGTTCAGATGAATGAACAAGTCAAAAGCTGTGGGCTTGTGAGCCTGGACCGAAGGAAACTCCCCGGGGGTAACAGACAGTGGGGTTCTGGTAAAGGCGTGTGCTGTACTGCGGCCAAGGCTGCTTTGCTTCCTTCCGGTACAGACTTCGTTAAAACCTGCAAGGACTTTTATTCATCTCCCAGGGCACTGGGCAGCTCCATTGTATCAGCACGGAACTAAAATGATGGCCATTTTGTGCCTCATGTGAAACCTAACCCAGCCTGGATTCTGGTCAAAGTGCCCAATGGTGCATATTAAGCCAACGCTGAGAGCCACGGTTTTAGCAGTGGGTTCCCAGGAGCCCCAGAGTTCCACCGAGGTCACCTCCAGGGCTCAAGTTAGAAACCGAGCTGACAGGCCCCGGGCTTCCTCTCCACTTCTGCATTGCAGCGCCATCCTGTCAGCTATGTGCACTGCAATTCTGCATCCTATATCTAAGCAAAAGCTTCTGATGCTAACAAGAAAATAGCTGCAAACACCTATTTAGTAAATCTCTCTGAAGACAAAGAAGCACCCAGGCCCCAAGGATGGTCCCGATTCTCCAGCCTCTCCCCCGTGCTGCGCCCACCCCTCTGCGGGCCACGCCTAGAGCAGTCACCTGGGCCCGCCACAGGAGGCTCGGGCTTGTGGGACTTCAGGGGGTCCAGTCTGTCCTTCTCCAGCTGCTTCCTGGTGCTCCGCTGGCGGGGCTCACGGAACATCGGCAAGGCGTGAGCTACGGGAAGTCACATTTGAAAAATTTCGTTATAATAATAAGCCTTCCACCCAAAGGCATAGCTAGGGCATGACTAACCGAAAGATGAAATGGAAGTCATAATGACAGCCTTCCTCTAATAACAAAAGACAGTCTTACTGCAACCAATTAACCAATTCTGTTAGAGACCAGACTCGTTGTTCACCTCTCCTGGCAGCCAATGGCATGCAGGAAATGGCCGGAGACTGTCACGGAAACACTGGTGAGGCTCCCCGTTTCCCAAGCCCTGGGGGGCAGTCAGACCTAATTTCTGTGGTTTGGAGAAGACACACTGTAATGGGGCCGCCTCTTCTTTTCTGACGGGCCTGCATGTGCATCGTGCCAACAGCCTGCCGCCAGCCCCGAGGTCTCCTCAGATGCCTCAGAGGCACTGGAATCACTTCACACGTTTCTGAAATGTGACCACCTCTCAGGAGGAGCTGATGACACTGAGTGGCCGGAAGGGAGGGGCACTTGTCCCGCTGAAACTGGGATAAAGGTTGCCCGAATGCACGGGGCTGCCTGGCTCTCCTGCCGTGGCGACTGGATGGGCATTATTCCTACATCTCTGTGGGGCAAAGCCAAACAATAAAAATCAAAGCAACGCTTGTCCAATTACGGTTGTGTGTTTACCCAGTGTCAGAATTAAATTTCAGAACATAAAAGAGCATATGGATTTAAAAGGGAAACGGATATTCTGGGGGAGAGGGAGAACATTTGGGAGGTGGGGGAATAAAATATCTTCTTTGAACAGAAAAAGCACCTGAATTATTTCTTTGGAAGCTTACGTGCAGATTAAAACCTCCTTACAAGGGAAAATTTTCCCCAGAGGACTGGGAGAGGCAGGTAGAGGAATAACAGGAATTTAAAAGGAGCTTATAATATGAATAACAGATATGTCTGCACCACCTCCAACATGCTCCTAATACCGCCCCCCCCCCCCCCCGCCCCGCCTCCACTCCAGCACCTGGGCCTGGGCCGTATCACGCGCTGGTGAAACAGGCAGCCTGAGTCCGGGGAGCTCAGGGACACAGCGCCGTCCCTGCTGGGCAACACGGCACGCAGTATTTTTAGGCGGGGAACATAGCTTTTCACTTCTAACGGCTAGAGGAATTTAAGCAGGCCGCATGTAATTACATGAGCCAGACTTCATGACCCCGACTTTAACACTTCTAGTCCTGCAAGAAGTGTCGGGGATCCCTTCAGCGACCATAAGTTCTAAGGGAGCTGGTCTCACAGGAGACCCACCACGGGGAGAGCCCAGCAGTGCAGCGCCCCTGGGCTTAGAGGAGAGCGGATAAGTCCACAGGGGCTTCCGCCCAGGACAAGTGCTACAGCATCCGAGGCTGTCTTCCTGGCCACCGCCTAGGACCGGCCTGAGACTGAGGCTCTGGGGACACAGACTTCTGCTCGACTGACGAGGTTGTGTGGCAAACCCAGAGGAGCTGCTGTCCTGGGGGTTTCTAATCAGACCCCAGGTAGTTAACCTTCCATCTCAGTCCTCTGGGCTGGGCGACGGCAGGTCACAGAACTGCAGAGGGAGGCGGGAGAGAGCCTCCACGCGGCCTCCTCCCTCCCCTGATAAAGCTGTTGTCCAGCATCACGTGGCCGGTCAGTAATTGAACTGGACGCGCCAGCTCCCCTGATTCCAGGACCAGCACTCTTTCTTGTTTATTCTTAGCACAGATTGTTATTCTTTAAAAGGCTGCTACAGAGTAATGCATTAGGTTCCAACAGGCTTTTCCGTTTGGGGTTGAAAGTTACATAAAGTGACTCGGTCTCCGTGATGAGTCACAGGAGCCCAGGGTTAGCTGCTTCCCGGCCGCAGTCCTGTCCACGTGCACGGGAGCGCTGCTGGCATCTGCCTGAGCTCCGAGGGCTTCTCCTGCCTCCAGAGCCACAGGATCAGCACCGCACTGGAGCGGAGAGAGTGGATGTGAAGAGACCAGCTAACAACTTACGGGTGATGATGTAGTCCTGGGTCAGAGTCTCGGCTTGCTTCGCCTTCCGCTGGGTTTTGACGACACATAACTTTGCTCCCCTGGGGAGGGTAAAAGCACAGTGTTTTCTTTACTTGGCCTCAGAAACTGAAAGCACATGTAGAAAGCATCAGACACTCTCAGGAACACACTGGGCACCGTCTCACCACGCCCTGGACTTTCTCGGGGATGTGACAGATGGAGCCCCGTGATAAGAGACCGACGTAAGGAAAGCAAGCCTGCTGTCAGTGGTTACTAGAGAGAGAAAGGGATGGAGAGGTAACTGGGCAGCAGAAGGCTGGTTTAAAAATGCACAGAAATAACCTACAATGAAAACCTTCAGGAGATAGTAATAACATTAATCAGCCTTTTCACCCTAAAGGTCAGAGGGTTCAAATTTTCGTTTATGTCCCAGATGGAAGCAGTCTGGGTGGTCTAGACCCCAAGTGGCATCTGTATGCATCTCAAGTACAAGAGTGTGAGTGCCAGCCACTGAGCTGGCTGGGCAGCGCTGCCAAGGGGCTACGCACAAGAATTCGGGGTGTGAACCAAAAGTGTGCTCAGGACACCTCCTTCTCCTTAGCAGCACGAGCCATCCCACCCGGGAGAGGCAAACACAGACAAGGCATTTCTTAAAGATCCCGAAGGCAGTGCTCCCCACACGGGCGCTATCAAATGGGGCTCGTCGTCATTTCAAGTGGACCGGACTCCCTCTCATCCGAGTTATATTAGCATTTTCAAATTCTTTACGGAAAAAGAAAATCCTACTTGTTCTTAAATACCACAATATGTACCTTTATCTTCTAGGACAAAGGTTCCAACCCTAGTCCAGAAAGTTCTGAAGAAGACAAGACTGTCTGCTTCCACTTAGAGCCAAATTATGGCCAATGAATACTCATTAGTAAAGGATGTGGGACCTCAAGGCAGGTCTATGGGGGACTCCAGTGACATGAGCATGAATTTTAATACTCGCTAACCAGAAAGAACCATTCAGTCAGAGAGAAGCAAAGCCATCCTTTTCCCTGTCCATCCATGTCCATCTTTGTGCCCAAGGAAAATGGGAGTAGACCGACTGGCCTTTAGCCAAGTTCTCTGAAATACACTGGTGTGCTTACGCTGGGCACCTGGGGTGAGCCTGGGGTTGGAAGGCGGAAGTCTGCGCTCTCCCCTTCTGCTGGCAGGGAACCACTCTTCTATCTTATAAAAGGCCAGATAGAGAGGGAACAAAGCAGACTGGCCAGCCCCATTTCCTGTAAGTGGTCAGCTCGTTGCCCTGTTGATCCCCTACATGCATCACTGCTAATGCCACTGTCCAGGGTGGTATGTAGAGTGAGCCGGCCTCCCCCTGCACTCAGCATTTCAGCTAAAGAACTGCAAATCCCCAGGACACTTTCACTTTGAATTCTGTCTAGATCAAGGGTGATACCCAAATCCTCTAAAGCACAATGCTAAAAGTCTAAGGCTTTGCTCTGTGCCAGCTGCATTTTCTGAAAGGGTGGATCCCCATCAAAGGAGGGAATAAATGAAAGCAGGTGAAACAAAGGCCCTCCCCCAGTTGTTGTCATCCATCTACAACAGGCAACACTGCTGAATACCTCTGACTCTTGTTGGGGTCATAATAGACTTTCGCCAGCCCGTTTCCAGTTCCCACCATGATCTGGTTCAGCTTTGGATGCCACAGGCAGCGGACCACACTCTGAAAAGGAGAGGCATGGTGATCAGCTACAGATGGGAAAGTTCTGCGGGTACTCCCATGGCCAGTTTACTAAACAGACTGTCAACCTAGTGGTTGCCTCTGTATCTTGTAGGACATTTTCTTCTAAACCGAAGGTATTCCTGAGGTCCATTTCCATTCCAACACCTATTATCTGTGTGTCACCTAGTCACGTAAGGAAGATGTTCCCTCCCTAACAGCCCTGACACCACAGCGCTGGGCTTCCCCGCTCCGCTGCCACGGGAGGCTGGCATCTTGGAAAGCTCATCACATAACTCAGTCCTGCTGCCTCTGGCGCAGTTAGAGCTCAGAGTTTAATGCTTGGACACTCACAGTGCGTCCCTGGACAGCAGACTGGGGCCAGGTGGTTATTGTTTTCTGTTCACAAGGCTCCAAATCTCATAAAGCTTTTTCAGGGACAACACATACTTGCAGGCATTGAAGAACACCTCCCTGTCTGTGAGATAAACCAGAGGACAATAGCAGAAGGAAAGCAGAGACGCAGAACACGGACTTGACATGAACCTAAATGAAAAGCTGTTTCAGAGGAGGCTCCGTGGAAGCTCTGACCCCTGAATCCATGGCTGTGAGGGCAGTGAGCAGTGCTCTGGGTCAGAAAGAAGCTCGAGTTCTCAGTGAGAGCCACAACCTGATTTCAATTTCTGTCTGCAGTGAGAGGGCACAGGTGGGAGGGACTGCAGTGGGAGGGACTGCAGTGAGAAAGCCTGCAGTGAGAGGGTACAGGTGAAAGGGACTGCAGTGAGAGGGACTGCAGTGAGAGGGACTGCAGTGGGAGGGACTGCAGTGAGAGGGACTGCAGTGAGAGGGCACAGGTGGGAGGGACTGCAGTGGGAGGGCCTGCAGTGGGAGGGCACAGGTGGGAGGGATGGCAGTGAGAGGGACTGCAGTGAGAGGGACTGCAGTGAGAGGGCCTGTAGTGAGAGGGCACAGGTGGGAGGGACTGCAGTGAGAGAGCCTGCAGTGAGAGGGCACAGGTGGGAGGGACTGCAGTGAGAGGGCACAGGTGGGAGGGACTGCAGTGAGAGGGCACAGGTGAGAGGGACTGCAGTGAGAGGGCCTGCAGTGAGAGGGCACAGGTGGGAGGGACTGCAGTGGGAGGGACTGCAGTGAGAGGGACTGCAGTGAGAGGGACTGCAGTGGGAGGGACTGCAGTGAGAGGGCACAGGTGGGAGGGACTGCAGTGAGAGGGACTGCAGTGGGAGGGACTGCAGTGAGAGGGCACAGGTGGGAGGGACTGCAGTGAGAGGGACTGCAGTGAGAGGGCACCGGTGGGAGGGACTGCAGTGAGAGGGACTGCAGTGAGAGGGCACAGGTGGGAGGGACTGCAGTGAGAGGGCACAGGTGGGAGGGACTGCAGTGAGAGGGCACAGGTGGGAGGGACTGCAATGAGAGGGACTGCAGTGAGAGGGCACAGGTGGGAGGGACTGCAGTGAGAGGGCACAGGTGGGAGGGACTGCAGTGAGAGGGCACAGGTGGGAGGGACTGCAGTGAGAGGGCACAGGTGGGAGGGACTGCAATGAGAGGGACTGCAGTGAGAGGGCACAGGTGGGAGGGACTGCAGTGGGAGGGACTGCAGTGGGAGGGACTGCAGTGAGAGGGCACAGGTGGGAGGGACTGCAGTGAGAGGGCACAGGTGGGAGGGACTGCAGTGGGAGGGACTGCAGTGGGAGGGACTGCAGTGAGAGGGCACAGGTGGGAGGGACTGCAGTGGGAGGGACTGCAGTGGGAGGGACTGCAGTGAGAGGGCCTGCAGTGAGAGGGCACAGGTGGGAGGGACTGCAGTGAGAGGGCACAGGTGGGAGGGACTGCAGTGGGAGGGCACAGGTGGGAGGGCCTGCAGTGAGAGGGACTGCAGTGGGAGGGACTGCAGTGGGAGGGACTGCAGTGAGAGGGCACAGGTGGGAGGGACTGCAGTGAGAGGGACTGCAGTGAGAGGGCACAGGTGGGAGGGTGGCAGGGATAGGATTAAGGGGAAAACGATGAAGCAGAAGTTGATAGGAACAAACAGCTAGGTCCTGCAGATCCCACTGGGATGGGACAGGAAATGAGTGGAAACCTCAAATCAATGTTTATTAACAACTTATGCACCAAGCAATGTACAAGGACCAAGGCAAAAAGGGTACGTTAGGTGCTGCCATTTTACATTCTCATAGTGAAATGAAAACCATGGAATTTCTTTCTCCTCGGTCTACCTTGGCTTGATCTTTGATTTCTCCTCCCTAATCCTCCTACTCCTTTGTTAAGACAGAATATCTGGAACTCTCTGCAGTCCCTTTTTATAGAAATTCTGGCTCCCGCCTGAGTGGCGAAAAATATGCATGTAGTTCAATGGCTACCCATCTTCCCCTGAGACTGAGGAGCTGGGCAGGAAGTGTAAGGAGGCTGCAGACTTCCAGTTCATGTCTGACCACACCCTCCAAGAGTGGTCTCCGCTCTGTACCACTGAAGGGGGCTGAGATGTTCTACTGCGGGAAACCAAATCAGAAGGCTGCTTTCTCCTGTTGGTATGAGGGAAATTAAGCTAAAAGCGTAGATTTTCACAGCTTAGGTTTGCTTTCCACAATGTTTTGTAAATCTATCTAAGTAAGTCAGTTATAAGTCCTTAATATATATATTCTATCTATATAATATTCACACAACAGTGAGTCACTATTAACCGAAAAATTTGAAAAATCATAAACCATAAAATTACCTAGCGCTTGCCTTTTTGGGGAGGGCTGTCGTTGTTGTGTACATAGTCTGGTACACAGGCTTGTGGAACATACATTAAAATGCATGCGTATATAAGAATTACATTTTTCCTAGTCAACTTGTGCCTGGTTGTTAAGATGGATTAAATATATCAGTAGCTCAGGGTCTGCAAAGTAGCTCCACTACTGAGACTAATTTGAGAACAGTGGAAATTTCCGGTGGTCACGACCGGCACATGAAAACATGAGAAGAGTCACAAACATAATTTCATAGCCCCTGCCTAGCACACTAGTAAGTTCACCCAAGCCAATATTCACCTCCTTCCAGTCTTTGCTTAGATGGCATTGTACCCGACCACCCTATTGAACACTGCACCCCATGACTCCCCTTACTGCGAGCGTTCTTTTTTCACAGCGAGCATCACCTTTTAACATAAAGTGTAATGTATTGTGAGTTATGCTTATCCTCCTGCCTTCTGCACTAGAACACATGTCCACATGGGTAGAGATCTTGGTCTGTTTGGTGTGGCAATGTATGCCAAGTATCTGGTGCTCAATAAATTTTTGCTGAAGAAATGAGTCAGAAGTTACACTTCACCAAAGCCTAAATGGACTGCTTTGCTAAGTGGAGTTGGAGATGACTTTCAAGTTAAGATATTACCACTTACAAGGAATAATTTTCTTTCTCCTGGCCACTATTATACTCAAGTATCCCACAAATGCAGTGGGGTCGGTTCTCCCCTTTGTGGTCCTAAAAAGAAGAGCGAGCATGAACCAGAGAGCAAGAGAGGAGCGTGAGAGGGACTGTCAAGAGCAGGGGTGGGCAAACTTTTTGACTCGAGGGCCACAATGGGTTCTTAAACTGGACCGGAGGGCCGGAACAAAAGCATGGATGGAGTGTTTGTGTGAACTAATATAAATTCAAAGTAAAGGAGCGGAGGGGAGAGCAAGAGAACCCTCCGCTCTTTCGGCTCCGCGGGCCGGATAGAACAGCCGAACGGGCCGGATCCAGCCCGCGGGCCGTAGTTTGCCCACGGCTGGTCAAGAGCCTTCAGAACCTCGGCCACTCACAAATAGTCCCGAGACAATCGTAAGGATCTAGTACTCAAGGTATCTCCCTTCCTTGTTTCTCTAGAGGTCTGGCTCAGCATCTAAGATTACCGGTTTTCAAATATGTTTTCAAGTGAGCAGGGTGCAGAATTGGAAACGATCCACAACGTAGGCCTGGGAAATTCCAAGACGCCCGGCCAAACAGGCAGTGTGCAGGGGCAGCAGGTTACTGTTCCTCCCTCCACGCCGCGGGTGTAAATGTCAGAGAGGCCCCTGCCCAGGCCAACAGACCAGCGTCTGACTGCTTTCCAGGGAGGCCCAGCTTGGACGCTGCCCCTCTTCTCCTGTTCACAACGTCCCCCTCAGAGCTCGCAGACACACATGGCTGGCCAGCACATTCACACGCCTTTCACACGGAAGCAAGGAGCAGGCAAACAAGCGCCCTTGCACTAACCAGTCATTCAGAACCCATCCATCCACTGTGGCAGCGAGTCCCCAGTGCAGCCAATGGGGGCTCTGAGCAGCCAGACTTAGGCAAGGGATACTTAAGGCTCAATTACCCTAAGACTGGTTATTAATCAAATACTACAGGGATTCCAGAACGTGGAATGAAGAAACAGAATTCAAAGTCAAAGGTTGGGTGGGCCTTTTTTGTTTATTAATATTTATTGTGCGTGTTTAGCTAACCTTCAGAAACTTTGCAGCTAATGCGGCCCCGCACTTTGTCCTGTCAGGGAAATGCATCTTAAAGCAGAGAGCTGGCCATCTGCCAACCCAAACAATCCCCGGACGGCGCGAGGCTGGGAGCAAGCAGAGCTGCCACGCTACTAACTTGTCAAACACACATGCCGGGCTTGACTTCCCAACAACGGGACACGTGCCTGCTAGAAGCCCGAGGAGCCATCAGCAGACGGATGAGCTACGGCTACTTGAAAGAGTGCCTTCCCTCGACCACCCACCCACCCACCCAACTGCCTCCAGCTTCTGTTCCTGAAGAGGTGCTTCTGTGGCTGGGGGCTCACACTCCGGCGGTCACACCAACCGGCCATGCGGCAGGTGAGGAGAACACATCTGCATCGAAGGACCGGAGAAGAGTCACAAGGGGCCTACACGGGTCAGAGCAAACGCCTGCACATCATACCATGAGCTTCAGATGGCAGCGGACCACTGTCATGCAAAGAACTCGATTTTGAAATGAGTCTGCATATCTCACAACTACTTTCACGATTTGCTTAACTACATTGATAAAGCATTCTATCAATTTCATCTAGTTCATCTTACGAAAACATGTGGCAACGTTAACGGCTTCCCCTAGCTGCTCAAGCTAAACTTCACTTTAGCATAAAATTTGATTTTGTCTTTTAAACCAAAGCCTACTTTCATTTTCGTCTTATAAACCGGCAGTGCACAATAGTCCCAATCTGTCCCTAGAGTCCTTAGCTCTGCGGCAGCCACGAGGAGACGCTAACTGGAGTTGGAAATCGTAAGCAAGAGGACAAGAAGGAGTTCCAGACTTTAATGTGCTCAACACAGATCTTTCTCCTCTGCAGAGACCACAGGAAAAGAGGGTGGGCTGGGGGGGAAGAGACGCTGTGTATGAGCGGCAGTGTCCAAATGCCCCAACAAGGATTCCGGAGTTAGCCCTGAGCACGAGTGAAAGGCCATGAAAAATTCCAAATAATTTACTTCTGTGGTTTGGGGTTTACTTTAAGTGAAATTGTGGAAGCAAATAAGGAGAGGAGAAGGAAGCCAATGAGAGAAATAAACTTACATTTTAGGACATGTGGGAAGAGAACTACTAGGTATGTGGAATTTTACCTTATTTAAAGTAACGGAATCCTCACAACAACACTACAAAATGAGTAAACTTATTTCCATTTCACAAGAAAAAAATGGAGGTTTGTCGAAAGGTGGGTAACTTGCCCAAGGTCACGACCTTGTACAGAGAGCAGCTGGGAGAAGCAGGGAAGTTTTTCCAAGTCTAATGCTTGTTCCCTCACACGACCTAATTGTGCAAAGTCCTATTTCAGAAGATGGGGAGGAGGGAATGCCGGAGGTTTTATATCCTTTCCAAACCGACCTAACCCAGAAGTAGAAATCTTAGCAAGTTTATATTAAAAAGCAGATGGTATTACTAAAATCCTAAAGGAACAAGCCCACCACTGCCCGGTTCACAAATGTTTCTGTAAAAGAAACCAATGCCTGCGGAACATCTCAGGCGTCTGCAATGCACACATCCAAACAGCGCCCCACTCCACTGCCCGGCTGAGAAGACGGCATCCTTCATAATTTCATATCTGCGGCCTGATGATGATGAAGCCCCACTTCCTGATCCTCCGCAGCTGCTGACCCGCACTGTAAACCACGCTGCATCTGGCTTTTCCTGTTTTGTTTCTGTCAGTAAGTCCGAGAATGGATAGGCTCACTCAGGGATCCCTGCGAGAACAAGCGTTCTCAGGATTTTCAAATGAAGAGCCCGCACCTGTCTGTGGGGAGACTGGGGGAGGCTGCCGCCCACTTGCAGCTTTGTTCAGGGGCGGCCCCCAGCCATGGGCATCCTCAGGACTACCCAATACATCGGCATGGTCCTGTATGTGTGTGTTGATCCCCAAGGCGAACAACACAGATCAAGATGTTGAGTCCAAAACAAATAAAAAGAGTAAGATGAAAATGGAAAAGTACTTGAGAAAGAACTGTCTTCCGATTTTCACAGGTTTTATTTCACAGAGAAAGAAAAACAGCTTTCCACGTTAAAACACTGAGCTGGGGAGGGAGGAGAGTGAGGTGGGAATTCTGTACCCCTTCCCAGGCTCTGTCCTGGCCTCCCAACGCCTTGCTCTTCCCAAACGTGGATTATCCTGCCGCATGCACAGGCCATGGGGCCGGGCCTCAGCCCTCTGAA